>NC_138143.1:9990956-11190956 GCF_964188305.1 Podarcis bocagei | reverse complement strand
GTTACAGAGATGCATCTTGCCAATACGTTAATCTCACAAATATGTGTCGCAAGCAGAACATTCTGCCTTTTAAGGATGTTAAGATACCAAGAAGAGCAGTCACATTTCAAAAGAACTAGTCAAATTTCACAAGGTAGACACACAAGATAGCACTGATGACGCCGGAGTGTTTACATTGTCTCATTTTTATTTTTGTTTCATTATGGCCAATAATCCAATAATTTTAAGATTAGGAACTGGTATGATGAAAACTCAAGCCTAGGTAAATTACCGGCTGAGCTGGGTTTGGTCATTTTGGGTCAACTCCCAGATTTTACTAAGTCGCTTTTTATTGATTTCATTACATTTCTTGCACCATATCAACCCACCCATTTTATTTTATAATACCTTTGGTTGCATTCATTCCTGTTTTAGTTTTAGACTGTGATAGGCTATGGTTCAATGCAACGTGTTTGAACAGACTGACTGAACTTCAGCACAAACAGCGACAGGTAGAGGAACACATTTAATAATTCCTGCTTGCTCTTAGGCCAGTTCCCAGCAGATACTGCATACCGCTCTCGCCCTGAATTCTCCAAGAGGCGGCAAAGCCTCCTTTGGCGAAGAGAAAGCAAGTGGTAAATTGTACCAAACACTGTGGTGGAATCTCCACCCCCATCGTTCAGCCCAGACATTGAGGTCCAGCTCCGAGGACCTTCTAGCGGTTCCCTCCCTGCCAGAAGTGAGGTTACAGGGAACCAGGCAGAGGGCCTTCTCGGTAGTGGTGCCCGCCCTGTGGAACGCCCTCCCTTCAGATATGAAGGAAATAAGCAGCTATCTTCTCTTTAAAAGACATTTGAAGGCAGCCCTATTTAGGGAAGTTTTTAATATTTAATGCTGTATTGTTTTTAACACTTGATTGGAAGCCGCCCAGAGTGGCTGGGGAAACTCAGCCAGATGGGCGGGGTATAAATAAATTTATTGTTAATAATAATAATAATAATAATAATAATAATAATTGCTTTTGTCTCGAGCACATTCACGCAGGGGCAACCTCACAGAAAGCAATTCAGAGAAAGAGGAGTGGTGATTCTTTGCTCCTGAAGCTATCAGCAGCAGAAAGTGCAATCTCCTCCTCATAGGAGCCAGAGTCTAAGCTAACTGGGATTAGACAATTTCATACTGCAGACTTCTTGTCTGCTTCCTCTTGCACCATGTGCTCCTCCTATCTCCCTTGCCTAGTATTTGGTGGCAGGAGCCGGCATATGACCTTATGGTGCCAACAAACTCCTTTCATCAAAACAACTTTTCCACCAGCATTCAGCTTTTGGCTATGAGGTTTCCGGCAGCATGGGTGTTCCAACCTTGACACCACAGCACACCCATGTTTGTGCTTCTATCCCTCTCTCTTCAAGATGAGGACATGCGTTATATTTCAGTCCCCCGGCCAGCATATCAGGAGGTTTCCTCTGCTGTTCTTGAGAAGCTGCAGCGGCTCCAGAATTCACAAAAGCCAAGAAAGAATCTGCAAAACCTATCTCGCTTTTTAATGTGGCGCCAAATCACCCCAAGGGAGAACCGGCAGGGGAAGGGAAAACATCTGCGTGCAAAAGCACATGTTTGATGAACACACTGTTCCCGTCACCGCAGCAGACCAGGGAAAAACTTAGCATGAATTTTTTAGACCTTCAATAAGAAAGCTGATCAGCTCATGTTCACACGGGCAGGGACACTTGTCAATTAGTTCACCAACAATTTCTTAAAGCTGGGGAATTACTTACATAGATGGCAATCTACTATTTTAATTGTAGATGATTGTGCCATCAGGTAAAAAATAAGCATTATTATTATTGTTATTATTATTATTATCACCCACCCATCTGGCTGGGTTTCCCCAGCCACTCTGGGCAGCTCATAGCATATCTAAAAATATAACAGAGTGGTACCTCGGGTTAAGTACCGTATTTTTTGCACCATAACACTCACTTTTTTCCTCTTAAAAAGTAAGGGGAAATGTCTGGGCGTGTTATGGAGGGAATGCCTACGGGTGGCATGCCTACGGATTGTCCTCCTCTAAAAACTACGTGCGTGTTATGGTCGGGTGCGTGTTATAGAGCGAAAAATAGGGTATTTAATTCGTTCTGGGGGTCTGTTCTTAACCTGAAACTGTTCTTAATCTGAAGCACTACTTTAGCTAATGGGGCCTCCTGCTGCACCACTGCTATACAATTTCTGTTCTCATCCTGAAGCAAAGTTCTTAACCCGAGGTAATATTTCTGAGTTAGCAGAGTTTGTAACCTGAAGCCTATGTAACCCAAGGTACCACTGTAAAAACATCAAGCATTAAGAACCTCCCGATCCAGGCCTGCCTTCAAACGTCTTCTAAAAGTTGTGCAATTCGTTATCTCCTTGACATCTGAAGGGAGGGCTTTCCACAGGGAGGGTGCCACTACCGAGAAGGCCCTCCTCCTGGTTCACTCTAACTTTGCTTCTCTCAGTGAGGGAACCAGCAGAAGACCCTTGGAGGACCTCATAAGGTTGCTGTTGCAGACCCTTCTGCAAAGGGATGCAGAAAGAAGGGAAGATCCTGGCTACACACCCACACCCACCACTTAGAACAGGTGTGGCTAACCTTTCTCAGCTGGAGGGCAGCCCCAATCCTCTTGAGGGCTGCATGCCAGTGCCAGGCATGGCCACAGCAAAAACAGATGTACCCAAATTGTGCATAACACTCACAACAAATGCAGATAACCTCTCCTCCCTGCAATCTCTCCCGTTTTGCTGGACCTTTCCAACCAGGGAGCTTCCGGCTTCAGCATCACCTTCTGGCAGATCTGGGCTCTCTCTTCCTAGTCCAGCCAGCTCTGCATTCACTTTTCCTCTTCAAGAGAGAAAAGGGGGTCAAGGCTAAGCCTCCAGGAACCCCAGCTGGCCGACCTGACTGGAAGAATCCGCAACCAGAAAGAAGAGGAGACACAAGAGGACTGGAAGAAATTTAAAGAAGATTTAGCTAAATATTGTAATATAAGATAAATAGGAAATTCTTGGAAGTAACAAATAGGCCTAGGGGTAGAATAAGAATATGTGTTAGTAATTATTATGGATTTCAATATTAATAAAGGAGAAGAAGTTAGTAAATGAAAGAAGTTAATAGTACCGTGGTACCTCAGCTTAAGTACTTAATTCGTTCCGGAGGTCCATACTTAACCTGAAACTGTTCTGAACCTGAAGCACCACTTTAGCTAATGGGGCCTCCTGCTGCCGCCGCTCTGCCAGAGCACGATTTCTGTTCTCATCCTGAAGCAAAGCTCTTAACCTGAAGCACTATTTCTGGGTTAGCGGAATCTGTAACCTGAAGCGTATGTAACCCGAGGTACCACTGTATTAGAAATATGAATTTGGAGAACTGTTAAACAGGTGATATAATGAAATTCAGTTAGAGGGGATTTGAGGAAGTCATTTATTAATGTAATGAAATTAATAATTTGAAGTAATAGTTTATTTATGGGTGTTTTTTGTTGGTGCATGTTTTGTAATGTTTTTCCCTTTTCCTTTTTATTTTTTCTGTGATAAATGTGAAAATCAATTAAAAAAAAATTAAAAAAAGGAACTTCAACTTCAAGACACTCCTCACTCCCAGCTCCCTAGCTGGCCTGCAACGAGAACAGCCGCGATAAAGCCGGAAGAAGACTCTGAATAGCATCCTGGTCAGAAAGGTCCAATGAATTCATCAGGGAGCTCAGAAGCCTCTGAGCTGTGGAATTAATGTTGAAGGAACCCCCTCTGCCTTTTCCCATGTTTGGGATTGGAATATTCCTTCTTAAGAACCAACAAAGCTTTTGCAGTTGATATTTGAAATTACAAATACAAGATCCATAACTGTTTTAGCAAACCCTCCAGGAGACAAAAGCCAAACAAAAAACAACCCAAACGCGGAAACATCACTTTTCTCCTACCTGTATTTCTGTTTAGCTGCAAATTATTTACTTCAGTCATTCAGAACTGAACTTCGTTGTTTCATAAATTATATTAACACTCAAAATTGGTTACATCTCATTTGTTGTAGCAGTTCTATAAAATTAATGCTTTAAAACAATTGACCATTATTTGACAATACTTAAGAGGTCAACTGACCTCTCTCTCTCTCTCTCTTTTTTCACCAGTTCATTTATAGCCAGTGGAAGGGAAGGGACGACACAGAGGCAAATTCTAAACCTGGTCATAGACATTTCTGTGCCTGAAGTGAAGAGTTGCAATAATCCCCCTCGTCTCCTGGAACAGAGCTCATTTTTCTAAAGGAGGCCCAGAGAAAGCAGGAGAAAATGGTGTCCTTACTCATAAAAGCAACTGTTTCGGAGTAGAGCCAGAGCACTCTGGGGAATCAGTGGATGTGGTGATCTCTCGTTGGCATAAATACCAATATCTTCCTTAGCCTCAATGCAAAATCCCAAACAACATGGAATGGTGTGCAAGAGACTGCCTTGAAGATCAAACTACCCACAGAAAGCAGTCCCATGCCTTAGCTGTAGGCGAGTGCCTCTTCTGAAGCAGAAAAACATAGTCTCCAAAGTAGATTCCAGTCTTAGCCTACTCACAGCTCATTTAAGATCCCATATTCTCTTAATCCTAAAGCTGACCAGTGAGCATGCTGCAATCTTCCTGTGCAACAATCCAGGGGAAATAAATTGATTTGCTGATACCTGATTGAAACGCAAGCCATGCCCAGCACAATTGTCTCTACAGAGGCTGCAGGATGGGATTAGATGTGTCATCCTTAAGACAAGCCTACCTGCCTGATCGAGAACAGAATCTGTTCCAAACCAAAACACTTACAAAGCCACGGACTGGAAGAGGATGGGAAGGACACTTTAGCCGAACCCCAGAGCAAATCCTGCACAGGACGAGGCAGGAAAAGCCTTGGCCTTCATCCCAGTGTTTTGAAACGGCTTCCTCGCCCCTTACGACACAGAGGCTTTGTTAAAATCCATCCTGTAGCATCCCAAACCTTCCAGGTGCCAGCCAGATGTCAGGTGCTTGAGGGAAACAAAGCAGAACCTTTGCGCCAGTCTTTCGGAGGCAAATGTGGCACTTGAAAAAGTTGATGCGCAGGCAGAGTGGAAACCTCCAAGGTCCTCAAAAGCAACGTAAAGGACTTTGCCTTGACTCACTCCTGGCGTGACCTTTTGTAAGTCTTTTTTCTTCCAAAATATTTTTTTTTTTTTTTAAAAAAGAACAACACTAAAGCAAAACTGCATTCCCTCGCTGCAACTGTCTGGCAAACCTGCTAATCCCACAGGGAGCCTGGGAAAAGCCGGTACACACAGGCCAGCAATAAATCAGCCGGGACTATTGCAGCGCCAGTTCAAGACTGGGGGAGATATTGGTTAAAACTCTAGTCCCCTCTCCCACCCCCGGACCCCCAAGTGTCTGTCGCTCAGACACCAAGGACTGTCTCAACGGCTCTCCGTGGAACCGGCACATAAGGGTGCAGCCCACAGGAGGCAAGGATATCGGCTGCCCCCTCCCGTCCTAGTCACTGCCGGAAGACAGGAGGCGTTGTCAGTCTCAGAGGTCCACCTGCAGGTCCGTGCCCAGCAATGATCAGTCAAGGCAATCCTTCTCGCTCTCTGTCACAGCGCTCAGTTCACCACCAGGACGTTCTCCTGCAGTGGGGTTCTTGTAGGAGGGTTCAAGGAGGGAGAAAAAGAGGGTCCTTGAGAAATAATCTTACAGTGGAGAATAGATCGCAAACACCACAGAGAGAACGTGAATTGCAGAACAATATGGGGGCCAACACAAAATGGGCGCTGACTGGTGAAGTGCAGACAAACAACTACTGGAAATATGAAATGCAGAAATTTGTGCCTCAGTGCCCCCTCCTCAAAGATGTGTCCTGGGCTCCAAGCGCTGGGTTCTCTGCTCCCAATGAGTCCTTTAATACCTGTTCTGGAGGCACAGCCCAGACCCCCTGCACAGAAGAGGGATTTGGGAAGGGGCAAGGTGGGGTCATGGGACATGGGTGGCGCTGTGGTCTAAACCACTGAGCCTAGGGCTTGCCGATCGGAAGGTTGGCGGTTCGAATCCCCACTACGGAGTGAGCTCCCGTTGCTCGGTCCCGGCTCCTGACAACCTAGCAGTTCAAAAGCACACCAGTGCAAGCAGATAAATAGGTACCGCTCCAGTGGGAAGGTAAACGGCATTTCCGTGCACTGCTCTGGTTTCGCCAGAAGTGGCTTAGTCATGCTGGCCACATGACCCGGAAAAACTCTCTGCGGACAAACGTTGGCTCCCTCAGCCAGTAAAGCGAGATGAGCGCTGCAACCCCAGAGTCGTTCGTGACTGGACTTAACCATCAGGGGTCCTTTACTTTTTTAAGGTGGGGTCTGTACTTGGAGTACAAACGGGGCCTGGCCACCCAAAGAAGACTTTGGATTTGATATCCTGCTTTATCACTACCCAAAGGAGTCTCAAAGTGGCTAACATTCTCCTTTCCCTTCCTCCCCCACAACAAACACTCTGTGAGGTGAGTGGGGCTGAGAGACTTCAACGAAGTGTGACTGGCCCAAGGTCACCCAGCAGCTGCATGTGGAGGAGTGGAGACGTGAACCCGGTTCACCAGATTACGAGTCTACCGCTCATAACCACTACACCACACTGGCTCTCTCAAATGGCTGGAGCCCAAGAACAGACATTCATAATAGCGGGAAAGTCGCTCGAGACCCATCCCCTGCAGACTCACCTCTCACAGCAGCAGAAGACCGAACACGAGGAACCACTATCCCGGCGGAACTTGCCCGATTTGGGGCTGTCTTTGCACTCGGCTATGTAAGCGTGGAGCTGGGTGATGGTCGCTTCCCCCTCAGACTGATGCTGCAAGAGCAAGAGACGAGAGACAGGGTTTGCATAGCACTATCTAGGGGTCAGAGCAGTTCTGGGACTGCAGGAAGGAGAGGACTCCTATCAGATGCAAAAATTCAGATGGTGTCTCTGGACTGGCACTAGGCCTCAGGGCTGGAGTCAGATGCAGCTCAGCAGAAGAAGCAGAGCCAGCTGTTAGTGAAGTTACCTTCTTTATTCAAGGCAACGAACACACACTCAGCAATGCTCTCAATAGGTCTCGCCAGGGTGGCTAAAAATCAATTATTTTTAAAAAATAAAATTAAAAAATGGATTTTAAAAAATTTATATCAGATTTTTAAAATTGGATTTTTAAAATAAAATGCTTTTGGAGGAAAATATCTTTCTAAAGATAGTTTTCTATTTAAGTTAAATTACGTATAGTCCAAAGGCTATTCAACAGGAAATAAGGATTTAAGATTTTCATGTGTGCTAAAACTCAGGCTAAGTTTCTTTTTTTAAAAAAAGTCATTTGACCACATCAGTTAACAAACTGGACGCACCAGAATGCATTGCTTTGTCAAGGTCTCTGAGAGAAGCTGCTAACCTTGATGGTCTCGTAGGAGCCAGTGATGAGAGCAATGAAGAGGCTGAGCACCATGTAGATAAACAGGCTGATGAAAGTATACAGGTAGAGCTGGCTGAAAAGCCACACCAAGTAGCTGTTCTGCTGCATCGCAGCAAAGGTCACAAACATGTCGTCCCCGTTGATGAGCGAGAAAAGGCATTCTGACACCATCGAGAGGGTGCGGAACTGAAACCAAAACAGCAGACAAGAGCTGAGGACAAGCGGGGCCCCAAATCTGGAGACAATAGGTGAGTGGGAGAAACAGCCATTTATGACGACAACGATGATGGTTTTCGGGTTTATAGGTAAAGGTAAAGGGACCCCTGACCATTAGGTCCAGTCGTGGCCAACTCTGGGGTTGCGGCGCTCATCTCGCTTTAGTGGCCGAGGGAGCCGGCGTACAGCTTCCGGGTCATGTGGCCAGCATGACTAAGCCGCTTCTGGCGAACCAGAGCAGCACACGGAAACACCGTTTACCTTCCCGCCAGAGTGGTACCTATTTATCTACTTGCACTCTGATGTGCTTTCGAACTGATAGGTTGGCAGGAGCAGGGACTGAGCAACGGGAGCTCACCCCGTCATGGGGACTGGAACCGCCGACCTTCTGATTGGCAAGTCCTAGGCTCTGTGGTTTAACCCACAGCGCCACCCGCGTCCCTTATGGTATAAACCCTTCAGGTTTATACATTTCAATAATTTTACAGCTCTGCTGGCTTCAGAGCCGGATGAGGGATAGAAGGGGCTCCGTGGAAGGGCTCCCTTCCGTCCCTCCTCCTGTTTCACTCTGAAGCCAGCAGAGCAAGAGCCGCTGCACAGCTATCAAGAGATCTCTTCAGCGAGATATGCACAGCGTCTCTTGCTCCTGCTGGCTTCCCACCTTGCTGTAAAGCAAGCAAAGCACCTGCCCGGTGTTTCCTCCTCCTCCTCTTGCGTCACCGCTCTTTACAGCGAGGCGGGAGGAGGGATGAGAAAGCAAAGTGAGAGCTGCGCAAAGCGGGAGAGAAGACATGTAAGCGGCTCTCGCTTTGCTTGCTTTAAAGCAAGAAAAGCGAGAGCCGCTTACATGCTTTGCGCAGAATTTTTTTTTCTTGCTTTCCTCCTCTAAAAACTAGGCGCGTCTGATGGTCAGGTGCATCTTATGGAACGAAAAATACAGTAATTCGGTATTTGAATGGTTGGTATTAGCTATTGTACAGTGGTACCTCGGGTTACATACGCTTCAGGTTACAGACTCCGCTAACCCAGAAATATTACCTCGGCTTAAGAACTTTGCTTCAGGATGAGAACAGAAATCGTGCTCTGGTGGCGTAGCAGCAGCAGGAGGCCCCATTAGCTAAAGTGGTGCTTCAGGTTAAGAACAGTTTCAGGTTAAAAACAGACCTCCGGAACGAATTAAGTACTTAACCTGAGGTTCCACTGTATTATAATTTGGTATTCTTATGATGAGGCTATTATTGGATTGTAATTGAAAATAATAATAATAATAATAATAATAATAATAATAATAATAATAATAATAATAATAGGTACAAGCACTTGGCTCTGTTGTAGCGTTAACTCTTCCAAGATTTAGGCAACCATCCCTTTCCCCAAGGAAGACTCATATTAACAGTGACAATGATCTGAAAAGTTCATTGCTTTGTTTGCACTGAAGCTGGTGGCTCCATGAGAGCTCTGTCCCTCCTGCTCCCCTTCCACATACCTTGACATGGTAGGGTCCCAGCACAATCCAACCACAGAAGCAGTAGCCCAAGTAGATGACGGCCACACAGCAGCAGAAACGGATGACGTTGGGGAGGGCAACCCGCATGGTGACAATGAGGATCTAGGGAGACAGCAAGCGAGAAAACTTGAGTGGGAAAATGCCGCCCTCAATTCGGATCAGGGAGACCCGGTTACAAGTCTCAGGTTGGATCTTGTCTTGGTGAAATTAGTAGTGACCCAGATAAGGAACACTGAAGCTGCAAGAGCACCGGGCAACAGGCAGGAGATGCAAATACAACATTTGTTTTGGGGTACAGAATCCATCACCCAGGAAATCTCAGGTTTCTCATACGTGGTGGACATGTAAGGTAGTAAAAGAATTCTGGGAGATGATATATAATGAACTGGAAAAAAAATGTTCAAAACAACCTTATCTTAAAAACTTGAAGCTTTTCTTTTAGGAATTTTAGGTGCCGAACTCCCAACAGATCAGAAAAGCCTATTTATGTATGTGACCACTGCTGCTCGGATGTTATTAGCTCAGAGACAGAAATAAGATTGAGGCCCTATCAGAAAAGAATGGCAGATTAAGTTGATGGACTATGCCGAATTAGCAAAAATGACCGGAAGAATCAGAAACCAGGAAGACCAAAATTTTAATAAGGAATGGGGGAAATATATAATTTACCTTAAAAACCATTATAAACAATTATTAGTAGGATTGGAATAACACTTGTAGTTTAATGTTGAATTTTGGGTATAATGGAGATTTAAAAGATTTGGATTAATAGAGGATTAATGCAGGAGGAAAAGGTTAATATAAGGACCCAAAAGGGGAGGAAGAAAGTTCAGGAGTCTTCGGAATTCTGTTTCTATGTTGGTTGTTTGAGAATTGCTTGTAAATTTCAAAATCTGAAAAATTAAATAATTTTTAAAAACAAAAACAAGGGCAGCTTTGTTTGTCAACATTTAGCAGATGAAACTCTTCCTGATAAGGAGATGCCAGGAAGCACCATATGCTAAAATTTTGCATTTCATGCAGTTATTAAACTGATGGAAAAAAATATGGATCCCTAATGTGGATTTGCAAGGAAATTTCCACTGGGTGGAGAGAAACTCAGAACACCTGAATCTCAAAACCACATAATTTATTTATTTTAAAAAAAAGGAAGAGAGAGAAAGCAAAGGGACTCAGCTTACATTGTACTTCTGGAAGAAGCTGAGATAACGCATGACGCCGACCCAAACCAGGAGTGTAGAGGTGCCCAGGAGAATTCCACATACGTCATAGTTGGCAAAGTTCTGCAAATAAACAACACATCGTGCAGGGTTGTTCTTTAGGTGTGGTGAGAGCAGGGTCTCTTTTGCTCAGACTGTAGCCCAAGATCTGAGATCTTCTTCCCTGGTCTCTAGCCCTCAGGCTGCCTGATGTCAAGGCTTCAGGAAAAACTACTCCTCCCTCGGTGGGATGTCAAGAAGCAGAAAAACAAAGAGAGTTCCTACCAAGTATAATAATCATCATAATCATAATTTATACCCCACCCATCTGGCTGGGTTTCCCCAGTGACTATGGGCGGCTTCCAACTGAATATTAAAAACAGTACAGCATCAGACATTAAAAACTTCCCTAAACAGGGCCGCCTTCAGTTGGCTTTTAGAAGTAAAATAGTTGTTTATCTCTTTGACATCTGATGGGAGGGCGTTCCACAGGGCGGGTGCCACTACCGAGAAGGCCCTCTGCCTGGTTCCCTGTAACCTCACTTCTTGCAGTGAGGGAACTGCCAGAAGGCCCGTGGCGCTGGACCTCAGTGTCCGGGCTGAACGATGGGGGTGGAGACGCTCCTTCAGGTATACTGGACCAAGGCCGTTTAGGGCTTTAAAGTTCAGCACCAACACTTCGAATTGTGCTCAGAAACGTACTGGTAGTTTATTCAATACAGTTATACCTCACGTTGCGCTAGGTTCATGTTGCGTCTTTTCGGCTTGTGAACGCTGCAAACCCGGAAGTGCATACTTCCGGGTTGTGCCGAGCACACATGAGCAGAAGCACTCTATCGTACTCCACGCTGGCACCACTCCAGTTGCAGACTTTTCGGGGTGTGAACGGCACCCCAGAATGGATCATGTCCGCAACTAGAGGTACCCCTGTATTCACAGAGAGACGAAGGAAGCGGTCTCTCTTAGATAATGGCGTTGCTCCGAGTAAAGACCCACCCCCTCAGTCCCTCCTATTCTACGCCACCCTTGCGCCGGCTAATCTGTGCTTTCTGCCTCTGAGGTTTCTGTTCTGCTACTCTCATGGCACACCTGGTTCTGGAAGAGGGGGGATCAGGAATGCTTTCAAGAGACACTGAGTTTGTTAGCTGTCTCTCCCCCGGTGTTTCTTCTTCCTGCTGCTCCCCCACTATTTCCCAGCTTTCCCCCTCTGCAGCCTCTGAACCATGCCCTTCTGCAAACCACTGTTCTAAATCTATACTGCCCTCCTCTTCTCCCCCCCCCTTCCTCCTCAGTCCAGCCCCTGACACCTGGACTGTTTCTTACCTTGGACTCAATCCCAATCTTCATGATGGTTCCGGACACAGTAAGGATGTCGCTCACCACCAGCAGGATGTACCAGCCATTCACAAATTCCAGGCGGTCAGACAGGCAGATGTCTTGATTGTAGCGGCGCTGGAAAAAATGGCTGAACTCCTGTGCAAGGAAAAGGAACTGCTGGTGAGCTTCCCACCTCCTGAAAAACACAAGGCCTCTTGTTCCCTCCTGTCAAAGTCCCCGCCGCCGCCCTCAATTGCTCTTCTTTACTGCTTCCCTTGCTCCAGAAGGGGGAGATAAGGACTTCTACCGCTAAGCTTGGAAGACCCCAACCACGATGCACAGGTCTAGACAGCAACACAGTTCTTACGAGGCAAGCGCTAGCTATTCCGCAATGGAGGGGGGAAACTAAGGCTGGGCAATATCTAGTTTCCAACATCGCAATAACAGCTAAACATTGCGATATACTGATACAGTGGTACCTCGGGTTAAGTACTTAATTAGTTCTGGAGGTCCGTACTTAACCTGAAACTGTTCTTAACCTGAAGCTAATGGGGCCTCCTGCTGCTGCCGCGCCGCCGGAGCACGATTTCTGTTTTCATCCTGAAGCAAAGTTCTTAACCTGAAGCACTATTTCTGGGTTAGCAGAGTCTGTAACCTGAAGCGCATGTAACCTGAAGCGTATGTAACCCAAGGTACCACTGTATATCACAATGTCTGAAATAAGGATGGAGCCACGTAGAGGCATTGACTGGCTTCACAGTTTTTCCCCAACACTGTGATTTTTGCATAGCATGCGCCTGCACACACACACACACCAGGATTCACAATATATTGCCAGGTCAAAAACTATGAAACCGATACAAGATACGGACTTCAAATTGGATTTGGATGATATATTGCTATATCACCCAGCCTGAGAAAAAACCTGGCCGAGATACAGTGGTGCCTCACAAGACAAAATTAATCCGTTCCGCGAGTCTCTTCGTCTTGCGGTTTTTTCGTCTTGCGAAGCACGGCTATTAGCAGCTTAGCGGCTATTAACGGCTTAGCGGCTTTAAGAAAAAGGAAACAAACTCGCAAGACGTTTCGTCTTGCGAAGCAAGCCCATAGGGAAATTTTGTCTTGCGGAACGACTCAAAAATTGGAAAACTCTTTCGTCTTGCGCGTTTTTCGTCTTGCGAGGCACCGCTGTAGTCCCCACTGCTAGAAGAATATGGCACTGGAGTCTCTGCAAAATAAAAGCTGCTGGATCACACAAACACAGAATTTTTAATTTTAAAAGCAATTTTTGATTGCTACATTAAGCATTGCCTTAAGCAGCTGATGAAGTTTTCACCAATGTCCTTTGCTAACATCCCTGGGCAAACGTCTCATCCCCATTCTGCCCCATCCTAACAACATTTTTCATGTTCTTCTTTTAAAAGTTGTTTTGGCACATTATTCCCCACCCCACCCTGCTACAACCACCACATCTCCCTGCAATTTTATGTTTCTGTGTGTGTGTTCTGGAGGGGTGGTAGTCACCTGGTGCCTTCCAAACCCTCCCCCTCCCTATTTCTGCACTCCACACAACTATTGCTGTGGCAGGTCCTCGTGCCAAGGCCCGGCCAGACCTTGAGTTGCACAGGCTCCAAGTTTACGAATGCAAACATACTTTGGAATATTTGTCTTCTTGGCCCACCAATGCTACAATCACTTTTGGCTACTGGTCTTTACTGGAGCGGATTAGCGCAACAAAGCTTCTGCCTGTAGACAGCAGCACCCTGAAATTTGTGTGTGGCTGGCTCAGTGACAAGAGCACAGACTTTTCACCCAGAAAGTCCTGGGTGGTACGTCTGTAAATAAGGATGACCCAGCAATGCTCACATGCTGCAGGAGAAGCCCCCTGATGATGGAGCGGCCACACAAGATGAAAGATAGTACGCAGATGAGGAGCACCACCACGTCAAAGAACATCCGGAAGCTGTTGTCTCCTGCAAGAAAGGAGGAAGGCAGTGGTGGGTTTCTAGACAATGCGGGGAGCTAGAGAAAAAGGAAATGGTCACACTCCCCACCCGCAGAATTTTCAGTCCAAATAGGCTTGGTTAGAGAGCCCAGAGGTTGTTGGGGGACGGACGTTTGCGCAGGCAGCAAAAATGATGCTATGAGGCACATGGAAGAAGTCCTAGGGTTTCTGGAGAGAAAAGTAGGCCAGCTGGAGCAGGGACAGAGAGCATTGTGGGAAAAGGGGGCAAATATTTGCCAAAAGCAAATATGGGAGAGGAAGAGAGAATAGCCTGAGCTGTAGGGACTTAGGACTGATCGAGCCTACCGTATTTTTCGCTCTATAACAAGCACCCGACCATAACACGCACATAGTTTTTAGAGGAGGAAAATCCGTAGGCATGCCACCCGTAGGCATTCCCTCCATAACACGCACAGACATTTCCCTTTACTTTCTAGGAGGAAAAAAGTGAGTGTTATGGTGCAAAAAATACGGTAATTGGGATAAAAAAACACGCAGAACAAGACCTTGGGATCACTGAGAATATAAGCCATTTGGCTGCAACCATTGTAAAAAGTGCCAATTCAATGCTAGAAATCATTAAAAATGGAACTGAAAGTACCGTATTTTTTGCTCTATAAGACACACTTTTCCCCTCCTAAAAAGTAAGGGGAAATGTGTGTGTGTGTGTTATGGAGCGAATGCAGGCTGCGCAGCTATCGCTGAAGCCAGAACAGCAAGGGGGATTGCTCCGCAGCAATCCCCCTTGCTGTTCTGGCTTCAGGGATTGCCACGCAAAACCTCTTCAGCAACATTTGATTCAGAATATTTTTTTCCTTGTTTTCCTCCTCTAAAGGCTAGGTGCGTCTTATGGGGCGAAAAATGCGGTGAGACAAGCAGGTGTCACAATGCCATTATACTAATCTGTAGCATGTCTGGAATATAAAGTATAGTCTGGTCATCCCAGTCCTTCAAAGAAAAGTTTATGTGCTTGAGAAGGTCCAAAAAAAGGACAAATAAACCTTAGTGATGCAAACATCCTTCCCTATGAAGTAAATCTTAAAGAGGTTGAGGCTTTTGAATTTAGAAATTGAAAATCACCAGCTAATGAGACAGATATGACAAGGAGTTTAAACATTATCAGCGTTGCGGAGTCAGTTTGCGAAACTGGATACTAAAGAAATATGTTCCTTTCTGCAGCATAAGCTTATGAAATGATCATCTCAGGCTTTGGCAAGTCAGCTAAGAAGGAATTGAGAGGTTACCATAATCAAAGATGCAATTCAATGGGTTCATGAACGGGATAAGTCAGCAACGTGGAGGCTGAGAAAGAGTTCCATGTAACACTCAAATCTCTCTTTCCGAAGTCCGTATTTTGGCAGGATGAGGCTACCCTTATGGACACATTCAGATTTACAGCCAAATATCCTTTAAGTCAATTAGGATACTGATTCTCATTAGCCAGGAACTAAAGACCAAACCCTTAAAAAAAATCAGTCTGCAAACGGTCCCTGAGCAGTGCTTTAAGCGCTGCTCTTATACAGGTGAGGAGCTGCTTTCGAAAAGGTTTATGCTTGTACTGTGTTGCTCCCCCTGAAACCCCCTAATACCTTTGCCAGAGACACTGGGGTCTTTGCATTCCTGGATATCCACTTTGTTGTCCAAGTGAATCTTCACTCGGCCACTGTGTGCTTTATTGTCAAATGTGATCTGAGGGTGGAGGAGGAGTAGAAGAAGAAAAGAATGACAATGTACATCCTGGGGGAAATTCCACCGGGCAGCACAGCAGAAGAAGCCCCAGAGCAGCACCTCCGGCCCTCTCAGTCCAGCGTGTGAATGAGGGCTCCTCAAACACAGGCGGAAAGGAGGCAAAAGCAACAGCTCCTCAAGCATCCTTACTCACTGTGATGGAAAAGGTGTAGCAGTCCGGGATTTCGTTGTTGATGATGGTTTGGATGTTGATGGCTTTCAGCTTAAAGCGGATGGTGACATTGATGAGCCTGGCAGAGACAAGACACAGAGGGTCAGCTCTGTCACAATCTACCACCAAACGTCACAGTTCCCCACTGAATGACTGCAAACAGAATGGAGAGCCTCTCTTGTCGGAAAAACTGAAGGGAGCTGAGCCTTATATGCTCAGAAAAAAGGAGGCAAAAACTGCACATTTTGAAAACCAGGTGTCAGGCTTCAGGGACTTGGCTTCCTCCCTCACTTTTGGCCATGGATAAGAAGAACAAAGCGAAAGGCGTCTCTTACCAGTTACAAATTTTAATGATCACAGCGAGAGAAGAAAGAATCCGTCCCTTGGAATGAAGGTGCTCCCAATTCTTCCCTAGCCACCCCCCGTCACTCCCACATCTCGCAGCCATTGTGCTTTCTGTGCTGCCACCTTATCTGCTCTCCTGAACTTGACCTTGGGCTGAGCGGATGGACGCTTTCCAGAGAAAGTGTGTCTCTCTCTCCCAGTTCTTCTCCTCCTAGCTGGACTACTGCAATGCGCTCTACATGGGGCTACCTTTGAAGGTGACCCGGAAACTACAATTAATCCAGAATGCGGCAACTAGACTGGTGACTGGGGGTGGCCGCCGTGACCACATAACACCGGTCTTGAAAGACCTACATTGGCTCCCAGTACGTTTCCGAGCACAATTCAAAGTGTTGCTGTTGACCTTTAAAGCCCTAAACGGCCTCGGCCCAGTATACCTGAAGGAGCATCTCCACCCCCATTGTTCTGCCCGGAAACTGAGGTCCAGCGCCGAGGGCCTTCTGGCAGTTCCCTCATTGCGAGAAGCAAAGCTACAGGGAACCAGGCAGAGGGCCTTCTCGGTAGTGGCACCCGCCCTGTGGAACACCCTCCCGTCAGATGTCAAAGAGATAAACAACTACCTGACATTCAGAAGACATCTGAAGGCAGCCCTGTTCAGGGAAGTTTTTAATGTGTGATATTTTAGTGTATTTTTGGTCTTTGTTGGAAGCCGCCCAGAGTGGCTGGGGAAACCCAGCCAGATGGGCGGGGTACAAATAAATTATTATTATTATTATTATAGCTGTTCCCCACCCAGTACTTCCCAGCTTCTGCCTTCTGAACTATGTCCCTCTGCAAACCGCTGTTCCAAATCTATACTACCTCCCTGCTCCTGGGAAGATTCAGGATCCTAATCAGGAGCAGGGGGAGGCTACCACCATTCCTCTTCAGTGCAGCCCTCCTCAGCACAGTCCCTGACATCATGTTGGGTACAAAAATCAACAGCTGCAACATGTCAATTGATAAATGTAAGATTAGTAGGCAGAAACCTTCAGATCTGCAAAGCTGTCCCCCCCCCCCCAAATGTAATGGGAGGCAGGAAGCCTCAATGACTTAAAAATAAAGTTGCAAGGGAAAACATGAAATCCCCCCTGCGAATTCCTCCAGTTGGAGTGGTGTCTTACCCTTCTGGCTATTGCAAACACCAAGAAAGTGTGTCTACATACTTGTAAAACTTGAGAGTAAAGTTCCTGTAGCTGCGGTCTGGCTCCAGGAGGGCTCCAGACGTCTCCTCAGAGTCCTGGGCAGAAGGTATATTTTGTGGGGGATCAACGCCAATGCACTCTACACAGAAAAGAGGAACAGATTCATATGTGTAGGGGCAGCATTGGGGAGAAAGGAAAAAACGCCAGCAGTTTTGTGGTATCTTCTCAAACTAAAGTTACACCTGCTACTCATTTTTTATTGGTAAGAGGTAAAATGCAGAGAATAGCATTCCATAAACATAGCTCCTGCACAAACAAGGCAGCTTCCCTCAATCTGGGTCACAGATCAACACAACTCAAGTAACTTAGAAACCACAGGAAGCCATGACGGACTGAATAAGGAAAAAAATAAAATAAAAGCTTCTTGACAGATTTAGCCCCCAAAGCATCAAGGATTCTGTTCCAGGACTGCCCTCCTCCACTTAAAAGCTAAAGGTAAAGGACCTCTGGATGGTTACGTCCAGTCAAAGATGACTATGGGGTTGTGGCGCTCATCTCGCTTTCAGGCTGAGGGAGCCGGCGTTTGCCCACAGACAGCTTGTCCAGTTTGTCCATGTGGCCAGCATGACTAAACCGCTTCTGGCACAATGGGACACCGTGACGGAAACCAGAGCGTATGAAATCGCTGTTTACCTTCCTGCTGCAGTGGTACCTATTTATCTACTTGCACTGGTGTGCTTTCAAACTGCTAGGTTGGCAGGAGCTGAGACAGAGTAACAGAAGCTCACCCCGTCACGTGGATTTGCACCACCAACCTTCTATTCGGCAAGCCCAAGAGGCTCAGTGGTTCAGACCCAGTGCCACCCATGTCCCCCGCAGAGCATAGAGGATGCTGGAGGCCCTAGGAAAGGCACTTGCTCACCTGTGATGACTTTGGGGTCGATGTTGAAGGTGTCATTGGCCGGGTCAATCCTTCCTTTCCGGTAGTAATGCTGGCAAAGCATGAGCGCTGACTGGTTTGTGCTCCCCGCATGCACGTAGGCATAGCGTCCGACTGTCTCGTTGGCAACGGCCAGGTACTATGGGGGGAAGTTGAAATGGTCATCCCGGTCAAGTCCAGCTGCCTTCCCCTTCCCCACCAGCTGTCCCACCGCTTCTCACCTTATCCACCGCATAGACCATGTGCTCATAGACATCTGCCTGTGTATAAACTGCATAGGTCTCCTCTGCCCCATCCACATAGTTCTTCAGGAAGAGGTGCTTGAAGGTCATTGTGTTCTCCTCTTTGAAGGTGACCACCATCTGATTGCTGAGCCCAAAGAGGACGAGCTGTGCGGAGGGAAGGCAGAGAGCAGGGACCAAGCAGAGGAGCAGTTAAGAATCTATGACACACTTAGCAATAGATATAGGACATAATATAGATTTTAATTTTCCAGATATAATATAGATTTTAATTTTCCAGATTTTTTAATGTTTCAGTTTAATATTTCGTAAACAAGGGGCTATATGCCCTTTTCAAGGGGGTTTCAGCAGCGTAAGTCTGTTTGTGTTGCAGTTTATCTGGGTCTGAGGTAACTTCTGTTTCTGCTTGTCTTACTTTCATATTGTTAAACTTTGGCTGTATCTGCACTACACATTAAAAGCTCTGGGATAACATTTTTGAATAATGGGGCTGGGGCTCCCTCAGGGTGAACCCCCATCCTCCAGCTCTCATTCCCCACCCCAGAGTGTGGGGGGCATCATTCAAAGCCACCATAGCCTCATACTCCTTCCAGTATTGGAGGCAGCCTAGCTTACCTCAGAGGGTTATTGCCAGGATAATTTGCACAGGGAAAGCACACCATGTATACCACTTTGACTTCCTTGGAGGAAAGGTGGGGTGTTCAAGTGAAAATAAGGCACCAAGGAAAACCCCATGAGAGTACAAATGTGTTTTTTGAAAGCTGCCTAGAGGTGGTAGAGAGAGGTGTAGCCCACACCCTAAAATGAAAAGGCAAGAACTTTCAAACCACTGGAACAGATAATACACAATGACTAAATGAGGAAAAGCTAGTCAGCCAACACCTTGGGCAGGGAGGTGAGTTTTCATGAGGTGTTGGAAACTGGATCACAGTCAGGACCCACTTTATTCCCTTTGATTCCCACAGCGATGCGAGGCTGGGGTGCGAAACTGTAAGGGAAGCCCAGATCCAGCTGCCCTGGCCCTCCTGCTGAGGGGTAAATCAAGGGGCAGGGCAGGTGCTTGGAAGCTGGATGAAGATACCAAGTGTTGACATGGGCCTGAGATGGAGAGAGAGAGAGAGCCCCCAGTCCATTGGGCAAGGCCTTGGCCAAGATCTGACTTCACAATGGGCTGCAGAATGTTTTGTTTCCCAGGAAACCAGGTGTGTTGTTTGAAAGGATTCTGAGATCAGTTAAAAGCTCATTCAACTGTCTCCTTCAGATCAGCTGACATGGCAGGCGTCTGTCTGCTTCGGGGAACTGTCTTTTTTTGGATCAGTTGGCATCAGAAACATGTGTCTCCTTCGGACAACTATCTTTGGCTCAGTTGAAAGCCCAGAGAATGGTCTTCTGCCTCCCCTCCTGCTACAGAAGGTAAGGTAAAAGGCGAAGAGGGGAGACATTCTGAAGCTGTGTTCTCTCCCCCCCACCCCATGGGCAGTTTTTAAAGATGTTCCTTGCTTATTTGACCTTCATAAATCCCATGCTCCCAGGGAGTGTTCTGGTTAATTTTCTGAGTTTTTCATTTGTCTCCAAATGTCAGAAGAATTACCACCTCCCCCCCCAAAAAATCAGTAAAATCCCCCACCCCCAATTTCACCACCCACAAATAGGAATTTCTAGGAGCTCATTTTTCACTCAGCCCTAAAATACACACTCCACCTCTGCAGGGCTCACACCTGCACCCTTAAGTTCTCCCTCCATCGGGTGCATTTCCAGCATCTTGAATTGGTTTCTCAACTCCCAACTCCTATCAGCCCTAGACAGCGGATCCTGGGTGTCAGGTGTCATGGAGTGGGGGGAGGAGGGCAGTTGGAATCTAGCAGCAACATCTGGAGGGTTTGGACACATAAAACAAGGTGATTTAGCATCATAACATTGGGTAGCTAGTCAGGAGTTTGGCCTGACCGATTGTGAATGGCCAGAACTAGCCACTCACTGTCTAGTGTGGAAAGTGGAGCAAAGGACCTTTTTAGGAGAGCAGACCCTGGGATCAGTTCTGCACTCAAAATGAAAAATTGTGTCACTGTGTGCAAAGAGAAGTAACTAGCTGTGACCTTTGTCTGTTTTAAAAATAGTGGTGACTTGACACATAGGTAAGAAAGGCTTTCTGACTGAGAAATGCCAAAATTGCCTCAAAATGTGTGGCTGGTGGACACAATCTGCAAGGAGGAGAAGGAGTCCCTCACCTGCATCTGGAGAGCTTACTCTCATTTGCTTGGCACCTAAAGGTGTACAATGAAGGCACCAGGTGAGCCTCACTTGAGAAAATAAAACCCCTTTTATAAAACTTCCTCCTGTTCTTGGTGCCCGCTTGTAGACCCAGAAACATGGCACCTCTTCCCTCAGCCCTTTTCTTGGAAATGCAGGCAGGGCACTGCAAGAAAGAGGGAAAGAGGCAATGTCTTCTGCTCCGAATGTCTCTCACTGTTTATGTGTGTTGGGGGCAGGCGGGGGGCAGAGACAGTTAAAAGCCAAAGGCCTGGTTATAGAAGAAACCTTATTGCCTGGTGCCTAAAAATATATGATGGTAGTCCCAGTATAACTGTGAAGCCTTTTC
Source organism: Podarcis bocagei (assembly GCF_964188305.1). NCBI lineage: Eukaryota > Metazoa > Chordata > Lepidosauria > Squamata > Lacertidae > Podarcis > Podarcis bocagei. The sequence goes on along the minus strand of NC_138143.1, from coordinate 11,170,058 downwards.
TATCTGTGGTAACTGACTAGAGCAGCTTACAGGTAGGTAGCCGTGTTGGTCTGCCATAGTCGAAACAAAATAAAAGGAGCAGTTAAGTCCAGTCAAAGGTGACTATGGGGTTGCAGCGCTCATCTCGCTTTCAGGATGAGGGAGCCGGCATTTGTCCACAGACAGCTTATCCAGTTTCTCCATGTGGCCAGCATGTCTAAACCACTTCTGACACAATGGGACACCGCGACGGAAACCAGAGCGCATGGAAACGCCATTTACCTTTCCGCTGCAGTGGTATCTATTTATCTACTTGCACTGGCATGCTTTCGAACTGCTAGGTTGGCAAGAGCTGGGACTGAACAACGGGAGCTCATCCCATCGCGGGGATTCGAACTGCCGACATTCCGATCGGCAAGCCCAAGAGGCTCGGTAGACCACAGCACCACCTGCATCTCACATACCTGAATGGTGACTATTAGGATCTTGATCAGCTGGAGCACCAGTTTGAATGGCTTGCGGCCTTTGGCACGAAACTTGTCACAGGGGCTCATGAAGAAATACTTCAGACGCCTGCGGAGCTCCTCTTCTTCTGGTTGAATGGAAGCAAAGCCCAAGTTTGGCCTTGTGTCCCCATCCTGGGACCCATAGCTATTCGCTGGGGTCAGCAGCTTCTGAGTCTCTGCATAGAGGGATAAAAGCATGCAGGTTTCTACAGTCCCGATTTCATGCCATAAGGAAGGGGACTGAAATCCTTTCTGTTCACATCCGCGTGATCCAGAGATTCCTGTGGTTTAGCCAGATTAGGCTACTCAAGCGCTGCAACATACAGCGTTACAGCAATTAACCCCATCAAAGCATAGCCCAATTTTACGTCCCCTGATACCCAGGAATCTGACCAATCAACAGAAATAAACTTCACAGCTTTGCAGCGTTCACAGCAATGTCCTCTGCCCTTACCCATTCCGCAGTTTCCGAGTCAGCTGTTATCAGAAGAGTCTCTCACAAGACCGGCTTTGTGACTTCTTGCGATCCCCTTCGAGGCGTTCTGTTTGCCAGCAAGGACCTAAGAACAACACGAGAGCATGTCTTTGAAGACGCAGCCATGGCAAATTATGCCTACGCGCAACATCAGCCCCAGCAGCTCTAGGAAATGTGAGCAGGCGAGACAGGCTTTGCCACAAAACAGCTCGTTTTGCTGTTTGTGATGCTTTTGTGCAAAGCGAGCACAAAACAGCTGCTCCCAGCTCTTTTGAGGCAGGTAAGGAGGGAGGTGCACCTAGCACTCTGGCAGAACTGCAAAAAGGAGGAACCGTTCTCAGTGAGCCAACCCTGTGTTTCTGGTTACTAGTCCAAAGAGGAAATTCCTCACGGGATCTAAACTGCTGATTGGCACAGACACAAAGTTCAGCACACTGAACAAAAGAAACCACAGTGTTGTATGCTTCAGCGTGCGCACACACACACACCCTAAAATCCAAGACGTGCCCTCTGAGAGCCTCTGAAGGCAGGAGAGTTCCCTAAACCAAATATAAACATTGCATTTATATCCCACTGTTCATCCACCACCATTTTTTCCTCAATCAATCCTGTGAGGTTGGTTAGGATGAAATCGAGCAGCTAGCCCATGGGCAGGCAAACTGTTGCCCGAGGGCCGGATCTGGCCCAATCGCCTTCTAAGTCTGGCCCACATATGGTCCAGGAATCAGCATGTTTTTACATGAGTAGAAAGTGTGCTTTTATTTAAAATGCATCTCTGGGTTATTTGTGGGGCATAGGAATTCGTTCATTCCCCCCAAAAAAATAAATATATAGTCCAGCCCCCCACAAGGTCTGAGGGACAGTGAACTGGCCCCCTACTGAAAAAGTTTGGAAAAAAGTGTATTTGAAGAAGTGTGCATGCACACGAAAGCTCATACCAAGAACTAACTTAGTTGGTCTTTAAGGTGCTACTGGAAGGAATTTTTTTATTTTGCAAAAAAAGTTTGCTAACAAGGTCACCCAGTTAGCTTGATGGCTCAAGTGAGGATTTGAAGATAGCTCTCGCCCATGCTTTAGCTGACAGACAAATGACCACTGGAGTCTCCTCGAACTTTACCATTCTATGATTCTATTATCCTAGCTCATTTCGCTAACCGCTGCACCACACTTGCTCTCAGGAAACCCCACCTCTGTCTCCTCAAAAGGCTCGGCTGCTGATATTTTGTAGTCTTTCACTTCTTCATTTGCCCTTGAGACTTTTCATTCAGTCAAGCTCACGGGATTTAGGAGGAACACAACAAAATGCAATTTTAGCACACGCCCAACCAATCATGACAAAGGATAACCAACTCCTTGAAGAAGGAATTTTTCCACATTTCTGCATCGGCAGCCATGACGATACCCGTATTATTGTTTTGAAACTAAGAACGTAATTATCTGCTACAGTGGATGTCCACTGAAAGCAGTTTTACTGGGGCCTCATAAGGCAAGAACGGCAAATTGCATTTGAAAACTAATCATAGGCTACTGTCCTTGTGAACACTTTTAAGTTTAACAGGGCAAGCCAAGTTAAATATTTAGAGAATGCCTTATTGTTGTTAGCTGCTCTGAGCCCGGCTGGGAAGGGCGGGATATAAATAAATTTATTATTATTATTATTATTATTATTATTATTATTATTATTATTATGAATTTGTCAGCTAAGGAACGAGAAGCACTTTGGGACCTATTTCTGCCCCATTTTTCTATTTCTGCCTTCGGAGAAGCTCAACTCTTTTCCACCTAGACTTATCCATTAAAGATTAGCTGGGCAGTGCCAGGCTTACGCGGTGGAGACTAGGGAGCGCATATGAAGGGATGCAGGACTTGTAGCCCCATGGAACATGTTGTTTTTTTCAAAGCACCCCCTTACAACAGATGCACAGAGCAGAGGGAGAGAACTGGCAAGGCAAGCTCTCTCCAAGAGCAGTTTGTACGGCTGTTGAGCAACCTCAGGTTTCCACCAGACGCAATCGGAAAACCTGAAGGGTTGGGTAAGGACACTTGGAACTCCATCTAGGTCCAAACATTAAAAAGCGGCATGAGAAAGTCTGGGGGAAATGATTCACGGATGGTATTTAACTCCGAGTAGGCTTGCTAAGATGTATAAGACTGAATCATGTAAGTGCTGGAGATGCAAAGAGGTGGAGGGAACGTTCTTTCATATATGGTGGACTTGTAAGAAGATAAAAGAGTATTGGGAAATGATCCATAATGAATTGAAAAAAAATGTTTAAAAGTACTTTCCCAAAAAAAAAACCCTGAGTCCTTCCTGTTGGGGATAATTGAGACTGAAATTCCCAGGTGTCAAAAACGGTTATTTATGTATGCTACTACTGCAGCCCACGTTTTGTTAGCCCAAAAAAAGGAAAACGAGCGAGGTCCCAAGCAAAGAAGAATGGCAACTTAAATTGACAGAATATACACAACTTGCAGACTTAACATACAGAATAAGAGAACAAGAAGAACATGCATTTAGAGAAGATTGGAAAACGTTTATTGAATAGATGGGAAATAATTGTGTACAGCTGAAAATGCTGGAAGCATCAAGATAAATTCAACTGTGTAAAAAGTTTTGATGGATGCAATAATGGAATGCTGAATGGTATAGTTTTTGTAAAATAAGCAGGGATTTATGATATGTAAAATGAACCGTGGAAAGAGAAGAAGGGAAGTCACTGATATTTTAAGGATGCAAAATGAGTATTTTAAAACAGAAAATTTAATAAAAATTATAGAGAGAGAAGAAAAGAAAAGAGAAAAATTGGTAGGACACACTTTCGATTAGTAAAGGGGAAGAAGAAAATAATTTGGTCCCAGCAGATCCAGGGACCTCCTAGCTCACCATAGAAACTGTCCCTCTTTATTCAGCTATTTCATTCTTGACACTACTGATCCTGCTATTCTCGGTTTCTGCTCCCAGACTTTGGAACACCCTCCCCAGAGAAGTCAGACCAGCTCCCAGGCGAAGACAAGCTTTCTTGTTCCAACAGGCTTACGGGAGCCAACTGCTTTTAATGAAAGTGTCGGTGCCGTGCTGTTTTTATTGCAATTATCAGTACGTCTTTAATAGATCTTACACCCACATACATAGTTTTAAGAGCCGGTGTGATGTCGTGGTTGGAGTGTCGGACTAAGGCCTGGTAGACCAGGGTTCAAATCCTGGCTTGAGCCATGAAACTCACTAGGTGACCTTGGGGGCCAGTCACTGACCTACCTCAAAGGGTTGTTGTGTGGATTAAATGAGGAGGGGGAGAACTATGTACACAACCTTGGGCTCCTTGGGAGAAAAGGTGGGGCAGAAATGCAATCAATCAATCAATGGTTTGTTTTTAATTAAATGATTGGTGCTCCCCTCAACTATGTTTTTAGCTGTTCTTACTTTTATGCATAGAGTGCCTGGAGTCCCTATCAGTGAAAAAGGTGGAGTAATAATAATAATAATAATAGCCAGTCTGCAGTAGACGATCCTGCTCCCCGCTCTGATAGGATCTCATTCATTTGATTAGATCCTGTGTGCTATTGTTCTCTGAACTGTCCTGGGGCAAAAACACCTCCTCTCAATTGCTCTTCAATTGTGTGGCAACTTTTTGCCCGTGTTCTCCTTCCCTCCCCGTTGGCAGGTTCCGTATTCTTCCCTCCCCACAACCACCCCAGGCGAGGCTGCATCAAGGGGCGCTGGGGACAAACGATCGCAACTCCCTCCCTCCGTGCCGCAGCCCCGATCCAACCCGCCTCCCCAGCCCCCGATGCGGGCAGCTTTCCCCCAGCGAAAATAAAGGTCGTCGGGATCCCCCGGGCACGCGTCCCTCCTACACGTCTGGTTTCACCAATTCGGGTGACAGCCAGCCAGGCGCCCTTTGGCTTTCCGAGGATCGCCCGCACTCAATCCCGGATTCCCAACGCCGGACCCGCATAACTACACGCGCGCGTGCATGCACACGTTCAACATGAAAGCCTCGTTTTTTCGGGGTTGGGGGGACGACGGCAGGACTCCCTTACCTCCTTCGCGGCCGGCTCGGAAAGTAACAACAAGAGGATCCCAACATCCGGTCATGAGCCCAGAAGGGGCGGGCAGGGGCGGGGCGAGGTCGCGTCAGAACCCGGAGGAAGGGGGAGGGGAGGCGTGGGAGGCGGCGCTGGATTTCCGGGCTTAGAAGGTGGCAAAGAGGCGCGGGATTTAAATTAGAGATGCTCGCGCTTCAACTCGGAGCTGCACACGTTTCAATTCAGATATGCAAGCGTTTATGTGCACGCTCTTTACTCCAGATGTGCACGCGCGTTTCGATTCAGATATGCCCGTGTTTAAAGTCAGATGTGCACGCGTTTGAACTCGGATATGCACGCGTTTATATGCACACGCTTTAATTCAGATGTGCACGCGTTTCAGTTCAGTTATGCACGCGTTTATATGCACACGCTTTAATTCAGATGTGCACGCGTTTGAACTCGGATATGCATGCATTTATGTGCACGCGTTTCAATTCAGATTTGCACGCCTTTATATGCATGTGGTTTAAATCAGATATGCCAGTGTTTGAACTCAGATGTGCCCATGTTTTATGTCTGATACAGGGCCGGATTTAGGTTTGATGAGGCCCTAAGTTACTGAAAGTAATATGTCCAGCTGAGCTGTCCTTTGTCAACAACAAATTGTCGCTTTTTGTGTTGAATATACTCTATATGGTAATTTATGGACCTAATAGGTATCTAAAGCCTTTTGCACATAACAAAATATGTATTTTATCAAAGTAATTGTTGAACTGAAATACAATTAAGAAGAAGTATATTAATAGTGAAATACAATTAAGAAGAAGTATATACCAGTCCATGCAGAATGTAGGCACCCTATATATAGAAATGAGCAAACCAGTGATATTTTAGGGAGCTGGCTAGCAGGCTTACTTACATCGTAGAAGCCTACACAACAGAAAACACTGTTGCTGTATGTAGGTTTTTTTTTTTATCTTACATTTTGGAAATGTACATCCAGTTGTCTTTTTCCTTTAAATTTTCAGGGGGCCCCCAAGAGAGTGGGACCCTAAGCTATAGCTTGTTTAGCTGATACGTAAATCTGGCACTGGTCTGATATTCACGTGTTTCAATTCAGATAGGCCCATGTTTCAACTCTGATATTGTTGCAGGAACCCCCCCCCCATCAGTTTGTACAAACTCGAGACACACACACACACACACACACACACACACACACACACACACACAACATATGCTACGCTTCTGTTATAAATTCATAGAAAATCAACCATACATCAGATCTGCACCGTTCCACTTTTATTTTACTCCATGAAGGAAGGACTACAAGATGGGGGAGGTTTATACAGGACAGCCATAATCCCTTGAGCATACCAGCACATACACAGGAGCCCTGCCCAGTTGCTATGCCAACCCTGATGGTCCTAGACAGAAGACCATCAAGGTCACAAAGGACTTGCATATGGGAGTGGATTCAACATGGACTGGAACAAAGGACAATGATCAGATCTTCCCTCTGAGGGCAGGAAACTGCCAACTCCCTTTTGTCCTCTGGAAATGACTCATGGGGAGGGGGAGGGGAGGAACCAGCCAGGTGACAGGACACTCAGGTTACCACCACAACTCCTCCCTCAACCCCACCTTTTTGTGATGTCTCAATGATGTAGTTGTGATGTAGTTCTAGGGGTGTAGTTTGGGGGATTAGTAGCTAATAAAAGTTGGGGTCTTCTTTTGTTCTGTGCTTCCATTTTGTTTCACCTGGTGGCAGGTGGGAGTCTGTCGCGACAGTCTTCAATAAAGACCAAGCCTACTGGCTGCTGTTTTGCTCTGGTATTCCTAGTGTTCTTGTTTTTTTGTCCAAGGGAGCCCTCGGATTTCTCCGTTAACAATATGCACCGTTTTAATTCAGATTTGCACAGTTTAACTCTGATATATGCACATGCTTTTAACTCCAGGCAAAGGTGCAGCCTTTGGTTTTATTGCAACATGTTAATAATTTAAATGACTTGGTCATTTTGTGTTTTATCTTGCATTATCACAATTGCCACTTTATTATACCACTGTGGCAAAATAAGATTTAGAAGAAAAGTAATCCAAGAACCATATGATTGTATAGAGTTGGAAGGGACCCTGAGGGTCAACTCCTGGCAATGCAAAGAATCTCTTGCCTGTTACGGAAATTAGCGGGGGGGGGGCACATTTTTAAAGTTGTTAAATGTTACAAATATTATGCATAAATGTATCCTTTTGACTTGACAGCTCAGGGAAGTTACCTAACTTTAACAATCATATAAAATCAACTCCTTTGCCAGTTTCCTCCATTTCAACACTACTTTGCCCTTGGAAAAATGACTTTTCCCTGCCACCTCCCCAAGCCTGAGGAAATGTATACACACCTCCTACCCCAGGAAGTGCCCAGAGGTGACAACTGCTGAGCTGATTCTTGGCCAAGGAAAGCCTAATCCCATCACCAGACTTGCCAAGGGTTCTATTGTACTTTGGGTGGTGGGATTTCAGAGGTGTTTGCCTATGCTAATCTTATACCTGGGTCTTGCCCTGCCATGTCTGCTTATGCTAATCTTGTACCAAGGACTAGTCTGGACATGTTTGCCAAGGTTAAACTAGTGGAACCCCTCTCTACCCCTCCCCTTTGGTGACATATCAGTGATGTAGCAATAATGTATCAATGATGCTGTACGAATTGTAATCTGGGATATGGTGGGAAAGTTTTAAAAGTCATTGTCACCCCATCCTCGGGGCTCAAAATTGCTCTTTGAACCTCTTGCGCAATAAACTTTGGTCTACAGCTATTTGCTCCGGTTGGTGGCTGGACTCCTTCCTTTATTCCGCAGGGACTCGCGGGCTCTGCCCAACGAGCTGGGTGACTGAGCAGCCTCACACCTAGATTTTTCCGTAACACAGTGGAACTCAGATGTGCCTGTGTTTTATGTCTGATACAGGGCCAGATTTAGGTTTGATGAGGCCCTAAGTTACTGAAGGTAATGGGGCCCTTTATATGTCCAGCTGTCCTTTGTCAACAACAAATTGTCACTGTTTTTTGTGTTGAATATATGATATATGGTAGTTTATGGACCTAATAGGTATCTAAAGCCATTTGCACATAACAAAATATGTATTTTATCAAAGTAATTGTTGAACTGAAATACAATTAAGAAGAAGTATATTAATAGTGAGGGGGACACGGGTGGCACTGTGGGTTAAACCACTGAGCCTAGGACTTGCCAATCAGAAGGTCGGTGGTTCGAATCCTCCCGACGGGGTGAGCTCCCGTTGCTCGGTCCCTGCTCCTGCCAACCTAGCAGTTAGAAAGAACGTCAAAGTGCAAGTAGATAAATAGGTACCGCTCCGGCGGGCAGGTAAGCGGCGTTTCCGTGCGCTGCTCTGGTTCACCAGAAGCAGCTTAGTCATGCTGGCCACATGACCTGGAAGCTGTACGCCAGCTCCCTCGACCAATAAAGCGAGATGAGCGTGCAACCCCAGAGTTGGTCACGACTGTACCTAATGGTCGGGGGTCCCTTTACCTTATATTAATAGTGAAATACAATTAAGAAGAAGTATATACACCAGTCCATGCAGAATGTAGGCATCCTATATATAGAAATGAGCAAACCAGTGATATTTTAGGGAGCAAGCTAGCAGGCGGGCCCATTACTTACAGCAAAATAACATTTAGAAGAACAGTAATCCTAGAACCATAGGATTGTAGGATTGTAGAGTTGGAAGGGACCCTGAGGGTCAACTCCTGGCAATGCAAGGAATCTCTTGCCCAATGTAGGGATTGAACCCACGACCCTGAAGTTAAGAGTCTCATGCTCTACCAACTGATAAAACGTTTGGTACCACATAAAAACACATTCGGGGTAACAACAAAGATTAAATGGCCCCTTCAACTCAGTTGAATACTGTACAGTACTTATTTGGAGACAAGACTTATTTGGAGGCAAGGCACACTGTACTCCCCAACAATGCACAACCGAGATAAAAGATTTGTAAAAAGAAGCAGCAAGATGGTGGATCTACAGTCGTTCACCTTCCGCTTTACCCTTTGCTCTCTGGGTGTGGAGAGCTGCCCTTTGCTAGGCTGATTGCTTGGATAGATGACAATGAGTCGATTTATATTTTCTCAAAGGGAGGCCTGGGGACACTCTGGTTAATAATCTACACACAGAGTGGGATCTGAGATAAGTGGGAGAAAAGGACCTGCTTTAGCTGGACCTAAATCAAATCCTCAACAAGCTACTTAATACCCTGGTATTGATTTCAGTATCCTTTCTCCAAGCATTGAAACTGTTGTTTTCTGATCCAAGGTTCAACCACAACGTGTGTAGAACCTATGGAATTTGCCCAGTGGTGCCAAATGTAGCAAACATTTCACTAAATGTGCTGCAGGGTGCTTATTTCTTGCAAAGGTGAAGGACCTGCAAATTTCCCAAGAAGGAGTTGTGCGGTACCATAGAGACCAAACTATTTTGTGGCATGGGTTTTCATAAGGCTAAGGCTAGCGCGCTTCTCAGATAGCTTGGAAAGAACTTCTAAAAGGTGACATTTCGGGGACTCACCAGGTGGGCACTTTTTAAAGGTTTTACAGCCTCCATTTCCATGCTTTTCTTTGCTGCCTGCTTTTTGCTGTGTTAAAACTCAGCTGCCATTCTCTCACCAAATAGTGCTTGGGTTGTACTGCGGTCCCCTCCATGTAGGTGTTTTTCAAATGTTTTTGTACTTCTGCAAAACTTGGGCATCGCACTCCACCCCCCGCCAGCCAGGAGACACCTCCATCTTCTGTGTGGACTGTGGCTACTTAAGGATTGGCACTCACTTCTTCAGAAGAGAGAAATATTTTCTCTTTCATGCAAAAACATTTCCAATTCTTAATAAATGTCAATGATTTTGAACTTGGATTTGAAGACTGAAAAAATAGTGGCTTATAGAAAATAGAATAGGTAAAGGTAAAGGGACCCCTGACCATTAGGTCCAGTCGTGGCCGACTCTGGGGTTTCATTTCACTTCATTGGCCGAGGGAGCCGGCATACAGCTTCCAGGTCATGTGGCCAGCATGACTGAGCCGCTTCCCGCTCCAGTGGGAAGGTAAACGGCATTTCCGTGCACTGCTCTGGTAGTTGGATGTTAATAAGTGAATACTGTATTTAGGTGACAGAGAACCAGAAGTATTTCCATTTTCTTTTCTCTCTCTTTTTCTTTTCTCTTCTTTTTGCTCCTGTTCCTTTTTAGGTTAGATTTAAAAACATTTCTTTTATTCTGGTGTATGAGAAAAATTGTAATGGGCATGAATGTTATATATCTTTTTATAAGTATCAATAAAAATATATATTTTACAGACAGAGAAGGAACATGCAAATTTTTCAAGAAGCAAAGCGACTATACTATTTTTTTTAGCACTCCCTCATCCAAAGGTTGCAGGCCCTGGTCTTCTCATAATCAGGACCAAGGGGAGCACTCAACCAACATGAAGTGTAAACAAGGGAGCCTCTTCCAACCGAAGCCAAAGTTTGTTTGCAATGCCTGCCTTCAGATGTGCTCCTTTACAACTCAGGAAGTAGATTGTCTTATTGATACCAGACAGGCCCTATGGCCAGAGTTGTGCAGCAAACTGCTAGGGAGATGGCGGATCTTCTATGCATGCCATTATCTGTCAGGGATCTACAGCAAAATCAAAACTGCATTTTATGGTCAAGACACTTCATCTTTAATGTAGCACAAAACTATTGCTAGCGCATTCACGAAGACAATTGAGTCGTGCCTTCCATGTCGTTTGAGGCAGAGGGCTCTCTGGCCACCATAAATCGCTTTGCACATTACAGTGCAGGCTGAAACAGAGACTTCCAGTCTGGTGCATCTCCCTGATCACTGCCGGGTACGCACTGGCTCCACCTGTAGCCACAGTCCATTTTCTGCCCGTAGAATTAATGCTGGCAAACGACGCACGGCTTGGCTCTCATCCAGCCTCACCACAAACCTCAGCAGGGTCAAGGCCAGGGCCACCTTCAACTCCGACATAGCAAAGTTCTGCCCGATGCAGTTCCTGCAAACGGAAAAGAGGTCAGTGTCATGGAAGGCTCCCCAACATTCCTTCCCCCACCACACTGCCAAGAGGAAATACAGTGGTACCTCGGGTTACAGACGCTTCAGGTTACAGACTCCATTAACCCAGAAATAGTACCTCAGGTTAAGAACTTTGCTTCAGAATGAGAACAGAAATCGTGTGGTGACGGCGCAGTGGCAGCGGGAGGCCCCATTAGCTAAAGTGGTGCTTCAGGTTAAGAACAGTTTCAGGTTAAGAACAGACCTCCAGAACGAATTAAGTTCTTAACCCGAGGTACCACTGTACCAGTAATTTCCGGGGAAATCTGGACGTATGGCAGCCCTATCATCATGGCTAGTAGCCACTGACAGCAGTCTCCTTCATGGTTTGATGTTATGTGCCCATAGATGAACTGTTTACATTTTTACAGATCAGCACTGGAGAATTCTATCCAGTGATAACTCCCCCTTTCACACGGGGACCAAAATAAAATCAGATGTCTCTGACTGCGAGCTCTTTCTGGGGGAATAACTGCAGAAGGAGAGGGCTTTTCATAGCATCAGAGCTGGAAGGCGCCATGAGGGTCATGGCATGCAGGAATCTTTACATCAGGGACGCGGACTTATAAAAAATATTGGGGGGGGCCCCCCGGGAAAGCTCATGAATAATTAATAAGCTCATGAATATGCAAATAAAGTGGCGCCGCCTCCTCGTGAGCGAATAGGGGAGAGCGTGCTGCGCCTATTAATCAACTCCGAAGGAAATTGGGTGGAGCTTTTGCTCGGGAGGGAGGGCAGGAGGCATGCAGCCCGACCCTGTGCATTTTGGGCTGGGGGAGGGGCAGCGATGGCGCTCTGCTGGAGGGGCGCCGGAGATTATTGGGGGGCAGAGCCCCCCCAAACGAATTTTTGAGGGGGCTCAGGCCCCCTCAAGCCCCATGGAGTCGGCGCCTATGCTTTACATCCCACACGGGGGCTCGAAACCACAACCCTGAGATGAAGAGTCTTGTGCTCTACTGACTGACCTATTTCGCCTGCAGCAGTCTCCTCCATGAATTTGTCTAATCCTCTTTTAAAGGCCTCCAGGGGGAGGGGGTTTGATAGACTGACTGCACAGCATGAAGAAGGACTTTCTTCTTCCAAGAAGAAGTGACCACTGTCAGTATCATTTAGGCCAGAATATCTCACGATACCCTGCAGTAGCCGACAGTCTAGAAAATTAAGACCTGGCTCCAGGAGGCTCTGAGTTCTCTGTTACCTGGGTCCCGCTGAGAAGGGCACAAAGGCCAGCGGCGACTGGTTCTGCAAGGCCTTTGGTTCAAAGCGGTGTGGGTTATAGACCTATAAGAACAAAAATAGACTGAACTTATGGGTGACTGGAAAGAAGGTAGGTAGTCATGTTGGTCTGATGCAGTAAAAATATATATAAAAAAAGAGAGGGACGTGGGTGGCGCTGTGGTCTAAACCACAGAGCCTACGGCTTGCTGATCAGAAGGTCAGCGGTTTGAATCCCCATGACGGGGTGAGCTCCCGTTGTTCGGTCCCAGCTCCTGCCCAGTTAGAAAGCACGTCAAAATGCAAGTAGATAAATAGGTACCACTCCAGTGGGAAGGTAAACAGCGTTTCCGTGTGCTGCTGTGGTTCACCACATGACCTGGAAGCTGTCTGTGGACAAATGCCGGCTCCCCCGGCCTATAGAGTGAGATGAGCGCGCAACCCCAGAATTGTTCGCAACTGGACCTAATGGTCAGGGGTACCTTTACCTTTAGCACCTTAGAGACAAACTAAGTTTGTTCTTGGAATAAGCTTTTGTGTGCATGCACACTTCTTCTTCAGAAGAAAGAAGAAGCAAGGCAGTTGGGAGTAAAAGAAATTAGCAACACGACCTACTGAGTCTTCCTAGAGGAGCCCCCACGCCCAGGAAAGGGTCCCAAAGGGTCCCAAGGGAGAGGGGAAGAAGCAGAAAATACACAGCAGAAACCGATACCTCAGGCTCTGGCCAGACGGCAGGGTTGTGATGGGTTCCGAAGATACTGACCAGGCAGATGTTCCCTGGGGAGGGAAGAGTTTCTAATCAATGTGTGGATATGCACACCATAGAGAATGTCATGCACAAGGTGTTGGGTTGTGGTTTTTATTCTGATTATATATGTTGTGATCTTTTCTGTGAACCGCCCTGAGACCTCTGGGTATAGGGCGGTACATAAACTCTATTATTATTATTATTATTATTATTATTATTATTATTATTATTATTATAATATTGGAGCAGAATAACAACAACAACAACAACAACAACAACAACAACAACAACAACAACAACAACAACATGAGAATTAATAATAATAATAATAATAATAATAATAATAATGGACTATGGACTCAGCTTAAGAGCTGCCATTAACTCTTTGCAATGGTACATCCTGAGCAAAAATTGCTCCACATCTCTGTTAGTATTGCCGGCTCTCAATGAACTCGGGATCTTCTTTTGGCTGGGGCAGTCGGGGGGCGGGGCGGTATCTGTGTACATCATCATCATCACCACCATCACCACCATCATTTATTATTTATAACCCACTCACCTGACTGGGTTTCCCCAGCCACTCTGGGCGGCTCCAACAGAATATTAAAAGCACAATAAAACATCAAACATTAAAAACTTCCCTAAACAGGGCTGCCTTCAGATATCTTCTAAAAGTCAGATAGTTGTTTATTTCCTTGACATCTGGTGGGATGGCATTCCACAGGGTGGGCGCCACTACTGAGAAGGCCCTCTGCCTGGTTCCCTGTAACCTCACTTCTCGCAGGGAGGGAACTGCCAGAAGGCCCTCGGAGCTGGACCTCAGTGTCCAGGCTGAATTATGCCGTGTTCTGTTCATGCAGTGGGGCTTCGCTTTCCTCACCTCTCCCTCAACATCTTTTCCAGGGGGTCAGCCAACCATCTGGAGCAGATGTTAGGGGTGAGCAATGGAAGCAGCCACGTCCGAGGCATCCCACCCACCGGGTCGAGCACAAGACAAAGGAAGGCCAGCAGTGGATCCAGAGGCCTAGCTTGCTGCGGTTACAAAAAGAGCCCTAAGGACATGCCAACACTGCAAGCTTCTCAATACCATGGTATATTCAGTGGTATGTTCCAAGGATTAACATACCATTTACTTGTCACGGGTAATCACCCGTGGAACATACCATCATGAATGCTGCTGTTAAGTGTCCTTGATTGTCCTTTTGGTGGAAAAGCAAGGTAAAAAGTCAAAACAAAAATGTTTTTATGTCACCACCACTTAGGTCCAGACTATATATCACCAGGGAGACATGACAGCTTCTCTGAGCCATCTCTCCCTTGTATCTTTTTGTTAATGTGCACTTGAAAATGCACAACCTGATCCCATCATGTGTTGCCTGATCTCCTGAAAGTGGAAGCCAAAGAAGCAGAGCAAAGGAAAAGGAAAACAACTGAAACCAATTAATGAGGCTAAATTTCTTATTAATGTCCTTTCTCAACACTTTTAGCAGTGAACGAATGATGGGGGGGTTCCATCCCCTCCCCCATTTTCTGATACGATTTTGCGTCAAATACAGCTTCTGATGAATCTTACGACTTGTAATTATAAATTAACCTGGACTGAAAACATGTACCTCAAAGCATTTTAATTTTTTTTACATTAAGTACAGTTATACCTCATGTTACATTTGCTTCATGATACGTTTTTTCAGGTTCCGTCCTGCGACGACCCGGAAGTACTGGAAAGGGTTACTTCCAGGTTTTGCCGCTTGCACATGCACAGATGCGCAAAATTACATCACGCGCATGCGCATAAGCGGCGAATCGCAACCCGCGCGTGCACAGACACACAGACACGGGTTGCGTTCTTTTCAGGTTGCGAACGGGCCTCCAGAACGGATCCCGTTCGCAACCAGAGGTACCACTTTAAATGTGTGTGATGGGATGATGAGCTGCTTGTGCGTAAAATCCTAGTCCCTCAGAGTTTGGTCAAGTCCGCAAACCTCTGTCTGTGACGGAGCGCCTTAAACATGGCTCCGTCAGTCACTGGCAGATTCCGACAGTGGTTGCTTTCGGAATCGCTTCCAACATAAAAGCTCCTTAACGGAAACACGTCTTCTGGACTCACGGCGTGACAGTTTCCGGCGAGGAGTGGGTGTCCCTATAGGAGGTCCAGAAACCTCCCCACTGTTGTCGCTGGAAGTGTCTCTGAGCCATCCCTCCTGCTCACTTTCCCTCAGAGACCCTCCTCTCCCCCTGCTGGTTCCCTCTTCAGCTGCTGAGTCTCTCCCAACCTCCGTGAGCCCTTCCACCACCTGTCCTTCCGATGGCAGTTCCCTGACAATGTGTACATAAAGACTTCACGGTATAAAAGTGAGCAAGCCAAACAAGCAATCCAATTCCCGCAGGACATTCTGAAATATGGACTTAATTCCCTACCGCCAATTTGAATAGGGCTCATGGCCTCCTGCCAACCTAGCAGTTTGAAAGCATGTCAAGTGCAAGTAGATAAATAGGTACCGCTCTGGCGGGAAGGTAAACGGCGTTTCCGTGCGCTGCTCTGGTTCGCCAGAAGCAGCTTAGTCATGCTGGCCACATGACCCGGAAGCTGTACGCCAGCTCCCTTGGCCAATAAAGCGAGATGAGCGCCGCAACCTCAGAGTCAGCCATGACTGGACCTAATGGTCAGGGGTCCCTTTACCTAGGGCTCACAGCATCTCTCGTTCTGACAGGGCAGTAAAATACAACAGCACAGCAGCACCTTTGACCCCAGACTGCCGCTGCTGCAGGATGTAGCAGTGAGGGAGGGGAAGAGTCTATCTGCCAGGTGCTGGCACAGGGCATGATGCCAACTGGCATGGGATGGGCTGAGGCCAGGTACCTTTGGGGATGATCTTTCCATCAGGAAGTTTCACATCCTCGGTGCAGCGGCGGGAAATGGCTGTGACTGGCGGGTGGAGGCGCAAGCTCTCTTTAATGCACATGGTGGTGAAAGGCATCTGGGACAGGTCTTCCCTGAAAAGAAGAAACATCACTGTTACTGTTTATGACGGCCAACTGGCATCATGGCATCACGGAACCATAGAGCCGGTGCATTATAGCATCCGTGCGCAGGACTACAGGTGGCAATCCCTCTACTCTTTCTCTTCCTGCCCTAGGGATGTGGCGTGGATGTTGCAATCTGGGGACCTTGGTAGGGAACTGTGGCGTTTGCCTCCTAGGTGGGTCATAAGGAAAGGGTTAATATGAGTGTGATGTGATTGGCCAGGGAGAATGCAAGGGGGGAGTAAAAGTTAGAGTGGGAGGTTTTGAATGTCAGTGGAGGTTTGGGTTGTTGACAGTTGAGGTTTGGGAGTTTAGAGTTGAGGTTTGGGAGCTGAAGAAGGAAGAGGGAGGAATAGGCAGTGGGTTGGTAGAGTTGTATTGTGAGAAAGAGTGAGAGGAATTGTTAGGTTGAGTCAGATAGATAGTTGGAATAATCAGTTTGGAGTTGTTAGGAACTAAGATTAAGAAACTGACAAGAGAAAAATAAACTGAAACCATACGCTTGTTCCTGCATTTAAAAATAAACTTGATTATTTGTTAATGTTAACAACTGTCTGGACTCTGTGTGTCCCTGTGAGAAACGGGGTGGTGGCACCGAAGAAAGCAATCACAGTGGTGGCACAGGGTCAATAGACCGTCAAACGTCCAGGGGCTCTGTGTGATCACCACAGGAACATGTGGGAAACTGCCACAAGATAGCCTACCTTAAGGCTGCGTTGACTGCATTGTATTGTTCTTGTTGAAATGGGTGCCCCTCGTCGTGCTCCCCTTTCCCTCACTTCAAAATAGGGAATGAGAACAGGACCGGTGCCAAGCAGACACACCCTTTGAGCATTTTCCCTGCAGAAGCACAAATAATGGCGCCTGCAGACTTTCCCTATATAATAGAAACATAACTGTTCTTTGAGATTTGTATGCAAGGCTTTGTGCTTGTCTGTCAAAATGCTGGCTCTACAGCAGTGGTCCTCAAACTGTGGGGATGAGCTGCCTTGGGATGCTCAAAATGTCAGGGGAAAATAAGAGTCTTGAGGCAAAAGGAACCTTCCTTCCATCAGAAGAATAGGCATACTTGGGATGGATGCCCCCATGGCAGAGGAACCACGTTGGATTTGTGAGGGTGCCTGTTTCGCCTCATCAAATTTGGGAAGAGCTCTGCTTATAGTTCCAATATCGTTTCCCTCTGTGTGGTTTTAGGCAGGCCAGAAATACCCAATTACAGTGGTACCTTGGTTTTCGAACAGAATGCGTTCCGGGAGTCCATTCGACTCCTGGAACCGTTCAAAAACCGAAGTGCAGCTTCTGATTGGCTGCAGGAGCGTCCTGCAGCCAATCAGAAGCTACGGAAGCCATGCCAGACGTTTGGCTTCCGAAAACCGTTCGAAAACTGGAACACTAAATTCCAGATTTTGATCGTTTGGGAGCTGATTTGTTCGGGAGCCAAGGTGTTCAACTGCCAAGGTACGACTGTATACTCCTCTTCTCATGTTGGGTGGGTGGGTGGGTGGGTGGGAGAATAACAGACCCAGATATTAAACAGCAGATAGTAGCTGCACAATTTTGAACCCAGCACCAGATGACCAGTGCTGAGCTGAGGGATCCAGAGGTGAATTTAGAAAGGAGACATAAGATCAGATTTGAGGAGCACCACTTGGCACACCAGATTCATAAATGTAATATGCTGAATAATAATAATAATAATAATAATAATAATAATAATAATAATAATAATAATAATAATAATTTATTTATACCCTGCCCATCTGGCTGAGTTTCCCAGCTACTCTGGGCGGCTTCCAATCAGGTGTTAAAAACAATACAGCATTAACTATTAAAAACTTCCCTAAAAAGGGCTGCCTTCAGATGTCTTTTAAAGATAAGATAGCTACTTTTTTTTTTAAAGAAAAATTAGCACAGGAGATCTGCAGAGGTGTGTCAGTGAAGCTACGCTTTGTCAACGCTCAGCCATTTTCATTCTCTTTGGCAAGACTGGATGAAATGAGAGCCTAGCATTCAATCCTCTCTGAATTACCTTATTTTCTAAGCTGTGCGCATGCAGATGGACATACATGCACAAAAACATTAAACTGCATTGTAGATGAGCAACCCACACCTGGGCTCAGTTCCACCTGCCACCCTCTTCACTGCCCACTTCATGTCCCATCACCATTCAATCTCCTCTGTCTCCCGGCCTCGCAGCAGATTCTGAATCTCTTCCCGGCACTGGTCTTGGTAGTTGGGATGTCGAGCCAGGTTGTACAGCACCCAGGACAAGCCGCTTGCTGTAGTGTCGTGGCCTGCGGGGAGGGAGAGTGAGTGTGAACTCACAGAAGAGGCATGCCTGGTTCCCTGCCTGATCACCTGGAGCTTCAGTGCAACCACAGAACTGGCTGACAACAGAAGGTCCAACCAGGGAAGATTTCTCTGGACCTGCAATTGGCTGTCAATAGTACCAAAAGTTGGAAGATCCCAACTGGAGAGGACTGAGCTGCAACCCCCAAGTAAAGCTGGAGACCTACTACCCCTGAGCACAAGGAAACTATTATTATTATTATTATTATTATTATTATTATTATTATTATTATTATTATTATTATTATTATTTCTACCCTGCCCATCTGGGCAGCTCCCAACAGAACACTAAAAACTGAATAAAACTTCAAACATTAAAAACTTCCCTAAACAGGGCTGCCTTCAGATGTCTTCTAATAGTCAGATAGTCGTTTATTTCCTTGACATCTGATGGGAGGGTGTTCCACAGGGTGGGCGCCACTACTGAGAAGGCCCCCTGCCTGGTTCCCCATAACCTCACTTCTCACAGTGAGGGAACCGCCAGAAGGCCCTCGGAGCTCGACCTCAGTGAATGATGGGGGTGGAGACGCTCCTTCAGGTATACTGGGCCAAGGCTGTTTAGGGCTTTAAAGTTCATCACCAACACTTTGAATTATGCCCGGAAACGTACTAGGAGCCAATGTGGGTCTTTCAGGACCAGTGTAATATGGTCTTGGCAGCCACAGCTGGTCACCAGTCTAGCTGCTGCATTCTGGATTAACTGTAGTTTCCGGGTCACTTTCAAAGGATCATCCAGTTGACAAATGCATCTAATCCCAGAGAGCCTTGCTCTCTCTCTCCCTCTCCACCTCACCCCCAGTTGCACATATAACCCCAGAGTCTGGTTTTTACTGAAACGAAAGTATTGTGTCTCAGGAAACCAGCACACAATGAGTGACCTGACCCCAATGGCTGTGGATAAAGGCTGCAGTTTGTATGCAGCAGAACTGGGGCAACACCAGGTCATAACCACAGACAGCACACAATGATCCTGCCTGGGAAGTATTTCACCTCATGGGGGGTCAGAACCCATAATTCAACCCCTCCTAAACACTCAGTTGCTGAACATGACCTGAAAATCCTTCTTGTCCTTCTGTGACTTGGGGGAGGAATTGTGCCCTGTCTGTGTCACTCCAGAGAGATACTGCAAACGGTGACAGACCAGACCCAATCCAGGCACCTCACCTTCAAACATGAAGGTGTCAGCTTCAGCTGCGATGTCAGCATCAGACAAGTGACGACCCTCTTCATCCTGCAAGCACAAAGGCAGGTGTTTGCAAAGGCACAAAGACCAGTTGATAGTCTCACAAGCATCTCTGCCAGGGGAGGGCACCAGGGTTAGACCACTGGTTACTGTAGCTCAGGCACCCCCAACCTCGGCCCTCCAGATGTTTTGAGACTACAATTCCCCTCATCCCTGACCACTGGTCCTGCTAGATAGGGATCATGGGAGTTGTAGGCCAAAAACATCTGGAGGGCCGAGTTTGAGGAAGCCTGGTGTAGCTCAGCTCCACACTGACTGGAAATGAATCTCTGTAATGGACTACGCAGAAATACATAAGATGATAGGAAGGATCCGAAACCTGCGGGACCAGAGATTCACAGAAGATTGGAACAATGATGCGAACTATTTGAAGAGCAACTGTAATCAACAAATTACGCTAGTAGGACTACAAGAAGTTTTGTAAGGAGGAATATATGAAATATTGCAAAGAAGATAAAGAAGATAGACATTAGTTATGATAATTAAAAGTACAGTGGTACCTCAGGTTACATACGCTTCAGTTTACATACGCTTCAGGTTACAGACTCCGCTAACCCAGAAATAGTGCTTCAGGTTAAGAACTTTGCTTCAGGATGAGAACAGAAATTGTGCTCCGGCCCCGCAGCGGCAGCAGGAGGCCCCATTAGCTAAAGTGGTGCTTCAGATTAAGAACAGTTTCAGGTTAAGAATGGACTTCTGGAACGAATTAAGTACTTAACCCGAGGTACCACTGTATAAGATATAAAAGTATGTTTTATTATTGTTGAAAATAATACACATATTTTATATATATATATATATATATATATATTTGCTTTCGTAGATTTTCACGGGTACAGGAATGTAGGTTTTGGTGTCTTCGGGTGTCTTCCCGTGTAAGAGTTGGGGTGTCTAGGCGACGTTTCGACGAGGTCTCACTCGTCATCTTCAGGCTGGTGCTTTCGGCTTCTTGTTACTAGAACAGAGCAGGATCTCAGTGTTTGAGTTCCTATAAATACTGTTGAGGGGGTGTGGTGTATAGCCTCCAACGTTCTGGGCAGAGAGGAAGTTCCTAGGTTAATGTGCCTTTTCTTCTTTTGTTCATTAATTACTTGAGGGATATCTTGAGTGATTACTTGAGTGATATTCTGAGTACCACTTAGGAGGGTCATTAGGTGTGGATTAGTTGCTAAAGCTTTCGTGTCTTGACCTCTTGACCTTGTGAAGAGTTTTTCTGAGAAGATGGCTGTACTGCACTTAGTTGTGCTCTGGCTTGGCTTCGTGTATAGGGGCGAGCTGTGGTTTTGTGCCCTGTGCCAGCCAGATCTGTGTAGGGATTGCAGGGGGGTGCAGCATCCGGAGGTGCCACTATGGTTTGGCTACTGGATGGTGTCTGTAATTTATCTGTGGAGAGGGTCTGGGTTTGGGTCTGGTGTGGTTGATTGGAGATGGCGTTCTGTGTGCCTCTGGTTCTGGTGTCGGTTTTTGTGGGGAGGGCTAATTTCCAGATGTCTGGCAGGCGGGACGTGTCGTCACGCTTGTTCATGTTGTGAGGGTGTTTCTCTATCTCGATGGCTTCCATGATTATTCTCTTGTGGTGATGTTCCATGTTAAAGAGCGATTTGGAATCTGCAAAATTAATTTCGTGTCCTGTTTCTTTCATGTGTTGGTAAAGAGAGGAAGTTTTTTCTTCTTTTTTGACGGCATTCTTGTGTTCTGCGATACGTGCATTTATTCGTCTGTTTGTTTGTCCAATGTACGTGGCTGGGCAGACTTTGCAGGGTATTTCATAGACCCCTTGGTTTTCTAACTGGATTTTATCTTTGGGGTTTCTGAGGATATTGGCTATTTTTTGGTTGGTGCAAAAGGCTGTTTTGATATTGTGTTTATGGAGGATTTTGCTAATTTTATCTGTAGTGCCCTTGATATAAGGAAGGAGGGCCATGCCATTGTTTTCTTCTGTGTCTTGGTTTTTGGGGGGTGTTTCTTTTTGGATTAGCTTCGTAACCCTGTTTTGCTGGTATCCGTTGGCGATTAACACATTTGAGAGATTCTGTAACTCAGTTGTCAAGTGGTCTTTGTCAGCCAGGCGTTTGGTTCTGGAGATGAGAGTCTTGGCTACGGAGTTTATTTGTGCAGGGTGGTGGTGTGATTGTGCATGTAAGTAGCGGTTGGTGTGTGTTTTTTTCCGGTAGATAGTGTGTCCTAGGGAGCCATCAGGTTTTTTGTAGATTAGGACGTCAAGGAAGGGAAGTTGGTTGTTGGCTTCTATTTCCATAGTGAATTGTATTTTGGGGTGTAGGCTGTAGAGATGTGTGAGGAAGCTATCTAGTTTTTCCTTCCCGTGTGGCCAAATTACAAAGGTGTCGTCAACATATCTGAGCCAAAGTTTGGGTTTGTGTTCTGACTTGTCTAAAGCATTGGTTTCAAAGTGTTCCATGTACAGATTTGCGATGACCGGTGAGAGGGGTGATCCCATAGGTGCTCCTTCTATCTGTTTGTATCTTTGTCCATTGTGGATGAAGTACGTGTTGGTTAGGCAGTGGTTGGTCAGGTCCAGGATGTATTCGGGGGGATTGTATTTGTTTTGAATGGCTGTCAAGGCTTCATTAATGGGCACTTGTGTGAAGAGAGATACAACATCGAAGCTCACAAGTAGGTCATCGGGATGTAGGAACTTCCTCTCTGCCCAGAACGTTGGAGGCTATACACCACACCCCCTCAACAGTATTTATAGGAACTCAAACACTGAGATCCTGCTCTGTTCTAGTAACAAGAAGCCGAAAGCACCAGCCTGAAGATGACGAGTGAGACCTCGTCGAAACGTCGCCTAGACACCCCAACTCTTACACGGGAAGACACCCGAAGACACCAAAACCTACATATATATATATATATATATATATATATATATATATATATATGGAAATGAATCTCTGGGGTTTCAGATAAGGGACCTTCTCCATGTAACAGAGATGGTTAACCACTGAGCTATGACTCTTTCCTTTCCTTGTCCCCAAAGAGACTGGTTTACCTCTTCTATAAGCCACAGGGTTAAGCTTTCCTAAGTTGATGCCAACCTTCCTCTTTAGGCAGGGGGGCATCAGTTCCCATAAAACTCCCCTCTTCCATAGACAAGGAGCCACACTGCCCCTTTCCTTGCCCTCTTTCTGCCTAGTACCTTTGCCAGCAAAAGAACATCAATGAAGTCCACGGTTTTGCCTTGCTTGGATTTGAGCCAGGCATCATCCCCCAAGCGGCTATGTGCCATTCGTCGCTCCTGAATCACATTGGCTGTGAAGCGGTGCACAGTGTCACACGCACGGCGGAAGCGGCGGCCGTTCGTCGATAGATAGTAGAGCCAGTCAAAATGGTGGATCAGGGCATGCTGCCGCAGAACGACAAGATTGCTGAGTTCCAAGATGGCAGCGATGTAGTCACTTGATTTCCTGGAACATATAATAAGTCTACTTGTCAGGAGAAGACATGGGAGGAAGTCTCGGCAGAAGATGTCCTTGGAGTCTGAGAACATGGCCCCAGTATGAGCAAGCAGCACAGGCCCGATCAGCTGAAAAACTCCCCAAAAGATTGAACATTTAACAGGTAACAGTACCTGTTTCTCATTAGCACTGAAACTGCAAAAAGCCTAGGCTTTTGCTGTTGGAATGCCCACGGAGAAACATCTAGTGAAGTACTGTCAATGGATACTTGTGATGCCCCAATAACACAGGTGTAGCACAATGCTAGGTGTTTACTCATTGGTAAATCCCACTGAGTTCAATAGCATCCCAAGGCTCTGCTTCGTGAACCTGCTGCAGACCAACACAGCCACCCTTCGGAGTCAAATACTTTTGTTTCTTCCTCTGCAAAACATTTAAGGCATTGTCAAAGCTACTGAACTATTGCGGATCCCTGCGAACACACCTTGTAGGGATTTCCAAGGAACACTTGTTTACATCCCGAGGAAGCCCCCTGCCTACTGGATTGCTACGAGAGTGATTCATATACACCATTTGCTATTCTGTCACATAACATAACCTCGTATCTTTTTCTGTGGGGGAGAAAGAGCATCTATTCTGAGAACAAGCAGGCAGTTCCTCCTTCTCCTGAGTCCTGGTTTACCCTCTCCTCCCCCCTTCCATTGGCTTTCCAGATCCTTATGATGTTGGGGCTACAGCACTGAAGCTAGCTTGCTCCAGAATCAATGGGTAAAGGGCCTTGTGGAACAACCTAGAGGCTGGGCGACAAAGGATCTGGAAAACCATGAGTTGCCCCAGCGTTCCTTCTGCCAGCCTACTCACTCTTGGCAGTTGCTGTCGTAGCTGAAGACACATTTCTGCAAGCTGTCCAGAGTCATAAGGCTGATCTGCTCAAACATGTCAATGGAGGCCGGGCCTGCCGAGGTCAACTTGCGCCACTTGGCCTGCCCAAAAATGGAAGGGGAGAACAAGAATCAACATTTCGGAAGGCAGCAAATGGTGAAGGACTGACCAGTGAGGTGACACAGCACGGGCAGAAGGGCAGCAGGGGAAGGCCCAGGCTGGGGACAGAACCACATTACACAGTGGGTGCAATGATGTCATATGAGTGAAGCTGAGACAGACAGACAGACAGACAGACAGAGATGCTAATGTTCAATATCTATGCGGGAAAGAGCTGGAAACAGAACTTTCTTTCAGCAGCTGACTGTGTAGTATCCCTATTGCGTGGCCCCTTTGAGGCATGCTTCCATGACATGCTTAAATTATATTCAAACAGGCACAGCCCATGCATACACATTTATCAACATTAAAAATGAAACATGAGTTTATTCAGTGCTATCTGCAGGTGTGGCATTCTAAAGCAGAGGAGCAAAGTAGGATTCAAAAAGTGCAGTTACTTTACAGGCAAATCCCTGCAAAGCCCTTCAAAACTGCTTGAGAAGCGGTAATATATTATACCATTACAGCACACTGTCAGCAAGAAAATACTGAGTGGGGAGGCAACTGAAAAAGCATACAAACCTTCAATATTAAGATAGGTACAAGCAGTGGGAGTAGCTGGGACATTGCAAGTGTTCAAACACCCCCCATTTGTATAACATAAACATACTGAAAAGCTTGGATGGAGAAGTGAGTTTCCCAATGTCGGAAAACTCAAAAAAAAATTTTTAAAAAACAACAACAACAACAGCACTGAGTATTTGAATAAAACAAGGAGGTAGAATGAAGTTTCTCTCTGACTAAGTGTTTCTTTGCGGGTATTCCCCCCGCCCCCACTTAAAAATCACAATCTCTACAGCAATTATGGAGGAGAGGAATGCCCTGAATGCTGACACACAAGTTTCCCAGGCACAAGGCACAACTCTTTGATCAGAGTACATGACAAGTGGAAACAACAGAATGAATGCAGAATGAATGCAGGCCATCTCTTCCAAACAGAAAGCAAGTGTGCATTGACTCTCACACACAAGATCATGCAGACAAACACCAGTTCACATAAGTTCCAGGGTAGAAAGCAACCCAAAATTGGTTGTGTTGCACAGATGGCGCTGAGGCAGAGCGATGTGTAAGAGCATGAGGAGAACCACATGGAGCGGAAGCGCATTAGCATGAGTATTTTGAAAGAGCTCACGTGCATGATGTCCGTGCTCTGGTTGAAGAATTTCATGTAAGGCTTCAGGATGTCAAAATGAAAAGCCGGGGTGAGCATCCGCCGATGTCGTCCCCACTTCTTCCCACCGCTCAGAAGTAGTCCATCGCCTGGCAAAAGGAAACAAGAGGCTCATTGAGGTGCATTATCCTGGCAGCGGAACGGCCTGCCTGCAGCCAGTGAGACTCCCAGAGAAGATGAACAGCCAGGTCCACAAAATCACACCCCAAAGATCAAAATATCCACCCTGATGGGAAAATATGGGTGGAACTGTGCAGCGCTCGATTTTGCCTAGGTATACCACTAGTTCTACTAGTAAAAAAGGAAAAGGTAAAGGACCCCTGGACGATTAAGTTCAGTCAAAGGTGACTATGGGGTGCGGCACTCATCTCGCTTTCAGGCCGAGGGAGCCGGCATTTGTCCGTGCAGATAGCTTTCCGGGTCATGTGGTCAGCATGACTAAACCGCTTCTAGCACAACAGAACACCGGGACGGAAACCAGAGCACACGGAAATGCCGTTTGCCTTTCTGCCACAGTGGTACCTATTTATCTACTTGCACTGGTGTGCTTTCAAACTGCTAGGTTGGCAGGAGCTGGGACAGAGCAACCGGAACTCACCCTGTTGCGGGGATTCAAACTGCCGACCTTCCGAGCAGCAAGCCCAAGAGGCTCAGTGGTTTAGAGCACAGCGCCACCCGCGTCCCTTACTCTACTAGTAGCTAATGGTCATGAAAGATAAAAGCGGAATTGCCATATTCAGGCACAAGATACCTCCATCAGATGCTGCGGACTAAGAATGGAGGACAGGCACCATATCCTACCCTTGTCTGGCCACCCTGGGATTATCTGGCTTGCTCCTCCTGATAGGCAGGATGTTGAACTGCATGAACTACCCTGAGCTCAGAGGACATTAATCTGGTGGGTTGACTAGGGAGACTAAGGGGCGTCACTGTGGATGCAATCTTATCTCTTCGCAAGGAAGTTCTAAAGGAACAGATACCAACTTGATCTCCCAATCAGAAGTCGATAGACCTGCAGGTAATTAGTTGTCCTAATTAGGCGGCAGTTGTGAAGTCAGCTCAACAATGATGCAACAGCCCTTCGGGAGATGAATAGCAGTAGCTTTCTGGCGTCCACAAATTAGAAGCCTTGCAGAGAATGATTTTATTGCATGTAAAGAGTCTCCTGCTGTGTAGATCAAGGGGACACCAACAACTTCTATGAGTGCTTGTTCAAGATTAACTGTAGTGTGAGAGGGGAATTTCTGAGCTTGCAACTGGGGAGGGAACTCTCCTCCCCAGTTGCAATGCCTTAAGGGCTCTCACATGGAAGATGGAGTGAGCTTGTTTTCTCCTGCTCTGGAGGGTAGGACTCGAACCAATGTCTTCAAGTTACAAGACAGGAGATTCCAACTAAGGGTCAGGAAAAACTTTTTGACAGCAAGAGCTGTTTGACAGTGGAACAGTCTCCCTCGGGAGGACTCTCCTTCCTTGGAGGTTTCAAAGCAGAGGTTGGATGGCCAACTGCCATGGATGCTTTAGCTGAGATTCCTGAATTGCACGGGGTTGGACTAGATGACCGTTGGGTCCCCTCGAACTCTACAATTCTATGTTCCTGGCTGCTGTTAAAATTCATTCCTGTCTTTAAACAAAAGGCTGATCCAGGTACAAATTAAACTCCCAAGTTTCCCCTTTATTTGTTGCTCGTCTTAAATGAATGTATTGCCAAAGATGCTGTTTTTGTTTCAAACATTGCAAATTTTGGATAAAATGGAGTGTTTCAAGAAGTGGCAGAGAGATATTTCCAGATTTGTCTGGCAGGGCAAGAAGCCTCGAATAAAATTTAAGATATTAACTGATGCTAAAGAAAGAGGTGGATTTGCCCTGCCAGACTTAAAACTTTATTATGAATCAGCCGCTTTTTGTTGGCTGAAAGAATGGATGCTTCTTGAAAACACTGAAGTGCTGGATTTAGAAGGTTTTAACAATGTATTTGGGTGGCATGGATATCTGTGGTATGACAAAGTTAAAGCACATAAAGTGTTCAAAAACCATATTGTTAGAAAAGCACTATTTAATGTCTGGATAAGATACAAGGACTTGCTTGAAAATAAAACCCCAAGGTGGTTGTCACCAATGGAAGCGAAGGCTCAGAAAAAGCTCAATATGGAGGCCAAATGGCCGAAATATTGGGAAATTTTGGAACACGAGGGAGACAGATTAAAATTGCAGAGTTTTGAAAAATTAAAAAATAGAGTGTGAGATTGGCTTCATTATTACCAGATAATGGAGGCATATAACTTGGACAAAAAAATTGGCTTCCAGGTGGAAAAATCAAAATTGGAAACAGAACTGTTAGATCCTAAAATTAAGAATCTGTCAAGAATGTATAACTTGCTGTTGAAATGGAATACTCAGGATGAAACGGTGAAATCTGCTATGATTAAATGGGCACAAGATGTTGGACATAATATTATGATGGCTGACTGGGAACAGTTATGGACCACAGGTATGAAGTTCACGGCATGTAATGCCTTAAGAGAGAATATAATGAAAATGATATACAGGTGGTACATGACACCAGTCAAGCTTGCAAAAATCTACCATTTGCCCGATAATAAATGTTGGAAATGTAAAGAGACTGAAGGTACATTCTTTCACCTTTGGTGGACATGCCCAAAGATTAAGACTTTCTGGGAGATGATCTATAATGAAATGAAAAAGGTATTTAAATATACCTTTCTGAAGAAACCAGAGGCCTTTCTCCTGGGCATGGTCGGCCAATTGGTGCCAAAGAAGGATAGAACTTTCTTTATGTATGCCACAACAGCAGCAAGAATACTTATTGCAAAGTATTGGAAGACACAAGATTTACCCACCCAGGAAGAATGGCAGATGAAGGTGATGGACTACATGGAATTGGCAGAAATGACTGGCAGAATCCGAGACCAGGGAGAAGAGTTGGTGGAGGAAGATTGGAAGAAATTTAAAGACTAATTACAGAAACATTGCAAAATTAACGAATGTTAGAAGGATGTTGGAATGATGTTATGTGGCTTTAGCAGAAATGTTATAAAGAATTTGGGAAAAACCGACTGTTAATTGGTGAAAGGAGGGAAAGTAAAATTACATCATATTAAGATAAATTACAGGACAAAAATTTGAAAAGATGGAAAGGATTTGCTGAAACAGATAATTGAACTAGAATACAAAAAAGGGAGGTGTGAGGAGGTCAAGGAAATAAGCTAATGAAAGACAAGTTATGGGAAGATGTGTTGTATTTTTCTTTTTCGCTTTTTTAATGGATTTTATTTTTTCTTGTTTTTTGTTTTTTTCTTTTTTCTTATTCTTGTCTTTTCTTTATTGTGATGTGTTGTATTGATTTTGTTTAAAAATGTGTTTTTTGCTTTTTCATTCTGTAACCTTTGAAACGTTAATAAATACTATTTTGAAAAAAAATATATATTTGTGGCTC
This sequence comes from Podarcis bocagei, assembly GCF_964188305.1. Taxonomy (NCBI): domain Eukaryota; kingdom Metazoa; phylum Chordata; class Lepidosauria; order Squamata; family Lacertidae; genus Podarcis; species Podarcis bocagei. The sequence goes on along the minus strand of NC_138143.1, from coordinate 11,141,282 downwards.
GTCTTGTCTTGTGTTGTAATGCTGGTAACTCTTTTTTTAAAAATAACTTTTTTATTCAAAATTAAAACAAAACATATTATCCAGAAATCATCCTTATTTCCCCCCATTTTTCCTCCCTCCCCCTCCCTCCCCCCACAGAACCCACCCACCCCCGACTTCCCTCAGTTCCAGTCTTTCATTTCTCTAAAAATGCTGTTTTCTGCATGTTACACAGTTGTAGAGATCCTCAAACTATTTAGCTGATTAGTATCAATAAAAAGTTTGTGAATTCAAAACCAGCCAAGGAATCCAGTTCACTTTGTTGCGCCTTTAAATACTTTGTAAAGGGTTCCCATTCATCTTTAAAGTCACAGTTATCCTAACGCTGGTAACTCTTATAAGGTAAAGTAAGCTCTGTTGTTTCATTGGCTGTAAAAACGACTCTCATACTGTGCTTTCAGTACTATAGCAGGTATGGAAGCACATTAACCATTTCAGGGTCCTGTTTGATGTGCCTACCCAAGCCCAATCAAGACCTACAGTATCTATCACTCCAAAGTGACTGGAAGCTTATGCATGCCAGGATAAGCACTCCATTGGCAGACAGCATACAATCCTTTTTGAACTTCTATATTACTGGTCTTCAATTGGTGGGTCAGGATAGGAGCACTAGCACCGTGCAAATATATGGTTAAAGGTTTGAAAATGGGTCCCCAAAGGCATGTTTGGGTAAAAAGCGGGGCAAGGATCTGAAGAGGTTGCAGATCCCTGACCGGAAGAATCAGAAATCAGGAAAACCAAAAATTTAATAAAGAATGGGGAAAATATATAATTTATCTTAAAAACCATTGTAAACAGTTAAAATTGTTAGTAGGATTGGAATAATAGTTTAATGGTGAATTTTGGATATAATGGGGAGGTAAAAAATTTGGATTACAGTGGAACCTCTACTCACAACCACAATCCGTTCTGGAGGCCTGTCCAGAAATTGAAACAGGTCGCTGGGAGAGGCGCTGTTGTGTGCAGGCGGCCTTTGCCCGCTTCTGCGTATGTGTGAACCGCGGCAAACCCGCCAGTTACTTCCAGGTTTGCCGCAGATGTTGGGCAAAATGGACACGAGTGGAGGCAGACATAAGAAGAGGTTTGACTGTATTATAAAAGATGCAGGAGGAAATGATTAACAATAGGACCCACAAAGGAGAGAAGGGAATTCCAGGAGATTCTATGGAATCTTGTCTTTATGTTGTATGTTGGATATGTGATTGTAAAACTGTCATTTGAAAAACCAAATGAACAGGTTGCAGATCCCTGTTCTGCATCAATTGCAGGGAACCCCTGTCCCTCCAGATGTTGCTGAAATGCAACTACCACCAGCTCCAGCAAGCATGGCCAACGGCCAAGAATGAGGGGAGTTGTAGTTTAGTAACATCTGGAGCCCCAAAGGTTCCCCACACCTGCTCTACATACTTATCCCTGGCACAAGAGCTCATGGTCTGACAAGTTTCAGTGGTGGTGGTGGTGGGGGTACCTTACCAAGCCAAGGCTTCAAGAAGCCGTAGAAGAGTTTGTCTTTGGGAGCAACAGCAGCTGCAGGGAAGAGAAAAACAGAAACACGTTCACTCTAGTTCTCTCTTTTTAAAAAAGTTCAGATCTCCAGACATTTAAGTATTAAAGAAATTGGGCATACAATTATTATGATGTTTATTTATATCCTACTTCCGCCCCCCCAGACCCCGACTCAAGGTGGCTTACACAAATTAAAGCAATAAAAATATTTAAAGTGTTTTCAGGGGCGCCTCCACTGGGGAGTGGAGCAAGGGAATTGGAACGCCTTCTGCCTAGCAGCACAGAGCAAAGGCTCACGAAGGGATCATCCCAGCCCCAGATATTTGCATCTGCATCAGGCTAGAAGCACAAAATGGGCGCACTTGCAGGGAAGCTCACTGAGGCCAAGCAGCCACAAAAATGGAATTATCTTCAGATTAAAACAAAATAAGAATAAAATAAAAGAAGAATGGCAAAGATAGCACAGACTTACATTTGCCATGCTTTTATTTTGTTGAAGAGGTGGTGTGGTTGTTTTTATTTTCTTTACAAAAATCAACTTTTTCCTACAGGACTCCGCCCTGAGAACATGCAGGGAGCATCCTTGGAGTAATGCAGCCATGCTCAGATCGCATAATTTGCATGGCACCCTTCAACGCACTTTACAAAACCTTCCCTCTCCCATCTCAATTAAAGCAAAATTAACCACGCAGCACTACATTTTGAGTCTACAAATTAATAGATGCAGAGCATGAATACAGACATACACAAGCACACTCCAGGTAAGGCAAAAGGCAGGGTGGGACATTCTCATTTCCCTGACAGAGAAGGAAGACACAGATCTGGTTTTCACATGATTTGTTTAGGCTTACTATGATTTACGGGTGTGGGGGGTGTTAAGGGAGGGGTAGTACCTCTGGCAAGGGACACATCCTGCTCCATCAGGGGCAGTTTGTCCACCTTTGGTCCCCACCCTGCACTCGGCTCTCACCTGCGGCTCCTAGAAGCTGTTGGTGTGACAGCAGCCACACCCTGGAATGGCTTTGATTGGCCAGCTAAACCAGGTGAGGATAGCCGAAGGGTCTCAAACCCTCGGTGAGTTAGGGACCTCCTCTGCGTGCAAAGACAGGCTCTGGCAGATTGAGCGGACGAAACCAGTAGTGCGTCCACTGGTCAATAAGACGGTTTCTGCCCATGCTCTAGAGGCAAGTGAGGGGCAGGTGGGGTTTGTCAACCTGGAAAGGTGGTCCATGTAGGACAGGCTTATTGGGCATGGGCCAGATCACTCCTGCGGAGATCCTCCATGGGCCGGACTGACACAGCACAACACCAGAAATCGCATCTGCGCATGCCCAGACACTGGAAATCGCGCCTGCGTATAAGTGATTTCAGCATCTGGGCATGCGCAGAAGCAATTTCTGGAGAAGCGGAAGATGGTCCCCGAGCTGCACCAGTTTAGCGCAGCGCGCTGGAACTCGCCGAGCGGGCGGCTTAGTTAGGGGGCGGCTCATGGGCCGGTTAAGCGACCCTCATGGGCCACGTCTGGTCCATGGACCTTATGTTGCCGACCTCTGATGTAGGAGAAGGAAAACTCTGATCCAAATCTGCACTGCTTTGCAGGATATATTAGGGAGAAGGAGTAAACTCTACACAAATCCAAAGTAGAGTCCCTAAGATGGTTGGATGGCTCCTTATATGCCTCCTTCTGGCAGCTCCGGCAGCCAAGCTGGTGCCCAGCGTTTTGCTCTGCTTTCCTTTGGACCACATCAGCGAGGCCAAAAGAGGGGTCTTGTCGACTGGGCAGCCCAGGACCTCCATGCACATTGCTTAGGCTTGCGCACTGCCGAGGTCCCTTTGGTGCTGCCAATGCAGCGGTCTGACTTCAGCCCCTTGAAGTGCACTCCATTGCCTCTCGAGAAAATCAGGTGCCAACAACAGCAAACCCAGCTCGGCAGACTAATCATAAATTGTTTTCTGCCAACCAACTGTGGTGGAAAGCCATGATTTGGTGTTAGCTTATGAACCATGGCACGCTTGGCGTTATGTCTGAACCAGACAGCCCTAATTGGTCCAATCCTGTTTGGCCAGCCCACTCCAGACAATCGCCGGGGCACAAAAACCCAACACAAGAAAACAAAGCAAGCTTTGGAGAAACAAGTTAGAGATTGTTTGCTTCTCTGTGGGACAATTCATGGTTTCCTGAACAAACCATGGTGAAAACAAGCCTTCCTAAAAGCATCTAACAACGTCCCTTTGCAATGATGAGTGGAAGGATTCCTCTGACCAAGCCATGCTGCACATTCAGCTTCCGACAATTGACCGTCCATTGTAATTACAGAGAATGCATGATTGGGTCTACAACTGCCAAAGGCTCCGGTGAGAAAATATAATGGAAGCCATCTCCATTGATTATTGATATATCCACAACTAGTTGATTATCATTTTGCATTGATGGCCATGCGTGAACACTATTGCAAATGCGGCAGTTTCCCGAGGCTTCTTGCTGTGGAATATTCCGAATGCATATGTTTGTTGTGCAACTCACTTCATTTCCTCTTATTCTTCACATAAAAGAATTGCTCCCTATATTATCGCCAGCTCTCCACATTAATTTCTCTCCCTTCCCCAATAAAGTCACATGTCTAAGATGGCAGTCTGAAGGTCAAAACCTGAACCAAGCAGGCAGGCATGGGGCAAGTTGTCAATGGCTCATTGAATTCTATGGACTGAAGCGGATAAGCTGCTTTGAAAATAGGGATACCCAGTGCTATTTTTTAGAAAAAGAGGTGCCGGAACTCACCACGAACACCTCCCTCGTTCTCTTAGAATGGCAATGCTGCCAGAACTGAGCTGCTGTTGTGTTGTTGTTTTTTTAAAAAATATTATGTATACTTTTCAGATATATACATTTCACTGATTTTACAATCATTTTAACATTTTAAAACTTGACTTCCTTCCCCCTCTTTCTGTGGTTCTTTAAAACTGTTTTTAATACCTTCTGCATATCCAAATTTACTTAACTTACTGATTTATTTATCTCCTTTAAATATATACTCTTATGTAACTGCAGGTTATTACAATGACCCTGCCAGTGTTTTGATCTGTTTACAATTTATCTGCAAATATTCAACAAACCATTTCCATTCTTTGCTAAAAAGTTTGTTATCTTGATTTCTTATTCTTCCGGTTAAGTTTTGCCATTTCTGCATATTCCATCAGTTTTTATATCCATTCTTCCTTGAGTTCTGGGTGAGTTCCAGCTGAAAAAAAGCCCTGGGGACATCCTATTCCGTAGCTTCCAACGTTTTCCCTGCCCTAAGGAAAAGTGGGACATTTCGGGATCAAATCAGAAACCGGGACGGCTTCTGTAAATCCGGGACTGTCCCTGGAAATTAAGAGTGCTAGGAGAGTCTGATCCAACAGGATTTTCTTATGTTCTTATGCCCGACATGAGACCTACAGGCGGCCAGATGCCACCCTCAAGTCAACCCGCTGCATGGCTCCAGCTTTGTGACCTAAGGAATGTCCTCTACACATGCCCATTTTCTCTGCCACAATCTACCTGATTGCCGGAGCACAGGACCGATGGTCTCTGGATGGAAAAGCCTCAGAATTGGAACCCAGGGCCCAAACCACCAGACACAGATCTGCCCGTACTGGGCAGTCAGCTGCGCGGCATCCTGCAGCCCTTCCTCGGTGCTTCGTGCCTAGGACAAGGATTGGGTTAGCAGAGACGCCAGCTCAGCCTGCTCCCCAAGATCCGTGTGAGTAAATAAGTCCGCAAAGCTTGCTAGCCTGCAAAGGAACAGTTAGTTAAGAGTCCTTCAGCTTGTCGCATTTTGATTGTAGGTACAGTGGGGAGACGGCATACTCCATGCTCAGTCCACCAACCCATTCATTCGCTTGTGTGTAATTCCTCGTCGCCCGCAGCTACCAGGCTACTGACTAATTGCAAGGCCCAAGCCTTCCTGGAATGGGAGTGATATTAAAAGAGTTTGGACTTGATATCCCGCTTTATCACTCCCCTTCAGGAGTCTCAAAGCGGCTAACATTCTCCTTTCCCTTCCTCCCCCACAACAAACACTCTGTGAGGTGAGTAGGGCTGAGAGACTTCAGAGAAGTGTGACCAGTCCAAGTTCACCCAGCAGCTGCATGTGGAGGAGCAGAGATGTGAACCCGGTTCCCGATTACGAGTCCACCGCTCTTAACCAGTACACCACACCGGCTGTGCTGGAGGCAAAGATGGCAGCTTGCAAGAAGAACCAAGCAGAAAAAGAAGGAAAGACAAAATGCAATATACTAGACCTCTCCATTCTCAGCCTTGGGTTTCCAGATATTAAAAAGGTAAAGGGACCCCTGACCATTAGGTCCAGTCGTGACCAACTCTGGGGTTGTGGAGCTCATCTCGCTTTATTGGCCAAGGGAGCCAGCATACAGCTTCCGGGTCATGTGGCCAGCATGACTAAGCCACTTCTGGCGAACCAGAGCAGCGCACGGAAGTGCCGTTTACCTTCCTGCCGGAGCGGTACCTATTTATCTACTTGCACTTTGATGTGCTTTCCAACTGCTAGGTTGGCAGGAGCAGGGACCAAGCAACGGGAGCTCACCCCGTGGCGGGGATTCAAAGCACCAACCTTCTGATCAGCAAGTCCTAGGATCTGTGGTTTAACCCACAGTGCCACCCGCGTCCCTCTCTCCACCCGCGTCCCTCCAGATATTACTGAACTACAACTCCCGTTATATATGACAGTAGTTCTACTACTCCTGACCACTGGCCATGCTGGCTAGGAATGGTAGGAGTTGTAGTCCAACAATGCCTGTGGATCCAAGGTGGAGAAAGGTTGCAGTTATAGAGAGAACCAGTACTGTTCCTATGACAAGTGTGATAGGAACATGAGGAAGCTAAAAAGCTGTGGTGTCTTCTTTTGACGCGCACTTTAGCTAGAAATTGACTAGCTGGCTAGGGGGGCAGGGAAGAGGCATAGCCCAATGGTGAAACGCACGCTTTGTTTACAAAAGGCCTCTGGCATCTCCAGGGAGCAGGTGGGCCGACTCAGGCTTGTGGGTGCCCGCCGCCACAACGTGGACACGCGATGTCACACACACATGCCTGCACATAGTGCATTTGACATCACACGCATGTGTGTGACGTTGCGTGTCCGCGTGGCGGCTTCTCTTCTTCCTCCTCTTTGCAGCCAGCGAGGCACCCTTTTCCGCAAGGAGGTGCACAGTCAGAGAGACTGTGCCTCCATGTCTGAGGCCCTCCCCCCCCCGAAAAAAAGGGTGCTTCGCTCTCTGGTTGCAGAGGACAGAGCTGAACTGCTTCTCTCTCAGAGAAGAGAGCCGTCGGAGAAGAGAGTCACTGCCACCTACCGGCTTTTCTCATTGACTTTGTGGGTGCCAAGCCCCCACAATTATATTATTGTGCACCCACGGCCCCTGGATTTGGCTCCCGTGCCAGGTAGGGTTGGGGAAACGCTGGAAAGCTTCTGCAAGTGTTCACAATAATGAGCAACCTTGATCATCTTCAGAGAATGAGATAAAAGGCCGACGTGGTGTTGAGAAGGAGAAGGAGGAGTTGTTTGGACTCGATATCCTACCTTTCACTCCCCTTAAGGAGTCTCAAAGCGGCTAACAATCTCCTTTCCCTTCCTCCCCCACAACAAACACTCTGTGAGGTGAGTGAGGCTGAGAGACTTCAAAGAAGTGTGACTAGCCCAAGGTCACCCAGCAGAGGAGCGGGGAATCGAACCCAGTTCACCAGATTACGATACTACCACTCTTAACCACTACACCACTGCTGGCTCCAAAAGTGCCTGGACTCCAAACATCTGTTCACTTCTGTGCTTTACTTCTACATGAGGCAGCAAGCAAAGAAGGCCTGCTTCGGGAAAAGCCAGGACTTCAAAGGTCATACCCTTGAGGCTCTAGCTGTGTTTGGATCGTGGCCAGAATGGTCATGAGAGGGGGCAGGCAACACTACCTGTCATGACCTCCATTATTCATGACACCAAAACTAGGGCAACCAGTGTTTCACCAGCGAGGGATTTGGGGAATCCTGCCAATCAGTGTTAGCTGTTCTCTGATCCATGGCACATCATATTCCCCTTTTGTCTCAAGAACGGACTCAGGAACCGCTTAGTTAGAGGCTGCTGCCCTGACTCCTTGGTCAAATCAACTGTCTTAGCTTCAGCATCTGAACTGCAATCCACTTCCTAGCTGCCTTCCTACGAGATGCTGAATTCATTACCTTCCAGCATCCCTGCCTGCACTTCAGAGGGTCCACCTTTCACAATCATGGCTCCTTAGGAACTCTCACTGTCATCACTACTGCTTATCTTATTGCTAGATCCATTTCAGCTGGAGTTTAGGACTGGTTTGGACACAGAAACTACTTTGGTCACCCTGTATGATGACCTATGTCAGGAGGGAGACAGGGAAAATGTCTCCCTGCAAATTCTCCTCAACTTCTAAGCAGCTTTTGAAACCATCAACCATGGTATCGTTCTGGAACAGCTGCCCAAGTTAGGGGGGCAGTGGCACCACTTTGCAGTGGTCCCAGTCAGGGTGTAGAGGGCGTAGCAAGGGAGGTGCGGTAGGTGCAGTTTGCAACGGGTGTCCCCACTGGGGGGGGGGGGGTTTGACACCTGGCTTGAGAGCAGTACATGTGAAAAGGATCTAGGAGTCTTGGTTGACCACAAACTTGACATGAGCCAACAGTGTGACGCGGCAGCTAAAAAAAGCCAATGCAATTCTGGGCTGCATCAATAGGAGTATAGCATCTAGATCAAGGGAAGTAATAGTGCCACTGTATTCTGCTCTGGTCAGACCTCACCTGGAGTACTGTGTCCAGTTCTGGGCACCACAGTTCATGAAGGACACTGACAAACTGGAACGTGTCCAGAGGAGGGCAACCAAAATGGTCAAAGGCCTGGAAACGATGCCTTATGAGGAACGGCTGAGGGAGCTGGGCATGTTTAGCTTGGAGAAGAGGAGGTTAAGGGGTGATATGATAGCCATGTTCAAATATATAAAAGGATGTCACATAGAGGAGGGAGAAAGGTTGTTTTCTGCTGCTCCAGAGAAGCGGACACGGAGCAATGGATCCAAACTACAAGAAAGAAGATTCCACCTAAACATTAGGAAGAACTTCCTGACAGTAAGAGCTGTTTGACAGTGGAATTTGCTGCCAAGGAGTGTGGTGGAGTCTCCTTTTTTGGAGGTCTTTAAGCAGAGGCTTGACAACCATATGTCAGGAGTGCTCTGATGGTGTTTCCTGCTTGGCAGGGGGTTGGACTCGATGGCCCTTGTGGTCTCTTCCAACTCTATGATTCTATGATTCTATGAAAATGGCGAGTGGCACTCACCATGGGCCTGCAACACGCCCAAGCCACATGACTTTAAACTATGTCTGTGAGGTGTGTATGTGTTCTTGTCATTGTTTGCTATGCTGTTGTGTATTTCTGTGTTTTTCTGTTATGCTGTGGTACCTCGGGTTACAAACTTAATTCATTCCAGAGGTGCATTCTTAACCTGAAACCATTCTTAACCTGAGGAACGCTTTCGCTAATGGGGCTTCCTGCTGCCGCTGTGCCGCCGGCTGTGCAATTTCTGTTCTCATCCTGGGGCAAAGTACGTAACCCAAGGTACTACTTCCGGGTTTGTGGAGTTCGTAACCCGAAGCGTTTGTAACCCAAAGTGTTTGTAACCCGAGGTACCACTGTACTGTCCACCGCCCTGTGATCCTTGAGTGAAGGGCGGCACAGAAATTTCATAAATAACAATAATTTTTATTCCTCTTGCAGCTAGATAGAATCACTAACACACACCCTATTCATAATACCTTAATAAAACCATCCTGAAAATCCACCATCAGAAAATGAAAAAAATACTTGAGGTGTTACATTTATTTTTGTTTGATTCTTCATTTAAAACATTGCATACTGCCCTTTCATTAGGGTGGTCGTGTTACTCAGTTTAAGTCTGGTTTAAGGATAATCAATCCTAAGGAGGAAGGAGTTGAAGTTGTCTATCAATAGTTAGCTACTGGACAGCAGACTGAAAGGGCACGCCCAGTTCACCCAGTTAGCCTTTGACAAGACGGCGAAATGTCCTGCATTAAATCAATCATTAACAACTTTGCATCTATATATGCAAATCAGTAAATTTTATATGCAATTTCCTGTCCTTTTTTTGTGTGTGAAGGGCTGCTCAACCCTTCCTCAACAGATTCCTGGGCGGTAATGAAACCCTAAAAACACAATAAAGTGGTTGCATTAAGGATAATACAAGGCGGCCACTAAAAATGTCCACAAATTAAAATGTCCGAGAAAGCAAAATGCCCTAGTCTAGAAACAAAACAAGAACCGAATGTAGGCACCGGCTGCACTTTAAGTAAGACATGTGCTAATCCATTATTAAATGAATAAAACAAAGTCTTCTGCGTTATTGTTATTTGGAGCACTTCCAATTGGGAAGGGCGCTTAGAAAAGAGCCTCAGCAGATCTCAGCACGTGGGCAAGCTGGTTTCAATCACAATACTATATCATGGTTAAAGTTATTGCATCTCTCATCTCAACACTGTTTCCTTCACTCCCATCATGCCTTTCCCCCAGTCAGTTCAGTGCCTGTGTTGAAACTCTGGTATGAGGGGTGGGGGAAACAACTTCATACAAGCATAAGACCATGTATTTGGCCAAGGTCCACCTTTCGCTATGGAAACTCCATCATTCATGCCTGGGGAAGATGGCCTCTTGGGCCTGCGATTGACTCTTGAGTCTTGCCACAATCTACCACCACAGTACCTGAGGCTGTTGCAACTGGCTTGATATAATCAGGATGAACCAAGGAAATGAGCGGTATGAAGGGCCCCATCCACGTCACAAATCCCTGGGAGTAGGTGGCTACCAGCTCGGAGACTTTGGCCAAACCCTCATCACAGGGCAAAACCTGGAAGCAACAGAGGCAGTGAGTGTTGGCACTAGCAGGGGCTGTGGTGCCACTGGGACAGGATTCTGGGGGCTAAGTCCAAAGCCCACCGGCCGGCAGAATGAGGAAAAGGCTGACCACATCTGGAAATAAGTGACATAGAGAGAGGGTCCCATGTGGGGCCGTTGAGTCCAAGGTCCTGCCACATCTAACGGCATCACTGTGCAAGCGGAAGGACTGCCGGGAACGAGGCAAAGGCAGTGATGGATGCCGGCCAAGGTTTGCAACAAGAACAAGAGGGAAGAGGTGGCGCTTCATAAAAGGAGCTTGCTGTTGGGCTTGGAGTTTGGGCTCTGGCCACCTGCCATGAGCAGGCATCTCAAGGTCTGGCAAAAGCCCCATTCATCTCAGTGGGACGGGCACCGATGTTCCCACTGGCTGTGTGGGTGACTATACATACAGCAGCTGGTAGGCAGCAATGAGTCCCAAAGCCAGCAGCTTTCTCAGAATTCCAGAGTGGTGCTTCATATTCATTAGAGATGCTAGGGAGACAAGAGCATTGCTTAAGGAGGCATATACTGCCACCCAGTGCTTTTCTTCTAGATAAAATGGGGCTGGTACTTGTTTACCCTCAGAGATAAGCGCTGTTGCCACCCATCCCTAAGCCCTGGGGGGGGGGGAGGATGGGGGAATGAGCAGCGGCAGAGCAAGCCAATCAGGCGCCTGGGGCGGCGTGTGTGCCCTGCACCCAGAGGCGGGGCCAGCTGCCCGTGGGGCGGGGCCAGCTGCGGCAAGATGCTCTGTGGGTGTGATGGCCTGGGATTTGGACTCGGAGGCTGAACCTGAGGAATCCCAGCCTGCACAGGATTCCCCGCCTCCAGAAGCAGCTGAGCAGGGGCTGGGGCCTGAGCCTGAAGGGTCCTCACCTGTGCTGGATCCTCAGGTGCAGCCATCAGCTGAGTCTGCTCTGGCTCCGGAGGTGATGGAGGACCCATTGCCTGCAGGTGCGCCTCTCCCAGCCCCGTCAGGGGAAGCTGAGGTTGCCTCTGGGTCCAGTAACCCTCCAGCCTCTCCTGAGCTGCAGAGGCTCAGGGCAGAGAGGCGGAGGGAACTGGACTTCCGGGTTAGTGCCATCGGCGAATGGCGGAGTTCCTCCGACTGGAGGAACTGGCTCCGTGGAAACTGGGTCTTCCCGCCGCGGTGAAGGGGGGGACCCACTAGAAATCCCAAGCGTAGGAAGCCTGGGAATGTGGGGTTTGGCAGGGCACCAGGAGCGCCCCGTGGGGTGAGCGGCGCGGTGCTGCGAACTGATTGCTACTTTCACGGAGTGAAGCCGCACAGCCATTGCCGGAGAGTGCTAAATTTTTCCTGTGGACAATTGGATTTAAAACAAGTACCCGTGAGTAGAAACGGAAAATTGGATCAAGAAATATCTTAATTTGGCACCGAAGCGGGAAGGTTCAAAACAAGAAGTCTGCCTTCCGCTTTTTGTACATAGACTGAAGCAAAAACCTTGTAAGCTAAAGTCTGGAAAGTCGTTTAAAAAGTTTAAATTTCCTTCATTTATAATTACTGAAACCCCCTTGGAAGCAGGAGAAAGGGGGGGACTTTGTTTAACGCCTGCAGGAGAGGGAGTGAAGAAAGATAAGTTTCCACCGTCTCTAACCTGGGAACGGGGTGTCAGAGACAGAAATTCTTGGAGAGGTTCATTGACTGTGAACGGAATACTTTGACAGATAGCTAAAGAAGAGAAATAAATTGATTCCAATGTTGCCTTCTGCATTCTAAAGAAACAAAATATCTGAAAAATGAAAGTAATTTTCCTTTGCTGGACTTGCCTTAAAAAAATGGATACAAATAGAAATTGTCTCCTCTAGAGGGAGCTTGCTAAATTGTTGCTGCGTCTACTTGAGGACTCTAAAGCTGTCAGATTAAGATCGTGGGACCAGTCCTTTTTGACCTTGACTAAATATGAGCTGGGAGGAAGTTTTGGTGCTTGCTTTATGCAAGACAAGTGCCTTGCTGGAACAGATGCATGAGAAGATGGATTTGATGAATGAGAAAATGGATTTGATGACTGTTGTGGTTAATAACTGTAGACAAACAGGGAATATTGATACAGAAACTATTCAGGGACCAACTCAGGAACCTGTACTGATTGGGCAAGTGCAGAAGATAATGGAGGAGGTTGCGGTTGCACCTCAAATAATACAAATGGAGAGACCCGAGGCCCTACAGGAGCATAAGCCGCTGTCTTTGAAGATTGAAGTTGGAGTCGGCCAGGGGGAGTCTGGAGCTGAGGAGGTTCTTAACTTTGGAGAGACCTCGAAATATGTTTTTAAATATTTTTTGGACTACATTGATGATTGTGGGGAGTGGGACTCTGGGGAATGGGCTGGTTGGATGAAGGGAGACGAAGATAATTTGGGGTTGGAATCCCCCAGAGACCTACTCCCCAACGAGAAAGGAAAGAAACTAAGAAAGAGACCAACAAAAGACAAGGAAAAGTGCAAGTATGAACAACAAGAAGAAGATCTTCAGAAGGGACATCGAAGAGACTTAAGGGCCTCGGACATTAGATTACCAGGTTGATGGACTAGATGGAATGGACGGTAAGGACTGACACGACCCGAGACCAGGAAGAAGAGACGTTGGATGAAGATTGGAAGAAAATTTATAAAGAATATTTTCCCCCCTAGGGAAGTAGCCTAAAATTAATGAACATTAGGGAAAATGTTGGAATGAAACTATATGACTCTAGTAGAAAAGATATCAGGAGTTATGTATAATCGAGTATTAAGCGTTAAGCTCTAAAGTATTTTTTGGTAAGATAAGGTTAAATAACTTAAGGTAATTTGAATAACAGAATATGGGGAAAGGATGGAAAGGATTTGTTGAGTTAATTAATAGGTTAAATTGTCAAGATAAATTAATTAGTAAAAATTGAGAAAGATGGAAAGAATTTGCTGAAATAATCAATCAAACTAGAATACAAAAAGGGAGGTGTGAGGAGGTCAATGAAACAAGCAAATGGAAGTTAAAGATATGTAATATGGGATTTGTGTTTTCCCCCCCTTCTTTTTTTATCTTTTTGCTGTATTGTTGCATTGGTTTTTATGTCTTGTTTTTTTTCTTGTTTTTTTCCCCTATGTATTGTAGTGTTTTTATTTTTTTTTCTTTCTTTTCTGTAATTTTGAAATTATTAATAAATATTATTTTTTTAAAAAAGAGAGAGGCGGAGGGAACTAAGTTCCCGCAGGAGGAGTGCTCGCCTCCAGGCCAGGAGAGGCGAGTCACCTGTGGACCAGGGCCACCCTGCGCATCGGGACAGATAAAAGCCAGCTAGCCCCAGTCCTAAGTTGCGGGAGCAACATTGTTGGTAGCCTGTTCCTGCCTGCACCCTGTCCTGCTGGAGCGCCTGGCCTCACCCAACTCCCTGCCTTAGTCCCAGCTTCAGCTTTGACGGACTACCTTCATACTGCACCCTCGACCTCGGACTGGACTCGGACCTCGCTTCACGGTTAACCCACAGGACCAGCACAGTGGGGCCTCCGAGGCGTCTGCCTGCCTCCTCCCATTCAGCTGCCCTACAGCTGAGGGGGAGGCAGCGGGTGGACCGTTTGGGGCAGCGTGGAGCCTGCGGGTGCCCAAGCCACTACGTCACTCCCAGGAGAGATGCATGGCTTGGGCGCGCTGCAGGCCCCGTGGTGAGTGCCGCCCGCCATTTTGCCACCCCCCTCAGTGGTGACACCCGGGGTGGCCCGCCCCCACTGCCCCCCTTCCTCCGCCCCTAGGAATGAGGATGATGAGTGCATAGGGGTTGATTGGGTGGGGCAAAGGGCCCAAGCCTATTAACCTCTGGGGGATAATTTGAGAGAGATACCCATGCCAACACCCAGGAACAAAGGCAAGCAAATGAGGGCTTCTCCACACTCAGCGTCTGAGTGCTCTATTTTTTCACCCCACAGCTTTCACCACAAAAGGATGACACAAAAGCATGACAAAAGGATATAGAGGTTATCCACAGGTTGCCATCAGCTCTGATTCAGTGGTAAGCAGTGTTTTTTTGCAGGGAAACTCCAGAGTTAAAGAGAGAGACAGACAGCGCTCACATGGACATGGAGCTTTAAAGTGCAGACTTCTGGAAAGTGTGAATAAGCCCTGAGCTAGCCTTCTTGTCATGTCCCTGCCATGGGCACTGCTCTACCCGAGAGTCATCTCTGGGTTCATGCCCAGTCCCATCTTGGCAACTATGCTCCAGGGAAGCCCGGCCTGCTCATTAACAGCTCAGCAAAGACCTTAGCAGCTCCTGCCAAGAAGCGGGCCTCCTGAGAGACATGTCACTGGGCCCAGGGCTCACAGTGTGCCCTGAAACAGTCCTGAGAGCGAGGGAAGGCACGAGGGAGAAACAAAGAGGGAGAAAACAGAGGAAGTGCTGTGAAGTTTTGGGGAAAGAAGAGCAAGGAGCCCGCTGGGCAGGGGGATGAACGCACGTTTCTGGAGTCTTTGATTTCTCTCCACCCCCACCTCCCAAATTAAGGTGACCGGGTCTTGCTGCTATTGCATTCTGAAGGGAGTTGCTGGGAGCAGAAACCTCTGCCTGACTTCTACACGGCTCTGCCATTTCTGTGGCTGGGAGCAATCTGTGGGGAGGACGAGCCAAACTGTGGCAGAGCAGAGCTGGGTTCAAATAACCTGCAAGGAGAAAACGCAAGGAAGAGGTGACCGTGGTTGGGGATGCGGCAACATTTCAGCAAGCTGGGAGTGGAAGTTGTTTGTGAGAACAAAGGACCCATTCAATCTGTCCCTGTACCCCTTATGGCAAGCAAGATCTATTTTCTGAAACAAATGTTTCTCCCTTCCTCACATTCCAGCTAGAGCACGTTCCCAATCTGAATACATATGCCGTTTGGGCTGGCTCTCTCTTCATTTCTGCCTCCCGTTTACAGTGGTACCTCAGGTTAAGTATTTAATTCGTTCCGGAGGTCGGTTCTTAACCTGAAACTGTTCTTAACCTGAAGCCCCACTTAGCTAATGGGGTCTCCTGCTGCTGCTGCCTGCCGGACCCCGATTTCTGTTCTCATCCTGAAGCAAAGTTCTTAACCTGAAGCACTATTTCTGGGTTAGCGGAGTCTGTAACCTGAAGTGTATGTAACCTGAAGCATATGTAACCTGAGGTACCACTGTATAACACAAAAGATATGGATGGATGGATGGTGTCTCAGACTGAAAGACATTCTTAGAATGTCACAACCAGCCCTCCCTGCAGTTCTGAATTTAGGCAAGCCTTGCGAGCCATCGGCACCCAGATATGGCGGTCTTCATCCCTCGCCCACCACAAGGAGGGCTGGCTGCTTCAGTGCCCCCTCCTTTCCCTCCCCTCAGCCAAGCTGGAGACCTCCCTCCTTGGACCAAGCCAAGCCGCAGCTCCAGAGGCCACACTTACCAGGTTGAGGTGCCCTAGGAGCCAGTTGCGACGCGGGGGCTCTGGGAAGCAACGCAATCTCTGGCAGTTAACGTAAAAGCGGTGGCACATGCCAAAGGCGTCTGTAAGCGAACGGAAGACCAAAGCCAGCAGCAAAAGCCCGAGGCTGGAGACAGCCATGGTCCGGAACAGGGTCTTCTCGAGAGCCAGCTTCTCCAGGATCCAGTCAGTGAAGGGCAACATTCTGGAAGAGGGAGGCAAGGAGGAGAGGGAGGCAGGAGAGACACAGTGTGCTCAGTGGGAGAGGGAGGCGGAGAGCAAGAATTTAAGCAAGCCTCCGCCACCCCCAGAATTGGTCACATTGGACTCTCTCCCTTCACATTGGCTCCCCCCCAAACCCGCTACACCCTGCCAGACCAGTGCACATTGAAACTGGAGTAGGCGCCCTTTGGTGATGGGCCAAAAAACAAGAACATTTCACCTTCAGACAGACTCGCTTTCCTATTTCCCTCATGGTGCTGGCAACCCTGCCACTCCCCAAACAGTGGGCAGAATGAGATTCCAATTAGTCATGTGTATCCACCCTCCACTGTCCCTGGAACACTTTTATTCATTCACTTAAGTTGTCTTGGTGGTTGTGATCAGGGCCAGGAGACCGGCTGAAGGGGGGCTACTTTCCCTTCCACCTTTTTTTTTTGCCTCACTCCAATTCACTTCCATGGGAAAGATAACAGTGCTTACATCTTTTCTTCCGAGGGGGGGGGGGGAAATACCTGGGGGCAATTTTGAGTGCAAAAATACCCCAATGGGATATGGTGAAGCTGCCCAGAACCGCAATACCTCAAGGACCGCCTCTTTCCACATGAACCTACCCAGACCCTGAGATCATCCTCTGAGGCCCTCCTTTCTGTGCCTCCTCCTCGAGAGGTCCAGAGGGTGGCAACACGAGAACGGGGCCTTCTCTGCAGTGGCTCCCCGTCTGTGGAATGCTCTCCCCAGGGAAGTTCACCTGGCACCTTCATTATACTCCTTTAGGCACCAGGCAAAAACGTTCCTTTTTAACCAGGCCTTTGGTTGATCTGATTTACATCCTATGCCCTTTTAAAATGTGGTTGTTTTTTTTGGGGGGGGGGCTATTGGGTTGTTGTTTTTATTTTTATTAGGTATTTTGTGGTTTCTTATCTTGATTTTATTCTGTGAACCACCCTGAGACTCCCAAGTATAGGGCAGTATATAAACTCAATAAATTAACAACAACAACAACAACAACAACAACAACAACAACAACACCTCCAGAGTCTGGCAGAAAGATAACCAATTTGGACCCAAAACAAACATCGATGCAAAGCAGCTTCTTTACGTATGGGAATATGCTCGCTGCCTTGACCAATTGCTCGCCTCTCATTTATCACCATTCAAAAAGCAGAAAACCTGCCGTGAGAACGAAGGGTGACTTTGTGACGTCACAGGAGGCAGCCAATCAGAGAGCTCTGTTCTGCAGGCTGGCTTCCGTCACTGTTAAGAGCCAGCTTGCAACCAAAGTGGATGTTGGGGTGAATAAGAGGGATCCCACTACCCGCTGCCCCGGGCAAGTCCTGTATGTAGAAATTGCCTTTGATTCCCCAGACAGAAACTGGGAGCACGGGAGGGGATGCTACTTGGGGTGACTCAGAAAGAGCCCTAGTGTTGCCATAGCCTAGTTTCTCAAATCTGGGCTGACTAATCCACTAATTGCTTTCGGTTTGCACACTAGGGCAAGGTGCAGCACAAAAGATTGCCTGCTTGCACAAACTTTTGAAAGAGTGGTCTCCCTCATCTGCTCTGCCTTCCTTCCTTTTGAGAACACAAGACAGCCTGATAGGGGGAGACCTGGTGTCTCACACTTTTGCAGCTCAAACAGTGCAGGACTTCACACTTTGCTCTGCGGTTACGTGAGAGTAAAAATTACAAGCGGGAGAAAGAGGTTATTGTTTTTCCCCTAAACCGGGGGTCGGCAACCTGCGGCTCCAGAGCCGCATGCGGCTCTTTAAAGCCTTTGCTGCGGCTCCGGGGCGGTGGCGAGGGGAGGAGGCGAGGGGCGGAGGCGAGGGGCGGAGGTGACCAGCCTGCCGCCTGGCGGGCGGGGCGCCGTAAAGCAGAGCGCCCCCCTCGCCAGGCAGACATCCGCAGCGTGGGAAGCCTTGCCGGACTTCCCGGCAAGGCTCCCCACGCTGCGGATAGCAGCCTGCCGCCCGGTGGGCGGGGCGCCCTAAAGCGCCCCCCTCGCCAGGCAGACATCCGCAGTGTGGGGAGCCTTGCCGGACTTCCCGGCAAGGCTCCCCACGCTGCGGATAGCAGCCTGCCGCCCCGCAGGCATCGGCCAGCCCCACAAGCTCGGGGGACAGCAGGGAGGCGCAGCGCATGACTAAACCGCTTCTGGTGCAACAGTACACTGTGACAGAAACCAGAGTGCACGGAAACGCCATTTACCTTCCCACCACAGTGGTACCTATTTATCTACTTGCACTGGTGTGCTTTCAAACTGCTAGGTAAGCAGGAGCTGGGACAGAGCAATAGGAGCTCACCCTGTTGTGCAGATTCGAACCGCCAGCCTTCCAATCGGCAAGCCCAAGAGGCTCAGTGGTTTAGACCGCATCCCCTGTGGTGGCAAGCCCCACCCATTACAATTAGGCACATTCTTTCCATAGGGTTTAAAGACAACAGTCTGCAATCCAGATACTGGTATGAACAAGAAAAACACTAGAATGCTTGCATTCATGACTACTGCTATGAATGGTCCATATGGGCATCTTGGGTGTCACATAGATAGCTCATAAACCACAATTATTTTTTTCCTATTTGGACCCATTGTTCTCTTTCTCTCCCTACCTCCTTCACTTTGGTATTCCTTTTTTTTTTTTTTTGAGAAGGTTGCAAATTCCAAGACAGTGTCCTGGGAGACTGAGATATCCTCCCACTTTTCTTTTTTAAAAGAAATGTTGCCATTTCTGATGGCAGATTGGTGCCCATTTGTTCTTTTAATATAGCGAGAACAAACACAGAGACTGTACTTTTTGCATTTCGTTATCACTTGATTTCCCCCCCCCCCATCCACATCCCAAAGTATGCACATATAGGGATTAAATGAAGATGATGCCGTCTCTGGTCTGCCAAAGTTCATACGTTCTGCCAGAGTGAGTGTGTTGGTCTTCCTCACTGCACTTCCTAGGTCAGGGTCCATGTTTTTAGAGCGCTAGCCCTTTGACAGGAAGACGTGGCCAGACTGTGTCCACTAGAAAAGTGTTGGGAAACGAAGGCAGCCAACTTTCTTTCTGTGCCACAAGCGCAGCTTGGTTTTTCTAGGTGCCAAAATTCCAACAGATCAGAACAGACTATTTATGTATGTGACCACTGCTGCTCGGATGTAACTAGCAGGACTGGATTTAGGTTTGATGAGGCCCTAAGCTACTGAAGGTAATGAGGTCCTTTATATGTCCAGCTGTCCTTTGTCAACAACAAATCTTTGCTGTTTTTTGTGTTGAATATATGCTATATGGTAATTTATGGACCTAATAGGTCCATACACAACACAAAACACTGTTGCTGTATGTAGGTTTTATTTTATTTGTTTTTATCTTATATTTTGGAAACGTACATCCAGGTATTTTTTCTTTAATTTTTTGGGGGGCCCCAAGAGAGTGGGGCCCTAAGCTATAGCTTGTTTAGCTTATACATAAATCCGGCACTGGATACTAGCCCAGAGATGGAAAGAAGACGGAGTCCCTACCAGGGAAGAGTGGCAGATTAAGTTGATGGACTATGCCAAAATGGCAAAAATGACCAGAAGAATCAGAAATCAGGAAGAAAGACCAAAATTTTAATAAGGAATGGGGAAAAGATGTAATTTACCCTAAAAACCATTGTAAACAATTAAAGTTATTAGTAGGATTAGAATAAACACTTGTGGTTTAATGTTGAATTACGGTTGTAATGGAGATTTAATAAATTTGGATTGATAGACAAGATGCAGGAGGAAAAGGTCAATATTGGGATCCACAAAGGGGAGTCCAGGAGATTCTTCGGAATTCTCTTTCTATGCTGGTTGATAATTGTTTGTAAATTTCAAAATCTGAAAAAAATAAATTATAAAATAAAATAAGGGCAGCTTGGTTTGTCAACATTTAGCAGAGGGCCTCCTTGGTAGTGGTGCCCGCCCTGTGGAACGCCCTCCCATCAGATGTCAAGGAAATTAACAACTTATATGACTTTTAGAAGACATCTGAAGGCAGCCCTGTTTAGGGAAGCTTTTAATGTTCGATGTTTTATTGTGTTTTTAATAGTCTGTTGGGAGATGCCCAGAGTTGCTAGGGAAACCCAGCTAGATGGGTGGGGTATGAAATATAATAATAATAATAATAATAATAATAATAATAATAATAATAATAATAATAGTTGTTGTTGTTGTTAAAAGGTAGGGTACTTTTTGGGGGAAATCATGGGTAAATATACCCCCAAAAGAGGACATTAGGGGAGGCAGGCTTTGGTTGGGGGGCAGGTTTCCGCTGAGGGGGGACCTCAGTTAATTAAGTACCTTCAATGCTTTTCCATATTTTTTGTTGATCTAGGGGAGGCAGCAGCCCCCCCTTGGCTACGCCCATGGGGGCGCATGTCTGTGCCCTTTTTGCAATATTTACTTCCCCTTGATTGCATGCTTACACGATTTATCTCCCCTTTCTTTTCTAAAACACAAACCTCCGAGGCGCTCCGCGTTACGCACAGGAGGAAACCCAGCAACCGACCGACCGAGCGCCTCCCGATCCCCCTTCCCCTGCGGGGGTCTCTGCGCTCCGCTCCGCCTTGCCCGGGGCCACTTTCCCGACGTTGCTTTGGCAGGTAGATAGCCGTGCCAGGAATGCAGCCAAGCAGGTGCGGAGGGCGAGAGAATGCCCTTTGGACTGCTGCAAGCTGGCGCAGGACCTTGGCTGCCAAAGCCAGAAAACGTGTCTCGTCGGAATGGCTGGAGACCCGCGAGGAACGCGGACGGCAGCTCAGCGGGGGCGAAGCATCTCTCTCCAAAGAGTCCCCCTGCAGCGCACGGCTTTCCTTCCTTACCTGGCCTCGCGCGTGCGCTCCCCTTCCCCTTTTCTACTCCGTCTCTTTCTGTGCTGTGCCGCAGGTGAGAAGCGAGCCGGGAGCCACCTGAGCATGCTCAGCAGGCGCCCATCTCCGCCTCCCCTCTTCCCGCCCCTCCATGCGGAGCAACGATGAAGCGCTTCTGCCCCCGTGTGGCCTTACCCATCTCCAGGCTCATCCACACTCCCCTTTGCCCCACATTTCTTTCTGGTTTTGTAAAAACTCAAAGGTTTCAAATACAGAATGAATATTCATGAATGCGCACATATCTAAATATGTAAACCACGTGTCTGAAATTGTACAGGTGAGCAATCCTGAAGCCATTTTGACTCTCCCAATGTCCTCAAATATTCCTCTGCAGCAGTGGCGTAGCGTGGGTTGTCAGCACCCGGGGCAAGGCAAGTAATTTGCGCCCCCTAACCCGTGGATTTTAGCAGGGGGCAGAGAGCTGCGAGTGCGCCCCCCCATGTTGCACCCGGTGCGGCCGGCCCCCCCTTCCCCCCCCACGCTATGCCATTGCTCTGCAGTAAGGGAGGCAAATGGGGAAAGCCTTCTCTGAGGAAAAGCCCCGCGCCCCAGCAGTTCACACACAGTGGGGAAATAGGAAAACCAAAGGAAATTCCTGCTCCCATGCAACCAACCCTTCTCTTGACATTGCAAAGAAATCCCGTGTACCCTAACTTAACAAAAAAGGATCAAGATAAAACAACACAGACTTGTTGGAAGCTAAAGTTAAATAATCACAAACTTGTCTTCACAATACTTCCCACAAATAGAGGTCACCCATCATATGCTCAAAGAAAAGTAAATATTCCCAAAAAAATCGGAATAGTCACCAGGGGCCTCGTGACAGCAGAAAATATAATCAAGGTAAAATTCCTCCCTCATGATACGGCCCAAAATAGGGCTACAGTGACTTTTAAGGACGGGCTCTCAATAAACAGACCCTTTCAAATACAGACCATTTCCTGAGGGCTGGCTTGCTTCTGCACCGTCTCTTCGGAAACATCGAAGACCCTTTACCACTTCTAGGAGCACATAGGCCAGCCAGACCAAAAACCAAAACCAGCACTGCAGAATCCTTCCCATCGTCTTTTCGCTTACAAATCCTGTCTTAAGGATGTACAGTGGTACCTCGGGTTACATACACTTCGTGTTACATACGCTTCAGGTTGCAGACTCCACTAACCCAGAAATATTACCTCGGGTTAAGAACTTTGCTTCAGGATGAGAACAGAAATTGTGCTCCGGTGGCACGGCGGCGGCGGGAGGCCCCATTAGCTAAAGTGGTGCTTCAAGTTAAGAACAGTTTCAGGTTAAGAACAGACCTCCGGAACGAATTAAGTAGGAACGAATTAAGTACGTAACCCAAGGTACCACTATATTTGTTTATGAATAGGGTGAGCCTGTGACCTGGATTCAGGAACTAAAGTATTTACCATCACAAAAGAATGGCCAAGCTGCCCAGGTAATGCAGCCAGCGACCATTATCAGGTATCCTGGCAGACAGGATTTCTGCTGAAGACCCGCCTCCTATGATGTATGTGTGATGATTTTGGGGTGGACTAAGGGGGTTGACATTGCACAATGTCAAAAGTCTTTAAAGGTTCCTGCACACTTTTGTTCAGGATCTCTCTCTCCTTGGAAGGAGAGAAAGGAACGTTGTTGCAACAGAAAAACAAATATCTCCCTTGCTTTCTGCTGGATCCTGCCTCCATCCCTCCTCCTCTGAGCGATCATGGACTTAGGGGACTCAGATTCCCATGGGGAGTTGGGCAGCAAAAAGCCCTTTAAATATTTGAAGGTGGGTATCAGATCTCCTCTTAGTTTCCTCTTTTCCAGGCTAAACATACCTAACTCCCTCAACCATTTCTTATAAGGCTTGGTTTCTAGACCCTTTCTCACCTGGGTCCTCTTCCGCTGCACACATTTCAGCTTGCTGATATCCTTCTTAAACTGTGATGCCCAAAACTGGACACAGGACTCCAGGTATTGTCTAATCAAGTCAGAATCAAGTGGTACTTCCCTTGATCTGGACAC
The DNA here is from genome assembly GCF_964188305.1 of Podarcis bocagei. Taxonomy (NCBI): domain Eukaryota; kingdom Metazoa; phylum Chordata; class Lepidosauria; order Squamata; family Lacertidae; genus Podarcis; species Podarcis bocagei. The sequence continues at coordinate 11,118,253 of NC_138143.1, read as the reverse complement.
TATACTTTTGTTCATGCAGCCTAGAATAACATTTGCATTTTTCCTGCTGCATCACACAATTGACTCATGTTAAACTTGCAGCCTACTAAGACCCCTGGATCCTTTCCGCATGTACTACTGGCAAGCCAGGTATCCCCAATATTATATTGGTGCAGCTGCTTCTTCCTGCCTGAGTGCAGAACCTTACATTTATCCCTTTAGTACCCCCTTCCTCATTTTCCTCTTTCCCACAGCATGAGGGTACGGTCATACCTCATGTTACGTCCGCTTCATGTTACGTTCTTTCAGGTTATGTCCTGTGGCGACCCAGAAGTACTGGAAAGGGTTACTTCCGGGTTTTGTCGCTTGCGCATGGGCAGAAGCACAAAATGACGTCACGCGCATGCGCAGAAGCGGCAAATCGCAACCCGTGTGCGCGCAGACGTGCCGCTGCGGGTTGCATTCTTTTCATGTTGTGAATGGGCCTCTGGAACGGATCCCGTTTGCAACCAGAGGTACCAATGTATTGGGTAAGTGTGTCACTCAACACAAAACAACTTTGAAACCATTGTTCTGTTTTTAATGGAAACTGCTCTGCGTCCATACAGGGCTGGGGTTCCTTTTATATTTCCTGGCAGGGGCGATGGGTGAAGATGGGGTGGAACAGGTGCTTGCCTCCTGCTCTGCTGCCCTCACCTTTGGCCGCTCCCTTCTCCTGTGTGGCATGGAAGTGTGGGCCGGCGGGCACCTGAGCTTCAAACATTTGCACTAGCCTGCCCAGGCTCTGACCGATGTTGGCAAGCTCCGAGCGAACGCGCCGCACAGCCGGCACCAGCTCCTGCAGCCACAGCGTTTGCTGCTCCTGCACAGCCTTCAGCCTGGCCTCCATGTGGGACAGCTGCTGCTCAAAGTTCTCTTCCTTGTCCCTCGGCTGCCTTTCCCCCACCCCAAGGCAAAGAGGTCTGGGTGCTGGCAAGGAGGAGGAAGACTTTAGCGAGCCAGGTGGCGTGGAGCAGCCGGCCTCTTGCGTTGCACAAAGTGGGGTTCTGGGCCGAGGAGGCCAATCCTCTGGGAAACGGGAGAGGATGCAGCAACTTGTACTCCTGCTTGGAGTCAAAGAGAGCTGAGAGGAAGACTTCTGCGACTGGGCCTTGCTTGGGCCTAAGCGTCCTGACTTGAGGCTGCTCACTGTCTTCAAGCTGATGGCATCGTCGGTGAGGGAGCTGGACTTGGAGGACTCACTCTGCATGGGGAATGTACTCATGCTCTTAGCAGTAGGACTTGTGCGGGGGTTGGAGACCAGAGAGGAGGAAGAGGAGAGGTCGTCCTCGGAGCAGGACATGGGAAGTACTGAAGCAGCATGGGAGACGTCTAATATCTGAGCTTCGGGTCGGAGAGTCCTGTGCTGCTGCTTCTCCCCTGAGGCCGGGGCTTTGGTGGGAAAGAGGCCTGGTGGCGGAGCAACCATTTTGTGCTTCCACAGAGGTGGCACAAGTTGGGTTTGGACAGCATTCCAAGGCTGCCCTGGGTTGGGCACCTTCCTTCACTTCCAGGGAAACCCAAGCGGCAGGACACCCAGAGGGATCGGGTTTTATGCCAACACCAAGCAGTTGACGCAGCTGCTCCAAAGTTTCAATGTGCCTCTGCCACTATCCCTGGGAAATGAAAGCAGTTCTGTTAATCCTGCAGCTGCGAGCGGGCATAGACTAATCACAAGCAGATTAGAAGGATCTGGTGTCAGTGAAGGGATGACAGTCAATTGTCTGGTTTTTGCTGCAAAACCGTTGCTGCACTCTGGCACTGGCTTGGAATGAATCAGACAACGCTGGGTTTCAAGGTGATAGCTATGACCTCGGGTTGGCGTACTGATTGCTGGGTTGGTGGGGTGCAGCAAAATGCAGCGTTTTTGCTGCAAAACTCTGCAAAACAACTGCAACAGTTTGGCAAAGAGGTTTTTTTTTTGTAAAAAAAATTGCATTTTCAAAAACTGGAACAGAGAGCATATTTAAGCCACCTCCCCCTCCCCCACTTACAACTTTATACCAAATACAGCTTGTATACATATACAGTGGTACCTCAGGTTACATACACTTCAGGTTACAGACTCTGCTAACCCAGAAATAGTACCTCGGGTTAAGAACTTTGCTTCAGGATGAGAACAGAAATTGTGCACCGGCGGCAGCGGGAGGCCCCATTAGCTAAAGTGGTGCTTCAGGTTAAGAACAGTTTCAGGTTAAGAACGGACCTCCGGAACGAATTAAGTACTTAACCCGAGGTACCACTGTACCATATGACTTCCCTTCCACCCTTTTCCTGGTTCCTTTGCTATTTGGAGACATCTTCAGTTGACAAACTGTGAATTTACCTCTCAATTGAACTTGAGATTCTGCCCTTATGTGACCTGCCCTGAATCAATAGCATAAACTGCAAAGGTCAGGAAGCATTCGGTTGTTCAAAGTGCAATACGAGTCTGTTAGGTAACACCTGATTGGCTGGTTTTATTTGGTTCCTCTCTTCCTTCCTGTCAGTGGCGTAGCATGGGTTGTCAGCACCCGGGGCAAGGCAAGTAATTTGCGCCCCCTAACCCGTGGATTTGCGCCCCCTAACCCTAACCCCCAGATGTTGCGCCAAGTGCGGCCGGCCCCCCCCCTGCACCCCCGCTACGCCACTGCTTCCTGTCAAATTGTAGATTGTGAGTGATCAGAGCGAGGGACTTGCCTTTTGTTTTTTTAACTATGTGGCAAGAGCCAGGCACATTCCTGGTGTTATATAAAGGATAACAGAGCAATTCTAGCTGGGCCAAGTCATTTGCGATGTTCTTTCCAGCTCTAACACGTTGTGCTTTGTTGGTTCTCATTTTAAAAAAAAAGGATGCGGTGAAACCAAGCTTAGGGGTGGATATTAGAACTGTCAACAAAACAACAAAAAGATGTATGTATAAAATACCACAAAACTCAACAAAAAACCCAAACCTGATGTATTATGAAATGAACGCTAAGTTGGAACATTCACAATAGGAGCTCAAACTGTTGTTGATTTCACAAATGTTGTGAATTGGCCATAACTCGTTTAATTACCCCATGCCTCTGAGTTATTGGGGAACAATAGTGCAGGTTGCTGCACTCATGGTCTCTGTGTATTTTTCTGGTTGGCACCTAAGGGCAGAGGATGCTGGACTAGATAGGATATTGGACTGATCCAAGTGGGCTCTTAGGTGCTTAAACTTTATTTTGTGTCATATGATCCATCTCAACCGTTAAAGGTGGAGAAATATGGGGTCTGGCCTGATCCAGGAGAATCAGGTTATGCCCATGCTGATGTGGCAGCACTTCTGATGCCACAGATCCCCTAAGCTTGGATTGTTCTGTTTCTTTTCTCTCTTTCAAATGCACCCCCCCTTCCAGTGACACTTTGCCAAGCTGTGGCGAGAGAAGCTAGCCACAGCTTGCAAAACTCAGTGTGAGTTTGCTTGCCTTTTTCCACTACCTATTCCAGGAGCCTTGACTTCAGCACTTAGGTGATTTAAACTAGCTCAGGAATTTTCTTCAGTGGGGGTGAGGAATTCCTTGAAGAGACAAGGAGAGCTGTTTTGGCACAGGGGCAAGACCTAGAATAACGTCACTGTGTACTAGAACGATCCTCTTCTTTCAATGTACAATTATGTAAATCTTTGCAATTACGCATGAAAGTTCAAGGCAGCGTGCACTGCTACAATGTTTTCAGATGACTGCCAAAGAATACTGTTATCTTGCATGACGTTAGAAACCATCTGGCACGGACATTGAAATATATACGCTTAGCATTTGGCTTAAAGCTCCAGGTCATGTCCAGGCCTGCCACCCTCTCTCTGAGCAACCTGTATCATTGGGGAAAACATTTTCCAATTCTGGGTGTGAACTCCTGGTTCCTCTCAAGGAAGCGGAGTGCTTCTCCCCAACAGATTGCCCAAGTGCCTCTCCGATTAAGCACAGGATATCCTGCAGGATGTAGGACTGGCATCTTAGCAAGACTCGGGCTCTAAAAAGGAGTTGCAGTAATTGAGACACACTGGCTTTTCGAAGCTAAGCCAGGCAATGGGTTTTCCACTCACTTGAAATAACACCATTCATGTTCTGAGAATGCTTGTTCCTAGGGTGGTTCTGGCCTTCAATTACAGTGGTGCCCCGCAAGACGAATGCCTCGCAAGACGGAAAACTCGCTAGACGAAAGAGTTTTCCGTTTTGGAGGTGCTTCGCAAAACGAATCTCCTATGGGCTTGCTTCGCAAGACGAAAATGTCTTGCGAGTTCCTGCGGGTTTTTCCCCCTCCCCCTTTTTCTAAGCCGCTAAGCCGCTTATCAGCTGATCCGATAAGCTGATAAGCCGCTAAAAGCCGCTAAAAGCCACTAATAGCGCTAATCCGCTAATCTGTCAATAGGCTTGCTTTGCAAGACGAAAAAAACGCTAGACGAAGAGAATCACAGAACGGATTCTTTTCGTCTTGCGAGGCACCACTGTATACTTCTCAGAAAGCACCTGTTCTGTGAGGACAACACGAATCATACTTCAACCCAAAGCAACATCTGACTGTGTATCCACAAGGAAGTAGGATATCAAATGAGGGCTTAGAATCATGTACGAAACGGAATATCCATCTGTCTCGCGATTGGTCAGGCATCTTATTTACAATAATTGATGCTTAAAGCTAGAGTTTTGTCATGGTAACCCCTGAGAGCTGGGGAACAGGGAAAAACTGGGAAATCCTTTTATAAATAAGGATCATTTAACTCTTCTCACTATAATCTCACAGGTAATCCTTACTAAGCAGTGGTGATTATTGTGTGGATGAAAACTCTATTCTTGCTTTCATTAGTCTGAATGGGCTGCTTTGTAAAGCTGGGGAGACAGGGTTGTAATAAGGTTACAAACACTCTTCTTTGGGGAAAGATGTGGCCATGTTCCATTTGCAATGTCCTCCTTCAAACGAGATGGTGCCCAAGATACACAATGCCATTAGTCACAACAGTGTCATGCCTCTCCACCCTTGAATAGCAGCCGGACCTTATCCCTAAACTTAATGGCACCAGTGCTTTTTATGTAAGGTGTATTGTGCATTCCACAGGATCCCATGGGATCTGCTCCATGCTGGTGGTTCTGAGCCATAAGAAAAGCTCAGTTGCTGGTGCAACCATCGCCTGCGTTCTTCATGCATGCAACGATTGTTTTGATATCCAGACATAACACTCCACATCACTGCAGGCATTCAAAGCCATTCAACTCATCCTCCTGCATTCTATCACATCGGAGAAGCAGGAAGGAAAACAGCAAAGAACAGCTTAAACAGACAACATCAGGCTAGGTATCTGATCACAGTTCCAAAAACCATGCTGAGGGATCTCAGTTCTAGGTTGTCTAGCACCCAACCACAAACCAGTTTCACTGCGTAGGAAGAGTCCTTCATAAACCCCAAATATAGCACATGATGGGTATGAAAATCTATCAGTCAAGGTCAACCTTCCACACATATAAATATTATTGGAGTGCATGTCTACCTAACTAGGCTTGTTATTCTGGGGACACATACATAGGCGCCGACTCCATGGGGCCTGAGGGGGCCCGAGCCCCCTCAAAAATTCGTTTGGGGGGGGCTCTGCCCCCCCAATAATTTAAGAAAATTATTAGGCACCTTGCCAAAAAACGCGCAGGGGACTCCGGCGCGCGCCTCCCAAAGTGACCGGGAGCTCCTGAGAAGGGGCGGGCAGGTCGGTCAGTCAGAGGAAGACCCCCAGTGGCGGGACTTTAGAAAGGAATGGAGCCGCGGGGCCGAGGAACGGCGTATTCGTCGCCGGCGAGGGACCGGGGTGAGGGGAGAATGGAGGGGACGGGAGTTCCCGCCGCCGGAGTGGGGCTTTTTTTCTGGGTTCGGCTAAGGTGACGTTGGTAGGAGGGAGTGGCCGCCTCCCGGCGCAAAGCCTGGGGAGGGCAGGCCGGTTCTTGCATGCAAAAGCACCACTGCCATCCTGCCGCCAGTATGGACCCCGGTATGGGCCCCCCCCAATATTTTTTATAAGTCGGCGCCCCTGGACACATACCCTCTAAATAATTGGAGATTGTCAGCAAACGGGTTTATACCAAACACTCCAAAAGGTATGCTCTCAATCTGGGATAAGCCCACCTCTGAATCTTGGTTGTGTAAGCAAGCCTAGGAACGTGGCTTGACTAGACCCACTGAGACCCCCAAAGTAGATCATCTTGAAGGACTGGGCAGTGCTAGCTCTTGACTAAAACATAACGGCCAATGAAAGATCATAAAGTTTGAGAAGAGTCTTGCCTAATTCTTGGGCCAATACCCATCTCTAGAGCTGTCCTCTCTGCCCTTCATCCTCACACCTTCCTCTTAAATCTATATGCTGAGGTAATCTCATTTTCTCTTACCTGTGGGTAGCCATGACCATCACCCATCAAGACCTCCCAAAAGTAACCAGCTCTACCTGGCTAAATGTCAAGGCAAATGAGTGGTTGGCAGGCTGGCCAATAGGAGTGGGGGAAAGGAAATTGTGAGAAACCATTGGTCAAAGGCATAATCACCAGCCCATCTGAGGCCACACCCCTCACTGTGAGGTACACAATGGCTCCTGGGAGTACAGGTGTCTGCATGTGAAAGGCTGTTCTGTAGCAAGACGAGAGTGATCACCACTATGTTCAGTCAGAAGGTCATATAAATGCAATAGCTGACCACACCCTCTGAAAAAGCAACACTCCTCTCTGATCCCAGATGTCTTGAGTCAGGTTATTATCACTTACTCAGAAGGGATGTGGGTGGCGCTGTGGTCTAAACCACTGAGCCTCTTGGGCTTGCCGATCAGAAGGTCGGCGGTTCAAATCCCCTCAACGAAGTGAGCTCCCGTTGCTCTGTCCCAGCTCCTGCAAACCTAGCAGTTCAAGAGCACGCCAGTGCAAGTAGATAAATAGGTACTGCTGTGACGGGAAGGTAAATGGCGTTTTCATGCGCTCTGGTTTCTGTCACAGTGTTCTGTTGCGCCAGAAGCGGTTTAGTCATGCTGGCCACATGACCATGAAAGCTGTATGTGGACAAATGCTGGCTCCCTTGACATGAAGCGAGATGAGCACCACAACTCCAGTTACTTTTGACTGGACTTAACCATGCAGAGGTCCTTTACCTTTACCTTACTTATTCAGAAGTAAAGAGAAACATATTCTTGGAAGATGCTATTATCTTGACCCATTTCAGTCTGGCTTTAGGCCTGCTTTGATCACCTTTATCACAACAGGGGGAATGTGACCCTGTTTCTGTTACCTGATCTCTCAACAGCTTCTGATGCATGAATCATGGCATCCTCCAGTATCAGACTCTGTGGGCACTAATTTGTGGCACTGTATTTCAGTGGCTCCACTCCTATCTGCTGGACCATTGACAGAGAATGGCTTTGGTGTCTGTTGGTCTCCTGGCATTTGTGCTTTGAGGTCCTTGAGGGTCCAATCTTGTCCCCAAAGCTTTTAAACGTGCCCTTGAAACCTTTGAGAAAGGCCATTAGGAGATTTAGAGCAAAGTGTCACTAGTGTGCTAATGATACTCTGCTCATTCTCTGTAACATCTGAATCAGTGGACCAGTGGAGTCAGTGTCTGGAGTCAGTGATGGGCTGGATGAGGGCTAATACGCTGAAGCAGAATCCTGGCAAGATGCCAGCTCTGTGAATGAGTGATTTTTATGGAGGCACAGGAGGCTGCGAAGAAAAGGGGGAGATGGAAAGTCCTGTTCCAGAACATGAACTTTGTTCTATTCAAAAAAAGGAAAGCTAGCATCCAAACTAGGCTCAATATTTTCTGCCAGTTTCTTAATGCTAACATTTCAGAAATTAAAAAAGAAACATGGGAAAATAGTTGACCCCCCTACCTTTGCGATGTTACCTAACCAGGATATTTTAAATTCAGGACACTTTTGTAAATAAGGAATCAGCTGATTTAAGAAAATGCTCTGAAAGGATCCTGGACAGCTATAAAAAACTGTGTTTGTTCATAGATCATTCATATTCAAAGCTACACAGATACAAAGGTATTTTCTAGTCAAAGTTAAGACTGCAGCACTTAACAATTTTCGGTTCCCACCCCCAGATTAGTTTGGTTTTTTGCCTTATTAGTGTGATACTCTGATACTTTGCTTAATTGATCTATTAAATTTAAGACCTCTAGGATTGCTTTTGTCATGTTTTTGAAAGAAATCGCCAAATCATTTTTATACAAGGAAATTCTGAATTATAGCTGTCTAAAGTTTGTCAATTACTTCTGAACTTGATTAGGTTGCAACTGGTTTGAGAGTTAATTGCAAACAGAGTAAAAAAAGAAAAGAAAAGCCTGTCTACTGCCATGTTTATATTGGTTTGTGGCTGTTACATTAGATAAGCTGCTGAACATTTTGAAATAAACATTACCACTTGACACGCTCAAAGGCTTTTTCTGCATCTGTTCATTTTACAAAGGGGTTATGCAAATACAAAGGGGTGCAGAGGCACACCTTTAGCTCTAGCCATGTAGACCCTGTTGTCATGTGGCTTCTTGTGGCTTCCCATGTGTTTGGTCTGCAGTGGGGAGCCTGCTGTACTTGTGTAGGATTCCCCATGCATCAATGGCCATAGGTATACCTCTGAATACCAGTGGCTGGGAATCACAAGTGGGGAGAGGTCTGTTGCACCCAGGTCCAGCTTCTGGGCTTCCCAGAGTCACCTGGTTAGCCACTCTGAGAGCAGGATGCAATACTAGACGGGCCTCTGACTTGATCCAGCAGGCTAAAAAAATTCCTTCCAGTAGCACCTTAAAGACCAACTAAGTTAGTTCTTGGTATGAGCTTTCGTGTGCATGCACACGAAAGCTCATACCAAGAACTAACTTAGTTGGTCTTTAAGGTGCTACTGGAAGGAATTTTTTTATTTTGACTATGGCAGACCAACACGGCTACCTATCTACTACTTGATCCAGCAGGGTTCTTATGTTTTATGCAATCTAAAAACCCCACAGTCTTTTTGTACTCGCATTACTCTTTCACACAAGTAACAAATGAATAGGGTTACTATAGGAGTAATCTGCCTGCAATACAGCCCAGTGTCCTATTAGCATGTTTACTTTGTAAACTTTACTAATTATAAAGATCTTATTGACCTGATTTGACAATTGTACAGCTAGAGGATTTCGTCATTGTGGGGTTTCCCTTTTTCTTTTTTTCCTTTTTTTAAATAATATTTATCAAAGTTTCACAAACAATGAAAAGTTTCACAATTTAAACATAAGAAAAACTACAAAAATAAAAAAAAGAAAAAATACAAAAACAAAACATATAAAAAATACACAATAAAAAACAGTTAACAAAAGAAGGGAAGGGAAGAAGGAAAGAAAAGAAAAACCAAAAAACAAAGCAAAAAAAAAGATTGATATTTTCATATCTTATACTTCATTCACTAGTTTCTTGACCTCCTCACACCTCCCATTTTGTATTCCAGTTCAAATATTAAATTCAGCAAGTCCTTACCCTCTAGCATTTATCCTCACTCAATATATTAACCTATTATAAATATCAATTTTCCATTTATCAATCCTTATTTACATTTTCTTAAAAATCTTTTTACCAATACTACTTATTTTCCATCAGACATTGTTTTAACATTCCTTAATTTTACAGTGCTTCTGCAAGTAGTCTTTAAATTTCTTCCAGTCTTCCTCCACCGACTCTTCTCCCTGGTCACGTATTCTGCCAGTCATTTCTGCCAAATCCATGTAGTCCATCACTTTTATCTGCCATTCTTCCAATGTGGGTAGCTCCTGTGTCTTCCAATACTTCGCGATGAGTATTCTTGCTGCTGTTGCTGCATACATAAAGAAAGTTCTATCCTTCTTTGGCACCAATTGGCCAACCATGCCCAGGAGAAAGGCCTCTTTTTTTTTCAGAAAGGTATATTTAAATACCTTTTTCATTTCATTATAGATCATCTCCCAGAAAGCCTTAATCCTTGGGCACGTCCACCAAAGGTGAAAGAATGTACTTTCAGTTTCTTTACATTTCCAACATTTATTATCGGGCAAATGATAGATTTTTGCAAGCTTGACTGGTGTCATGTACCATTGCTTCATTCCAAGTATTTGGAACTGGGATGTTGTTGCAGACATGCATTTAATAGATTAATTCCTAGAAATAAGCGAAATATCTATAAGAGTCTTACATTGTTTAGTTAGAAGGTCATCCGATCCATCCAGGTGCTTTGTTTACCTTCAGACTCTTTATAGACTCCATAGACTTTTTCACAAGACAACTAAAATATTGCTATTTCCTTTGGGTTTTTAAGGGGAAATGGGGGGGGGGTCTGGAAAGTCTGGATCTGTGCCTGGAAATGCAGTGCAAAGGTAAGTTTGGATGAGCCTCATGTTTATATCACAGAGTTTTTGTGAGAAGAAAATGGGGAATGAGGAAATCAATCTGGCCCATATACCCAACTCCAGCATAACTCTAGTGGGACTATGAACTCCAAAACTGATCTCCCAGTTGAGTAATTTGTGACTCTTCTTACAATTCAGATGGGATGCTTAATGCAGGAGTCATATATCAGTCCAAGCTTTAATCCCGATAAATACTGTAAATATATATTATCAATGTTTGTTCTTGTAGGGAAAAGCTTATTGTTCCAAGAACTGAGCCATGTTTTAAAGTTAACAGTTATTGGTTCCTTTAACATTTAGCATCTAAACTCTATTTTACTTATGACACAGTCTAAAAAAACCAATAAAAGAAAAGAATATTTAAAGTAGGCCATATAATTGACTGAGATTTGTTCATGTCTGTCCTTATGTAGGCTTCTAAGGCTTCAGAAATCAGAATTATTTTCTGTAATTTTCTATGTTTTTGATTCATTGTTCTGAAACTGTGCTTCTGTCACATCTGATTTGCCTAAGGTTACAGTTCTGTACTTGGAACAGGAGTAACCCCATTGAACTCAGTGGAGCAACATTGTGCCGCAATAAATTCCTCTGTTTCCTCTTTATTCTTGGTGTTCTTGTTCTTCGCACACATATTTCAAAAGGGAATCCCCATTTTTACTTAATCTTCCCTTTAATCTCGCAGTGCGATATTTGAAACCGGTCTTCTCGTAAAGTTATCAGCAACCTAGTTGCCAAAAAGACCCCCAAATACGGGAAATGTTGACCTTTCAATGTCAGGTCTCCCAAACAGCTGATATTATTGCTATGGGACAGCCAAAGAGACAAATATCTGTTTAATGTTTTCCTTCATGTTAGCACTGGATCAGGGGTCAGCAAACATTTTCATCAGGGGGCTGGTCCACTGTCCCTCAGACCTTGTGGGGGGGCAGACTATATTTTGAAAAATATAAATACAGTGGTACCTCGGGTTACAGATGCTTCAGGTTACAGATGCTTCCAGTTACAGACTCCACTAACCCAGAAATAGTACCTCGGGTTAAGAACTTTGCTTCAGGATGAGAACAGAAATCGCACAGCAGCAGTGTGGCGGCAGCGGGAGGCCCCATTAGCTAAAGTGGTGCTTCAGGTTAAGAACGGACCTTCAGAATGAATTAAGTTCTTAAACTGAGGTACCACTGTACCCTGCAAGCCAGTCCCACAGCTGCTTCCGGACCTGGAGGAGGAACACACTCTGCACGTGTTCAGGAGCACGTCTCGGCGGTGCCTGCTCACCGGCATTGATGAGCAGCAGCCGCTCCATCGGCCCGTCTCCATGGAGCTCCCAGGCGGTGTGTGTTATGTACTGAAGTTCTCACCCTGGGCCAGCAGGGGGATACTGTAGATAGTTCAGGTCCACATATGCAAAAAAGGGATCAAAAGTGACGTTCAGTGATTGGATAGTTACAGAAAATGGTTACTGTTGCGTTTTAGTGGAGCTCTATATAAGCAGGCTGCCTGAACCCTTCAGTTCAGTTCTGTTCTGGCCTGTGAATAAACAAGAGCTGTTTGAAGAATCGCTGTGTCGTCTGATGTGTTCACCCACAACTTAACAGTGTGCACCACGTGCTGCCACCCGTCGTCTGAGGTCAGGTCGGTGAGCGGTGCTGCCAAGCACTCCACCAGCAGCAGCGCCAAGTCGGGTGCCAGGCACGGGGCCAGCAGGCACGCCAAGCTCTGATGCGCCCGTCATGATGCCCAGACCTGCTGCCCGTCCGCCTGTCTCTCCATCCATGGCTGTGCCAGGTTTACCTCAGTGCATGGGCAATGAGGCTTTGGATTGGCTGCAGGAACTTCCTGCAGCCAATCCGAAGCCGCGCCAGCGTCGCTGCCCACCCAGAGGCATCCGCCGCTTTGGATTGGCTAAAGGAGCTTCCTGCAGCCAATCTGAAGCTGTGCCAGCATCACGCAAGTCAGTCCCCGTGTGGTGAGGCGTCTGCGGTTTCTTTTCAGGGAAATGCCGTGCTGCGCTGGTTTATCTGAGTGTGGGGACTAACCGAGTGGGTGGCAGGGTCTGCGGGCCGGATTTACGAGCCTGGTGGGCCACATCCGGCCCCCGGACCGTAGTTTGCTGACCTCTGCACTGGATGAATACCATATGCTGTTCAAAGTCTGATCCCAGCATTCACAAGAAGAGATATCTGCATGAAATCCTTTGGGAAGAAGGGTAATAATAATATTATTGCAACATCTGCCTAGGAAGATAGGTCCATTTCCCTCAGCATTGTCTAAACTGACTGGCAGCAGCACTCCAGGGCAGGAGCCGCTTGCAGTTATACATGGAAATGCAAAGCAGATGAGCTCCAGCTTTTGCCCCTTTTTTCCTATGCTTTTTTTTAAAAAAAGATATTTATTGAAAAAAGATTTTTTGAATATAATGAAAAATAAAAAATAAACATACAAAATAATAAGCAGTTAAAAACGCACATTAATTTTCAATAACATAACTTCCATACCCTTATTTCCTCCGACCTCATACTTCCCTTCTTTGTATTCCAGTTCAATTTGTTAGTTCAGCAAATCCATTAAACTTTTGCCCGTTTATGATCCTTTTTTCATATCTTCTAAAGCATTACAGCCGGAAACCGCTTAGTTTCTATCCAACATCTTTCTAACATTCATTAATTTTACAATATTTCTTTAAATAGTCTTTAAATTTCTTCCAGTCTTCTTTCACCAACTCTTCTCCCTGGTCTCGGATTCTGCCAGTCATCTCAGCCAGTTCCATGTAGTCGATCACCTTCATCTGCCATTCTTCCAGCGTTTCCTATGCTTTTCTCCCTCTGCTGATCTTAAGATTCTTTCGTCTGCTCCCATAGAGCACTCCTACAGTGCTGTGTCTGCAGCAATCGGCAGACCTGTCACAGACCCTCCAAGTGTCCCTATTTTCCAGGGACAGTCCTAGATTTACAGAAGCCATCCCTGTGTCTGATTTGATCCTGGAATGTCCCACTTTTCCTCAGGACACCCCTATTTTCCTCGGAGAAATGTTGGAGGGTATGGAGTTATGCAACCTGCGAAGCCAAGGAGATAAGTAACTCTACAACCTTCATAAGATATCTGAAGGCAGCCCTGTTTAGGGATGTTTTTAAATATTTAATGTTTTATTATGTTTTTATATATGTTAGAAGCTGCCCAGAGTGGCTGGGGCAACCCAGTCAGATGGGAGGGGTATAAATAATAAAATTATTATTATTATCATCATGGAATAGGGCACCTCTGCTTTCATTGGTGGTGTTGTGGGTTAAACCACAAAGCTTAGGACTTGCCTGTCAGAAGGTCAGTGGTTCGAATGCCCGTGACAGCGTGAGCTCCTGTTGCTCAGTCCCTGCTCCTGCCAACCTAGCAGTTCGAAAGCTCGTCAAAGTGCAAGTAGATAAATAGGTACCGCTCCGGCGGGAAGGTAAACGGCGTTTCCGTGCGCTGCTCTGGTTTGCCAGAAGCGGCTTAGTCATGCTGGCCACATGACCCGGAAGCTGTACGCCGGCTCCCTTGGCCAATAAAGCAAGATGAGCGCCACAACCCCAGAGTAGGCCACGACTGGACTTAACCGTCCAGGGGTCCTTTACCTTTACCTTTTCCCCTAAGTAAGGTGGAATCTACACACACATAAAAACCGTTCTGAAAATGATTTTTTTAAAAGCGTTTTTAAAAAATACATTGAATTTTCCATAAGGCTCACCATCTCCATCTAGTGTCACAATGGATATTGCACTTAAAACACACTTAAAATATTTTATTTGCAGCTGTATAGCAGAGTCCTAAGTTGATGGAAAACGTTATTGAAGACGTTCTAATAGTATGAAGGTAGAGTTTGGCTGAGGAAAATAATTACTTTGGCTGTCACCAAACTCTTAGAATTTTTTGAGGACATCAGCAAATAGAATGATCTATCAGACAGCTTACAGCTGGACTTACAGTCAGGTTTTGGAAAATTGGCACCAAACCCTCTTATGAAAACTTAGCTATCATGGGGCAAGGGGCCGTACCCTCTTTTTTTGGGGGGGGACAATATTTTTTATTAATTTTAACAGTATTATTATAATATAATATAATATAATATAATATAATATAATATAATATAATATAATATAATCTTAATTTAACTTTAATTTTCAATTACAGTCCAATAATAGCCTCATTATAACAATATCAAATTATACCAAATTATATAATTTAGGTGGCCCCCTGCATACTAGATTTGATAGTTTGATGATTTTCTTTATTTCTGTATTCCAAAATCTTATTAATTTCAATTACATTCCAGTCAAAATAATCACCCCTTATACAACAGCTGCAGTATTAACAACTTCTATTTGTGTTGAAACATTAAATGATTTATAGAGCTGCAAGTGAGGCACTCAAACTATATCCTTGTTCTTCCTCTGTGTGGCAATTATTCTGTCCGTGGTGTTTCTTCCTGTCCTTGTAAAATGTTATGTCTGTCTTTTCCTGGTTGTTGCTGTTCTCAATCATGCCTTGGGCGGAGTTGATATCCCATTGCTGTTCCAGAAATTTCTCCATTGCTCCATCCTCATAGGGACTTAAAAATGTTTACAAAAATAGGAAGCTGATCAGGAATGAAGAAGCAGCTTTCATAATCAAAGAGGCATTGGAATGTCTACAGTGGGACAATTTCCGTTTTATCTGTCCAGTAATTATATGCTTATTGGCCTCATTCTACCAGAATGCCCTTGCAAATAGCTAGGAGCCTGCTGGAGTTACCTTGGGCTGCAGCCAATCTCTCGCCAGTAAGACTTCTCTGCTTGTAGCAGCTGTATAGATGAGGGAAGTTTGGCTTTTCAAAACCCTCCTGCACAACACTTGGAAACTTAATATTTGTGTTGCACCCCTGGCTCCCTTGGCAATGGTCTAACAGGTTTTTTTTTTTAAGTATTCCTTTAAAGCGATGCCATATCAGTTCTCCCAACATTTTGGTCCTTCAGCTTCACGAATACTCTTGAATGAATGAATCTTTATTTGCCACGGACAGAATAATTGCCACACAGAGGAAGAACAATGATATACCGGTAGTTGGAGTGCCTCACCTGCAGCTCTTTATTTGCTATGGCCATCGGCCATAGCAATAAAACAACAATACGATATACAGTGGCACCTCGGGTTAAGTACTTAATTCATTCCAGAGATCTGTTCTTAACCTGAAACGGTTCTTAACCTGAAGCACCACTTTAGCTAATGGGGCCTCCTGCTGCTGCCGTGCTGCCGGAGCACGATTTCTGTTCTCATCCTGAAGCAAAGTTCTTAACCCAAGGTACTATTTCTGGGTTAGCGGAATCTGTAACCTGAAGCGTATATAACCCGAGGTACCACTGTACAAAGAATAGGAATAAAAAGTCAATAGCATAAAATACATTTTAGGGTTTTGAATCAATAGCTGATTGCCCCAGCTAAAAACCTTACAACCTTTGCTGTCATCTGCTCATCTTGATCTGCCAAGAGAAAGGACACTGTGTCAGTGGTTGGGCGACCCGGAACGGACAATAAAAGAGGAGTGATAATCTCATTCCTCAAGTCTTTATAAAGAGTGCAAGCCAGAAGGGTAGGTAAAGGTAAAGGTACCCCTGCCCGTACGGGCCAGTCTTGCCAGACTCTAGGGTTGTGCTCTCATCTCACTCTATAGGCCGGGAGCCAGCGCTGTCCGCAGACACTTCCGGGTCACGTGGCCAGCGTGACAAGCTGCATCTGGCGAGCCAGCGCAGCACACGGAACGCCGTTTACCTTCCCGCTAGTAAGCGGTCCCTATTTATCTACTTGCACCCGGGGGTGCTTTCGAACTGCTAGGTTGGCAGGCGCTGGGACCGAACGACGGGAGCGCACCCCACTGCGGGGATTCGAACCGCCGACCATACGATCGGCAAGTCCTAGGCGCTGAGGTTTTACCCACAGCGCCACCCACGTCCCCACCCAGAAGGGTATGCGCCACCAATTCGGTACTGCCATCTCCACAGGGACATAAGCGTTTTTCGTGTGGAATCTGTTGGAATCATCCCTCAAGTATAGCTGAGGGCAATACATTCAATCACGAATACTTTTGGCAGCATTCCTCTACCTTTGTTGACTTCCGGCCTCCACCCGTACGGTCAGTGTTTTTCCATTCTTACAACACAGCTTAACCCGCAAAGCCTGATCTGGCCTTATTGCCTCATAGTACCCTACATTAAAGAATGGCTTATACATCTGTAAACCTGGAAACTGGACAAGACCAGAAATCTCACCTAAAAGGAGGGAAACGATGTGCTACGTGCTACCAACCAACCGCTACCCTTTCTATTACTGGCATTCAGTATTTCATTCGGCGTCAAAATGGCGCTAGCTGCTGTGCGGAACAACAGAAGCCTTGTGGTATCAGCTCGGAGGAATTGCAGTCATCCTTAGATAAGCAGGTAGGTGGAGTTTAGTTAGGTCATTGCAGTGAGCAGGGAGCACCTTAACATGGTAACAGTCCTTAAAGGAATGATGCTACTCTTTCAGATCTGGACGGACCAGAACAGGCATTACCTGCAATTAATACTCTGACATTTATTTATTTTGTTTCGCAAGCTTTAGATACTGCTCGATTGTAATAACACCCGGAAGCAATTAAGTAATAAAAGGCTAAAATGACAATTTTTCAGGGAACAATCTATCTCATCCGGCAATAAGTCATTGGTCTGTTAGGGATTCTCCACCTTAAGCAAATCTGGATTTAGTTACATGAAGCTCACTGGAAAACAATCACTCATCTAGCCCTAGGGGGGTTGTGGGAATAAAATGGAATGGAGAGAACTATGTTTATGGCCTTGAGCTCCTTGAAGGAAAGGAAAATATAAATGTAGGCAATAAATATGATGCAACATGGTAATTACCCGCAGATCTTAACTAAACTGCAGCACCTGACCTCCATTATCGCTATGTCATGTTTGGTGTCAGTGCAGGCCAGCAAATCAACATTGGACTAAAGTTCTGTTTGTGGCAACTGATTGGTTGCCTTCCTTTCCCCATGTTCCAGCTTGTCGATATCCTTGTTAAACTGAGGTGCCCAGAACCCGTTACAGGACTCCAGGTGTGGTTCACAACTGCACAGTTCTGGAGATGCAGAGTGGGGATCAGTGGCTAGCCTGGACATTCTGGGGGCTAAATCCACAGGGGACCAGTTGCCTATGGTTGTCCAAGAAGAGAATCTGTGGCGCACAGAAACATTGGCCTCCATTAACAATCATGGGGCTGTAAGCTAGAAAGAAAGTTACCGTATTTTTCACCCCATAAGACACACTTTTTCCCCTCCAAAAATGAAGGGGAAATCGGGGTGCGTCTTATGGGGCGAATGCCTGCAAGCCTCGCGCGCCCGGCAGGAGGTCCCACCGGGTGCGCGAGGCTTGGGGCGGCAGCCTGTTGCCCGAAGCACAGGGAGCCCTCGGGAGGGCTCCCCCTGCTTCGGGCGAGTGTCTGCAAGCCTCGCGCACCCGGCAGGAGATCCCACTGGGTGTGCGAGGCTTGGGGCGGCAGCCTGTCGCCCGAAGCACGGGGAGCCCTCGGGAGGGCTCCCCCTGCTTCGGGCGAGTGTCTGCAAGCCTCGCGCACCCGGCAGGAGGTCCCACCGGGTGCGCGAGGCTTGGGGCGGCAGCGGACTGCTTGCGCGCACCTAGAAGCTTGGGGCGCGCTGAGCTCAGCACGCCCCAAGCTCCTGGTGTAGCGCAGCGATCCGCTAGCCCTGGGAGAGCCCCGCGGCTCTCCCAAGGCTAGCGGACTGCTTGCGCGCACGCAGAAGCTTGGGGCGCGCTGAGCTCAGCACGCCCCAAGCTCCTGGTGTAGCACAGCGATCCGCTAGCCCTGGGAGAGCCCCGCGGCTCTCCCAGGGCTAGCGGACTGCTTGCCGGCATGCAGAAGCTTGGGGCGCGCTGACCTCAGCTTGCCCCAAGCTTCTGGATTAGCGCAGGGGTCCGCTAGCCCTGGGAGAGGCGCCCGGCTCTCCCACGCTAGCGGAGACCTTGCCGGCACGCAGAAGCTTGGGGCGCGCTGAGCTCCGCACGCCCCAAGCTCCTGGTGTAGCGCAGCGCACCTGGGGGGGAAATAAAATTTTTTTCCTTTATTTCCCCCCCCCCCCAAATCTAGGTGCGTCTTATGGGCCGGTGCGTCTTATGGGGCGAAAAATACGGTAGTCCTCTTAGCTTCTGTGGGTTTATTGGGTTAGGAGTCAATACAGAGATGGGGACAAGCAGCAGGGTATCCCTATGAAGCACAAACCCCATGTTTCTATGCTAATGAAGGAAACAAAGTAGGTAATTGAGTGAGCAAATGTGTTTTCTTTTTCCTTTTTTAATAATATTTTTGTTAGTTTTCAATTACAATCCAATAATAGCCTCATTATAACAATACCAATTTATTACAGTGGTACCACCATTTACGTCCACCCTGTCTTCTGTCCATTGTGGTGAATGGGTTACTTCTGGGTTTGCTGCTTGCGCATGCACAGAAGTGCTAAATCGCGCTTCGCGCATGTGCACAATTGCAAAAATGCTCTGCGCATGTGCACAGAGCAGTGCTTTGTTGAGCATCACTTTCGTCGAGTGTCCGGGGCTCTGGAACGGATCCCGGACTCAAAACGAGGTACCACTGTATACAATTATTATTACCAATAGTTCAAATACAGTATTAGATAATTTAGATAAAGTGGGCCCCCGCGTGCTAGAATTGGTGGCTTGATTATTTGCTTTATTTCTGCGTTCCACAATCTTATTCATTTTCATTACATTCCAGTCATAATAATAATCCCTTATACAACAACTCCAATATTAATAACTTCTATTTGTGTTGACACATTAAATGATTTATAAAACTACAAGTGAGGAACTCAGACTATTTCCTTGTTCTTCCTGTGTGTGGCAATTATTCTGTCCATGGCGTTTCTTCCTGTCCTTGTAAGATGTTATGTCTTTCTGGTCCCCCGGTTGTTGTTGTTCTCCATCATGCCCTGGGCAGAGCTGATATCCCATTGTTCCAGAAAATTCTGCATCACTCCATCTCATACTTCATTGTTTTGCAACTTTAACAACAGCAGCAAAAGTTACTCTGTCCCAAGAAATAATCTGTTGACACCATTTTTCTTCTCGGCCTGGGAAGAAGAATGGTCTTTCAAACTGCAGATGACTCATTAAAGAACCTTATCAGTTCCTTGGCAAGTTCACAGACTCCTTTCATCCTGCCTTCCAACTGAAGATATATGAGCAATTATACTTCCAATTAAATTAAATTCAAAGTCCTCTGCGTTACTCAGTTCGCTCCATAAATAATAAACAATGGGGAAGAGTCAGCTCTACAATCGTACATTGGTTTTCAAACAGCTTAGTTCTCGAACATTTTGACTCCCTTATGCTGCAAACCTGGAAGTGACTGTTCCGGTTTGCGAACTATTTTTGGAAGCTGAACGTCTGATGGGGCTTCCACAGCTTCTGATAGGCTGCAGGAGCTTCCTGCAGCCAATCAGAAGCCGCGCTTTGGTTTCCGAATGTTTTGGAAGTCAAACGGACTTCTGGAACGGATTCCATTCAACTTCCAAGGTACGACTGTAATGTGTTTTCTCCCCATCCTCTGCACATGGTGGACACTTTCATCAGCAAACACAGAACATCATCTTCTTCTCCACTGACTGAATCCACCAGGCATAATTTCTGCCACTTTGGAGATGCCGAGGAAATGAAACCCTTACCCTGCTGCCTCGGTTTCCCCACCCCCAGATACCAAAGGATTGCGTGCCTTCATGTGTTGCCCTACTTTGTTTAGGTTCCTTGTGTCAATAATGTGCCTCCCAGCAGAACACTGCCAAATCCCTGCTTGGAGCGCTTAGGGGATCTCCCTCTGCAGGTCAACAAGGTCAGAGTGCTGGGAATTCCTCCAAGCAGAGGGGTTGGGTAGCTCACCCACGTTGACAGAGCAGGTTTGCTAGCGGTGCAGAAACGGCAGCCTGTCGCATCTGTCACGAACGTGGGGAAATCGCTTGGGTAAGGCTGGCCGGCTGTCGGGAATGGTATAAGATCCCTGAGCCCAGGTAGCTGGCAGCATTACCACACTGGTTCCCTGCATGAGGAAGGTAAGCATCCATTTTCCAATTAGAACATTAGCAGTGGCAAAGTTTTTATTGGTGGTTGCAAGAACCAATGATCCCTATATTCTGAACAAAATGCTTGTTTAACCTGGAGGTAGGCTGTATGAATTGTGTATTGATTTGTAACGATTTGTTGGGTCTCTGGACTGTAATAAAGATTGTTGTTGTTGTCCAGTTAGATAGCATAGGGGAATGGCTCTTGCGGGCTTTGGTGATGGGATTGCACAGAGAGCACTGTGCATAGAGGTGCCCTCTTCATGTTTCTCCTCCCCTAAAAGAGGACAGGCTATTCTCCCCAGGGCTACTGCACTCACCAGGAGTTCAGTCCTAAAGGATGTTGCAAACTCCCTATTTTCTGGTTCTAAGTCTCCTCTGCATCTCACCTTTGTTGTTGTTT
This sequence comes from Podarcis bocagei, assembly GCF_964188305.1. Lineage (NCBI taxonomy): Eukaryota > Metazoa > Chordata > Lepidosauria > Squamata > Lacertidae > Podarcis > Podarcis bocagei. Next base: position 11,097,317 of record NC_138143.1, on the reverse strand, counting down.
AGTCGTTTGGTCATGTCTGACTCTTTGTGACCCCATGGACCAGAGCACGCCAGGCCCTCCTGTCTTCCACTGCCTCCCGCAGTTTGGTCAAACTCATGCTGGTAGCTTCGAGAACACTGTCCAACCATCTCGTCCTCTGTTTTCCCCTTCTCCTTGTGCCCTCCATCTTTCCCAACATCAGGGTCTTTTCCAGGGAGTCTTCTCTTCTCTTCATGAGGTGGCGAAAATATTGGAGTCTCAGCTTCAGGATCTGTCCTTCCAGTGAGCACTCAGGGCTGATTTCCTTAAGAATGGATAGGTTTGATCTTCTTGCAGTCCATGGGACTCTCAAGAGTCTCCTCCAGCACCATAATTCAAAAGCATCAGTTCTTCGGCGATCAGCCTTCTTTATGGTCCAGCTCTCACTTCCATACATCACTACTGGGAAAACCATAGTTTTAACTATATGGACCTTTGTCGGCAAGGTGATGTCTCTGCTTTTTAAGATGCTGTCTAGGTTTGTCATTGCAGCATCTCACCCTAGCTGTGCCAAAACTGTTGTGATCCCATAAATTCCAGGGATTTTATGCCCTTGAGTGAAATGGCTGCGGAGTGGAGAATCCCTGTAGGAGTTTTCCAGGGCAGCACTGAATAGCCTTTCTCTGTTGCGTTTAGGAAGCTGAAATGTAGAATTACAAAATTCTTCCTTTTACAACTAGAAAACCCATAGGGGCTACTGTGGTGGAAAGGAAGCTATGCTGAAATGCAGCCTCCTCACCTCCTGAAACCCTACAGAGACATGACTAATTCCACTGCTATAGAAGTCTGCCGGGTGCTGTAATAAGCACAGAAATGCTGGTTACTTGCCCAAAGGAATGTTATTTCTGGATTCAACTGACAAGAACAGGGAGGGATCAGGAATATACGAGTAATCTGGATAGGGAGACAGGTTTTACTAAAGAAGCGAGGAAAATGGAATTCTGGTTTCTAAACTTACAGAAGAAAGAAGGCTTCAGTGTTTGTCTCCTGTGTTCTATCATCATGGGGACTACAATCCTGAAATAGCAACTGGATTCTGCATCAGAGGCCATTTGCTGCAGATTCTGAGATATACACCCTTGCCCATGCCATGGCTTTCATCAGAAGGGGCACATTTTTTTTTGGTGATGTTCTAAGCTTTGATCTAACCACAGTATCTTTGCTGAATTTTGGGGTGGGTGGGTAGGAGGAATAATGGCCAAGCCCCTCTTGCAAAGGGAGGAGGAAAACGAAGTTGTTGTGCAATGAGCAAGTTGTTAATAATTGTTTATATTCTGCTGGGAGAGGCCCAGGGTGGCTGGGAAAACCCAGCCAGATGGGTAGGGAATTAATAATAATAATTAATTAAAAAAAATATTAGTGTGTTGTGATGCCTAGGTCCAGATTAAGATGTGCAGGATGAAGGACAGAATATAAATTTAATCAATTAGTTAATTAATAGAAGAAGCAGCAGCTGGATAGGCAGTCCAGCCTAAATTCTTTCTCTCTCTCTTTGGAGGAGAAAGACACAGTGAGTGGAACTTGACTTTTTTATGAATTGGGGCCAACTGGGTGCAATCATATCCACTAGAAAACTGAATGAAAATTGTACATGGGGATGTGTCAACTCTGTGTACAACCGGCCAGCTTCTTGCAGGTGCCACCAGTGGCTTTGAATTAAAGTTTTGATGACACCACCGCAAACAACTTAAAAAACAGTGTGAAGCGAGACAGGTACCTACCGTAATTCTGTTGCTCGAAACCAGCAGCCTGCAGAAAAGGCGCTGGTTTGTGCAGGAGCAAAGTAGTTGCTGCATGCCCAGCAACTGTTTGATTCAGCTCTTGGCATGAGTCATGCTGCCTTCTGCAGATTCAAGGAGGCAAACAAGCATACCCACTCAGGTTATGAGGGAGGAAAGTTCACAGAGTTACAAAATGACCCCTCAGATAGATAACAGAGAACATTGTTTATTCTTGGAAAGGCATGTATTGTATCTGGTGAAATCGAATGATTTAGATAGGACTGAACAGGGTGGGAGACCAGCTGTTTCCTCACGAAGGGAAGTGGGCAGTGTGTGTGTGTGTGTGTCTGTGTGTGTGTGTGTGTGTGTGTGTGTGTGTTCAGACTTGCTGCTAAATCATTTTTAGGCTAGGGGTAATTCCTTCCTGATGGGAAGAATAGGTTGCACCAAGCAGGGAAGACACCTCTTTTCTTGGAAGGATATGTAGTCTTAATGTTGTACGGTGGTACCTCGGGTTACAGACGCTTCAGGTTACAGATGCTTCGGGTTACAGACTCCACTAACCCAATAATAGTACCTCGGGTTAAGAACTTTGGTTCAGGATGAGAACAGAAATCGTGCGGCGGCAGCACGGTAACAGCGGGAGGCTCATTAGCTAAAGTGGTACCGCAGGTTAAGAACAGTTTCAGGTTAAGAACGGACATCCAGAACGAATAAAGTTCTTAACCCAAGGTACCACTGTACTAAGTGTCCTTCCAGACACCTGCTTCTGCCAGGTAATGTTCCCACTCCCAGTCTGGCTTTTATTTTTAGAAGCTAGACAAGTGCAAAAAATGACACTTCTGGAATCAGTAAGGGTCTAGTATAAGGGCTCCTTCATCCATGTGTTTCCGTCAAGTTTGTTTCAGGGTTGATCTGCACATTCCCTGCATCTTCAGACTATAGGCAATCCGTCATAGCTGCAATACTGGGTGCCTCAGGGATGCAGGTGACACTGTAGTCTAAACCACTGAGCCTCTTGGGCTTGCCGATCAGGTCAGCGGTTTGAATCCCCATGATGGGGTGAGCTCCCATTGCTCTGTCCCAGCTCCTGCCAACCTAGCAGTTCAAAAGCATGCCAGTGTGAGTAGATAAATAGGCACCACTGCAGCAGGAAGGTAAATGGCATTTCCGTGCACTCTGGTTTCCGTCACGGTGTTCTGTAGTGCTAGAAGCTGTTTAGTCCTGCTGGCCACGTGACCTGGAAAGCTGTCTGTAGACAAACACTGGCTCCCTTGGCCTGAAAGCGAGATGAGCGCCGCAACCCCATAGTCGCCTTTGACTGGACTTAAACGTCCAGGGGTCCTTTACCTTTACCTTTTACTGGGTGCCTGTTTGCTGCTGTTCAGCAAGCCTTGCAAGGTCCAAACTGACAGTTCCCCTGACAAAAATATGCTCCATTGCATGTTCTGAGCAAGCCAAGCTGATGTAATACTTCACAATCCTAACCACACAATACACCACAATCCTAACCGCATCTACTTGGAAGTAAGTCCCCCTGAGGGATGATAGGGCTTACTCCCAGGTAAGTGGGGGCTGGTCCCTAGTCCTGTTTGCACTTAAATGTAGGCCCATTTAACTCAATGGGATTCTTTTCTGGGCAGACATGTATATGATTGTGGTGGTAACTGAAATGCAGTGTTACATCTAGAGAAAGTTTGGTTGTGTATGTCACTGAGGAATAATAAGAGAAAAAAATATGTGTTGGTCAGCTGCATTCATGGACAGCTGTTGTTGCAAGGCACTTTTCAAGGAGAAGTCAGACATAGGGTGCATTGCACTAATCTAATCCGGAAGTCACCAAGGCTATGTGTGACCTCATAGCAAGATCTTTCATATCCAGGAAAGAACGCTGTCTGTCACAGCTGCCTCCTGAATACCCTGAACAAAAGCCAGGTTCAAAAATAAGCTATGCACTTGACCATTCTTTCACTAATAAAATACAATGGAAAGTTTTTTTTAACAGTCCCAAGAACATTCTGCACACGTGTGTATCTCTGGACAGCTTTCTAGGTATTTGCAGATCAATTGCAGCAGAACAGGGTACAAAAAAAATTAGAACTTGTGGAACATCAGCATTTGCTTTGCAACACCATTCGAGGCTCCTTAAAAAGCCACTTTCTACAGAGCTTCTCAAGTGAAGGGGTGAAATTTGCATGTTCTGAAGACAGGCTTTGCCATTCAGGATGATGGGGGGGGGGTATGAGCTGGGGATGTTGTGAACCACTGCCTTTCCTCATTGGCTCCAGCTCACATTCAGCAGTCCAGCCCCTTGACATTTATTTGTTTCTCCCCTTCCCGCCTCATTGCTTCAGGTGCCAGCTGGCTCCACAATCAAAGGCTGCACTTCACCCAGCAGACGAGATGTTGCTACCATGGCTGAGCCTCGTACCTGCACTTTTCTGTGTCTCCGCGGACAGTACAGGTAAGACTCGACCAATACGCACCCAGCGCTGTGCTAGCTCTGTTCTCCCAAAGCCTCTGGGGTGACAAACGAATGAGTTTGAGAAGGACAGAAGGGAATGGGCAGGGGCCTGAATTCTGTCTGAAATCACAGGTGTCCAGGGAATCTGCTTCTAGCCCTGCCTCAAAACTTCCACTATTCCTGCATGCTTTTGCCGGATGGATAACCAGAACGCCTCACAAGCGCTATTCATTTCTGTTTTAATTCTCTCTCTTCACAAAGGGCATGTTCTGATAGACCTAATATGAGTCAGCCAATATGGGTACCAACAGCTGACTTGCATTAGCTGAGCAGTGTGTTAATTTTACAGTCCTGGCATCGGTTGCCAAAGGGCAGCCTGGTTCATTCAGGCATAGGCTACAATCCTGTACCTACTTACCTGGTGGTTGCCTGATTTTCCTCTGTGCCAGCCCAGCCCTTGCCACCAACACCTCCAGGCGGGTGGGCACAGAGCCTATGCACCAGCCCAGCCCTTGCCACCAGAGCCAAGCCGGGCTGCACTGTGCCATCTGCCTGCCTGTGGAGGGAGGAGACCAGCCGTCAACACAGCCCTTGACAAGTGAATACCCCCAGTGCTGGCTGAGCAGCCATTCAGTTAGAGACCCCCTTGCCTGGGGGTACCTGGTTTGCGCCCCCTAAAAACTGTGTGCCCGGGGCTATGCCCCCCCTGACCCCATGCTACTTTCCCCACAGAAACCTGCTCTTTAACAACTGCTTTCTCTTGTCCCACTGTCTGCTTGCTCACTCCAATTGTGATATTTCAATCCTGCCCTTTCCAGATTATTCAACATTGCACATGGACTCTGTGACTGGAGTTTTGGAAGACTTTGAATCCCAGCTGAGAGGGACCCCGGACCAGACTGTGACAGAGCTTTTCCGGGAGCTGGAGTGTTGTGAGGGCGAGCTCTGCCAGCTTCTCCTCGGCCCCGTGACTTCGGCTCCCTCAGATGTGTCTTATTTGAGTGAGCAGCAGAGCATTTTCCTCAAAAACCTGGTGAACCATGAGGTTGATGCCTCCTTGGTAGAACATGGGGTGGTCTTGACTCCTGATGGGACTACAGTTTCACTCAGTCCCCTTCTTGCTGGGATAGCTGCAGGGCTCCAGAGGAGCCATAAGGAGACTCTGCATGCCACACCTTTGATCGCCAACTCCACCAATAGTTCTGTGGTAGAGCTACCCCTTACTCTGGAGCCCCTCTTCGCCACAACAATCGCCATGGACCTCGGCAAAGCCTTTCTCCTCTTTCACACCAACCAAAGCCAGGTGGCCCTGGGACCAGACGGCTGCTGGGACAGCATCTCTGCACCTCAAAAATTCACCTTGATGGGGGCTCCCTCGACTCTTCCAGATGCTTTTATCAATGGTGCAATGGATGGCCTCATTCTAGGTACTTACTTGGCAGAGAAAGCAGATCCGCCATCCAACCTCAGTGTCCTGCTGAAGGATTATTATGGTGGAGAGGGTCTAGGAGGTGAAAGTCCGATGCAGAGCAACTTCCGACGAAAGAACTTTGCAGCTCTGGTGAGCGAGGAAAAGCTGAGGATGCAAGTAGAGGATTCTCTCCTCCTGCTCCAGAGGCTGAATGAAAGCAACCCCTTGTTTGATGGCCTCACAAATGAAGAACTGAGATCTGTCGCAAAGCAGGCTGTAGAAGAATTCACAGCTTTGTATGTAGGTATGGATCACATGTGGAAAACCATATCTCCAGAACGGATTTATTCCTGTCTCCTGTGTACTTAGGTTGGAGAACTACACTGGCAAAATTCAGAGAAGGGCACATTTTGAAGGATGGGTGCGCTTTAGTTCTCAGATTGTTTCGAAAAGGGCAACACATTCAGCTGTTAATGCACACTGAATCAAATCCCCTCCTACATCCCTTGTTAGAGGTCCTTAAATGTCAATATACTTCTCCCTACTAGTTCTCTGTTTGTCTCCTACCCTATTCCATCCTAAACAAGAGATCCTCTTACTACATAAATGGGAAACTGCCCACATGTACGTCTTTTCAAAGCCCACGTGGTTCATTTATTTAACATAATCACATCCCACTTTTCTGCTAAGACGTTTGGGGCAAATTACACAGACTCTCATTTTGTGGAGGGGAAGGGGAAGAGTAGAGGACATGGATCTCACTGCAGACCCAGGAAAAAAAGAAGTTGGAAGGAACCTCCCCCCCCACTCGCATTTCTTCCTCCCCCCTGCATTTCTGCAGAGCACACCTTCCTCCAACGTGAGCAACTGGGAGCAGGCCTTTCCTCCCCCCCCCCGTCTGCTCGCCCCTTACCTCCCACCCATGTGCAAAACATTTGGGGCTGCTCGCTTGCCTCCCATGACCCCTCCCCACCCCCACCCCCTTGCCTCTCCTAATGGCCGGCCAGCCTGCCTCCTCCCAGGTGCCCTTGTTCAGACGTGCTCAGAAATGGTGCCGAAAAGGAGGAAGGCACCAACTTGCACAAAATATTGTGTGTGTCCCTAAATATTTTATTGGAGGGGCAAAGGGGCCAGGGCCCCATAGAGTTGGTGCCTATGACATTAGCAATGTAGACCAGGGGTCAGCAAGGTTTACCTTGCCTGGGCCGGTTCACTCCAGCAGAGATCCCTCCGTGGGCCGGATTGCGGTTGCGCCCACAATTTCCGACATCTGCGCATGTGCAGATGTGATTTCTGGCACCACGGAAGTGATTTCTGGCACCACGGAAGTGAGTTCTGGCACCGCGGAAGTGAGTTCCCGCACCACGCTGCGTCGGTTTAGCGCAGCGCGCAGGGACTCACTGAGCGGGCAGCTCGGTTCAGGGATGGCTCATGGGCCACTTAAACAACCCTCGTGGGCCACTTGTGGCCCATGGGCCTTAGGTTGCCTACCCCTGATGTAGACTGTACATGAACGCATACCTTTCAAGCATTCCGATTTGAGTGGAACCTCCTGGAATTATCGAAGCCGTCCTTGCTTCTGGCTGGATCCTGGGATGTCCCCGTTTGGGGTCCATTGCTCTAGCACGAGTCAGCTGGCTCCCCTAAGAGCTTGGGACCAATTCCGATCACTAGGATTTTGGAGGGTATGTTAATGTGAAATGTAACCGGGTAGGGGGAACCATATGAGCCTGGTTTATCCTGATGCACAAGGATAGTTGAGAGTGAAATCACATAATAGCTCTAAGCACATGGAGAGCTGGTTGTCTGTGATATGGCTCTAGGATGCAGCTGTGGTCTAAACCACGGAGCCTCTTGGGCTTGCTGATCAGAAGGTCGGTGGTTCGAATCCCACAGATGGGGTGAGCTCCCGATGCTCTGTCCCAGCTCCTGCCAACCTAGCAGTTCGAAAGCACGCCAGTGCAAGTAGATAAATAGGTACCGCTGTGACGGGAAGGTAAAAGGCATTTCTGTGCGCTCTGGTTTCCGTCACGGTGTTTTGTTGCGCCAGAAGCAGTTTAGTCATGCTGGCCACATGACCCAACAAGCTGTCTATGGACAAATGCTGGCTCCCTCAGCCTGAAAGCGAAATGAGGTCCGCAACCCCATAGTCGCCTTTGACTGGACTGATCCATCCAGGAGTCCTTTATCTACCTTTACCTAGGAGCTGTGCCTCAAATAACACCTTTGTCCTACAATTTGCCCCTCCACCAAGCAGACATGCTGGCTGACCTGCTTTCTAACTGCATGACCTACTTTATCGGCCGTGTTCTTCTCCCCTCACAGAGTGTCCTGCAATCATCCCACGGTGCATGTGGGGTGCCCGACCCTACAGAGGAACACCCGCACAGCTTCAGTTGCCCCTGGGCTTCGTATACATCCACCACACTAGCACCCCTGCAAAGCCATGCCGAAGCTTCCCATCGTGTGCAGCGGATATGCGCTCGATGCAGAGATTCCACCAGGATTTCCGTGGCTGGGATGACATTGGCTACAGGTAAGCACAGTCCTATTGTAATACACAGCTAGGAATGGACAGATCTGTCACCTGTTAAGAGTTGTTTTCATAGGTTTTTCATTCCATTTCTGAATTAATGTGCATTAAAAAATTCAAAACAATGCTTTCTAAACCCTATCTAAGTGTGTATTTTCTCTCACCGTGCATATCTAAAGGCAGATTCCAATCAACTCAAGCTGCGAAATAACTGTCTTGCAACCTTTGAAGAAGTGCAGTTTCTGGTGGATAACTTAGTTCTCATTTGTGTGTTAGGATGGATCTAAACACAGGTCTAAACCACAGAGCCTAGGGGTTGCTGATCAGGTCGGTGGTTCGAATCCCCGCGACGGGGTGAGCTCCTATTCTTCGGTCCCAGCTCCTGGCCACTTAGCAGTTCGAAAGCACGTCAAAGTGCATGTAGATAAATAGGTACCGCTCCAGCGGGAAGGTAAACGGCGTTTCTGTGCACTGTTCTGGTTTGCCAGAAGCGGCTTAGTCATACTGGCCACATGACCCGGAAGCTGTCTGCGGACAAACGCCTGCTCCCTCAGCCTATAGAGCGAGATGAACTGGCAACCCCAGAGTCGTCCACAATTGGATCTAACGGTCAGAGATACCTTTACCTTTAAACACAGGAAAGCAACGCTATAAATAAGCCAGAAATTACATCGTTTTAACAAAAGAAAAAAATCTCTATGGCGTTTTAAAATTTCCTTCTCTCTGGCGCCATCTTGTGTTGCATGTTTATAGTGCATTCAAATCGCTGTTTCTTTTCTAATGTAGCTGAGTCCTTATTCCACCCAGGGCATATCAAGGCCATTTAATTAATAAGTATGGGTGAATATCAAATTCCTCAAGCATCCCTATGTTTGATGCACCGTAGGCTCTGAGAAGATTTCCCAGTGCAGAATCCTGCGAAAGGTGAATTGAGTTCTGGAAGTTGGGGTGAAATTGCAGTTAGAGGTCCTTCTCATCCAAACCGATGCCGTTCTTGGATAATAATAAATAAATGAGGTCTAGTTCTCTGTGTTTCAGGTACACCACTTAACTTCAGACTGCTGGTGGGGGCTCATTTACTGGTAAATAAATAACTAAAACCCCTGCACAAAGAAAGCTAGCATCATATGGGAAAGCCAGTCTAGAACCTATTTCCAGACTTCTAATTTGTGGATATTTTTGCATGGTTGTTGAGCATTCCATCATGCCAGGTGCCTTCTCAACTATGGCCTGAAGTGATACCTTCCAAACAAAAGTTTATTACTACACCAAGAACTATGAAATTCCCAGATCAAGGAAAGGATCATAATCTAGTCCAGCTTCTGATCCCAAAAGCTTAATTTCACTCCTTTTGACACTGGGGTATAAGATTAGAGTTCACGGAAAAGATGGGCTTTTTTCCATCTGGAACTCACTGGAACTCAGTTCCAGCACTTCTCAGGTAGGACACATTGTCATTACAGTGGTACCTCAGGTTACATACACTTCAGGTTGCATACGCTTCAGGTTACAGACTCTGCTAACCCAGAAATATTACCTCGGGTTAAGAACTTTGCTTCAGGATGAGAACAGAAATCGTGCTCCGGCGGCGCGGCGGCAGCAGGAGGCCCCATTAGCTAAAGTGGTGCTTCAGGTTAAGAACAGTTTCAGGTTAAGAACGGACCTCCGGTACTTAACCCGAGGTACCACTGTATAAGAGAATGAGGGAGTTTTCGGTGTTTGAGAACCAAGGTACCACAGTATATATACAGGGGCGCCGACTTATAAAAAATATTGGGGGGGGCCATACCGGGGTCCTGGGGGAGGGAGAACGCGAGAAGCAGCGCGAGCCTCTGAGAGAACGCGAGACCCCGCGCAGCTGCTGCTCCTGCCTCAAGCTAGCGGGTTGGCCGGGTAGGCGTCGGTTCCTTGCTTGAGCAGGACCCCCGTGCCTGCCCGCCTCCCTCCAGGTAGACCGGGTAGGAACCTGGCCCTTTGTATAGAAGCGACAGGCGGGCGGCAGGCAGGCAGGCAGGGAGCGTGGACGTTCCCTGCCTGCCTGCCTGCCTGCCTGCCTGCCTGCCTTCTTCCAGGTAGACCGGGTAAGAACCTGGCCCTTTGTATAGAAGCGCCAGGCGGCCGCAGGCAGGCAGGCAGGCAGGGAGCATGGCCATCCCCTGCCTGCCTGCCTGCCTGCCTCCCTCCCTCCCCCCAGGTAGACCGGGTAAGAACCTGGACCTTCGTATAGAAGCGCCAGGCGGCTGCAGGCAGGCAGGAAGGCAGCAGGCCAGGGTGCGTGGACGTCCCATGCCTGCCTGCCTGCCTGCCTGCCTGCCTTCTTCCAGGTAGACCGGGTAAGAACCTGGACCTTGGTATAGAAGGCAGGCTTGCAGGCAGGCAGGCTGCTGCTGCTGTTCGGTCGGCGGCTCCTTTGCTTTGCTTGCTGCCGCCCAGGCCCCGGGAGCCACAGAGCCAGCACCGCCTGAGGAGGAATATCCAGCCCATTCAGAGACGCTGCTGCTTCTCTCTCTCTCTCTCTCTCTCTCTCTCTCTCTCTCTCTCTCTCTCTCTCTCTCTCGTTGTTGTTCCGTTCGGATTCCCCCTCCCACCCGGCGGCTCCTCTGGCGCGTCCTGGCAGCAGTGGCGGCGGCGGCGGCAGCAGCTCCTCCTGCAAAGCACTTTTCCCTCTCCCTCGGTGTGTTTGTATTTGCGTGTGCGTGCGCACGGCGAGCGAGTGCACCTCCTGCCTCTCTCTCCCTCTCTCTCTCCCCCGCCGTGCAATCTCCTTGGGACTCTCCAGTCCTTTTGATGTCGCCGCGGCCGCAGCGCTGGCCCACCAGACTTTACACGAAGGTTCGCGCGCTAATAATTTTCTTAAATTATTGGGGGGGCTCTGCCCCCCCAATCGAATTTTTGAGGGGGCTCGGGCCCCCTCAGGCCCCATGGAGTCGGCGCCTATGTATATATATACAGTCATACCTCGGGTTAAATGTGCTTCAGGTTGAGCATTTTCAAGTTACGCTCCACAGGAACCGGGAAGTAATGGAGCGTGTTACTTCTGGGTTTCACTGCTTGCGCATGCGCAGACGCTCAAAATGACTTCACACGCATGCGCGGAAGTGGAAAAACGCGACCCGCGCATGCGCAAATGCGCAGTCGCATCTTACATTCTATTCAGGATGTGAATGGGGCTCCAGAACGGATCCCGTTCGCATCCAGAGGTACCACTGTATAGAGAGAGAGAGAATGACAGCAAGGCTGAGCTCCTTGGTAAGACAATACTTACCGTATTTTCTATCCTTGCACAGCTATGTTGCCGGAGGTGATGGATACATCTACCAGGGGAGAGGCTGGCACTGGGTAGGAGCGCACACACGGAGCTACAACACCAAAGGCTACGGCATCAGCTTCATTGGGGACTACATGGAGGCACTGCCAGATGCCCACAGTATGGAACTGGTGAAGAACAATTTCATAAAGTGTGCTGTGAGGGGCTCCAAGCTGCAAGCCAACTACACCATCCATGGGCACCGCCAGATGGGGAACACCCTATGCCCGGGAGACAGACTCTTCAAAGAGATTCAAACCTGGAAAGGTTTCGCAGAGAGGTGCTTTACAGACAAGGGTGTTCATCGCTGCATCTGACGTAGAGCTACCTGATGTTGTTTCCTGATGTGAGAGTCTTCAAGAACCCATTATCACGCAGACTGGGGGAAGAGTGCCGTCAGTGCCCAAGTCCAACACCAGGGGGCAGCTGTTCAACACCTGCAAGGAAGCCAGGGCTGAATTCAAAATCCTTAAGCAAAATAAATGATGGCAGTCATACATACAATACTTTGATTTGAAAATTTGGGGAATACAAATATAAGATCCATGGGACTATGATGGGGGCAGTGGTGTGGAAGAAAGGGACTGAAAATAATGAAGGAATGCAGCTGGAGGCGAACTAGAGAAATCTGTCTGCTCCTGTCTGCAAGGGCAAAGATACAGAATAGAGATACAGAGCCACTTTAAAAAAAGGCACTTTCATGTGAAAATTTCGTGTTTTCCCTAATGATAACAAAATGCCAACCCAAATCAGAGCAGGGCAATTCCATGCTATATCCAAAGGCAGATCTAGGGGGGTGAGACCCTGCAACTATGACGTCCAACGAAAGGGAAGAGGTAGGAGAGGATGCCAGATTTTGGCATCGCCCAGGGTGCCACTGAAATTTGAGCTCTGCCACAACTATATCATCAGCCCCGGACCTGAAAGCCATAGGGGGAGATTGCACCATTTCACATCTAGCTACACGTAAGATGACCGTTGTTATAAGAAGAATACGTTTAATTCTCTTATGGGGTATCTAGAGCCCGTATAGAGTCCCTCAGGAGATTTCTATCAGTCGGTGAAAATAACAGAGGCCAATTGTTAATTGAAAGCAAAGCAGCTAGTAAGCCTGATCTTTATTAAAGGAAATAAACTGTTGCAACAGGGTCCCCACTCACCACACGCAGGAGGGAGAACCCCAAACAATGGTGCACAAGACCCTATAAAGACTTTTGAAATTGCCCACCCTGTAGCCCAAGACCAACCCCCAAAACATCATACATACATCACAGAAGGAGGTGGTCTCCGGCAGAAATTGGAGAGTGTTGCTTCTCTCCCGTCTGCCAGGATACCTGGTAATGCCTTATCTGATTACGCTTTCCGGGTAGCCTGGCCATTCCTTTGAGATGGTAGATACTTTAGTTTCTGAATCTCTTACACATATTGATAGTTTGCTCAGCTTAACAGACACTTGCCTGACTGTATTCGAAAAGGGAGGTGTAAGCCCCTACAGTCCAAAGACAACTGGAAAGCTTTTTCTATTGCCTTCCTCCTTGCAGAGAAATATTTGAGGTCAATTTGGGAGAGCCAAAACGGCTTCAGGATTGCTCTCCTGTACTATTTCAGACGTGTGGTTCATATACTTATGTATGTGTTTGCCTTGTACATTTATTCTATATTTGAGACCTTTGAATTCTTATAACACTGCGTCAACGTGGTTTCTTCCTAGCTACCAAGATAGCAGTGGCAGCTGTAATAATTGTTCTCATATTCTCTGGCCCATCTGCACCGGACATTTAAAGCAGTATCATATCACATGAAGCAGTCATGGCTCCCCTCTCAAAAAGAAAAAAATTCTGGGACTATAGCTTGTTAAGGAAGCTGAGAGCTGTTAGGGGACCCTAACAGTTCCCTGGAAAGAGTGATTGACTGCTAAGCCACTCCGTGTAGTTAAATCTATAATGTGGTTAGGGTCTCTGTGTGGCTCTGTCTAGATTACGAAAATCAACATTGCAACTGCTTTCATGTCCAAAACAAAGTAAGACATCCTCATGCTATGCGATAAGTATGCATATTCTCCCACAGTGGACCACAGAAAAGGCATTGTCACCCCACAGAAGAAAATACCCCACAACAATACAGAGTTCTGCAGAAAAATGTGAACCTTTTCACCATTATTGAGGTCATGTGTTTAGCAGCTGTGTTTTTAAAATAAACAGCATACCACTTTTGTAAAATATGACTGAATTGTCTAAATAGTTCAGTTGTCTAATCTTTGAGTGAAATGGATTCTACTTCTTGGAAAAACATAAGCTTTCTGATTGACAAGGTGGGCAAAGATACCAAATTAAAAGCTGTCTTCATAGGGCCGCTGAAAATGCTGTGTAGATCTTGCAAGGGCGTTCATATTTGCAAACTGCTGATGAAGTCAATCAGCCCAGTTAGGTTAATAATCTCTTTGCCAACAGTTGCCAGGGAAGTATCTGCTTTGTGATGTAAGCTTGGGCCAAAATGTTGCTATGGAAACTAATTCACTAAAGATGCTTCAGGAAAGGGAGCAGAAAAAGGCACAACTTCCTCCCTTGACCCTGCCTGGAGATGATGCCATCAAAGTGTCTGTGTCCTTGAGGGAGAAAACCAGGCAGTTCTGGGACTGGCGCTGGAAAAGACACATAGGCCTAATTTGCCCTCTGTCGGTTTGGGTGATGCCCCTAGAACCCTAATGGGGTCTCTGCTGGAGTGTAATGTTGGCAACCCATCTTCTGTTCAGCCTGAATATACATGTAAAACAAGCCTTGGACCATAGAAAAAGACACCAGTCTCCAGGAAACCTCCAATTCAAGAAAGCCAGATGGAAGGTATGTCCTGAAACACTTGGTCTGCTCAGAGCCTGGGGTGTGGAGAATGAAAGGATATTTAGGAAAATGGGCCACTAGTCCAGTGAAATAACTTGCCCAGGATGCTGCCAATGATATGAAGAGTGATATGAAAATGATATAATATGAAATGATAATGATATGAAAAGAGTGATTCCTATCACTCTTTTCAGGAGTTAATATCTGCATGGGGGCAGGCTCTTGTGTTAGTTCTACCCACCATCAGACATGGGGGGGGGATGGAGGGCAGGAGGAGCGGGAGACAGGGCTTTCTGCATGGCAGCCCCTACATAGCGGAACTCCCTCCCCATGGAAATTTCCCTCCCATCTTTTTTTGTAACCCCGACATTTCTGTTACACTCATCTCCTTTTGTTGAAATTTATACTGTTCTCCATCCAGAACAGTTTTACTGGGGAAGCCGCCCAGAGTGGCTAGGGAAGTCCAGCCAGATGGGCAGGATAGAATTATAATTATAATTATTATTATTTGCACCACAGAGGGTTGGACTAGATGATCCCCGGGTTCCCTTTCTAACTCTGGGCTTCTTTTATCTATTTTTATAATGGTATGCTATATAGCTGTCACCCACCCTGGACCTTCTTGTGAAGGGCAGGTAAGAAATCTTACAAATAAAATAAAAGGGAAGAAGTGTGTGCAAACTTAGGCTGGGACGTAGGCTTCCAGGCCTCAGGTTCCAGTAAGGTCTCCAGCGCTTCTTGTGGGATGCCAGCATCCACTAAGGAGGGGGGAAGGCATGCAGCAGGAGGGAGACGCTGGACGTGGTGCGGATGATGGAGACCACCTCCCCAAAGTTGGACAAAGAGAGCAAACTGGACCTTGGGGGAGACAGACTCACAGCTGGGAAGACTTGGGAGATGCCTGCAAGAAACGGGGGTGGGGGGTGGGCGGGGGGGGGGAAGCAGAAATCTGGTCAGCCTTGAAGGCCAGCAGCCCCATCCCCTTTGCTCCCATCCCCAATTATAAGCCCATTTCATGAGGGGAACTGGGAGGCCTGAAAGATGAAGCATGGCCAGGGGCAAGACTTTATTTGGAGGTGTGCATAGTTGCAGAGCAGCTGCCATCTTGAATCATACAGAAACTCCATGCGCCCCAATGGCCATGATGTACGGGCCTCGCCAGGATGTTTCCCAGGCAGTGCTGAGCCCAGCTGCAGCCAACCCACTGGGAAACCCATCTGTCGAGGACAATCCGACCTTGGGCAGCAGGGCCCGTGACATTCCCTATGGCGGGCAAAAGTTAAAAGTGTTCTGCCAGAATGATGAAACCTCTGGAACGACTGAGGCACCTTCAAATGTGTAGTGTCATTTGTTGGCTGAGATCAGTAGTTTTCAGAAGTAGGCACACCTTGAAAAAGGAGGCCTTCACCCCGGTATGGCTTCCCTGTATCACATATGATGGTAGTCCCAGTGCAACTGTACAGATGTGAAGCCTTTTCTATCTGTGGTAAATTTGTCTGTGAAAGAAAGAGTTCTGCGTCTTGCTAGAGAGTTTGAGACTCTTAAGTTCCTTTTATGCTTTTATCAAATTCTTGTTTTAGGTCACTTTTTCCAGATTCATTCCTTTTTTTAACGTTTCAGTTTAATATTTGTTAAACGAGGGGCAATATTTCCTTTTCAAGGGGGATTCAGCATCATAAGTTCGTTTGTGTTGTAGTTTATTTGGGTCTGAGGTAACTTCTGTTTCTGCTTGTTTAACTTTTGTATTGTTTAGGGAAGTTTATAATGTTTGATGTTTTATCGTGTTTTTAATATTCTGTTGGGAGCCGCCAAGAGTGGCTGAGAAAACACAGCCAGATGGGCAGGGTATAAATAATAAATTATTGTTATTATTAGGCCGTATGTGTGCTACACATTTAAAGTTCTGGGATAGCATTTTGAATAATGGGAATGGGGCTCCCTCAAGGTGAACCCCCCACCCTCCAGCTCTCATTCCCCAGCCCCCAACCCAGGGTGTGGGGGCATCCTTCAAAGCCACAATAGCCTCATACTCCTTCCAGTATTGGAGGCAGCCTAGCTTACCTCAGAGGGTTATTGCGAGGATAATTTGGACAGGGAAAGCACACCATGTGAAAATAATGTGAAAATAAAACTCCAAGGAAGACGCCCTGAGAGTACAAATGTGTTTTTTGAAAGCTGCCTAGAGGTGGTGAGTTAGCCAGGTGGAGAGAGGTGTAGCCCACACCCTAAAATGAAAAGGCAAGAACTTTCAAACCACTGGAACAGATAATACACAATGACTAAATGAGGAAAAGCCGGCCAGCCAACATCTTGGGCAGGGAGGTGGGTTTTCGTGAGGTGTTGGAAACTGGATCACAGTCAGGACCCACTTTATTCCCTTTGATTCCCACAGCGATGCGAGGCTGGGGTGCGAAACTGTAAGGGAAGCCCAGATCCAGCTGCCCTGGCCCTCCTGGTGAGGGGTAAATCAAGGGGCAAGGCAGGTGCTTGGAAGCTGGATGAAGATACCAAGTGTTGACATGGGCCTGAGATGGAGAGAGAGAGACAGAGAGAGAGAGAGAGCCCCCAGTCCATTGGGTGAGGCCTTGGCCAAGATCTGACTTCACAATGGGCTGTGGAATGTTTTGTTTCCCAGGAAACCAGGTGAGTTGTTTGAAAGAATCCTGAGATCAGTTAAAAGCTCATTCAACTGTCTCCTTCAGATCAGCTGACACCAGAGATGTCTTTCTGCTTTAGAGAACTGTCTTTTTTGGATCAGTTGACATTGGAAACATCTGTCTACTTCGGACAACTATCTTTGGCTCAGTTGAAAGCCCAGAGAATGGTCTTCTGCCTCCCCTGCTGCCACAGAAGGTAAGGTAAGCAAGGAAGAGGGGAGACATTCTGAAGCCTTGTTCTTCCCCCCACCCCATGGGCAGTTTTTAAAGATGCTCCTTGGTTTTTTGACCTTCATAAATCCCATGCTCCCAGGGAGTGTTCTGGTTAATTTTCTGAGGTTTTTTGGTTTGTCTCCAACCAAATAGCAGGAGAATTACCACCTCCCTGCCCCGCCCCCCGCCCCCAATCAGTAAAATGCTGTCCAGGCTGGCAAAGGGTCATTACTCAGTAGTGGAGCTTGTGTTTTTGCATGCAAAATCCCTGATGCCATTTCCAGGCAGGGCTGGGAACGCCCCCTAGAGAGCTGCTTCTGCCACTCAGTGTAAACCATAGGGAGCTAGATGTGCTAATGTGGTTTGAGTCAATAGGAGACAGCTTCCTGTGTTCTCATTTAAATCAGCCCTTTGGGACTGTGAGGACTAGAATCTTATATTGTATTTAGGCAGGGGAGAAATTAGGCTTTATTTTCCCCGGGTCCAAGACCCAGTTTGGCACCCCGCCCACATGTACATAGGACTGGGAAGGAAGACTCCAGCCTGAGGTCCTGGAGTGCTACCTTCCAGTCAGCGTGGAGGTAGACCAATGATCTTACTGGGTAAAGCAGCTCCTTAAGGCCCCACCAGGGGTGACTCTTTGGGCATCGCTCCCAGTCCAGGAAGAGAGCAGGATCCATCTCTCCTTGAAAGGCAGAACCCAACTCTTCTTTAAAAACAAAAAACAAAACCTACTTTAGCTGCGTTGTTTCCGAACTCTGGTGGGATTTGGCGTCTATCTGATCTTCCTCCCCTTTCTACCTTCTTTGTGCACAGCTGTTTATGATGGAGGCCTCTCACCTGCGGTTCCTGCACATCCCAACTGTCCTTCCCCAACCTTGGAGAGTTTCTAAAGATCCCAAATAAGGCTGCTTCTCTTGTTCAACTGGAGACCCTCCAGACTGTTGTGCAGGCCATCGCCTCGTCGTGGGTCCCTCTTCCCAGCTCATAGGCCTCGCTCAGGAGGACAATTGGAGGACAGCACCAGATGAGCCCTGCAGCAACTGGATCAGGCCCATGGCACCCTGCTAGAGTGGCAGCCTGTTCTCAAAAGTGCCTACAAGCAGCATGGCAAGAGGCCAATGATAAAAAGGGAGACCATAAAACCACGTTTCCTCGTTCAAAGGTGGGAAACTGCACAGGCCAGTCCTGGTGGGTAGACTCTTCCTCCGTCTTGTCTCTTCAGATCCACAAGTGCTCTACCGCTTTGTCGGCACTTCAGAAGTGGCACCCCAGGTATATAAGTTGGTGGCATCCAGCCCTTCTGAAAGGAGGCAGGGGCTTAAGCCACAAATGGATCAGATTTGGAGCCAGACTATTCTGTATGTGGCTCTGGCACATTCATCCTCCACTTCCCTGCTTTTTCAGTCATGGATGTTTCTTGCTATTCGGCTGCTTGCTGTCCAGCTGTGGGTGAAGCTTGACAAGATGCCTCCAGTCTGAGTTTGGGAAGGTTTTGAAGCTCCCACCACAGTCCTCCACCAAGAGAAGCGGACAGCAGCCACCCCATAAGAGGGGAGCAGCCCCTCCTCAAGAGACGAGAGCATCTCTATACTCCCAGAGTATCTGTTTCTTTAAAATATATGAGCATTTTTTTCTTT
Organism: Podarcis bocagei; assembly: GCF_964188305.1. Lineage (NCBI taxonomy): Eukaryota > Metazoa > Chordata > Lepidosauria > Squamata > Lacertidae > Podarcis > Podarcis bocagei. The sequence goes on along the minus strand of NC_138143.1, from coordinate 11,078,516 downwards.
TTTATTAATATTTTCATTTATTTTCCAAATTACAGTAACAACAATAAAACAACAAATTGTCCAACAACAAACAACAAAAACTTGTCCTGGTATTTGTACAGACTTGTATCATTATAATAAAGTTTCACTGAATTATTCCAAAAGGTCTCATTTAGTGGTTTCCTTCTGTGATCTAAACCATTGTTTCTCAACCTTGGGCCTTCATCATCCCTGACCACTGGTCCTACTAGCTAGGGATGAAGGGTGTTGTAGTTCAAAAACAGCTGGAGGCCCAAGGTTGAGAAACACTGATCTAAACAATTCATATATTTAATAAACATTTGCCATGTATCATAACATGAAAATTTATTGTGTTTGCCTCTAGTTGCTCGGAACTAACAAGTCAGTTTCTCAGCCAGTACTATTGACTACACTCTAGCATACCAAGGTTCAGTGTTCAGATCCTCCCCTTTCTTCCAGGATCTGGGTAATCTGTATCCATGCAGGTGTTAACAGAAATGTTAGAAGCTCATTATTTGACTAACCTTGAGTGATCAAGAGTCTTAATTCCAAGCAGCACCAGTGCAGGAGACAATTTAACCATCATGTTACATACCAAGTTAATTTAAAAAAAATACATTGCTCCAGAAAGTTTTAATGTTATTGAGGAGACACCACATATGAATATAAGTACCTTTAACAGCACATTTCCTCCAACAATTGGGGCTAAATTCTTTAGCTATCCGGGATAGCCTTATTGGTACATAATGCCACCTATGCAATTACTTTAATGAAGACTCCCAGATTATGACAAGAACTGATTTCAATGTCAGACTACAAGGCAGGCTATTTTTCATTAGGTATGTGAATTTCTATGGGAAATGGCGCTGTGGGTTAAACCACAGAGCCTAGGACTTGCCGATTAGAAGGTCGGCAGTTCGAATCCCTGCGACGGGATGAGCTCCCGTTGCTCAGTCCCAGCTCCTGCCAACCTAGCAGTTCAAAAGCAGGTAGATAAATAGGTGCCACTTCAGCGGGAAGGTAAACGGTGTTTCCGTGTGCTGCTCTGGTTCGCCAGAAGCGGCTTAGTCATGCTGGCCACATGACCCGGAAGCTATATGCCGGCTCCCTCGGCCAATAAAGCGAGATGAGCTCCGCAACCCCAGAGTCGGTCACAACTGAACCTAATGGTCAGGGGTCCCTTTACCTTTATGTGAATTTCTAGGTCCATTGCCCAGGACGTTCTTGCACTTACAAAATTGCCATATTCAGGGGCTATTAGCACTCTATAAATTGAAGATGCTATCTCCTTAAACAATTGAAAAGTTAACAAAAATGTGTTCTAACATTGTCAGATTCCTGTATGCCTGGACAGAGAGATCTGGTTTTAAAAGCAATCCTAACAGCTGGTTAAGGTGATACCACATGGAAGAAATTTAAGGACTATCTTAGGAAACATTGTAAAATTATTGAATGCTAGAATGACGTTGGTTTAGAAATTATGTGGTTTCTAGCTGTAATGATTAAGTAAAAAGAAAAGAAAGGTTAAAAATTTAAATGGATAATAAGGGAGAGGATTTGCTGAATTAATAATTGGAAATTGGAATACAGAAAGGGGAGGTATGAGGAAGTCGGGGAAGTTGGTTACAAGAAAATAAGGGTTTGAAACTATACTTGTTCTTGTCTCTTTGTTTGGTTGTATTAATGTTTTGTTTTGTTTTTATATAATCTGTGAAATTTCAATAAATATCTTTTTTTTTTTAAAAAAAAAAGGTGATACCACAACCATCTGCAATTTTGTAGACTGACAAGGAAAAGTTCACTCCATGTGGGAATGCCATTTACATTCGAATATTTTTAAAGTAGAGTCTGTTCCCAACTGCTCCAATCCAGCCATGCCCCCCGCCTCCTGAAAAGACGGGGCGAGGGGTGAGAAGAGAGATCAGCGGGACTAGCTTAAAAAACTTTTGATTTCCATATGGTCACTGTAGCATATAGGAAGGGGTTTGTGCCTTAGCAAGCAAAGTAAGTGAGAAAAGACCTGCTCTATAGATTGATTCTGAAAGTTCTGTTTTCACACATGGTTCCTCCTTCAGCTAGTGGATTAGTGCCATCAAGTTTTTCAATTGAAAAGCATTATACTGCTGCATCACACTGCTGACTCATGTTAAGCTTGAGTCCACAGTGTGAAAAACACACACCAAGAAGGAACACACACGGCCAGGAAGATAATGTGCCCCCCCTTTTTTTACCCTGGGGATAACTGAAGTCTTATAAATAAGTAAGTACCGGATGTTTTGCTCTATAAGACGCACCAGACCACAAGACGCACCTCGTTTTTGGAGGAGGAAAACAAGAAAAAAAAAAATTCTGAATCTCAGAAGCCAGAACAGCAAGAGGGATCGCTGTGCAGTGAAAGCAGCAATTCCTCTTGCTGTTCTGGCTTCTGGGATAGCTGCGCAGCCTGCATTCGCCCCATAAGACGCACACACATTTCCACTTACTTTTTAGAAGGGAAAAAGTGAGTCTTATAGACGGTGGCGTAGCGTGGGTTGTCAGCACCCGGGGCAAGGCAAGTAATTTGTGCCCCCTAACCCGTGGATTTGAGCCCCTAACCCGTGGATTTGCGCCCCCTAACCCGTGGATTTGCGCCCCCTAACCCTAACCCCCAGATGTTGCGCCCGGTGCGGCCGGCCCCCCCTGCACCCCCCACGCTACGCCACTGCTTATAGAGGAAAAAGTACGGTATATAAATAATTTTCATGAAAGTTATGCTGACAAATAATTTTATTTCAAGGCTTGAACCGTATCTGCATATAAAGACAAAATGGAAAATATACAGTGGTACCTCTAGATGCAAACGGGATCCGTTCTGGAGCCCCGTTCGCATCTAGAAGCAAACGTAACCCGTGTCCGCGTGTCTGCGTGTGTCACGTTTTGGCGCTTCTGCGCATGACGTCATTTTGAGCATCTGTGCATGCACAAGCGGTGAAACCCAGAAGTAACGCACTCCGTTACTTCCGGGTTGCCACTGAGCGCAACTTGAACGCGCTCATCCCGAAGCACATTCAACCCGAGGTATGACTGTACAATAGTGCTTTTTAAAAATACATAAGGAATGTATGCTGACCGAGGCCCCCTTTGTAATCGGAGGCCCGGGCCAAGTGGCCCCTATGGCCCCCCCTCTGTCTGGGCCTGGGGGCTGGACCTCACCAGGGGCAGCCTCCCCTCCTCCTCCCCCACTTTTCGGCAGCCTCTATGAGTTGCCCAAGGGAGGAGGTTGGCAACAGGGAGTTCTTTGCAACTGCAGCCACTTTGGAGACAACCACCGACTCATCCTCTTCCCCGAGTGCGATGGCAGGGAAAATTGGGACATTCTGGGGCCAGGTGAGAAGCCGGGATGCCTTTCATAATTCCAGGACTGTCCTGGAAAATCGTGACACTTGGAGGGTATGATAGTAAATGGAACTGAACCTCCTGGTGGGATGATAGAGGCCTGCAGAGAGATCAGTTGAATATATAAGGGGTGAGATTTTTTTTCAGGTATCCTGATCCCAAGCTGCACATATCTTTTCACACCTTGAACTTAGCTTGGTAGTTGACTGGCAGCCAATGCAATTCTTCAGCATAACACAGTGGTGACAGCATTTTGGTGAGCAGGCAAGCTGCTGCAGTCCACACTCGGCACATTTTCCGGGCCAAGTCTACAGGCGAAAGGAAATGCTGGTCTAGAACTTTCTGCAGCCAGCCCGGCCCTCAGCGCTGCTGCTGAAGGGTGAAAAAGGAGCGGCTGAAGCTTTGCCCTGGGAGCCACACTGAAAATAATGAGCTTTTACTTTTATGTCAGCGCCACAGCGCTGTCAGAGGAAACAGTAGCGCAGCTATTTTGAGAAACCACAACAATTTAGGTAAATCATGCAGTGCATTCAGTTGTGTGTGTGTGTGTGTGTGTGTGTGTGTGTGTTGGGGGAAGAGGACTCTACACATATTTTTTGATTCTGAATTGAACACCTTTTCATATCAGTCTGGTGTGGAAAACAGCTTGAAGCGCCGAGTTAAGTCTGCTTCCAATTACAAGCCTTTGTCCTCAAATGTAAGTCTGGCTTTCTCAGGTTGGTTGCGCTGCATGGGGGCTGGGGGGGGGCAGTACGATTATGAGTCTGCTGTCTGCATTCGATGGCTGTGGTGAAAACTGACAGACCTGCTCTTTCTAGTTGCTGTCAGTGTCCTCTGAGAAACAGGTCAGGTATCCTGTCTGATGTAGCACTCTTCATCACTTGCTGCTTGGCAGGGCTTAACCTGGACGAGGACTCCTCCGACCTACTGCAGGGGGTGGTCTGTTCAGTAGCAATGTGCCTCTGAACATCTGCAGAGAGCCTTTGCCTTCCCAAAGAGTTATGGGGATTGCCACCCATGCCTTTGTGTTAGAAAGAATGTTTCCAGACCAGAGGATGTGGTTTTCAGGCAGGCTTGAGCGCCAGGCTTTGAGATACGTAATTATTTTCCCCCTCAAATTTTATTTACACTTTTCAAGTTTACACATTTCACTAGTTTTATGCATTTCACTCATTTTTCTTTCTTCTTCTTTTGGGCAAATCATTGGTTTCTTTTAAGTTACATTCATAGAATCACATTATAATATCTCAGTTCTCCTACGGCTAAACATGTATTTATAAATAATAATAAAACAAAAACAAAAATTGATTCATTCGTATTCCTTTTATACTTGACTTCCCTCCCCTTCTTACTTGGGTCCTCAGTTTTACTTATTTGAATGCCTCTCTTAGCATGTCTATGAGTTTGTTTTCCTGTTTTTCCACCGCTGGTTTTCAGTGTTAACTTGGGACAGGTTTTCAGGGCACTATGTTATTTCCATGTGGATTGCAACAGTCACGTTAGTTCACCTATGTTTTAAACTGTGGTTTAGGGGGTGAAAGTGCTTGGCTCCTCCCCTACTGCTGTGCTGCGGGAAGGTAAACCATGGTTTGGATTGGTGTTATGTCTAAACTTGGACTTATGGTTTGTTTCCCCCAAACAAACCATGAGTGGTTAGCCAAGAACAAACTTTGGTTACAGCTCACTGTGGATTATTATTATTATTATTTATTGCATATTTATTAGTGCATATTTGCAGGGACTCAAGGCAGCTGACAGATAAAAATAAGAGCTAAAAACATGGGAAATAAGCAATTGTTTTCTTAAAATTAAGCTTTGACAGAATTTATATTTTAAAAAATCTATTAAAACCATACAAATAATAACAGTAAAACCAGGCCTTTCATTAAAAGCAGTCTGTTCCCAAGAGCCCTTGTCGGCAGAGGGACAACAAGGAGAGAAACAGTCGAACCATGGAAGGAGTTCCAAAGTTGCCTGGGGCAGCCACCAAGAAGACCCTTTCTCAAAATCTCAGAACCAGGGCAGGTTCACATGCGGGAGTATGGTATTTCAGAGAGCTTGGACCTAAGCCACGCAGGGCTTCATAGGTGATAACCGGCACTTTGAATTGTGCCTAGACACAGACCGGTAGCCAATGGAGCTCTTGCAACAAGGGAGTTGTCCACTTCCTATAACCATTGCCAGGCAGCAATCTGGCTTCAGCTCTTTGAGCTGGTTGAAGTTTCCGAACACTTTACAAAGGCATGTTGAAGTAATCCAAACGGGGTGTAACTTAGGCGTGTGCCATTGTGGTAGGGCAGGTACTGCAGTACTCAGGTGTAGGCCTGGAGAGTGTGGGAAAGGATGAGGAGGAAGCCTGAAGGCCGGGTGCTGCTGCTGTGTTGTCTGAGCAGCTGGAAGGCCAGACACCTCGCGCCGAAGCCAGAATTGGCAAATCCAGAGGCTTCATACTGCTCACCAATTGGAGACGCCGGTGTTGTCCATACTGGTGCAAGGGAAAAATAGATATAAACAGAGAATTCCTGGGTGCCAAGATCCAAGTGTGGGGCAAGTACTCTTTGGTGGGAGAAACACGTGGAGATTTAAAGTCGCAAAATATGCAGCAAACAGTGGAAATATAGGCTGTTAGACCTTTAAAATATGCCCTTCAAAGTGAGTTCCAGAGATTCCCTCTTCTCCCGGCATAGGAAAAAGTCTACAAGTTTGGTAAGTTAAAATTTTTGTTTGATTATAAACTCTCTAAAGCTCAGGTTCATGTGCTTCAGAAAGTTCACAGGCAATAAAACCTAGCTTAGTATAAAAGGAGAATAAGTTAAGTTAATTTAGAATATGCAGAAAATGATAGCGTACATGCAAGGAACCACAGAAAGAGGCGGAAGGGAGGTTTGAAATGTTAGAACTATTGTTAAACTATTGAAATGTATATAAATGAAATCTATAAATAAAATTATGTTAAAAATTTAAGCCTGCTTAGTTGCAAAGTGGTGAAAGTTCCTGAAATATTGGTGTAGGAACTCAAGAGAGGCTTGTGAGAGCCATGTGGTCTGAGCTGCAGCAACCAACTCAAACCTCTTTACACAATGAGCTTCTCATGTTGACTGAATACAACAATAGGTAGGGGGAAGTGACCCAGCTAAGCCTGGCAGGACAGGACAGAGCTTACTCTATGGTTTTAACCCCTTCATACATGAATTAAGCATGGTGGTTATATGAGGCTGGTTGCCCCATCGTCCACCCATATTCTCTTCTGCACTTGATGAAAGCTGTGATGTCAGAGCTTCCACAGTTCTAAGAAGTTTGCTGCAGCCTATGAACATCTGCTCTGAACTTTGCTTTCTTTTAGGGGTCAGGCAAAAAACTTTTTCTTTTCACCTAGACCTTATAAAATTATTTCAGAAATCATGAATATTTTGACATCTCTCGTTGCTAATTGTTCTTTGATTTGCTGTATGTTTTGTTTAAGTTGTTTATCATTATTGAGCTTGTTTTTAATATTTATGAACCAATTGGAAATTACTGACAAAAGGTTGTGTGATGGGACGATGAGCTGCTTGTGCGTAAAATCCAAGTCCCTCAGAGTTTGATCAAGTTTGCAAACCTCTGTCTGTAACGGAGCCCCTTAAACATGGCTCCCTCAGTCGCTGGCAGATTCCGACAGTGGTTGCTTTCGGAATCGCTTCCAACATAAAAGCTCCTTAACGGAAACACGTTGTCAGGGAACTGCCATCAGAGCATCAGGTGGTGGAGGGACTCAGGCAGGATGAAAGAGACTCAACTGCTGAAGCAGGGACCAGCAGGGGGAGGAGTGGGTCTCTGAGGGAATGCGAGCAGGAGGGAGGGCTCAGGGAGGCTTCCAGCGAGAACAGTGGTGAGGTATCGGAGTCTCCCATAGGGAGACCCATACCTCGCAGGAAACTGTCACGCCGTGAGTCCAGGAGACGCGTTTCCGTTGAGGAACTTCTTTGCTGGAAACGCTTCCGCAGACAGCCACTGTCGGACTCTACTAGTGACTAGAGCAGACATGTCTGAGAAGCTCCGTCACACACGGAGGTTTGTGGGGGCGCACAAACTCTGAGGGAGCACGTTTTCACGCACAAGCAGCTAATCAAACCCTCACAGCAGTCCGACAGTCTTTGTACGCTGCCTGTGCAAGAGAAGGCATCATGAGCGAACCAACCGGAACCGGAGGAGCAGGGGCTGGAGCTGGTCCAAGCTTGGAAGATAGATACCGAGCGTTGGAGGTTCAACTGGCCCTGCAGACGGCGAGGCTGGAGGAGAGAAGGGCTCAGGATGCAGACAAGAAGGGGAGAGCCACTCAATTCCCCAGAAAGGTACCAGGATTGGTGCAGAAATTTGGGGGGGACCCCAAGGACTACCATGCTTTTAGGACAGAGATGCAATATGCCCTTAATGTGCAGTTCGATGGGTTCCCTGATGAGGAATCGCGAGTTGCTTTTGTAATTGGGCATCTTGAGAAAGGGGCTAGAGACTGGGTTCGACCCCTAATGGCAACGCACAATGACATACTAAAGGACACAATGAAGTTCTTTCGTGCAATGGATATCATGTTTTCCAGCGATATTGAGGAAGGGGTGGTGCGCAGACAGCTAATGGCTTGTAAGCAGGGGAGTCGATCTGTCCGTGAATATTGGACTGAGTTTACCATGCTGATTCACAGACTGAGTTGGGATTTATCGGCGGCACCCGTTCAAATGCTATTTGAAGAAGGTCTTTCTTCGGGGGTGAAAGACGAGCTGGCACGGAGCCCCAGGGCGGAGTCTATGGATCAGCTGACCAAATCTGCGCTGACCATAGGAGCGCGGCAGGAGGCAAGAGCCTTGGAGAGGCGGGAAGGGAGAGGGGAACGTTGGAAGGAGTTCCGCATTCCAGACATTCCTGAGCCAGCTTTCCCGCCGGCAGAGCCGATGGAAATCGGAACAGCGCGCGCGCGCGCATTTTCAAAAACCAGCGAGGGAGCTAAGAAGGAGGGAAAGGGCCCCCGGAAATGCTATCTCTGCCAACAGCCAGGCCACTTTGCCAGAGTCTGCCCCCAGAGGAAGGAATGGCAAGGGATGGTGGGAGCTGTTGAGGGGGGAGAAGAAGGGGGAGCGGAGCAGGTAAAAGCCAACGCCTGGTTGCCACAATTGGGGCACTGCAGCCAGGCCAAAGAGCAGTGAAAGTGCCCGTGCCAGAAGCTCCTCGACCTGCTCTAGTGATTGAAGTGTCGCTAGAGCTGCAGAATGGGCATCCCCTAAAAATAAAGGCGCTATTGGACTCAGGCAGCTCCTGCAATTTTATGAGCAAGGAGTTTGCTGCTGAACACCAGATACAGACCATCCCTTTAAGCAACCCCCTGCAGGTGACCACGATTGATGGCAGGGAGTTGTTGGGAGGAGGAGTCCGCTTGCAGACTGTCCCAATGATAATGAGGGTGGCAAGGCACACAGAACTGATAGCGTTTAATGTGGCCACCCTGGGAGGCGCTCCCATTATTTTGGGAATGAGCTGGCTAGCTCTACATGATCCGCTGGTTGGCTGGCATCAAAGAGTGGTGTCCTTTGGTTCAGCACATTGCCTAGAACACTGCAAAGGGGAGAAGGGTTCAGTAGGGGCCCAAGCCACCCTAGCAGGGACTGAAGTAATGGGGAAGGTGAAGGTACCACCACAGTATGCAGATCTCAGCGACGTGTTCAGCGAGAAGGAAGCTGACCAACTACCACCTCATAGACCCTTTGATTGTCAGATCAATTTACTCCCTGGAGCACAGCTTCCCGTGGGCAAGTTGTATGCCATGTCAGACAGGGAAATGCAGGAGTTGCGAGGGTTCATTGACAAGAACCTGAAGAGAGGCTTCATCAGAGAGTCCAAAGCAGCAGGGGGGAGCCCAGTGTTCTTTGTGGACAAAAAAAATGCGGACAAGCCGAGACTTGTATGTGATTTTAGGCGGCTGAATGCAGTGACTGAACCGGTGGCGTTCCCTATGCCCAGAATTGATGATATTTTGACCATGGTGAGGAAGGGAAAGATTTTCACAAAGCTGGATCTAAGGGGGGCGTACAACCTGATACGCATAAGGAAAGGGGATGAATGGAAAACCACCATGTTTACCCCTTTGGGGGCGTTTGAATACCTCGTTATGCCATTTGGATTACAAGCAGGCTCCGCGTGTTTTCAATCTTTTATGAACCACGTGCTGGGCCCTTTGCTCTACAAGAATTGCGTTGCCTTTCTAGATGATGTGTTGGTGTATTCTGAGAATGAGGAGCAACATGTGAGAGACGTCAGAGAAGTGTTGAGCAGACTGCAAGCCAACAGGCTGTGGGTCAAACTGGAGAAGTGTCGGTTCCATACCAAGGAGGTGGAATTCCTGGGGTACCGCCTGTCAGACAAGGGATTGGCCATGGATCCCGGCAAGGTACAGGCAGTGCTGGAATGGAAAACACCCAAAACCAAGAAGGATGTGCAGAGGTTCCTAGGGTTTGGAAACTTTTATCGTAAGTTCATCCGCAACTTCGCCCATCTGACGGCGCCCATCACTGACTGTCTCAGCAGTAAGAAGAAGTTTGTATGGACGGCGGAGGCGGAGCGAGCGTTTGAGGAACTGAAAAGGGCCTTCGCCTCTGAAGAACAACTTCTGCATGTGGATTTACGAAAGAAGCTAAGGGTTGAAACAGACGCATCTGACAGAGCCATAGGGGCGGTGCTTCTTCTGCAGCCGGGGAAGGAGGAGTCGGAGTGGCGTCCGTGTGCCTTCTTCTCGCGGAAGCTGAACAAATCCGAGAGGAACTACACGGTGTACGACCGAGAACTGCTTGCTATTCATGAGGCGTTCCGGAGATGGAGGCATCTGCTAGTTGGTGCACAACATAAAGTGCAAGTGTGCACGGACCATAAAAATCTAGAGTACTGGAGAACGGCGCGAGTGCTCAACCAAAGGCAGTTGAGATGGGCCCAAGAGTTCTCCAAATTTAACTTTGAGATTTGTTATGTGCCAGGCCCAGAGAATGTTAGGGCGGACGCTCTCTCACGCAAACCTGAATATTTGGAGGGGGAGGGAGCACCCGAAGAAACCCATATCATTCCAGAGGACCGCTGGGTGTGTGGGGCGACTTTGGTGGGGCAAAGGGAATTGGTAGAGGGTACGGTGCAGGATGCATACGCCCAGGGGAAACTCAGGGATCTCAGAGGGGAGGAAGACAAACCCGGTGGTTTTGAGGAGAGAAATGGGGCATTGTATTATAAGGGAGCGTTATATATACCTGAAGGGGAATTGAGGGAGAAAGTACTCAAGCAGCTGCACGATAGCCCCACAGCAGGGCACTTTGGGCAACACAAAACCATGTGGCTGGTTACCAGGGAATTTTGGTGGCCCAAGGTCAGGGAAGATGTGCGGGAGTATGTGAGAGGGTGTGAACAATGCCAAAGAGCCAAGGGGGAGAGGCAGGCGCCGGCTGGTTTATTAGAACCACTGCCCACACCTGAGAGACCGTGGGAAGCAGTGGCAATAGATTTCATGACTGATCTGCCAAGGTCTAGAGGGAAAACAGCCATCATGGTTGTAGTAGACCTGTTAACTAAAATGGCCCACTTCATAGCCTGCTCACATGCGGTTACAGCAGAAGAAACCGCCAAATTGTTTGTAGAGAATGTGTTTAGGTTGCATGGCGCCCCCTTGAGGGTGGTTTCAGACCGAGGGAAACAATTTACTTCCAGGTTCTGGAGGAAGCTCATGAGCTTACTGCATGTAGAGGTTAATTTCTCGACGGCCCGTCATCCTGAAACCAACGGGCAGGCGGAAAGAGCAAATGGGGTTCTCCAACAATATTTGAGGTGTTATGTTAATGACAGAGAGAATGATTGGGTGGAGAAGCTGGCGTTGGCAGAATTTGCCTACAACAATGCAGAGAACGTGTCCACGGGGATGAGCCCCTTTTTGGCTAATCACGGGTGCCATCCCAGAGCCTTCCCAGGGGGGGAGGGGGAGAACTGGAGCGTTCCAGCTGCGGAACAGTTCGTGGAAGAAATGGAAGCGATCCATCGCCAGCTCCAACTCAACTTAAACAGGGCTAAGGAGGAATATAAGAGGCAAGCAGACAAAAACAGAAGGGAAGGTGAAAGCATCAGGGTGGGGGACCAGGTGTGGCTGTCAACCCAAGGGTTGCCATTCAAAGGAGGTTGTAAGAAATTAAGACCCAAAAGGCTGGGTCCGTTTGAAGTCATACAGCAGGTCAATCCAGTGGCTTTCAGGCTCCGGTTACCGAACCACATGAAGCTGCACCCAGTTTTTCACAGGTCGTTGTTGTCACCGTATAGAGGAGACAGTGAGGGGAGGGTCACTAGGGGACCAGCAATGGAGGAGAAGGAACACAGCTACCATGTAGCGGAGATCCTCGATTCCAGGTGGAAGGGAGATCAAGTAGAGTATTTGGTAATGTGGGAAGGGGAACCGGAGTCGGAAAACACCTGGGTTAGGGCAGAGGATGTCAATGACGAGGTTTTAATAGAGACTTTTCATCAGAGGTTCCCACGTAAACCTCAGCCTGTAGCGAGGTTCCGAAGGGAATACTTTGCCACCACCGACGAGGAAGAGGAGTTGGAGGGGTTCCCAGATTCTGAAGAGGAGGAGGATTCAGCTGGCCAGGACGACGATCGATGGAGAGAATTGTTCGAGACGTCAGAAGATGAGGAAGATTCGTTTCGGGGTTTTAGCCCTTCACCTCCCAGGGGGGAGGAATTGGGAGGGGGTGAGGGGGGCCCTGGAGGGGAGGTGGATGTCAGGGAACTGCCATCAGAGCATCAGGTGGTGGAGGGACTCAGGCAGGATGAAAGAGACTCAACTGCTGAAGCAGGGACCAGCAGGGGGAGGAGTGGGTCTCTGAGGGAATGCGAGCAGGAGGGAGGGCTCAGGGAGGCTTCCAGCGAGAACAGTGGTGAGGTATCGGAGTCTCCCATAGGGAGACCCATACCTCGCAGGAAACTGTCACGCCGTGAGTCCAGGAGACGCGTTTCCGTTGAGGAACTTCTTTGCTGGAAACGCTTCCGCAGACAGCCACTGTCGGACTCTACTAGTGACTAGAGCAGACATGTCTGAGAAGCTCCGTCACACACGGAGGTTTGTGGGGGCGCACAAACTCTGAGGGAGCACGTTTTCACGCACAAGCAGCTAATCAAACCCTCACACACGTCTTCTGGACTCTCTGCGTGACAGTTTCCGGCGAGGAGTGGGTGTCCCTACGGGAGGTCCTGAAACCTCCCCACTGCCCTAGCTGGAAGTGTCTCGGAGCCATCCCTCCTGCTCACTTTCCCTCAGCTCAGCTCCTCTCCCCCTACTGGTTCCCTCTTCAGCTGCCGAGTCTCTCCCAACCTGTGTGAGCCCTTCCACCTCCCTTCCTTCCGATGGCAGTTCCCTGACAGTTTGCATATAAATATCAGTCAACCATAGGTCACACCAAAACATAGAAACTTTTCAAATAAATAAAAGACACACGTAGAATGGGTCAATGGCACAAGGTGAGAGGGTTTAGCTCACATCCCCATGTGTCATGACCCTGATCTAATTTGGGCTCCTCCGCTTTGATCTTTTGAAAACAAAGAAAATCCAATCACAACTCTTGCTGTCACATTTAATTTGGCCCTTGCTCCAGGGTCTTACCTGTTCAGTTGTCTAAGAATCCTTTTTGCGCTGTTATGCTGGAGGCAGGCATCATTTGTCCTAGGAAACTTTTACTGGCACTGCTTCAAAATGGACTTGCAGCATCTGAATGGATGACTGGGGGCTCATCCACACTTCCCCCTCTCCTGCTGCTTTTCTCCAAGGAAAACTGCTCTTTGGTGCTCAATCGGAGCAAACAGCAATTCAGGTTTTCCCCATATTGCCATTTGTTCTGACCTGTCACTAAAGAGCTGGTTTTCCCTTGGAAAGAAGTGGAAAACTGCCGAGACCTGGGCTTTCTAGGCCCAAGACAAGCAGAAGGATGGGCGAGCCCTTTGATGCACAAGCAAGATGCAAAACTGAATGAGTTTGATTCAACTGAATAGCCAGTACAAAAACAGGTCCCACTAGTGCAATAAGGGCTTTTCTCCCCTTCTCTCCCACATCAGCTCTGCAGGATCTGAAGAACCCCCAAAATAGCATAAGGAAGGGAGAGATGGTTTGGCAACTGGCTCAAAGAACGATCACTGTAGCATGGTGTTAAATTCCACTCAATGTGTGCTCGTCACATACAAGTCTGGAGAAGAGCAATCCTGGGATCCTTGGATGAAGGACGGATATGAATTTAATAAATAACAGTAATAATAATAATAACAGCAAGGCTTGGCCCCCTTCAGCAAGTTGCCGGCTCTGAACTGGGTTGCCATGTGGCTCCTCATAGGAAGAAATGCAGATGTGAAATGTGTATAACCTGCTCTCTGGTGGCAGAATGGATCGACCGGGTGAGAGCCTGGTCCAAGCAGCCCAAGTCCATTTTGCAAATGTGCACCTTCTGAGCTAGACAGACAGAGAATGGCTTCAGCCACCCACACTGTAAGAGGCAGCCTTGGTGCTGCTCAGGCAGAGGGAGGTGAGATTGTTATCTTTGATGCAGATCACATGGGGACTTGCAGAGCACAGGATGAGGAGGGGAGGAAATCAGCCAGACAGTGAAGTGGTGAAGGCAGGATGGGGTGAGGAAGCTCAGCAGAAAGCCAAGGTAACTGGGCAGATGGCTCTGTGCTGTGGGGGAACTGGTTATTGGGTGGGGGTTGCAGAATGAGGGGTGAGGAAGAGAAGTAACAGAATTGGGACCGGGAGATGTACTCCGCACCCCTTTGTTGCAGCAGATCTTGCCATTGATTGGGCAGATACAATTGAAAATTGAAAATAAAACTTTTTTTTAAAAAATGCATTATTCAGGAGAGGCACTCTTGCACTGTAGCACAACAAAGGCAGGGCAAAAAAACAGAACATTTGTGGTGCGAAAAGCTTGCATAACTAATGATTAAATTTGAGCAGGAAGCTATGGGACATGCACTGATTGGAAAGGAAGCAGTATGTTACCCCCAAAACTTTTGCAGGTGGAAACAGTATTGAAAAGGGGATTGTGTACAACTGCCCTGATACCATCAGGAGTACAAATAAACACTGATGCACAACAAAAAGGATATCCAATGAACCCAGCAAAGCACAACTGAGACTGAACGAAATGCTGCACAAATATGCCCTAAAAGATTTTGCTCTGCAGGTGTTACTCAGCCAGGATTTTCCCTTCGGTGGTTTTTTGATGAACTTGTGCCAGACGAACCTGCTGCCCCAGTTCCTGTGGGTCTCATATTCTCACCCTCTGGACACCTCTCAAGTATTAAACCCGGGCTGTGGAGCTAGCTGCCTAGAACAAAGCAGTGCCCACAGCAGGGTAGGAAATGAAAGGTTGGTCCTCTCTATGGGATGCACAGCTCAGAGCAATCCCTGCTCCAAGGCTGGCACCATGCAAGGGGTTGGGCAGGATGGCTTCCCAGTGCACAAGGGATGTGGTAGGACAGGTTCTGTGGGTCAGGGCAGAGCCGGTTGCTCAAGAGGCAAGCCCCACAGTGCCCCACCCATGGCTCTTTGGAGCTAGGCCACAGTCTGTGAGGTTTGGCAAAGCACGGCGAACCTTCTCTTGACGGTTTCAGACAAGGCAGATGGGCTTCTGTTGATACTCCACTGTCCTCTCCCAGGTTCTGCAAGCCTCAAGGAGCTTAGCTTGCAAGTTACAATTAGCAACTCTGCGCAGTGCAATCTCTTTCATCACAGGAAGTGTCTGGGTATGAGAATGACAGTGTGGGATGCAGTTGGGCTTGCCATCTTATTTTCTGTTCCTGTTGTTAAAGGCACAGGAGCCTTGCTAGAAAAATGTCTGTGACTGAAACACAGCCGGTGCAGGGCAACATCTCTCAGGACCAGAAACCTCTCAGTTGCGCTCCACGAATGGACAGGGATGGAATTTGACTGCGGTAACCCTGCTGCAACATCCACCTGCCACTAAAAAGGACTGTTCCTTGATGGGGAAAGACTACCTTCTGGGTTTCAGGAGGAGAAAAGTGCATCTTTCAATTGCCCTGAGAAGCATAGCTGTCAACTTACAGATTTGAAAATAAGGGACCAGCAGCCTCGAAAATAAGAGATCAGCAGCCAAAATAAGGGATTTTCCGGGCACAGGTATGTTTAGCTTCTGAGCCCCTCTGAGCCAAAGGCAGAAAGCCCAGCCAGCAGCCCAACGAAGCCTCATCAAGAAGGGACAGCAGCGGGACATGGTGCTGGGATAAGGGACTGTCCCGCCAAATAAGGGACGCTTGACAGCTATGCTGAGAAGGCAGGTATCGCTTGTGTTTCCTTGCTGCTCAGGAGAGGGAACCGTGTGGCTTTGGTCAAACTGCCAAGACAGGAAGAGTATTAGGCCATTCAGTAAGAACCAGAAGGTGGGAAATCTGGGCTCACTTTTAGCTTGACTGTGATATCCCGAAACCTTGCATGGAATACAAGGGTCTTTTGTTTTTGATGCTTTTCTGGAACCTTTTGCATTTATGCTTTTGCTTTTCAGATGGAGGCCCCCCAGAAACAGAGGTCCGGAACAGATACGCCGTCCTTGTTGAGGTCCTACAGGTGGCAGACAGTTCTACAGAATGGGGAGAAGGAACCAGAGTTGAACCATGCAACATGGGGCAGCAGCAGCCGGAGGGACAAGTTACAGAAATGGAGGCGAGTACAAAGCCAGCCAGAGACCGAGCTTTCTGAATCTAGCCATGAGCACCCACAAACGCCAGTGGCCCCCCAAGACAGCAGAGCTGCTGCTAAGAGATCCGTCTTCCAGAGGGCTTTCTCCACTCCAGCCAAAGTGCCCAAGGCCCAGGAGAGAAGCAGTAAGATGAGTTTAAGGAAGTACTTGCGCTCTGTGTCCCACCGAAGGAACCAGGAGGGGACCCTCCGATCAGAAAGGGAGACTAAGGAAGCGAGCAAAGGTAAGACAGCTCTCCCCAAGGGCAGTTTTGTGATGGACACCAGCTAGGTTTCTGTGTTGTTATGAACTAGAAGAGAGCAGCCCATACGTGCAGGACAGGCTGGGGGAAGTAGGTAGCTGCATAAAGCTGGTTCAAGGCCTGACATTGCTCAAAAACACCTTCCACATCCTGTCTAGGGTTCTATCGCTTATGACGGAGATATCTTTTGAAAGCATGAAGGCAGTGACTGGTGAAATCCCAGGTGACAATGCAAGGAGCCATGAGGAATTGATGCTTCAGTGCTCTGCATGACTCTTTACCTTGCACAAACCATAGTATATGCAAAATAAAAAAGTAAAAAATAAAAGTAAAGGACCCCTGGACGCCCGGAAACGCCATTTACTTTTCTGCCGCAGCAGTACCTATTTATCCTTTTTCTTTCTTTCAAAGTTTCAAAAAACAATTTTACACACACACACACACACACACATTTACATTAACCCATAATCCATTTCAGTACATTTATGGGGTTCCCTGAACCCCCAGACTTCCCCACACTCCTCCCTTGGCTTCCATAATTTATCTTCCTTTTTTACTGCATCTAATTCAATTTATCTAAACTATTACACTTCAACTTTATCCTTTGTTGTTTTAAATTATAAGTGCTAAATCAATCCTGCTAACGTTTTTAAATGTTTACAGTGTTCTTTAATATATTCTATAAAGTTATGCCATTTATTATCCTCTTGGTGCCTGATCTTCCCAGTCAGGCTTGCCATTTTGGCATAGTCCATCATCTTCATTATCCACTCTTCTTTCGATGGGGTTCTTTCTTCTTTCCATCCCTGGGCAGATAACATTCTAGCTGCTGTTGCTGCATATATAAACAGTACTTTCTTATCCTTCGGTAATTCTTCTCCTATTATACCTAATAAGAAAGCCTCAGGTTTTTTAAACAATAGTTATTTTAAACATTCCCCCCCCCCAGTTCATTTATAAATCATTTCGCAGAAGAGAGGGGTGGTACCTATTTATCTACTTGCACTGGCGTGCTTTCAAACTGCTAGGCTAGCAGGAGCTGGGACAGAGCAACGAGAGCTCATGGGGATTCGAACTGCTGACCTTCCAATCGGCAAGCCCAAGAGGCTCAGTGGTTTAGACCACAGCGCCACCCGCGTCCCTATAAAGAGCAAAATAAATGCCCTTAATGTCCGTATTTTATTCATGCACAGAATTTGGGTTGTTTCTGATCGGTATTAGAACGCAAAAAGAACCAAAGTGAAGTTGATATTCTGGATTAATCTGTCAAGGAAAATAAATGATGTGATACTATGTCTGGGCTGCCAGTGTCTTCCTCTGTTTCTCAAAGGGTGAGCCTCTCCACCTCTCCAGGAATTTCTCTCTTCTTGCCAAATTCTGGGAAGAATAATGGTTGGTTTTAAACCACGGTTTAGAAACTATTGTGCAATACGTAAGCAGCTGTCTGTCTTTCATCAGGCTGCCGTAAAAAAAGAAGAAGAACTGGTGTGGTGATCGGCTGGGGAGATAGTTAAAAGTTTAGGAAAGTGCAAAGTTCCTAGTCTTCTTCAATTTACCCCTATACCACATTTCAGTTTAGGTGCAAAATTGAGTGGGATGCAAAATAGATCTATTGCTGACCCAGTTAAGCTGAAACGATTGACTGCAAACCACTTCCGTCCTATTGACACCATTCTGAAGTCAGTGAGGCTCTTGATGCCTAAAGTCATTTGAGCACATCTGAATGTGTTCTTTGATTTGATTCCAACTCTCAACCTGCAAAGGAAAATCCCTTGACACTCCCTGCCCTCTCCTGCTCCATTGCTTCTGCCAACTGCTAATAATACGGTTTGGGTGAGCTTAGGTCTTCCTTAGGTGTCTGTTTCATGCCTTAGCTTGGTTTACTTGACTGCACCATTTTAAAAAGTCTGCATTGAAACATGCAAGCTTTTTCGTTCTGCTGGTGTTGAAATGACGGCCGTAGCAGCTACTTCCTTCACTTTGGTGAAAGGCCTTTCCTACACGAGTTGGCGTTCTGCTCCATAAATCTGCACTTGTTTGTTGTGCACAGCCCACGCTCCTTACCTCAAAGCAGCGCTTTTGTGGAATGTGATTGCAAAACAGCTGTTTGTGTATGTGGCGTATTTTATATCATTTATAATGAGTGACACATGCTCTCCCTTGGCTGCCGGTGCTACTGCGCTGCCTTTTGTTCCAGTTTATATTTTATTATTTAAGTTTTTTTGTTTGTTTTAAAAGCAAATAAACTATTTATTTGGTGGCGTGCTTTGGTGTGAACTCCTGCATGCGGGGGAATGCCCAGCCAGTTTTGTTTTCTTTTAAAAAAAGTTTTATTTATGCTTTTCAGGTTTATACATTTCACTAATTTTTCAAGCATTTTCACATTTCAAAACTTGACTTCCTTCCCCCTCTTTCTGTGGTTCCTTAAATTTATTTTAAATATCTTCTGCATGTCCAGTTTAACTTAATTTGCTCATTTATTCATCTTCTTTAAATGTATACTCTTATAAAACTGCAGGTTATTACAATAATCCTGCCAATGTTCTTATCTGTTTACAATTTGTAAATATTCAATAAACCATTTCTATTCTTTTATTAAAAAGTTTGTTATCTTGATTTCTTAGTTTTCTGGTGAGTTTTGCCATTTCTGCATATTCCATAAGTTTTTGTATCCATTTTTCCTTTGCTGGGACTTCTGCTTCTTTCTGTTTTGGGGTGAGTAACATTCCTGCTGCTGTGGTCGCATACATGAATAAGTTTCTATACAGTTAAGGTAGTTCTGGCCATATAATTCCCAAAAGAAAAATGTTAAGTTGTGGGTGAACATATCAGATGACACAGCGATTCTTCCAAAGCAGCTCTTTATTTGTAAGCTGGAACAGAACTAACCGAGGAGCTCAGTCAGCCTGCTTATATAGAGCTCCAGAACAATAGTAACTGTTGCCATTTTCTAAAACTATCCAATCACTGAACGTCACTTTTCGATCCTTCATTTGCATACAAACTATCCAATCACTGAACGTTACTTTCGATCCTTCATTTGCATAACTATCTACAGTATCCCCCTGCTGGCCCAGGGTGAGAACATCAGTACATAACAAAAAACTTCTGTGGGTTTTTTTTTCCAAACATTATTTTTTAAAATATATATATATTTATTATTTTCTTCCTTAAACAGTATTTTCAACATTACAATACCAAACACAAAGACTTTCTGCTCTGCCCAGCATACGACTTTCCTCCTTCCCTTCAGTAGGTTTTCCACTTTCAGATCGTGCAGTTTAAATCTTTAACCTATTGTCCACATTGTAGGATTTATTTCAATCCTGCTTGTGTCTTCAGATTTTTGCAATTATTATTCAAATATGCAATAAATTTACTCCAGTCCCTTTGGAATTTCTAATCGTCCTGGTCTTGAATCCTGCAAGTCAGTCTGGCCATTTCTGCAAAGTCCATCATCTTCGCCTGCCACTCTGCAATGGTAGGTACCTCCTGTAACTTCCACTTTTGGGCCAATAAAGTTCTCGCTGCAACTGTGGTGTACATAAATAGTCTTTGGTCTATCTTTGCAATTTCCTCTCCCATCAAACCTAGCAAAAATGCTTCCGGTTTTTTTGGGGAAGGTATATCTAAACATATTTTTTAGTTCATTATAAATCAGTTCCCAAAATATTTTTACTCTTGTCACAAGTCCACCGCATGTGATAAAAGTCACCATCTGATTCTTTACATTTCCAGCATGTTTTATCTCTCATTCTATACATTTTAGTTAACTTTACTGTTGTCAAATACCAGCTATCTTCATTACATTTTCTTTTAATGCCATACACTGTAAATTTCAAATTTTCATTCCACAATTTTATCCATGAATCAAATTCAATGTTGTGCCCAAAGTCTGGTGCCCATTTTATCACCACTTCTTTCACTTCCTCATCTTTGGTAAACCATACTAACAACAAATTGTACATCTTAGATAACAGTTTACTTCTGCTTTCCAACAGATCGATTTTGAAATCTTGATTTTTTTGTTTTCAAAACCAACCTTCTTCTTATCAACATTAAATGTGTCACTAACTTGATGATATTGCAACCACCCTGTAAATAAACCTTCAGTTTGATCATATGGTTTAAGTTTTAAGCCTTGCTTGGTTTCCATCAAAATCTCTTCATATGTGGCCCACCTTCCCTCCATATTTAATTTTTTGACCGTCAATACCTCAAACATTATTTTAAACAACCCAGCCAGTTTTCTCTCTGTGTATGTGTGTGTGTTTTAAAAAGATGGTAGCATGGTAGTGCTGGGCTCCATCTTTTTTTTAAAGTCATCATAAGCCTCTTAAAAATAGGAAAATATTCCAAGAGGTATGTGAGGGGTGGTGAGAGAGAGAGGAAGGAAGAGAACTTGTAGCATCTCAAGAGCTAGCCAATTAGTGCTCTGACTTCTGCTATGAACAGGAATACCTAGGAATACCTGCTATGAACAGGAATACCTAGGATGCATCCACACAGCGGTTTAATGTACAGTGGTACCTCGGTTTTCGAACAGCTTAGTTCACGAACAACTTGGAACCCGAACGCTGCAAACCCGGAAGTAGATGTTCCAGTTTTTGAACTTCTTTTCGGAAGCTGAACGTGCTCTGTTTTGAGTCCCCCTGTGTTTCCTGTTGCGCTGCTAAAATGAACCATGAAAAGAAAAGAAGGGAAGTCATTGATATCTTAAGGATGTAAAATTGAGTACTTTAAATTGTAAAACAGAAAAATTAATACAATGGTACCTCGGTTTACGAACTTAATCCGTTCTGGAAGTCCATTCTTAAACCAAAACCGTTAAACCAAAACCGTTCCTAAACTGAGGCACACTTTCCCTAATGAAGCCTCCTGCCGCTGGTGCCCTTCCACCATTCGGATTCCGTTATTAGACTGAGGTAAAGTTCTCAAACCAATACACTATTTCCGGTTTTGCTGAGTTTGTAAATCAAATCGTTCTTAAACCGGACTGATCTTATACCGAGGTAATGTGTGTGTGTCTCTCTCTCTGTGTGTGTGTTGTTTCAACTTTAGGGATCTGCCCTGTATCTTCCGCTGTGAAGACGGAATTAATGCAGCATCTCTGAAAACATCTTCTTCTGCTTTTGCCTGCTTTTGCCTTCCTTGTCATCCAATGGTCCAGCCATCTCCCTAGCTTATTTCCTGTTGCTCCACATTATGTTGCATTTTTGTGTTGAGCTAGGTATACAAGTCTCTTTCCATTGGGTTTTGGTTTCCTTTCCCCCGCCCTTCCTAATTGCACCCAAACCCTCTATGCAAATTTTGTTTGGGATTGTTAAACTGGCAAATAATTGCTAGCTGCCGCTCAACAGAGAGGGCGGGGTGGGCAGGGCTGCTCTTGTGGGTGGGGATGTCTTTCAAAGATTATCCTGTGGTGATTGGCATGTCAGAAGGAAGGTGGAACTGTGTGGCACAAGCTTTGCTGTTTTGCAGGCACTAACTGGCCAATGATGCAGCTCTTGGTAGTAGTGGAAACTGCAGCTCGATGCTTTTCTGCTGCGATTGACTATGCCAACCCATCCAGCTTTCCGATCTCTATCTGCATGTAGCCGCACAAGTGCGGGCAGGATCCACCTCAGGGACAGGAGGAACCGGCAGCCACCCCCTCATTTCCCTCTGACCTCTCCCTGTGCTTGAGTGGGATAGAAAAATCTCAGCCACCAGGAGGACAGCTGCGACTCATAGGGAGGGCATGAAATGCTTGACTTTCCGGTGCCCACAGCCTGGCAGCGTAATACTTGAAAAGACCCTAAATGGTGTGCCCATCAACCCCAAAACACCAGTACAGTGGTACCTCAGGTTACAGACTCCGCTAACCCAGAAATAGTACCTTGAGTTAAGAACTTTGCTTCAGGATGAGAACAGAAATTGCATGGTGGCGGCATGGTGGCAGTGGGAGGCCCCATTAGCTAAAGTGGTGCCTCAGGTTAAGAACAGTTTCAGGTTAAGAACGGGCCTCCAGAACGAATTAAGTTCTTAAACAGAGGTACCACTATATTGCCATTTTTTCCGTGTGTGACTCAGTGAAGCCAAGTTACAGGCTGTGCTACTTTCCATTGTTCAAGGCAAATTTAGCAAGGTGACCCCGGTCATAATAGTTGCGCTCAGCTTCCAAATAGATTTTGTTCAGTCTGTGTTTTTAAGGGATCCCATTAAGTGGCTGATTTGCACTTCCTGGATTAATATGCACATCCAATGTCCTGCCTTGGTTCCTTAGAGCAGGGGTAGGCAACCTAAGGCCCAGGGGCCGGATGTGGCCCAATCGCCTTTTCAATCCAGCCCACGGACAGTCCAGGAATTAGTGTGTTTTTACATGAGAATAATAATAATAATAATAATAATAATAATAATAATAATAATAATAATAATAATTTTATTTATATCCCACCCTCCCCAGCCGAAGCTGGGCTCAGAGTGGCTAACAACAGTAAAAAAATAACACAGTTTACTTAAAATCACAATCAATTACCGTAAATGAAATACATTCTAAAATCAATTCAAAATCAAATTAATGGCAACCCTTGGGCTGGAGTGCTATGAGGATTACAGAAGGAGAGAGGGAGTCAGACTGTGCTTTGGCCAAAGGCCTGGTGGAACAGCTCTGTCTTGTAGGCCCTGCGGAAAGATGTCAAGTTCCGCAGGGCCTTAGTCTCTTGTGGCAGAGCGTTCCACCAGATCGGGGCCACAGCCGAAAAAGCCCTGGCTCTGGTTGAGGCCAGCCTAACCTCCCTGTGGCCCGGGATCTCCAAGGTGTTTTTATTTGAAGACCGTAAGGTCCTCCCTGGGACATACCAGGAGAGGTAGTCCCGTAGGTACGAATGTGTGCTTTTATTTAAAATGCATCTTTGGGTTATTTGTGGGGCATAGGAATTCGTTCATCCCCCCCCAATGTAGTCCAATCCACCACATGGTCTGAGGGACGGTGGACCGGCCCACAGCTGAAAAAGGTTGCTGACCGCTGCCCTAGAGGAACTCACAGAGCAAGGCAGCAAAGCAGCAAAGCAGGCCAGGTATTGCAGCACTACGGAGAGCTCCAAGTGTGCTCCAAAGGTCTAGGGGTGAACTGAGGACTTTTGAGCCTTTGTCCAGCTGTTCACTGCTGGGCTCTGAGGCCATGGCAGAACATCAGTTATCCTTCAGTTTTTACATATCTTTGAATCTTAAGATACACTTCTCTGGCCTAAACAAAAACAAGCACTGTTCATAAATGCATATTGTATGTTAGAATGCATATAAAATGCCCCCTATGTATATAATTAAATTTTCTTTTTTACAATTTAAAGTACTCATAATTACATCCTTAAGATATCAATGACTTCCCTTCTTTGCTTTCCATGGTTCATTTTACACATCATAAATCCCTGCATATTCTACAGAAACTATACCATTCAGTATGCCATTATTGCATCCATCAAAACATATTTACACTGTTGAATTTATCTTAATGCTGCCAGCATTTTCAGCTGTACACAGTTATATATATATGCTAAATCTAAAGTTGCCTGATTTATTCGATGGTGTTTATCTAGTCTTTTATATATTGTATGTGTTTGGATTATCAATGTATGATTTTATGATTTTACTGTTTTAACTTATGCCAATAAAGGCTAGTTACAAGTTACAAGTCACAAGGGCATAGCATATAATGGAAAGACACGTTGATGGTAGTTACTTACTTGGGAGGAAAATGTATTTTGCTCTCACGTCTTTATTAGCAAGTATGAGCCCGGGTAAACCCAAATGCCTCCTTGTTCTTCTTCTTGCAGGTGATGATTCTACTGTCCAGTTGACCCAACTGACTTCGGCTGTGCCAATGGATGCAACCATCTGGGATGTGGCCAATGTGTCCCTGGTAGATCGACAGCTAATGGTCTTGGGCAGAGATGAGGAGGTGGGGCCATCTCTGACATTCAAAACTGTAGGAGGGAGAAGGAGGGTGTATGTGTCTGTCTGAGCACACCCAGCACACGGTCGCATGTCAAGGAAGTGTATGCTTCTCAGGCCATGAACTGCTGGCCGAGTGTTGACTGAAGCCACTGCTGCTCAGAGACGTGAGCCCAACTTTCCTGGTTATGGATGGCATCAGTACAGTGGTACCTCGGGTTAAGTACTTAATTCGTTCTGGAGGTCTGTTCTTAACCTGAAACTGTTCTTAACCTGAAGCACCACTTTAGCTAATGGGGCCTCCTGCTGCCGCTGCACCGCCACTGCACGATTTCTGTTCTCACCCTGAAGCAAAGTTCTTAACCCGAGGTACTATTTCTGGGTTAGCGGAGTCTGTAACCTGAAGCGTATGTAACCTGAAGCGTATGTAACCCGAGGTACCACTGTACCTTAAAGGTTCCTGCCAAATTTTCTACACTGCCAGTAAGGATTCATAGAGTAATGGTCCTCCATGGGTCACAGATACAGGTCTCTCAACTCCAGGAAAGTAGAAAGGAAAATGGGCCTTCTATCCAGCCCCATTGCAGCTCTCACTCTGGGGGTGGAAGAGTAAAAGCTAGGATGTCAGCGCCTGGGAAGCAGAGCAGAAATGGGAACTCTATGTTAAGCTTGTTCTACAGGATCCCATGAGAGAAATCATCATGGGCCCATTTCCCTTTCTGCTTTCCTGAAGTTGAGAAATTTTCTACACTGGCTAAAAAGCCGCCTTCTTAACACGCTGCTTTGGACCACGAGGGAAGTTGCCTTGTTTGTTTATTTATTTATCTATTATTATAGTTTCAAGACTTGAGCAGTGGTTCCCCGTCCAGATTTGTGCCCCATACAGTAACTGCGCCAGAGGTTTTGCCTGAAAGACTTCAAAGGCTGCTGGAATATATCTGCCCCCCTTCGTGTAAAAGAAGCGCGACAGCATCTTAATACTTTGAGCTGCTTTTTCTTTGGCATATTTTTGATGGACATCCCAGGACCCGGTCGACTGGAAGACGATACCCAGATATTTAAAGGCTTTAACCTGTTCGATTGTCTGGTTATCCATCCTCCAGCTATACTGTCTGCATTTCCTTCCAAAAACCATGATTTTGGTTTTCTGATAGTTTATTACCAGTTGCTCTCTCCTACAGTATGCAGCACATATACTAAAATTGGAACGATACAGAGAAGATTAGCATGGCCCCTGCGCAAGGATGACACGCATATCTATTATTATATTTCATCCTACTATTTATATACTGCCTTTCATCAAAAGATCTCACAAGATAAAAATACAAGGGGAAAGCACACATAAATAGTTAAAACAAAAACAATAACGCATACACCCCTCCCTCAGACACTAAAAATATATAATGAAGGCGCCAGGTGAACCTCCCTGGGGAGAGCATCCCACAAATGGGGGGCCATTGCGGAAAAGGCCCTGTTCTGTGTTGCCACCCTCTGGACCTCTTGTGGAGTAGGCACACAAAGAAGGGCTTCTGTGGTTGAATACAGAGTCTGGGATGGTTTCTATGGGGAGAGGCGGTCCTTGAGGTCTTGCGGTCCTGAGCTCCACCTTTTCCCCCTGACAGGGACTCAAGGAGGCTTACAGCTAAAATAGAAACAGCTAAAAACGTTGAGGGTGACGGGGAGGAATCATTTAAAACAATCAAACATTTATTTTTATTTTTTCTGTTAAAACATACAGATCATGCCAATAAAAGCATCAGAGCACCAGCCCTTTCCTTAAAAAACATTTACTGTATTTTTTGCTCTATAAGACTCACTTTTTCCCTCCTAAAAAGTAAGGGGAAATGTGTGCGCGTCTTATGGAGTGAATGCAGGCTGCGCAGCTATCCCAGAAGCCAGAACAGCAAGAGGGATTGCTGTTTTCACTGCACAGCGAAATCTCTTGCTGTTCTGGCTTCTGAGATTCAGAATATTTTTTTTCTTGTTTTCCTCTTCCCAAAACTAGGTGTGTCTTGTTGTCTGGTGCGTCTTATAGAGCGAAAAATACAGTAGTTCTTGTTGTTGGAACAAGAAAGTCTTCACCTGCTGTAGTGTAGAAGAATGGGGAAGAGGGAAATCATTATCACTATCATCTATTTTGTCCATGGTGTTTGGTTTGCCATTTTAGGGTCTGCTCCAGAATGGGAAACGAGCCAGTTCTGCTTCAGAGTCAAGTTCACTATACCTGCCAGGTACCCAGAGGGACAATGGTGAGTACTGAGAGACTGCCATATGCACACACACAGAGAGAGAGAGTCTGTTGAAAAGGAGGGCAGGGCGTTGGAAGGATCCAGTCCTTGCCAGCCTCCGAGATCATGCCCAGGGTGTTTGTATTTTTTACATCAAAGCCCAACAACCCAAATCATGTGAGCCACGGAGTCAGAGCCCTACCAACCACTGGGAAGCTAGTTTTCAGTAGCCACCAACCTGCTCCGCAAATTGGGATCCTTTAAATGAGGTAACAGAGGTGGTGGAGCCTGAACAATTTCCCCTGGCACAAGATCAGGAGAGCCATTGTATCATGTGTCAAAATGTTTCCTTGAGAGCTCCAGCGTAGAAAGTACCGTATTTTTCGCTCTATAGGACGCACCGGACCATAGGAGGGGGAGAACGGGGGGAGGGGAATTCTCCCCCTCTCTGCTCAGCGCCCCTTCAGCGAAGCATCAGGAGAAATGGAGCCGCTTCCATTTCTCCTCCCACTTTGCACTGCGCAGAGAGGGAAAACTGTGCAGCGTCTCTCCAGCGAAGCGAAGCCTGGAGAGCAAGAGGGATCGGTGTGCACTGACTCCTCTTGCTGTGCTCCGAAGGCTTGCGGATAGCCGCCTGAAGCCCCCGGAGCACAGTGGGAGTTCGCGCTGCGCTCCGGGGGCTTCAGGTGGCTTCACGTTGCTATCGCTGAAGCCAAGGAGCCTGTATTCACTCCATAGGACGCACACACATTTCCCCTTCATCTTTGGAGGGGGGAAAGTGCGTCCTATAGAGCGAAAAATACGGTATTTGTGACCATTCATTTCGCAGGCCCACCTCACCCGTGAGGCAAGGTGAGGCGGGTCCACGGGAGCAGCAGGTCCTGATGTCAATCTTTATTCCCCCCGTATTCCTGATATAGATCTTCCCTCACTCCTGCTTCCCTGGTGGGGAGGGGGGACACCATTTTGGGATCCGCCTCCGGCGCCAACATGCATTGGGTGGGTCAGAATTGGGCTGGCAAAGAGCCTCAGTCCAGGATACAGAGGGAGCAGCAAATGGTGAGCTGGGTACTGGGTACCGCTTGCTCCCATCTTCCAGGAACTGCCTCTTCTGGCCAACATGACAGCCAACCAGTCCACTTTGCTTGGTCCACTTTGCTCCCGACAGAAATGCTCATCGAGGGAAGAAGCTTCTTAGACTCACAGACTCCTGAAAAAAAACCCTGCCAAGAGACTTCCTCCGGCTCGCAGCTCAGCAATGTGAAGGTAGAGAAGATGTTCAGTATATTACAGGTTCAGGGAGCCCAGACTGGTGCTTACTGGGAGCGGAGGAAAGAGGGGGGCCTTCGGAGGGAGGCATGACTCCTCAAGGGAGACTACGAAGAGTTATTTCATTTATCTATTATTAGTTTTTTTTAGCATATCATTTTCAACAATTATTAAACATACTTTTATATCTTATATAATTTTTTTGACTTCCATCAATCACATCTGAAAATTTTCAAATCTTTTTCACTTAATTTACATTTCTTATTTTCACTATTACATTTAAATATCATAACTAATGTCTCTCTTCTTTCTCTTCTTTGCAATATTTCATATATTCCTCCTTACAAAACTTTTTGTAGTCCTACTAGCATAATTTGTTGATTACAGTTGCTCTTCAAATAGTTCCAATTTTCTGGTTTAAAGGTAAAGGGACCCCTGACCATTAGGTCCAGTCGTGACCGACTCTGGGGTTGCGGTGCTCATCTCGCTTTATTGGCCAAGGGAGCCGCTTCCGGGTCAGGTGGCCAGCATGACTAAGCTGCTTCTGGCGAACCAGAGCAGCACATTGAAACGCCGTTTACCTTCCTGCTGGAGTGGTACCTATTTATCTGCTTGCACTTTGATGTGCTTTCGAACTGCTAGGTTGGCAGGAGCAGGGACCGAGCAATGGGAGCTCACCCCATTGCGGGGATTCGAACTGCCAACCTTCTGATCGGCAAGTCCGAGGCTCTGTGGTTTAACCCACAGTGCCACCCGCGTCCCTAAATCTCTGGTTTACGAAGAACTATTTCAAAACAGCACTGGGCTGAGCGGGCTCATGATGGTCTGGCTTGGCATAAGGTAGCACCATTATCTGACCTGGGACGCTTGTCAGATGAGACCTGTGTTCGTCCAGATGTTGTCGGGCTCCAACTCTTGTCAGCCCCAACCTCCATGGCCAATAGTTGGGAGTAGTGGGCGTTGCAGTCCAGTCGCATCTACAGCAAACCAAGTTCCACATTCCTGTTATGGGGCACGTCACACAGATAAACACTCTTCTGCACTCAGAATTCCTTTGTTTCTTCATTTATTTATTGCATTTATTACATTTCACACCATCTCTAGGGGCTGCTATGGAAACGCATCAAGGACCGGAAAGGACGGCTCCAGGCCAAGGCTGACTCCTCTACTGGACTTGTTGCTAATGGTAACAGGTAGGCCCTGAAGCCAGTTTGGAACAGAAGCGTCCATTGTTTTCTGTCTTTTATGCCTCTTTATGGATGCAATGGGACACAGGTGGCGCTGTGGGTTAAACTACAGAGCCTAGGACTTGCTGATCAGAAGGTCGGCGGTTCGAATCCCCACAACGGGGTGAGCTCCCGTTGCTTGGTCCTTGCTCCTGCCAACCTAGCAGTTCGAAAGCACGTCAAAGTGCAAGTAGATAAATAGGTACCACTCCGGCGGGAAGGTAAACGGCGTTTCCGTGCGCTGCTCTGGTTTGCCAGAAGCGGCTTAGTCATGCTGGCCACATGACCCGGAAGCTGTACGCTGGCTCCCTCGGCCAATAAAGCGAGATGAGCACTGCAACCCCAGAGTCGGTCACGACTGGACCTAATGTTCAGGGGTCCCCTTTACCTTTTATGGATGCAATGGGCCCCATTTCTTTCTGCCTGTGTTTATATTTCCTGAGAACTAGAACGAAACCAAGGTTAGATCAGGGAATTTATCTAATAACTTGGATTGGCTGCATTAAATGCTGGCACCATGTCTTCTTCAGAGGGGATAGGATGCTATGGACATTTGTCAAACTCACCATGCCTGAAAGGATGCTCTGTTTACTTTGTTGCGGGTACCAGATTGCTGCACAGCCACTCTGTTTGGCTGGGGGCCCACATGGCCTTTCCCCCGGGTTGTGATGCTAGGAAGGGGTGACTCCCCTTGAACCCTGTATGTGCTCGCCCCGTGATAGGGTTTCACTCTTCTTCCAACATCTCCTCCAGTTCCAGGTTGGTGCTGCTAGGAAAATGGCAGGAAAGAAGACAAAGAAAGCTGTTAAGGGAGGGACAAGCCTCTGATAACTTTTTCTGCCGGATGCTGCAAAGTTGTTCTAATTTGAACAGAAATAAAAGTCTTAATAAAATATGCAAGGAAGGGATAATAATGCTTCTGTTGGTGATGGTGTCAAATGTTCAGGGTTGTCCACCCACACTGTCTTCTCCTATCTTGGTCCCTCTTGTCACTTCCTCCAGGGAGGCCCTTCCTGGTCCGGCTGTTCTCATGGACTTGGGCAACGAAAAGGATGCCTTGATCCGCCCACTTCACAACAGCCTTCTGGGAGAGCGGTACTGCTTTGAGGTATGAGCCTATTGTTATCCCTTGACCTGAGAAGCTGCATTTCTCCAGGTATGAAGGGAGACGTTCAGGGCCAGGCCTTGGGAGCTTGACCCAGTGATGAAAGAAATGCCTTCTGTACGCACTCGGGGACTCTGTCTCCTCCAGCTGGTCCAAGACGTGGAGAACTTGGCTTCCCAACCTCAACAACCTCAACAGGCTGAAGCTCAGTCATCTGTGTTGTTTTATCTATAAAGCTGTCGTGGCTACATGAGGGGCTTCAAGAAGCTCTTTTGTTGGGACTGGACCTGTAGACGAAGCAGAGGAGCATATTTTGGGGAAGGAGTAGGGCAAAGCCAGAGGCTGGCCATTCTTAGCAGGAGACAGCAATGCAAGCACTTTTTTTAAGCTTACGGCAAGGCCCTAGCATTGGCACTGGGATGCAGTGCTGATCCCTGGCTTGGATTAAACCCTGCCTGTTCCTTGTCCCTCCCAAGTCCCCCAGGGTTTGGTTGCCCTTGGGACAAACCCAGGGCGTGCTCTTAAGCACAACCCTCCCTTTCCTCTTCTCAGGTGCTGAGCACTGCGGGGCGCCGCTGCTTCAGCTGTGGCTCTGCTGCTGAGAGGACCCGCTGGATGGATGACTTGCGCCGGCTTGTCCAGCCCAGTATGGTAAAGAAGCATCTTCTTTTTATTTTTTTATTTTTTTAATCATTTTTTCAATACAAACAACCACAAAAAACACATGTAACAAAAACCACAATAACACTAATAACACAATTTAAAAATTCAGATTTGAGTACTGATATACCTATAGCTACACCTTTTTAACAATACTACCCCACCTCTCCTCCCTCTACTCCCCACCACTGTCCACCTTATTGCTTAAGTATTCCTTCCAGATTTCTTCATATTTATCCATTCTTAATTTGCGTCGACATGCAATTCGTTCGTATGTAGCTAGTCTGTCCATATTGTCAATCCATGTGCTCAATGGAATCTTTTTGTGGCTCTTCCAGTTCATCAAAACAAGCATCTTCTGTACTTTGTGTTGCTTGCAAGGGGTGCATGCTGCCTCTGTAACCAGTTTTCCCACTTGCCCTGTGGTGTATTTGCCCACTCACTCACCCTTCCCTCTCGTCTTCTCCTATCCCTATTCCCTGTATAAATCCCCGTCCTCTGTTGTCAGGCTTTGAGGAATCAGATCCCTCCCCCTGGTGGCAGCAAAGAAGCAGATAAAAAAGAAGAGTACCAATTAGTTTATTCAATAATCACAGCGAGAGACAAAGGAATGACGTCTCTCTCTAGAAATGGTGTTGCTCCAAGTAAAGTCCCATCCCTCCTTCGTGTCCCCTAATCTATGTTAGTCCTGCATCTGAGCTTTCTGCCTCTGAGCTCTCTGTTCTAATACCCTCCATGACCACCTGGTCCGCGGGGCGCGGCGGGTCAGGAATGCTCTCCAAGGACACTGGACTCTGTCAGCTGTCTCTTCACTGGTGCTTCTTCTTCCTGCTGTTCCTCTCCCAATATTTCCCAGCTTTCCCCCTCTGCAGCCTTTGAACTATGCCCTTCTGCAAACCGCTGATCTAAATCTATACTGTCCTCCTTTTCTTGGGAAGGTTCAGAAGAAAGGGGGGTGGTCCCCACCATTCCTCCTCAGTCCAGCCCCTGACATCTGTCCTGTTCTCTGCACTTGTCCACACCTCTGGGGCAGAAGTTGTGACCTGACCATTCCACGGTCTCGTAGAAGAGTTAGCACAGCTGTACTTAGAAGCAAACACAGGCCCTGAATTCCTCCCGTCTTTTGGCCTTGTCTCTGCTGGATTCTGCCTCCATTGTTTTTTGTCCCCCCCCCCCCGATTTTTTTATTAGAAAAATGAATTAAGTCACCACTCTTTTAGTTCATTTATCAATGCGGGTTCATCTCTGAGCTATATACATTGCATAGCACATAGCTAAAATTCACAGTGGGCAAGTGCATTCAAAGTCATTGCACAAGGCATTTTTTTCATTGGATGCAAATTCAGGTTCCTTCCTCCCAACCCCCAATAACAAAATCAAGCAAATTAAATTTAACTTTGAGAATGAAACATATATTCTGCCTCCATTGTTGAACTAGGTGACTCTCAGAGTCCCTACCAAGTCTACAATTCCATTATTCCACTTTGACCCTCCTTCTGCCTTCAACCTCATCCCACTTGCCTCTTGCTTTCCCTTCATCCTGCGTTCAGTCTGCCTCTCGAGTGATGGATTTCCGGCTACATCCACTTGCCTTGCTCCATGTCTCGGTGTTTCTTAACCAAACCGCTGGCTCATTTCCCCAGGACAACTGCGAGCGGATCGAACGCATGCTGAGCCTCTGGGTGTACGAAGCCCGCGACCTTGTTCCCAGGAAGCGCTACCTGGGCGAGGTGCGACTGGATGGGGTCCTCTACGCTCGCACCACAACCAAGGCAGCCAGCCCCAGTGGAACCATCTTCTGGGGGGAGCACTTTGACCTGAAGACTCTTCCGCCAGCAGTGGAGCTGCAGGTCTGCCTGGTGCAGGAGGAGGATGGGCAGCAGCGGGCAAAGGGCAGCCCAGTTGCCGGCATGGCCGTTCCCCTGAAGGAGCTGGCTGCGGTCCGCCAGCCCTTGGAAAGGTGGTACCCCTTGGGCAGAGACAGGCCCAACACGCCCGCCCTACGGCTACGTGGACGCTACTGCAACATCCGAGTGCTGCCCATCGTGCAATACAAAGAGTTTGCTGAGTATCTCACCTTCCACTATCGGGAGCTGTGTGCCGGACTGGAGCACAGCCTTAACGCCCGGGACAAGGAGGAGCTGACGGGGGTGCTGGTTCGCGTCCTGCAAAGCACAGGGAAAGCCAAGGTATCTC
This sequence comes from Podarcis bocagei, assembly GCF_964188305.1. Taxonomy (NCBI): domain Eukaryota; kingdom Metazoa; phylum Chordata; class Lepidosauria; order Squamata; family Lacertidae; genus Podarcis; species Podarcis bocagei. Next base: position 11,045,529 of record NC_138143.1, on the reverse strand, counting down.
TTTGTTTGCAAAGGTAGACAGGGCCGGCCCACCCATGAGGCTAGGCAAGGCAACTGCCTTGGGCTGCAGGATCCACAGGGCCAGCAGATATCTAGGACTAGATGATCCTCAGGGTTCCTTCCAGCTCTGTGATCCTATCATTCTACATCTGGAAGGGATCCTGAGGACCATTCAGTGCAACCTCCTGCAAAGCAGGAATATGCAGCTGTTCCATACGGGGATTGAACCTGCACCTGTCAGGATGCTGTCAGCGGCTCCTGGCTGACTGCCCAGGAAAGTATAAAAAGTTTCTTACTGTCCTTTTTTATTTCAATCTTTACAGAGAGAGGCCATAGAGCCCAGCCTCTTGGATAGTGGCATTGTCCCGAGTGAATCTCCACCCCCCGTCTCTCCCACATTCTCATCATCTCCTCTATGGGTTCTTCTACATGCCCTTTGCCTTAGAGCTCTTTGCTCTCCTACTTTTAAGGCTCACTGTGTTCTGGGAGATGGAGGGTCTGGAATGCTTTCTAATGACAATGTGTCAGCGAGCTGTTGCTCCGATTCTGCCTCCTCCTCCTCCTCCTCATTATTTCCCAACTTTCCCCCTCATCTGCCTCTGAGCTGTGACTTCCCGCAGACCACTGTTGTAAATCTAAATTGCCTTCCTCTTCCTCCTCCCTGGGAGGGTCAGGATGGGGAGGTGGTCTCCGCTATGACTCCTCTTCTGCCCAGTCCTAGACATCACCCTTGGCATTATGAGCACCATGCTCTAACCAACGGTACTATTGAGGCTGACTTATCCCCACGACCACCTTCAGCGCTAGAGGTGCCGGAACTCACCATGAACACCTCCCTCATTCTCTTAGAATGGCAATGGTATCCACCTGAGAGGTTCTGGAATTGCGTTCCATTGAGTTCCAGCTGGGGGGGGGGAAAGCTCTGATGTTCCTGATGTAGATCTTCACCCATCCCTTCTTCCCTGGCAGGGAGCGGGACGCCATTTTGGGATCTGCCTCAGGTGCCAAAATGTCTTGGGGCTGGCCCACAATGTAGAAGATGGGAAGGCCTTGGATACAACAGCCGCACAGCCAGTTCAAAGCTGATTCCCCTCGCCTGTCATTGCGTTCTGCTGGTTCTAGCCTTCCAGCCTGCTTCCCTTCTAGGGTTTTCTAGTATTGCAGGGTTACTAAAGTGGCTCTCGGAAGCCAAGTTTGCTGCAAGAATAACCCTGGACTTCTTTGCACTTTCCCAGAGTCACAGCATGGACACAGGGCCCTCGATATCATTAAGTTGGGAGCCTGGTTCAGAATCAGGTTTCCAGGGTGAGTCAGTTGGTATGGGAAATCTCTGAGGAAGGTAGGGTTTGTCCGACTAACCCTTCCTGTCCTGTGTTGCAGGACTTTCTCATTGACTTGGGTGTGTCAGAGCTGGACCGTTTCGATGAGCGCGAAGCACTGATTTTCCGTGAAAATACCCTCGCCACCAAAGCCATCGATGAATACATGAAGCTGGTGGGAGGCCCCTACCTGCTGTCCACACTGAGTAAGTTGGCAACCGGCGGGTAGGGGTGTGCAGCATTTTCTTAAGGAGCTAGTTAGGTTTCTCTGCTAGATTGCTGCCAGAGAAAACCCCAGAGTTTGGGCCTCTAGCAACCAAGAGTATTGTGCTCCCTTAAAGACTGAGCACATTTTATTTTGTGAGCTAGAACCCACTTCAACATCTGCATGAGTGCTATCCTCAGTTGCAGGATCGGCACAGAATGCCATTCTTCTCTGGTTAAACTTAAACTGACAGATTAAGTTGATGGATTATGCCGAAATGGCAAAAATGACCGGAAGAATCAGAAATCAGGAAAACCAGAATTTTAATAAGGAATGGGCAAAATTTATAATTTATCTTAAAAGTCATTGTAAACAGTTAACATTGTTAGTAGGCCTGGAATAACACTTGTAGTTTAATGGTGAATTTTGGATATAATGGAGATGTAAAAGATTTGGATTATTATAAAAGATGCAGGAGGAAATGACTAACAATAGGACCCACAAAGGGGAGGAGGGAAGTCCAGGGAAGTCTTTGGAATCTTGATTTTATGATGTATGTTGGATATGTGAGTGTAAAATGTTAATTTGAAAAACCAAATAAATAAATTTTAAAAAAAGAAAAGAAGTGGCAACGGAATGCAAAAAGTACAGCTTGCAACGATCTATGGCCTGTAAAAGTGTGGGCGAGAAGATAGTTATTATGATATATTTTTTTTAGTAGGCTGTCTGTCAGTATGCTTTTTTATTATGTTATTATTGATGTTTTGTAATGTGTTTCTAATGGGTGGTATATAAAATTGAAATAAGAAGTCATTTTGACCTCAGGTCTATGCAAAACGACCCTTCATGGCAGTATTAGCTGGGCATGCTCAAGTAGTCTGGTCAGTGCCAGATTTGCATATAAGCTAAACAGGCTATAGCTTAGGGCCCCACTCTCTTGGGGGCCCCAAAAAAATTTAAAGGAAAAAACCTGGATGTACTTTTCCAAAATATAAGATAAGAAACAAATAAAATAAAACCTACATACAGCAACAGTGTTTTGTGTTGTGCAGGCTCCTATAATGTAAGTAATGGGCTCTGTCTGCTAGCCTGCTCCCTAAAATATCACTGGTTTGCTCATTTCTATATCTAGGGTGCCTCCATTCTGCATGGATGGGTTGCATGGCAACATGTGCAAATGGCTTTAGATACCTATTAGGTCCATAAATTACCATATAGCATATGGTCAACACAAAAAACAGAGGCAATTTGTTGTTGACAAAGGACAGCTGGACATATAAAGGGCCCCATTACACCAACCTAGCAGTTCAAAAGCACTTCAAAGTGCAAGTAGATAAATAGGTACCGTTCCTACGGGAAGGTAAACGGCATTTCCATGCGCTGCTCTGGTTCTCCAGAAGCGGCTTAGTCATACTGTCCACATGACCCGGAAGCTGTACACCGGCTCCTTCGGTCAATAAAGCAAGATGAGTGCCGCAACCCCAGAGTCGGCCACGACTGGACCTAATGGTCAGGCATCAGTTTACCTTTACCTTCAGTAGATAGGGCCTCATCAAACCTCAACCCGGCCCTGAGTCTGGTCTTCATTGCGGGTCATGTTGTAGTCCAAGGTATCCCTGTTGTAACTCCAGCCAACACTGTAGCCTGGCTGAAATTAAAGCATGAGGCTGTGTTGCAGGTGATATCGTCACCCAGCCATACACTTTAGAGGACAGCTGTGAAGTGGATCCCAGCAAATGTGCGCCGTGTGACCTGGCTGACAACCGCAGCAACCTGCAGCACATCTGCGAAGAGATCTTCCGGAGGATTGCAGTTTCTAGCCAGTGAGTGCTTGAGTGGGTCATTGGGGGGCGGCGGCGGCGGGAGGTGGACACTCTTCCCACTGGGCCTGCAGAAGTGAAGCCGGGGGCACCATTTGTGGTTTTCTGTGCCCGCCACTATGCCTCTCATGATGTATCGGGCCAGAAAGTTGCAGTCCAGGATCCCTCTTACGGCCCCCTTGGCCAGGCAGCACTCTGGCCCAAATGAATGGGGAACAGCAGTGTGGGAATGTTCAGGGATGCAGGAGAGGATATATTGTTTGATTATAGCCTTTCCAACTTGTGTAAACAAGTTCACAGTTCAGCAGAGTAACATTCCCCCTTTTAAACTCACAGCGGATGGGTTTGCTCAGGCTCACTAAAGCCTCTATAATAACTGTTCTGGTATTTCCCCCCCTTTATTCCCTCATAAAAGATAAGACACGACACGGTCTTCTATAAAAGTAGAAAAAGAGTTTACTCACTCACATTTTGTTCAGAATCGGATCCCAGAAGGCAGACTTAGCTTAGAAAAGTAACATACACCTGGAAACTATCTCATAAGGAGACAGTCCCTTTGTCCTCTCTTGGCTGGAGAACAAGAGAGCATCTTTGGCTAAGCAGATGTTGCTTCTTTGACAAAAGTAGTCATAGAGAGAGAGATGGCGGCCAGTCCTATCTTTTGTTACCTGCACAGGTGAAGCCACGCCCACCTCTAGTCACATGCAGAGGAAGTCTGTCCCAGCTCAGAAGGAAACAGGAAGTTTACCTGCTGGCTGGACAAACATTCCTCCCCATGTGTAAACATGTTCACTCTAGGAATGTTGTACTTGACTGCTCTTGTGTTTCACATTCCACAGCAGGGCATTCAGTTTGAGGAGGGGCTCCCCGAGATGTCGGGGCTCAGCAGTGTGGTGTAGTGGTTAAGAGTGGTGGACTCGTAATCTGGTGAACCAGGTTCGATTCCCCGCTCCTCCACATGCAGCTGCTGGGTGACCTTGGGCCAGTCACGCTTCTCTGAAGTCTCTCAGCCCCACTCACCTCACAGAGTGTTTGTTGTGGGGGAGGAAGGGAAAGGAGATTGTTAGCCGCTTTGAGACTCCTTGGGGTAGTGATAAAGTGGGATATCAAAATCCAAACTCTTCAGCAAACGCTACCAGAGTGTCACTGTTTTTGGGTGGGATTCAGTCAAGTCCCAGGAAGTTCAGGCTGCACAGTTCATGCTGATTTGGAGCTCTTGTGAAACAAACCCACTTCCCCCAAAGATTGGACTTTTTTTGCAATAAGGGAAGAGTGAGATGGCAACTGCTTGATGCAGATTTGTCTTATCAAGATGATTGCTCATTAGATAGCCAAGGTTGTCTAATCTCTCTGTAAACAAATTGGGCTGAATGCTCATTAAACAGGCTGCTTGGAAGCGACCCTAGTCATAATGAAAAGAGTGCCTTTGATCCTATGCAGGATAAGACAAGCAACTCTCATATCTGAGGACAAGAGAAAGGATTTCTAGCAGAGTGGATTGCACTATTTAGGTTAGTGCAATTGAAGGGGAGTGCTCCATTACCCCTAGGCAACAAATCCATTATAAAAACAAAAAACAAACCTGTAGCCTTTTTGCAGTTAGGAAAGTGACATAGAAATGCCCTGAGAAGTGTGGGACGAAGATTAACAGGAAGATATTTATGTATGCAACAACTGCAGCCCATGTTTTGTTAGCCCCAAAATGGAAAACGAGTGAGGTCCCAGCCAAAGAAAAGTGGCAACTTAAGCTGACAGAATATACACAACTTGCAGACTTAACACATAGAATAAGAGAACAAGAAGATCATACGTTTAAAGAAGACTGGAAAACATTTATTGAATATATGGGAAATAATTGTGTACAGCTGAAAACGCTGGCAGCATTAAGATAAATTCAACAGTGTCAATAAGTTCCGATGGATGCAATAATGAAAATCTGATTGGTATAGTTTTCGTAAAATATGCAAGGAGTTAAGATAGTAAAATGAACTATGGAAAGAGAAGAAGGGAAGTCATTGAGATCTTAAGGATGTAAAATGAGTATTTGAAATGGTAAAACAGAAAATTTAAGAAAAAATATATTTAAAAAAAGATTAACAGGAAGATTGCAAGGAAATCAGGATGAATGCTCATTGCCACATAAGCACCCTATAAGCAAGTCAGAAGAAACATTCAATAAAGTATGGACTGTGGGCCTCACAAGGCAGGTGTATCCTGCAACATGTCATCACCAGTGATATATTTATAATAAATGAATTTATATTTATATTAAATAAATTTAGTAGTTCTCTAATTCCTCCCCAATGTTTCCATATTAAGCATGTCAAGGTGGGCTCTCTTGCGCTATATAGTACAGGAAAAGTGGGACGACAAGAATCCCCAGAAGATTTGTGGGATTTCAACAAGAAGCTATAGGTCATTCACTGCTTGGAATTGAAGCAGTACATCTGTCCTGAAACCTCTGTGGGCACAAACAGCATTGGAAGTGGGATTGCTTATACTGTAACTGCCCTGATATTTTAATGAATGTCCAGAAACAAGGATATCCAGAGAGGCCCATAATCTAACTGCTGTTTAAGCAAATCAGGATGATTGCAGAATAAGCAGATTGACAGGAGGAGTCCTAAGAGTTTCTGAGGCCAGTCACTGAGCCAGCCATTGGCAAATCATTACTTTGGCTCAGGTAACAATGTGAACTAGTCAAGAGACCTTCCTTGGGTCTGTTATTGTTCTGCTTCAGGATGTGCTTCTGTCCAACTCAGCTCTGTGTCACTCCACTAGAACGGCAGCCATTGTGGGGAGAGCGGGGAGTTTCAGCTGAGCGCTATTCCTGGATCTTTCCCCGAATGTCCAACTTCCACTTTAAGCGGCTGTAAAGTACGAGGAAAAAATGATGGGGCAGTATCATACCGCATTGTCCAATAAGCGGCAAAAATGCCTGACTTTGGCATTGTGTGGGGAAAAACGCTGGCATCGCTATCAAGCAGAAACTGATAATTTTATGAAATGGATTGTTATTTTATGAATATCATAGCTTCAGATGTCTTCGTCAACCTGCACTTTGGCTTTGCTTGTTCTGTAGCGATTCCCTACCCTATCCAGGCATTCTGTGAGGCCCCTTCATCACAAAATGTCTGCCCTCAGGCCTTCTCACAGCCAGCCAACTCCTTCTTTTCTCTCTGCAGCTCCTTCCCAGCTGAGCTCAGCGAGGTCTTCACCGCCTGGCAAGAGGCATGCCAGCTAAGGGGCAAAGCCAGCATCGGGCAGCGCCTCATCTCTGCCTCCTTGTTCTTGCGCTTCCTCTGCCCAGCCATCATGTCGCCCAGCCTCTTCGGCCTCACTCAAGAGTACCCGGATGACACCACCTCCCGCACCCTGACTCTGGCAGCTAAGGTTATCCAGAACCTGGCAAACTTTACCACGTAGGTAACTGTGGCCCTGGCTGTGCCCAGCAAGGGTGATTCAGTATGAGGCTTGAGAATGGCTTGGAATACTACTCCAGGCAAGTCCTCAAAAAAAGAGAAAACATCAGGATTTGCACTCAGGGCATTGGTATCAGTGCATGGGTTTCTTTGCATGTGAAAAATTCACAGCAAGGAAGGGTAATTGTGCTTTCTTTCAGAGGTTTATCAACTTAGCTTAAAATGGCATTTTCGGTTGGCAGTTTTAAAAAGAATCTGAAATGAGCACAAACAAGTAGGTTGTTTAATCGTTCAATATAATAAGAAATTAATTACATTGGTACCTTTGGTTAAGAACTTAATTCGTTCTGGAGGTCCGTTCTTAACCTGAAACTGTTCTTTACCTGAAGCACCACTTTAGCTAATGGGGCCTCCCTCTGCCGCCGCACAGCTGGTGCACGATTTCTGTTCTCATCCTGAAGCAAAGTTCTTAACCCGAGGTACTATTTCTGGGTTAGTGGAGTCTGTAACCTGAAACGTATGTAACCTGAAGGCGGCCCTGTTTAGGGAAATTTTTAATGTCTGATGCTGTAGTGTTTTTAATATTCGGTTGGAAGCCGCCCAGAATGGCTGGGGAAACCCAGCCAGATGGGGGGGAGTATAAATAAATAAATTATTGTTATTGTTATTGTTATTAATATTAATATTCCATTTTCTGCAGGTTTGGAGAAAAGGAGGCGTACATGAGCTTCATGAATGAGTTTCTGGAGCGCAACTGGGGCACCATGAAGTCATTCCTCTGCAGCGTCTCCAGCCCTGGCAGTGCCATCCACTTGCCAGCTTATGACGACTCCATTGACGTGGCCCTGGAATTGTCCATCCTGCATTCTCTGCTCTGCAACATCTTTTCTACCCTGGAAGAGGTACCAGCTGCCTGTCTTGTGTGGCACCTCCACTTGGATGGGCTTGGCCTGCCCCCTGGCGGCAAGATGCATTGACTCATGGGTAGTGGGGCCTAGGAGGAGCCAACAATTGGAGCCAACCCATCAGGGACTTTGCATCTGTCAACGCCTATCATCCATGTTCCTCAGTCCCGCTGTGTATCCCCCTCCCTCCTGCAGCTCATCGGTGGCTTATACCAGCTATTTTACATAAAGGTGCCATCAGTTTGGCTAATATTGTTATGGGCTGCTTACAGGTGGGTGTTTATTATGGGATGGGTGCTCCTGGTGTAGGGAAGCTTTTTTATTTTTTGCAGTCACTCCATGACATTCTTGGCACCAAAAGGTCAGCCCGCATTTTCTCACTGTCTAATCCAAAATTTTCATTTTCTGCGAAAAATCCGATAAATAATAACCACAAATCCCTGCTAGCCAGCTATCAGTCTGCAATATCTCAGTGACCCATTCACAGATTAAGTGTTAAATCTGGAAGAGAGGAACTCGGTGGCATTGCAGTCAGGAAGAAAAGGAAGTGATTTGAAGACACGAGAGAGGGAGGAGTTTTTGTGATGGGATGTGTGAAGGGTATTTGTTTCTGAATTTTGAAATTCACCATTTATTCTTCAAATATATTTGCTCATTCAGGCAGGATTGGAAGGGGTAGGTGTGGAGTTAAAATAAGGTGTTTGTGTATATTTTAACAAATGCATAAATGTGAATTTTAGGGTCTGATCCAGGTGTGAGTGTGATCCTCTGCTCCCCTTTGTCAGAGGGAGAGCAAATCCTTCGATCAATCGTGCCACACCAGTAGCAGTGGTTTCTCATTTTTGCAAGCCCTCAGACTGCGTTCTTCTTACCTGTACTTTTTGCTCTGTTGCATATAAGCGGACAAAAGACAGACTGGAGCCTCTGCCCACAATCCTCCGTGCTATACAAGAGGGGACACCGGTTCCTGTCATCGTTCGACTTGGGCCCAGTGCAGAGGACAGGTAACAAACGACTTGCCTTTGGCTCTTGGGGTGGCTGGCAGGGAGGGATACATTGAAATCGCAGCAATGGTTGCTGGCTCTCAAGGCTCAAGAAGAAAACCAGCTTTCAGGGAAATCCAGGGGAAAGATTTTGACCATGTTCAGGGTTGAAATAGGGACACGGGTGGCGCTGTGGGTTAAACCACAGAGCCTAGGATTTGCCGATCAGAAGGTCAGCGCTTTGAATCCCTGCAACGGGGTGAGCTCCCGTTGCTCGGTCCCAGCACCTGCCAACCTAGCAGTTCGATAGCACGTCAAGTGTAAGTAGATGAATAGGTACCACTCTGGCAGGAGGGTAAACAGTGTTTCCGTGCGCTGCTCTGGTTCGCCAGAAGCTGTCTGCGGACAAACGCCGGCTCCCTCGGCCAATAAAGTGAGATGAGCGCCGCGACCGCAGAGTCGGCCACGACTGGACCTAATGGTCAGGGGTCCCTTTATCTTTACCTTTAGGGTTGAAATGGCCACCACATTTGGTGCTGGAAAGGCATTTCCCCCAGATGGGATTGGCTTGTGTCCTGCCATGGAGTTTCTTTCTTTCGGTTTGGGTGTGAGGGGTTGGTTGGTGATGATGGTCGGTTCCCGGATGATGGGCAGTAGTAAACAGAAAGCAGTAAGCACCACCACTGTACCAAGTGCAAAATGATGCACATCCACGTCTCATTTATCTCCTACAACAATTCAAAGTGTTGGTGCTGACCTTTAAAGCCCTAAACGGCCTTGGCCCAGTATACCTGAAGGAGTGTCTCCACCCTCATCGTTCAGCCTAGACACTGAGGTCCAGCACCAAGGGCCTTCTGGCGGTTCCCTTACTGTGAGGTTACAGGGAACCAGACAGAGGGCCTTCTTGGTGGTGGCGCCCACGCTGTGGAACGCCCTCCCTTCAAACATCAAGGAAATAAACAACTTTTAGAAGACATTTGAAGACAGCACTGTTTAGGCAAGTTTTTAATGTTTAGTGTTTTATCGTGTTTTGAATATTCTGTTGGGAGCTGCCCAGAGTGGCTGGGGAAACCCAGGCAGATGGGTCGGGTATAAATAATAAATAATTATTATTATGGTCCTACATCTTGGATAGAGACTAGGTGATTTCCTGGAATTTTCAGAAGGCCTCACAGGCCCTTGTTTACCTCAGCCCCAATTCCTGGCACCCACGTACCCCCTTGCCTGAAATGATTCTCCATGTTTTGCATGTTCAAATATCAGATTAAAATCAAAGAAACTTGAGTGCTTTATGCCATTTTATAAAAATGCATATATTTCAGTTTTGCTATTTTTACATGAAATAAGACGATCCCTGCTATGTGCCCCCCAGCTCTACTCACACACAGTAAAAAAAAGGTAAAGAACCCCTGGATGGTTATGTCAGGGAACTGCCATCGGAGCATCAGGTGGTGGAGGGTCTCAGGGAGGAAGAAAGAGACTCAACAGCTGAGGCAGGAACCAGCAGGGGGAGGAGTGAATCTCTGAGGGAATGCGAGCAGGAGGGAGGGCTCAGAGACGCTTCCAGTGAGAACAGTGGGGAAGTATCTGAGGCGCCCGTGGGGAGACCCATGCCTCGCCGGAAACTGTCACGCCGTGAATCCAGGAGACGCGTTTCCGTCAAGGAGCTTCTTTGCTGGAAGCGCTTCCGCCGGCAGCCACTGTCAGACTCTACGAGTGACTAGAGCAGACATGTCTGAGGAGCTCTGTCACGCACAGAGGTTTGTGGAGCCGCACAAACTCTGAGGGAGTACGCTTTTACGCACAAGCAGCTAATCATCCCCTCACAGCAGTCTGACAGTCTCTGTACGCTGCCTGTGCAGGAGAAAGCATCATGAGCGACCCAGCCGGCACCGGAGGAGCAGGGGTTGGGACTGGTCCAAGCTTGGAAGACAGATACCGAGCGTTGGAGGTCCAACTGGCGCTGCAGACGGCGAGGCTGGAGGAGAGAAGGGCTCAGGATGCAGACAAGAAGGGGAGAGCCACTCAGTTCCCCAGAAAGGTACCAGGATTGGTGCAGAAGTTTGGGGGGGGGACCCCAAGGATTACCATGCCTTTAGGACAGAGATGCAATATGCACTTAATGTGCAGTTTGATGAATTCCCTGATGAGGAATCACGAGTTGCTTTCGTGATTGGGCATCTTGAAAGGGGGGCGAGGGACTGGGTTCGGCCCCTGATGGCAACGCACAATGACGTACTAAAGGACACGATGAAGTTCTTTCGTGCAATGGATATCATGTTTTCCAGCGAGATTGAGGAAGGGGTGGTGCGCAGGCAGCTAATGGCTTGCAAGCAGGGAAGCCGATCTGTCCGTGAGTACTGGACTGAATTTACCATGCTGGTACACAGATTGGGTTGGGATTTATCGGCGGCACCCATTCAGATGTTATTTGAAGAAGGTCTTTCTTCGGCTGTGAAAGATGAACTGTCCCGGAGCCCCAGGGCGGTGTCTATGGATCAGCTGACCAAATCTGCGCTGACCATAGGAGCGCGCCAGGAGGCAAGAGCCTTGGAGAGGCGGGAAGGGAGAGGGGAACGTTGGAAGGAGTTCCGCATTCCAGACATTCCTGAGCCAGCTTTCCCGCCTGCAGAGCCGATGGAAATCGGAACAGCGCGCGCGCGCGCATTTTCAAAACCCAGTGAGGGGGTTAAGAAGGAGGGAAAGGGCGCCCGGAAATGCTACCTCTGCCAACAGCCAGGCCACTTTGCCAGAGTCTGCCCCCAGAGGAAGGAATGGCAAGGGATGGTGGGAGCTGTTGAGGGAGGAGAGCAGGGAGAAACAGAGCAGGTAAAAGCCAACGCCTGGTTGCCACAGTCGGGGCACTGCAGCCAGGCCAAAGAGCAGTGAAAGTGCCCGTGCCAGAAGCACCTCAACCTGCTCTAGTGATTGAAGTGTCGCTAGAGCTGCAAAATGGACACCCCCTAAAAATAAAGGCGCTGTTGGACTCAGGCAGCTCCTGCAATTTTATGAGCAAGGAGTTTGCTGCTGAACACCAGATACAGACTATCCCTTTAAGCAACCCCCTGCAGGTGACCACGATCGATGGCAGGGAGTTGTTGGGAGGAGGAGTCAGCTTGCAGACCGTCCCTATGATAATGAGGGTGGCAAGGCACACAGAACTGATAGCATTTAATGTGGCCACCTTGGGAGGCGCTCCCATTATTTTGGGGATGAGCTGGCTAGCGCTACATGATCCGCTGGTGGGCTGGCATCAAAGAGTGGTTTCCTTTGGTTCGGCACATTGCTTAGAACACTGCAAAGGGGAAAAGGGTTCAGCAGGGGCCCAAGCCACCCTAGCAGGGACTGAAGTAATGGAGAAGGTGAAGGTACCACCACAGTATGCAGATCTCAGCGACGTGTTCAGCGAGAAGGAAGCTGACCAACTACCCCCGCATAGACCCTTTGATTGCCAGATCAATTTACTCCCTGGAGCACAGCTTCCTGTAGGCAAGTTGTATGCCATGTCAGACAGAGAAATGCAGGAGTTGCGAGAGTTCATTGACAAGAACCTGAAGAGAGGTTTCATCAGAGAGTCCAAAGCAGCGGGAGGTAGCCCAGTGTTCTTTGTGGATAAAAAAAACACGAACAAGCCGAGACTTGTATGTGATTTTAGGCTGTTAAATGCAGTGACAGAACCAGTGGCTTTCCCTATGCCCAGGATTGATGATATTTTGACCAGGGTGCGGAAGGGAAAGATTTTTACAAAGCTGGATCTAAGGGGGGCGTACAACCTGATACGTATAAGGAAAGGGGATGAATGGAAAACCACCATGTTCACACCTTTGGGGGCATTTGAATATCTCGTTATGCCTTTTGGATTACAAGCAGGCTCAGCGTGTTTTCAAGCGTTTATGAACCACGTACTGGGTCCTTTGCTCTACAAGAATTGCGTCGCCTTCCTAGATGATGTGTTGGTGTATTCGGAGAATGAGGAGCAACATGTGAGAGACGTCAGAGAAGTGTTGAGCAGGCTGCGAGCCAACAGGCTGTGGGTGAAACTGGAGAAGTGTCAGTTTCATACCAAGGAGGTGGAATTCCTGGGGTACCTCCTGTCAGACAAGGGATTGGCCATGGATCCCGGCAAGGTTCAGGCAGTGCTGGAATGGAAAACACCCAAAACCAAGAAGGATGTGCAGAGGTTCCTAGGGTTTGGGAACTTTTATCGTAAGTTCATCCGAAACTTCGCCCACCTGACGGCGCCCATTACGGACTGTCTCAGCAGTAAAAAGAAGTTTGTTTGGACGGCGGAGGCGGGACGAGCGTTTGAGGAACTGAAAAGGGCCTTCGCCTCTGAAGAACAACTTCTGCATGTGGATTTACAAAAAAGGCTGAGGGTCGAAACAGACGCATCTGACAGAGCCATAGGGGCGGTGCTTCTTCTGCAGCCGGAGAGGGAGGAGTCAGAGTGGCGACCGTGTGCCTTCTTTTCGCGAAAGCTGAACAAATCCGAGAGGAACTACACGGTGTACGACCGGGAGCTTCTTGCTATTCATGAGGCTTTCCGGAGATGGAGGCACCTGCTAATTGGGGCACAACATAAGGTGCAAGTGTGCACGGACCATAAGAATCTAGAGTACTGGAGAACTGCGCGAGTGCTCAACCAACGGCAGTTGAGATGGGCCCAGGAGTTCTCCAAATTTAACTTTGAGATATGTTACGTGCCAGGCCCAGAGAACGTTAGGGCGGACGCTCTCTCACGCAAACCCGAATATTTGGAGGGGGAGGGGGCACCCGAAGAGACACATGTCATTCCAGAAGACCGCTGGGTGTGTGGGGCGGTATTGGTGGGGCAAAGGGAATTGGTAGAGGGAACAGTGCATGATGAATACGCCCAGGACAAACTCAGGGGTCTCAGGAGGGAGGGAGACAAACCCGGGGGTTTTGAGGAGAGAAACGGGGCGTTGTACTACAAGGGAGCGTTATATATACCTGAAGGGGAATTAAGGGAGAAGGTACTCAAGCAACTGCACGATAGCCCCACAGCAGGGCATTTTGGGCAACACAAAACCATGTGGCTGGTTACCAGGGAATTTTGGTGGCCCAAGGTCAGGGAAGATGTGCGGGAGTATGTGAGAGGGTGTGACCAATGCCAACGAGCCAAGGGGGAGAGGCGGGCACCGGCAGGTTTATTAGAACCACTACCCACACCTGAAAGACCATGGGAAACAGTGGCAATAGATTTCATGACTGATCTGCCGAGGTCTAGAGGGAAAACAGCCATCATGGTTGTGGTAGACCTGTTAACTAAAATGGCCCATTTCATAGCCTGCTCACATGCGGTCACAGCAGAAGAAACCGCTAAATTGTTTGTAGAAAATGTGTTTAGGTTGCATGGCGCCCCCTTGAGGGTGGTTTCAGACCGAGGGAAACAATTTACTTCCAGGTTCTGGAGGAAGCTCATGAGCTTACTGCATGTTGAAGTTAATTTCTCAACTGCCCGTCATCCAGAAACCAACGGGCAGGCGGAAAGAGCTAATGGTGTCCTCCAGCAGTATTTGAGGTGTTATGTGAATGACAGAGAAAATGATTGGGTGGAGAAGCTGGCGTTGGCAGAATTTGCCTACAACAATGCAGAGAACGTGTCCACGGGAATGAGCCCCTTTTTGGCTAATCACGGGTGCCATCCCCGAGCCTTCCCAGGGGGGGAAGGGGAGAACTGGAGCGTTCCAGCTGCAGAACAGTTCGTTGAAGAAATGGAAGCGATCCATCGCCAGCTCCAACTTAACTTAAACAGGGCTAAGGAGGAATATAAGAGGCAGGCAGACAAAAACAGAAGGGAAGGTGAAACCATTAGGGTGGGGGACCAGGTGTGGCTGTCAACCAAAGGGTTACCATTCAAAGGGGGTTGTAAGAAGTTAAGACCCAAAAGGCTGGGCCCATTTGAAGTCACGCAGCAGGTCAACCCAGTGGCTTTCAGACTCCGGTTACCGAACCACATGAAGCTGCACCCAGTTTTCCACAGGTCGTTGCTGTCACCGTATAAAGGAGACAGAGAAGGGAGGGTCACTAGGGGGCCAGCAATGGAGGAGAAGGAACACAGCTACCAGGTTGAGGAGATCCTCGATTCCAGGTGGAAGGGAGATCAAGTAGAGTATTTGGTAATGTGGGAAGGGGAACCGGAGTCGGAAAACACCTGGGTTAGGGCAGAGGATGTCAATGACGAAGTTTTAATAGAAACTTTTCATCAGAGGTTCCCACGTAAACCTCAGCCCGTAGCGAGGTTCCGGAGGAAATACTTTGCCACCACCGACGAAGAAGAGGAGTTGGAGGGGTTCACAGATTCCGAGGAGGAGGAGGATTCAGCGAGCCAGGACGGCGATCGATGGAGGGAATTGTTCGAGACGTCTGAAGATGAAGAAGATTCTTTTCGGGGTTTTTACCCTTCATCTCCCAGAGGAGAGGAAATGGGAGGGGGTGAGGGGGGCCCTGGAGGGGAGGTGGATGTCAGGGAACTGCCATCGGAGCATCAGGTGGTGGAGGGTCTCAGGGAGGAAGAAAGAGACTCAACAGCTGAGGCAGGAACCAGCAGGGGGAGGAGTGAATCTCTGAGGGAATGCGAGCAGGAGGGAGGGCTCAGAGACGCTTCCAGTGAGAACAGTGGGGAAGTATCTGAGGCGCCCGTGGGGAGACCCATGCCTCGCCGGAAACTGTCACGCCGTGAATCCAGGAGACGCGTTTCCGTCAAGGAGCTTCTTTGCTGGAAGCGCTTCCGCCGGCAGCCACTGTCAGACTCTACGAGTGACTAGAGCAGACATGTCTGAGGAGCTCTGTCACGCACAGAGGTTTGTGGAGCCGCACAAACTCTGAGGGAGTACGCTTTTACGCACAAGCAGCTAATCATCCCCTCACAGGTTAGGTCCAGTCAAAGGCGACTATGGGGTTGCGGCGCTTATCTCGCTTTCAGGCTGAGGGAGCTGGCGTTTGTCCACAGACAGCTTTCCAGGTCATGTGGCCAGCATGACTAAACCGCTTCTGGTGCAACGGGACACTGTGACAGAAGCTAGAGCGCACAGAAACGCTGTTTACCTTCCCACTGCAGCGGTACCTATTTATCTACTTGCACTGATGTGCTTTCAAACTGCTAGGTTGGCAGGAGCAGGGACAGAGCAACGGGAGCTCACCATGTCGCAGGGATTTGAACCACCGACCTTCCGATCGGCAAGCCCAAGAGGCTTAGTGTTTAGACCACATGTTCAGTAAAGAATGACAGCCAGGGCTCATCTCTCTCTCTCTCCCTCCCTCTCTCTGGCTCTGGGTTTGACAAGTTCAAGTGCTGCCTGTTGCATTATAGTCACGCTGAACTCCCACCCTTCCAGCCAGTGTGGTGTAGTGGTTAAGAGCAGTAGTCTCGTAATCTGGTGAACAGGGTTCACTTCCCCGCTCCTCCACATGCAGCTGTTGGGTGACCTTGGGCCAGTCACACTTCTTTGAAGTCTCTCAGCCCCACTCACCTCACAGAGTGTTTGTTGTGGGGGAGGAAGGGAAAGGAGAATGTGAGCCGCTTTGAGACTCCTTCGGGTAGTGATAAAGCGGGATATCCATTCCAAACTCTTCTTCTCTTCTTGTGTTCCAGACAGGCGGAAAACCAGAAGCCGGGTTTTGTGCCCCCACGGGAGCTGGGCAAGCACAGTCCTCTGATCAAGAGCCAGTCCATGACCAGCATTCAGAAAGGCCGAGGGAAGGAAGAGCCGCAGGCCCCTTTGCACCCAGTCAGAACCAGGACCAAAGTGCAGCGCACCCAGAGCGTCCCGACTCAGAACAAGGCAGCCCGACGTCTCCAGAAGCAGAGGAGCACCGAGCACGTGGCCGAGAGCAGGGAGAGCAGCCCTCGACTTTGTACCTCCTACCCGCATGGCGCCAGCAAAGCATCCCAGGTAATCAGGGCTCTAGACTGGCCCTCTTGACTACTGGTGGCCCACAACTGCCTGCAGCTCAACACAAGTTCCCTGGAAAGGCGTAAAGGACCAGAATCTGTAAGGCCCACTGGGAGTGCAGAATAGGCACCATCATGGGGGTCATTCACTGTCATAGAATCATAGGATCTTAGAGTCGGATGGGATCCCAGGGTCATCTAGTCTAACCCCCTGCAATGCAGGAATCTCAACTAAAGCGTCCATGACAGATGGATGTTTGGAGAGTGAATAGGGTCTGGGTGATGAAGGGTGGCCTTTCTTCTTGACACAGGACAGCACCCTTGTCTTCCATGTCACTTCCCTAATTTGTTTACCCAGGAATCCCACTGCAATAGTTCAAATCCCAGGGTGAGCTCCCATTGCTCTGTCCCAGCTCCTGCCAACCTAGCAGTTCAAAAGCACACCAGTGCAAGTAGATAAATAGGTACCACTGCAGCAGGAAGGTAAACAGCATTTTCATACGCTCTGGTTTCTGTCCCAGTGTTCTGTTGTGCTAGTAGCGGCTTAGTCCTGCTGGCCACAGACAGAAAGCTGTCTGTGGACAAACACTGACTCCCTCGGCCTGAAGCAAGATGAGCGCCGCAACCCCATAGTCGCCTTGGACTGGACTTAACCATCCAGGGGTCCTTTACCTAGTAAAATATGCAGGTAAAATGAACCACGGAAAGAGAGGAAGGGAAGTCACTGGATATCTTAAAGTTTGTAAAATGTTTATTTGAAATTGTAAAACAGAAAACTTAATAAAAATCATTGCATAGTAACAATAATGTTGATTGTGTTCTAGGGGTATCCGAAGCTCCACCCATCTGCCTCACTGCCCCGGAAGCCCACTGTGCCTTGGCTGAGGCACTCTGAAGAAGCAGCTGCCCAGCAAAGCAGCCTCTATGCCATGCAGCCACTGGAACAGGTGGGAGAATCACTTCCACTCAGAATATCAGACCCAGACACCCCCACTCCTCAGTGCATGTGCTAGTAGCACTTTGCATTCTGGGACCAGAGCGGCAGTCCACTATTGACTTGAGTTAGTTGTGATTTCTCAAAAAAATGTTGTTCTGGGCAATGATGTTTGGCTAGTTTAGAGGGGGCTTCCACCCTATAGACTGGTGCACTGCCATGTCTAGAAAGGGATGAATTATGTCACCTGGAGGCAGTCTTTTGTTCCAGTACACTTAGCTACCTATGGTAGAGTCCCCTTCCTCCACAGAACGAAAACCATAACCCTGTTTCATGCTTGGCATCCCAACATTTTACAGACTTGAGAAAGAGAATGGGATAGCGGGAAGATTCAGGACCTTCAGATGCTTCTGTAATGTTTAGACTTAGGAAGCAGGCCTGTTAATGTCATCCCTAGGCTATAAAAAGTGATGGTGGAGGACTGGGAATGCCTCCTAACAGGCTAATGGCCCAGGCAAGATTTGAACCCAGGACTCATCTCTCAGGGCTTATCCACACTTACCTTTCCCCAGCTCTATCCAGGCACGGTCCACACTTAAAAGGTCTTTGTCAGGGTGGGTGTGTTTTTGCCCTAGAGCTTTCTCCATGAAAACCCACTCTTTAAAGCTCAGTCGGAGCAAACAGCCATCTGCAGAAAATCCACATTGACTTTTGCTACAATTGAGTGCTAAAGAGTAGGTTTTCACAGGCGAAACTCTGGGCAGAAAACAAAACAAAAACACCATGCTAGGACACAGAGCTTTTAAGTGCGGACCTCTGCCTGGAAAGAGTGGGGCAAAAGTTAGGTGCAAATAAGCCCAATGCCCTAGCGGCAGGATTCCTGCCTCTGGGCCCCTTGCCATGGCTATGACCTTGCTTCTGCTCCATTGACCCTGTGCAAGGCCACCCAGGAGAGAGAGCTTCCACTGCTTCAAGCCCCTGGCTGCTCTAACTACTAGCCTTGTTTACCCCCACAGTATGGGAAGCAGATGGAAGAGCTACAGATGGAACTGACCAGAGCGAGGGAGAAGCAGCAACTCTTCGAAGAGCAGCTGGAAAGACTGACGACCCAGAACCAAATGCTGCTAGAGGAGCAGGCCAAGTTCCAGGAGCGGGAAGAGGCTCTCTGCAAGAGGCTGGAGGAGACCGAGAGCTGCCTTGTGCAGCTAAGCACCAGGTGAGGGATCCATGAGATCTTCTAAAGACCTGCATGGTCACCTTAGCTCTGGTGCCTTGGCTCCTGGAAGCTTTTCAGTCTGTCCCTGATTTGAGGGCCTTGTCATGAGGCACTGTCTTTTAAAAAACAACATTTTTATTGATTTTTACAAATAATTTCCAAAAATCATATAACGTGCTTTCTTATCTTATACAATGTTTTGGACTTCCATTAACTGCATCTGAAGATTTTCTTAATCTGCATTTCATTATTTTCAGTATTACATTTAATACTCCTTCACTAATAATTCTTATCATAGTTTTCTCTGCAATATTTCACATAGTCCTCCTTACAAAGCTTCTTGCAATCCTACTAGTTTAATCTGTTGCTTACAATTGCTTTTCAAACGATTCATATACTATTTACCCCAGTCCTCTGAGAAGCTCTGATCCTGCAGCTTTTTAATCCTTCCTGTCATCTTATCCAGTTCTGCATAGTCCATTAATTTCGTTTGCCATTCTTCTTTTGTCGGTAGTTCTTCTGGTTTCCATTTCTGTGCCAACAATACTCTTGCTGCTGTTGTTGCATATAAAAGCAGTTTATTGTCTTGTCTATTAATGTCCTCACTTCATGAGGCACTGTCTTGGCCCAAGTCCCCTGCTAGGAAGCAATATGAAGAGGACATTTTCTGGAGCCAGAACCAAGCTGACCAAGGGCAGCTGCCTTGAATCTTGGGAGTCCAGTAGGTAGTTGCTAGGACACAAACCACTTGTGCCAAGTGACTTGGTTGAAAGAAGGTCAGCTGATGAGTTAAATCCTGCTCAGGTCGGCAGGATTCCATGCAAACCACATCAGATCCACTGCTAAAATGAAGGATTTTTCATCTGCTTTTGAACAGGGTTTAAAGAATGGGTTTTGCATTAGAATCCCCTTCCAAAATGAAGGGGTGGTAGAAATCTTCATTTTAGCAGCTCCTTATAAGGTTCTTTGACGTTCCAAGTCCGATGAGGAAGTAGAGTAAAAAATGTTCCCCAGTGGTTTGGTGTATCCAGTGTGAGAAGAGTTTTGCATCTCTGTCCTTTGTCAGCCTTGTGAGGTCTTGTAGGCCTTGGGCTGAGAGACAGTGACTTGTCCAAAGCCAGCCAGTGTACCTATGGTAGGGACTGAGGAGGTTGAAACAGCTTGAGTTCGCTAGATTATACTGGATCCTCTTCTGTTGCAGGGTGACTAGTGTAGAGACCAGCTGGAAGAAGGATCACGAGAAGCTTCGAGCTAGTGAGGAGAAAACCAAGAATCTGGTAAGGGCTCTCTGTAGCCATTCAACCTGGTGGTCAAGGGGCAGGGGCAGGAGAAAATGGGGAGCCACTCAGGGAAATTGCTCAACAAAGGCTCAGGAACTAAACATCTTCCAAGATAATAATGCCCACTCACATCATAAAGAGCTCATAACCCACTTACTGTCGGCAGCCAGAAACATCATAGCCAGACATTGGAGAGACCTATCAGGAATGAACATGGACCAATGGTATCAAATAGTGTGGGAAAACAGCCTTATTAGGAAAACTAACCAAAATATCCAATTCAGGTAAACTCCCACTCTCCTTTTTAAATTTAATTGAAAATTTAAATCTTTACGATGCTTGGAGAACAAAAAACTCCAGGGTAAAGGATATAACACATTACTCTGAAGCACATAAATCAGGTGGACGAATTGATGCAATTTGGGTATCTAAAAAATTGATGCTGAATCTCGATAAAGCGGAAATATTAAATAGATCTATATCAGATCACAATCCTGTGGCAATCTACATGAAATTCAAAAGACGTACCAAAGGTAGGTGGAGAATGAATGATGAGGTGTGGAGAGATGAACAAAGAGTAAGTAAAGCGAAAGAAATCTTGAAAGAATGTTTTGAATTAAATGAGAACCAAGATACAGATAGGAAAATAATTTGGGATGCGAGTAAAGCGTTTATGAGAGGGTACGGAATACAGCAAATGGGGAGAATTAAGAAAAATAAGGATAATAATATGATGGAAATAAATAAACAAATAAAAGAAAAAGAAATGGTAAAAAATCCAAAAAATGAAGAAACGCTTCAGAGTATAAAAAAATTACAATTGCATTTATCAAATTTACTGAAACTGAAATGGGGGCAAATAGAAGAATAGGAGAATAGAAGAAGTATGGTTCCCCTTTATCACATACACAGCCCAACAAGGCAATAACAAGAATCCGCCGACAGCATATGAATCAATCTGGCTAACCTGATCCAAACACACACACACTCTCACACAAAAACAAATTTCACTACAGCCAACCAGAGACAACCAACCACACCCTAGGCCACCCCCAACCTCTCTCACCACCAAGGAAATACAACAAGCGAACAGTAAGAGAACCCACACAAGTGACGCTGACACAAAACCCCACAGAAGAAGTGAAGCACTGCCACCCCACCCCACTCACCATTCCCCCCTCTTTTCTTCCTAACCTAACACTGCATGCAACACTAATGTCTCACAACAAATGAAACTGATCTGTAGAAAACACAACTTGGAAAAAGAGATAGTGCATGTATTTTTGTAAACTAAGAAATCTTTGATAATTTTCTTTTTAAAAAAGGCTCAAGAAGAGTAGAAGCATCCGTATCTCATTTAGGAGGCACACTCCAAAGAGATATTTCAGCACACATTTCATTGCAGTAAGATGTGAGTCCCTGGACCAGCTGCAAAACGCCCACCTGATTGTTTTACTGCAAATAGATATGCTGAAGTTAGACAATTGATTCACTGGGGGTTCGATGACCCCCACTTGCCCACTGCTTGATTTGTACAGTGAGAGGTGCTGAGGCTTAATAATAATAAATAATAATAAAATTTTATTTATACCTCGCCCGCCCGGGAGGGAAACATAAGGGTCAGACTGAGTCCAAACCAAAGGCCAGGTGGAACAGCTCTATCTTGCAGGCCCTGCGGAAAGATATCAAGTCCTGCAGGGCCCTGGTCTCTTGTGACAGAGCGTTCCACCACGTCAGGGCCAGTACTGAAAAGGCCCTGGCCCTAGCTGAGACCAATCTAACCACCTTGCGACCTGGGACCTCCAAAATGTTGTCATTTGTGGACCTTAAGGTCCTCCGCGGGGCACACCAGGAGAGGCGGTCCCGTAGGTACGTGGGTCCTAGGCCGCATAGGGCTTTAAAGGTCAAAACCGGCACCTTAAACCTGACCCTGTACTCCACCGGGAGCCAGTGCAGTTGATAAAGCACTGGATGAATGTGATCCCACGGCAAGGACCCCGTAAGGAGCCTCGCCGCGGCATTCTGCACCCGCTGGAGTTTCTGGGCCAGCTTCAAGGGCAGCCCCGCGTAGAGTGAGTTACAATAATCAAGCCTGGAGGTGACCGTCGCATGGATCACCATGGCCAGATCAGGGCGAGAAAGATACACAAGCCAACTGTTTCTCCAATGTCCCCTTTGCAGGAGCGCCGCCTGTCTGGGATGGAGAGGGACCACGACCAGCTGCTCCGTGCCGTCGGTCAGATGCTGGGATATGCAGGGAAACCATCCAGTGCACAGCAGAAGCCCCTCTCGGGGCCAGTGTGGGTGGACAGGGCTGAGAATGGGGACGAGACCTAGCCCGCTTCCCTTCACGTCCAAAAATGCAAAGCTGCTGCATCTCCATAGTGGAAACTCTCCTCTCCCCGGACAACCCTGGAAGTCTCTCCAAGGGAACCTTCCTGCACATCACTCTGGTGGATCCTCCAGCTGGAGCCCACAGGGAGCTTTGCTTCAACCTCCCGTGCCTTCCTCACGGCTTTGATTCCAGCGCTACGCAGCCATCGCCACCCTTTCATCCCCGCCTGAGACGGCATCCATTCCACAAGCCCCGGCTCTGCTTTCTGGCTTCAGGCTTTCATCTGCAACAGCTGCTTTCCCTTCTCTTCTGAGATGAACCATTTCTCATCCCATCTGATTTGCCCCCCAGTATTTTCATATCACAAGGGACACGGGTGGCGCTGTGGGTTAAACCACAGAGCCTAGAATTTGCCGATCAGAAGGTAAGCGGTTCGAATCCCCGCAATGGGGTGAGCTCCCATTGCTCGGTCCCTGCTCCTGTCAACCTAGCAGTTCGAAAGCACACCAGTGCAAGTAGATAAATAGGTACCGCTCCAGCGGGAAGGTAAACGGTGTTTCCATGTGCTGCTCTGGTTCACCAGAAGTCATGCTGGCCACAAGACCCAGAAGCTGTACGCTGGCTCCCTTGGCCAATAAAGCAAGATGAGCACCGCAACCCCAGAGTCAGTCACGACTGGACCTAATGGACTGGACCCTTTACCTTTACCTTATTTTCATAACACAATAGCAAAGATGTGGGTGTTTAAATCTGGACTTTCCCTAGCTATATAGAAAGGATGTGGGCTTGTTCACACTTCACTTCTCCCATGTCTAGAAAGCACGGGTCCAAGAGGTTTTCCACTTGCCCTGTTTGTAAAAACCCGATTACCGTTTGTTCCAGTTAAGCACTTAACCACCCTGGTTTTCTCCAGGGGAAAGTAGCCAGTAAAATGTGGATGACCCCAAATTGCTAGGGTTGCCATACGTCTGGAATTTCCCAGACATAGCCAGAATACTGCAGTTAGAAGCAGTATAATGTCTGGGCGTAAATTGCTTTGAAAAGGCCTTGGCCAAACTTTTGTGTCCGGATTTTCACTTTTTGAAATATGGCAACCCTACGAGTTGCGAACCACCTTCTTCTTGCAAATACAGTGGACCCTCTGGATACAAATGTAATTCATTCCAGGGGTCCGTACGTACCCCAAAAAATCTGCAAGTAGAGGCGCCGCTTCTGCGCATGTACACGGCATGATAGAGCGCTTCTGTGCATTCACGCGTGCTGAAACCCGGAAGAATACACTTCTGGGTTTGCCGCGTTCGCAACCCGAAAGTTACGTTACCCAAAGGTCATGTAACCCGAGGGTCCACTGTATAGCCCATCAAGCAATAAAGGCATAAAAGTGAAAGCACTTGTGTGTGGACAAAGATACGCAATTGTACACACAGAAACAGCAGCCCAATGTACGCATGAATGCCCTAGTGTGGACACAGCATAAAAGAGTGAAGGGGGAAGAAACTGCATCTCTCTGAGCGCACCAATTGCCTCCCTGCATCATTTTCTCTTAGCCAGGCTCACTTCCAGTGTCAGAATCTGGCCAGGTGGCAGGGTCATTCTCCTGGAAGACAAAGACAGGTGAGAGAAGTAAGCCATGAACAGAGAGAGGCTCCATACCTTTCACCCCTGCATCTCCTTTGCTGAGAATCAATAGTTTTTGTCTTTCTGCCAGGCTTGTTTCAGCATGCCTGTATAATCCAGCATCTGCCACTGAGCTATGCAATGTCTCAACTTTTCTTTTACCATGCAAATATAATTCTGGTTTGTCGGTTTTGAGATATATATGTTACGAAATTGCAGTTTTTCGGCAGGTATGAGGCTGTGGGGTGGGGATGTGGGGTACAAATGGATAAACTGTGTGCCATCAGGACTCCTGCCCCCTTTCCATCAGAAGGTCTTAAATTACCGTATTTTTCGTCCCATAGGACGCTCCGTCCCATAGGACGCACCTAGTTTTTTGGGGGGGAAATAAAGGGAAATTTTTTTCCCTTTATTTCCCCCCCAAAAGCAGGTCGGGGAAACTGAACCAGGTCGAGGAACAGCGGGATAGCAGCGCTGCGCCTCCCTGCTGTCCCCCGAGCTTGTGGGGCTGGCCCATGTCTGCCCGGCGTGAGGGGCGCTCTGCATCAGGGCGCCCCGCCCGCCGGGCGGCAGGCTGCTATCTGCAGTGTGGGGAGCCCTGCGGGGAACTCCTGCAAGGTTCCCCACGCTGCGGATGTCTGCCCGGCGCGGGGGGCGCTCTGCTTCAGGGTGCCCCTCGCGCTGGGCGGCAGGCTGCTATCCGCAGCGTGGGGAGCCTTGCGGGGAACTCCTGCAAGGCTCCCCACGCTGCGGATGTCTGCCGGGTGCGGGGGCTGCTCTGCTTCAGGGCGCCCCTCGCGCTGGGCGGCAGGCTGCTATCCGCAGCCTAGACTTCCCTGCGGGACCTCCCGCAGGGCTGCCTAGGCTGCGGGTGTGTTCCTGAAGCCTGGAGAGTGAGAGGGGGCGGTGCGCACCGACCCCTCTCGCTCTCCAAGCTTCAGCAAAAGCCTGCATTCGCCCCATAGGACGCACCCAGATTTCCCCTTCATTTTTGGAGGGGAAAAAGTGCGTCCTATAGAACGAAAAATATGGTATTTCTTTATAGGCATAGAGAGCTGGATTTTCTTGGGAGGGGGTGTTGTCACATTAACCCGTCAATACACTGAATCTCCAACCGGCCTTGGGGAATCTGCATAAACTGACTGAATTTTGTACATCTTCAGCCAAGCTTTGCAGATGCTTCAAGGGCCTCTGGGATGCACACTACTGTCCTGAGTCCTGGACATTGGCCAGGATCAACTGGAATTTGGAGTCCTTTCCCATTTTGGTGGCTCTTTTCAGATGGAGAGAGGAGTTCAAAAACATCAGAGCCCACTTTTGATGTGGCAACCAGGTTGTTGTATGACTCCGAGTGGGTCTTGTGCCTGGGGAGAGCATTTGTGCTGGTGTGCTTGGGACCAAACGTCTTTTCAGCCTGCCATGGAAACAATGATGCTGATGCGCCGGCTCACTTTCAAGAGATGAGGTCCTGAGCTCCAGCACTGGGAACTGCCATCAACTCACAACCATTCCTGGAGGGCCTGTGGGAACATGGAGTTTTGTTGCTGTACCGTGTCAGGCTTCGGGGACTTGGCTTCCTACACCCTCCCCCCTTGGCCGTAGATAAGCAGAACAAAGCGAAAAGAGTCTCTCACTATTTAAAGAGTGACTAAACAACATGACTAAATGACTAAACAACAACAACCCACTTCCCCCCAGTCACTTCCGCTCCTTGCAACCTGATCTTGCAACCACTGTGCTTTTTATGTAGCCACCTTATCTGCTCTGTGTGACCTTGGACTGATAGGCTGGACACTTTCCAGTGAGAGAGAGTCTGTTAGCTCTCTCTCTTCCAGTTCTTCTTCACTTTGCTGTTCACCCCCCAGTTCTTCCCAACTTTTGTCTTCAGAATTATGCCCCTCTGCAAGCCACTGTTCTAAATCTATACTGCTCCACTGCTCCTGGGCAGCTTCCAGGAACCTGGTCAGAAGCAGGGGGAGGTTCCCACCATTCCTCATCAGAGCTGTACTCCTCAGCCTGGTCTCTGACATACTGGAAACATATGTCCCTTGATTTCCAGGCACAGGTCTGAGCGGTTTTGCTTTTGTCATTTCACTTTCCCTGGGAAAACCCACTCTTTGCTGTTGAATCAGAACAAACGTACGTTGGGTTTCCTCAGAGATTGACATTGGTTCTGCTTTAGCAGCAAACGGCGGGAAAGTGGGGAAAGTGGTGGGAGAAAAGAAAAACCTCTGGGACCTAAGACATTGTGGGGCAAATGGAAGTAGGGATGAGCTCTTGCAACAGGGCTGGAGAAACCTTCCAAAGATTTTCCAGGAGTTGGCATCAGCTGAGGCCCCACATCATTTTAGAGCAAGGCGAAGGATTGGTTTCATTTGTTTTCAACCGCCTTGTCACGTAGCCAAATCTGATTGGCTACATAGTGCCGTGATATCATCACATTCCCTACATATAATCCCTGCTTGGCTGGGATGACCTGGGGAAAAAGAGAGCCAGGGCAGTGGGAAGGGGGTGATGGCGATGAAACAGGAGCAGAAGGGGAGACTGGAGCTCAAAAACTCAGTGAAAACTGAAAAAGTAAAGGTACTGTTTAGAGGAGGGAGGGGTCATAATCATAATTTATTATTTATAGCCCGCCCATCTGGCTGGGTTTCCCCAGCCACTCTGGGTGGTTTCCAACTGAATATTAAAAACAATCCAGCACCAGACATTAAAAACTTCCCTAAACAGGGCCACCTTCAGTTGTCTTTTAAAAGTAAAATAGTTGTTTATTTCCTTGACATCTGAAGGGAGGGTGTTCCACAGGGTGGCCGCCACTACCAAGGAGGCCCTCTGTTTGGTTCCCTGTAACCTCACTTCTCGCAATGAGGGAACTGCCAGAAGGCCCTCGGTGCTGGACCTCAGTGTCCAGGTTGAACAATGGGGGTGGAGACGCTCCTTCAGGTATACTGGGCCGAGGCCATTTAGGGCTTTAAAGGTCAGCACCAACACTTTGAATTGTCATTTTGTGCCCCACAGTCTGCTTTTCCTCCAAAAACACCCATAGGGATAAAATCAGTGGCTCTAGGGCAGTTTAAATCCACTGCAGTCCCACCACTGGTTTGGGAAATGGTTTACACACAACAATGTTAGTTGCAATCCGTATCAGTCCTGTATCTATCCCGGGATTTCTTAGGAGACGTTGAATGTTGATGCATTTCCCAGAAAACCAGCTTTAATCTGAACAAAGGTGGTGGGGAAGAAACAACCTAGCTGCGTTTTAAGCCAGTCATGCATGCGAAGTCAAGCAGCCAAAACTATATGTTGCAAAAAGCACTTCTGGACACTAGGAGGTACCCTGTTTCCAAAAATAAAAGTTTTCCTTTTGACATACTTGTTCAAAGAAAAGAGACACACACAACGTTCACTTCAGGGACAAGGCAAATACTGTGCCCCCTAACCGGTGGTTCCTGTCAAGGCCGGGTGGTGATGGGGGTAAGGAAGGGTCTTCCTGGGAGGGAGAGGGAAGCTGGGGAGGGAACAGTGCCGACCGTTTATTTTATTATTATTATTTATTTCATGAATTTTTTACACCGCTTGTAACCCCTCAAAGTGGATTATTTTTCTTTTGAAATTTTGTGGGGCTCCTCTCTAACTTTGCACCCAGGACAATAGCCCCTCTGTACACACACACACACACACACACACACACACACACACACACACACACTGCTGTGCCATTAGCTTCACCTAGAACCTCCATACCTGTGAGTGTTTTGCTTCTGTTCTGTTCTTCCTTCAGAAAAGAAAAATGGGGAAAAGAGAGGTTTTACTTCAGGAGCTCTGTTCAAGGTTGGAGTCACCAGAGGTGGACTTCGGTATTTCAAATTTCAGCGGCGCCCTGTGCGAGGCCAAAATTTTGCACACACCCCCCCCCCACCTTCTGTTCTGCTCATTTCACTACATCATAGATCTGATGCCCTGCACCGCCCACTAGGCTCGGTGCCCAGTGCGGTCGCGTTGCCCTAAATGTGCCTCTGAAGTCATGACATCAAAATGCCAGTTCCCAAGGTTTTGTCACACTCTGCTGATGTGACAAAAAAACAAAACCTGGGAGGGTGTGAATGATCTGCAGTCTGCTGAGAAAGGACTAAACTTTGGAAAGAAGCAGAAGTCCCAGCAAAGGAAGAATGGATACAGAAACCTATGGAATATGCAGAAATGGCAAAACTTAAGGAAGAATAAGAAATCAAGATAGCAATTTTTTAAAAAAATAAAAGAATGGAAATGGTTTATTGACTATTTACAGAAAAATCATAAACAGATAAAAACATTGGCAGGATTATTGTAGCAACCTGCAGTTTCATAAGAGTATATATTTAAAGAAGGTGAATAAAGGAGCAAATTAAGTTAATTTGGATATGCAGAATATATCAAAAATAAATTTAAGGAACCGCAGAAGAAGTTTTGAAATGTCAAAATGAATGTAAAATTGGTGAAATGTATAAAACTAGTGAAATGTATAAACGTGAAAAGAAAGAAAGAAAGAAAGAAAGAAAGAAAGAAAAAGAAAGAAAATAAGAAAGAAAACAATAAAGAGAGAGAGAGAGGACTAAACTTGCGTCACATCCCATACAAAGGCAGTATGTCTTTTTATTTTCTCCAGTACACATGAATGTTTGGTAGTTTCTCTTAAAGAGAAGGAAAGTACTGACGCAATGTTGTGGTTGGGGCAAACCGGCTTGCTGCCCCTGACCCACAGACGCACCATGCTCACCACCAGGGCTCTGACAGAAAAGCATGCTCCAGTGGCGTAGCGTGGGGGGTGCAGGGGGGGCCGGCCGCACCGGGCGCAACATCTGGGGGTTAGGGGTAGGGGGCGCAAATCCACGGGTTAGGGGGCGCAAATTACTTGCCTTGCCCCGGGTGCTGACAACCCACGCTACGCCACTGGCATGCTCACTCAGTGCTTCGAGTGCCACTGTGGAGTCGTGGTGAAGAGTGTCGTGCTAGGATCTGGGAGAGACCAAGTTCAAATCCGTCCTGGACCATGAAGCTCCCTAGGTGATCTTAGACCAGTGCCTGTCTTTCAGCCCAAGCTACCTTACAGGGTTGTTGTCGGGGTTAAAGGAGTGGGGGGGGGACATGAGCACCACCTAGAACCCCTTGGAGGAAAAAGTGGGATAGAATTGGAATAAATTAAACAAACAAACAAACCCTACTGGATGTCTTTGTGGCTCATTTATGGAATTTTTTTTTTTTTGCTTGGTTTAAATAAGTGTGAGCTGTTTATTCTAGAAAGAAGGTGCCAGTACTCGCTATGAAGTTGCTAGAGCAGGGGTCAGCAAACCTCTTCAGCAGGGGGCTGGTCCACTGTCCCTCAGACCTTGTGGGGGGGCCGGACTATATTTTGAAGAAAAAAAATATGAACAAATTCCTATGCCCCACAAATAACCCAGAGATGCATTTTAAATAAAAGCACACATTCTACTCATGTAAAAACACGCTGATTCCCAGACTGTCTGTGGACTGGATTGAGAAGGCGAATGGGCCGGATCCGGCCCCCGGGCCTTAGTTTGCCTACCCATGTGCTAGAGTAAGTGCAACACTTTTAAAGAAAGAAAATGTGCCTGTACTGCGTACCCGCGAGTACTCTCAGAAAAAAAAACACACCTCACTGAGTGTGGGAAAAGGAAGTAGGCCCCACTGGTCGTCGTCTTCTTCTTCTTCTTCTTCTTCTTCTTCTTCTTCTTCTTCTTCTTCTTCTCTGACCTGGCCAAGGCTGAAACTGAAAACCCCTGGAATTCCCACGGTAGTTGCAGAAAGAGACTGAGATAAATTTCTCGGAAGAACAGCTCTGGAGTGGCAGCAAGTATACACAACCATATAGCAAATAGTGTGGTTCCTTAAGAATGCACATTCTCTATTTATAGGGTGGGAATCTTTTCCAGCTCAAGCGACACATTCATCAACTCACAGAAAATCTTCCGGGGCAGGGGTGGGACATGCTGTTTCGTCGCTTGAGGCGAAATGGAAAGTTCCGCCCCTCTCTGCAGCACTGATCACCCCATCCCTGCCACCCCACCATTCACCTCGGCTGGCACTGCCACCCACCGCTGCCCCCTCTGCTAACTTAGGGCGAGCTCTCACGAGACCTTGCTGAAGCCTCACGAGATCTCTCACTCTCCGTGAGATCTCGGCGAGATTTCTAGCCAGAAATTGGCACCAATGCTTCTCCACCTGCAGTGGAAGTCAGCAAAGCATGAAACACTTGCAATTGAAGCTGCAACATGCTAGGGAATGTGTTCAGAAAGGACTAGTAACAGTGTCCTACATGCCAGGTAATGAAATTCCTGATGATTTATTGTCCAAGGTTGTTCTGAAGGATCAACACTGTACCTATGTACAGAAACTGGGTTTGTACTGAGATTGTACTAACACACTGCCCAGTGGTGTTCACAGAAAGGGGAAGGGTGTTGGTTTCTGTTTGCTGCCACTGTGCAGTTGCTTGGAGTCACAGGACTGTTTTACATTCCAGAGACATTCCAGACTGTTGGAAGTCTCACGGAAGACGGGAGACGGATGTGATGTTACTGTTTCCTGTTCCTTTGTTGTTGCCGTTTCTCTTTCTATGCTCCTCCTGATGGAAACATGCAGATGGGGACAGATATGCTCCTGCTTTAAGTTGTTTACATACTGTCTTCTCTTGCACATTATTTACTATAAAGCTTGATGACTAAGCTCCTTAGTGACAAAATGTCGGATTACCGGATTACTGGAACGACACCCGAGCACTTAACCACTGGTATATCACAAGTAGGGCTGTGGGTGGCACTGTGGTCTAAACCTCTGGGCCTCTTGGGCTTGCCAATCAGAAGGTTGGTGGTTTGAATCCCCATGAAGGGGTGAGCTCCTGTTGTTCTGTCCCAGCTCCTGCCAACCTAGCAGTTCGAAAGCATACCAACGCAAGTAGATAAATAAGTACCGCTGTGACAAGATGGTAAACAGCGTGTTTGTGCACTCTGGCTTCTGTCACGGTGTCCCGTTGCACCAGAAGCAGTTTAGTCATGCTGGCCACATGACCCGGAAAACTGTCTGTGGACAAATGCCAGCTCCTTTGGCCTGAAAACAAGATGAGTGCCACACCCCATAGTCGCCTTTGACTGTCCAGGGGTCCTTTACCTTTACCTTTTTATATCATAAGTGGACTCTTTATTACTGTGTCTGCAATTGTTCAAGATAAAATCCATTTTGGAAAGAGAAGAAATTGAGCACCAAACCAGTTACAGTGGTACCTCGGGTTAAGTACTTAATTTGTTCCAGAGGTCCGTTCTTAACCTGAAACTGTTCTTAACCTGAAGCACCACTTTAGCTAATGGGGCCTCCTGCTGCTGCTGCGCCGCCGGAGCACGATTTCTGTTCTCATCCTGACGCAAAGTTCTTAACCTGAGGTACTATTTCTGAGTTAGTGGAGTCTGTAACCTGAAGCGTATGTAACCTGAGGTCCCACTGTATTATATTACAAGTGAACTCTTTATTTACTGTGTTTGCTATTGTTTAAGATAAAATCTATTTGGGAGAGAAACTACTTTTGCCATTTGCATGGATGTCTATTGTTTGTTTACAGATAGTTGCCTTGGGGATATTATCTTGTGTCGATTGCAGGGGAAAGAGGTAGTAGTTTCCTCTCAATAGTGCTACTGGAGTGTTCATCAGATGGGTAGGGACAAGGTTGCAGCGGCAAGGTCAGGGGAACGCGTACCTCCAACATTTCTCCATCCTATTCCATACTACTACTACTACTACTACTACTACTACTAATAATAATAATAATTTATTAGTTATACCCTGCCCATCTGACTGGGTTGCCCCAGTCACTCTGGGTGTCTTCTAACATATAAATAATATTCAAACATTAA
This sequence comes from Podarcis bocagei, assembly GCF_964188305.1. NCBI lineage: Eukaryota > Metazoa > Chordata > Lepidosauria > Squamata > Lacertidae > Podarcis > Podarcis bocagei. The sequence continues at coordinate 11,013,681 of NC_138143.1, read as the reverse complement.
ATGTTTTTTTAAAAACACCTTCCCTATACAGGGCTGCCTTCAGATGTCTTCTAAAGGTTGAAAAACTACTTATCTCCTTGGCTCGGGGGTTGCATAACTCCATACACTCCAACATTTCTCCAAGGAAAACAGGGACGTCCTAAGGAAAAGTGGGACATTCCGGGATCAAAACAGAACCAAAACAGCTTCTGTAAATCTGGGTCTGTCCCTGGAAAACAGAGACACTTGGATCGTCTGGGAGCTTGCCCAACCTCACTGCTGCCCCCTTACCCCACCCTGCCCTCTTGCAAGCCACCGTTGTGGTCTAGAGAGGTGGCATAGCCTGTCCCATGGGCAGGACAGAGAGGCCCAGAGGTCTCCATTTGGTCCCCATGCCTGTTGCATTCCCACCGCTGGTCTCTGGTTTGACAGGAAGAAGCACCAGAATAGGAAATGTTCCTACCTGCCACTCCCAGATTTGCTCTTGCAGGCTCTGGTTCTTGAGAGTCTTTTCCCCACAACATGAAACAGGATAAAGTCATCCTTTCCCCACTTCTCAGGTTTGTTGACAAACCTGTCCAAGAATTTAAGGCTTGGTACCTATGAGTAATTCAGATGTGCCAATGCCGCCAGGTCTTCTTGACATGGGTTCTTTGCCTCGGATAATGTTTGTCCCAGGGAAGAAAAGGTTCAAGACCTATGAAGTTTTGTCTTCCAAGTGGGGGCAGATTCCATCAGAAGGGGCTGGCTCTTAAGGCACACAGAAACGTTCGCCGGACGGATGAGGAGTTCTGTGTAAATCAAAAGTCTGTGTGGAACTCTTCTGCTGTCCTGTCTGGTTGGTGGGCCTTGAGGTAACAGCTGTCGGAACCCCCATAAACATCATGGAAATGTGAAGCTAGGAAGACCCCACTCTGGGGGCCTGGGCACAAAAAATGGAGGCAAATTATTTCCTCAGTCTCATCTGAGTCAGAGATGCCTCATTGCAAGTGACAACTGCCACACCTTGTGTGAGCAGAAAGCAAGCAGATGGCCACCAAATCAGAAATAAACCTGTCATGGCCCCTGAGAAGATGGGTGTGCATTTATGGGCCATGCTGCTATCTATAAGTGGGCCCCTATGGCCCAATGCCTCTAAGGTCCAACAAGGCTTGGAAGAATTGTCTGCTTTTGCTGGGTGTCTGCTGGGGTCTCTCCCCACCAAAGCTTCCCCTGCCCCCAAATGCTTTATTTGATACCCCCAGGGCTAGCTGATGAAGGTTTTGACATTTCAGGGTACAGAGAGTTGTGGACAAAATAGTACCACACAGAGGGCTATTTCTAGGGTGAGTTCAGGACGGCCTATTGGTCCCAAGACTCCTAACCATTCTGGTTTAAAGCCAAATGAGATATAATGGGGTGGCTACTGTGAGTAGATTTTATTTATGCACCATTCACACATAATCTGAACAAACACAAACCCCTGTGTTACAAAATGTAACAAACTACAAAAATGCAAACACAACGCGGTTGTTGTGTTATTATGTCATTCAAAATATACAAATAAGCCACTTCAAAATTATGTATATATCATACAACATATCTCACAAAATATACAAGTACCGTATTTTTTGCTCTATAAGACTCACTTTTTCCCTCCTAAAAAGTAAGGGGAAATGTGTGTGCGTCTTATGGAGCGAATGCAGGCTGCACAGCTATCCCAGAAGCCAGAACAGCAAGAGGGATTGCTGCTTTCACTGCACAGCGATCCCTCTTGCTGTTCTGGCTTCTGAGATTCAGAATATTTTTTTTCATGTTTTCCTCCACTAAAAACTAGGTGCATATTGTGGTCTGGTGCGTCTTATAGAGTGAAAAATACGGTAACTACAAGTTGTTATATGTATCAGAGTCAAACAAAGAATCAAACAAATCAATGAATGGCGAGGAATGTCAAGCCAAAGGAAGACGTCTCACCAAAGTCTCAAAGGAAGACGTCTCTCTGAAGCCTCAAAAGGACAGTATATCCGGAATAGTTGGACTGTTTCGGAATAAAGTCTTTATCAGCGAATAATTATCAATGAAATATTCATACTAGTGGGGATCTACTAGCATAATTCCCACTAGTATGAATTTTTCATTGACAATTATTCTGAAATAATTGAACTATTCCGGATATTTTGAATGACATCATAACTGATTATATATTCACTAACAGTTATTAGCCAGTGTGTTGCGTTTGCATTTTTGTAGACCAGTCACACATAAGGCAGCATCTGGGATGTCTTTCAAAAAAACAACATGTAAAGAAGAAATCTTACATTTACCTCTCACACCATATAACTGTGGCAGCTACTTTCAGTCCATAGGGATATCACATTGCTTTAAGACGAAGGACTCGTGTAGCTCTAAATCCCATGGGTGATGGTGCGTTTGTGACAACATGGGCGTGTATGAAATTATGAGGGATGGAAGGTGCCTGCATGACCCACAGAAATCGGATCCTTATGATCCTTTGGCCTAAAGGGAAAACAGCTGAATGATTATGGGAGCTGAGCATGACGCATGTAGCGCCAGAGCCGTCTTTCCCATTGGGCTTATTGGCGCATTGCGACAGGGCACTGGCCTCTCAGGGACGCCCCAGCGAGTGGGGGAGCTGCGCAGCTTTGCCGGCGGCCTCCCCTTTCCCTCCTGCACCCCTGCCAGCTGCGCCCTGTCAACCATATGGCTGGCAGGTGTGCAGCTTGCCTCCCAAGACTCCTCAGGAGGAGAGCGATCCCTGCAGAGGCTTAGGATGGAAGCTGTGCACTGCCAACAGTATGGCTGGCGGACATGCAGCTTCCTTCCCAAGCCTCCGCGGTAGGAGAACAATTCCCGCAGAGGCTTGGGAAAAGGTTGACAACTCTGGGAAATGGGGGGTGGGGCACCGGAGGGATGTTTGCACCACAGCGCCAGATATGCTTAAGATGGCCCTGTGTAGCACTCACTCTGTCAGTTCCACAGCAAAGAGACCAATACATGTGCAACCCATGCTCCACTAGACACACAGGGTTTCCAGATGGGTGAGCATGTGAATCATGCCAAAGATTCACCCAGGGGCAGCCCATTTAGCCACCTGAGGTGAGGCAAGAATGTGCCACCCCTTGAGCACGTTCCTCTTCCAAAACCTGGCATGAAAGAGGTCTCACTCTTTGTCTTCTCCACCCCAGGGGCAGGGGGAAAGAACAGCAACCCTGCGCCCTCTCTCCCAAAAATGTGGCGACAGTGGGGCATCCTGGCAGTGGCAGAATCCACAGGGCAGGTGGGGTGCTGCCTCTAGTGCTTCTGCCGCCCGAGGCAGCCGCTCTATGTGCGCCTTGAAAACTGACAACCTCCCTCACCGGCTGAGCTTTCCTAGGCAAGAACCTGCTTCATCGTGACCTAAACAGACATCCAGATCGGCTGAAGGACCCCAGCGCATAATACAAATTCCAGAGGGAGGGAGAGGCAAATTGAAAATAACTGAAACACAAAGGGCACAGCTTAAGGGCTCATCTGCTGCCTAGCAAAGCTCCTGCAAACATTGCATGCAAACACTCTCAGTTTCTGCCACTCCAACCAACCAGCTCTTCCGCCCAAGGGTGACCTAGGAGGGCTGTAGTCTGGAAAGCTGCTTCAGAGGCAGGAAGCCCAGCCCAGGATCTGAGGAGAAGGCTGCCCCCTGCAGCTGTTTTGGGCTTGGGGATTCCGCACATTCTCTGCATATCTCTACCCCACTCCATGCAGTCTTGCAGCCAACCCACAGCAGCGAGGGGAGGAGTTGCAAAGTGGTCTGTTGCGCGTCATTGCGAATCAGCAGCATGTAGGAGGGCCTCTCCGGGGAAGCCAGGGATTCTTGAGATGTGGGCTGGGTGCCGCCTTCCCGGCAGATGTGCATAGCTGCACATAGAGTAACGTCCCACATGAGGGTGCTGTGTTGAAATCCTAGAATGAAATACATCTTTCTGCAGTGAGAGAGAGAGGAGGAGAGATTGTGGCCCTCAGCGTGGAGGCAAACAGTATCTCTTATTTATGCCTTCAAAAAACAACAACCACCCTGCCCCGTTGCTACGTCGTTAGACTTCCTTCCTGTAATGTTATGGGAGGAGTTCAATGTCGTGCTAAGGCAATCGTCCCACCAGGGCAAACTTTTAAAAAACAAAACTTTATATTTTTCAACGTTGTTGTTGTTTAGTCGTTTAGTAGTGTCCGACTCTTCGTGACTCCATGGACCAGAGCACATCAGGCACTCCTGTCTCCCACTGCCTCCCGCAGTTTGGTCACATTCCCGCAGTTTGGTCACATTCATATTAAAATAAACCTGTCCCCATTCATATCTTTCTTTAAAATAAACCAGTCATTTTCTACTCCCTTCTCCTCCTCCCCTGGTTCCTTTAATTTTCCCACCTATCCCACATATTCTTGGCTATCCATCTAACTCCCTCATTCCTTTATGATTCCTTTGTTATGTGTTATAACTGTTGAATTTACCTTGACCCTAGAAATGTTTTCACGTGTTTACAGTTGTTTTCCAGATACTCCACAAAAATATTTTTCCATTCCTCTTTATATATTTGATCTTCTTGTTCTCTTACTTCACTTGTTAGACCTGCTAACTCTGCATATTCTGTCATTTTTAATTGACAGTCCTCCTTATTCACTCATCTGCCAATTTCTGGGCTAACAAAATCCTAGCTGCTGTAAGGAGGCAAACATTTGGGCTTGCCAGATAGCACACTTCTCTAGAGATGTCTTGACCCACCTACCCCCTCCCCCGGGCCAATTTTCTTTCTTCATTTATTTATTTATACTTTTCAAGTTTGTACATTTCACTAATTTTATACATTTTGCTAATTTTGCAATCATTTTGACATTTCAAAACTTGACTTCCTTCCCCCTCTTTCTACAGTTCCTTAAAGTTGTTTTTAATATCTTCTGCATATCCAAATTAACTTAATTCGCTCCTTTATTCATCTTCTTTAAATATATACTCTTATGTAACTGCAGGTTATTACAATAAACCTGCCAGTGTTTTTATCTGTTGATGATTTATCTGTAAATATTCAAAAAACTGTTTCCATTCTTTTATTTTTTTAAAAATGTTATCTTGATTTCTTATTCTTCCAGTAAGTTCCGCCATTTCTGCATATTCCATATTTTTTCAGAGCCAATTTTTGGCTCTGCGGGGAGTATCTGTGCAAGTGGAAGCAGCTGCACAGGGCTTCCCTAATCTGAGTCCCACCCCATGCTGGATTTACATAGGCTATAAGCTAAACAAACTATAGCTTAGGGCCCCACTCTCTTGGCGGCCCCCAAAAAATTTAAAGGGAAAAAACCTAGATGTACATTTCCAAAATATAAGATAAAAAACAAATAAAATTAAACCTACATACAGCAACAGTGTTTTGTGTTGTGTATTCTCTTATGATGTAAGTCATGGGCCCCGTCTGCTCCCTAAAATATCACTGGTTTGCTCACATCTATGTATAGGGTGCCTACATTCTACATGGACTGGTTGCATGGCAAGAAGAAGAAGAAGAAGAGGAGGAGGAGGAGGAGTTTGGACTTGATACCCAGCCTTTCACTCCCCTTAAGGAGTCTCAAAGCAGCTAACAATCTCCTTTCCCTTCCTCCCCCACAGCAAATACCCTGTGAGGTGAGTGAGGCTGAGAGACTTCAGAGAAGTGTGACTGGCCCAAGGTCACCCAGCAGCTGCATGTGGAGGAGCGGGGAAGCGAACCCGGTTCACCAGATAACGAGTCCACTGCTCTTAACCACTACACCACACTGGCTCTCATGTGTAACATGTGCAAATGGTTTTAGATACCTATTAGGACCATAAATTACCATATAGCATATATTCAACACAAAAACCAGCGACAATTTGTTCTTCACAAAGGACAGCTGGACATATAAAGGGCCCCGTTACCTTCAGTAGCTTAGGGCCTCATCACTGGCCCTGTCCCACCCACCGAGTCAGTCTGTCGGCTTGCCCTGTGAGGTCTTTGCAGGTTTCCCCCTCAATCAGTGCCATTCCCCAACCCCATTCATTACTGCCCTAGATTTGGAAGGGACTTTGGAGACCGGCAAGTCCAACTCTCTGCCAGGCAGGATGCAATGACAGCATCCCCGACAGACGGCCATCTAGCTTCTGCTTGAATACCTCTAGGGAAGGAGAGCATGCCCTCTCTACTTTCAGAAGGTGGGGAGCAGGTGGCGCTGTTGCCTAAACCACTGAGCCTCTTGGGCTTACCAATCAGAAGGTCAGCGGTTCAAATCCCCACGACGAGGTGAGCTCCCGTTGCTCTGTCCCAGCTCCTGCCAACCTAGCAGTTCAAAAGCACACCAGTGCAAGTAGATAAATAGGTACCGCTGCAGCAGGAAGGTAAACGGTGTTTCTGTTTGCTCTGGTTTCTGTCACGATGTTCTGTTGTGCTGGAAGCAGTTTTGTCATGTTGGCCATATGACCCAGAAAGCTGTCTGTGGACAAAGGCCGGCTCCCTCGGCCTGAAAGCGAGATGAGTGCCGCAACCCCATAGTGACCTTTGAGTGGACTAAACTGTCCAGGGGTCCTTTACCTTTACCTTTACTGTCAGAAGACTCTTGTGGTTGGGCAGTTTCTCATAATGTTTGGCCAGATTCTGCCTCCTGACAATTCCAGCCCGCTGGCTCAAGTCCCCCTCTCTGCAGCAATGGAGAACAAGTCCACTCCATCTTTCTGTGCACTCTGGTTTTCGTCACGGTGTCCTGTTGCGCCAGAAGCGATATAGTCCTGCTGGCTACATGACCTGGAAAGCTGTCTGTGGACAAACGCCTCCTCCCTCGGCCTGAAAATGAGATGAGTGCCGCACCCCACAATACCCTTGAGCAACCGTATGTTGGATGCATTGTGCAAAATTAAAATGACCATCCAGACCTAGCTGCTTGGTATGAGGAGTCCGGGGCAAACATCAGGACAGCAGTGGAGAAGCGTCCTGGTAGTGCCCAAAAGTGTCCTGCGGTAACATCAGACCTTTTGTGTATGTGTGTGTGGTTGTGGGACAGGGGGAGGAATATCCTCTTAGCAATGGAGGAATCTTCCTCATCCCAAAATACCCACTACAGTGGTACCTTGGGTTACAGACGCTTCAGGTTACAGATGCTTCAGGTTACAGACTCTGCTGATCCAGAAATAGTACCTCAGGTTAAGAACTTTGCTTCAGGATAAGAACAGAAATCACACGGTGGCGGCGCAACGGCAGCGGGAGGCCCCATTAGCTAAAGTGGTACCTCAGGTTAAGAACAGTTTCAGGTTAAGAATGGACCTCTGGAACGAATTAAGTTCTTAACCCGAGGTACCACTGTAGTTCCCCGACTCCTTTCCTTCAATTCACCCTCACAGAAAAAGTCACTTTAAAAAGTAACACACACACACACACAGAGAGAGAGAGAGAGAGAGAGAGAGAGAGAGAGAGAGTCCTGAGGAACGTGGCATCGATTGGGGAACAGGGCATTTTATCTCCTTTTTAATGGCATTGAAATGAGCCAGACAGACATCCTTGTGTACCCCAGGGGAGATGATGCTGAGAAAGAGGGGGAGGGGCTCCTCTGGCATTTGGGGAATGTGAACAAGATGATCTGCCCCTGGGTTGCAGCTGCTCTAGGAGTCTTCGTAGCAGCAGAATCCAGGAACCATAAAACCGTATCCTCAAACCAAGGCAGGCATATGTTTGGTTTTGTGTTGGTAAACACAAGCTGAACTCTGAACGCAAACAGAGGGCAGGTTGAGAATGGCCTGTGGAAGGAAGATCCCTTTCTCCTCAGACAAATGACCCGGGTGGGAAACAAATAGATTCGACGCCGGTGGTGGAATACTAATCCCCCAGACATCGGCCGAGCTCTGCAACGTTCCCCTGGTGCAAAAGCAAGCTTGGCAGCAACACCTAGAATGGCTTGCAGCAGCAGCAGCTATACATATAGAATAATCGCAAACTCAGAAGATGTGCAGATCTTTGCAGAGCCAAGAAAGCACCACCCGTTCCACATGCAAGTAGGAAATATCACCTGGCATGATGGGGGAAGCCCAAGATTTGCAGATGTTCAAAAATATTTTTCGGGGCAAAAGCTACATAGCACTTGCCCCTCACCTCCCATTGGCTCCCCCAGCCAGCCAGCCACAATTGATTTAAAAACTGCTCTACCATCTTTTTTTAACTTAAGTGGCAGCAGTTTAGGTCCATCCTTCTGTACATGCCCGGTTTCTCTCAAACTGTTTCCCAGCGCGTAACCTCGTCCACATATTGACCCTGCTCAGCTGTGGAACTGGCAGCATTTCAGGAAAAGAGCTAGCTTGGACATTTCTGGCTTTCAACCTCCTAAATAGCGACCTAAATCTTGCTTCAAGGACTTCACACAGCTCTATTTCCCCAGATCAGGGGTGCCAACAAGAAACACAGACACTCACTTATAACGACAGCACAACCCAGCACTCTCTTGAAAAGGGAGCAGTTGCTGTACACCAAAAGGCTCATTTTAATTTTCCACTGCATTGTACCAAACTGGAATTGAGGAAAAGGTGAATCTGAAGAGAAACCAGAGTATTGAACGGGAATCAAGTAACTAACCGAGTCTAATGCACCACTGAATCTAATGCGCACCTGAATTTTCAGAACCTTGAAACAAACAAAAAAATATTTGCTGGCGAATGCAAATGTGCCATCAAATCTAATGCGCACCTGAATTTTCGCAACGTAATTTTACCAAAAACGGTGAGCATCAGATTCGAGTAAATAAAGTCAGATTTCAGTTGGGTCAGCTTCTGAGTATGATGAGCTAGACCCAACCCAATAATCTGAAGCAGCAGTTTAATCTCATCAAGCAGTAGCAATAGCAGGTTTTTGCTGCAGCATAAGAAGGACTCCTAATTGCACCTGGAGAAATTAATATTTGGCTCACTGCTGAGGAGCATTGCCTAATGTGATTAGCTCAGTGTGGTTTCCAGGATTTAGGTGTTATTTCACCACTCTTGCACCTTTGCCATTAAGAGCAACATGAAAGTGAAAACAGCAGGTGAAACTTTCACCATCAAATCATCTCCCTGCCAACAACAACATACTTGCTGGATGAGGAGAGGATTGTACACTCTTCCCCAACCTGGTGCCCTCAAGATGCTCTGAACTCCCATCACACCATTGGCTGGGCTGACTTGGGCTGAAACATCAAGAGGAGATTAGCTTGGGAGAGGCTAACCTAGTTGCGTGGAATGCAAATACGTGCCGATTTCACTCTCCCTTTACACGGACATGGTGTAAATCAACTTATGCTGCTATCACTAGTACATGGGCAGAGTTTTGGCGTGTCAGGGCACATCTGAAATCCTACGATCGTTCAGAAATTGCTCTGGTCTCTGAAACTTGCATAATGTTATTCCCACAGTTAATCAATTAATTTTATAGCACATGCCTCATTAATACTCCCACAGCCACAAACAGAACCAACAGTCTTCCAATCAATCCAGGAGGGAGAGGGGGATTGACAGTTAACGAAACACCGTGGGACCGCCCCCCCCCCGCTTGGGGTGTGGTTGGTTGGGTTTTATCTTCTAGGGATACTTACCCTATCAAACCTTCACCTCTTTCCTGTCCCATTTTGACCCAGGAGTCCTGGCCCAGGGATGACTTGTTAATGAGGGGATGTTACCCCTCTATTGGAGAGGCTAGTATGGGGTCTGGGATTCCCACTATTGAAGGGATAGGGAGGAATGGCGGCGGGGCTAGATATCACTATCGGCGAAGGGTATTGAGATGCAGTGATGCTCGAACCCCTTCCAATCTACGTCCCATCCCAAGGGACGAGAGTAGGGCAAGCAGGGATTACCCACCTCCGTCATTGGTGCTGTGCAATGCCAGGTCCATAGGCAACAAAACCACCAGCATTACACTTTCCATTGTTAAGTTTGGAATAGAATAGTTGCTTTGGAAGACGATAATCAGGCATCCGCACAACATGACCAGTCCAACGAAGTTGATGTTGAAGAATCAGTGCAAGCTGTCGGGAATCTTTTACTCCTAGCAGGGTCACCCAAGGCGGTAAGATCAAAGGGAAGGAGCTAGACAAAGAATGATCCAAGAAGTCCTCAACTGCAGAACAGGCGGATGAAAACAATGTTGCAATTATAGCAAAAGCAGCACCTGGGAGGATTTCCCCTTCTTTGCAACTCTTAAAGGTGCAAGAGACTCCAGCTCTTGTGATGAATTTTCTACTGAGCAGTAGTTTTCTTGGGAAGAGGCCCTGCTGCATGGGATTAGCTCTGTAAGACATGCCAAATAAGGATCAGCCTTTGAGTTCATAGCTTTCTTTAGGAATCTCTTTGCTAGGCCATTTTCAACAAGTTCATTGGATTTTGTGGATACCTTGGGCTGGTTGTTTTGTGGATAGAGCCATCTAGCTTTGCAAATCCTTGGAACTTGCAGCCATCAAACTGATGTGTATTATCTGATTGTACTATGGCAGACATGCCATGTTGAGCAAATACTGATGCAATGAGGGTGATTACTTAAATGGCTGTCATGTTGTCCAATTGAGCTGTAAAACCTCTTTTGAAGCTACGGAGCACAGATATGGAATAGCTCTGTTCTCCTCCTCTGCATGTTCTGTTGATGTAAAGATTAGCTCCCTGCCGCCACATTCTATATGAATGGGGCAAGCATGTATTTCATGTATTGCCCTGCCTATTCAGTTTGGCCCAAGGGCAAAAGGAAGAGAGTGACATTAAAAACAAGAGCTAATGCTCAGAGGTGGACAGCTGCACTCCTGCAATGGACAGTTGGCTCTCCCAGCCTATTATTGCAGTTATAGAGAAAGCAGCACCTGGCAGGATTATCCCTTCTATGCAACTCTTAAAGGTGCAAGAGACTCCAGCTCTGTGAACCCAGCAGGTCTATGCCCTCTTGCTATTTTGGTCACAAAATTAACCCAGTTCCTTTTTCCTGTGCAGTACATTTCATTCCATCCCTGTGTGAGAGGTTTTGTCCCAGGCGCAGTTCTGTCTTGGACCTTGCTTTCTTTTCTTTTCTATAGAATTTTTATTTAATTTTCTGTTTTACGATTTAAAATACTCATTTTTACACCCTTAAATTATCAATGACCCCTTCTTCTCTTTCCATGGTTCATTTTGCATATCATAAATCTCTGCATATTTTACCAAAACTAAACCAATCAGTATTCCATTATTGAATCCATCAAAACTTATTTACACTGTTGAATTGATCTCAATGCTGCCAACATTTCCAGGTGTACACAATTTCCCCCCATATATTCAATAAACATTTTCCAATTGTACATCCAAATGTATGTTCTTCTTGTTCTCTTATTCTATATGTTAATTCTGCAAGCTGCACATATTCTGTCAGCTTAAGTTGCCATTCTTCTTTAGTTGGGACCTCGCTCATTTTCCATTTTGGGGCTAACAAAACACGGGCTGCAGTAGCAGCTTACATAAATAACCTTTTTTGACACCTTGGAATTTCTGTCTGAATTATCCCCAACAGAAAGGACTCTGGTTTTTTTGTTTGGTTTTTTGGTTCTGCCTTGAACCTTGCTTTCTTAATGCCTAGTACAGCTTTATGTGTGACATATTCCAGCATGGGAAATTGCTGGACCATGGGCACTTTTCATTTTTAATAGCATGCACCACTTTGGAAAAAGTAAACATGGAATTTGATGTCACGCTATGCTGGCGCAAGCACATCAGCTTGGTAGACAGAATGGTCCTCCCCTTCCCTCACCCTGTGCTCTGTTCTGGGGCTCCTCCTGACCTCTCCAGGTCCAGTGGCAGGCGTGGTACATGAGGGGAAGAGGTGGGGAAGCCCCATAGTGCCTTGGGAAGCCCTTCCACAGGACCTCCAATGACAAGGTTTGTTAGATGCCTCCTTCCCCATTCTCATGCAAAGTTAACGCATAGGCAGGGTTGTGGGTGTCAGATTTCAGCCTAGAGATTATCTCTGCCCCTTTCACTTGACTATTAAAGCAGGAAGGGATGGTTTCTCTTTCTCCAGCCCATTTTCTCTCTGCCGGTCTTTTGTTCTACTACTAAACATCTTCCAAGACAGCAATGCCCATTTACACCACAAAGAACTCATAACCCTACTTTCAGCAGCCAGAAACATCATAACCAGACACTGGAGAGACCTGTCAGGAGTAAGCATGGACCAATGGTACCAAATAGTATGGGAAACAGCCTTACTAGAAAAATTAACCAATTAACTGAAACTGACACGGGGACAAATAGAAGACGATGCCTTCACCCCGGTATGGCTCCCCTTTATCACACACACAACCCAACAAGAACGACAAATATCCACCAACAGCATACAAATCAATATGGCTAACCTGATCCAAAACACCCACGAAAACAAAGATCACCACAGCCAATCACAAACAAACAAGGCCAACCCCAACCTCTCTCACCACCAAAGGAACACAAGTGAACAGCAGAGAACCTGCACAAGCAACGCTGACACAAAACCCCACATATATTAAGTAAAATAGAAATATTGCCACCCCCACCCACCCCCACCCTCCTTTCCCCCTTTCCTTCCTAATGTCTCAACAAATGAAACTGATCTGTAAAAAAAATGTTAGGGGGGGGGAGAGAGAGACATTGCACATACTTTTGTAAACCAAGAAAATCTTTAATAAAAATACCAAAGAACAAACAGCAAAAAACCCAAAACCAAAATACAAAGCCCACACACCACGGAGCAGATTGAGGAGGCAGGCAAATGAAAAGGTCACACAGGAGAAGCTGCGATTTCTCCATCTCCTGCTTCTGCAGTCATTTTGAAAGGACAAATAAAAATATCCAGACTGTAATCTGGTGGCTAAAAGCAAACTGTTCCATTTAAACAATGCATTCAATGGAAATAAACCTGGCGATAATATGGAAGGAACTCAGTGTTACTCTGTCATCCTGCTGGCGCAAGCATTTTGGCTTGCCGTATGGAACAATCCTCTGCAACGCACAAGAGCCAACTTCAGGGTGTAGGGTGAGGTGGGGTGTGGAGGAGAGTGGAGGAAAGCCCCATTGCATAAGCAGAAGTCCTTGAGCAGAGCTTCCATTGACAAAACTCATTGTGGCACCTGAGGTCAACCTCAAAATGATGCCTGTGAGATTTCACCCCTCCCATATCCAAGAATCTGCTGATGTTCTCTGCTGATTCTCCAGAGAGGAGGGGGCGGTTTCTGCTCTCTACTTATTCCACTCCAGCCTCACATCAAAGAGAGAGAGAGACTGAGTGTTAGAGAGAGATCGTGTGTATAGATAAGGTTGCTGCTAAGAGCATCTGTAACCTGAAGTGTCTGTAACCCGAGGTACCACTGTACCTACATTGGGAACAAGAGTAGGAGGAGGTGAGCTAGAGAAGGAGGCGGTGGCAGCGGCGGCAAGTTGAAACATCAATGGCGACGAGTTGCGCAGCAACTGGGCTGCACGGGAGCCTATAGGATTTTAGATGTGATCTTCATGGTGTCGTGCTAGAATCTTGAGGTTTTAATCTGAGTCACCCCAATGGATGTGGAGAGTGATGTTGCCTTGGACATTTTAATCACAAATGTAGTCGGAGTCTTCCAAACAAGATGTCATTGAAAGATTGCGTTAGAGGGAGCAAATGTAATATACAAGCGTGATGTTGGAAAAGCATTAATGAAGCTTCGGAAACCAAGGATTACAGCAACAATTTGGTCCTCAGGAAAAGTAATTTGCACAGGAGCTACAAGTGAAGAAGAAGCTAAATTTGGTGCCAGACGATTAGCTCCTAGTCTGCAGAAACTAGGTTTTCAGGTGATTTTTACAGATTTTAAAGTTGTCAATGTTTTAGCAGTATGCAATATGCCCTTTGAAATCAGATTGCTGGAATTCACAAAAAGCAACAGACCCCATGCTAGTTATGAACCGGAGCTTCATCCTGCAGTGTGCTATAGAATAAAATCTCTCAGAGCTACTTTACAGATTTTTGCAACAGGAAGTATCACAGTTACAGGGCCAAACGTAAAGGCTGTTCCACTGTAGTAGAACAAATTTATCCATTTGTGTTTGAAAGCAGGAAAGAAATTTTATACGTTGCCACTTCACAGTTAGGCGACCTAACCAAGCACCTTTTATAAGACTGCTGCGCATTGGACTAATAGCAAAAAAGAAGAAGGTGAGAAAGAAAAGGACAACTGGACCAACACAGCTGAGGAGGTGCAAACTCTTGGCCACGGTGATAAACTCCAGTCCCTTTTGGATTTTATTTGGAACAGTGCTATATTGTAAAAACAAATGTTTACAAGATATGAAATTGCTGCTTTTTCCAAGACATTCTTGTTTTGTCTCTTTTACATTTTGAATTATGGTGCTGGAGGAGACTCTTGAGAGTCCCATGGACTGCAAGAAGCTCAAACCTCTCCATTCTGAAGGAAATCAGCCCTGAGTGCTCACTGGAAGGACAGATCCTGAAGCTGAGGCTCCAATACTTTGGCCACCTCATGAGAAGAGAAGACTCCCTGGAAAAGACCCTGATGTTGGGAAAGATGGAGGGCACAAGGAGAAGGGGAGGACAGAGGACGAGATGGTTGGACAGTGTTCTTGAAGCTACCAGCATGAGTTTGACCAAACTGCGGGAGGCAGTGGAAGACAGGAGTGCCTGGCATGCTCTGGTCCATGGGGTCACGAAGAGTCGGACACGACTAAACAACAACACAAGACATTCTATTTATTTCTGCAGTGATTTCTGTGTGTTCATAAGCAGATTTGTCATGAAATACACTAAATTTGAAAACACTCCTATAGGCTGAGCTTATGTTTTTATTTGTGAATATTCTTTACATTTTTGTACGCTGACTGTTGGGCACCAAAGAAGCTGTAGACGTTACCCTTTTTCACCTGATAAAACAGGCACAAATAAAAGTCTGCAAAACTTTTATTTTTTTAAAAAAAGAGTGGAAGGAGGCCAGCATCAGGACATAATATTATGATGGCCGACTGGGAACAGTTATGGACCACTGGTATGAAGTTTACGGCATGTAATGCCTTAAAAGAGAATTTAATGAAAATGATTTACAGGTGGTACATAACACCAGTCAAGCTTGCAAAAATTTACCATTTGCCCGATAATAAATGTTGGAAATGTAATGAAACTGAAGGTACATTCTTTCACCTTTGGTGGACATGCCCAAAGATTAAGGCATTCTGGGAGATGATCTATAATGAAATGAAAAAGGTATTTAAATATACCTTTCTAAAGAAACCAGAGGCCTTCCTCCTGGGCATGGTAGGCCAATTGGTGCCAAAGAAGGATAGAACTTTTTTCATGTATGCCACAACAGCAGCAAGAATACTTATCGCAAAGCACTGGAAGACACAAGACCTACCTACCAGGGAAGAATGGCAGATGAAGCTGATGGATTACATGGAACTGGCGGAAATGACTGGCAGAATCCGAGACCAGGGAGAAGAGTCGGTGGAAGAAGATTGGAAAAAATTCAAAGTATATTTACAGAAATATTGTAAAATTAATGAATGTTAGAAGGATGCTGGAAAGAAGTTATATGACTTTAGCAGAAATGTTATAAAGAATTAAGTATGAATAGATTGACAATGGGTAAAGATGTAAACTTAAGGTTAAATTGCGTTAAGATAAATTATGAAACTAAATTTGAGAAAGAGGGAAAGGACTTGCTGGAACAATTAATTGAACTAGAATACAAAAAAGGAGGTGTGAGGAAGTCGAGGAAATAAGCAAATGAAAGATAAGGATATGAAAATACGGGGGGGTTGTGTTTTTTCTTCTTTCCCCCCCTCTATTTTTTTAAAAGGTTGGTGTTTTTTGAATGTTTCTGTTTTTTAATGTTTTGATGCACTGTTGATGTTTTGTTTTATTGTATTTTTTTCATTTTGTTTTTGAGGTTTTGTAACTGTTCATTGCTTATATTTCTTTTTTTTCTTTTCTTTTTGTAATACTTAAACTCTAATAAATATCTTTTTTTAAAAAAAAAAGTAAGGAGGCCAGCATCACCTCCTATTTGTGCAGCTGAGGGGCATATCCGACTTCCAAGAATTGCACTGTAGCCGTTGCTGCAACAATTCATTCCTCAGAGGCGGTGTGATCCTGTCTCCTGAGGTGAGTTGCCTTACTTATCTCAAGAGTGAACTGGCCCTGGGTGAATCTCACCCAAGGAATTGCAAATGCTATATAATTGAGAAGACACCCAATCACAGGGGGATTTTCAAAAAAAACCCACACAGTCTCACAATGAAATTGACAGGCCAGAGTTTGTAATGCTGAAAAATAATCAGTGATAACCTCCTCCAAAACAGCTGAAAAGACCAACATGTTTAAGGCATGGAGGGCATCCCTGTGGTCTTTCAATGCTGTTAGACTCCTCTTGACCACAACCAGCTATTATTTCATCTGTCCTTAAGTTCTTATCTCACTCATAACGCACTTTCCTTGAATTCCCGGGCCTTGGACTCCGCTTTCTCTGCAAACATCGCAAATGATTCAAGGGCAGATAAACAATTACGCTCACCAAGGCTTTCTGTGATGCTATGGCAGGTCAGGGATCACGAGGCCCTTCAGATGGGTGTTGTGTACGTCCCTCCAGAAGGATCGCTAGCCTGGTGATCAAGGGCAAGCTATATTTCCCCTCTGCCCTTGGCCCTTCTTGTGGTGGGGGGGGGATGCCGCTGCAATTCTTGAGGCTTTACGCAGAAAGAAGAAGCAGTCTCCTTGATTTTAGTGGTGCTCTGTCAAAATCTGCAGCCTGCTTTGCTGCTCCACTTACATCTCCGCCGTGTCCCCATGACAAGTAACTTCAGCATCCTGTCTGTGCTGGATTGCGTTGCCAAGTCCTTTGGTCACCAGATTTCCCCCCTTATAAAATCCTTTCTCCGCTGGCAAGGATGGATAAGCTGCTGAGGCCCTGCCCTATATCCCACCTGGTTGTCCAGGAACATCTGTTGTCAGAGCTCTGCGACAGCGTTAGCTGCTCACCTAGTGGGTGCCCTAAGCCATGGGTAGGCAAACCAAGGCCCGGGGGCCGGATGCAGCCCAATCGCCTTCTAAACCCGGCCCGCGGACGGTCTGGGAATCAGCATGTTTTTACATGAGTAGAATGTGTCTTTTTATTTAAAATGCATCTCTGGGTTATTTGTGGGGCATAGGAATTTGTTCATTTGTTCCCCTTCAAAATATAGTCTGCCTCCGCACCCCACAAGGTCTGAGGGACAGTGGACTGGCCCCCTGCTGAAAAAGTTTGCTGACCCCTGCGCAATAGGAGAGCAATATCTCCTCTTAATGCTGGGAGGAAAGCCTAGAATGTCATAAGCAAACAGAAGATATCAAAGCAGTACCAGCTCTCTCTTTCTCTTTCTCTCATTAAATTTTCTGTTTTACAATTTAAAATACTCATTTTACATCCTTAAGATATCCATGACTTCCCTTCTTCTCTTTTCATGGTTCATTTTACATATCATAAATCCCTGCATATTCTACAGAAACCATACCATTCTGTATTCCATTATTACATCCATCATAACTTATTGACACTGCTGAATTTATCTTAACGCTGCCAGCATTTTCAGCTGTACACAGTTCTTTCCCATATATTCAATAAACGTCTTCCAGTCTTCTCTAAACGTATGTTCTTCTTGTTCTCTCATTCTATATGTTAAGTCTGCAAGCTGCACATATTCCGTCAACTTAAGTTGCCGTTCTTCTGTGGTTGGAACCTCGCTAACAAAACAGAGGCCACAATAGTGGCATGCATAAATAACATTTTGTGACACCTGGGAATTTCAGTCTGAATTATCCCCAGCAGAAAGGACTCTGGATTTGGGGGGGGGGGAGTACTTTTAAACATTTTTTTTCAATTCATTATGGATCATTTCCCAATACTCTTTTACAAGCCCACCATATATGAAAGAACGTTCCCTCCACCTCTTTGCATCTCCAGCACTCATCTGATTTAGTCTTATACATCTTAGCAAGCCTACTCAGAGTTAAATACCATCTGTGAATCATTTTCAAGTAGTTCTCCTTCAAAGAATAACATGCTGTGGACTTCAAATCACTTTCCCTGAGTTTTCCCCAGAGGGTTAAAATCTATATTGTGAAAGGCGGAGCCAACTCTCACCTCCTTCACCCCTTATAGCACCAATGAAATCAGCACCCTATTTTGGTCCGGGGTGGAGACCTAAACCTTCCTGACAGATGTCAGAACTCTTCAATCTAATGTTGTTTCATTTATTGAACAATTGGAGGAGACAGTTAATATTGCTTTCATCATGGACCTGTGCTACCTCCCACCTGCATTCTGCCTCTTGCTGAGGCACCACCCAAATATATAAACCCCCCAGAGGGTTTTCCTCCCAAACATGACAAACCTCTTAAAGGGATATCACCACGATTCCCTCTTTTGATATTAATAGTACTAAGTGGTAGCAAACAAGAACACAATAAGGTAATATCCAGTGTGGGGGTTTTTGGGGGGGGGCGCAAGGGTACGCGTACCCCTGAACATTTTGTGAATCTAAGTTTGGCCTCATTGAGGGGCAGTATTTCAATATAAGTAGAAAACTGAGACTACCTCTAAACATTTATTATTATTTTTTAAAGGGAAAAAGTTCAAAATAAGGTCAGTGGAAGATAAAGAAAAATTTCTGAAAGAACATCGAGAAGACCTGCAAAAAGAAGCCGAAGAAGAGCTAAGAGCCCTAAAACCAGGAATACGGGACATAGTACCACTACCTTTGGGATTGGACAAGTTAGAGAAGGCGATACCACCGACAGAACAAGAACAACTACTTGGTGCAGTTGGAGGAAAGTAAAATAAATACATCATGTCCCTGCAACTGTTAAGCTGGAATATTCATGGATTTAATTCCCCGGAGAAAGGGGAAAAGTCTTTTATTTATTGAAAAAGGAACAATTGGACTTGATTTGTTTGCAGGAAACACATGTGATTAGGCTTCATAGGAAAGTATTGATTAATAAAAGATTGGGTCAAGAATTTATTTCATCGGACAAGGTTAAAAAGAGAGGAGTAGTAATTTATGCCAAAGAAAGCCTATCACCGAAATTTATCTTCAAAGATGACCAAGGAAGATATGTGGCAATTGAAATCCAAACGCAAGGAGAAATTTTTTTGATAGTAGGAGTATATGCACCAAATGAGGGGAAATCTGAATTTTTTAAGAAGTTGCATGAGACATTGTTAGACTATATGGATTACAACATTATCATGATGGGAGATATGAATGGAGTGGTATCTACAAATATGGACAAGTCGCAGAGACAGGTAGCTACTAAAGATGGCAGACTACCAAAAACCTTTTTTGAGATGACTGACAATATGGACTTGATTGACATATGGAGAATAAAGAACCCCTTGGGTAGAGAGGGGACTTTCTTCTCTGAAGCCAAATTGACATGGACAAGAATTGACCAAATCTGGATAACTAGAGGACTGGCACCTAAGACTCGAAAAGTGGAAATTTGCCCTAAAACTTGCTCCGACCATAACGCTGTGAAAATGGAGATGAAACTAACACCTGTCGGTTCCTTCAGATGGAGGATGAATGACACCTTGTTTAGAGATCAAGAAGTTACCATGAAGGCCCAAAAAACCTTGAGAGACTATTTTGAGATAAATATGAACACTACCATTGAAAAAAGAGTAATCTGGGACGCAAGCAAAGCAGTTATGAGGGGGTTTTTTATTCAACAGAATGCAATAAAGAAGAGAACTCAAAATGAGAAAAAATATAAAATTTTGGAAAAAATAAAAGAGGCTGAGAAGAAACTGAGAGCGAAACCAAAGTCACAAGAGATTCTGAGAGAAATAAAATTATACCAAGTTCAATATATGAAGATGATGAATCAGGAAATAGAATGGAAAATTAAACAGATGAGACAAAGGACATTTGAATCGGCCAATAAATGTGGAAAACTGTTAGCTTGGCAAATGAAAAAAAGACAAAAACTCAACACCATCACTAACTTGGAAGTGGAAGGAAAGAACATCCAGAATCCAGTGGAAATTAGAAAATGCTTCCAGAGGTATTTTAAACAGTTATATTCACAAGGGCCACAGAAAGCGTTTGATTTAGACCAATTTTTAAGAATAAATGGACTTCAAAAAATCTCTCAAGAAAATAAGTTAATCTTGAATTACAAAATAACAGAACAGGAGGTGGAAGGTGCCATCCAGAACATGCAGTTGGGCAAATCTCCAGGGCCGGATGGTTTAACCTCAAAATATTATAGATCTTTGAAGGACTGAATAATACAACCACTAAAGGAGGTTTGTAATGAAATTTTGGAGGGGGGGGAAGCGCCAGAGTCGTGGAAAGAAGCTGATATTACACTAATACCGAAAAATGAGTCTGAAAAGACGCAACTCAAGAATTACCGCCCCATATCCTTGCTTAATGTGGATTACAAAATTTTTGCAGACATTTTGGCTAGAAGCCTGAAAAAAGTCTTAGTAGAGGAGATACATAAGGACCAAGCTGGCTTTCTCCCGGGCAGACACTTGTCTGACAACACGAGAAATATAATTAATATTTTAGAGAAGTTGCAAGTGAATATTAACACTAAAGCTGTTTTGATTTTTGTAGATGCAGAGAAAGCCTTTGACAATATTTCTTGGAGTTTCATGAAGTAAAATCTTCAGGGGATGGGGGTTGGTCAAGGGTTTGAAAATGGTATAAGTGCAATTTATTCAGAACAAAAGGCTAAACTAATAGTTAACAATGTGGTAACAGAGGAATTAAAGATAGAAAAAGGGACATGACAAGGCTGTCCAATTTCCCCATTGCTTTTTATTTTGGTCCTGGAGGTTCTGCTAAACATGATCAGAAGGGACCGTTTGATTAAAGGTGTACAGGTTGGAGCTAAACAGTACAAATTGAAAGCTTTTGCAGATGACTTGGTGTTGATGTTACAGGAGCCAGAATCTAGTACGAAAAGAGTATTAGAATTGATTCAGGAATTTGGTCATGTGGCAGGATTCAAGTTGAACAAGTTAAAAACTAAGGTGCTTGAGAAAAATTTAACACCGATTGAGAAAGAGAGGTTTCAGAAGGAGACAGGTTTAACATTGGTTAAGAAAGTAAAATACTTGGGGGTTAATATGACCGCTAAGAACTTAAACCTATTTACAGACAATTATGAGAAATGTTGGTCAGAAGTGAAAAAGGACTTAGAGATATGGTCAAATTTGAAGCTTTCCTTGTTAGGTCGAATTGCTGCTATAAAGATGACTGTATTGCCAAGAATGTTATTTTTGTTTCAATCATTGCAAATTTTGGACAAAATGGACTGTTTTAAGAAGTGGCAGAGAGATATTTCTAGATTTGTCTGGCAGGGCAAGAAGCCCAGAATAAAATTTAAAATATTAACTGATGCAAAGGACAGAGGTGGATTTGCCCTGCCAGACTTTAAACTTTACTATGAATCAGCAGCATTTTGCTGGCTGAAAGAATGGCTGCTTCTTGAGAACACAGACATTTTGGATTTGGAAGGCTTTAACAATGTTTTTGGGTGGCATGCATACTTGTGGTATGACAAGGTTAAAGCACATAAAGCATTCAAAAACCATATTGTCAGAAGAGCATTGTTTAATGTTTGGACAAGATATAAAGACTTACTTGAAAACAAAACCCCAAGGTGGCTATCACCAATGGAGGCGAAGGCTCAGAAAAAACTTAATATGGAGGCTAAATGGCCAAAATATTGGGAAATTTTGGAACAAGAAGGAGACAAATTGAAATTGTAGAGTTTTGAGAAATTAAAAGATAAAGTGCGAGACTGGCTACATTACTATCAGATAATGGAGGCATATAACTTGGACAAGAAAATTGGCTTCCAGGTGGAAAAATCAAAACTAGGAACAGAACTGTTAGAACCTAAAACTAAGATTTTGTCAAAGATGTATAACTTGCTGTTGAAATGGAATACTCAGGATGAAACGGTCAAATCTGCTATAATTAAATGGGCACAAGATGTTGGACATAACATTATGTTTGCTGACTGGGAACAGTTGTGGACCACAGGTATGAAATTTACGGCATGTAATGCCCTAAGAGAGAATATTATGAAAATGATATACAGGTGGTACATGACACCAGTCAAGCTTGCAAAAATCTATCATCTGCCCGATAATAAATGTTATTAAAGGAGATTTTTAAGCATTTTTTCCAGTTCTAAATAGATATCCTCCCAGAACACCTTAATTTCCTTACACTGCCACCACATGTGGTATAGAGTACCTGGTTTTTCTTTACATCTCCAGCAATTGCTTGGGACACTTTTATACATTTTAGAGAGTTTCCAAGGGGTAAAGTACCACCTATGTTGCATTTTTAGGAAATTCTCTCTCAAAGTGTAGCAACCTGTGAATTTACAATTTGTATTCCACATATTTTCCCACTGTGTCATGGTTATTGTGTACCCAAAATCCTGAGACCACTTAACCATAGCCACTGTGATCTCCTCCTCCTTGACTTCCCAGTACATCCCAGTACACCTTAGAGAGGGTTTTAGTTTTGGAATTCACCAAATCAGATTCAAATCTGGAAATCTCTGTTGCAAAACCCTTCTGTTTGTCAGATTTTAATGTCTCAAATAATTGGTGGTATTGGAACCAATCAGATATGTACTCTCTTATTTCCTCAAAACTTTTTAACTTTAATTGGTTATCTTCTTCCTTTAAGAGTACTTTATATGTTGGCCAGACTCCCTGAGTATTTTTCCTTTTCACCGCACAGGCCTCTATTGGGGAAATCCACCAAGGAACTTTGGGCTCAAACAGGTTTTTGTATTTCTCCCAGACTGCAAATAACGCATTCCTGACAATATGATATGAAAAAATTCTATGAACTTTAGCTTTCTCATAGACCAAGTACGCATGCCACCCCATCAGTTATCAAAACCCTCCAAATCTAAGAGGTCCGAATCTTGCAGCGTAAACCACTCATTTAACCAGGTGAAGCAGGCTGCCTCATAATACAACCTCAGATCGGGCAGAGAAAAGCCTCTTCTGTCTTTTATATCAATTAAAATTAGATGTTTAATTCTGGGTCTTTTCCCTTGCCATAAAAATTTAGAAATATATTTTTGCCAATTCTTTTGTGGATTTCAGTGCCTCATTTGGTGCAGAGTGGTATGGGTTGTCTATGATCATGATCCTTTGGAATCAGTAGGAGATGTATTCTCTTCCTTCTAAAGGTGGAACCTTGTGCTTGCCCAAAGGTGGAAGGAGGACAAATATGATAAATATGATGGACCATGCTGAATTGGCAAAAATGACCGGGAAAACCAGAGATCAAGAGGACAGTAAATTTAATAAAGAATGGGGAATTTTTTAAAGTTACTTGAAAGAACACTGTAAACAATTGAAAACATTGGCAGGATTTTAAAAACACTTGCAATGAAGCGAGAACTATGATAGAAAACGAGATGTAAGAAAATATGGAGAATATGGTACGATGCAGTTTGAAAAGAATATCTGGATAAACTATGGAGGGGTGGAGGGAAGTTTGGGGCTTCTGAGAATCCCATTGGTAAAATGATTATGATTTATGTATGATGTCAAATGTTAAAAGTGAAAATGAATTTTTTTAAAATATTTTTTTATAAAAAGGTGGAACCTGGTGGCATGATCATTTGATATGATAGCAGATCCCCTTGGCGGGACATTATGGCTTTCTGTTTCCATGTTGTGCCATCTGAAAGCAACACATTGCCATTTTCCTGAAGTGGTGGCAAGTCTTTAGCACCCTTATCGGAATGCCATTTTCTCTTGACCTTGCAGAGATTTTTGCACGTGTAAATTTCACGTTGTCAGCTGATCTCACTGTGTCATACTTGTGGCAGTCTTGTGACGAATTTTCTGTTGAGCAGTAGTTTTCTTGGGAAGAGGCCCTGCTGCGTGGTAACTAGTTATGTAAGTAAGGTAAAGGTAAAGGTACCCCTGCCCGTACGGGCCAGTCTTGCCAGACTCTAGGGTTGTGCGCCCATCTCACTCAAGAGGCCGGGGGCCAGCGCTGTCCAAAGACACTTCCGGGTCACGTGGCCAGCGTGACATCGCTGCTCTGGCGAACCAGAGCCGCACACGGAAACACCGTTTTACCTTCCCGCTTGTAAGCGGTCCCTATTTATCTACTTGCACCCGGGGGTGCTTTCGAACTGCTAGGTTGGCAGGCGCTGGGACCGAACGACGGGAGCGCACCCCGCCGCAGGGATTCGAACCGCCGACCTTTCGATCGGCAAGCCCTAGGTGCTGAGGCTTTTACCCACAGCGCCACCTGTGTCCCAGTTATGTAAGTAAGACATGCCAAATAAGGATCAGCCTTTGAGTTCATTGCTTTATTTAGGAATCTCTTCGCTAGGCCATTCTCAACAAGTTTATTGGATTTTGTAGATACCTTGGGCTGGATGTTTTGTGGATAGAGCCATCTAGCTTTACAAATCCTTGGAACTTGTGGCCATCAAACTGATGTGTGTTATCTGTTTGTACTACAGTAGGCATGCCGTGTTGAGCAAATAATGATGCAATGAGGGTGATTACTTAAATGGCTGTCATGTTGCCCAGATGAGCTATCTCAGGGTAGTTGGAAAAACAGTCCATTATTAGCAGGACAGTTCTTTCCTGCTAGATCAAGTCAGTGCCCACCTTTGACTGTGGATGCAGAAGCTCTCCCCAAAACATCACAGGTTCTTCTATCAGCGCTGATATAAATTCCTGACATGCCAGGCTTTCCCTCTTCTTTTTCTGTCTACATTTATGTTTGGCCAGTAGCCTCTAGAAAAGTCTATCTATAATTACATGGCCTTCAATGTACTCTTTGCGTCATATCTTCCTTTGAAGCTTTGCATGCATGGGAACAGGATGTCACCTAGTACTGGCAGTTCTTCCTTGAACTATACGATGATTCCAATTCATTTGCAGGATATCATCTTGATCTATGAACTGGGTAAATGCGAACCTAGGGTTGCCATAGTTCAAAAAGTGAAAATCCAGATACAAAAGTTGTTGAGCTTTTTTGTTTTTTTGGAGGAGGGAGGCAAAGTTGATGAAGCTGGAGGCAAAGTTGATGAAAACTGTCCAGGTCATGTGGTCAGCATAACAAAACACTGGCTCCCTCAGCCTGGAAAGCGAGATGAGCTCCGCAACCCCCTAGTCTCCTTTGACTTAACCATCCAGGGCTCCTTTACCTTTTTTTACCTTTTAATGGTAATACCATGCTGCTTGATCTCTTTCAGGCAGCTGAAGTATTTATTGCCTTTGAATTTCTAATTCCAAAGCTTTCTACCCTTTCTATGGTAAGAGCAATTAACTAGTTGGAAGGACTACCTTGGGATGGAAAGTGGTGGACTCTCCTTCACTGGATGGTTTTGAACAGAAATTGCATGGCCATCTATCAGAGATTCTTTAGGTATGATTCTTGCATTGGAGGGGGTTGCACTAGTTGAGTCTTGGGGTCCTTTGCAACTCTGCAATTTTATGATTCTTCAGTTTTGTGGCTGTGCTGGTCCCGGGGGGGGGGGTACCGTGCGGCGTGGTCTGAGTCCGGTCCTGGGTCGAGGGTCTGGAGGCTGTCTGTCAAGGGCGAATCGGGGTCCAAGGCAAGGAGCCGGGCGTGGTCAGGAACTCCGGAAGAGCAGGTCAGGGTGCTGGCAGAAACAGGTTTCCAGCGATGTTGCTCCCGCAACCTGGGACTGGGCTGACTGGCCTTTATCTGCCCCTAGGTATAGGGTGGCCCCGATCCTCTGGTGACTTGCCTCTCCTGGCCTGGAGGCGAGCACTCCTCCTGAGAGAACTTAGTTCCCTCTGCCTCTCTGCCCTGAGCCTCTGCAGCTCCGGAGAGGCTGGAGGGTTACTGGACCCAGAGGCAACCTCACCTTCCCCTGACAGGGCTAGGAGAGGAGCACCTGCAGGCAACGGGTCCTCAATCACCTCCGCAGCCAGAGTGGATTCATCTGGTATCTGCTCCTGAGGATCCGGCACAGGTGCGGGCCCTTCAGATTTAAGCCCCTGCCCCGGCTCAGCCAGCCCTGGAGGCGGGGACTCCTGTGCAGGCTGGGATTCCTCACGTTCAGCCTCTGAATCAGATTCCCAGGCCATCACAGTGGCTTTAAGAAGGTAATGGTCTTCATATTCTCTTTCTATCTGTATTCCCAAGTAGTGTGTTATGTTTCCTATATCCTTCTGTTGTAAGAAAATCTGCTCCTCTTTCCTTATGGGGTATCCAGGAGCCCATACAGAGTCCTTCTAAGGTTCCCTATTGGTAGGAGAAAGTAACAGAGGCCAACCAGAGTATATTGAGAAGCAAAGCGGCTAGTAAGCCTGATCTTTATTCAAGAAACGGTTGCAACAGGGTCCGCACTCATCACACGCAGGAGGGAGGAGAACCCGAACAATGGTGCGCAAGCCCTTATATAGACTATTGAAATTGCCCGCCCTGTAGCCCAAGATTACCCTCCCAGCTTTTGCTGCCCAACTCCCCATGGGACTCCGAGTCCCCTAAGTCCATGATCGCTCAGAGGAGGAGGGATGGAGGCAGGATCCAGCAGAAAGCAAGGGAGATATTTATTTTTCTGTTGCAACAGAGTTCCTTTCCCTCCTTCCAAGGAGGGAGAGACCCTGAACAAAAGTGTGCAGGAACTTTTAAAGGCTTTTGACATTGTGCAACCCACTTAGTCAAAGACCACCCCAAAATCATCATACATACATCACAGAAGGAGGCGGCCTAAGGCAGAAATCCTGTCTGCCAGGATACCTAATAATGGTCACTGACTGCTTTACCTGGACAGCCCGGCTATTCTTTTGTGATGGTTAACACTTTAGTTCCTGAGTCCAGGTCACAGGCTCACCCTATTCATACACAAATACGCCCTTAAGACAGGATTTGAAAGCAAAAAGACAATGGGAAGGCTTTCCCCATTTGCCTCCCTTACTGCAGAGGAACATTTGAGGTCATTGGGAGAGTCAAAATGGCTTCAGGATTGCTTTCCCATACTATTTCAGACATATGGTTATATTTAGATATGTGTGCATTTATGAATATTTATTCTATATTTGAGACCTTAAAATTATTATAACACTTCTTTCCGAGTTTTGGTTTAATACTTTAATTAGTTCATGATCACCCCCCTCTTGTTCAAAACAGAGCATCAGATTATCTACGTGCAATGGTACATGAATCCATCTCTGATCTATTCTCATTGAATACAGGCAGAGATCTGCTTTACTTTGGATGAATTTCCCCTTTGTCAGTACTTCATTTGTTTTTGCATTCCATGCTCCGGCAGCTTGGTTAACCTTTGGGGGTCTTTAACCTGGAGGGGGAGGGCAGCATACAGATTCTACCAATATTCCAGGGTGGTGGTCTTACCTTGGCTGGGAGTTCATTTGTTTTTCTTTCAGCTGCTGCTTTAAGTGGCAACTTGACTGTGTTCCCAGCACGGAAATCCCTTGGGAACACTTTGTCATGGTTCAGCATCATTCCCAAGGGCAAGTTCAGCAAAGATGCCTTTTTGCTGTCCTTGGGAAGGAAGGAACCCCTCAGCTCCATCATAAAGATAAGACCACAACCTTTGAAGATTCATAAAATCCACCCACTTTCTAAAATTGTTGGATATTGAAATATACTCAGAGTCGCAAAGTGATTTCATGCTCTTTATTCAGCTCATAGTGGTGAGGAGGAATGAATGGAAGTCCCCTCACAGTATCTGCTTTATATACATTATTTACACAATGGGCTGCACATGATTGGCTAATTCCGGAATTCTACTGTAAGCCAATCAGGTTGTGGATTCACTTCTATCTGGAGCAGGATTGGGTGGTTCCTGCCAACCAATCATACTGCTGCATTGTTCTAGGACCAATCAGACTGCTGCATTCTGAATCCTATTGTTCTAGGACCAATCAGGCTGCTGCATTTTGGATCCTATTGTTCTAGGACCAATCAGACTGCTGCAGTTTGGATCCTATTCAACTCAGTACATAACAGATATTTTCCCCCACTTTTGTTGAATGGCAGTATTTGTCCCAGGTTTCGCCTGTGCATTTCCACTCCTGCTCCTCTAAAACCATCTCTCCAGCCAGGGCCATCTTACCCACAGACCCTAGTGGTGTGGGGCGCCGGGGCGCCAAGTTCTGGAGGGCGCCAGGCGAGAGTCTGGGGAACACCGAACGAGCGCGTTGAGTGAGTGAGCGAGGGTGCGTGCACCGCTCTCACTGAGCGTCAGCTTGGTTTTTTCCCTTTTAGCCTGCAGACGCCAAATTCTGTGGGGCGCCAGAAGGCGAAAAGGGAAAAAACCGAGCCGACACTCAGCTGGAGTAGCACACACCCCCTCACTCGCTCGGCGCAGGCCAGCTCACTCAGTGTGCTCGCTCGCCCAGTGTATGGCCAGCGGCACCCATTTTACAAACCCCTTTAAGAGGGGACCCTGAAATCGCCACTGTGGGGGGTGGGGTGAGTTACCACTTCACGCCCACCCCCCCAATTTAGGGAAGATAGACTAAAGGATTCCGCCCAAGGCCTAAAACCGCCACCTGAGACCACGATTGCATGTTTGCTGCTGGCTCCGCCTCCTATTTATGTGCCTGGCCCCGCCTCTCAAGAGTGCTGATAGCTTAACTGGGGTTTGGCGGGAACCCCCAATGACTAGCGCAGGGAGGTGGGCCAGCCCAACCAGCTGGTGAGTCCCGCGTGGCCAGAGGTGCTGCACATGGTCCTGCAAAGGGTGCCCACAAAGGGAGGCGTGAGCGCTCATTGTTGAACATGTTCAAGTTCCAGAGATCTTATAATAAGTTTGCTACTGAGGAAATGGGCATACAGCTTCCCAATTATCGAGAGCAGGCTAATAGGCCTATAATTGGAAGGTACATTTGGGTGGCCTCTCTTAAAGATTGGAACTACTATAGCATGTTTCCAGCTATATGGTACCTTACCCGAGTTATTTACTACCGTAAAGAGTGCTGCCAGAAGCGGAGCCCACCAGTGCTGGTTTGATGTAATCAACTCTGCTGGGATAAAGTCTTTCCCCAGAGCCTTTCCACTCTTCAGATTCCCAATTAATGTATGGACTTCCTCCGCAGTAACCGGCCTCCAATTAGGGAGCAGGGACAATTCTGCCCTGTCATCCTCCTGTAAGCTGGAAGGGAGGTTTGGATTTCCCATAAATATATTTCTGAAGTGATTCTCCCAAACCTGAGCTGGAATGACACAGCTGGGGGCTGAAGAACTATTTTTCATTGAGTCGGAGACCAGTTGCCAAAAGAATTTAGTTTCATTGTTTAGTGAGGCATTCAATAGCAGGGACCAGGAATTTTGTTCGGACTGCCTTTTTTTTTTTTTTTTTTTTTGAGGCCAGAAGGGCTTTATACTCTTTTTTGATTTTGAAATAAGAAGGAGGCAAGTAGTTTAATCCAGCGTTTCTATAGGCCAAATAAGCGTTTCTTAAGGCTTCCTTCTTTGTGCGGCACTCTTGATCAAAACAACGGCGCCCTTTTGCAGTGCGTGGCTTGCCGGCTAAGTTTATGTTAACCGAAACCATATCCTGCAAGGACTCAATTAGATTTTCGTAAGCCATCAGGGAGCAGTCTATTGATAAATTGTTTGTTATAATTGATCTTAACTTAATTGCAGTTTGTGAATTCAATCTATTCTCAGCTACAATTGCTATCTCAGGTGTCCATTTTTTCCTACACAATGCTGGATAATTTGCTTTATCTATGACCTCATGTTCTATGTGAGAGCGCTGAATTGAATTTTGGCCAGTAGTGGAGATGATTAGAGGTAGGTGGTCGCTTTCAGTCCAGCGGTCCAGATTCAGCTCAACAGGAGCACTAGAGGGAGTCAGCACAAATCCTGCTAGTGCCGTGGGTCTTTCCCTCCTCTTTCCCCCTCATGTCACCCCCAAATTGCCACAGGAGTGTGGGAGAACACCCAGAAGAGTGCCTGGGGTAGTGGAGATAAATACTTGCCCTGGTGGAATGATCAGCTAAGCTGAACACTGAATTCTTCCCTCTGCTAAAAGTTGTTTTTGTTTTTTAAAGGAAACTGCTATGGGCAGTTTAGCTATTTATCTGATTCAGCAGCTAGTGTAATAAATATCTGTTGCAGAGTATATTAAGACACCATGCAGTGGTTGGAGAAGAGTCTGTAGCAATATGCAATAAGGGATTTGTGTGTGAGAGAGAGAGGGAGGGAGGAGAGACAGTTGAAGTGTGTTTCTAGTTTCAACCACGAAATGATGAAACATGTGCCCGCTTTGCACCCCAAAGTAGCTGTGTCTTCATCTGGTGTGTGAAAGCTCTTAAAATAATCCCCTGCTGCTTAGAAAAAGGAAGATGGATGGCAAAACTAGTGCAAGTTGAATTGCTCAGAGGGAAGGATGCAACGTTGAGAGGGACCTGCTGTGTTACACACAACTGACGTCATTGTTGTGTCCTAGATGTGACCTGCAAAGGATTTGTAATACCATATTATGTATGTAAACAAAGGAAATCCTCTTTGCTATTCTACCGTTACGTGTTCAGGGGTGCAGGATCCAGTAAGTGTTAGAAATTAATCAAGGCTTGCAGCATTAAACTGGATGCCAGACCATTTTCATCCCCAGCAAGTGTTAAAAGCTCAATAAGCAAGGCTAGCTTCCTGTGGTCAAGTGATTGCCTCAGCGATGAGCCATTAAGAGAGCAAAGGAAAGGGAGCTCTGTGTCGGGTGGCAAAGGGGTGGGACCCCTCCTTCAAACAGAACTTGAAAGCAGTTTTATTCAGAGAACATTTTAAGGGGGCCATCTGCACTTCCAATCATCCTGCCCCAGGAAAACCTGCTCCTTTCCGTTGAATTGGAGCAAATATCAATAAGGTTTCCCGCTGAATTATATTTGTTGCTATAGAGTGGGGCAAACAGGAACCAACTCAGCCCCATGCCTAAAAATCACGGAACAAGCAGAAAACTTCTCAGACCTATGCTTTCTAGGCACAGGGCAAGGAGAAGTGTGGAAATGGGTATAGCCAGGATTTAGGATGGGAGGGAGTAGGACATTCACCTGTCACCATCCTCTGTCTGGCTCTGTCTAGCAGGTACAGAATGAAACGTCTCAACAACAGTTGTTTAAAATTACTTTCTTTTGACCCCAAGTGCTCAGGGAAAAAATCTGTCAAAATCTTCAGGCATTTGAAAACTAGGAAGTTAAATAAAAAATTAACAACAGGGAGTACCTTTTCTGCAGTTCAGGAGTATATTTTGCAAAATTACAAATTGTTTTAAAAAAACATGTTTCCTTGGATTTGCTGAAAACCTTTTCAGCACTTCCTTCTCAAATTCCTCCTTTTTCCTGATGCACGTTTTCTGTGCACACTCAGCAAGCCTAGCCCATTGAGATGTTCCCCTGTCATTGTTGACCTTAGCCAGGTACTCTCCAAAGGTATTGAATGACTGCTCTATGCCTCATGTCTGAGCAAGAGAGATGAGCAGAGCCTTTTCTGTGGTAGAGCCTTTCAATTTCAAATATCCTGATTATTTCTACATGTAGTTAAGTATATTTTTATTTATTTACTTGATGGGCGGGGCAGCTGCCCCCCCCCCCCGGCTATGCCCATGACCAGGGGTCTGCAACCCGCGGCTCCGGAGCCGCATGTGGCTCTTTTACACCTTTGCCGCGGCTCCGGGGCGGATACTAGCGAGGGGAGGAGGCGCATTGTGCGCCCCAACACTCCCCACTGTGGCGGGCGCTGTACTGGCTGTGACGTCGCATGAGGGCGGTGCGTGCATTAGTCACGCACCGTCCCGACGTCACCTTCCCGCCTGCTACATTGTAAGGGGCATGTACGCTGGTCACTGCATTGAAAGGGGGCATATACGCTGGTCACTGTTTTGAAGGGGAGTGAAGAACACACACACACACACACACACACACACACACACACACACGGTAACTTGTTAATTTAACGTTTATTTCTATGAGGAGGAGTAATTCTGAGGTGTCAAACAAAGAAATAATAAAAAAGTGACAAAAAGTTATTTTTATAATGATGAGTTTTGTGGCTCCCAGTTTTTTTTCCTTCGGAAACGGGTCCAAGTGGCTCTTTTTGTCTTAAAGGTTGCAGACCCCTGCCCATGACTGTGGATGAGCACTTAGTTTAGATTCTACTGCTGATTTGAATGGCTGCTGTTTTTAATCATTCCCGTATTAGGGTGGTTTGAAATAATACATTAAATACACCCCACCCACCCACTCTGAGAGCCACAGATAGAGGCCAAAGTCTGGGTGCCCCAAAATGCAAAGAAGCAGAAGTCCCAGCAAAGAAAGAATCAATACAAAAACTTATGGCATATGCAGAAATGGAGAAACTTACCAGAAGAATAAGAAATCAAGATACGGTAACAATTTTTTTCAAAATAAAAGAATGGAAATGGTTTATTGAATATTTGCAGATAGACTGTAAACAGATTGGCATGGTTGTTGTAACAACCTGCAGTTTTATAAAAGCATATATTTAAAGTAGATGAATAAAAGAGCAAATTAAGTTAATTTGGATATGCAGAAGATATTAAAAATAAATTTAAGGAACCACATAAAGAGGGGGAAGGAAGTCAAGGTTTGAAACCGGAAAAGTATAAATAATTTTAAAAAGAAACTGATAAAGTCCTAGTTAAAGAGGTAAACTTTTGCCTGCTGCCTAAAGGTATATTATGATGGCTGTGCAATTAAAGATGATCTAGAGCTCTTGCACAACAAACCCATAGCCCCAAAAGATCAGAGTTTCTGCTAAGAACAAAGGGACAGGGAAGTGCCCTGGAGAAGGTGTGGTCACGCTTGCTTTGATGCAATCTCATCTAACCTCCCTACAAATAAATCAAAATGAATGCTCATTGAATAGCCACCATTGTCTAATAATACTACAAACAGATAAGGATGGCTGCTCAGTAAGCAAGCCCTCTGGAAGATCCCTTAGTTTGCGAGTCTTTAATATTGTATATGACATCTCCACCTTTTTTGCAAGCTGTTCTGAGTATTAATTTGAATGGAAGTGTAGGGCAGCAGTAAAGGTAAAGGTAAAGGTAGCCCTGCCCGTACGGGCCAGTCGTGTCCGACTCTGGGGTTGCGTGCTCATCTCGCTTAAGAGGCTGGGAGCCAGCGCTGTCCGGAGACACTTCCGGGTCACGTGGACAGCGTGAC
This sequence comes from Podarcis bocagei, assembly GCF_964188305.1. NCBI lineage: Eukaryota > Metazoa > Chordata > Lepidosauria > Squamata > Lacertidae > Podarcis > Podarcis bocagei. The sequence goes on along the minus strand of NC_138143.1, from coordinate 10,980,492 downwards.
GAAGCTGCAGCTGGCGAGCCAGCACCAGCGCAGCGCACGGAAACGCCGCTTACGTTCCCGCTATAAAGCGGTACCTATTTATCTACTTGCACTTAAGAGTGCTTTCGAACTGCTAGGTGGGCAGGAGCTGGGACCGAACAACGGGCGCTCACCCCGCCGCGGGTATTCGAACCGCCGACCATACGATCGGCAAGTCCTAGGCACTGAGGTTTTACCCACAGCACCACCTGCGTCCCAGGGCAGCAGTACTGAATGCTAATAAGAAATCAATCTATCTGCTTTTCCCTAATCCAGCTCAAGAGACTTCCCTCCCTTGCTTGGGGTGAAGATTTATGCTTGCCTGTATCTGAAACCCTGTGGGAAAAGCCACTGACAGGGATTGATTTGCCGTTGGGGAATCATTGTGCAGAGAAAGGTGTTTGGAGCTGTGCCATTCCCAGGGCTAGGCTGCCCATGAGGCGGAATGAAGCATCAAGGTCACATGGCAGCGGCTTCCAGCTAGATCTCGTGGCATTCTCGTGCAATCTCACCATGCAACCCCGGAAATCAAGGCTTCGGCAGCAGGGCAGCAGCTGTGAAAGAGAAGAAGCCACCACTGCCACTTGCCCATCTCTCTTCACAATCAGATGTGAACAAGGCAGGGCTGGGCTGGAAATTACAGTTTGCATTGACCCGCGAGGGGTTTGGAGCTTTCAAAAAAATATTAAGTGGTTTATAAAGGCTTTAAAATAAATAAACATTCAAAAGCACTGCACTATGCAAGGTCTTGGGGACACGGGTGGTGCTGTGGTCTAAACCACTGAGCCTATTGGCCATGGGTAGGCAAACTAAGGCCCTGGGGCCAGATCCAGCCCAATTGCCTTCTAAATCTGGCCCGCGGATGGTCCGGGTATCAGCGTATTTTTACATGAGTAGAATGTGTCCTTTTATTTAAAATGCATCTCTGGGTTATTTGTGGGGCATAGGAATTTGTTCACCCCGCAAATATATAGTCTGGCCCCCCACAAGGTCTGAGGGACAGTGGACTGGCCCCGTTGAAAAAGTTTGCTGACCCCTTCTCTTGGGCTTGCCCATCAGAAGGTCGGCAGTTCGAATCCCCGTGACGGGGTGAGCTCCGGTTGTTCTGTCCCAGCTCCTGCCAACCTAGCAGTTCAAAAGCACGCCAGTGCAAGTAGATAAATAGGTACCACTGTGGTGGGAAGGTAAATGGCGTTTCCGTATGCTTTGGATTCTGTCACAGTGTCCTGTTACACCAGAAGCTGTTTAGTCATGCTGGCCACATGACCCAGAAAGCTGTCTGTGGACAATCGTCGGCTCCCTCGGCCTGAAAGCGAGATGAGCGCCGCAACTCCATAGTCGCCTTTGACTGGACTTAACCATCCAGGGTTTATCTGGCCCGCTTTTGAACTGCTAGGTTGGCAGTAGCTGGGACAAAGCAAAGGAAGATCACCCTGTCACGGGGATTCGAACCACCAACCTTCTGACTGGCAAGCCCAAGAGGCTCAGTGGTTTAGACCAGTGTTTCCCAACCTTTTTTGGGCAAAGGCACACTTGTTTGATGAAAAAAATCTCGAGGCACACCACCATTACAGCCCCATGACGTCAGCGCGCAGCGTCACGCCGGGAGGGACGCACAAAAGTGTAAGTTTCAATTTTTTTCCCTCCCCCTTGCCGGGGAACCTCCAAGCTTTGGGGGTGGGGGGGGGGAGGAGGCAGCAAAGCGAGGCAGGAAGGAGAGCGCGGCTTGGCTGGGTGAGCTTTGGCAGGGGCAGGGAATGAGAGCCGCGAGGCGGGCGCTGCGGACGGTGGCGCTGCCCGCCGAGCTCGCAGGCAGCCAGGCAGGCAGACGGCGAGAGCCCCGCGCTGGGCGGCCTCTCCTCGCCGCCGCCGCCCCGCCTCTCGCCGCCCGACTCGCCCGCCTCCCTCCAGGCAACATCTCGCGGCACACCAGGCAACATCTCGCGGCACACTAGTGTGCCGCGGAACAGTGGTTGGGAAACACTGGTTTAGACCACAGTGCCACCCATGTTATTGCTAGCCATGCATTTCAGGCAGCAGTTCCATCTGGTGCACAGGTGGTTTGCTCTGAGTATATTGTGCCCCTAATGGCTCACTTGCCACCCACACCTAATTAAGCCCTACTGAGTACAAAGGAACTTTCTTGTAGGCAATTGCGTCCCTCCCTGCCTGTTCTCTTCTTGCAAAAAGGTGCTTGGGCTGGTGGGGAACGTGAAGGGAGTAAGTCCCTGGGAGTAAGTCCCTTTGCATTGAATAGGGCTCACTTCTGAGCAGAAGGCAGGTGTCATGCCTCCTCATGGTCCCAACACTCACCCCACAAATTGAGTGTGCATTTGGAGACAGCCGAGAGGATGCATGGGGGAAACTGGAGGGCCATCTTTTATAGGTACAGTGGTACCTCGCAAGACGAAAAACTCGTAAGATGAAAGAGTTTTTCGTTTTTTGAGTTGCTTCGCAAGACGAATTTCCCTATGGTCTTGAGTCGCAAGACGAAAACGTCTTGCAAGTTTGTTTCCTTTTTCTTAAAACCGTTAATACATGCATTCCTATGGGAAACCGTGCTTCGCAAGACGAAAAATTCGCAAGACGAAAAAACTCACAGAACGAATTAATTTCGTCTTGCGAGGCACCACTGTAGCTATCTTACTAGTGGGGAGTGCACAGCAGTGCCTTGGAATTCTTAGAAACCAGAAATATATTGGATTTTTAAATGGAGAGTGTAATTTGTCAGTTTGGAGCCGTCACTCCAAAAATCGAATGAAGTCGTGCCAATGCCAAGCTTTGATGTGCTCTCAGGTTTCAAAATGGGGCTTGGCAGCCAACTGATGCCCTTGGAATCCTCTCGCTGAGTTTGGTAACAGTATCTCGAGAAGACGCTGAACCCAAGTCCCACTACAGTCACCTTTCAGCCCACTAACTTGATTCAAAATGGCGCCCAGCACCCAACATGGACGTAGACCCCTTGGCCCCCACCTCGGGAACCTTCATGCGTAATTTGGTGGCAATATCTCAAGAGGCATCCAAACACATAGAGAAGAAACAAACAGACGGACAAATCGTTTCCCAAAATATATTGTAGATCTGTTCATTTACAAACACTCAGATGGAAGCAGTTACTCTGGTTCTTTTACCTGGAGGCCTTTGCGGGAGCTCCTTTGTTCTAATAAAGATGCTATGCGGATCTTGAATGATTGCAGGACATGGTTAGCATCATTAATTAAATCTGGCATTGACGAAACTGTTTTCTCAGATGCAGGAATTCACAATGGCTTCACTATGGCATGCCAGAGTGAAAGTTCCTACTGTAGCTTTTACAGTGGTACCTCGGGCTAAGAACTTACCAGTAATTCGTTCCGGAGGTCTGTTCTTAACCTGAGGTACCACTTTAGCTAATGGGGCCTCCTGCTGCTGCCGCACGATTTCTGTTCTCATCCTGAAGCAAAGTTCTTAACCCGAGGTACTATTTCTGGGTTAGCAGAGTCTGTAACCTGAAGCGTCTGTAACCCGAGGTACCACTGTATTCGATTAAAGAAACTGGAGTTGAGATTACTGTTTTTTTCCGGGGCAGTCCTCTGCATCTTTATTCAGAATCAAGTCCTTCTGTGTTCAGTGGCACTTACTTCCCTGTAAGCCTACAGATTGCAACCCCATGCATGCTTACCTGGGAGGAAGTCCTGACTACAGTGTGACTTACTTCACAGTGAACTGCCTAAGATTGCGCTAAGTTGGATAACTAAATTTGCACACAGTTTCTTGTGGGAAGGCTGCTTTCCTCCTTTTCTAGATGGCAATGCAATGTAGGAGGCAATATCTTTGGGGTGAAATAAAAAATTTAAGGTCATATATATATATATATATGATAAATGTTCGTAACTGCATATATAAACCACATGTCTGAATACCCACAGAAAAAGTCCTGAAACCATTTTGTCCCTCCTAAACTGACCTCAAATATTTCTCTGCAAGGTCAAAGGAAAATGGAAAAGCCTCCCCATTGTCTTCTCCTTCACAAATCCTGTTTTAAGGGTATGTCTGTGTATGAATAGGGTGAGCCTGTGACCTGGCTCAGGAACTAAGTATTTATCATTACAAAAGGCTGGCCAGGCTCCCCAGGGTATCCAATCAAGTGACCATTAACAGGTAACATGACAGACAGGAGATAAACGATGCACTCAGATTTCTGTTGTAGACCACCTTTTCTGTGATGTAGGTATGATGTTTGTGGGGTGGTGGTCTTGGGTTACACCCCTTCTGTGATGTATGTATGATGTATGGAGGGGTGGTCTTGAGCTCCAGGGAAGGCCATTTAAAATGTCTATATAAGGGCGGGCACACCTTTGTTCTGGGTCCTCCTCCTTTCCTGCATGTGAGGGAAGCACCCTGTTGCAACCATTCAATAAAGATCAGGCTTACGAGCTGCTTTGCTTCTCAATATTCTCTGGTTGGCCTCTGTTATTTTCTCTGACCGATGGAGAACCTACAAAGGACTCTATAAGGGCTCTTGTGTTCCCCATAAGGGAATAAGGGCAGATTTTTGTTTATTACAGGGGCAAGACTCACTCGCCTCCTACTCAAAAGCAAGGCATATTGAGTGCAAATAATTCCATGGCATCATACATCATACATACATCACAGAAGGGGTGTAACCCAAGACCACCACCCCACAAACATCATACCTACATCCCATTTTTTCTTTCCACATGGTGATCAAGCACGTACCTTTTTTTTACAGTCGGGTCTGCCGTCTCCAGTCTTGGCTGAAATATGGTAATACATACATACATGAATGCATGCAGATATGTTTAATATTGTTATTAATATCTTGACAGCCATATGTCAGGAGTGCTCTGATGGTGTTTCCTGCTTGGCAGGGGGTTGGACTCGATGGCCCTTGTGGTCTCTTCCAACTCTATGATTCTATGATTCTAGGAGACTGAGAGAGCACTTGAAACTAACAGCAGATAGATAACAGAGGCAGGGAGAAATGAGGAAACACAGCGTGGGGAGGTGGAGAGCAGAAGCCGGGAAAATCCAGGACAAAGGCAAGAATTGTGATACAATGAACATATATTAATGGGGAACCTTCATGTTAAGGTATTAAAAATCATTTTTGCACTACTCGCTGTTAAGAGAAAAGTGGTTTTTTGTTCCAGGACATCTGAAATGTGAGCAGAACAGTGGGAATGACATGTAGTCCCTTGTCCTCCACCCAAAAACCAGGCTAAAAACTGTTTTTTGATGATGTGTGGCTGAGCCTTGAGTGGAAAATGTGGACCTTTGATACACCCAGAGATCAACCGGCTCTGCCGGCATTTGCTTGTGTGTCTGTCTAGTTGTGTATGACAATCGAACAAATCTCTTTCCTCTTTAATTTGGAGGCTGGCTACATGATGTTCAAAAATAGACACTGAAAGGCGCTTTTTTTTGGTCCTTGCTCAAGGACCTTAGCGTACACTGTGATCTACGCTTTCAAAAAGAGTCATGCCGTTTCCTAAACTCTGATAATGCTCTGTGAGTAATCTATCAATAGGCACCACACGGAGAGGAACATATAGTTTATGCACAGCTTCTATTAACCACAGTGGAAAAAGTATTATGTGTTTTTGCTAAAGTATGCTAAAGCCCTCCTTTGTTCCTTCCGCTCGGGAGCCTTGCAGTACAATCCTGCGCATGTCTACTTAGAAGCGCACTTCATGGGAGTAAGTCTCACTGATATCAGCTGAGTTGCCATCTCCTTGGCCCCGAGCTATTTAGCAAGCTTCTCCTCTGTGGCTTACGTTTACCGAAATCTCGAAATGAATGTTCCACAGTACAAAACAAACAGGAACTCCATCATGTCCCAATCATCTTTTCGAATGATGTTTCCTCTTTTCTGATGATAAGTAGAGTCAGTGTTTCTTAAACACCGGGCCTTCGGACACTGTGTGCCTCCTCTTTGCTTGACTCACGAGCCATACCAGAGATTTGGGTGGTGAGTAAAGGGACGTTTTAGGTAGGGAAGGTCTACTTACTCTCTGAGGGGAAAAGGCAGAGGAACTATTGAAGGAAATTTGAAAACGAGATAAAATCTTTATTTATTTATTATTTATTGAATTCATATATCACCCTATACCCAGAGGTCTCAGGTCACAGAACATAATCAAAATATAAAACCACAATATATATATATATATATATATATAATCAAAATAAAAACAACAACTCAATAACAACACCCCCCCCCAAAAAAAAACATTTTTAAAAGGGCATAGGATGTCAATCAAGTCAACCAAAGGCCTGGCTAAAAAGGAATGTTTTTGCCTGGCGCCTAAAGGTGTCTAATGAAGGCGCCAGGCGAACTTCCCTGGGGAGAGCATTCCACAGTCGGGGAGCCACTGCAGAGAAGGCCCTGTTGTCGTGTTGCTACCCTCCAGACCTCTCAAAGAGGAGACACACGAAAGAGGGCCTCAAAAGATGGTATCAAATAATAATTTTTATTATTATTAAGTTCATAAAATAGGAATAGAAAGGAAAGGAATAAGAGAGGAAGGTTGTTACAGGAGGCAGAAATGAATGTGAAGGGACCAGGAAGGAGGGATGGAAGAAACTGGTGCGGCAGAGTGAAGGAAAGAAGATACAAATTGAGTGTGAAAGGAGAATGGGAGAAGAAATTACAGGAGATGGGTAAAAATACTTTGAGAAGCATGTGAGCATTCTCCACTTAGAGCCTCTGGACCAGCAAATGCTGCCTAAATAGAGAAGTTAAATACATGGGTAGCGAACATAGTGCCCTCAACTCCAGATATTGTTGGACTACAAGTCCCATAATCTCTGAAAATTGGCCATACTGGCTCGGACTGATGGGAGTTGCAGAACCTCTTGTTGGCTACCCATGCAATACCCCCAGAACCGATGTCTGTACTTGGCTTGAGGAAAAACTGAGCTTTGGAACTCCTTGCCACAAGGACAACACTATGGCAAAGAATTTTAGCCATTTCCGTAGATGTATTAGAACTGGATATGGAACAACTGATTGGTTCAAAATTGGGAAAGAAGTACGACAAGGCTGTATATTGTCTCCCTGCTTATTTAACTTATATGCAGAATTCATCATGCGAAAGGCTGGGCTGGATGAATCCCTAACCGGAATTAAGATTGCCGGAAGAAATATCAACAACCTCAAGATATGCAGATGACACAACCTTGATGGCAGAAAATGAGGAGGAATTAAAGAACCTTTTAATGAGGGTGAAAGAGGAGAGCGCAAAATATGGTCTGAAGCTCAACATCAAAAACCCTGAAGATCATGGCCACTGGTCCCATCACCTCCTGGCAAGTAGAAGGGGAAGAAATGGAGGCAGTGAGAGATTTTACTTTCTTGGGCTCCATGATCACTGCAGATGGTGACAGCAGCCACGAAATTAAAAGATGCCTGCTTCTTGGGAGAAAAGCAATGACAAACCTAGACAGCATCTTAAAAAGCAGAGACATCACCTTGCCAACAAAGGTCTGTATAGTAAAAGCTATGGTTTTCCCAATAGTGATGTATGGAAGTGAGAGCTGGACCATAAAGAAGGCTGATCGACAAAGAATTGATGCTTTTGAATTATGGTGCTGGAGGAGACTCTTGAGAGTCCCATGGACGGCAAGAAGATCAAACCTCTCCATTCTTAAGGAAATCAGCCCTGAGTGCTCACTGGAAGGACAGATCCTGAAGCTGAGGCTCCAATACTTTGGCCACCTCATGTTAAGAGAAGACTCCCTGGAAAAGACCCTGATGTTGGGAACGATGGAAGGCACAAGGAGAAGGGGACGACAGAGGATAAGATGGTTGGACACTGTTCTCGAAGCTACCAGCATGAGTTTGACCAAACTGTGGGTGGCAGTGGAAGACAGGAGTGCCTGACGTGCTCTGCTCCATGGGGTCACGAAAAGTCGGACACAACTAAACGACTAAACAACAACAAATTAGATATCAAGAGAAAGTGGTGTCAATAATTGCCCGCTGATAATGGCAGACTCTGCCTCCCTCTGCCACTATTTTGTGATGGGTTCTGCCCCATTTTGTGCCTGGTGGGGCTCAGTACCTAATTTCCAGCCATTTGAAGTCAACCCTGGGGAGTAGAAGGTTTGAGAACCCATGAATTAGGCAACACTTGGGCTACTTACTGTTGGGTTCACTACAATTAGGAATCAAAAAATTCCTGCGTTGCTGCTATATTGATTTTGGAATACAGCAATTCCCTCCTCTCCTTTTCCTTTGTGTGTGTCCCTACATCTCGGTGCCCTTCAAATATTGTTGGAGTACAGCTCCCATAATCCCTGACCACCGGCCATGCCAACTGCAGCTATTAGGAGTCGTAGTACAATAAATATCTAAGGGTCACCACGTTGACTATCTGCACTATATGAAGCTCTCATAGTCAATTGGCAATAAGTCACGCTGTGGGTTTAACCACAGAGCCTAGGACTTGCTGATCAGAAGATCGGCGGTTCGAATCCCCGCGACTGGGTGAGTTCCCGTTGCTTGGTCCCTGCTCCTGCCAACCTATCAGTTTGAAAGCACGTCAAAGTGCAAGTAGATAAATAGGTACCGCTCTGGTGGGAAAGTAAACGGCATTTCCGTGCACTGCTCTGGTTCGCCAGAAGTGGCTTAGTCATGCTGGCCACATGACCCGGAAGCTGTACACCGGCTCCCTCGGCCAATAAAGCGAGATGAGTGCCACAACCCCAGAGTTGGTCATGACTGGACCTAATGATCAGGGGTCCCTTTACCTTTACAGGACATCATGAAGCCAGTCAGATTTTGGCAGGAGTGATGGCACTGAAGGCAAACTCATGGCTTGTCTGCATTTGGACAATGTCCGCATGAGCTCAGTTTGTAAAGCATTGAGACTCTTAATCTCAGGGTTCTGGGTTCGAGTCCCACATGGGGCAAAAGATACCTGCGTTGCAGGGGGTTGGACTAAATGACCCGGGTGGGTTCCTTCCAACTGTGATTCTGATTCAATCGTAGTAGTCCACACCCAAACGTATTCGGATTGGTAGTTGAGCAGCAGCTTCAGTCTCTCTTTCCTGTTCACGCCAGGAGGCGTTGCCTTTTTGTATCTGCCATCTAATTTATTGATTCTTTTATGCCACTTAAGTACTGACAGGGCATGCGTACTTTTTCTTCTTTTTAATTGCCCTGCCCAAGAAGTGTGCAAAAAGCACAAAGTCATGCAATCGTGAGTGAGGAAAAAAGCACGAAAGTCATGCAATCGTGAGTGACGGCCAGTGTTAAAAGTTTCGTTGCATTACTGCAATGTTTTCTTTCCGGCCGCGCTTGCAAGACTGAAGCAGGATCTCTCCATTCATACCGGAGCAAATTACGAGACCCCCTGAGCCGCTCCTTCCTCTGTGTTTAAAAAGAAACAGCCTCTGCAGCTCCTCTCTTACAGCAGAGCCCGAGCCCCACCTTTCTCGGTCCCAAAGCTAGGTGGGATAGAATCCCAGAACTGTCGAGTTGGAAGGGGGGCCTCCCAGGATCATCTAGTCCAACCGCCCGCCTGCAATGCACGGAGGTGTCAAATGCGTTTTGGCGTGTTATAGGAATTCTTAGGTCTCAAATATCGAATAAATGTTGATCATTGCACAAGGTAAACACACATACACAAGAATTTAAATTACACGTCTAAAATGGTACGGGAGAGCAAGCCATCCAAAAGCCATCTTGGCTCCCCTAAAGACTCTCAATATTTCCTCTGCCTCCTTAATTCCCCTTGCCTGAGAACAAGTAGGCAGATCGCAATCGGGAAATTTCTGAATTGATTCCTCTTCTTAAGATCCTCCCTTGTATTAATTGTCATTGTTTGCCCAGATAATTATAATAATTTATTATTTATACCTCGCCCAATGCTCTGCATTGAGGGATGTCCGACGGGCATCCCGGTTGTCTTATCAAATGCCAATGTTTTGTGCAAACTGTGTTTGGAACTCTGTGAAGCTTGCTAAATCCTCAGGAACAATATCCCTTGGCTTTATGCCTGATGTAATTTCTATTTGTAGAAGGGATGTCCTTCTTCTCCCATGCCAAAATGCAAACCCTTAAAAGAGATGTTTCTTTTTGGCTCTGGGTTTCTCTTGCCTCCTTGCCAGGAGGGGAAGGGAGCTCTGTTGCAACAGAAAAAATAAAGATCTGCCTTACTTTCTCTGCATCCTGCCTCCATCCCTTCATCTCTGACCCATGGGGGACTCGAGTCCCATTCGGCAGCAAAAGCCAACCTCCCCTACTTTTCTAGATCAGGCGCATAGGGCGAAACCAGGAAGAGAAACGCTCGCGCGCGCTCACGCCCACCCTGGGCGCAAAGCAAGGCGGATATCCCATCCCCACCCAAAGAGGGCGGGGTGGGGAGAAGGACCGGGGAAAGAAGGGTTAACTCGCTGACGTCACATGGTGCGTTCGCAACTCCTCCCCCACGCGCTTGAATTGGGGAGGTTTGAAAATCACCCCATTGGAAGCTCCTCCCCCGCGCCGCTTGAATGGGGGAGCCGCGAGGAGAGGATGCTACAAATCTGGTTCAGCAGGGCGAGTGCGCGCACGTGCGGAGAAGCGGCGCTTAGGGACCCATCGCCGGGCAGCCTCCCCGTTTGCGCGCCGCGGGTCTCCCTGCTTTACTCTCCCGGTGGGATCAAGGACAAGGGACGCGCAAATTAAAAAGCAGCAAGCAGCAGCCCGAGGGAGCCACGATGAGTCCCGGTGGATTGCAAACGCCTTTGCTAGCCTTGGCGGTCGTGCTCTGCGCCCAAGTTTCTGGAAACGGTAAGCACCCTAATCCCGATCTCAGTATATCTATATATATATGGGACGTTGCTCTTTAAAAGAAGATCAGGTAGCAAAAGGCTTCCCTTCCCAGTTAAGGGTGGGTGGGTTGCCTGGCGGGGACGGGGGCCAGGGAAATGTATATATGTATTTATCTACTTTATTGCATTCGCGTCCCCACTTTTCCTCCCAAGAAGCTTACGGTGGCGCGCATCCTGCCGCTCCCCATTTTATCCTCGCAACATCCCTGCGAGGTAGGCCGGTCCTCCCGTGACTCCGGTTCCCGCAGCCCTCCCTTGAGTCCGCTTCTTTTAAATGGGGGTGTTCTAAACAAGGGCATCTCCAAGTAACAACCTTCCCCAGATATCGGGCTCCTAAATAGTGTCGACCGGAAACTGAATTATTGGGCTACAAATAGTTTCCTTTGCCCCCCCCCCCTTGTTCTGCCCACCCCACAGCATCCTCTACTTTTGATTCCTCAGGTCTGAACTTTGGTGAGCTTAGGAGGGGCTGCTGGTGCCCGACCCCTTCCTCCCCCCCCCCACCTGAGCGTGATATCTCTTCCATACCTGTTTCAGGGCTGGGGCCACTGGAAGGACTGGGTCTGCTGCTGTTTGCCCCGCCCTGAGCTTATAAGGGCGGCTCCTTCCCTGCCATCACGCTGCCATCCATCCTTCAGGAGCAAGACCTCCCAAGCCAAAGCATCCCTTTAATGGCTTCAGGGCGGGGGCCTTAGCCTGAGATGTGTGTGCCACTATATTTTGTATTTTGCATTTTGCTACTTTAAATTTAATAAATAGCAATGATAGTATTGGGTGAAATAGATTCCCTCCCCAGGGATGATTTATTACCTGGCCGCCTTTACTATTCTGTTAATGAGCAACCTTCCCTGGGGTAGGTTGAGGTTCTTAAATGATTTCTCGATAGGATCCCACAGGATTATTTTGCTCCTCCTTTCGTTATTTCCTTTTCTTTTGCTCATTTAAAGACACAGATCTTCCCTGTGAGGAAGCGCATTTTTTTTCTTGCCCCCCCTCCCAAGGAGGGGTCAGGCATGCACATGGAAAGAAGTAGTTAAAACTTGATTTTGAGAAGAAGCGAAGGCACATGCATGGAACTCTTCATTAGGGTTGCTAGCCTAGGCTCCAAATGGGACCCTTTTACCAGGAGGGGATTGTGTGTAAAACAATATTGGGGAGGGGTGGCGAGGCGGAGAAAGCAAGAATGTTTGGAAATGCTGCGGAGTGTCTTGTGTCTTTTTGAAAATGGGCAAGAGGTCTGGGAAACCGATGGTGGTTTGATGGCAGAGAGGAATGGCACCTCCTGGCGTGTTTGCATCTTTTAATAAGACCTGGGGAAAGGAACGACCGCAAGCCCTTTTGTTTTTAAAGGGGTATGGATCTCAGGACATGCAATGGTGTCATTTGCCTCTTTGGAAGTAGCAACTACTTGGGTGGAAGAAGGGATAGGCAGGGGAGCGAGTGTCAGTGTTGGGTGGGGTTTATCGGAAGGTGCATGTTAGAAAGGGAGGCACCTCTGCTCTTCAGCGGCACAAAGTCCAGCCAACCCGCTACCTGGCCCTCGCCCATTCGTTCCCCTTCCCCACATGCTCTGCTTCCCCATTGGCTTGTGGGCGAAACGGGCCATTTGTCGGCTTCTTTGCAATCCGCCAATGGGTGTCGGAGAAAGAAACACCCTCTCGGCTCGGCTTGGGAAGGCACCTCTGGCAAACGTGGGCTAAACTTCTTTTAATGTGAAGGATTCTCTGACTGTTTTGTTTCTGTTTAGACCCTTCAGCCTATCTGCCTCTGCTAATTTCACCTCTGTCAGCCTGAACTAACCCTGTAAGCTGGTGTCTCGATGTGACAGCGAAGGAAATGTTTCTGTTTGTGTCAAAGGGAGCGCAAGATGTGTGGCGTCCTGGGCTCATATGGCGTGTTCACACATTACATTCAACAAGTGTACAATCCGTCTTCCTATGTACACAGTTAGCTGAGTGGTACGCTTGTAGCTGTACAAACAAACAAATGCAGACATTTGCATGTGTAGAGACAGCCTCTCCATCTGTTCGGTGTAAGAAGCCTATGATGTCTTGCCAGTTCTTGATTGCAACTTAAATTTAAGTTTAACTGGTTATACAAGACGCCGAACCGATGTAGAAATGAATGGCATCACTCCCATTAGGAGTGACCTAGATCCTTGCTGTTATTCCAAAAGCTTAACATCGTGCAAAGTTTTCATAGTTGCATGTCCGTCTTTTAATGTGAAAGGCAGCATATCTCCTGCCATGCAGCTGTTAATTATTGAGGGACGGCGTTTCTGCCCCCTTGGGAGCAAAGTTCTGAAGGACGGTAGCACCAGGTTTGGCTGCGTCCTGGGTATTTGCTTTAAAAACTTTGCTGTGAACTTCAGTCATGTTTACAAAAGGAGGTTGTTGGACATTGTAGAGAAACTTCGCTTTGAAACCCCTTTTCGCCATTCTGGTAATATTAAGGTGCGACTCCCAGAGCATGGCTTCCTCTTTAAGTCCTCTCCAGTCTTGTGCCTCCCAGGTGTTTTTGCACTAACAGGTTCCCTTTTCCCACCTTCATCCTGAGCAGCAATCAATGTTTGCAAGTTGCTCCTGGTCAACCTTCTCTCAGCCCTCCGAGGAATGTTGCTAGCCCTAGAATCAAAGGAGGAAATGGGTAATTGTGAAGAAGTAGGAATGCCGATCCTTCTGCCCTTCCCAAACCACATTGTGATGCAGAGACCATTGCAAACGGTGTGGCCTTCCTGTTTGCAACATCCTACCCCGCTGCTTGCATGTTATGTGTGCTAGGTAGAGAGGTTGGTTTGACCTCTTATGATGCATACTCCAGCCATTTGTTGTCAAGAGCGATACTTCTTAGTTAGCAGCTTGTACAGTCGTACCTTGGTTGTCGAACGCCTTGGTACTCATACGTTTTGGCTCCTGAACGCTGCAAACCCGGAAGTGAGTGTTCCGGTTTGCAAACGTTCTTTGGAACCCAAACGTCCGACGCTGCTTCTGCGGCTTCCGATTGGGTGCAGGAAGCTCCTGCCAATCGGAAGCCACGCCTTGGTTTACAAACGTTTTCGGAAGTCAAACAGACTTCTGGAACGGATTAAGTTCGACAACTAAGGTACCACTGTGTCGCTTTGGGTAGGACAACATATTGGTGGTTTTGCTACTTCTCGGAGGCTAGAATCCTAACTGTACTTCCCTGGATTCAAATCTCTTCCAATACCCGTGGTTAGAATCAGGGGCCGTATGTGCTTATGCTGTACGTTCTTGACTCATTCCTACAACAGCTTTGAGGCTAGATCAGGTGATATTTGAGCTCACCCATGCCCAGTACACTACTAACCACTGAAAACTTCCAGACTTGGATTGGGTGACTTGCTGTGGTCAGACAACAGCCCGGGGTCACCTTCCAGCAGAAAGAAACCTCTTTTTGCTTTCATTTACTGTCACCTTGTGATCAATGCAACTCGAAGCTCATGACTCTGGTACGCTTTTAAAAAAGAAAAGGGGGGAAATGAACATAAAAAGCCAACTATGTATGGGCCACATGAATTTCATGAGTTTTAGTCTGTGGGTTTTTAAGAGGAACCAAGGACCCTCACATCCATTTGTGTAAGAAAAAGTTCCCGGTCTATACGCAAGGAGAAGACTTTGAAAATGTAAGGGGACCAAGAAGTGACAGAATTGGAAATACCGTAAATTTCAACCAAATAAAAACAGGGCCGGGTGGATTTGGGTTTTCCACAGTAATGTTTCAAGGGTAGGCCCAGATGTTTTACGTTTCATGTTAACAAGACTGTGCTTCCCCTGTTCATGAATATGTGCAAATTAAGTTGTTCCTACAACTCCCTCGAGTTTACCAATCCAGTTCCCTGATGGACCTGAGAGCCAAGCATAATCTAACAGGTTTTTTCTCCTTCCCCTGAGATTAAGGATAAATGGCTGGATTTAGCAGTGCATTTTGGTACTATAGCTGCCAACTCCACTTGTTCAAAATTATTGAATAATTATCCTTGGTACTTCAGTCTTTGCTAGGGTTCAGGGGTCTCAAAACCCATTACCCTCAAGCCCCACGTGAGAGGACAGAAAATTACTGAGGCCCACCAATCGCAAAATGGTGGCGCAGAGGCAGAGCCATTCATGAAATGGTGGCAAGTGGTGACTGGCACAAGGAGCTTGACGTTACTGATGTCATTCTTCTGTTCATATCTAATCCCCTCTTTAGAATTTGCTAATTTTTTTCCCACATCAATTTTCTCTTGGCGACGAACTCCTCTTTCACATATGTGCACAGACCTTGGTTTTTGGGTGTATTTTGACTCTCCCTCTCCATTCTAGTTTTCCTTCACCTTTCCTCCCTGCTCCCTACACCATTTTTCTCTTAGAACAGCTTCCTTCTCTTGCACCCTCCATTTACTATTTCTAGTTGCATTGTTATTTTAAAATATGGGCCTTATTTTTTAAAAAAAACCAGAAAAAACCTGGCCCTTTATCTTCTCTCTCGGATTTCCTCCAGCACCTTCTCTGTCGCATCTCCCCTCCCTCCATCTTTGCTCAACCTGTGAGGCAATGCTGGTGTTGACTGTGGTCCAGCCAAAAGGTTATAGAAAGGATGTGTTAATGGGGCAGGTGAGCAAGGAGGCACTGGGTGGGCTTTGCCACTGATGGCGCCTGGCTCCCAAGTCGTATTTGCGGCATAGGTGAGGCATGTGATTTCAGTTTCTAGCTATTCTTGACATCTTTCCTTGGATGAGGCTGCGTGTTTTTATAGGAATTCAAAGGTCTCAAATATAGAATAAATATTGATAATTGCACAAGGTAAACACAGATACAGTGTTTGTACCTTGGGTTACAAACACTTCGGGTTACAGACTCCGCTAACCTGGAGGTAGTACCTCGGGTTAAGAACTTTACCTCAGGATGAGAAGAGAAATTGCGCCGCAGCAGGAGGCCCCATTAGCTAAAGTGGTACCTCAGGTTAAGAACGGTTTCAGGTTAAGAACGGACCTCCCGTACGAATTGAGTTCGTAACCAGAGGTACCACTGTACATAAGTATTATAAACCACATGTCTAAAATACTACAGGAGAGCAATCCAAAAGCCATCTTGGCTCTCCTAATGACTCTCAATATTTCCTCTCCCTCCTTAATCTTCCTTGCTTGAGAACACAGAGGCAGATAGCAATCGGGAAGTTCCTGAAGTTCCTCTCCTATATCTATGAACCTTCTTTGTATTAATTGTCATTGTTTGCCCAGATTCTCTGCATTGAGGAATGCCTGACCTGAGCACCCTGATTGTCTTATCAAATGCTAATGTTTTGTGCAAACTGTCTGGAACTCTGTGAAACTTGCTAAACCGCCCCTTGGCCTGCGTGAGCCACAGTGACCTCACCTTAGGTGTGATGTAATTTTTGTTTGTAGGGGGGATGTCCTAGAAACCCTTAAAAGAGAAGTTTCTTCTTGGTTCTGGGTCTCTCTTTCCTCCTTGCCCGGAGGAGAGGGAACTCTGTTGCAACAGAAAAATGAAGATCTGCCTTGCTTTCATGGCCTCCTGCCTCCATCTATTCATCTGTGACCCATCGTGGACTTATGGGACTCAGAGTCCCATGGGGAGTTGGGCAGCAAAAGCCAACCACCCCTAAAAAAAAATTCTAGATCAGTGTGGATGTTTAACCACGCTTGCCCTGACCTATTTGCCTTATTAATGAAGTTTCTGACAAACAGTTGCAGCAAATTCCTTCAGGCTTTCTCTTGTTGACCTTTTCTCTTTTCCTACATCTCCTCAATAAAGGAGAAACATTTGCAGATAACGATTTAGATAACATTCAGCACATGCCCTTCAAATGTAAGGCAAGCCGGTTGTTGTTGTTGTTTTTTATGTTGCGTAGAATTGGTCTGTATCTGAGCACCAGGGATAAGTAAGAACAGGAAGGATCAAGCATGCAGATGCTTTGAATAACCCACCCCAAAACCCCCAAACCACTCTTGTATTTCAGCTGAGGCTTAAATGCAGATGTGTGAAATGGTTCTCTCTCTTTCAGAATCCTTTGTCTCCGGTAAATGGGAGAGGCCCGATTAGTGATAAAACTGGGTGTGTCCCTATATGGTTGTGTGTGCTGCTTGTGGAGAGGATATCCTTGTTTGTTCTTTTTAACTCTGCTGGTGGAGAGAGCTGTTTGCTGAGCAAGAGTCCTGTGCAAATATCCGTTGAAAGCTGTAAAAGTGCTGGGACCTCCCATCGGCCTGTCAATTCTGTCTTATGCTAATAGCGGAGGGTGGAGAGAGGAGGATGGGCCAATATTTCGACTGAATCTCCTCCTCTCCCCTACTTGCCTTGCTGACACTGGCAGAAAACCTTGTGCAAAGCGAATGGATTTAAATTGCCTAAAAAGAGAGCGGCCAGTTTAATTAGTTTTCCTTGTTTTGAAATAAGCATGTTTCCTGAGCTGGGCATCCTGTTTTAAGGATTATAGCTTGCTGGTTTTCAGCGAAACAGAGCTAAAGGGACAGTTCTGAACCTCTCGCCATGAAGCCCACCGAGAACTACATCTGCTCATAGGCAAAGTATACACACATGCAAGGATGTGCAAAGGAAGATCACTTATGCAACGGCTTTGGTTATGTGCATCTTCAGTTGGAAATATGCCCCAGTGGATGAGCGGAATTTATTTCTGAGTAAACATAGGAATTGCCTTGCCTTGAGTCAGATCATTGGTCCATCTAGCTGGCAATGGCTCTTCAGGGGTTCATAATTCCCATCCCCACCTTTAGTTAATATCTAAATACAAGGTCAGGACACAGGTGGCGCAGTGGTCTAAACCGCTGAGCCTTGGGCTTGCCACTCAAAAGGTCGGTGTTTCGAATCCCCGCGATGGGGTGAGCGCTCATTGCTCGGTCTCTGCTCCTGCCAACCTAGCAGTTCGAAAGCATGCCAGTGCAAGTAGATAAATATGTACCGGTCCGGCAGGAATGTAAACGGCGTTTCTGTGCACTGCTCTGGTTTCGCCAGAAGCGGCTTAGTCATGCCGGCCACATGACCTGGAAAAACTGTCTGCGGACAAACGCCGGCTCCCTCGGCCAATAAAGTGAGATGAGCGCTGCAACCCCAGAGTCGTTCGCGACTGGACTTAACTGTCAGGGGTCCCTTTACCTTTTACCTTAAATACAAGGTCATTTTTGTGGACTCTAGGGATGTCCATGGGTGAGATACAGCCATATCATCACTTTGATTCTAGCCCCTTTGATGATTCCCTGCAAAAACCCTATAAAATAGGGTGATCAGCGGGTCCCAGGGCCAGGTTAATTTTTTATGATAATTGGGTCAGGATGGCCCCAAATTGGAGTGTCTGGTTAAATTTTACAATTTCCACACGAAAAAGCCTGCGGCTCCTGCTAGTTATGTTTGAAAGCTTTATACGTGGCAGGGCAAATGTACACAGCTTCTCCATGCCAGCTGTTTATTTTGCTGCCATGTCTACCTGCAGCCGTAAGTAGGTATTTAAAAAACAGCCTCTGAAACACAGAAGCATGTTTTACTGGGCATGCTGCTCTGAAGCTCCCATCACAACCAGCAAAATCTTTAAGATGTTAGCTGCACAATAGAGCTTATGTTCCCTTCTTCTTTCTGGAAACTGTCAAGTTTCTAAAGCGGCTCATCTTGCAGAATGAGTTTACATTCCTTATTTGAGTTTTTAAGGTATTTCCCCTTTATCTGAAGTGACCGGAGCTGGGTTTTCTTTTCTTTAAACACTCATGTCTAAAGTTGGAAGTGGTGGTTGCTGTCTGTAGCTACATATTAGTAGTGTACTTCTTGTTGCGAAGAAGTCCAAGTCTGAGTTCTTGTAGTGTAGAGTTGGGTTATCCCACAATACAATGAAGACATTGCTTGTTGTATCGTCGTCATTTTTGCTGCTGTTACTATTTATTAAATTCGTATACAGTCATACCTTGGAAGTTGAACAGAATCTGTTCCAAAACGTTTGGAAACCAAAGCACGGCTTCTGATTGGCTGCAGGAAGTTCCTGTGGCCAATCGGAAGCCACACTAGATGTTTGGCTTCCGAAAATCGTTCAAAAACTGGAACACTCACTTCCGGTTTTTGAAACGTTCCAAGTTCCAAGGCGTTCGGCAACCAAAGTTCGTCTGTACTGCCCTTCAGCCAAAAATCACAAACACATTTAAAAGGGTATAAGATGTTAATCAGCCAAAAGCCTGGTTGCAGAAGAATGTTTTCGCCTGGCACCTAAAGGTGTATGATGAAGGCTGCAGGTGAGCCTTCCTGGGGAAAGCATTCCACAAATGGGGAGCCACTATGCTCATACCATCTTGCCCCCCAGTGAGCAATGTGGCTCCTGAATTCTGCACCAGATGAAACTTCTGAACTGTCTCCAGAGGCAGCCCTACATATAATGTTTTGCAGGAATCTAACCTAGAGGTTACCAGAGCATAGATGGCAGAAGTTAGGCTGTCCAAATAGGGGTGAAGCTGGTGGAAGGCATTCTGCCCCACTGAGGCCACCTGACACTCAAGCAACACAAAAGGATCCAGAACTAGCCCCAAGCTACATACCTACGCCTTTAGACAGAGAGTAACTCCACCAGGAGAAGACAACCTCCTAACCATCTGGCAAAGGCAGATCTCAGGGAGCATGACCGGTTTGGTTGCACAAGGTGCCGAACCT
The DNA here is from genome assembly GCF_964188305.1 of Podarcis bocagei. Classification (NCBI taxonomy): domain Eukaryota; kingdom Metazoa; phylum Chordata; class Lepidosauria; order Squamata; family Lacertidae; genus Podarcis; species Podarcis bocagei. Next base: position 10,960,990 of record NC_138143.1, on the reverse strand, counting down.
CTGGGGCACCTCGACTGGCGCCGCTTTTGCGACGCACAACGGCAGGTGAGAGGCAGGGTGTGTGTCAGAGTTTGGCGTCGCAGAGGGCGCCGCTGAAATTTGAGACGCTACTGCGTCTGTTCCAGGGAGCCAGCCATAAACTGCCTCAAGCTTATCAAGGGTTGTGCTTCAGTTCGTTTGCTCTTATCAAGGTATTATGTTGGCACAATTCACACTCTGATTGTAGCAGTGGGAGATCCTATGAGATCATTGTTTCACTGGCCTTTCTGGTGACTAACGATGTTGCTTGCTTCTCTCTTGCAGGTGTGGAGAAGTGTAGCAGGAAGGAGTTCCAGTGCGGGAATGGCGAATGCATCCCTTACAAATGGATATGTGATGGCAAGGCTGAATGCCAGGACGGCTCTGATGAATCCTTGGATGCCTGCAGTAAGTTGACTATTATTGACTCCCCGCCCCCTCTCCCAAATCATCCTGCGTAGGAGGGAGCTGAGGGAAAACCTCTGTGTGCGTGTAAGAAAACACTCCGGGTTTTTGTTGACCCTGCCAATACTGGAACACTTAAGGGCTTCTAGTCTTGTAGATCATGCTCCAACCTCCTTAAACCCTTTGAGCAGTCTCTTCCGCACCCCCGTGGGATGTAGATGAAGAAAGCAAGACTTGGATTGAGGGTGGGTGACTAACTTAACTGCCAGGTGAAATAGGAATTTTTGAAAGCCAAGTTTGGGGAGAGACCTGTTAGCTTTACCTTACTGGGAACGCGGGTGGCGCTGTGGTCTAAACCTCTGAGCCTCTTTGGGCTTGCCGATCGGAAGGTCGGCAGTTAGAATCCCCATAACAGGGTGAGCTCCCGTTGCTCTGTCCCACCTCCTGCCAACCTAGCAGTTCGAAATCACGCCAGTGCAAGTAGATAAATAGGTACTGCTGTGGCGGGAAGGTAAACAGCATTTCCGTGCGCTCTGGCTTCCTTCACAGTGTCCTGTTGCTCCAGAAGCGGTTTAGTGACCCGGAAAGCTGTCTGTGGACAAACGCCCCCTCCCTTGGCCTGAAAGCGAGATGAGCGCTGCACCCCATAGTTCCCTTTGACTGGACTTAACCACCCAAGGGTCTTTTACCTTTTTTTTAACTTTCTACCTTAAATCACACTGGGGCAGGTATGCCTTGCCTTGGAACGGACTTACTTCGACATATGAGGCTGCAGCCTTGCAGCTAGGGAGTCCACTTTGAGCAGCATCACCACACTGTGAAAATTCTAAACCATGGGACATCATGGCTTAAACGCTAGGCAGATGGATTTCCATTGGGCGTTCGAGGGATTGTTGAGAGATGTGAGCTATGTGCTATTGACTCAAAGCAACAGTGGATTTGTTCGATTAGTTTCCATGCCCGTCTGTTGAAGCAAAACAGCAAAGTGTCTTGGGGCGCCTTGAAAGTCATGAGAGATTGGTCCAGGTGCCTCAAGCCTTCTTTTTGTGTCAAATGGATTGGTGTTGAAAGGGCTTTCCAATGACCTCAGCATCTCTCTTGGTCAGCAACCTGATTCCGTTCAGACATAAGGAAGGAATAACAAGAATGGCGGCCATTTCTTTTCTCTCCCTCCCCAGCATGTGGCCAGCATGACTAAGCCGCTTCTGGCAAACCAGAGCAGCGCACAGAAATGCCGTTTACCTTCCCACCAGAGCGGTACCTATTTATCTACTTGCACTTCATGCTTTCAAACTGCTAGGTTGGCAGGAGCTGGGACAGAGCAACGGGAGCTCACCCCGTCATGGGGATTCGAACCACCAACCTTCTGATCGGCAAGTCCTAGGCTCTGTGGTTTAACCCACAGCACCACCCGCGTCTCTATGGGTTCCTTAGGAAACAGCTATTCACAAGGTTCAGGGGGTTGCCAAGGGAGCAGAAATGAATACATTGCTTTGTCTGTTGTGTGCACACGCCCTAAGGCAAAGCAGAAACAATATGAACAACAGCAAAGTTTGTTTTTATCCGAGATGGTTTAGTATTAAAGGGTTGAGTGGAGATGCATGGGGGTCCTGTGGGGGGTTTAAAAGTCCCCAAAGGAAGGGTGCAAAAATCATGCCAGAAATAGGGGGAGTGTATCCACTTGCTGTGTTTGGATGCAACAGGAAGAAAATTGCACCTCTCTTCTGCCCCTGGCCCAGTCACAATACAGTGGTATCTTGGGTTACAAACGCTTCGGGTTACAGACTCTGCTAACCCGGAAGTAGTACCTCGGGATAAGAACTTTGCCCCAGGATGAGAAGAGAAATCGCATGCCAGCGGCAGCGGGAAGCCCCATTAGCTAAAGTGGTACCCCAGGTTAAGAGCGGTTTCAGGTTAAGAACGAATTAAGTTCGTAACCAGAGGTACCACTGTATGTACAATACAAGGGGGTGGAAGTGGAATTTGGCAATTGTGTGCTGATGTGGCAGGAGTACTCTGTTTCATGTTATGTGAGCCTTGGACGTTTGGCACAGGTGAGCTTGACAGCCTTCCTGTAGCTTGCACTTGCCCATTGACATATTGGTTTTCTCTCTTCCTAGCAGAGGCTGACATGTAGCGGACATTATAGTGCCCCATAACTGCTTGATGGCTCTGTGCCATCCATGCAAGAGCAGGCACAGAGCCCCAGTCCAACGCTGGCAATACTGAGGTGGCATTTTAACGTCTGACTTGTCTTTTCCAGAGTCTGTGACCTGTGAGCCAGGGCAGTTCAGCTGTGGCGGCCGCATCAATCGGTGCATTGATATGTCCTGGCGGTGTGACTCGCAGATTGATTGTGAGAATGCCTCCGATGAAGAAAACTGCCGTAAGTCGGACCCTGTGGGCTTTTTCAGCTCTGTGTTAGTAATGGAGCTTTACCAAAGTGTTGGGCAGGGTCAAGGGGATGGGAAATGGTGGGCAAAACTCCTGGATTCTGCTCCTCTCTCTGGATTCAGGCTGGGTTTGGAGACTAGCATTGTAAAATCCGATGCTGCAATAACACTGTGAAATTTGAAGCCTATTGCTTCAGCCTATTGCCTGTAACTGAATTGGCAGCCTAGAGCCTCTGCATGACCAGTAATCTTTATTGGCAAATAGAAGACCTTCTCTCTTTGCCTGTCTGTAGCCGCTCAATTAAAGCTTTCACATTGCTTTTCAAGAGTTGCTTCCATAGCACAGAACTTCATCTATTCTGTCCTGTTGTAGTCTAGGAAAACAGATATAGCAGCCAGACCTCCAAACCCATGATTTCCCTTTTTGGGTACTTTTTTTTTTTTTGGAAACTGAGAAAAAACTACCAAAGGGAAGCAATTAAGATTAATCTGTTGTCTTCTAGTGCAGGCTTCCTCAACCTCAGCCCTTCAGATGTTTTTTGAGACTACAATTCCCAGGATCCCTGGCCAGTGATCCTGCTAGCTAGGGATCATGGGAGTTGTAGGCCAAAAATAGCTGGAGGGGCGAGGTTGAGGAAGCCTGTTCTAGTGCCTATAGCTGCAGTAGCTTGAATACACCCCTCACTGTCCTTCCCTTTCAACCACCTTGGAAATTTTAACTGAAGGGCAGTTGGGAAAGATCTAAATGAATCAGTTTAGACTGTAATGCCCCTAAGTTAGGACTGCAATACCTTAAGGACCGCCTCTTTCCATTTGAACCTACCTGGACCCTGAGATCATCTTCTGAGGCCCTTCTTCGTATGACGCCTCCTCAAGAGGTCCAGAGGGTGGCAACACAAGAACAGGGCCTTCTCTGCAGTGGCTCCCCATCTGTGGAATGTTCTCCCCAGGGAAGTTCACCTGGCGCCTTCATTATATACCTTTAGGCGCTGGGCAAAAATGTTCGTTTTTAACCAGGCCTTTGGTTGATCTGATTTACATCCTATGCCCTTTTAAAATGTGTTTTTTTTGGGGGGGGGGCTATTGGGTTGTTGCTTTTATTTTTATTATGTATTTTGTGGTTTTATATCTTGATTTTATTCTGTGAACCACCCTGAGACCCCTGGGTATAGGGCAGCATATAAATTCAATAAATAATAAGTCATTTGTTACTTGGTAAAAGCCATTTGTGTATTGATCATGCTGTTTTTAAAAGGGCAGCATGCTGCAGCCAATGACTTGACGTTCTTGTCTTTTGCCCTTGCAGCCCCTAAGCATTGTGCCGACAGCGAGTTCCAGTGCAAAGATGGGAACTGCATTGCTTTGAGTTTTGTCTGCGATGAAGACCGCGACTGCGAGGACGGCAGCGATGAAGAAGGCTGCTCTGGCCCGACCTGCAGCCCTGAAATGTTTCACTGCAACAGCTCAGAGTGCATCCCCAAGCTCTGGGCCTGCGACAAAGATGCGGACTGCAAGGATGGGTCGGATGAGTCGCCCGAGCATTGTGGGAAGCTGGAGAAGGACAATCCTTGCTCTCCGCTGGAGTTCCACTGCGGAAGTGGTGAATGCATCCATCAGAAATGGCAGTGCGATGGGGGTTTTGATTGTGCAGACAACTCAGACGAGGCAGACTGTGGTAAGTTCTGGGTACCGTAGTGTTCCTATATTTGCTTTCCAGAGGGAATAATAATAATAATAATAATAATAATAATAATAATAATAATTTATACCCCGCTCATCTGGCTGGGTTTCCCCAGTCACTCTGGGCGGCTCGCAACAAAATATTAAAAATATGATAAGACATCAGACATTGTAATTGTAAACTTCCCTAAGCAGGGCTGCCTTCAGATGTCTTCTAAAAGTCAGATAGTTGTTTATTTCCTTGAGATCTGGTGGGAGGGTGTTCCACAGGGTGGGCGCCACTACCAAGAAGGCCCTCTGCCTGGTTCCCTGTAACCTCACTTCTCACAGTGAGGGAAACGCCAGAAGGCCCTCGGAGCTGGACCTCAGTGTCTGGGCATAATGACAGGGGTGGAGACGCTCCTTCAGGTATACTGGGCCAAGGCCATTCAGGGCTTTAAAGGTCAGCACCAACACTTTGAATTGTTGTAGGGATGAATGAGAGGTTAAGGTGGATGTGCATCATTTTGCACTTGGTACAGTGATGGCGCTTACTGCTTTCTGTTCACTGCTGCCCACAGTTAGGGCCAGCAGTTTGCATGCTGTTGGGATGCCTTTCACAACATGGGCAGCTATTGTGATGTGGAATCATATTAAACTCTACACTGTGAAGAGTTAGGCTGTTGGGTGATTAAAATCTCAGCATAGTGGTGCTCTCTCTAAGTCTCTGCTTCTTTCTCCCCCCCCCCCTCCACAGCTAAAGTCACATGCCGCCCAGATGAATTTCAGTGCAATGATGGTACTTGCATCCATGGGAGCCTGCAGTGTAACAAGGAGATTGACTGCAAAGACAGGAGTGACGAGGTTGGCTGTGTCAACGGTATGTAACCCAAACAGGTTTTGTGGGCCTAGGGCAGACCTGAAGCCTGGCTTGAGCCAGCACTGCTGTGACAACTACTACATCGACCCGATTATAGGCCACACCCTTAAAATGAGATCTAAAGCTCCCCCCGCCATTTAAATTAAGATGTTTTACTCAGTTTAATCATCCCGGCTCTTAGTTTAAAAATTCTTCCTGTTCAAGTAAAGATCCTTTAATCTTCTCATATTCTCTTGTCTGCTCAATGACTGTCGAGAAATCTCCTTAAGATTTCTGTCTGCTTAAATGAGATGGTGCCATTTACATTATGGTGGCATTAGTGGGACAAAAATAACCCCCAGAAAGTCATTTAATAGCAAGCAGCAGCAGGTTTCTGCTATGAGAATCTGAGAGATGATTGATTTTTATATGTAACATTTTACACGGCAGTGCAGCTCTCGGGCTGTTAATGTTGAGCAGAGTTTGCAAGCGGAAGAAGAATTTGCTTCTCTCCTCGCACTGCTTCCCTCTTTCTGGCTTGGTGCTTTTTTTCACCTTAGAAGCTGTTTTAACTGTTGGACTTAGGAACCAGTTAGGGCTTGGTTGGATTGTTTTCTTCCCACCTGTAAGTCTCAGCAGTGATCCTAAGGCAACAGGCCCTGTGCTTATATAGATGACCAGCTGTATTCTAGCCATTTAATCTTGCTTTCCAATATACAAGCTTAGGATCGAGTTGCAGAACACGGAAATAAACAGGACAGACTATTTGCAGCCCCAGCCTTTGCATGCTTACGTGGAAGCAAGCCATAGTGTGTTTAACAGAGCTTACTTCCAGAATTGCTGCAATGCTAAACCTGTTTGCTTGGGAGTAAGGCCTCTTGAGTTAAATTGGACTTATTTCTGAGTAGATATCGCTAGGATTGCACTCTAAAACAACTGGATTTAGAAGTAGGAACTCAGAACAGCCGCCCTTCTCGCAAAGCTTTCCCCTATTAGGTTCTTATTTCTTCCCTGTGAAGAAGGGAAAACTTTGCTGCGGTCCGAAAGCCAACACTAGCTCAGCAACCCAGAGGGAAGGTGAGGTGTGTTTTGAGGGATTGACTGCCCAAGCCCTGTATTTCCTTGCTTGGCTCACTCAATTCCATGGGCCTTATTCCCAAGCAAGTGTTGTAAGCTTTCCCAGACCCTACCTCAAGCTACAGTAGCTTTCCCAGGGCTACTGAAAAGGAAATTGGTCCAAAATGCAATGACGGAATTAAAAAGGTGCTTTCTTAATTTCGTAACAGTGACAACCTGTGAAGGACCAAACATATTCAAGTGCCATTCTGGAGAATGTATCACTATGGACAAGGTCTGCAATGGGAAGAAAGACTGCAGGGATTGGTCGGATGAGCCCCTCAAGGAGTGCCGTAAGAATTTTTAATACTTGTCTCTGTTGGTGTGCTGTAAGAAGTTAGCCTCACATCTCCTCTGGCTTGGACTTTAAGGTCCCTTCCAACACTACGATTCTATGAAAGTGATGTATTGCCGTACATCTGGGACTTGGGTATACAGCTGCAAATTAGGTGGGACCTGGTTGGCACTGTGGTCTAAACCACTGAGCCTCTTCGGCTTGCCGATCAGAAGGTTGGCAGTTCAAATCCCCACGACAGAGTGAGCTCCTGTTGCTCTGTCCCAGCTTCTGCCAACCTAGCAGTTCAAAAGCATACCAACGCAAGTAGATAAATAGGTACCACTGTGGCAGGAAGGTAAATGGTGTTTCTGTACGATCTGGTTTCCATCACGGTGTTCGGTTGCACCAGAAGCAGTTTAGTCATGCTGGCCACATGACCCGGAAAGCTTCTATGGACAAATGCCAGCTCCCTCGGCCTGAAAGCGAGATGATTGCAGCACTCCATAATTGCCTTTAACTGGACTAACCATCCAGGGGTCCTTTACCTTTTTACCTTTATAACGTTTTAAGTGCATTATACAAATGTGACACTAGATAGCGATGGTGAGCTGAGGGCAAATTCTCTATTTTTTTTAAAAAGGCATTTTCGCAGCATTTTTTAATAAATGTCTAGATTCAGCCGTGGTCTGTAACTGGTTCCCTGCTGCAGTAATGAATAGCAGGAGCTGATATGAGCCCGTACGTAGCTTGTTATCTTGTGGAAACAGACTAAACCCAAGTTTATTACAAAGCGCAAGAGGTGGAAGGGAAGTTGTTTTGTGAGTCAAAAACCCAGAGGCTTTTTTCTTCCATGCCACAATAAAGGATTGACCTGCGCCAGCACTGAGACTGAGCTGCATTCCTTGGTGTTGCCAGTTCAGATTTGCCTATCCTTGGAGAGCTTCTGTATCTTGATGCTGTAAAGAAGCTTTCCCCACTGCAATAGTTCTTGTGATGAATTGCTAAGTTGCCTCTTCCCAGCAGTTTTTAAATCTGCAGGAGGATCCCAATGGGAAGCCCCAAGTTGAAAGACCAGTGTAGCACATCTTAAGTAACTTGAAGTTCTAGAGCTCCTATTTCTGCAAGGGACAGCGTGGAATTTCCAGGCTGAGCACGGAGGTGCAGGTCCCTGAAAATGGGGACACGATTGCAATATGTACGTGCATCGCACCAGAAATCCTCACCACAAGCCTGTTACAAGCCCCATATTTTAGATGTGATGGCTTTCCCCATCCACCGCCAGCAAGCTCACGGCAGAAGCAAAATTTGCAATGCAATCTACTTCATTGGTCTTTGACGCTTATCGTTGTGTTTTTATTTGCACGCCACTTTTCCACAAAATTGTGCCCAAAGTGATTCACAACATCTCATGTGATCAACTGAGTACAATGGTTAAAAAAGATGCAAATTAGAAACAATATCAGTCATTTTTTTTTTAATAATCCATACACATTTTATTTGAATTTGTAATAACTTGAAGTTCTTGCAGTATACAAGGTCCACCCTACCTAACCCAGCGTAAATGCTCACTGATGGGAGGCCTTTGTGTAAATGGCATTATTTGATCAATCTCTTCTTTTTGCGGGGGGGTCAATATTCTTTGTTTTATTCAAGTCTCGTTAGGACCGTAAGCAATTTCTCTAAGAATATTAGAGGGTCGATTCCAACAGATTCTACACGAAAAAAGCTTATGTCCCTGTGGAGATGGCAGTCCTGAATTGGTGGCGCATACCCTTCTGGCTTGCACTCCTTATAAAGACTTGAGGAATGAGATTATCACCCCTCTTTAATTGTCCATTCTGGGTCACCCAGCCACTGCCACTGTGTCCTTTCTCTTGGCAGATCAAGATGAGCAGGTGACAGCAAAGGTTGCAAGGTTTTTAGCTGGGGCAATCAGAATAAGATCCAGTATTTGACTATTGATTCAAAACCCCAAAATGTATTTTATATCATTGACTTTTTATTTCTATTCTTTGTATATTGTATTGTTGTTTTCTTGATATGGCAGATGGCTGACGCAAATAAAGATTCATTCATTCATTCATTCATTCATTCTCTAAGAATAGCATCATTATAAGCTCTTTGTTATCCCCTTCCAGGAACAAATGAATGTTTGGATAATAAGGGTGGTTGCTCCCACATATGCAACGATCTCAAAATTGGGTACGAGTGTTTATGCCCTGAAGGATTCCAGCTGATTAACCAAAGAAAATGTGAAGGTAAATGGGAAAGTTTTCTTCCTCTTTCCACAACAGCTTTCTTAATGCACCTCTAATTACTGTATTTTTCCGTGTATAAGACTAGGGGTTTTTTTTTAACCAAAAAATTAGGTTTAAAATTGGGGCTCGTCTTATGCACGTGTAGTGCTGAGGGGTGTTTTCTTAATTTGGAGCCCCCCCAAATATATCTTATACACGGAAAATACGGTAATTCATATCTGTCATCTGGTTGAAAGTTAATGGGAGTCAGGGAGGTCATGGTGTTTCTCATGATATGTTTTCTTTGGGAAAAGCAAGGCTTGGTGATCTGGCCAAGTCCATCCAGCTGAGGCCACAGTCCCAGGTTGAAAAATTTGGCCTTTCCGAAAGGATGTCTGCGATTGTGGCTTCTGAAGTTGTAGATGAACATGCCATTGGCAAAGCCCTGCATTTTCCCACCTCTGTAAGAAAAAGGCAGGCAAGATACAATCGATTGTGCCTTTCTGCCCTTACACATAAGCGACAAACTCGGTCACTTGATTCCCCGAGCTGTTCTATAAAATGTTTTTTTGCGCCTCTGTCAAGTTGAATCCCATAGACCTGGTCTTGGAACTGTAGGCTGATGCTTTTTGTGGTGGCCACTGTGGAAAAAATCTGAGTAGTTCAAAGCCCGAGACCATTATGGGATACTTCCTGCCTCCTCTTTGTTTGGGAGGTTCCAGGCAAGTAGCAGGTTGGTCGCAGTAGAGAAAACTGACTTGAGCCTCGGAGACCAAATGTATTGTCGTACATTACCGACTTCGGGTGATGAGTATCATCTTCTTGATTTTCCTAGATATCGATGAGTGTCTCAACCCTGATACCTGTAGCCAAATCTGTGTGAACTTGAAAGGAAGCTATAAGTGTGAATGTAACGAAGGCTATCAGATTGACCCTACCACGAAGGCCTGCAAAGCCATTGGTAAGTCTTGGGCGTGTTCTACACTAGAGTATTACTTGTAACCATTGCACGGTGGTGGCAAAAAAGTGAGGGTACCTGCAGGAGCCGTCCTTCACCTGGGAATACCTCCAGCCCCAGAATCTTGTTTTTGCAGTTCCTTCCTTTTTAATGTCATTTTGGGGACCCAAATTTACTTCTTTTCCTCCCCCCTCCCTTTTTATTAGGTCCATTATAGTGTAAGATGCTTTTTAAACTTGTGACAAGGTGGGTTTGATTTAAATCAAATTGATTTAAATTACTAGTCAGTAAGACTTGATTTAAATCAAATTTTTACAGAAAGGCATTCTTGCTGGTATAATAATATTTACAACCAGATGAAGGTTTCATTTTTGGAATAATAAATTTTCAGAGTAGTTTTTACAGGTACATCAAACATTACTGACTTGGTTATACTATGAGAAATACATAGACAAATAATTATGAAATTATTGTGAGGTTTAGTAAGTTAAATGTTTATATTTGGACAACTTTTCTGTTGTACTTTATTGGCAGGAGAAAAATAATCATTTCCTTAATACCAATTTCAACAGTTTATTTAACTAAAACAATAACATTATAGCATATGTATCCATGTTTGTTAACTGATGTAGTTAAACTTAAAAAAAAAAAAAAACCACACACCTTGGAGATTTTTCCTCCAAAAGCATTTTATTTTAAAAATCCGATTTAAATTTTTAAAAATCTGATTTAAATAAAAACAATCTTTATCCACCCTGACTTGTGAAATGACTTGAGTGCATGGACAATTGGAATGTGTAGTAAATAACTATTTATTTCGTGAACTTTGGACGCTGGGAAAATCCACTTATTGAATTGTAATAATTCTTCCCGGAGACCTTTGGAGCTGCTTAGTTGCTTTCTGGAAGCTGAGAGAGCAGGTTTAAAAGCCACAGAGTTCCCAATATCCCTTTTCTTGCTCCTTTCCCCAGGCACCATTGCATATCTCTTCTTCACCAATCGCCATGAGGTCAGGAAGATGACTCTCGACCGTAGCGAGTACAGCAGCCTCATCCCCCGTCTCAAAAACGCGGTGGCTTTAGATATGGAAATAGCCAACAACAAACTCTACTGGTCTGACAGCTCTCAGAAAAAAATATACAGGTAAAAATAGATGAAACGTGTGCACTGCGGGCTGGAACTGGCAGGGCTCAGTAGTACTTGTGTTTTAAATTGCATCTGGGCACAGATGTGATCCAAAACACAACTACTTAGAGAAAACCAGTCCTGCAAGGAATCCTGCAGCCCATGAAGTATGGCTCCCTCTCTCTCCTTTCTTCATTTCAATGGGGATTCTTTGTTTCTTTGTGATGTCTCCAGCACTCCAATAGACAAAGCAGACAACCACTCTCACCATGCCACTGTGATCGACAGTGGTATCAAATACCCAGATGGCCTCGCTGTGGACTGGGTGCACAGCAACATCTACTGGGCTGACTCCGCCCTGGGCACGATCTCCGTGGCCAGCAGTGAAGGCTTGAGGAGGAAGACCCTGATCAAGGAAGTTGACGCCAAGCCGTGTGCCATCGTGGTGGATCCAGTCCACGGGTATGTGCCGCCCTAAATGTTTTGGAGATGCTGCGAGGATTTGCCAGTCTGTTGAGGAACCAGGCTCTTGTTTCTAGGGACATGCCCTAGCGAGAGGCAAAAGATATGTGTGAATGAGGTTGACCTTTGAGATGGGACCTTAGCAGTGGATTAGGAAGGAGAATGGTCAATGTACAGTGGTGCCTCGCAAGACAAAATTAATCCGTTCCGCGAGTCTCTTCGTCTTGCAGTTTTTTCGTCTTGCGAAGCACGGCTATTAGCGGCTATTAACGGCTTAGCGGCTATTAACGGCTTAGCGGCTTTAAGAAAAAGGAAACAAACTCGCAAGAACTCGCAAGACGTTTCGTCTTGCGAAGCAAGCCCATAGGGAAATTCGTCTTGCGGAACGACTCAAAAAACGGAAAACTCTTTCATCTTGTGCGTTTTTCGTCTTGCGAGGCATTCGTCTTGCAAGGTACCACTGTACGTTCTTTGCATGCAAAAAATCCCAGATCCAATTCTTGGCATCTCCAGATTAGGCTGAGAAAAGACTCCTGTTTTCACTGGCCAGGGTTTTAGAGAAAGGATGGCAAACCTTTGGCTCTGCAGATGTTACAAGTCTACAACTATTTGGTTCTTAGCCATGCTGTCTAGGGCTGATGAGATTTGGGGAATCCAGTAACATCTGAAGGACTCCCCAGGTCCCCATGCCTAACAGGGACAACACTGAACTGAATGGCCCAGTGGTCTGACTATACAAAGATAGCTCAGTGCATCTGACAGCATTTTTAGGGCAATGTTGACTTTAAAAGAATAGTGCTGGTTGTGGCTTCCTTAAGATGCTCTCAATGGTCAAAAGAAGCACAACATTTTGGGACAAGAGAGAGGCTTTGCCTACATGCATAGTCTAAGCATGCGACCATGGCTGCATGGATGTTACTGGCCCAGAGATGGAAAGAAGATAAAGTCCCTATCAGAGAAGAATGGCAGATCAAATTGATGGACTATGCTGAAATGGCTTAAATGACCGGAAGAGTTAGAAATCAGGAGGACCAAAACTTTAATAAGGAATGGGGAAAATTTATAACTTATCTTAAAGACTATTGCAAACAGTTAAAATCGTTTGTAGGATTGGAATAACACTTGTAGTTTATAAGGGTGAATTCTGGACATAATGGAAGAGGTAAAGGATTTGGAGTATTATAAAAGATGCGGGAGGAAATGATCAATAACAGAACCCACAAAGGGGAGGATGGAAGTCCAGAAGATTCCTAGGAATCTTGTTTTTATTATGTTTGATATCTCTCTGTAAAATTTTAATTGGAAAAACCAAATAAATTTTAAAAAAGGGGGGGGGGCGCTTTGCCAGGTGTGTTGTCCATTGAGGAGGAGGGGCTTAGGGTCAACTCTCCCAAGGACAATGTTGGTCTGCGAGAGTTGGCTTAAATTGTGTGTTTGTTTTTCCCTCATGTTAGGTTTATGTACTGGGCTGACTGGGGAACGTCTGCGAAAATTGCCAAAAGTGGTCTGAATGGGGTGGACAGCTTCCCTCTGGTGAAAGAAGGCATTCTTTGGCCTAACGGAATAACTCTGGGTAAGCTCTGCATAGCTCAGGGAAGACAATAACAAGAGCAGGCTGGAGGAAGACTGTTGGCTCTCGATCCAAAGGACTTGCTTTTTCGTTTAAATGTGGGCTTGTTCGAGGCTGATCTCTCTCTTCCTGCTTTTGTGCTGCTTCAAAGTTTGCTCTCTTGGGCAACCCATTTGCAGCTGGATTAGCATCCCACTGCTTGGCGGTGCTGTCCTCCCTGATTCAGTTGTAGTGATGGAGTCAGGGAGCGCATTCACAAACACAAGGGCCAGGCAAGGCTTAGCATATTTACGAGGACCGGGGGGTGGGGTGGGCTGGACAGAGCAACCTCCGATCCTATGAATATCTGAAGCTCCTGAATTGGATTCACAAACTTTTTTGGGGGTCATGCATGAGGAGAAAAGGTGCAGTGAGAATTTCCCTTTAAGTACAGTAGTACCTCAGGTTACAGACGCTTCAGGTTACAGACTCCGCTAACCCAGAAATAGTATCTCGGGTTAAGAACTTTGCTTCAGGATGAGAACAGAAATTGCTCGGCAGTGGGAGGCCCCATTAGCTAAAGTGGTACCTCAGGTTAAGAACAGTTTCAGGTTAAGAATGGACCTCCAGAACGAATTAAGTTCTTAACCCAAGGTACCACTGTATATAGTTGTTAAAAGTAAAGGTCATCAAAGTGATCAGTTAGGTTTTTGAGTGCAGATAATCAGCCGTTTTCCCCTTGTAGGCCTGGCTTTTGAGGGGCAGAGTTCTAAACAATGGCAAAGTAATCAAAAGCACTCTTGAGAAATTGTTAGGATAAAATGTTTCTGAAATCCAGCGGACCAAAAGCCAAGAACACTTTCTTGGGAATGGGTTGGCCCTTGGGTCTAAATAAAGCAGAGCAGTCTGATTTGGAGGGAACCCTTCTCATCTGAAAGCTGTATGCTGTAGTTTGTTGCAAGTATCAAAGGCGTTTGGGGATGCAGCGCTAACTTACAACGCCTCTTGGCCAGTGTGTCTTGTTCTCTGTTCTGAACTACCTTTATGCTTGGCTTGCTCCCTTTCATATGAATGGAAGGATGTGTTCCTCTGGTCATGTGACACTTCTGACACCTTCTGTCTTCTGCCTTTAGATCTGGCCAACCAGCGCCTCTACTGGGTAGACTCAAAGCTCCACTCCATCTCCAGCATAGATGTGAATGGGAGAAACAGAAAGACCATCCTTGTGAATGAGGACAAGCTGGCTCATCCTTTTGCCATCACAGTCTTTGAGGTGAGGCAGATTCAGAAATGGCCTCATTTTAGACATGTGGTCTTTGTTTATTGATCACATCAATAAGGTGGCAGAGTTACTGCATCCCCCTATAGCGCATGCATCTCTAGGAGAGGACTAATTAATCTGTGAACCTATCGTGCATGTATCTTAGTGTTACTTTTTGGAGTTGGCAAGCCAATAATATGTTACCCATGTGTTGCTTTGCAGGGGTTTTTTTTTTGGGGGGGGGGGTTATGTTCACGGTGTTACTGTTGAAAACCAAAAAAATCCATTAAAAAATAAATCACTGAATCTTCTCCCAGGATAAAGTGTTCTGGACAGATGTCATGAACGAAGCCATTTTCAGCGCCAACCGCTTGACTGGCTCCGATATCGTCAAGGTGGCAGGGGACCTGTATTCACCCCAGGATCTGACGTTGTTTCATTCTGTACGGCAGCCAAAAGGTATTTGATCATGACTGCCTTCCTGCTGTTGCATCCCTAAATGTGTTTTTTCTCTCTCTTCCCCGACCTTTTTTCTTTTGCCTTGTGCTTTTTGGACTGTCAGGTGAGGGCAGTGCTTGTGCCGACGATAAGCAATTTAGCACGCTGCACTCTTCCGCCAGGGAAACCCCTTATTTTCCTGCAGCGGAGGAGAACAGCCATGTACGGGCTTCTTCCACTTCCTGCAGAAGACAGGGCTATTTAAGTGGTCTTTCTCAATTCCTTCCTGGGCGGCAGCATCTACCTCCAGCCCTTGGCCAGCTTCACTCCATCTTCTCATCTGCCAAAAAGGAGAGCCCTTTAGACCAGCCTTTCTCAACCTGTGGGTCCCCAGATGTTGTTGGACTACAACTTCCATCACCCCTAGCTAGCGAGGCCAGAGTTCAGGGATGATGGTAGTTGTAGCCCAACAACATCTGGGGACCCACAGGTTGAGAACCGCTGCTTTAGACAGCTTCCGCCCCATCGCTATTAGCAGTGGTGGTTTTGCTCTGTCTTGGAGGACTCCCACTGGGTGGGAAGGCGCAGTGTTTGTGTCAGGGACTGGGCAGAGGAGGACGAGTGGAGGCTGCCTCCCCAGCCTGACCCTTCCAGAGAAGGGGACAGTTCAGAATTACAGCAGGGGTTTGAGGGAGGTCACAGCTCAGAGGCAGATGAGGGGGAAAGCTGGGAAATAATGGGAGAGGAAGAGGAAGAAGAGGAAGAAGAAGCACTAGGGGAGTGACAGCTGAATATCTGCCCCATCTGCGTTTCACTAGTTGTTGAGGGCAACCTGACATTATATATATATATCTGAAAGTTCTAGGGCATTTTAAAATCAAGGTTTTGATCAAGTTTATATTGAATAAAAGCAGATGGAAAGGACTTTTCCTTGTCTTGTCCGTACCTGGCCACCTGCCGTGGGGGTTGGTTCATCTGCCGCCTGACAGTTTGAGATGCCATTCAGTGAGGATAACCTCTGGCTCCCCTTGAATTCCTCCTGTGTTCGTGAAGGTGAAGACTTGCGCAGGGACTTGTGCCATCCTGAGTCTCCTTTGTACAACTTCTTTTCCCCGCCTTTTAACAGGTGTCAACTGGTGTGAGAAGAACGGAACTCCCAATGGAGGCTGCCAATACCTCTGTCTCCCTGCCCCGCAAATCACTGCTCACTCCGCCAAGTACACCTGTGCCTGTCCTGATGGCATGCACCTGGCCGCAGACATGAGAAGTTGCAGCACAGGTAAGCAGGCAAAATGGGTTAGCGAGCCTTTGTGCAGTGAGCAGCTGGCAGCCGGGGTAAAAAATGAATCTCTCTCTGTGTGTATGTGTGTGGGAGAGAGAGAGACTACAATGGTACCTCTGGATGCGAACGGGATCCGTTCTGGAGCCCCGTTCACATCCTGAAGTGAACGCAACCTGTGTCGTCACAATTTTCTGCTTTTGTGCATGCGTGTGACATCATTTTGAGCGTCTGCGCATGTGCGAGCAGCGAAACCTGGAACTAACACATTCCGTTACTTCCGGGTCGCCGCAGAGCATAACCTGAAAACACTCAACCTGAAGCATATTTAACCCGAGGTACGACTATACCCCCTTTTCCACAAAACGAGTATAACCATACCTTGCAAGTCAAACAGAATCCTTTCTGGAAGTCCATTCAACTTCCAAAATGTTCGAAAACCAAATCGCGGCTCCTGATTGGCTGCAGGGAGCTCCGGGTTCCAAAAGAACGTTCACAAACCGGAACAATCACTTCCCGGTTTGCGGCATTCAAGAGCCAAAACGTCCCGAGTTCCGGAGCGTTCGGGATCCAAGGTACGACTGCAAAAGTGTTTATTTGGAGAGATAATTGATATGTTGTCGTCTCTGCCACCCAGACACTGTTCCTGATGCTCCTGCTTCCGTTGCTGCCGCAACAACTCGGCAGCCTCCCTCGAGAACCACACCTTTGGGCCGGCTGCTTGCCACAACCGGTGCCCCCAGGCAGCAAACCGAACGCCTGCCTGCTGCTGCCCCCACCGTTCTAAGCAAACTCATCCCAGGCATCTCTGAGCATACCACGCCTCCGATGGTCACCCTGTCGCAGCAAGGTAAGCGGCTTAAGTTTCAGCCAGTCGCGCCGAGTGTGTGACACTCCTGTTAAGGCTCCTTTGCACCTAAGTACAAAGTGCTGTGCACGTAGGAAAACTTAACTTGGGTGCACGTTCTCCTCCTCCTCTCCTGTTGCCCCTTCCTTCCCCTCTGCATCTTTTGCAATATTCCAGACTGGAGAGGGCTTAATTTTAAGTTTCCTTTATTCCCCAGCACGAAATGGCATTGCTGCTGAAACGGACGGGGCAAGGCAAGGGGGTCCCCCAGCGCTCTCAATTGTCCTACCACTGGGTAAGTTCCTTGCCAGGCAAAAAAACGTTCCTTTTTAACCAGGCCCTAAGTTTGTTCTTGGTATAAGCTTTTGTGTGCATGCACACTTCTTCAGATTTATAATGTGTTTTTTGTGTGTGTGTTGGGGGAAGCTATTGGGTTGTTGTTTTTATTTTTATGATTTATCCCCGCCATAGGTTGGTATATAAATTCAATCAATCAATCAATGGAATTGGAATAAGAATAAGAATAAATAATAATAGTTGCGGGCAAGGCAGAAGCCCAAATCAGTAGTCCTTCTCAGGATGCTCTTGAACTAAATATAATACAGTGGATACTCGGGTTGCGAACCTGATCCATGCAGGATGCACGTTCGCAACCCACGTCTGTGCACGCACGGGTTGCAGTTTGTTGCTTCTGCACAAAGCGTGATTTAGGGCTTCCGTGCATGCGCCACCGCCAAAACCCGGAAGTAACCTGTTCCGGTACTTCCGGGTTTCGGCAGTCCACAACCCGAAAAAACGCAACCTGAAGCGGCTGTAACCCGAGGTGTGACTGTATTGGTGTAGGAAATAAATCACGGTGCATATTTTATTCTCCATTAATTTCCTTAATAGCGGTTCTCAGGTGTAATGTACTTAGATTGTAAGCCTCTTGGGATACAGGCCTGTCATATGTTCTTTGTGAAGCCCCCCACACATAGATAGTGCTCTATTCACCATCGTCACCAGTGGTCTCCTGAGCAATTAGGAGAGGTTGGTTGAAAATAACGTCCTGCCTTCTGGGATTTCTTTTTTTCCAGTGCTGATTTGTTTAATCTCCTTTGGGGGTTTCCTCGTTTGGAAGAACTGGCGCCTGAGGAACATCAACAGCATCAATTTTGACAACCCTGTCTATCAGAAAACGACGGAGGACGAGGTTCACATCTGCCGGAGCCAGGAGGGATACACATACCCATCGGTAAGCTGACATTCAGAATGGTGGGAACTTTGCAGTTTTCTGTACTGCTGGTGGGTGCTTTTGTGTTCTTTGATATTAGTGGGGGTCCCAAGTCATTCTCATCTTGCTCCTCTCCTGAAGCCCTCCTGCCCCCATTCCTTCCCGCCATGGTAACATGGTGCACATGGAAGAACAGTGCCCTTCAGGAAAGGCCTCGTGCAAAAGTAGCAGAAATACATGCTCCTTGTTTGTATAAATCCATAATGTGAATTTTCAGGGTCCGGCAAGATGACCCCTTTCCTCCCTGCTTTTTTAAAAAACTTTTTAATTTATACTTTTTAAGTTTATACATTTCATTAGTTTTACAATCAACTTAACATTTCCAAGTTTGACTTCCTTCCTCTTATTTCTGTGGTTCCTTAAATTTATTTTTTAAAATACCTTCTGCATATCCAAATTCATTTCACTTGCTTGTTTAATTATCTACTGTAAATATATACTCTTATCTGTTTACAATTTATCTGTAAATATTCAATAAGCCATTTCCATTCTTTTATAAAAAGATTTTTTTATCTTGATTTCTTATTCTTCCGGTAAGTTTCACCATTTCTGCATATTCCATAAGTTTTCATATCCATTCTTCCTTTGCTGGAACTTCTGCTTCTTTCCACTTTCGGGCAGGTAGCATTCTTGCTGCTGTAGTCGCATACATGAATACATTTCTATACAATTTAGGTAGTTCTGTCCCTATAACTCCCAAAAGAAAAGCTTCTGGTTTTGTTTTGTTTTTAATAAAAGTTATTTTGAACATCCATTTCAATTCATTGTACAGTCGTACCTTAGAATTCAAACGGCTTAGTTGCTGAACATTTTGGCTCCCGGACAATTGGAAACCGGAAGGGATTGTTCCGGTTTTCGAATGTTTTTTGGAACCCGAATGTCTAGCATAACTTCTGCTGCTTCCGATTGGCTGCAGGAGCTTCCTGCAGCCAATCAGAAGCCGCGCATTGGTTCCCAAACATTTTGGAAGTCGAACGGACATCCGGAACGGATTCTGATTGACTTCCAAGGTGCGTCTGTATATCATTTCCCAGTAAGCTTTAACCTTACTACAAGATGACTCTCTTGAGAGACCACAAAACACTGAACGCTGTCTTCTTGAGTAGGTTGGTTTCTGTTTCTCTCCTCAATCAGCTGGCTCACTTTTTATCCCTAACTGGGACATTCTGGCTTCTACGGTTGTTCCACCTAGCTAAACCCTTTGAGTAACTTCCTTTCCAATCTCTCTTCCCCAACAGAGACAAATGGTCAGCCTGGAAGACGACACCACAGCGTGAGCCCACCTCAACGCTTCCAAGTGCCTCTCTCCAGACTTTTGCTGCTGCTTTTCTGGGAGAACACGCATGCCCTGGCTTCCGTTGTCTCTCAGCCGTCTGACGCCACTTCCCGAGTGACTTGATGGACCTTTCCCCTTCCTCAGCCCCTCACCTTTCCCTTTTTTAAAAGGAAGAAACTGTACGTCGGTCAGCAACTGTCTTTACAGGACAGAGCAGATGAACCAGGGCCACTTTGTTGAGTTTTTATGTTTCGATATATTTATTGTTGTATCTAGTGCTGCCACGGCACTGATACATCTGCTGTCCTCTGAGTCTCATTTTTAATCTGGGCAGGGTCACTTATTACTATTTTTTCACACACGTGAAGGACGGTAACTTGACAAAGGCAGTGGCTGTTCTCTGGATGCACACCTGGGTGTCTCGGGGTCCTCTTCACAAGCTGACCGTTTGACCGTTATGCCTGGCCCTTTTCTCTCCAAAGGCCTGACAGGCAGGCATGAAGCAAGCTTGGAAGGGAATCGGGAACATGAGCCTTTGCTGAGAACTCGCCTTGCCTTCGTGAGCCTCTGGGCCTCTTTCTCCCAAGCTAGGCTGGAGAAAATTTTAAAGAGTGGATTTTGCCATCCGTGCCGCAAAGAAGAAACAGTGACTTTTGCCCTCTTAACGTCCAAAGAAAGGAAGGACAACACGGAGGTGTCCTGGATCCCTCTGTGGGCCCTGAGCTGCTAGATCTCTCTCAGCCTTCCCCTGCCCCTTTCGTTTGATTTCTTCTCATTTCTCTTTGCAACCCGTGTAGCTTTGTGACCTTGCATTTTCTGTATTTGCACTTGATTCCTTTCTTTCGGCTCTCTTGTCACGTGTTGCCAGGAGGGTGAGAGAGGGGGGAAGAACTGAACCAATGAGACAAGCAGGCAGACTTTGGGGAGGGAAAAAGGGGGTTGTTGCGTTTTGCTCGGTGCTGGTCCGTTTTGTGCCTTTCGGCAGGTGGATAAAGGGCAATAGATTGTGCTGGCCAAGAAAGCAGGAATTGAAGCCATTCTACTGTGTGTTCTACCTTCGTCACAGGTTTACAGTTGCCTTATCACTGCATCTCTCTATGCCAGGTATATTTTTTACAAATTTCCTGTCCTTAGCTTTGCCTTATTTTGTATACTGTTATCCTGTCTCTTACTAATGGAGGGCTTCTTAACTAAGGCAATGCCAAATGGGACTCCCAGCCCCCTTCTAGAGTTGCACTAAACTCTGATTCTGCACCTTAGTTGAAAAATATATATAGATATTGCATGTGACGCTTTTTAAGCTTTTGTGAATGGAAGCGCCAGGTTGCCACATGTTCTAAGGTGGGCTGAATTTGAGCTCATGGTGTGCTCTTTGGCTACCATTCACCAAAGGATATTTACGTTTTCAAGGAAGTAGAATCAGTGTAAATTCCAAATGTCTGCCGCAGCTCCAGTCCGTCCTAAATTCAGTAACGAACAAGCAGAAAATACCCGCTTACTCTGCTATCCTAGGATAACAAATGGCAACTTTATTTTCTTGGCCTGACACATCTAGTTCCCTTCCTTTGACGGAGGGGGCAGCACACTACATACCAAGGAAAAGCACTCAAAACCCCTTTGACCTGAAGCTGTGAAAGATTCCAACCACTTCCTCTGATTGTGGAGCATGTAAATGATGTATAATGTTTGAGATATATATTTCCTTTGCACAAAACGTTGCATTCTGTATGTACATAATGTTCATAAAATACATGACTTATTTATTTATAAGTTTATTTTCTTATGGTTGTTGATGATTAGGCTTTATTCCCTCATCCCATCTCTCTCTGTTGGGGTATTCCCTGATTCTCTGCAGTTATGGGTGCACATGATGGTGGAGAGCTAACCGTGATCAGCTAAAGTTCGGTCCCAATCTGAAGTAAGCGGGACTGAACACGGGGGCTGCGTTTTGCATGTCATAGTGAACCAAACCTTTGCGGTTTCCCGTGAACATGGGTGTCTGAACCAGGGACTGTGGTTTTGTTTCACTCCAAGCAAACCACTGCTCCATGAAGCTTTTCGTATCTCCATAACTGCATAGATGCTTTGAGCGAATTCTACTTTATTGCTGCTCTTACTGGTGCTTTCAGCAGCAGTGCCCAAATGTTGGGGGGGGGGGGGACTGCAACCAAAAGGAGAATTAACTTTTGCAATATTTATTTGCATATTTAATGCGGGGGGCATATTTCCCTTCTGCTTGATCACTGACCGCAAATCTTGCCAGTTGGTTACAACCTGATTTTTATCATTCCCCCCTGCTCCCCCCTTTCAGGCATGTAGCATTTTTTTGCTGATTCGGCATGGGTCGATTGCAGTTGGAGATGATTTTGTCGTTTGCTGCATCCCCTTCTCCTTTGCTGTTGCCTCGTGAATGATGCTCATGTCTATATCATGTCAGCCACCTTGCATTGAGCAGTCGAATTTTTAAAAGCACAAGCCGGTTGATAGAATTGTGTGTGTTCATTTGTAAAGAAAAGTGTCAATGGCCTAAATGTCTATGAAATGCTCAGCTTTGCAGAACTGACTGCCGCAATGGTTTATTGTGTTAATGTCATTGGCTGTAGTAATGGGGGGGGGGGGCTTAAAATGAGCACTGGATAGATTTTTTGTAGAAGTAAAATGTAATATAGGGGAACACCCCCCCCAAAACCCCCCAAGGGTATGTTTTACTTTGAGAAGGGAAAATAACAAAGCACTGTCAGTCTATGAATTTGCCCTGCTGTCACATAAGAGTGCCTTTCATTTGTCATGCTGGTGAAGAGTCCTCAACTTCCTTTGGGGTGTTAATGGCTGCTTTAATGTCTTTCTCATACTTTTGTCTTTTTAAATCAAAGAGCAACAGATCACAAAAATGGGAAGATGTTTGAAACTTCTTGCTTAGTGCCTGAATTTTGTCAAAGCAGTGGCCCAGACCTGAGCATCATTTAGTAGGTCCTTTTCTGCTTCTGGTTGCCTTGAAAATTCCAATGTAGGAAGCAACTTTCCTAGACAATGGGCAGTAATGGTGCTACTTTGAACAAAAACAGTTGGGGATTTTGAGAAAGAAATGACAAGCTGTGCCTCTGGTCCTTTGTTCCAGTGCTCCCCTGCTATAGCATACAAAGCTGTTAGGCTCTTCAGGGTTGAGGGGGTAAGCAGTTCCTTGTTGGGGCCGTTTGCATAGGTGAAACCACCGTAAGAGAACCCACAGCTGTATATAACAATTGAGCTGCATTTGATGAAGTCAAAAATGTTCCCTGAGCTTCAGAATGTTTGTGTTAGAAGTTCAGTACACCTTCCATTGTGTAATTGGAATGCAGGCTGGTGCTGTGGTCTGAACCACTGAGCCTCTTGGGCTTGCCGATCGGAAGGTTGGCGCTTCAAATACCTGTGACGGTGTGAGCTCCCGTTGCTCTGTCCCAGCTCCTGTCAACCTAGCTGTTCGAAAGCACGCCAGTGCAAGTAGATAAATAGGTACCACTGCAGCAGGAAGGTAAACGGCGTTTCCGTGTGCTCTGGTTTCCATCACAGTGTCGCGGAAGCAGTTTAGTCCTGCTGGCCACATGACCTGGAAAGCTGTCTGTGGACAAACGCCGGCTCCCTCAGCATGAAAGCGAGATGAGCACAGCAACCCCATAGTCGCCTTTGACTGGACTTATCCGTCCAGGGGTCCTTTACCTTTTTAATTCTGTAAGGACAGAGGTGGGGGAGAGAAGAGTGCAACCTGGAGCTCAGGGAACAGCAGGATCCTCTCCCCCTTGGTGCAGAACCCCTGTTTCATGCTCGCATAAGTTGCTGCTTAGTCCATCTGGGCTAGGCAAGCAATCAAGGCAAAGCCCCATTAATAGCTCACCTGAGATTCTGCTTCTGCATAGTGAAGAACAGCAATCCATGTTTCAGTTTTCTAGATGTCTACATGAGATGCTGCAAGTCCCTGGACAGCAGGCAGACGCTGTCTTAAGGCTGCATTCACATAGCAGTTTATTCCATTTCCCTGGCTGTTATGTATTATAGCTGAGCTTTCACACAATGTAAAGGACACTTCTGGAAGTCTAGTAGCGTGTAGGGGAAGTTTAGTGCTTATTTCTGTGTTAATCACTTCTTGAGGGGCATCCATCCGAAACCCCAACTTAGAAAATCAGAGGCGTTAAAGCGAGGAGATTTGGGGTAGTTAGGCTAGCATACAATTCTTTCCAACCATTTTCATGGGTGAATTGAGGAACAGAAGCATTCATGCGTAGGAGTGACATTGTCCATTGACATTCAGTGTGCCGCACCCAGTGGTGTGAATGAAATTTCGTATATTGGTCAAAAGGCCACAGTTCTTGAACGCAGCAGGTACAGCAGTGTGAAAGGAACGTTAGCAAAAGGGACAGAAGTGCTAGCATTACAATCGGGAAAACGTGATTCAATAAACCAAAATGCATCTATAGCCCCTAGTTCACTTATACCCCCAGAAACCATCTGGGAGAACGTGGTTTTCTTACACAAGTTTTGGGAAGTTCTTCAGGTGAACACCTGGCTGTTGAGAGGTTGTGTCCTTGCAGCTGCACTAAGTTATATTTTATCAAACGTTTTCTTCTCTGTTCCTTGATGAAAATCCTTTGGGGGGGGGATGTTCTTTCCCCAGATCGTGAATGAGTTTAATAAATATTTAAATACACTGAAAATATTTCGTTTGTTCTTTCTTGGCCAGTGTGAAAGCTGTCGTTGCAGTGTTATTGATGGGGGGGGGTTGCTCCCTTGTTGCCACCCCAACTTGTGATCCAGTGCACTTTCAGAATGCTTTCCAATAAAGTATCTCCCCAAAGGTTTGGGCCCTGGGAGGAAGGGGCGAATGTTTATGGTCATTTAAAAATGGGAGGCGTGTCCCCACCCACTTTTGCCTCTAACTCTGCCCATCATCTGGATTTGAAGACTGAAAAAATAATGGTTTATAGATGATAGAATGGTTGGATCTTAAGGAATGAATATCCCATATAGCTGCAAGCTAGAGAAGTCCTTTTATTATTTTTTTCTTCTTCTGTATCTTTTAGATTTTTTCTTTCTTTTCCATTTTCTCCTCTTTCGTTAGGTTTCTCCTTGTCTTCATTCTGACTTAAAACTTTTATTATAGACTAAGTAGCTTCCTCAGTATATTATAAAACGATACTTGGTGATGGGTATGTATTTTTGTATTTCTTTGAATATCAGTAAATTGAAAGAATAGGGGATGATGCCCACGGTACCCTCTGATTTCTTTTTCTTTTTTTTAAAGGGCTTTCTTGGCTGTACACTTACCCCACCCAGAAACTTGTACTGCTGCCACACAAAAAATATTTGCAGGTCGTCTTGCCGTCAGGCGGGCTGGCACACTGCTTGTCTCCTGACTTCTGCACAGAACAGCTTCCTGGAAGGGCTTTTGAGAGCTATGCTAAGGAGCAGCAGTGAGGGACACAGTTGCCAGCAAAGCCGCATGCCTCTTGTTTATCCCCTGCAAAGATGAATGGCTTTGCCTGTCCAGGCTGGCTTTCCTTCTCTCAGGGAGCAGACCAGTTCCCCAGTCTTCAGAGCCAAGTTGCCTGCGGGCAGGCAGAATGCAAAGCTCGCAGCGGGCCGATTCACTTTTATTCAGCCGCTGCCAAAGCCTGGAGCCAGCTCCTTAAGACTCGAGAGCAGCCGATTAGCCGCCGCTGCAGCAGACATAAGCCCTAGACCACAGGAGCATAATCACTGCTTAAGCCGATTGCCCAAAGTGGCTATTAGAAGCTTGTTAGCTTTTTAAATGAGGGAAGTTGTTTCCCTTCCCAGATTCTCCCACAACAGGGTGGGGATGGGGGGGGGAGAGTGTTTCTTTCCGCTCTTGCTTAAATTTAAAGGTGCTGACCTTTAAAGCCCTAAACAGCCTTGTCCCAGTATACCTGAAGGAGCGTCTCCACCCCCATCGTTCACTGAGCTCCAGCTTCAAGGGCCTTCTGGCCGTTCCCTCACTGTGAGAAGTGAGGTTACAGGGAACCAGGCAGAGGGCCTTCTCGGTAGTGGCACCCACTCCCATCAGATGTCAAGGAAATAAACAACTATCTGACTTTTAGAAGACATCTGAAGGCAGCTCTGTTCAGGGAAGATTTTAATGTCTGATGTTTTATTGTATTTTTAATATTCTCTTGGGAACTGCCCAGAGTGGCTGGGGAAACCCAGCCAGATGGGCAGGGTATAAATAATAAATTATTATTATTATAAATCAGCAGCACATTTAGGGAAGCACAACTGTGTTGTCCGCACTGGGTGCCAAGCCATGAGGATGCTGCTGGGGGAGCCACAACAATGACAGAATGAGACGTGGAGGGAGGGGATTTTGGCATTTCACTTTCCATTGGTGCTGCCACCATCACCTACTCTGCCCCACACCCGGGAGGTGGCATTGCCTTTGGTGAAACCACATGACACTTCACCAGGCAACTGGGGCCACATTGACAGCTCTTTTACACTAGCAAAATGAGAGTAAAATGTGCCTGTTGCCCTGGTCATCAGTGGTGTAGCATGGGGGGGACAGACACAGTCGGTTGTCCTAGGTACAAAATTGTCGGTTTCCCTCCATCCCTTGCCCCCTCTGCATGGGCCTGGGCAATCCTTGCTATGCCACTGATGGTCAGTGCTGGATTTACATACGGGCTGAGCAGGCTGCACCCAGGCCCTCATAATCTAAGGTAGCCTCAGCCTCTTGCCAAAAACAATTTTAAAAACAGGCAGATTTTACTCTCTAGCCCAGTTGCTTAGTAACATTAAACAGGTGACGTATGAGTCTACGGCCGTGTAACAATTACACAAGCATGTACTTACCATTTAGTAAAGTTCATCAAACAAGCTCACTCTGACAAAGAAAATTTCAGCCACCAAGATACGTATCAAATAATATTCCAGGAGAAAATTCAGACAGCTTTTCCAAACGTGGAAACAATTTTTTAGATAGTTCCTGCATTTAAAGCTTACAAACTGTACTGGCAAACGATGGTTTTCTAGACTAAAGAATTATCTATGGTCAACAATATCCCAAGATTTGTTGTCTAAACATTCTCTGCATAGAAAATGATAAACTGGAACTTGCTGATTTTAATGATATAACTGATAAGATTGCATCCAAAAGAGCTTGAGAGAAACTGCTTTGACTTTGCATATAAAGGTAAAGGGTAAAGGGACCCCTGACCATTTGTTCCAGTCATGGCTGGCTCTGGGGTTGCGGCGCTCATCTCGCTTTATTGGCCGAGGGAGCTGGCATACAGCTTTGGGTCATGTGGCCAACATGACTAAGCTGCTTCTGGCGAACCAGAGCAACGCACGGAAACACCGTTTACCTTCCCGCCGGAGCGGTACCTATTTCTCTACTTGCACTTTGACGTGCTTTCGAACTGCTAGGTTGGCAGGAGCAGGGACTGAGCAATGGGACCTCACCCCGTTGCGGGGATTCGAACTGCTGACCTTCTGATCGGCAAGTCCTAGGCTCTGTGGTTTAACCCACAGCGCCACCTGCGTCCTATGACTTTGCATCCAGTGTGATGTTATAAAATAGCCATGGTCCCCCTATGAATGTTCTGTGTGAATGTCTTCATTCATTCCATACTTCAATAAACTTATTGAAGGTTTCAAATTCATATGGAATCTTTTTATCAATGCTAAAATTTCAGCAATGTTCTGCTTTCATTGAGTAGATAAAGATGAGGACAAAAGGATCTGAGACCGGAAACCTACCAAAGGTTACTCAGGTTTTTCCTTGAGTTAATCTTGCTCCTCTTTTAAAAATCATACCTTTTGTGCAGGGAAAAAAAGTTATGGCAATATTACAGATTTCTCTCTCTCAAGTGCTATAAGGCAGACATGGCCAAACTTGGCCCTCCAGCTGTTTTGGGACTACAATTCCCATCATCCCTGACCATTGTGGTGTAGTGTGGTGTAGTGGTTAAGAGCGGTAGTCATGTAATCTGGGAAACCGGGTTCGTGTTTCCGCTCCTCCACCTGCAGCTGCTGGGTGACCTTGGGCCAGTCACACTTCTGTGAAGTCTCTCAGCCCCACTCACCTCACAGAGTGTTTGTTGTGGGGGAGGAAGGGAAAGGAGAATGTTAGCCGCTTTGAGACTCCTGAAGGGGAGTGAAAGGCGGGATATCAAATCCAAACTCCTCTTCTTCTTCTTCTTCATTGGTCCTGTTAGCTAGGGATCATGGGAGTTGTAGTCCCAAAACAGCTGGAGGGCCAAGTTTGGCCATGCCTACATAAGGGAACACCCCTTTAACAGTAACACTACTAGAAACAGAAAGAGTCACATCTGATCATTTTATGTTTATTATGGCTATAAATGACCTTAACTTCCTTTAAAAGTGTAGAAATATCATCATATGACAATCCTAAAAGAGATTACATTTATCCGAGGCGATAGCCCAAGTACAAGTTCCAAACACACTCCTAAAGACATGCAGTTTTCTAAAGCCTCCTGTTGCCCGTTCAAAATGTCTGCTTTGGGGGCAGCGACAGAAAACCATTGCCAGGAAGAAAGACTTGTACTGCCTGCACGTTCAGAGCAACACAAGAGCCAAGTGGCTCCAAATAAACATCTGTTTTCAAGCCCAACTAGTGTCTAATGGCTTTTACACAAGGCAGAATAGAGACTGTGCAAATATATTGGCTGGCAGATTTGCAGCTTCAGACAGTAGTCCTTCGCCCAGCCAGTCACAACCCACCTTAACATTTTGGATGTCGTCTCCTCTAGAATTCCTTAAAAAATTCTGTGCACTAAAATAATTTATATAGTCGTTTTCTTGGTGTATATTAATATATATATATATATATATTTATATATTTATATAAAAATAGGTTGTACCTTTTTACTATTTCAAATTATTGGCATTAAAAAAAACAACCCAAAAACCACTATGGTTTATCTTAATTATTATACTTTCCCCCCTCCCCTACTGATCATTGGTTGTTAGGAGAGACAGACATAAATTTTGGTATTAAAACTCCAAATAATTAATAAGCGAAGAGGACTTTTTCAACTTGCATAGCATCCATGAATGAATTCGGTGCTTCGTGCAATCCCAAAGAGGGAAACTTTGGGTTTGCCTAATTAGAACTGAGTTATTTCGACATTTTTAGGCAAATAATATCAGTTAGATATTTTCCTCAGATCCCAGTCATCCAACATCAGTAAATCAGATTGTAGGAAGTAACTGACAAGGAGAGCTGATTAGCACTCTGGGTAAAGGGTTCAATTCACTGGGAGAATATCTCCTGTGCAAATCTGTTTAACTGGAGCTGTGCAAAGGCCCATCAGCATTCAGCCACAACATTTCCTTGTGCAGAAGAAACAGCCTGCAGCCTAGCCAAATAATGGTTATCATTTTGGAGAGAAATCTAATCCCATCTACCCCACCCATCGGAAATATACTATTGGTCCCTTACCAAGTTGCCGAACTCAGTGAGAATTCACATTTTGCTAAATTTGCAAAATTCACTCATTCAAACCTTTGTGTCAAATACTCATTTTTGTTCCATTGCAATGTTGTTTGTATTACAATAACACACGTAGAAACTCCTACCCAAATGAAGAAACATTGATTCAAAACAGGGCCCTGTTTCACGCAGTGTGGCCTTCTCAAATTATTTCAAGTAATGTTGTGTTTAAGTATGGATTTCTTGTCTTGAAAAAGAGAAAAGTAAAATGGATTCTGTGTGGAGTTGCTTTAGGCAGGCCTCTTAAAAATACATTAAGTCCCATTTTACGAGAGGAGGAGCTGAGACAAAGAGATGCCCAAGATTATTCAAGAAGTGTGCTGCAGAAGCCTATGTGTGGCCTTCACTCTGTCTCTATATAAATTCTCCATAACCCCGGACTACCCAAACTCATCAGCTCAGGCTCAAGAGACATCTTTTGTCTTGCAGAGACTTTTAATCCTGCAATGGACTTGGGTGAAAGTGGGGCGGAGAGGGAAACATGTCTCTAGAAAGCAGGAAAGCCTTTAAGCCATGCCAAGTTGGTCGAGAAGCTGTATCCAGAAGTCCTTCACTGATTCTTCCTCTTTGGCTCAATAGCTAGCAGAATTGCAACTGATCAGGCTAAAGTAGCCGCTCAGAAACTGTAGGGGGAGCTCCTTCTCCTGGAAGGCCAACCAGTCCACTGTGTGTAGCCGATGAGAGAGATCCCAGCTGATGGGAGGGGTTGAGGGAGGCCGAGTACAGACAGCATTTCTTGGGAGATTTACATGCTTAGGTTCTGCAGTCCTTGACAAGTTCTCAGGTACTTCTTCAAAGGGAAGTGTAGACAAACAGGAAACCGCCTCGTTTTGTGTTACTGAGCATCACCGGACATAGATGCTGTGTTGTCATCTTTCAGCTGTTTGGGGGTCCCCTGAAAAGTGCATTTCATGATTAGTCTTTAATTAAACAGCCCTACTTATCTCATTTCGCCTCCTGCGTTGCTCCTTCCCTTCGCCAGAAACAGCCCCCTGAACTCAAAACTGACCCTCATGCAAAGTTCCCTGCTCACGTAGGCACAGCATTTGGACGGCAGAAGAAGCAGGTGGACAAGTCTGTGCAGAGCCAGCCCATCAAATTTGTTTTCTAAAAACATCGTTCACCACAAAAGATACTGAGTTGAAGGATGGCATTTTAACATGGGCGACCCTCAGTGCATTAAACCCCCATTCTGCGTCTGATCCGCTGGATATCATGCCTCAAGCAGGGAGCTGGACCACTGCGCTACAAGGCCGGTGCAATGATTCCTTGACTGTATATGACAACTCACCGGAGACGAGGCTTTGGCAAAGTTCAGATGAGCATACAGCATGATGGCAATGTCATTCTGGCCTGCTTCCACTGCGATGGAGAGAGCTGTGCTGCCATCCTGCAGGAGGAGAGAAAATCCAAAGTGTTGGTGCTGACCTTTAAAGCCCTAAACAGCCTTGGCCCAGTATACCTGAAGGAGTGTCTCCACCCCCATCGTTCAGCCTGGACACTGAGGTCCAGCGCCAAGGGCTTTCTGGTGGTTCCCTCACTGCAAGAAGCCAAGTTACGGGGAACCAGGCAGAGGGCATTCTTGGTAGTGGCACCCGCCCTGTGGAACACCCTCCCACCAGATGTCAAGGAAATAAACAACTACCTGACTTTTAGAAGACATCCGAAGGCAGCCCTGTTTAAGGAAGTGTTTAATGTTTGATGTTTTATCACGTTTTTAATATTCTGTTGGGAACTGCCCAGAGTGGCTGGGGAAACCCAGCCAGATGGGTAGGGTATAAATAATAAAATTATTATTATTATTAGCGCCCATTGACCTAATCTATTATGGGGTCTATGAAACTTGGGGTACTTCAGAAGTGGAAAGAATTAGCAACAAAGGAGAAATGGCTTATGAAATTGATGGACTATGTTGACATGGTGAAATTAACTGCCAAATTAAGAGGACATAATGATGAAGTGTTTAAGGATGAACGGAGAGCACTGGTGGATTATCTATCCCGCTTGGACTACTGCAATGTGCTCTACGTGGGGCTACCTTTGAAGGTGACTTGGAAACTGCAATTAATCCAGAATGCTGCAGCTAGACTGGGGACTGGGACTGGCCACCAAGACCATATAACACTGGTCCTGAAAGATCTTCATTGGCTCCCAGTACGTTTCCGAGCACAATTCGAAGTGTTGGTGCTGACCTTTAAAGCCCTAAATGGCCTCGGTCCTTTATACATGAAGGAGCATCTCCACCCCCATCATCCACTGAGATCCAGTGCCAAGGGCCTTCTGGCAGTTCCATCGCTGCGAGAAGTGCCTTCTCAGTAGCGGCGCCCACCCTGTGGA
Source organism: Podarcis bocagei (assembly GCF_964188305.1). Classification (NCBI taxonomy): domain Eukaryota; kingdom Metazoa; phylum Chordata; class Lepidosauria; order Squamata; family Lacertidae; genus Podarcis; species Podarcis bocagei. The sequence goes on along the minus strand of NC_138143.1, from coordinate 10,929,722 downwards.
ATGCCCTCCCATCAGATGTCAAGGCAATACAGTCATACCTTGTTGCATTTGGTTCAGGTTACATCTTTTCAGGTTGTGTCCCGTGGCGACCTGGAAGTACCGGAAAGGGTTACTTCCAGGTTTTGTTGCTTGCGCATGTGCAGAAGCGGCGAATCACGACCTGCCCGTGGGCAGACATGGGTTGCGTTCCTTTCAGGTTGCAAACGGGGCTCCAGAACGGATCCCATTCGCAACCAGAGGTACCACTGTAAACAACTATTTTACTTTTAAAAGACAACTGAAGACGGCCCTGTTTAGGGAAGTTTTTAATGTCTGATGCTGTATTGTTTTTATATATTCGGTTGGAAGCTGCCCAGAGTGCCTGGGGAAACCCAGCCAGATGGGTGGGGTAGAAATAAATCATCATCATCATCATCAAATTATCACTTTCTGCTCAGCCTGCAGTGGAATGGGAGACAGAGGGTTTGTGCACTGTATGTCGTGATTCTATCCTGTTAACTGCCCTGAGACCTGCAGATACAGTGGTACCTTGGTACCTTGGTTCTCAAACTTAATCCATTCTGAAAGCTCATTCGACTCCCGAAACTGTTCAAAAACCAAGGCGCGGCTTCCGATTGACTGCAGGAGCTTCCTGCACTCAATTGGAAGCTGCGGAAGCCGTGTCAGACGTTCGGCTTCTGAAAAACATTCGCAAACCAGAACACTCACTTCTGGGTTTGCGGCATTTGGGAGCCAATTTGTTCAGGAGCCAAGCCGTTCGAGTACCAAGGTACCACTGTATAGGGCGGTATACAAATTTAATAAATAACAAAAAGGGCTCACGTTGTCGGAGAGGGCAACGTCACAGCCAGGTGTGGCCAAGAGCAGGCGGACGATCTCAGCATGGCCATGTTCACAGGCGCACATCAGCGCTGTGGAACCATCGTCATCTTGCAAGTTGACATCCGCTGCGCTAGCTAGCAAGGCACGAACCATGTCCAGGCGCCCGTGGCTGACGGCCAACATCAGTGCAGTTTGCCCAGCCTGCAGGAGCAGCGAGGAGAAAAACAACAGTGTAAGTTGCAGTTATATACTAGGGCCAGGGTTGGATGGGGTGGGGTGAGAATTGAGGGTGAAGGCTGCTGCAATCTCTGGCTCATCAGAATCGCTTGCCTCTGTTTTGTGCACAAAACTTAAATGCTGGGGGAGGAGGAAGCTCTTGATTTAAGTGTGATTTGGCACCCTAAACATTATGATCCAGCTTGCAAAAAAGAAAGAAAGAAAAAACTCCAACTGAGAGTACAAAAATCTGAAAAGCGTTTCACAATTACCTTAACTTGCAATCAAGCCGGGGCCTGCAAAGCTTTCAAGAAACTGAGCTGTTTTGCAAAGTGTGTTGCTTTGCTTTGACAGGAGCGTTTCCTGAATTGCCAGTGATGCTGTTTACGAAACCTCAGTAAGGCAAACATGTGCAAATGAGGAATGGGGGAAGAGAATCAGGCTTTAAAACCTCACTTGTGCCCTCAGAGCAGAAGAATTGGTGGCTTTGAGCACCCCACCCTGGCCAAAGCAGAAACCTTTGGAAGGCTCTCTCATCACCTGACTTCCACATCCACCTCCCTGTCCTGCGAGAAAGTGCTAACCATTTGGATACCTGGCTGGCTTTGGCATTTACGTTGCCCATTTTCAGCAGCTGCACAATTGTGTCCATGTCACTCTCTGAGCGGGAAGCAGCCAGTGCCGTCAGCATGATGGCCGTATAGCCGGCTTTGTTCTGTTGGTCCACGTGGCACAAACCTAGAAAGGCAAAGGAATCAACAAGAAGACTCATCCCTTTGGAACGAAAGATTTAGAGTGAATGGGTTGTGTAGCCCCTAAGGCTGGCCTAAGACATTGCCATCAGGCACCTGCCTGAGCCTGTTTTCAAAACTATCCATGGAAAAAGACCCCCCTAACCTAGCCAGATAGTTGCTGTGATTATTGTGAGCTACTTCCTGATGTTTTGCCTAGATCTTCGTTCTATCACTTCCTGCACAGACAGACATCAGTCATTGCACCCACTTCCCCTTGATTTAATCCACCCCCCTTCTTACTCTTATTCATTTCATGTTTTTACCACTTTATATTTTTATGGAAAAACCTCAAAGCGGTTAACAACCCATCAAAACATCAAAGTATACATTCAGGGCAACACAATTAACAGGAAACTAAAATATTAAAGATTTCAAAATAAAACATTGCAAAGGAGGTCAACTACAGAAGGCACGTTTAACACAGCAAAGTTAACCCAAAAAATAAATAAAATAAAACCTTACTAAAGGAAGTCAAGTATAAAATTCACATTTAAAACAGCATAGTTAGCAAGAGAATAAAATATTACCATAAGCATAGAACATATCAACTGGGCAGTGGCTGTGGAAGCTCAGGCTCAATGACCGGGATCTGCACTCAGAGACAGCCAAGACTGTCTGAAGTTAAAACTCCCAGCCGACTCCTCTTTCTCCCTCTCTCTCCAGTGGAGTGGAGTAGCATTGGGCTCTGGCGTCAGAAAGCCAGCTTCAAAGCCCCACTCAACATATAGCTCACTGGATGGCCTTTTTTATGTCACAAGGTTGTAGAGAGAGCTAAAGAGCCATTCTAGCTCTTTGGAGGATTGATGACAATGAATGTCATGAATCAGGAAGGGCAATATGTCGCCCTCCAGATGTTGACCAATGCCCATTGCATGGCCAATGATTAGGGATCATAGAATTGTAGAGAAATACCAACCAAAGAACAATGGTAAGAGAAGTTGATGAACCATGCAGAACTGGTAAAAATGACAGATAGACTAAGAGAAAAAGACAACAGAGACTTTGAAAAAGACTGGGAACCATTCATATTATATTTGCAAAAACAAAGAAAGTCAATAGACTTGATGGCAGGATTTAAATAAACATTCACACTATCAGCATTAGAAAATGTTTAGAAGATAGTGAAATATGATGGTGTATTTACTTTTATTTTTATGTTTTTAGGCTTGATGTTATGTTATTAATAACTTTTTCTGTTGAGAGATAGCAAAGTAGCAAACCAGAAGCGGAAGTTGGGGGAAGCCTTGGAGGGGAGGGAGGGAAGAATATATAGTAAATGTTAAGAATTTGAGATGTATGTAATGAATGAAAAAGGAAAAATGAATAAAATTAAAAAAGAAAAGAATTGTAGAGTTGGAAGGCACCCTGAGGGCCAACTAGTCCACCCCCCTCCCCGCAATGCATGGTCCCCCGTCCAATTTGAAACCAGAGCGGACCCAGCTTAGCTTTGCAAGTGTGCTAGCAGTTTTATTGCTGCACCACTAGGAGGAAGATGGGAGGTATAGTCCAGCAACATCTGGAGGGCATCAGGCTCCCCATCCCTGCCATAAATAGCTAGCCTGATTGGACACCCAAATGGTGGCAGGCACGAGCTTCAGGCCACATGGAGTTCCAAAGGTGCTGAGCAGTTGAAGCACAAGAAGCTGCAGCAAAAGGGATGCCCCAGTGAACCACCAAGCTGTGGGCCAGCCCGCCTCTGGATTCCAGATTTCCCCATTTCTCTCTATGCCCACCTACCTGTTTCAAGAAGCTTTGTGACCACTGGGAAGTTGGAATGTGAGACAGTGTAGTGGAGGGCCGTGTTGCCGTTGGCGTCGGCCATATTGATGATGAATTCCAGCAAGTGTGGGGAGATGCACCGGAAGGCAGCCAAGTGCTGCGAGACCAATTCTGGATCCGCTTCTTTGTGGCAGGAAAGCCTCAGCCAATAGTGGAGCACGGCAGTATAGGCCAATTTCTATGGAAACACAGGAAGGAAAGGGCAGCCGTGGCAACTGTCAGGTGTGTGAAGCTGTTACGTCCCACTTTTTTGTCTTCTTTGCTAGACGCTTTTGGGTCTCCTCGGGCGTCTCCCCCTCTGCAAACACCATGGCAAACAGGAGGAGCAGTCCCAATTAGTGGTTGGGAAAGGGATTGTGTGGCAGGCTCACTATCTCATCGGAAGCCCCGCCAGTTCCTGATAGCCAGGGTGGAAGACAGTGGTTGTGGGGTGCTTTGGTTTTGCTTTCGCAGCTGAGGAATCAGGGACTGGGAGCACTGGGGATATTGACAAGGCCTTAGAACCCATCCGGTCCAAGGCCTCTGGGCCCTTGATCTGTTGAATACTGCTGGGAGATCTTCTTCCTGCCCCTTTTTCTGCAGCAAAGCTGCCCCTCCCTGTTCCACCCCAGCAGCACTCCTCCTCATCTCCCCACAAGCAATAAACTTTGGGGCCCTAGGTTTAGAGCCTTAATACACTTTTAATTTGGTTTAACCAGCATGGTTTCCCAAAGGAAGCCAACCCCAGGGAACTGTGGTTCCGTGAAGTGGCAGGGAAGCCCCTGTGCAAATGGCAAATCTGGGAGTTCTTCTCTAAGAGATAACCTCCTCTCCATGTCGATAGGGATCAAATGGTTTCTTTAGGTCTCTCTGAGCCAGCAAAACGCCTTTCCATGAAATCAGGAGCCTCTACAGCAGCGGTTCTCAACCTGTGGGTCCCCAGATGTTGTTGGACTACAACTCCCATCATCCCTGAGCTCTGGCCTTGCTAGCTAGGGATGATGGGAGTTGTAGCCCAATAACATCTGGGGACCCACAGGTTGAGAACCACTGCTCTACAGTATCACAGATGCCAACAACAACAAATGAGAGCTATGCTCCCACTTTAAGCTCCCTTCCACCCTCCAGAGCTTCCGCCCTCCAGAATGAGAGGGCAGGTATACCATTTCTTCGTCCATGTGTTCATTGGGGCTCTCCAGGTATTTCTGAAGGACTTCACAAGCTGAAAGCAGCTCCTTGCTGAGTCCTGTCCTGGAATGGGTAGATAGAAAGAAGAACACAGGGGAAGTTAGTTTTTGGACAGTGAGTTCCTGTGAGAGAGGAAGACAGGTGTAACATTATAAACTCTGCTTATGTTACAGCTATGCGCTATGAAAATCTGACTATGAATTTCCTGTCCAGAGTAAAAGAGAGATATCTGAACAGCGACTGAAGACGATATGTGCAAAGCTTCAGTGATCTCAACCGTTCCCTTTCTGCTGCCTCACTTTTCTTCCCTGTATTCTGGTTTTTAAAAATTGCCCTTCCTTCCATTCATGATACTCCAGTTCTGGCCAAAATATTAGCAAATGGTATTTGTGAGAATGAGCAAGAGGCGGTACACGTTCTATGTGTATTGAATCATTCATTCTGGGAGTAAAGTTTTCTTTCTCCAGAGAAGAGAATGTGGAATATTTGGGGCGCAAAGTCATGACAGCCGGGAAGACGCCCAAGGCTGATGGTTACCCTGTTTTGCCTGGTGGCTCCTTGCTGGCGCTTTCTGCGGCTGGCATCTCCCCGCTCTCGGCAGAGACTCCAGGGCGAGATACGGCTGCGGCTGTCCCAGGCAGCTTTGGGGGCTCCACTGCCATTGCCTGGGCTGCAGGGAGCCCCTCGCTTGCCTCATGGTATTCGCTCTCGGTGCTTTCATTGTCCGAGACGTTCTCAGCTGTGCTGGAGTCTTCAGAGGAGGTGGACTCATACCTGGGGTGGGGTGGGGGCAACAAGGGAGTGAGAAGGAAAAACAGAGAAAACAGTCCTAGGCGCCAGCACCCCCCCACCCCCCACCCCCAGAGCAGAGAGGAGAAATAGGGAAACCTCCTGAAAAGCTCTGTGCCTAGTTCTGCCTAGCTCTGTGCCATTAGAGCACTTCAGGGCAGAGGATTTCCCAGGTGCCAGGTGTGCTGATCTTGTATCACAAGCCACATGGGGACTGAAAATACCTCCTAGCTCCTGCAAGTGGAAATCCTGCAAATAGCACAACTCTGGCGCAAAATCCCACACCTCTGTGTGTTTTGTTTTGTGGTGGCGGCGATATTTGCCTTCCTACATTCCAGGTTTAGGGTGAAATCAGGCAACCAGGAGTGTGGGAAACTGCTGCCACCGCCTGGCTGCAGCCTCACTGGACTCAAGAGCCAACTGGAAGGCTCTCATTCTATTTTTATTTTGGGAGCAGAGGCTTCGCCATACCCTCCATTGACACCAACAAACTGCAGGCTCTTCTTGCTGGCCAGAAGCTCTGTAGGATCCTCCTTCTTCTTCATGATCGACCGAATCCCTGCTGTGAATGAAGCTGTGGGGAAATGGAGGAGGTGGCAGCAGTCCATTAGAGTGTATTCTTATTCTTATTCTTATTATTATAGTTTATATACCGCCCTATACCTGGAGGTCTCAGGGCGCTTCACAGAAAAGATCACAACACATATAATCAGAATATAAGCAACAGCATATAAATAACACCCCCCCCCCCCAAAGAAAAGAGGCACATTTTAAAAGGGTATAGGATATCAACCAGATCAACCAAAGGTCTGGATAAAAAGGAACATTTTTTGCCTGGCGCCTAAAGGTGTATAATGAAGGCACCAGGCGAACTTCCCTGGGGAGAGCATTCCACAGACGGGGAGCCACTGCAGAAAAGGCCCGTTCTCATGTTGCCACCCTCTGGACCTCTTGAGGAGGAGGCACACGAAGGAGGGCCTCGGAAGATGATCTCGGGGTCTGGGTAGGTTCATATGGAAAGAGGCAGTCCTTGAGGTATTGTGGTCCTGAGCAGTTTAAGGCTTTATAGGTCAAAACCAGCACTTGGAATTGGGCCCGGAAACTACCACATTTTTCGCTCCATAAAATGCACCTGACCATAAGACGCACCTAGTTTTTAGAGGGGGAATGCAAAAAATATATATATTCGTTAAAGGGAGCGCTGAACAGAGCTTGTATGCATCCCAGGCTCTGCTCAGCACTCCCTTTCACAAGCCGCGTGGAGCTGACGGGCTGCCCTTCTCCCTCCTTGGGGAAAAGCCCCCAAGACCCGCACACACGCTCCACGCAGCTCTTTAAAGGGAGCGATGAGCAGAGCCTCCTGCCTACATTCGCTCCATAAGACGCACACACATTCCCCCTTACTTTTTAGGAGGGAAAAAGTACATCTTATGGAGCGAAAAATACAGTGATTGTTAGCCAGTACAGTCAGACCTGGATCGGTGTAATATGCTCAAACTATCTTGCTCCGGTGAACAACCTGGCCGCTGAATTCTGCACTAGCTGAAGTTTACGAACAGTCTTCAGAGGCAGCCCTACGTATATGGAAGGCTCTCTACGGAGGAGGCCATGGCACCTCTCTCCATCCCAGTCCTTACCTTGGTCCTCTCCCTCATCTCGTGCCTCTCGTTGAGGCTCCTGGGATATGCAGGGAGCCGCTTGCTCTGTCTGGAGGGAGTCAGGAACTGATTTCTCTAATGACCCATGAAGTTCTGGAAGAAGAGGAGAGAGGCAACTGCATCAGCACTAGCTTCTCTGAGGCATTACTCACCAGGTAGGATGTCATGGCTCCTGTACTGAGCTGGGCATCCTGACTTGGGCTCTGGCTCTACCTTGCAGACTCTCCTCTTGCAATCCTTCCACCCCACAGGCTGCCCACAGCTGCCACAATCCAAGGAAAGAGGGTGATCTCTTACTGAACTGGTTCTGTTGGTGTGAGGAGACCGTGCAAGATTTTGAGCTGCACCAAATCCTCCAGGAAGATGGAAAATCAGGCTGGTAAACAGTCATTTTGGAGATTTTGTTCACTGACCTCCAAAGGGGCAAATTTCCCTGTACGAACATTCGGCAACAGGTATTGTGAGGTGGGGAGTAGAGATCGGAAGCTTCATGCCCCAGGGGAAGAGATGCTTTCAAAGGATTCTGAGAAAATGTCCTCCAACCATTGTGTTTTGTTTTTCTGCCTACAGCGTTTCTGTGAGTTTCTGGTTGGTTCTAACAAAGGTACAGTGGTGCCCCGCAAGACGAATGCCTCGCAAGACGAAAAACTCACTAGATGAAAGAGTTTTCCGTTTTTTGAGTCATTCCGCAAGACGAATTTCCCTATGGGCTTGCTTCGCAAGACGAAACGTCTTGCGAGTTCTTGCGAGTTTGTTTCCTTTTTCCTAAAGCCGCTAAGCCGCTAATAGCTGCTAAGCCGTTAATAGCCGCTAAGCTGCTAATAGCCGTGCTTTGCAAGACGAAAAAACCGCAAGACGAAGAGATTCGCGGAACAGATTAATTTCGTCTTGCGAGGCACCACTGTATTGCCCAACTGTGAACATGTACAATGGCAATGTGTGAAATCAGCTCATAGCGTCCAAGGCCTTCAGTTCTTTCCCCCCAAACCTCTGGAATCCATGTAGCTGGATTCTCCACCAAGCAGCTGAAAATAAACTTGGAAAACCTTAACCATTTAATACAGCGCCCACAACAACCTCCCCCGGCTCATGCCCATATGTGGGCACCAAGCTCTCAGCAGCTTATCCCCAGGTGGCTAGAAGTTCAAATCCAGATTATTCTGGAGCTTCTGCTGTGGCCTTTATATGCTGAGCAAAGGATGCACCCAGTTCCAAGAGAATTAGGAGGGGCACCAGTCTCTTCTTGGGCTCTCCAGGGACGTGGAGCTCAAGCTGGTTCCTGACTCGTGAGAGCTCTTTTTCCACCAATTCTTTGTGGCATAGCTGGCTCATAAATGGAGCTTCCAATCATCTTTTCATTCCAGAACCTTTGATCTCACCCTGGGAACATCACAGACTATTTTAAGAGTTTCTCTTTCCCTTGCTCCTGCTATAAACAGCTGGTAAAAATCAGTGTATTAGTTACACAAAAGCCTTTTACGGGGCAGGGAGAAAACAGCCGAGCGTTGCCACTGATTTGAGTCCAGAGAGAGGGAGAAAGACGAGGGCGTGCATTTTCTGGTAAGCCCAGACAAGGAAGAGAAAAAAGGGCTGCCAGGACTCACTTTCCCTGCAGACTCACCAAAGCTGGGACTTTTTCCAGGCTGTTTTAATTCGATTGTTTTGTTCTCTGGCAGCTAGATTTAAGCTGGTATGGGGGGGTCATTTAAATTTGATATAGAGCTTTATACTTGGTAGGTTAAAAAAAAAAATCAATCAGTTCAGAGAATGCACCCAACCCATCTCAGCTTTTACAGGGTATTCCTGGCACGCCCAATTCAAAGGCAGCAGGTGAGCACAACATCCAGTCCACAAGTAAACAAAGAGAAGCATAGATTTGGGAGGCGGGGAGGAAGGAGAGTCAAGCTGCTTGTTCTCTTCTCTTGGCCAAGACTTTTGGGTCTCACATGACAACAGCACATCTGACGTGCTACAAACTGAATGGAAAGATCCTTACCACCATTTCCCCATTATTATTTTTGCTGTTTTATTATGTACCCTAAGGACATGGATGGGAGAACGCGGGTGGTGCTTTGGGTTAAACCACAAAGCCTAGGACTTGCTGATCAGAAGGTTGGCGGTTCGAATCCCCGCTATGGGGATATTGCTCGGTCCCTGCTCCTGCCAACCTAGCAGTTTGAAAGCACGCCAGTGCAAGTAGATAAATAGGTACCGCTCCGGCGGGAAGGTAAACGGCGTTTCCGTGCACTGCTCTGGTTCGCCAGAAGTGGCTTAGTCATGCTGGCCACATGACCCAGAAGCTGTATGCCGGCTCCCGGCCAATAAAGCGAGATGAGTGCCGCAAGCCCAAAGTCGGCCATGACTGGACCTAATGGTCAGGGGTTCCTTTACCCCTTTACCTTTACCTAAGGACTTGGATGAAGAAATGACAGAAAATGTTTATTTAGAGTGGGGAGCCCTAGTCTGAGTACTGGTGGGATTTGTGGGAAGAGTAACAGAATTGTAAGGTTGCAAGGAACCTTGAGGGCCACCTCATCTAACCTCCTGCAATGCAGGAAGATGCGACAGATTTTTCACAGTTGGGGTGAGTGTATTCTCCTTCAGAAACACACACACACACACACACACACACAGAGAGAGAGAGAGAGAGAGAGAGAGAGAGAGAGAGAGAGAGAGAGCTTACCTGCTGTATCTTGCTGTCCATTCCCATCTGTGCCAATGATGCTGATCTTTTTCACAGTGTGGAAGGTGGTAGCTGTGCTCTCTGCGCCAGCATGGACTGGGAACGTGGTCTCCATCACCTCGTTGCTGCGGTATGTGGCATAGAGCGGCACCATCGCTTCTTCCAACCCTGCGTCTTTGCCCGCCAAAGCTTTGAGGCTGGCATAGGACTCCTTGTTCTCCAAGCTCTGTGCCCTCTGCGGCCTGTGGTCCAGCCCTGTGGCTGTGCTGGCGGCGACCTCTGGCTCCCTTTCCACTTGGACAACCTTGACTGTATCTACCCGAATGGGGACTTCCTGGGGCCTCTGAAACTCTCTGCCACCCCCTTGTCCCGGACCCTCTCCCCCTACTTCCCATTCTCTCAGGCCAACACTGAACGTTCCTTTGCCCTCCTTCTCCTTGCCCTGCAGCTCCAGTTTCTGCTGGGCGGCTTGAAGTTCTTGGAGCGCCCTCTTCAGCTGCACCTCTAGCACGGCAATCTTGGCGGACAGGGCCTGAACCGCCTGGCGCTGGCTCTCCTCCTCCGGGGAAGGCAACCCCAACTCCTCCTCCTTGACCACCACCCCAACATCGCACCTCCCCACCTCTGCCTCTTCGGCTGACATGCCCACGCCCACTGACCTCACTTCCTTCTTGTCCATCCTGCCTCCTGCATCAGGCCCCGCACTGCCCTCCTCATTTCCACCAGCCCCCTCCTCGGGGATATCTATGTAGAGCTCCCCCCTGGATTTTCCTTTGCCGAACCCCCCCGGGTGCCCCAAGAACTTCTGGCTCTTGAGCTGGACACTCAGCTGCCGCTTCTCCTCCTGCAGCACCGAGATCTTCACCTGCAGCACATGAAAATGATGTATCGTTGGTACTTAATTCCGAGTAAAACAGCAAAAATGTATAGGACAAGTTCAAATATTTGCTGGAAATGTAAAGAAAAAGAAGGCACCTTTTACCATATGTGGTGGAAGTGCAAGGTGGTAAAAGAATTCTGAGGAACGCTATATAATGAATTGGAAAAAACAATGTTTAAAATAACTTTTGTTAAAAAACCAGAAGCTTTTTTTAGGTGCAGAAATACTAAAGGAGCACAAAAGACTGTTTCTGTACACAACGACAGCTGCATGGATGCTCTTAGCCACAGAGATGGAAGGAAGACAAAGTTCCCACCAGAGAGGAATGGAAGGCCAAACGGATGGTGAAAATCAGAAACCAGGAAGACCAGAATTTCAACAAAGAATGGGGGAAATTTATAATTTACCTTGGAGACCACTGTAAACACTTGAACTCTTTAGCAGGATTTGAATAACACTTGCAGTGTAACAAGAACTAGGGATATATGGGGTACTTAAAATTTGTAGTGGCTTAAAATATGCAGCAGAAAAGGACTAGTGATGGAACCCATGGAAGGGTGGGGGGAAGAAGCCCAGAGATTCGGGCGAATCTTTGTTTATTTACCTTTTTATTACTTACGACTTTGAATGTAAATTTTAATATGTAAAACCAAATAAAAAGTTATTATATAAAAGAGAGATCTTCACCTGTAGCACTGGGATCATCTTGACCTGCTCCTCCAACTGGCGCAGCTTCTTCAAGGCTACGGCCATCTGCTCCCGGACATGCTGGAGGTGACCTGGCGTTGGGGAGACTGGGGTGGAGAGTCCTGAGCCGATGGGCGTGAACTGCCCAGGGGCGCCTTGCTGTGAGCCATTGTAGGAAGTCTGGCGGGAAAGGCACTGGCTTCCTACCAAGGAGCTTGTTGATCCAGACACGCTGCTGTGGAGGCTCCCGAGACCACCTGCCCTGGTCCTTTCTCCATCTCCAGAATCCGCCTGGTCTTCTAGCTTCTTCCTGGCATCCAGCAAGGTCTTCTCCACGCGGGCATTGAAGCTGCCGGGCGTGGCGTACTGTGGGTAGAAGCTGCGCCCGCAGTAGGAATAGGAGGAGTGGCGGCTATCCATGCTGGCGTTGGAGCAGAGGGACTCGGTGGAGGTCCACCATGAGCCAGTGTAACCATAGCCTCTTGGCAGGGAGCTGTAGCGTGGTCGGCGGTGGACGGGAATGCGCTTGATGGTGTGGCCCTTCTCAATGTCATCCACATATTTGAGGAAGTCCAGGTCCAGGCGGTAGCCATAGGGAGTCTCCACGGAATAGGGCAAGTCCTGCTCCTTCCCATGGAAGGCCGTAGCAGAGGCGGGATTGGCCTTCCCTGCAAGAGCACAGGGGGTAAGAGATCAGCTTAAAACATTCCTTTGTTTTTGTAATTAGTTGAGCACCCGTAAGAATGCACTGATCATCTCAAATACATGGTGAAGTTGGGACCATCATGTCCTGGCTCAACAAACATACCTGAAGGGGCATCTCCACCCCCATCGATCAGCCCAGACACTGAGGTCCAGCTCCGAGGGCCTTCTGGCAGTTCCCTCACTGCGAGGTTACAGGGAACCAGGCAGAGGGCCTTCTCGGTAGTGGCACCCGCCCTGTGGAACGCCCTCCCATCAGATGTCAAGGAAATAAACAACTATCATGTACTAACTTTGGAGCAATTGAGGCGTTTATGATTTTTCAGTGGCACCACAGGAGTTCTTCCACTGACAAGTGGCACCAATTTCAAACAAGTGAAGGTTGGGTGAAAATGACAATTTTGATTTCTTTCAGTTCTCATTTTCCCAGTCTTAAGTTCACTTCACATTTCCACCGCAGTCTGCAGCATGTCTCCTAAAATACTCATTTTCTAATGCACGTTCTCCTAACATACAGTATTTTTGTATGCTGCCTTCACTAATAGGTGCATTTCTATGTACTCTTCACCTGAGTATTTTACATTTTTCATTTCCATATACACTCTGGTCAGTGACCGAAATAAATCTATTCATTCATTTCTGTACAAATTACTTGAATGGCAAAATCTGGAGGAGTGTGAATTTTGAAAGATGGCAGTGTTTTTGAAAGTGTGAATTACCGTATTTTTCCGAGTATAAGACGCCCCCATGTATAAGACGATTCCTAATTCTGGGGACTCAAAATTAAGACAATGCACTATGCACTATCCGTGTATAAGACAACGCAACTTCAAAAATTTAGGAAAAAATATAGTCTTATATACGGAAAAATATGGTAAGTGGATTTGCCTTTGAGTGCAAACGTACTCTTATTTCTCCCCATATGTAAGGGTTTAAAGTCTGTAGCCTGTATTTCCCTCAGTTGTGTGTGTGTTGAATTTCTGTTTTCTTGGTAAATCAGCAAGTCTTTCTTCTTTTTCTTCTTCTTTTTACACAACTATAGAAAAAGCCAATTGATGTTTGCTCTGATTTGGTGCTAAAGAGCAGGTTTTCCCAGCAGAAAGCGGTGAGAGAAACAGAAGTGTGGACCAACCCTACACATTAAGAGCTTTATTTTGAAGCCTCAGCTTATTTCTCTACAACTTAACAGCTGATGACAGCGGAATGCCTACAATAGCTCATGTGACCCCCATGTCCCAGTAGATTCTCTTGTTTTTAGTATGGTACAGTGGTACCTCGGGTTAAGAACTTAATTCGTTCTGGAGGTCCGTTCTTAACCTGAAACTGTTCTTAACCTGAAGCACCACTTTAGCTAATGGGGCCTCCCATTGCCGCTGCGCCGCCGGAGCACAATTTCTGTTCTCACCCTGAAGCAAAATTCTTAACCTGAGGTACTATTTCTGGGTTAGCAGAGTCTGTAACCTGAAGCGTATGTAACCCGAGGTACCACTGTACTGCTTTTGTGTGGAGGCTCAAGATGAATCAGACATTTTCCAGAAGCAGCATAAAATATTTTAAAAATCAAATTATGGAAGTTACGAAACCCACAGGGAAAACTTCAAAATGGTGTACACAGACTCTGGGGTGCAGGACTATTCAGGGCCACAATACATTTTGAAAGGCTAATAATTTGCCTTCAGTTTTGTAGTAACAATTCTTTACACAGCTGCATTTCTTAATTTTGGGAACATGGGGTGGGGGGTGTGATTATGGGGACTGCCCTGATGAGCCCCTGCACTTCAGAATATACCACTACTGCTTCCTATCAACCTCTGCATCAAATACCCTCTCCCTATCAAATCTAGGAAATGGATCTTCAGAATTTTATTTGAGGGTTGGCCTTACATCACATCCAGCAGGCCTGATGCCCCATCTTGCAGTTTTATCTGTCCAAACGAAAAGTGTTCACGCACATGCACACATACCTGGGAAAGCAGTGGTCTCCATGTGCAGAACCTGCGCCATTCTTGAATTTTGGCCCCAGGTCAAAGTGTGTGTCCAAAGCAACAAGGAAGCTCTTTCAGAGTACAGCGAGGAGCCACACAGCCTGTGAAGAAAAGCAGGTTAAATCCACATGTGCCAGATATGAGACTATATTATGAGGCAGCCTGTTTTTGTTGGTTGAAGGAATGGATGACATTAGAGAACTCACATATTTTAGACTTAGAAGGTCATGACAATATTTTTGGCCGGCAAGCTTATTTCAGATATGAAAAGGTGACAGTTCATAAAGGATTTACAAATCATATAATTAGGAAAATTATTCCATTGTTGAACGATGGAACTCATTGCTACAGGAAGCAGTGAGGGCCACCTACCTAGTTGGCTTTAAAAGAGGGTTAGGCAAATTCATTGAGGAGAGGGCTATTGTTGGCAACTAGTCATGATGGCTATGCTCTGCCTCCATAGTTGGAAGAAGTATTGCTGCTGGAAACTGCAGGAGGGGACACTGCCCTTCTACTCAGATCCTGCTGCCAGGTTTCCCACAGGCATATGGCTAGCCTTCATTTTCAAATGAAGGCAAATGTCCTACAAATATATAGAAAATAGTAAAAAAAAAAAAAAAAGAAAGGTATAGGGCCCCTGGACAGTTAAGTCCAGTCAAAGGCGACTATGGGGTTGCGCCACTCATCTCGCTTTCAGGCCGAGGGAGCCGGCATTTGTCAACAGACAGCTTTCCAGGTTATGTGGTCAGCATGACGAAATCACTTCTGGCACAACAGAAACACCGTGACGGAAACCAGAGTGCATGGAAGAGCCGTTTACCCTCCTGCCACAGCGGTACCTATTTATCTACTTGCACTGGCGTGCTTTCAAACTGCTAGGTTCGCAGGAGCTGGGACAGAACAACTGGAGCTCACCCCATTGCAAGGATTCGAACCGCCGACCTTCTGATCAGCAAGCCCAAGAGGCTTAGTGGTTTAGACCACAGCGCCACCCATGTCCCATGAAAGAAAGAAAAAAAGTAAATACTGGTGGGAAGGAGGACTGATTGCTACAGAGGCATGAGAACAGGAGGACATCAGGATCAACAATGGGGCAAGGAGCAGCAGCAGGAGGAGGAGGGCTGAATGGTATTTATTGTTTTCTAATAGCCAGCCAAATCTTAGGCTGCGGCTCCCCAGTATAGTTAACATTTCTGGGGGAATCGCTGAGAAGCCATTAAAATTCTTTATCTCCTTATCCATTTTCTCCATTCTGGCCTCACATTCTCTGGTTGCAAAGCACAACCACAAGGAAGGGGGTGGCTGGGGAAGAGAGACTTCATTTGTGCGCTGTCTTTTCCCCCCGCCATCCCATGTCGGAACCCCCAGCCCAGCCCCAGAGCTGGGTCAGCAGATAGTCTCTCACTCCTTTCTTCCAGCTCCCTCCCCTGCCAAAACCTCAACGGCACTAGACGGTCCTGCTGCCTCAGCCCTGTTCCCACCACCCTGCTCCTTCCACGATCGAAGCCGAGGGCCTGGCAGATAGCGAGAGAGCACGAGCCTTCCCAGCCAGAATTCCTGTGTCAGAGCGAAGGAGGACCACAAAAATGAGCATCGAGAGCTGAGGCCTGGAGCGGGAGGTGCCACGACTTCAGCTGCAGGCGGCTGGCCAAGAATGACTCTCTGACAAGGGAGGCTGCTGGGACTCCTCCGGTCTGGAAGCCCTAATCCCTGACAGGAGTAGGGGTTTGGAGAGGGAAACGAGCTCTGCGCATGCTCAGAGTCCCTTGCAAGTCCAGACATTGTGCTCCCCACTCCCTAACCTGTAGGCAAATAAAGGACCACAAAGACTGGCTTGGATAGAAACAGGCCACAACTTTTCATGGGGCAATCAAAAATAATCGCCCACTGGAAGTGACACGTAGGTCAATCCAGGTGGGGGTTTCCCCCCCTAAGACTTACATGAAATAGGGTGACCCCCCGCAGGACCATTCCCCCCAGATCCCTTTAATGGGATAGCCCAGAGTTTGGAGGGGCAGATGGAAAAGAGAACCTCCCCTCCATCCAAGACAAAGGACTGCTCCAATGCCCAACTCAGTTGTGATGACTGCTATGAGGTAGGCAAAACCACCGGGTTGGAGCCAATTGGCCCGGTGGACAAATTCCTACCCATCCCCATAAAACAGCAACCACCATAGCCACAGCAAAGTCCTTAACCATCAGCTTGAAGCAAGGGAGGAGGGGTGTGGAACCCAATGGGGAGAAAGCAGGTGGGGCCCCTGGTGAGGGCTGTTTAAATGGCCAGGGAGTGGACCCAAGGGAAGCCTTCCTGCTCTGTTGGCTCTGCCCCCCACCCCACCCCGTGTCCTAGTCTGCATCCCTATTTGCCAATCTGGTATGCAGGCTAGGATCTGGCTTCTGATAGGTGACATGGGTTTAAGCCCCCGCCCCCTATTTGGAAGGGACGCCAATGCCGTGATTCCCTTGTCTTGGAGAAGCCTCTGCCGCTCCATAACACCGCTGCCCCAAAAGGCTGAACAGATTTACTCTTCATAGTCATTTCACGTGCTTTAGGGCTAAACCCTGGAGAGATCCATAATTACCGTACTATTTGGTGTAATAAGGTATGGCAACTACCTTGGATGGCACAAATTCCTGGAGTAGAGACGGCCTGTCGTCTGCAGTTAATCATGAGAGCTAAAAAGAACCACCCACAAGGGCACGGCAGAATAAGTGAGGGTGGGGAGAGCAGCTCCCCTCTCATGTGACTGGCATCACATGGAAGCAGAATACATGAATTGGTCTTTTGCAGCACACACCATCTGAAAGGAGGTTCTGGCTGAGAGCTAGAACTGCATTTAACCAGCAATGTCATATTCAGGGGTGGTGGGTGGAGAGAATGCAAGGATATGGCTTCACTGAGCTATGATTCCCGCATTGCAGGGGGTTGAACTAAACGGGTCCCTTCCAACTCTACAATTCCATGATTCTATGATTCACGTTTACAAAGGAACATCCAGGAAACTTAAGAGGGCCAAATGCAAGCCGTACTTACCATGTCTGCTAAGGTCAGATCCAGCTGGCATCACAGGCTGTCAGGTGACTGACAAATGGGCAGCTCCACCGCCTGTCAAATGTGGCCTGTTGAGTTGGCCACAATCTGATCTGGCCTGCTGGCCAAATGTGGTTCCTCACTCCTAAGACTGGAGTCCTGGGGCTACTCACCACCCTGTCCAAAATGCATTGGTGGGGGCAAATGTCTTAGGAGCTCTCACTCCTATACAATAATCCCAGTTGGAGAGGAAATGTGAGTTTCCCTTCCCCTAAGGCCCTCCACTTCATTTGGGTGAATGAATGAGCAAAGCTTTGCTGCTCTAAAGAGGGAATGGGGAGTCACTTTATTACCGCACAAATATTCAAGGAGGAAGGGGCTAGCAATGCCTGTTAGATGCCCTGGCTGGGCATGGTGAGAGAGAGGTGGTCGCGTCAACAGCTCTGATGGTTGGATTCAACAGCTTTTCTCTGCCAGCAACAGCTGGCTCATCTCATCCGCACTGCTATCCAAACAGCCTGCAGCACAAAGCCATTACTCAGACACAGAAAGCAGCCAGATCCCACACATCTTCAGGCTGGGGAGGCGGGAGGGGGCACGATGTACTAAGTCATGGTGATGGCTTAAGAAGGAGTGAGGGGGCTTCATATCCCGGAGTCTTGCTGGAAGAACTCCAGTTGACCCTACTGCTGCCGGAGCAAATGACGACATCCTTTCCAAACCAAAACCACCTGCAATCCCTTCCCTATTTTTGGTTTCTGGGGCTGGTGGAAATGCAACAAGCCTTTCCGAAAGAGGGGCTCGCGTGCTGCGATTTGGGATGCGGCCAGCCATTACATCACAGCCACGCCTTTTGGGCTGCGCAGGCAAGGTGCTTGGCCAGATGTGAAGAGGACGCGTCTGGGAAATCTCTTGACAACTCTGCCTACCTCAACTCCAGTCTCAAAGGGTTTGCAACCCCGCACCCTCCCGCACGGGCAACCATAGTTCCTCTTTGTTTACTGGATGCCAGAAAAAGCTTGGCCTGTGGAATGTGAGCTGGCAAAGGGTGTGTAAATGGGAAAAGGGGTGTGTGTGTGTGTGTGTGTGTGTGTGTGTGTGTGTGTGTGAGAGAGAGAGAGAGAGAGAGAGAGAGAGAGAGAGAGAGAGAGAGGAGGAGGAGGAGGAGGAGGAGGAGTTTGGATTTGATATCCCACTTTATCACTACCCTAAGGAGTCTCAAAGCAGAAAAAATTGTCCTTTTCCTTCCTCCCCCACAACAAACACTCTGTGAGGTGAGTGAGGCTGAGAGACTTCAAAGAAGTGTGACTGGCCCAAGGTCACCCAGCAGCTGCATGTGGAGGAGCAGAGACGTGAACCCGGTTCCCCAGATAACGAGACTACCGCTCTTAACCACTACACACACTGAGAGACAGAGATAGAAAGAAACAGCCTAGGCAGCAAAGCAAATGATGGAACCACAATAGTCCTAGGTCTCCGTAAGGCCTGGTCTACAGGTTGATGGGGAAGGTAAGCAAAAAGATGCCAGCGGGGGGGGGGGGGAGAGAGAGATGAGCAAAGCAAACATACCAAGAGTTTGAATTTTGTCAAAGTTCTCATTTATTTAGAAAGGAAGCTGAGAAAAAAATATAATGACAGCTCTTACGTCATCACAGATATGAGTTCCAGGCAGGCTAAGCCTCTCTTTTTGGACAGCTGCATATTCCTACATTGCAAGGGGGTGGACTAGACTCTAGAATTCTGTGAATCTAGAATCAACTACTGGTAATAACTGAAAGGAGGAGATGCAATACTGGAGTGTCATGGTGTGCTCCCCAAGCCAGGAATAGGATCCAGGAATACTGGATGTTTATGTGTTTTAATCCATCCTTCTGTGATTACTGAACTACAGCTGCCTTTCCAGACACAGAAGAAGATTCAGTCACAATTCTCAGCTTTGTTAGTATTGCAGAGCCTGGGGCAGCCAGCCAGCCAGCCATCCACTTGGCTCTAAACCCCCAGCTCTTCTTCCTAACCTTCACAGAGGCGAATATTGCCAGCAGGGTCTCTGGTCCAGCTGACTGTGAACAAATCTCACTCCCTTAAATGCAGGAGCATAGCGTGGAAAGAATTTCGGCCTGGTGGCACATTTAGTCCCGTATTATATCAGCAAAGCATCTGTAGCCCAGGGAAAAGAGGGCTGCTTCCCATGCAAGCCAAGACAGCCATGAGGTTTCTTTCCAGAGCTGTAGCCAGGCAGACCTGCAACTCCTAGCAAAATTCCATGCGGTTTGGTCACACACAAACACCCACCAGAGCCACTGCCAGGGATCTGGAAAGTCTGAGGCAGGAAGGGGAATGACACTGAGTCATGGTTACGGATTTCATGCTTCTAAAACCATGCAACAAGCATTTGACCTCATGCAATAGGTTTCGGTTTGAGATGTCGGTTCTACTTGGCTTGAAAGGAACCAGCCTGTGGAGGTGGCTATAGGAAGGGACTCACATGTCAAACCTGGGGACTCTGCCCTGAAAGTGGGAAGGAGGCTGAGCCAAGGTTGCGCCCAAAGCAGACCTTGGAGAACATTCACACATAAGCTCTACTGTCTGCCCATGAAGCCACTATGCCCCGTATGGAACTAAGTGCTCATATCCACAACTTGTACTGCCATCAAAGCCTGACAGGCCTCATAGTACCGGCTCATCCTTGAAGTACGTGAAAGAGTGCATCTGAGCACACAAAGAGCACATATCCCAATTACCAAAGGCGTACCTAGGCTCCCTTGTGTCCTTGGAAAGTACCTCCACGGCTGGGACAGACCATGGACCAAAAACTCAAAAAGGATGCTTTTTGCTGCATTTGACTCCCTCTATGGCCATTGGGGTTGGGTCTGCTCTGCTCGGTCTCACCTCCTCTTCCTCTGTCAGACTGTCTGTCTCAGCACGCAGGCAGGTGGGCTCCTAGCCACTCTGAGACAGAGTGTATATTGTTTTTGCTCCCCAATGGGCCTGGTCCCTTGCTGGGGGCCAACCTGCCCAACCCATGGCAATGGCCCTGATAATGAATGAATGTTTGGAGTACATTTCCAGGCCAGGGAAATGTGCTTTCGAGGTTTCCTTGAGCCTTAGCACTACTCTAGTTACAAATTAACCACTGCATTGTGACTCTACCCTGACATGGCAGGAAGGACTAGGCTATCCAATGCACTGAGAGAGAGAAGATCATCACAGAATCATAGAATCGTAGAGCTGGAAGGGACCCCATGGGTAATCTAGTCCAAGCCCCGGTTTACAGGTGGTACATGACCCCAGTCAAACTGGCAAAAATCTATCATTTGCCCGACAATAAATGTTGGAAGTGTAAAGAGACTGAAGGTACTTTCTATCACCTTTGGTGGACGTGCCCGAAGATAAAGGCCTTCTGGGAAATGATCTATAATGAAATGAAAAAGGTACTTAAATGTACCTTTTCTAAAAAACCAGAGGCCTTCCTCTTGGGCATTGTCGGCCAATTGGTGACAAAGAAAGATAGAACTTTCTTCATGTATGCCACAACAGCAGCAAGAATACTCATCGCAAAGTATTGGAAGACACAAGATTTACCCACTTTGGAAGAATGGCAGATGAAAGTGATGGACTATATGACACTGGCCGAGATGACAGGCAGAATCCGTGATCAACGAAAAGAGACGGTGGAAGAAGAATGGAGAAAATTTAAAAGCTATCTTAAGGACTACTATAAACTTAATGAATGCTAAAATGTTGCGGTTTCTAGAAGCAAAAGGGTACAGGGATACAAGGCTAGACTATAAAAGAGGACTAAGATGACAGAGATTAGAAAGTAACAACTGGGACTTGCTAGTTGAATTATGGACATTGGGATGCAGAGAGGGGGGGTATGGGGAAGTTCAAGAAAAGAGGTTTATGAAAATATGTTTGAAACTATTCATGTATGTCTGTCACTTTTTGTGTTTGTTTGTTTTTCTTAAAAATGTTGTAAAACCAATAAAAATTTTATATATAAAAAAAAAAAATCTAGTCCAAGCCCCTGCAATGCAGGAATCACAGCTAAAGCATCCATGACAGATGGCCATCCAACCTCTGCTTAAAGGTAAAGGTAAAGGGACCCCTGACCATTAGGTCCAGTCATGGATGACTCTGGAGTTGCGGCTCTCATCTCGCTTTATTGGCCGAGGGAACCAGCGTACAGCTTCTGGGTCATGTGGCCAGCATGACTAAGCCGCTTCTGGCGAACCAGAGCAGCACACGGAAACGCCGTTTACCTTCCTGCCAGAGTGGTACCTATTTATCTACTTGCACTTCATGCTTTTGAACTGCTAGATAGGCAGGAGCTGGGACCGAGCAACGGGAGCTCACCCCCGTCGCGGGGATTTGAACCACTGACCTTCTGATCGGCAAGCCCTAGGCTCTGTGGTTTAACCCACAGTGCCACCTGTGTCCCTAACCTCTGCTTAAAAACCTCCAGTTAAGGAGAGTTCACCACCTCCCAAAGGAGTCTGTTCCACTGTCGAACAGCTCTTACTGTCAGAAAGTTCTTCCTGATGTTTAGTCAGAATCTCCTTTCTTGTAATCCATTGGTTCGAGCCCTACCCTCCAGAGCAGCAGAAAACAAACTTGCTGCATCTTCCATGTGACAACCCTTTAGCTATTTGAAGATGGCTAACATTTCTCCTCTCAGTTTCCTCTCTTCCAGGCTAAAGATATCCAACGCCCTCAACCATTCCTCACAAGGCTTTGTTTCCAGACCCTTCATCATCTTGGTCGCCCTCCTCTGCACATGTTCCAGTTTGTCAATATCCTTCTTAAATTGTGGTCCCAGAACTGGACACAGGACTCAAGGTGGGGTCTGGCCAAGGCAGAACAGAGAAAACCAAGCTGTCTAGCTTATACAATCAGTTAAGTCAAGTTAAGTCCCATGACAACACTTCATTCTCAAATTTGCTTCCATGACCAAGAAGAACTGTTTTTCCCTGGGAGTTCAATGCGTGATGAGCAATCAGATAAAGCAACTTCAGGGTTATCTTGCAAATGCAGAACCAGGTGAAGTTCAGAATGCAGCGCGAGTTAACAGTGACCTTGGGCTGCCAGCTGCACAAACAGAGCATGCCAAATTGATTCGGGTGGGCCAGGAAAGCACGTGGTAGGCAGAGTTTGCAAATGAGTACACAGCAAGAGTACAGTGTTTTGCACCATGACAAAACCTCACATATAACGAGTTTTACTTTTGAAGAGAGGGGGGAAATTGTGCCGCAGAAGTGAAAAGGAAGTGTGTTTGCAACTTACAAAATAAATAAATACGAAAGCTGACTAGTGTGGTGATGGGCTAATTGGGGAGAAGGACTGAAACATGCTATTCTGTACATGCATGTTCACACACATGGTCTACATGGCATTTGGAACTCCTGGCAAACTCAGCGTTAAAAAAAAAAGTCTCTGTAGACTATGTTTTTGTTGTAGCCAGCAGAGAACTGCAAGCCTGCCTTGTAGTAAGGGCATCTTCATTCTACTGTACCCCATACACGTGCCCTTTTCTGATAGTTATTGAAGATGACATCATAGCCAAAAGTGCCTATGACATTGGACAGGCGCAGTTCCAGGAAATTTTGGCAAGCAAGGCGGCTTGACCTGTTGAAAGAGATCACAGGTCCAAATCTTGAAGGGCTGTTTCCAGCTATTTGGAGAAGAGAAGGAGAGGGGGAAAAAAGATGAAAGAAGATGCTGTTTCAAAAGAGGAGGAACAGAGCACTGATATGAAGAGGGACCTGAATCTGTTCTCAGGACTATTCATCACTTTCCATTCACAAACAGGAGATCAAAGGGACTTCAAACACAAACACAATCTCTGACTACCTTCTATTTCAGCACCCAGTGAACTCTGATGCAAAGTCTTATGACGAAGCATCTCTTTTTTGCAGCAAACAGGAATGCTTGTCCCAAGAGTGATGCAGAAGTTGCTGTTTATTCTCTTTTGGTAAATTTGTGCAACTTTGACACTGCTCGAAATTTTCATGAGTGTGCCAAGGTAGGTCTCCTTGCCAGGCACCAGCAGTCAAGCAAACTGATATCATTCGGGATGTGCATAAGAAAGACAGCTTGCAGAGAAGTGTTCAAGAGAATAGGGGTGCAAGCGTAGAGTGATTCTCTCAGCATGGCTCTTTACCAACTGACTTCTTAAGAACTGATCCTTAACCCAAGACTGAACTGCTCGGGTTCCTTACAGAGAAAATCTCAAAGCGTACCTGCAGAAGCTCATGACCAGCAAACATGGAAAGCGAGTCATTTTGAAATATCAGCCATTTCAACATGGGTAATGTTGTTCCATGCAACTATGAATAAGTCCATTTGAGAATAATGCTCCTAGCTAGCATGGGATGCTGCTGTTGCTGCTGCGGCGGCCACTCATGGCTGCTCAAGATTCCTGATACAGTCTTTACTCTTTGAGTCTTTCTGTAGATTCCCACCAAGCTATCGCTGGTGAGCTCTGGTACTGGGAAGAACTATAGACACTAAGCTGCTCTATCGGCTGCCATGAAAGGGGAAGACCGTGGCATAGCCGTCCTTCATATTCATCCAGTATCACAACTAGTAAATGGAGATGACCAGCTCACAGGATGGGAAATGCAAAATATGATTCAAAACGGCTCTTTTGGTATGTATTAGAGCTAGGCTGAGTTAGCTTAGGGTTCGTCCACACTGCTGCTTGCCCTGTGCCAAGAAAACACGGGTCCAAGAGGTTTTCCATTTGCCCTGCCACTTTTCCTGGGGAAACCTTCTCTTTACTGCTGAATCGGACCAAACATCAATCCATGGAAAAGGGCATTGACATTTGCTCTAATTCAGAGGTAAAGAGCAGGTTTTCCCAGGGGAAAGTGACAGGCAGGACAAGAAGTGTGGACAAGTCCTTTGTTATTGTTCTTCTGTTTTGTAATTCCCAACAGTACTTTTCTAATTGTATTTATTTGCTGGAATATGGGCTCTTTTTATGCTGCTACTTTTAAGTATTTTAAAATTAAACTACCGTATTTTTTGTACCATAACACTCACTTTTTCCCTCCTAAAAAGTAAGGGGAAATGTCTGTGTGTGTTATGGAGGGAATGCCTATGGGTGGCATGCCTACGGATTTTCCGCCTCTAAAAACTACGTGCGTGTTATGGTCGGGTGCGTGTTATAGAGCGAAAAATACGGTATCTCTTCAATTCTCGTATAAGCCTTGGTATCAGATCCAGTTCCTTGGCCTCCTGGTGAAACAGCTACTGAGTATTTTTGTGAGCTTGAGGCTCAAACACAGAGAGTCAAGATTTTTAAGCTCTTGTCCCTGTGAATCTCAAGTGATCATCAATAATGTCCTCTGGTCCAGAATGGTTGGACTACAGAAGTAGTGGCAGCTGTATTACCTTGCAGTAGGATTGGTTTTCAACTCTGGTCACTTTTTTTTTTAAAAAAAGGTAAAGGACCCCTGGATGGTTAAGTCCCATCAAAGGTGATATGGGGTTGCAGTGCTCATCTCGCTTTCAGGCTGAGGGGGCCAGTGTTTGTCCACAGAGAGCTTTCCAGGTCATGTGGCCAGCATGACTAAACCGCTTCTGGTGCAATGGGACACCGTGATGGAAGCCAGAGCACATGGAAACACCATTTACTTTCCCGCCGCAGTGGTACCTATTTATCTACTTGCACTGGTGCTTTCGAACTGCTAGGTTGGCAGGAGCTGGGACAGAGCAACCAGAGCTCACTCCGTCATTGAGATTTGAACCTCCGACCTTCTGATTGGCAAGCCCAAGAGGCTCAGTGGTTTAGACCACAGCATCACCTGCTCCTTCTGGTCACTTAGCACATGCTAAACCAACAAGGGCCAGTTTCCAGGATTTGGGGACCCCAGTCCTTGACAGACATGGCTAGCTTTATAATATTTAATGTATTTTGTAATATAATGAATCTACTAATTTCTTCTGCTGCTACAGATGAAGATCTTAATCCTACCTATTTCCTCTGTACACTCCTGTTTTGTCAGCATTTCCTGATTCTTTGTTTACTGAGCTATTTAATTCTGACTCTCTTAATCAATATGTAATGTTTTCAATAAAACATTTTTCAACTGGTGTTTTGAGGGGAAGTTATCATTACAGGATGGGGAAAAGGTTTTCTTTTTAATGTGACAAGATAAATGGTATTGACTGCAAAGCAGTGAAGGGATAGAATGTTAAAACAAGCCTTATTGTGCATAATTAAAAATTACCCATGAACTTTACTTACTTATTTCTCAGTAAAGGAAGGAAGAAAAAAAGAACACAACAATGATTTATTTATTTTTTAAAAAAACTATTAAAAAATGCAAGTATTTAAACTTTAAAAGTACGTAAAGAATTTGTGTTGAAGAAATAATGGGGAAGACAAGTTGTTCGTGGGGGGAAAAACCCCTACTCTAGCCATGAGATTCTGACTCAGGTGACTATTTTCACCTGCTAGCAATACTAATACAACCAAGCATATAAGCACATTTGAAACACAGGGAAGTCTCATAGCTCAGTAAAGACACAGTAGAGATTCCTGCATTGCAGGAATAGATGAAACTTGGGGTCCCTTCCAACTCTACGATTCTATGACTCCAAACTACCATGTTTGAGGATGTGTAGCAAAAAATAATTGCACGATAGACTAAGCAATCATGTGACAGAAAACCCTCCCATGTGATAAGCTGATTGGCTCTACTGGCTCATTGCTAGAAAAGGAGGAATCAAGAATGGGACACACCAGCAGTACTCCCAGATGGGATGGAATGGGATGTGGGTGGTGCTGTGGTCTAAACCCCTGAGCCTCTTGGGCTTGCCAATCAGAAGGTGGGTGGTTCGACAGGTTGAGCTTCCGTTCGTCTGTCCCAGCTCCTGCCAACCTAGCAGTTCGAAATCATCCCAGTGCAAGTAGACAAATAGGTACCGCTGCAGCGGGAAGGCAAACGGCATTTCCGGGCACTCTGGCTTCCGTCACAGTGTTCTGTTGTACCAGAAGTGGTTTAGTCATGCTGGCCACATGATCTAGAAAGCTGTCTGTGGACAAACACTGACTTCCTTGGCCTGAAATCGAGATGAGCACCCCAGCCCATAGTCGCCTTTGACTGGACTTAACCATCCAGGGGTCCTTTACCTTTACCCAGTGCTTTTTTCTGGGGGGAATCAGGGGTACGCATACCCCTCAACATTTTGTGAATCTAAGTTTGGCCTCATTGAGGGGCAGTATTTCAATATGGTTTTCCCAGTAGTGATGTATGGAAGTGAGAGCTGGGCCATAAAGAAGGCTGAGCGCCAAAGAATTGATGCTTTTGAATTATGGTGCTGGAGGAGACTCTTGAGAGTCCCATGGACTGCAAGAAGATCAAACCTATCCATTCTTAAGGAAATGAGCCCTGAGTGCTCACTGGAAGGACAGATCCTGAAGCTGAGGCTCCAATACTTTGGCCACCTCATGAGAAGAGAAGACTCCCTGGAAAAGACCCTGATGTTGGGAAAGGAGAAGGGTATGACAGAGGATGAGATGGTTGGACAATGTTCTCGAAGCTACTAACATGAGTTTGACCAAACTGCGGGAGGTAGTGGAAGACAGGAGTGCCTGGCATGCTCTGGTCCATGGGGTCACAAAGAGTCGGACACGATTAAACGACTAAACAACAACAAGGAAAGTGAGAGTACCCATAAACCTTTTTTTAAAAAAGGAAAAAGCACTGCTTTTACCTTTACTCCCAGATCACACAGATAGGCTCAATTCACTTTCAACACTGAAAGACAAGGGAGCTTGAACAGAACAATTTCTGAGATGTTCAGATGTGGGGACAATAACTTGTGAAGAAACAAATACTTGAACCACTTCCTGTGCTGGACTGGATGACACAAGAAAAAAATCATGTTTGATCTCTCCTCCAAAGGTTCAAGATGTGTGCTCTGAACCAATCTGAGATGGATGTTATAGAAACTGTTTGTGTCAGAAGAATGAACTGTGTCAAGAGCACGACACAAAAGAGAATGACATTTTTTCAGGTTGCATCAACCAGAAGTCTCATTGCCAGACGTTGGAAATTATACTATAATAACTCAGCTCCGGGAAGACTTTTTTGGAGTGCTGTGCTTGTTTCTGGGAATCCCAGTTCAAAGAGTGCTACAAGACTGGTACTAAACAGCAGTATAAATCACAAATTCTTTGAGAAACAGCTGAAAGAAGTGGCTATGTAAAGTCTCAAGGCTGAAATAGTTAAGGACTAATAAAGTAGAGACACGCTACAAGAGACCAAAGACCCATCTGGTCCAGGTGCTCTCTTCCCCACAGTTTCCTACCACGTGCCTTCAAAGGGATAGCTCAGTCACTAGAGCATGAGACGCTTAACCTCAGGGTTGTGGGTTCGAGCTCCACGTTGGGCAAAAAATTTCCTGCATTGCAGGGGGTTGGACTAGATGACCCTTGTGGTCCTTTCCAACTCTACTATTCTATGATCAGGGCCGTCTTTAGCATATGCGCCGCCGGGATGCAAAGATCCTCCCAGCGCCCCCATATTTTGACACAACTGATCTCGTGACTATTTCCCGCGTTCCTGCCCTGGGAAAGGCAAGCGCCAGGCGACCTCCATGCGCACCCTGGGCGAAAACCGCATTGTGCATGGGATGGATCCACGGAAAAGCCAAGTGGAGAGCAGCTCTGCGCGCCGGGCTCTGCAGCCTGGATCAGCCCAGCCTGGGGCCGTGTGGCGGGGCTCCTTATGTTTCTCCTTCCTCTCTGGCTGCCCATTTGGAGCAGCAGGTCAAGGTTGGTCATGCTGGGGCCTTCTCCTCCGGCATGCCCAGTGCAGATGGACAGTGGTGGCAGCACCCTGGTACCTTCTTGGCTGTGCTAGGTGGGCGGGGTGTTGCAAAGGTGGAGCGAGGTGAATTGCTGCTGGGCCCCGTGGCTGAGCAACCCGGGGAAGGCACCGGTGCAGGGAGTGGCCCTGCACCGTCTTCTCTGCCAGATCCAGCCAACGCAAATTCGGAGCGATGCCGGAGTCCAGCCACACAGTCACTGGGGCACAGTTGGTGGCAGCCTGGTGCCCCCCAGAATTCGGCGCCCTGGTGCCCCGCACCCCTTGCACCCTTGGGTAAAGACGGCCCTGTCTATGATTCTACTATTCAGGAAACCTACAAGCGGGACATGTGCAACAGCACTCTCCTGCTCACTCACCATCCCCAACCAAGTGAGGTACATGATGTTAGATGTCAGAAACAGTACATACAGCCATTGTGACTAGCAGTTCCCGACAGTCTTATCCTCTGTGAATTTGTTTACTCCCCCATTGAAGCCATTCAGGTTGTGGTAGAACATTCCATAGAAATTTCCATAGAAATGCAAACTGACACAAAGTTCACCCAGGGCCTCACACATTTTGCACAGCACCGCACACTGAAGCATTTGTGAAAAGCACTCCAATGGACCCAACTTCCATGTACAGCGGTACCTCGGGTTAAGTACTTCATTTGTTCCGGAGGTCTGTTCTTAGCCTGAAACTGTTCTTAACCTGAAGCACCACTTTAGCTAATGGGGTCTCCCGCTGCTGCCGCCATGCGATTTCTGTTCTCATCCTGAAGCAAAGTTCTTAACCCGAGGTAATATTTCTGGGTTAGCGGAGTCTGTAACCTGAAGCGTATGTAACCTGAGGTACCACTGTATACCTGTGTGAATAAGTACTTCCTTCTGTTTCCCAAGATTCAGTTTCGTTGGATGGCTCCAGATTATAGTATTATGAAAGAGTGAGTTTTCCCCATTCACTTTCTCCACACGATGCATAAAACACTCTCTTGCCTCGCCTTGTTCATCTTGCTTTCTAAAGTGAAAAGCCCCCCAAAATGTTGCAAACTTTGCTCATAGGGGTGTCGCTCTGGCCATGCAGGTGGCCTTTTTCTGCACCTTTCCCAGCGATGCAATACTCTTTTTGAGAAGCGATGGCCAGAACTGTACATAGCACCCAAAGTGCGGTTTTGCAAAGAATCTTAGGTGACAATGCGAAAGAACAACGATTCTGCCTATTGGTATCCACCAAAGTTTCTGAGCTACAAGGAGGAAGATTTGACTCAGTCATTAGAAAGGGATTCCTAGCTACAAAACAACAACAACAATGAGAGCAAAGAAGTTTTAGAAGGCAGGCATTATAGTCTCTTAGGGCTTCTCCAACTCTAAGGTGCAATACACATCATAGCCCCTTTCGTTTGCTAAGTCACTGTAGTGATTTTTTCCACATATGCAGGTCACACATACAATTCTATGAGTTGGAAGGGATCCAAGGGTCATCTAGTCCAACCCCCTGCAATACAGGAATCTCAACTAAAGCATCCCAGATAGATGTCCATCCAACCTGTCCTTAAAAACCTCCAAGAAAAGAGAGTCCACCACTGTCAGGTGATGGTGTGGTTGCTCGAGAGCAAACAGGCAAGACTCCAACCTGTCTTTTCCAGGCTTTATTATCTGTAGAAACTATCTTACAGTGCAGAGCGTCACAAGTCCATGTCTGCTCAGTCGCTAGCAGAATCTGGGAGTGGGTGGTCCTTATACCTTCCCCAGCATAACAGTCCTGTGACCCCCATCCTTCTCCTTCTCTCTCTGCACGCAAACCTACTGCGCAACATGGGTGCTGGCAAAGGGGGACTTGCCTCCCCTCCCCTTTGCTCAGGCTCGATGTTGAGGCTCTCCCTAGCATCTTCTGATCCCTGAGCCCCTTCCCCACTGGAGGTGGGGGCTTCCCTCCTCGCCAGACGAAGAACTGCTTTGCAAGATCTTCGGAGGCTCCCTGTAACACAACTGCTCTTCCACCTCTCGCCTCTGAGCTGATGGCAGTTCCCTGACAACCACCTTCCAAGGGAGCCTGTTCCACTGTTAAACAGCTCTTACTGTCCTAAAATACATATTCTAGGCATTCTTTGGATGTGGTTTGCAGCATGTTTGCCAAAAAGCTTGGCCATGATTAATGCTGCCAAAGCAAAACCAGCAGGGATCAATACCTTTCTTGCAGGTGCAGGCCCCAGCCAGATCTCTCTCTCTCCATCCCCACCTTGGTCTCTCCCTCCCTCCAGATGCCACAGGGCCAGCCAACAGAACTGAGGGAGCTTGCCCAAGAAGACAGAACTGGGCCAAAAGAAAGAAAGCAAAGCCAAGCTGAGCAGGAGCCAGTAGCCTCAAAGGTGAGTCTGGCACCAAGACACAGAAGGAGCTCAGGAAGCGGAAGCGGCAAGCAGAATATAAAATGGAAGAATGGTATAAAGAGGTGTGGGATGTAGCTATTAGTGATAAATTAACATGTGCCATTAAGGTAAGACAGGGAAATATGCAGGAGAAATGATTTTGAGGAGAAATGGAAGGTGTTTGTATAATGTGTACTGTTAAAATGGAAAGGGGTCAAACCATCGCAAGAGGTGTTTGAAATTGTTGGAGGTTGGATAGTTACAATGGCATGGTCTCAATTGTGGGGTGCACATTTTTATTCTTATTTATTTATGATTATTCCTTTTTAAAAAATGTATAAAAGAATGAATAAAAAGTGGGGTGCGGAGAGAAGGTGTTCGGAGAGACCAGCCTTATCCTCCAGTATTTCTCTGATGAAAATAGGGACATCCTATTCCATATTGAGGGACGCGGGTGGCGCTGTGGGTTAAACCACAGAGCCTAGGACTTGCCGATCAGAAGGTCGGCGGTTTGAATCCCCGCAACGGGGTGAGCTCCCGTTGCTCTGTCCCTGCTCCTGCCAACTTAGCAGTTTGAAAGCATGTCAAAGTGCAAGTAGATAAAGAGGTACCGCTCCGGTGGGAAGGTAAACGGCGTTTCCGTGCGCTGCTCTGGTTCGCCAGAAGCGGCTTAGTCATGCTGGCCACATGATCCGGGAACTGTACGCCAGCTCCCTCAGCCAATAAAGCAAGATGAGCACAGCAACCCCAGAATCGGGGTCCCTTACCTTCACCTTATTCCATATTAAAATAATTCTAATGTTATTATTTATGCCCCACCCATCTGTCTGCCTTGCAACACATATAAAAACATAATAAAATATTAAATATTAAAAAACCTATACAGGGCCACCTTCAGGTGTCTTCTAAAGGTTGTCTAGTTACTTATATACTTGGTTCGGGGGTTGCCTAACTCCATAACCTCTAACGTTTCTCTGATGAAAATAGGGACACCCTAAGGAAAAGTGGGATCAGAAAACGGGACGGCTTCTGTAAATCTGGGAGTGTCCCTGGAAAATAGGGACACTTGGAGGGTCTGGACCAGGGGTCAGCAAACTTTTTCAGCAGGGGGCCGGTCCACTGTCCCTCAGACCTTGAGGGGGGCCGGACTATATTTGGGGGAGCGGAAATGAACGAATTCCTATGCCCCACAAATCACCCAGAGATGCATTTTAAATAAAAGGACACATTCTACTCATGTAAAAACACGCTGATTCCTGGACTGTCTGCGGGCCGGATTTAGAAGGCGATTGGGCCGGATCTGGCCCCCAGGCCTTAGTTTGCCTACCCATAGTCCGGCCCAATCTCCTTCTCAATCCGGCCCGTGGACAGTCCAGGAATCAGTGTGTTTTTACATGAGTAGAATGTGTGCTTTTATTTAAAATGCATCTCTGGGTTATTTGTGGGGCATAGGAATTCGTTCTTTCTTTTTCTTTTCTTCCAAAGTTAGTCCAGCCCCTCACAAGGTCTGAGGGACAGTGGATCGGCCCTCTGCTTAAAAAGTTTGCCCCTGGTCTGGACAATCTCCAGGCAAGAAATTTACACAGGGTCAAGACTGAATGGTGAACGCACAAGGAGGGAGGGGCAGCCCAAGGCCCCTCCCTCCTACAAAGGGAAAGCAGCAGCAAATAGGGGATAAGCCCCCAACCCAACAGTCAAAAGGATGCCCAGTTGCAAGGCTGCATGCAGATGGAGGTCTCTATTAACCAAATTTGTTAAATCTGCTTACTCAGATTTATCTACATAGTCTGAAGACGGAAAAATGAAAATAGATTTAGTACACAAAGAGCCAGCTTTGCAAAAAAATCCACAATGCATGCAGAAGAGAGGAACCTCTCGCACCCGATCCCAGCAACAGGGCCTCCGCATCATGTTCCCTTCCCCAGAGGCCATGAGCAGAGATAGACAAAAGCAGCTGATTGGAGACAGGAAGGGTGGGTGGGCATCCTGACCCCAGGGGCTTCCTGCTCTACTAAAAAGTATAACCCATGATCAACAAGCATCCACTGGAAAAGGCAAACAAAGCTTTTAAAAATAGCAGCATGAGGCAGAGAGGAGGCTTTTGCTTTTGAGGCACAAAGATACTCAGAAGTTGCAGCTGAAAAGGGAAGGGCAGGCTTGGGGGACTGAGATCAGGGTTTGGAACAACAACAAAAATCCCACTAAAGTAGAGGATGAGGTTGACAATGGATTTGGCCATTGCATGTGACCGTTCCATGCCCTCTCCCGGGAGAGTCTGGTGGACAATGGCCTTGCATGTCAGATACTGAGCAGCAGTGGAAGAACCATCAGTGGAGAGTTGTCAGAAGAGTTATGCTCCTCACAAATGGATCCGCTACAGTGGTGCCTCGCAAGACGAAAAGAATCTGTTCTGTGATTCTCTTCGTCTAACGGTTTTTTCGTCTTGCGAAGCAAGCCCATTGACGGATTAGCGGATTAGCGCTATTAGCGGCTTTTAGCGGCTTATCGGATCAGCTGATAAGCGGCTTAGCGGCTTAGGAAAAGGGGGGGGTGGAGGAAAAAAAAACCTGCAGGAACTCGCAAGACATTTTCGTCTTGTGAAGCAAGCCCATAGGAGATTCGTTTTGCGAAGCACCTCCAAAACGGAAAACTCTTTCGTCTAGCGAGTTTTCCGTCTTGCGAGGCATTCGTCTTGCGGGGCACCACTGTACTGTAAAATCCCGTCCTACCAGATTTCCCTGCAATGTGTTTAACTGAATCGCTCCTTTGACAAGTCCAGATCCAACCTTAGTAAACGGAGAACCTTCAAAAGAAAGAGACTAGATCCATGTTCTCCACTCCTGCATGGTAGGTCACTCACTACATACATATACCCTCTGACATTTCTCCAATGAAAACAGGGACGTCCTAAGGAAAAGTGGGAGATCCCGGGATTAAATCAGAAACTGGGGCGGCTTCTGTAAATCCAGGACTGTCCCTAGAAAATAGGGACACCTGCAGGGTGTACATTTATACAGTTTCCTGCATGTTGAAATTTAGCATATCATGGGAAGGCCAAGACATAACTCTTCTCCCAACAACTTTTCTATATGGAAGTGTGTGTGTGTGTGTGTGTGTGCGCGCGTGCGCGCACATGAAAGAGAGAAAGAGAGAGAGAGAGAGAGAACGCATTCTATTGCAGTCTGAAGTGGTACAGCACAAGCACATGTTTGCCACAGTGAAATTCAGAAAACAGGCTACCAGAAAGTTTAATGGTGGAGTGTTGCGGGAGCCGAGGAGGGAACTTGGGATTGTGCCTAAAATCTCAAGTGATGCGGCACTTAAAATTCAGAGTGGCAGCCACCAGTTGTGGCTCCCTCACTTGGGGCTAGTTTACAAAGAGGGAAGGAATACACATGTCAAAGGGATAGGATTTCACTGCAACCCAAATAGTGGAATGAACAGCAAGAGGCACCCCTCGGAAAAGCTCCCTTCCATTTGCAACACAGGCTGAATGTGAGGCATGCTAACCCCACTTTGAAAATACATTTGGGTGTAGCTTATCTCGGTTGTGGGTGCACTGAATGAGTTTAAACGCCAGAGGTCCAGCTCCAAAACGCGCCCACACCCTTCTTGGGAAGGAAAGGAAACAGAAGCTTGGAAAACCCCCTGAAGGCTTGGAACTGGAGACAAAGTGCACCGTTGTTCAAACGGTCAAATTAGATTTTTGTTAAGTTGGGAAACATTGGCCCAAGGAAGGACGAGGGCCACTTTTAGAAAATGGGCAATGCTGGCATAAGGCATTGTCCCAGCTCCACTCCCCCTGGTTCTGCTGCAGTGAATGCTGTGTAGTCTCTACGTATTGCATCCCAGCATCCTCTTCCAATTCATTAAAAAAAATATTGAGAGAAATAAACAACATGTAAGTAAAGTAAAGGTAAAGGGACCCCTGACCATTAGGTCCAGTCGTGGCCAACTCTGGGGCTGGGGTGCTCATCTCGCTTTATTGGCCAAGGGAGCTGGCATACAGCTTCCGGGTCATGTGGCCAGCATGACTAAGCCGCTTCTGGCGAACCAGAGCAGCGCACAGAAATGCCGTTTACCTTCCCACCAGAGCGGTGCCTATTTATCTACTTGCACTTTGATGTGCTTTTGAACTGCTAGGTTGGCAGGAGCAGGGACCGAGCAACGGGAGCTCACCCTGTCGTGGGGATTTGAACCACCGACCTTTTGATCGGCAAGTCCTAGGCTCTGTGGTTTAACCCACAGTGCCACCCGTGTCACAACATGTAAGTAATATATGAAAAAATAAAATAAGAGTGAGATATAATTAATCCACAATGTGTTTTCATTTTTAGGCATGCCCTACGTAGCAAGCATACACCCTTATTGGCATTTTTAGGTAGTCTAGGGCATACCGTGCTTATTGGATCAAGTGGCTGACTGGATTTATTTATTATTTATTATTTATTAAACTTACATCCCACCTTCCCTCCAAGGTGTTGTACATGGTTCTCCCCCCACCCCACCCTCCGCACACTCCATTTTATCCTCAAAACAGCCCTGTGAGGAAGGCTAGGCTGAAAGACTGTGACTGTCCCAAGGTCACCTGGTGAGCTTCGTGGTCAAGTGGGGATTTGAACCTTGATCTCCCAGGTCCTAGTCTGGCCCTCTGACCATGAGGCCACACTGGCTCTTGCGCAATCCTGGCAATGAGCTCACCGTCGCAGTTGTCTTAAGAGGAACTGCCGGTCAATGGAGAAGAGTCCATGGGGTGCTGGGGGTGGCAGGTGGGGGTTAAGGGAAAGAACTTAGCTGTTACAGTATGTGGACAAAGGAGAGAGGAGATGAAATGCGGGGAGTGCCCTTTATTAACTTATACACTGCTTTTCAATGACATTCTCCAAAGCAGCTTACAAAATGACTCATCTGTATGATTAGAAGCTATAATGACGGTTCTCAGCAGTTAACGTGGGAATGGGGGGTGGGGCTTGCAGCCCCCAAGTGTTGATGACCCCCAGGGTTCCCTATCCCTGCAAAGAGGGATTCAATCACAGCCACAGAATGAAGTCAGCTTCAACCAGAAAAAAACAAAAATGTTTTCTGCCAGAAAGAAATAATGGGCAGCACCAGCCAAGTCCCCATGGGGAGACCTTTTCTGGGGCAGAGGTGCCACAACTAAAAAGCCCCCCCCCCTCCTAGTAGCCAGCTCCTTGAGTCAAATAAGGACCTCCGAACACACAGACAGGTCCATGTGGAAGAAGGCTTCACTTCAGGCACCCAAGTTCAAAGCTTCCCAGGACCTTAAAAGGGTAACCAGCAACCAGCAGTTTGAACTGAATTTGGAAATGCACCAGCAGTCAGCGAAACTGTTGTAAAACCAGTGAGATATATTTCATTGGCTGGGCCTAGCAAAGTTGGACACAGTCCATCATCTGAGCAGTGTTCAAAGGAAGCCCCACATCCAAAGGATTGCAGTAAGGCCCCCTTCACAACTGATGTGGTTTGCATGTGTTTTATTCTTGGACATTTGCATCCATGCCTGAAAGCTGTTTTTATGTGGTTTTCTTTTTAGTTACTTTGCGAAACCTGAGCAGCTCAATACCTCAAAACCTAAGGTCTAGCAAACTTTTGTTGATGTTGTTGAAAAAATGGATAAAAAACGCACTGGCCAAACATCGTCAACACGCCCATCTACTGCAATAATTAATACATATTTGCAATGCACCATCTGCATGCTAGATGCTGTTCAAAAGCATCACGTTGATAGACTAATCCAGGCTGCTTGATTTCTGCATCAAAACCTGAGTTTCTCCATGGCTTATTAGTTCAACCCACCCTTTTCCATGCCATTATCAGGTGCAGAATAAAGCCTGCAAATGGAACAAATGGACAATGGCTAGCTTACCCAGATGCTAGCATAAGAGCCAGTGGGCTGATAAAGACAGAGCAAATTCAAGAGGAGCTGGCAAGAGAGGAAAGAAGCAGGGCGCTCTTATTTTCAGGGTGGGCAAGCTTGTGGCAGCATCTGAAAGGAGCAGAGTAAGTTGAGCATCGCTCCTTCAAGAGACAGGCAGAGCAACTCTGGCCCTTTCCCCCTATATGGAAGCAATTTTCTCCAAAAATAAACAATTTTGCAGGCTGCTACATGAGAACTTCCTCCTGCTGACAAAGAAATCTTGGCAATGATGGGGGAGGAGCGGAGGATGAAACACCAACCCAGTGGGAGAGCAAGGAAGTTCGGTTTCAGCAGCCAGGCTTTTTTCCCAGAGCAGGAAGCTGGGGCGAGTTGGGGGGGGGGGGGAGAGACATGCAGGGAAGCAAAGAGCTTGCAAGCAGAGTGGAGCTGAAGCAGCAAAAGTCGAACTTGGGAAAGTGGAAATAGGACTTCCCTTCTGGGGTCAGAAGGAGAGGGAGGGCTGGGCTGGGTGAGTGGTCATAAAATCACTCAACGCTTCCGAGGGTCAGTGATAGGAGGCTTTGAAATCTGGTAGAAGCAGAACTTGCAAAAATAAATAATCAATCAGACCCCAAAACCACATACCTAGAGGGCTGCTTGAACCTCCTGTCATGGGAGCAAACTGCTACCCAAATAGCTTTAAATAGATCTGAGTGGTGGCATGCCATAGGCAAGTATGCCTCTGAACACTAGTTGCTAGGACTCACATGTGGAGTACAGTGGTACCTTGGGTTAAGAACTTAATTCGTTTTGGAGGTCCGTTCTTAACCTGAAACTGTTCTTAACCTGAACCATGACTTTAGCTAATGGGGCCTCCTGCTGCTGCCACTCGGCTGCTGCGCAATTTCTGTTTTCATCCTGAAGCAAAGTTCTTAACCCAATGTACTATTCTGGGTTAGTGGAGTCTGTAACCTGAAGCGCCTGTAACCTGAAGCATCTGTAACCTGAGGTACCACTGTAATGTTGAACCCAGGCCCTGCTTGTGGCCTTCCTATGGAAATCTGTTTGGCTGTTGTGAGAACCACAAACTGAACTAGATGGGCCACTGGCCTGATACAGCAGGATCTTATATTCTCATAAGTTTATGCCTTCTAAAACACAAACTAAGCATCAGTTCAGGCAGAAAGCAAGCCGCATTCACATGCTCAAACTATTCAAAGCCAGTCTCCATCAGAGGTCTTTACAGTACCTCTCACTTGATAACAATCCTGCTCACTTTTCAGGTTCTTTCCTTTTCAGTGGAGAAGGTGCCACAACTCTGCAAAGCGGCTTAGCTGGAGATAGCATTTGTCTACAATAGCTCCCACACCAATTGTGATTTTCCGAGAACCTGCCTCCAGCAGAACTCATTGCTGAATCCTGAAACTGAACATTTGTTCCTACCACCTCCATTTTCCTACCAACCTTATAGAAGCCAGAATGACAATCATCTCTCACAAAGCAAAAACAAATGCCAAATGTTCATTTCCATGTAGATACATAAACTCCATGACCTCTGCACAGGACTGGAAAAAGGGTCGTTCCACTCTACTGGCAGAAAGACATCAAGAAGAGGAGGAGTTTGGACTTGATATCCTACCTTTCACTCCCCTCAAAGCGGCTAACATTCTCCTTTCCTTTCCTCCCTCACAACAAACACTCTGTGAGGTGAGTGGAGCTGAGAAACTTCAGAGAAGTGTGACTAGCCCAAGGTCACCCAGCAGCTGCATGTGGAGGAGCAGGGAATCGAACCCAGTTCACCAGATTACGAGTCCACTGCTCTTAACCACTACACCACACTGGCAGAAAGACATCAGCCATCTTGCTGGCCGAATTTCTTGATCTTCCTCAAATTTCTCTGCTGGTTGGGGACAAATAATTCCCACTCCTTGCTGTCTGGTCTGGTTCGCTGCGACCCTTGTGCAAGCTTTTTCAGATCAGCGTAACCATAGCCCCAGAGATTCTGTTCCTGAAGTCTCTCCTCAGATGCTGATTTGCCTGATCAGAAAATTCGTTTTGTCCTAAATGAACCAACCATGAAGACTCTATTAATCGAACACGGCTCCTAGACCACTAGCTCAGAACCTGCCACTGGAAGAGGTGAGACTTCTGCCTTTGATGCTGACACACAAAACTGATTGAGGATGCTCAAAACTCCATATGTTGGGCCACTCTGCCCCCCAGCTTCAACACTGGCTGTCTTGACGGCTTTAACAAAATCACTCTCCTCGCCACTTGCAGCTTCAACCACGATGCATTGCTGGCAACCTGCTAGTGGTGCAGCAATAAAACTGCTAGCACATTTGCAAAGCTAAGCGGTATCTGGCAATGGTTGTCCACCTTGAGGAGCCTCACCAAGAGGGCAATCTATCTATACACACACACATATATATGTACAGTATATCAGTTTTGCTTTATGAAGCAGGGACGGGACCTGAACTCATCACAGTGGAATTAAGCTGCAATTAGCCAGGAGGTGGCTGCTGAGCCAACCTCCTTTCAACAGCCCCAACTCAAGCACCTCCAGCCACTTAGGATATCACTGCCACCAGACAGAAAAGGAGTGAGCTACAGCCACCTTATTGCCCCCAGGAATCCCTCCCAGCAGGCCAGACAGTAATGTTCATGCACTGCCCTTGGGAACAGAAATAGGTCTAGGAGATTTAGGTGCAGGGCTTGCTAATCCACAGCAACTTTTCCTCCGCTCTTTCTCAGCACAGTCCATGCTTTAAAGCTCCATGTCCAAGTGCCTTTCTTTTTGCCCTAAAGCTTTCCCCATGAAGACCTGCTCTTTAAAGCTGAATTGGAGCAAACGTCAACCCTGCGGAAAACCTGAATCAATGTTTGCTTTGATTGAGCACCCAAGAGCGGGTTTCCAAGGGGAAAGCTCCAGGGCAAAAATAAAAAAATTAAAACCACGTATAGCAGGGCAAAAGGTCAGTGTGGCTAAGTCCATGGTCACACTGTAGTGGCAGCATTGTGAAGGATCTGGCAGCCTCACTCTACGTGGGGCTGCCCTTTAGACTGACCCAGAAACTCCAGCGGGTGCAGAATGCCGCGGCGAGAATCTTTACGGGGTCCTCTCCTCACCACGGGATCACATTCACCCGGTGCTAGTGCACCAGCTGCAGTGGCTCCCGGTGGAGTACAGGATCAGGTTTAAGGTGCTGGTTTTAACCTTTAAAGCCCTATACGGCCTAGGACCCTCGTACCTACGGGACCGCCTCTCCTGGTATGTCCCACGGAGGACCTTACGGTCTTCAAACAAAAACATCTTGGAGGTCCCGGGTCACAGGGAGGTTAGGCTGGCCTCAACCAGAGCCAGGGCTTTTTCGGCTGTGGCCGTGATCTGGTGGAACGCTCAGTCACAAGAGACTAGGGCCCTGCGGGACTTGACATCCTTCCGCAGGGTCTGCAAGACAGAGCTGTTCCACCAGGCCTTTCGCCAAGGCACAGTCTGACCCCCTCCTTTGGTAATCCTCATAGAACTCTAGCCCAATGGTTGCCATTAATTTGATTCTGAATTGATTTTAGAATGAATTGATTTTAGAATGCTGTGTTACTTTTATTGTTGTTAGCCGCTCTGAGCCCGGCTTCGGCTGGGGAGGGCAGCATATAAATTTATTTATCTATCTATCTATCTATCTATCTATCTATCTATCTATCTATCTATCTGTAGCAAAAGGGCTAGCAATCTGCAATTCCTAACATTGCAGAAGAAGTCCTGGTTGTTGTGCAGATTGAAAAGGTTTCTCTCACCTCAATCAGTGCCTCTCCCGTCTCTCTCTCTGCAGCCTGGAGATAAGGCAGCATGCCGATTCCACAAGTACGCCTCTCTCTTGTCCTTCTCTAGCCAGCAGTTGCCGCCCGTGTGTCACTGTCCCTTTAAAAGAAAATAGGAAAAGGTCATTTCCTCACCTGCAGCTGGTCCAGAGAACTCAAGAGAATAAGGAGGGTGAACCTGGGGCCCTCCAGATGTTGCAGGACTTTAAGTCCCATCATCCCTGAACACTGGCTGTGACTGATGGGAGCTGGAGTCCAACAACATCTCCTGAAGGTCAGTATTCCAAGACAGCAACATTCACCCAATCCTGTAAGAGATCATTTTCTTCTGCCGGTTCAGGCAGAAAGAACATGTCCCCAAACCCTGATCATTCAGCATCCGTTGCTTTAGCGCTGCCTCTGACTAATCCCTGGACTTTAGCTGATGCTTTCTTAAAAGCCCCAAACCTCAAGGATTCTTGAAACCTCAAGCATATTTCTGCCATCCGCCAGCCATCTGGAACTCAGGCCTGCTGCTGTTGCTCCCATCCAGGCAGCATCAAATTGCTGCACGACTCAGCCTGTCTGGTTTTCATTTCTTGTAACATGGCATTGACAGCATAGAAAGCTTTGATTCTGCTCTGCCACCCAGCCCCAAGGAAGGAACCACAGAGGTCTTCCAAGGAGGAGGTCAGGAATCTGGGATTCATACTCTCTACTTGTAGACACAGCGTGGGCTTTGTGTGCAAATTTTGATTGGAACAAAGAAGTTGATCTCGTGTCCAGGAGGCGTCAGTATTTTACCTCTTAGTAAAGCCAGGATTACTTGTGGCTGAGCATAGAAAAATGCATCAACACACATGGGGTCAGCTGGACCATTGCCATTGTTCATACAAAAGCCGTAACACTTGGATGTGCGGCTGTGAGTTTCAAAATGGATCTAAAGAAGACTTTGCCCCCCAGATGTTTAGGACTGCAACTTCCATCAGCTTCAGCCAGTGTGTCCAATGGGAATTGACATTCAACATCTGGAGGGCAGCAGGTTGCTGATTTAAAGGAAAATTCCAAAACATGAGAAAGGCTATCAAAAGGCCTTCAGAACAGTAGACATTGTCCAGATCTTTAACGAAGACCAACAACAGAACCACATGATGCAAAAATGAAGCACATGCTAGCTTTTAAATTGTCACCTCACATAGTTTCCTGACTTGGAGCAGCATTTTTAAGGTTGAGGATTGTCCTACTTGGTAGGACGATCTACTTGGCTCTCAACATGGACCATGTGGTCAGTCCTGGTTCAGTCACATTGAGCAAGAGCAAAGGGCTAAAGTTCATTCAGTGACAGCAGGGAGCCAGAGACTAAGAACTCGTTGTAAGCAAGACAGGACAGAGTTTGGAAGCCCCAAGCCAGCAATTGTCCAACATCAACAGGAAGCCAGGAAGTCCTCTCTGGTTCCACGCATCCCCTGTGTTGCCAGAGGCCCAAACATGACCTGATGCTGGATCCAGGCTTGCAACATTGGCTGACAATACTTCCCCACCTGCTTTGATATCTAACCTCCTAACTTGCAAGAGTCCAAAACAAAAGCCATCTCCAACTGTTTTTCACCCTCAGGTGAGCACTAAGCCCAAGCAGTTACTCAGAAAGACAATATTGTTCGGCCTGCCAAAAAATCAGATGGGTGAGTCAAGACATGTTGCCCTGTGGATAGAATTCCTTAGCACCGTTGTAGAGAGTGGATGCTTTGCATGCAGAATGGCCCAGGTTCAATGCCCAGTTAGAGAATCTCAGGAAGCAGATGCTGGGGAAAAGAGACCTTGGAGACCGGCTGTCAAGTCAGAGAAGGTAATATTGAGTTAGATCAGGGATGTTGTCTCGATGTTGTCAGTTCTCATCAGCCCAAGGCAGCATGGTCAATGCTCAGGTATTATAAAAGGTGTGGCAGTCTAGTAGGCCACCAGTTCCACATCCTTGGGTGAGATGAATACAGTCTCAGTATAAGCACAATTGGTTTACCCCCAAGCTCTCTTGCACTAGAATTTAAGATACTGGTGTGTATCTCTTTGATTCTGCAGTCACCTGGGACAACAAAATAGCTTGGGGTGACTGTGAACAAATTTTGGGCTGTTTCACAGTAACCCCCCCCAAAAAAAAAACACCATATGGGGCTGAACAGGTTTTTTTTAAAAAATATCTGTGTTTAGTTACATTTCCCTCTCAATATTAAAAGAATAAGATTAATTAGCTGAACAGATTCACATCTGCTTATACAACAAGTTTAATTAGACTGATGAACAGTGATTTATCTTTCTGATAATCTCTAAATTAAATTCTATGTATCAAGTTGACTGTTAATTTATTGTTGCTAATGCTACACCATGGTCAGTGGTAACGATTTTATTATGAAATGGAATGAACATCCGTTATTAGCTTCCAAGCATCACTACTTAACCAAAAAGAAAAACACAGAGCAGTATCTTGGTGGGTGGGGGTGATATTTCGGAACTCGGAGAATGTCAGCTGTTCAAAATCTGAAAGGATGTTGGTACTGCACAACCACAGAGAAAACAGAATCCCGCTGAACTGTCTGCTGTAGAAGTGCCATTAAGAGGCAAGTCAAGGCAAATTACATTGGATAAACTAAGCCCAGCTGCTTTTGCTAGAACCAAGGGGCTGCAAGGGTTTTGGAGATCACGGACATCTTCCATGCAAGCCATAGCCCTGAGGACTGAGTAGTCAAGAGTGGGGAAACATCCAATGAAGTCTGTGTTGTGGGGAAGCCCCACGAAACACAACATGTTAGTCCCTGAGCATGAGCGAAACTTCATTCCCATGGCTTTTAAGGACTGCTGTCTCCTGTCCCCTCTGGGGAAGCAGCAGGCAGCAAGAATGACACCTTCTGGCAGGGCCTCATATTTGAAAATTCCATGTTCAGCGAATGTTCGGACACAGAACTTTAAGGTGTGGCCCTGTGCCCAGAGACATAGCAGAAAAGGAAATCTGGGTGAGGCCTAAGGCTATCTCCTCAGTTCATGGCTGGGGCAAAATGTGAGCTAGGAATATGTTGATTCTTAATTTAGTGCAACCCCATATACATCAACTCAGAAACAAGTCTCACTGAGCTCAATGTGCTGACTACTTAAGCCAGTATAGGACAGGAGCCCCAGTCTCATAATGATGGCTGACTGGGAACAGTTATGGACCACAGGTATGAAATTCACGGCATGTAATGCCTTAAGAGAGAATATTATGAAAATGATATACAGGTGGTACATGACACCAGTCAAGCTTGCAAAAATCTATCATTTGCCCGATAATAAATTTTGGAAATGTAAAGAAACTGAAGGTACATTTTTTCACCTTTGGTGGATGTGCCCAAGGATTAAGGCTTTCTGGGAGATGATTTATAATGAAATGAAAAGGGTATTTAAATATACCTTTCTGAAGAAACCAGAGGCCTTTCTCCTGGGCATGGTCGGCCAAATGGTGCCAAAGAAGGACAGAACTTTTTTTATGTATGCCACAACAGCAGCAGGAATACTTATTGCAAAGTATTGGAAGACACAAGATCTACCCACTCTGGAAGAATGGCAGATGAAGGTGATGGGCTACATGGAATTGGCGGAAATGACTGGCAGAATCTGAGACCAGGGAGAAGAGTCGGTGGAAGAAGATTGGAAGAAATTTAAAGACTATTTACAGAAATATTGCAAAATTAATGAATGTTAGAATGATGTCAGAATGAAGCTAAGTGGTTTAAGCAGCAATGTTATAAAGGTGTATGTAAAAATGGATTGTTAACAGGTGAGAATCCAAAGTTATAATATATTATGTTAAAGGACTAAGATAAAAACAAAGAGGGAAAG
This sequence comes from Podarcis bocagei, assembly GCF_964188305.1. Taxonomy (NCBI): domain Eukaryota; kingdom Metazoa; phylum Chordata; class Lepidosauria; order Squamata; family Lacertidae; genus Podarcis; species Podarcis bocagei. The sequence continues at coordinate 10,885,795 of NC_138143.1, read as the reverse complement.
AAATTGCTGAATTAACTAACTGAATTGGAATACAAAAAAGGGAGGTGTGAGGAGGTCAGGGAAACAAGGAAATGAATGTAAGGTATGGAAAGACTGATGTATTTTTTAAGTGTTTTTTATCTTTTTTGTATTTTGTATTTTTTCTTTTACTTTTATTTTTGTCTTTCTTTTTCTTCTTTTTTTAATTCATGTAATTCTTTTCTTTGAAACCTTAATAAATATCATTTTTAAAAAAGGAGCCCCAGTCTCTTCCAGTGGCATTCGACACAGAGGTAAGTGGGGTATTTGTGCTGGTATGAGGTCCACTCATGCAATGAGACTCCCCCCCCCCCATGTTCCCCTAAAGCTGTTCTGGGGTTCCCCCAACTCTCCAGAGCAGATTTAGGGGGGCTTGGAGAGAGGAGGGTGAGGAAGCCCTGTTGCATAAGTGGACCTCATTCTGTGCATTCAACAGCTTAGTGGAATCCCACCCATAACACTGGAAAGAGTTCTCTTTTGAGCCCATGCTAGAAAGTCAAGATTATTTTACACCAAGAGAAATTGGGACCTTGCAGTTGTTGCTGGACTTCAGCTCCCATAATCTCTGACATTAACCATGCTGGCTGGGACTGATTAAAGCAATATCTTATGGCTCCGTGTTGGCACACCCAAGATTTACACCTTGACATAATTTTGTGTAGCTACAACATTGCTGGCCTTGACATCTCGGCTAGTTCTCAGATTTTGAGATGAGCCAGTCCCTAGTCGCTCCTTCCTAAGGTTGTTAAAGCCACAATATCTACATTCATATATAAATTATGGCATTGTTCCATATGCTGTATAAAGATAAATAGCTTGGGGGAAGGTACAGGTAGACAACAAAATATACATAAAGAATGAGCAAGTGAAACAATAATAAGCAAAGAAGAGAAAAAAGAACTAGTTCAATAGCACTGAATTTTCAGATGATTGAACTAAAGTTAATACTTGAATGACATTTATCTTTGCTGTTTGTTTGTACAAGTAAGTGTTCACAATATGCATACTTTTTACGGGTGTGCACCAACCACAAGATTCGACTTGTGTTTCTAACTTTGGGAAGCAGCCCAATCTTTCAGAACCATTCTCTGCCTTTAAAATTCAACTCATTGTTGGGGGCCAAATCAGATCTGTTAAAAATGAAGGTCAGTTCCCCCCCTCTCCATTTACTACAGTGGTGAACCTACACACACATTACAGAAATGAATAAAATTTGAGGGCACAGCAGTTCCTCCAGACTAAGGGGTTGCATTAAGCCTGCCAAATTGCAGGCACATAAAGAACCTTTAAAATTAATGGTGTATTGGGGTTTATGGAAAGAAGGAAGGAAGGAAGGAAGGAAGGAAGGAAGGAAGGAAGGAAGGAAGGAAGGAAGGAAGGAAGGAAGGAAAGAAAGAAAGAAAGAAAGAAAGAAAGAAAGAAAGAAAGAAAGAAAGAAAGAAAAGTTCTCTTTTATTTTATGCCAGAATTGGATGCAATTTGCAAGCATGATAAGCCCTTATGAGGGAATGAAGTCTGCCAAATTTCAGAATGATAGCAGCAAAGAAGACGGAAAGGGAAAGGGAAAGGGAAGGAAAGGAAAGGAAAGGAAAGGAAAGGAAGAATTATGGCTGCAGGGATTCTATTTTATCATTTTGGGGTGGGTACAACAGAAATCATGGAGATGATGGAGGGAATAAGAGCATGGAAGAAAATGTCAGTCCCTCTTATGGACTCTGCTAGTGGTTGATTAAAAACAAAGTTCCCAGAGTGCATTGGAGAATTAGTAAGTCCCTGATCTAACTCAAGATGCCTTGTTAACAGCACAATCCAACTGAATTATGACAACTGCCCCTCTACGTGCCCCATAATTTGAAAAGTACATAGGGCCGACACACACTCCTAATAAATATTAATATTGATATTATAAAAGTGCGAACTTGTCACATGGAACATGGGATATGTTCATTCAAGTGTCTAGGGTTTTAAAAATAAAAATCCAAGCAAGTTTAGGCCTTTAAAAGTATTAACCCCTTCCTTCAATAAAAAAACAATTCTACCAGCTAAGTCTAGCTACGCTACTGTTCTGTGCCTTTACCCCCAACTCCTCCTCCCAATTCATTTCAGAGAGAAAGCAAGAAAGTCTCTCTTCTTCACAAAGCTGAACAAAGCAACTTTAAACTGCCTTCCAAAAAGCCTCGTGAAAAGAAAACTGAAACAATTTTACCACAACAGCAAAACCTGCAGCCATTTGAAACCCCACTGGGGAAAGAAAACCCAAGCAGAGGGCCAGCTGTTGTATTTCTTATTATAAGAAAAAGGGATGGGGGATTGGATCATTTCACCTGGTAAGTTTTCTGTGATACTGAACAAAGACAAAAGCACAGCACAAGACAAAACCATATTGTAGGGTGCTCAAAGCAGTTGGAACATTGTCTTCTGCAGACAACAATAAAAGCAACAGCAAGACCCACGTATGAAATACATGCAAAACAACCAAAAAGATGCAACAGAGATTCTCTGGGGATTTGCACCACAGCGTCTGACAAGAAAGTCGCGACTTTGACAAAAGTATTCCCAGGATTTACAAACATACAAAATACAAAGCTTTGGCTCAGTGGGTCTGGACCAGGAGTAGGCAACCTAAGGCCCGGGGGCCGGATGTGGCCCAATCACCTTCTCAATCCAGCCCGCGGATGGTTCAGGAATCAGCGGGTTTTTACATGAGTAGAATGTGTCCTTTTATTTAAAATGAATCTCTGGGTGATTTGTGGGGCATAGGAATTCGTTCATTTCCCCCCAAAAAATATAGTCTGGCCCACCACATGGTCTGAGGGACGGTGGACCGGCCCACAGCTGAAAAAGGTTGCTGACCCTTGGTCTGGATAGCTCAGCTGGTTAGAGGGCTCTATTGATAGGTGTTGTCTGCAGTTGCAGTTGCTTGGTGTGTCTTCAACAAGTCTCCCGGATGGCCATAAGAGCTATTCTGCATAGTGGTTCAGTTACCCCAACTAGATTTGTGCAAGCATGCACTGCACAGATGGGGGCTTTAACTTAATTTCAGTGTGCTGCAGCGAACGTCGGTGCAAAGCCATACCCTCCATCATTTTAGGAGGGCAATTTGGGGGGAACCCCCATCACCACCCCACTGACCCTGTCACTTGCCCCCTCCCTGCCACTGATCCCTTCCTCGTCCACCCCGTCCCTCCCTCCACAACCTCCTACCTTTGTCCAGTCCTCCTCCTCTGCAGCCTCAGGGGTATGTTGGAAGACACCCCATGGACTGCAGCAGCCTACTGGAAGTTCACCCCGGCCTCAGCTGTGTACAGAGACACAGACCCGGCCAGACGTGCCTCTTCCCCTACTCCTCCAGCACTGCAGACAAACCTTTGGTGCTGCCATGGAGGAAGGAGGAAGAGGAGGTCAAGGTAAGTTTTCCTTCCATTTATTTTGATCCCGCACTCTGGTGTGAGCCAACTGACTCATGCCACAGCATGGAACCAGAAAGCCCCCGTCTTTGGGTCCCTTGCTCTGGCGCAACAGCCTCAGGGGAACAAAATTGGGGCATTTAGGATCAGAAGTGGCTTCTGTTAATTTGGGGTGTCCCGGTTAAATTGGGACACTTGGGGGTTATGCAGTGTGAAGGTACCTGGACGTGCCAGGTGCATAGCTGTCAATGTTTCCCTTTTTTAAAGGGAAATTCCCTTATTCCAAATAGGATTCCTTGCAAGAAAAGGGAAAAGTTGACAGCTATGGCCAGGTGAAGCACCACAGAGGGTTGCTGTCCTTCTAAGTGCTCTAAAAAGGAGGATAAAATCTACAAATAGTTCCTTCTTGGCACTGCACAGCATACCGACCTCATGTTCTTGGTACGGTCAAATCTAGCAATTCCTGCAGTCTGTCAAAGGTATTTCTAATGACAGGAATATCAAGAATCCACCACGGTATCTCGCCTAGTGTGGGGGAGGCAGCGGTCACACCATCACCCCCTATTCCCCCCCCCAACCTCCAGCCCTGCCTCCCATATGCCTCCAATATAAATAGACAAGGGTGGGAGGAGAAGGAAGCGGCTGGTGGGAGAGAAAGCCACGAACTACAGTCTTGGTGACCTTTGGCTTTCCGACTTGGAGCTATAGACAACACTTTTGGCAATGTGCCTCCCTGCCTGTCCTCCAGCTGCATCCCTATTCCCCTAGGAGGAGGAGGAGGGATGTCTTCTTCGCCAGGGCCTCGCATCCAGGGCCTCCGAGGGTCGGCAGCTTCAACTGCCACGGCTCAGGGCTATTCTTAGCATCCGAAACGCTAGCGTGGAAAGGAGCCAGAAAGTTTGCAGTACAAAGGCCTGCTTGTCCGAGGAAGAGATGAAAAACAGCCTCCGAAAGCCTGGAGTTTAAGGAGGGATGGGAGAGGTTTGGCCCAGGGTGAAGGGGCGGGAAGAGAAGAGCTTCTGGAAGAAAAACAGAAGAAGAAACACAAGGGAAGGGGAGAAAACCAAGAAAAACAAACCCTTCTCAGCAGACGCAAGAGTAGCCACACCCCAAAAGCAACCAGAATTCCAGCAAATAATCTTATTCCTCTGGTCCTTGCCTGTGAGTCACTCTTGGCTCCTCCCTAGGAATAAAACTTGCCCAGAGGCCTGGAAAAAAAAGGACTGCTTTGCAAGGGTCATGCGGCCCCAAGCCACATGGGAATGCTGAAAGCTGGTAGGGCCCCTTGCCTTGCTAAAATCACAAGAACCAGGAGTCCAGGGACTGAACCAAATAAAGTTGCCATGTGGTCGGTTTCAAAACAGACCCAGCTGCCCATCACTGTCAATCCTCACTCCCAATCTGTTCACTCCCAACCACTGGGCAGTTTTAATTTCTGCTTGTGTCAGTCTTCAGAACTCCACACAGCTAGTTCATAAAGCTGTTTGTTGCATGGAAGTCTGCAGCCCTGTCTGTGGGAGCAAAAACGCAGAATGAGCGTAAACACATAGTCAGAGGGCAGAGGCATTGCCATTACCTGCATGGTGGCAAAACAATTTTAATTGCAGGGAAATGCAGAGTTAATATACAAGTGGTACCTTGGTTGTTGAACGGCTTGGCTCCCAAACAAATTGGCTCCTGAATGCCGCAAACCCGGAAGTAAGTGTTCCAGTTTGCAAATGTTTTTTGGAAGATGAATGTCCGACGTGGCCTCCGCAGCTTCCAGTTGAGTGTAGGAAGCTCCTGCAGCCAATTGGAAGGTCTAGGTTGCAGCCTAGGTTGTCAAACGGTTCCAGGAGTCGAACGGACTCCTGGAACGGATTAAGTTCAACAACCAAGGTACCACTGTAATTCCAGCTATCAACTGCCAACTTGGCAAAATATATTTACTACATTGGGGGGTGCTATTGGGGTTTCCCCCCTTAAGTAATCGCTAGAGGTTTTTTTCAACACCTGGAATGGGAGATGATGGGAAGGCCAGAAGAACAAGAACAAAGAAGGTGTTTGGGTCAGAATGACACATGGCAGATATACCCTCCAGCATTTCTCTGATGAAAATAGGAATGTCCTAAGGAAAAGTGGGACATTCTGGGATCAAATCAGAAACCAGGACGGCTTCTGTAAATCCGGGACTGTCCCTGGAAAACAGGGACACTTGGAGGGTCTCAGATATGCAAAAGAGCAAGTTGTAATGTCAGAATCCAAGTCAGGATTCAACACCAGAACCTACTTTCATTGAAACTCGAGGTTAGCTGCTGAGCTTTCCAGAGGGCTAAGTGGACAGCAGGGGTCACTCCCCATTATCAGAGGGTTTTTTGTTTTTGTTTTGAGGAGTACACCCCTCACAGTTACTCTTTGGATGGTACAGAGGACCTTGTATTTTCCTAGCACTCAAACTGAAACAACTTGTGTCTGGGAAATAGCACTTCTTCCCCCAGGATTGCACCTTCGCTGCTGTTGAGGCACAAGCAGTAACAGCTTATAGAGAATATTGCTTTTGACATAATTAACCTACAGGCACACACAGCTTCTCTCTGCAAAGTTGCTTAGAAACAGGATACTGGGTACCTTCTATCATATATGGTGGACTTGTAAGGTAATAAAAGCTTTTTGGGAGATGATATATAATGAAATAAAAAAAATGCTTAAAATAACTTTTGTTAAGAAACCAGAAGATTTTTTATTAGGAATTACAAGTATCGACATACCAAAGGAGCAGAAAAGACTATGTATGGAACCTCAACCGCCCAGGTGCTATTAGCCCAGAGTTGGAAAGAAGACAAAGTCTCAAACAAAGAAAAATGGCAGACCAAGCTGATGGAATACGCTGAGATGGCAAAGCTGACTGGAAAACTCAGAAAACCAAGAGGATAAAGACTTTATAAAAGAATGGGGAAAATCTGTAAGTTACCTGGGAGACTACTGTACATAGATGGAAACAAGAGCAGGATTCTGACTCATTTGTAGTGTAAAAAAAAATTAGGGACAATATGGTTTAATATAAAAATTGGAGAACAGATGAGTGTGCAGTTGTAGATGCTTAAAATTAGACTCCATGGAGGGAAGTCTCAAGATTCAGAGAATCTCCTTATACAGATATGTTCTTATTAGTTTGTGTTTATTTGTACTTTGTACTTGTAAAATCAATAAAAATGATTTATAAAAAGAAAACAAACAGGATCCTGGGCAGGATCAGCCCCTTGTCAATGAAGCTCATACTTGCACATTTCATGGAACAGACTGTGAACCAGTGCAAAGGTGCTGTCTCACGCATCCTTCTTTGCTTTGCCTCTCGTGTGGTTGTATCCTGGCTAAATCATCTTCCCCTTTAACCATCCACACATAGCAGCTGCCTGGTTTCCCCTCTGCTTCCAGCACATGGCAGGACAAAGCCAACTAATGAACCACACGTTACATAAGGTACTTGCATAACCTTGTGAGCCTTAAACTACCACTGCAGGAGGAGAGACGTGACCATTGCATTCTTTGAACGCAAGTTGGCCAACGGAAGGCAAACTTCAGATTTTCATGAAGTTTAATTTAATTTCATGGTGGCCAGAGAGAATATTTGGTTCAGTTCTGCAATGGACTTCAATGCTGCCACTGGACACTCTAAGAGAAAAAGCCACATGTACATTTATTCAATTAAATGTGCATTCGTATCGTTTTTGTTTGCTTTTCCCAAAAAGAGAGAGAAAATAATAGGTTTTAGAAAGTTGAGAAACTGCTCTATGGGGGAAAGTGAGGTAGTTCATCCATTCCACCAATCAGTGAAGTACACAAACAAGTTTCTTTCAGAAACACAAAGAACCAGTTTGCTCCAAGATAGATCTCGGAGAAAGAAAATACCAGTTGAACAAAGTCTAATCGGTATGCTCAAATAATGCATGTTTGAATGTATCCTGGATGTATGAACCGACTTCAATGATTTTCATATTTTTATGAAATTGTATGAGTGTTCGGCTGGTGGAATTTGCTTTCTGATCACTGTCAGGCTTGCAAAGTCCTCATTTAGGGCAAAACATTGCATGCTAACACATACAACAAACCTAGATAAAAGATGCTTTGGAAGGGAGCGGAGTAGAGAAGTAGGTAGGGAGGTCAACTCTTGCCCAGCCAGCCATTTGTTTTTGTTCTAAATCAGCCACAGACGCTGCTTGATTCTGTGTTTCAAATACACACATGCAAGGGTACACACACATTTGGAACTGGGGGGGCGGGGATGGGAAGGGAGAGAGAGAAAACAGTGTGGCAGACATCATAAAAAATGCAACTGAAGAGGTAACAGGGTTTAGTGAGCAGGAAGAGGCTGTGGCAGAAAGCAGTCCAGAATCGGAGGCAGAAGTGGAGGCAGGCTGCTGAAGAAGCCAAGGAATCTCCTCCTTCTGCTGTGACCAGCTCGCCTACTGCTTGGTCTCCCAGAACATAGAGAGGAATTAGAGAGCAGTGGGAAGGTAGGGACCTTCGATCCTCACAACTGCCTCACTGATGCAAGACCAACTGGGAAGAGTTGCAGTGATCACTAGGCCTGTGCTGTTTTGGCTTCTTTGAATAAACAGTTAGCTTCTCGGGCACCAGGTGTTTTATTGCTGACCTGTCCACAACTCTGGGTCCTGAAGACAGCTAAGACATCCCCAACATAATCTGCCTAGCCTCTGCAGTCTGCTCTCAGACCCCCCCTGGCCTGCAATTTGCAGTGGGGGAGAGGAAGCTCCCACTAAATTCAGATCAGGTCCCCGCACAGGCAATTCGTGAAAGGAAAAGCCCGCGCTCAGAGGCAAATGGGATGACAAACATCACGTGTCGCCTGTCCTTACTATCCAAAATCGCAAACCCAGCCACATTTGTGAACTGATGCACATACAAGATGTCAAAAAAAGGGGGGAAATCCTTTGTGGAAGATGTCAGAAAGCAGAGGGGGGAGAGCGGACCCTCTCCGGTGTGCATAAAATAGTTGCTGTTATGAAATTGCTCATTTAGTAATTGTGCATCTTCCACACTCTCATGAACATGATTCTGGATAACAATGGGATCACAGTATATAGATGAGAGTGGGAGCCAGCAAAACATTTTCTCTTTCTCCAGCACAATACAGTGGTACCTCGGGTTAAGTACTTAAATCGTTCCGGAGGTCCGTTCTTAACCTGAAACTGTTCTTAACCTGAAGCACCACTTTAGCTAATGGGGCCTCCTGCTGCCGCCGCACTGGTGGAGCCCGATTTCTGTTCTTATCCTGAAGCAAAGTTCTTAACCTGAAGCACTATTTCTGGGTTAGCGGAGTGTGTAACCTGAAGCGTCTGTAACCTGAAGTGTATGTAACCCGAGGTACCACTGTACAAGGTTCCCTGGTGGGGTAGGGAAGGGCCAAAGGAGAATGATGGGGACAGCCATGTTTGCATTTATCACACCTGTCTCATTCATGCTAAAATGTATCTGAATGCATGTGTGCCTTAATTTTCACATCAAAAGCTGCACACAGGTGAGCAAAGACAAAACCTCTCCTGTGGTCTGCCTTCAGAATTCCACCCCACCCCCCCCAAAAAAAAACCCTATGCCCCTTACTTCCAGTATCAGAGCTGGGAGGAAATTTCCTCAGACAACAGAGCATGAGGTGGGAAGGCAGGGTGAATGCCCACATAATTGCAGCCATCTTTTCTCCATGTAAAAAATAGACTCCATGAGATGGGAGGAGAAGGGCTTTTATGCCTCAAGTTCTTGTATTATGCTACAACAGCAGCAAGAATATTAATAGCTAGAAACTGTAAAAGTGAAACAGTACTGTCATGGAACTGACATCGGAGACCAGCAGAGAGAGAAGTCACCCCGATAGTGCAGGAGAGGGAACCAGCAAGGAGAGAGAGAGGGTTTCCGAGGGGGAAGGGAATCAAGGTGACACCAAGAAGAAAGGAGAGAATGAGAGCACTTTGGAGGGAAAGCTCAGGGACTCTTCCAGTGAGATCAGTGGGGAGAGTGCCGGACCACCACTGGGACACCTACTCTGCGCAGAAGGCTTCCGCGCAGAGAGGCTAGAAGGAGACTGGCTGTCAAGGAATTCTTATGTTGGAAAAAGTTTAGGAAACACCCACTAACGGATTCTGCCAGCGACTGAAGCAGACACACAGGAGTGCGCTTCAGTTAGGGAAAGGTTTAAACAAACAAGCAGTTTAGAGAAGTCGGTGACTTACACACAAGCAACTACAATTCCCATTACAAGTACCAACAAAAAAAGGAATGGCAGGATAAATTATTTGAATATCTTGAACTGGCAAAAAAGACGGATGCGATTAGGAGACATTTGTCGTGGAATTTAGTGTGAGGAGGATGCAGCCCTAAGACACTTCAATATGTCTTTAGGCTTTTTGGGGAGGGGCAGGTAAGTGAGCAGAATGTTTAGCCTTTAACCAAGGAGAGCCAAATTCAAATCCCAGGCTCGGCCCTGAAGCTTCCTAGGTGACCTTTGGCAAGTCACTCATCCATTGTAAGGATTAAAATGGGATAAACCCCCTGCGTTGCTGACGTCGCGCCCCCCCCCCAAGTTCTTTGGAAGAAGGACAAAGACATAATTGCAACAGCCAACACAATTTGATCTTCTGGCTGCAGCCGAAATGGCTTCTTTTTGCATTGTGTTTTCAAGCTTGCTTTCCGCTTTCCAGAACAGCTGATCCAAAACAATCTTAAAATATGCATCTTGTTCTACGAAATGTTGGGAAGGGATGAACAGGCAGGCTAAGAAGCCTTTGGAGAGGCCAGTGGCATGAGTCACTCACTCAGCCCCACTCCAAAGGCAAGGAAAGCACTTCTTAAGAGGTCCCCGGAGGCTCAGGATACGGGCAGCTGCTTCCTGAACAGCACTCACGGGGCAAAAGGCACAAACCCAAGCTATGCTAATCATCTCTGCCATTGCCTGCCATAGCTTTTTTACCCTGTAAGCTGACGTTTGCTGTCATACATACCCCCAGCTGGTGTCTTGAATGGGCCCTGTAGTTCTCCAATGGCAGTCTGGGCCCCCAACCTGGGAAGGCTGCGTGAAAGGTCACCCTTTATTGCTTACAAAGCTCCGGAAACTTGCACAGGTTGGACTTGAGCAAGAAGGTGGGTGAGCCATCAGGAAAGGGGGGGGGAGATCAGAAGGTAACTGAAACCATCAACAGAACTGTACGGAACAACCTTACATTTACAGAGCAAAATATCCTCTTGAATTATACACTCAGAACATGGAACCCCGCAAAAGGACAATATGAGCGGGCTCTCCCTGCCCGTACCACAGCAAAAAGACTGATACTGGTGAACGGGAAAAATAAAAATGTGGCTCCCTCCTACGACTGGACTGAACACTTATACAAGCTCGCAGCATATGAACAACTTGCATATAAATGCAGACTTGCCATGGACAAATTCAGTGATATTTGGAATCCATTATTACAAATACTGCAATAGGTTAAGACATGGGTAGGCAAACTAAGGCCTAGGGGCCAGAGCCAGCCCAATCGCCTTCTCAATCCGGCCCGTGGATGGTCCAGGAATCAGTGTGTTTTTACATGAGTAGAATGTGTTCTTTTGTTTAAAATGCATCTCTGGGTTATTTGTGGGGCATAGGAATTTGTTCATTCCCCCCCCAAAAAAAAATATAGTCCAGCCTCCCACAAGGTCTGAGGGACAGTGGACTGCCCCCCTGCTGAAAATGTTTGCTGGCCCCTGGGTTAAGATCTGGTGAAGTACCGTATACAGTTGGGGGGGGTTCCCTTCCCCCCTTCTACATTGGTTCTGTTTCTGTTTCTCTTTTTCTTTTTCTCTCTTTTATTTACGTCTCGCCATGTTTAGTGCACATATAATTATGTGCTTTTTGAACTTTCGATAAAGATGTTCACTTAAAAAAAGAAGGTTAGCAGCCAGACTCGGCATTACCCTGTTAAGAACAGAGGCAGTGCATTTGTTTCCATGTTAAAGCCCTCTGCTCAAGGGTCACTTTCTCCCCACCTCAAAATGCAGCTCTTAAATGTCTCCCAGCATGTAAGGGGGCTGAAGCACCCCGCCCCAGCCCTCCCTCTTTGCAGTTAAAAGCCTCCCAGGACAGGAAGCAGCTGGTAGTGGTGGGCAAAGGGGAATGGAAGAGGGCCTTGGTTGGGCAGAACATCAACACACATGGTGCGCTGATTGTTACAGTGTGTGGGCGATGCAGCTTTGGAATGCTCCCCACCCAGTCCCCTTCTGTTTCTCAGAACTGAAGGGCAGGTATGGGACATTCCATGGTGCCTATTCCCCTGCCTTTGCCAGCTTCTCCTTCAACAGTGGGTTGGGGTGTGGAATCAGTGTCTTGCTTACATGATGCACACCCAGCACATACAATGAAGATGCTTGCACAAGCAGCACTGGGGGAGAAGAATTTGGATGGAAACCTCCCTAACTCCCTCTCATCTCATGCCAATATTCCTCTCTCCAGCACTGAATTTTCTCTCAGTGGAGAGACCAGTTCTCATCAGAAATCCTTTTTTTATATATACTTTTCAGATTTAGACATTTCACTGATTTTACAATCATTTTGACATTTCAAAACTTGGCCCCCCCCACCTTTCTGTGGTTTCTTGTTTTCAGTATCTTCTGCACATCCAAATTAACTTAATTTGCTCATTTATTCATCTTCTTCAAATATACAGTCATACCTCGGAAGCGGCAAATCGCGACCCGCGCACGCGCAGACGGGGGTTGCATTTGCTTCAGGATGTGAACAGGGCTCCGGAACAGATCCCGTTCACATCCAGAGGTAGCACTGTACACTCTCAAGCAGGGGTAGGCAACCTAAGGCCCGGGGGCCAGATGCGGCCCAATCGCCTTCTCAATCCAGCCTGCGGACAGTCCGGGAATCAGCGTGTTTTTACATGAGTAGAATGTGTCTTTTTGTTTAAAATGCATCTCTGGAATTTAAAATGCATAGGAATTCGTTCAAATTTTTTCCCTCAAAATATAGTCTGGCCTACCACATGGTCTGAGGGGCGGTGGACCGGACCACGGCTGAAAAAGGTTCCTGACCCCTGCTCTTATGAAACTGCAGGTCATTACAATTTCTCATCATAAATCCAAAGGAACTGCATCCCTAGATTCCAGCATTGGAAGTTACCGCCAGATTGTAGGCAAGATGGAATTCTTTCAGCCCTGAGCCAAAATATTTAGACCTGCTGAATTTTTGGAAGTTTCATAGGTGAAAACACTCCCCAAAGGACGGTAGTAGCAGTGTGGGGGGGGGTGTTTAATTTAAATAATGTGTGGCTTTCCGTAAATATGAGGTGGCAGAAACTTTTCTTCTTTTAAGCCATTGTGTAGCACATGTCCCAGTGAGGCTGCTGTGCCGTGACAACAGAGTCATTCTGTCCCAGGGAAAGAGTGTGGTCAGGTTCTGCCCAGCATTGACCTGAAGCAATGGCAAAACAATGGTGGGGGTGGGGGCAAAACAAAACCCCTCATATTTAAGGCAAACTGAGCATTTTAAAGATTTGCTTGCCCACCCCTGAAAGTCATTGAATATCCCCACCCTCTCTTTCACTGGGATCAAATGATTCCACGATAGTAAGGGTGGGGGTGGTATTGACACACCCATAACTTCTCCTTGAATATATCCAGCAAGCTAATGGTGTTGCTGCCTTGCTCTGGCATTCAAGGCCAAATCAACATGTGGTTGCAGTCATGCTGCTTTGGGTGAGTCATGGGCTGTGGAAGAGCCAGTAGGCTGAAATTCAATCCTGCCAAAACAGACAAGCTACAGATGGGTGGTTTGTGTGACCAGGGAGGGGATGCTCAAACTGTTCTGGATGGGGTTGCATTCCACCTAGGTAAAAAAAGGTAAAGGTAAAGGACCCCTGGACGTTTAAGTCCAGACAAAGGCGACTATGGGGTTGCCGTGCTCCTCTCGCTTCAGGGCAAGGTAGCCGGTGTTTGTCCACAGACAGCTCTCTGGGTCATGTGGCCAGCAGGACTAAACCACTTCTGGCACAACAGAACACCGTGACGGAAACCAGAGCGCACAGAAACACCGTTTACCTTCCTGCCACAGCGGTTTATCTACTTGCACTGGAGTGCTTTCAAACTGCTGGGTTGGCAGGAGCTGGGACAGAGGAACAGGAGCTCACCCCGTTGTGGAGATTCGAACCGCCAACCTTCTGATCGGCAAGGCCAAGAGGCTCAGTGGTTTAGACCACAGCGTCACCTGCGTTTCCACCTAGAGAATCAGGCTCACAGTGTGGGGCTGCCAAGGGATCCACTTGTGTCTCCTTGGGACCCCAAGCATGGCATGCCGCAGCTTTCAGCATCCAAGGCTCATGTGCCAGCTATGCCCCCTCCTGGATTGAAATGCCTGGCTGTGGTTCTCGGTACTTTGACATCCTCTAGACTCAACCATTCTAAGTATATAATGTGCAAGGCTGCCTTTGAAGACTACTCATGTTATTCAAAAACACAGCTCTGAGATAGTAACTGGGACCAGTCAACAGGAACCCGTTTTAAAACAGCTCACCAGCTTCGGCCTCAGCCTAGTATACCTGAAAGAGCGTCTCCACCCCCATTGTTCAGCCTGGACACTGAGGTCCAGCTCTGAGGACCTTCTGGCAGTTCCCTCACTGCAAGAAGTGAGGTTACAGGGAACCAGGCAGAGGGCCTTCTCGGTGGTGGCACCCGCCCTGTGGAACGCCCTCCCTTCAGATGTGAAGGAAATAAACAACTATCTGACTTTTAGATGACATCTGAAGGCAGCCCTGTTTAGGGAAGTTTTTAATGTTTGTTGTTTTATTTTGTTTTTCATATTCTGTTGGGAGCTGCCCAGAGTGGCTGGGGAAACCACAATTACCTTGAATTTCTGCTTAACCCTCAAGAAAGAAGGGCTTTTTCACAGGTTTAATTCAAATCCATCAAACCACCTTTGGGGAAGGTTCTCCAGCAGGGTGGAAGGAGAAAACACCTGCCCGTGTGAAGACCGCTTGGTGGAAACCCTTACACATATGGTTCTTAATTGTAAACTATATGCTGATCTCCACCAGCAAGTTCTAGATCAACTCTGCATCCCCAAATGGAAACCAGCGCTGGAGGTCATACATTTTCTATCACTGGGGAATGATCAGGAGCTCACCAAGTTAATGGCTAAATATCTCTATTTGGTTTTTTGTCGTCAAAATACACTGCAGACGTCTGATCTCCCTGGAGACCTAGAGATGTGACGATAGACTGCTCTGCCTCCTTTCTTTTAGCAAATGTTTTGTGCCACTGGGGAAGTGGTAATTCTGTATTGATCTGTTTTAGATGTTTGTATGTGATGCCAATAAAAGGTTTGATGATGACTATTCTGTTGGGAGCTGCCCACAGTGGCTGGGGAAACCAGCCAGATGGGCGGGGTATAAATAAAATAATAATAATAATAATAATAATAATAATAATAATAATAATAATAATAATAATAGTTGTTGTTGTTGTTACTGATGAACTGCTCCCCTGGCTGCCAGTTTGCTTCTGAGCAGAATTCAAAGAGCTGGTGCTTACCTTTAAAGTCACTAATGACTTGGGAAGCTGGGCCTTGAAGGAACACTTTCACCCACACAACAGTGCCTGAACACCAAGTTCATCAGAGGTGGGCCTCATCCAGGTCCATCTCCCCTCCCTGCAGCCTGGTAAGTTCTAGTGAGTGGCTAACTCATCACAAGATTAGCCTCTCCAGGGAGGTCTACTAGATAGAGCTGCCCTTCTGTTTCAGAAGAAGACTAAAGACTTTTAAAGATATAGATCATGGGTTGGCAAACTAAGGTCCGTGGGCCGGATCAGGCCCAATTGCCTTCTGGATACGGCCCGCGGACGGTCTGGGAATCATCGCATGGGTCGCCAGCGCACACATTCTTTCCCTCTCCCTCACACGGTGGCGGCGCCCAGTGGCGTAGCGTGGGGGGTGCCAGGGGTGCCAGCCGCACCGGGCGCAACATTTGGGGGGCGCGCGTTTGGCCGGCCCTCCTTGAGGAAGCAGGAACCCCACTGTCCAGGCGGAGAGACCTCCTCCCGCCGCCAGCCTTCGGAAGGCTACTCCGAAGCCTGCGGTGGGGCAGAGAGCAGTGGCGTAGCGTGGGGGGTGCAGGGGGTGCACGCCGCCTGCCATGCCGCCCTGGCTGCTTCAACCGCGTCCGACAGCCAGCTCAAGGCTCCTTCCGGCCGGGTCTCCCGACGGGGCGCTGCGGGCGGAGGCTCCGGCACCAAGCGCCACGCCGCCCAGGCTCGGGTCGCTGTCTGGACGTGCGCAGCCCGCCAAACGCGCCATCGGCGGCGCTCTAGTGCCTGCGTGCCAAGACCGCCCACCCGCCCCGACAGGCCCCCCTCACCCGCGCCGGAGGCCGGCCGACGCACTGGCCCCAGAGCCGCCCCCTCCCCGCGCCAGAAAGAAGCCCCCTCCCCGCGCCAGAAAGAAGCCCCCTCCCCGCGCCAGAAAGAAGCCGCGTCGGGACTAGCCGGGCCAGGGAGGGAGACTGAGAAGGCTGTGCCGCGACGCCCAAAGATGCGCGTCTTGGCGCAAAGTGGCCCGCGGCACCCAGACGCGGAAGGGACCCTCTCCCCCTGACCCGCCACTGAACTGCAATTTCCAGCTCCCTTGGCAAATCCCAGTCCCCAATCCCCAAGATGCTTTATTTGAGGCAGGGGTCCTTTAATTGCAAAAACAACACCACGGAGGGCAGTAGTCACCACGACATTTGCCCCAGAGTAGAGCCGTCAGTATTAATGACCATGGTTAGGGGTTAGGGGGTGCAAATTACTTGCCTTGCCCCGGGTTTGGAGGCGCAAATTACTTGCCTTGCTGATAACCCACGCTACGCCGCTGGCGGCGCCTCCTCCCTCCCTCCTCCTGGATTCTCCCTGCCCTGCCTAGAGGAGGAAGGGGGCTGGGCTTTGCTGGTGCCAGCAGCAGCAGCAGCAGCACTCAAGCGGCTGCCATTTTAAGCAGCCCCTCTCAAGAGCCCTTTCACGTACCACTCATCGTTCTGCCGTAGCCGCCAGCCCCTGCAGCTTGCAGGACACAGGTAAGCAGCCACTGGGGCTCGTAGTGCTCTTTTATCTCCCCCCTCCCTCAAAAACTATACTCCGCCCCCCCCCCACAAGGTCTGAGGGACAGTGGACCGGCCCCCTGCTGAAAAAGTTTGCTGACCCCTGATCTAGATTGCAGCTGGCTTTATTCTGTTGCTGTACTGCCCCACCCCCATTCCCTTACTTCCCCCCTCTCCCTGGTAACTTTTCATTTGCTGTATAAGAAATGCATAGCTTTATACATAACCAATTAAGCAACAGAGAAAACAGCATTACAGAGATGCTGAATGAGTAAAAAATGATAAACCAGAATACAGAAATGCAGTCGTGAATTCAGAGAATGTCGAATAGAATGCATATATCCCATTTTTATTCCCTTAATGACTTTTTATCCCTTGTTTTATTATAAATATATGCTTTTATTTTATTTTTCAGTTGTATTGAAATTGGATTTTTTTGTAAACCACTTTGAGGGTTTTTAATAAAAAATCGCTATATAAAAACCATAAAAGCACAAATAAATGGCACTTTGCTCCACCCAAATAACCTTCACTTTATCTCTAGGGCTCCCTTACTTCTGCCTACATATCCCCACACTTTCTAATTTAGACCTTTTCATTGGATTGCCCTCCCTGGAGGCTCACCCAGTTCCAAATTTAGGGTGTCTTACCAGGGCCAGGTGAAGAAGACCTTTCTGTTTTGCCCAGATTCCATAAATGTTACCTACTCTGGTTTTAATCCAGTGAGCACTTATTGATCCTGACGCTTTTTGTTGCTCTGAATTGATTCTGCGCTCTGCTGTGTAAATTTTATATCGTCGTAACTGAGTTTTGCTTGATAATGCTTTTATGACTCTGTGAGCAGCATCAGAAGCGATTCTAAATAACAAAAAAAGAGGTGAGCATGCTAAGTCTTAGGTGGAATCTACACACATATAAAAACTATTCTGAAAAGGTGTTTTTTAAAGCATTTTTAAAAATAAATTTAATTTTCCATAAGGCTCAACATCACCACCTAGTGTCACATTGTATATTGCACTTAAAACACACTTAAAATGTTTTATTTGCAGCTGTATAGCTGAGTCCTTAGTCATATAAACTCTGGCTGGGAGAGCAGGGATTATCTCTTAGGCAAGCAACCTCTCTCCCAGCAACATCACCAAGTTAGCTCAAGCAAGAGCAAGAATGATATCCCTAAGCAAACTCTGGATCTGTACACAATCCCTGAAACCTGAAGAACAGGACAAGACTCACAATTGCTGCTATGAGACTCAGTGGAGCTGAGCTGGTCAGATGCAATCCTGCCCGCTTGCCTGCCTGCCTAATGTTGCTTCAAGCCTGTGCCTTTGCCTTGTGAGCTTTCTTTTTCATATTATATTCATTACTGCACATTATCATCACTTCCATGCAACTGATAATGCTCTTGGGATGCTTGTGTATGCGTGCAAATCTGTTTTCAGTACAATAACTTCCCTGAGCATTAAAAGAGAGGTACCCAGCCAATTGTTCAATGCTACCATTATATATCTGAGCAAGAATACCCACCAGTTTGATCTAATCCCCCTCCATACCAAACCAGAGCCTGAAGGAGAACAAGTATTAAGAACCCTATTGGTCAAACGAAAGGCATTCCACTTTCCAACCCTCCAAAAGCCTCCAACAGAAGGCAGCCCGGTGCCTCCAAACCATTTTCAAGTGAAAAGTGAGTCTAAACACTGATGGACACTTTTTATGGTGTGCAATCAGCATGGTTAGACTATAGCTGGGGGTCAAGAACAGCACCTCGTATCTGTCCATCTCATCAGAAGTGACCAAATGACCTCAAAAAGTCCAATGTCTATCTTTCTAGCTGGATAAGTTCCAGGGAAATCCTGTCCAATGCTCTAACTAGGAATGACAGCTACTTCCTCCCCTTCCCTCCATGCAGATACCACTTGGAAAAAGATTTGGGATGGATCTAATTGCAATCACCAGGCTTGGATCTATTACAGAAACTGATTGCACTCAGACATATAAATCTGGCCGTTAATGGCCCGAGGGAGGACCCGAACAAAGAACTGGATTGCCTTGAACGCTTGAGACAATGGCAAACTATGTCAGCCACTGTAAGGTTGTGCTCAGCGGGCCTTTGGCTATGCCTAATGCAGCGGGTGGCGCTGTGGGTGAAGCCTCAGCGCCTAGGACTTGCCAATCGTCAGGTCGGCGGTTCAAATCCCCGCGGCGGGGTGCGCTCCCGTCGTTCGGTCCCAGCGCCTGCCAACCTAGCAGTTCGAAAGCACCCCCGGGTGCAAGTAGATAAATAGGGACCGCTTACTAGAGGGAAGGTAAACGGCGTTTCCTTTTTTTTTAAATGATATTTATTGGGGGGGGGAATTAAAATTACAGAAAAAACACAGCAGAAAAAGAAAAAAAAAAGAGAACAAAGGAAAACAAACCACATCACACAATGTAGGTTCAAAAAAAAAACCCAACAAAAATACACCACAAACAGATAAAAACAAATCCATCATTCTTGAATCTTCAACTTTCATTACCTTAATTCTTTGACCTCCTCCTCCTCCCTTTTTTTGTATCCTAGTTATTAATTATCGCAGCAAATCCTTTCCATATTTCATAATATTCTATCATTACATTACCTTAATCTGTTTTCATCTTATCTTATAGAAAACCTTAAAACTTAAAACTTAAATCTTATTTTTACCAACTTCTCATAACCATAATATTCTTGCCTAATTCATTAGACATTTTTGCTAGAGCCAAGTAGTTACTTTCCAACATTTTTCTAACATTCATCAATTTTATAAACCAATCCTAGTAAAAAAATAAATAAATAAAAACAATCCAATCTTCATCCAGCGTCCCTTCCTCCTGGTCCCGGGTTTTGTCAGTCCTTTTTATCCATTGATCTAGCGCATTAACCTGGTAACCTTATATCCGAGGCCCTTAAGTCTGTTCCATGTCCCTTCCGCGGCTCTTCTTCATATTCTCCTTTCACTCGTGGGAACCCCAGCTTAGTAATGTTTTTTACCCTTTTCAACAAATCAGCCCCTTTTCCAAAGTCCAGACTAAACTCCATGTAGTATTTAAAAACATATTTCAGAATCCCTCCAAGATTAAGAGCCTCCACAGCCCCAAACATCTCACGGCCCATTGCCAGACTTGGAAAGTCCAAACATCCCTGCATAGGGGGGTCTATCCAACCCCCCATTTCAAAACCAGTCCAAACTTTATCTTTCCAAATCTGGCTTTTTCCAAGTTCATTTGTCAAATCCAAAAGTTCATGTTCCTGCAGGGCCACAGCTCCCTCCATATCTGGCGCCCAAGATTCAGCAACATCTTCTCTCTTCTGTTCTGTCAGGGCACACTCCTGATCCAATTCCTGGGTGGGCTCCACATAGTTTCCCACTGCCTCTTCAAAAATTCTGACCGCATTAGTCATCAAATCCGTATTCTCATTTAACTGTTCCAGTAGGGCATTTATTTTACAGAGAGCACACAGCAGAGCCTCTGAATACATTGTCCTACAAGGTCACAAGTCTATTCCCACGATTGTAATCTGTAACAGCTGCAAGCTCCCTGAAATTAGTTACAGTTTCACAGTCTCCCTCTAGGGGGAAAACTTCTATTTGTTCTTTCTTTTAAGGACAAATTTAGCAACAAAATTTCCTCTTTGAGATATTATGTCCCTATTTGTTCCTTTAAAATGTGAAAGGGAACAGTGGAGTCACTATGTTTCTCTTCTTAACTATCTGTCAAAAGCGTTTGTCTCTGGTCAATGAGCTTCAAACGTCAGTCCTGACACCCTGCTCCAGGATCAGGACGGTGGAAAGTTACTTTACTTTAAACTCACTTCTGCAGGTTTAAACAGTCCAAAAAAAGGGTCCCCCTTCTTCTTCTGCTTCCGAAGGGGGGGGGGGTTCAACAATTTTAAATGATGAAAGTTAATCTTTTAGAAGCGATTTTCTGAGCTCTAGTTTACGTTGTCTTTGCTTTATTCTGTCTACAAAGAAACGGAAGGCTGACTTCCTGTTTAGACCTTCCCGTTTCAGTGCCAAATTGAAGTAAATTTTTAAGTCCAATTCCTTTCTACTCGCAAATCCTTATTTAAAGTCCAATTGTCCGAGATTTAAGTACTCACAGGTGATTATTTAGAAGCCAAATTGTCCCAGGAAAAAGGCAGCGCTCTCCGGCAACGGCTATGTGGCTTCGCTCCACAGAAAAAGTGGTTGACTCTCAGCACCGCGCCACTTCCCCCTCTTCGCTTCGGAGCCCGTTAGTGGGTTCCTTTGCGGGTTGGGGGGCGCTAAGGGTGCCCGCTGAGTCCCATGGTCACAGGCTTCATCTGCCTGTGATTTTTCAAAGGGTCCCCGCTTCGCCGTAGCGGAAAAGACCCGTTTCGTGCGGAGCTAGTCCCTCCAGATAAGAGGGAGTCCGCCATTGCCGATGGCGCCACCCCGGAAGTCGGTAAACACGTTTCCGTGTGCTGCGCTGGCTCGCCAGATGCAGCTTGTCACGCTGGCCACGTGACCCGGAAGTGTCTTCGGACAGCGCTGGCCCCCGGCCTCTTAAGTGAGATGGGCGCACAACCCCAGAGTCGGACATGATTGGCCCGTATGGGCAGGGGTACCTTTACCTTTAATGCAGCGGGTGGCGCTGTGGGTTAAACCACAGAGCCTAGGACTTGCCGATCAGACGTTCAGCGGTTTGAATCCCCGCGACGGGGTGAGCTCCTGTTGCTTGGTCCCCGCTCCTGCCAACCTAGCAGTTCAAAATCACGTCAAAGTGCAAGTAGATAAATAGGTACCGCTCCGGCGGGAAGGTAAATGGCGTTTCTGTGCATTGCTCTGGTTCGCCAGAAGCAGCTTAGTCATGCTGGCCACATGACCCGGAAGCTGTACACCGGCTCCCTCAGCCAATAAAGAGAGATGAGCGCCGCAACCCCAGAGTCGTCTATGACTGGACCTAATGGTCAGGGGTCCTTTTACCTTTAATGCAGCAAAAACATGTCTTTGTCAGAAATGTCTTGCACCCACAGACACTTGCTAGCATTATGGCACACAAGGTGTGGCGCTGAAACATACAATCTGGTCATGCCCTATAGTGGCACTGTTTTAGATGGAAGCCATTCTCCATATTAGTTTGGTCCTGGGAAAATTTATTGGATGCTCAAGTTATATTCCAACTCTGTGGGCCTTGGCATTGGGGCAACTTAAGTGGACTATTGCACACCCTGTTGGTGGCCAAGAGGCTTCTGGGAGGAACCTATGTCTGCACTGATTGCTCAGCGGTCGGAAGACTTACCTACCATTGCAGGATATGAAAGAGCTGTCTTTGGCGGGTGGCACAAAGAGAATAAACACTCAGGAATTTGGGATCTGTACTTGGAATTGTTTGCATGAATTACATGCCCAGTGGGCATTTTCCTGCCCCACTTTCCCTCCCCCCCCCAAGCTTCAGTGGTGCAATTAGTTAATTTTGCACCCTGGACTTTATGGCCTTCGGGAGATATGGGGTTAGGCAGACATGGGTGTTACTTTGGTTATCAATTGCACAGTTTCTTGTCTTCCCACTCATTTGTGGGGAGGGGGCTGGGCTGTGGGACCTAAGCTTTGGCCAAGAGATCCAGCCATATGTGCAACCTCGAATGGCTTTGCCCTGCTGCTTGCTCATCCTGGCTCTCATCACATGGAAGCAGAAACTGGGCGCATCAAGAGGCATGGTTCCAGAGCACGATTTGGGGTGGGTGGGGAATGATTATTCTTCAGAATTACCGGGAGGGTCCAACCAGCTCGCTGGTTCAACAGTATGAGGCTGTATTACTCACCACCTCCAAAGAGTTGAAAGGGGGATGACTCTGGTGCTGCAATTGTCTTGTTTTTGCCTCTAGTAAACAACTTCCATCATTATGTTTGGGGCCGATGCTTTGCTTAAACCACTTTCAGCTCTCACAGAACCACAATTCCTCTGTCATCTGTTGTCTAAAACCATTAAAATGGGGGCAGTATGCTGGGTAGACGTGCTAAAGACAGACATCCCTTTGCTTTAACGAGGGATTGCTCATGGTAATGTTATGAACACAGCTCATTTATTATAAGGCACACCCCCAACTCTTCTTGAAGCAGCCATCCTTTTTTCCTTTCCTTTTCCCCCAATAGTCTTCCACCTCCCTCCTTCCTTGGAGGTTTTTAAGCAAAGGTTGGATGGCCATCTGTCATGGGTGCTTTAGCTGCATTGCAGGGGGTTGGTTGGACTAGATGACCCTTGGGGTCCCTTCCAACTATGCAATTCTATGATTCTACTGAGGGCTCATCCACACTTAGCTTTTGCCCTGCGATTTCCAGGCACAGGTCCATTCTTTAAAGCTCCACGTCCAAGCACATTTCTTTTTACCTGTCACTTTCCCCTTTCCACTCTTTCATGCTGAATCGGAACAAATGGCAATTCACACTTTCCACTGATTGCCATTTGCTCCAATTCAGTGGTAAAGAGTGGGTTTTTCTGGGGAAAGCTTCAGGGTGGGGGGGAAATTGCCTGGACCCAGAGCTTTAAAGCATAGACCCATTCCTGGAAGCGCAGCACAAAATGAAGTCTGGGTGAGCCGTGAATCTGAAATGGTGAAAAGAGAGCCGGGGAGAATGTGTTCTAGCCCCTCCTCCCCAGCACAACCTGCCTCCTTCCCGCCCCCCTGGTCTGACAAACTCCTGTCTTCCGATCCTTCTCCCCCTCCTCCCCCAGGTGCAGCGGCCCCTTTAAGACAGCTCCGTCCGGCTGCCAAGCACACAAGGATCCAATTAGGTCCTGCCTGCAAGACCTGGAAGCTCGGCAGCTGGGTGGGGTCCCCCTGGAAGCCTGCCTTTCTCGATCAGCTTCTTCCGCTCAGATAGTATGATGGCAGGGGGGTGGTCCACTTGGATTGGGACTTCATGGCTGGCTGGCTGGCAGGCGGGTGCTGCTGGTTCATAACCAGGTCCATCAGTCGGTGCCAAGATCCAGGTGAATCTGGCATTGTGCATTTGAAAAAGAACCCTTCAGCCCTCCCTAACCTGCAGAGGCTGGGGGAGGAAATTCTATTTCCTGGATTCCAATCTGGAGTGAGGTGACAGAGATATAAGAACCTCCGCTTAGCATTTTTAATGAAAATGCAATCTGTGGACAGTTTGCCTGCTCATAACCAGGCGTATGCCTCCAAGATAGCCTATCCAGGTCACAACTGAAAGCCAGAGAGCATGGAAGAGGCAAAGAAGGGCAGAGCAAGGGAGATTCTCCACTGCTCCTCTTCTAATCTCTAAGGATTAAGGGCAAACTGAGAGTCAGGGCCAGGAGCCTGTTCTGTTCCTTGGCAAATAACATTCAGGACAATGGAGCTCACCTGGGACAATTGTCAAGGCAGCAACAAGCACCCTCTAGACCAGTGTTTCCCAAACGTTTTTGGGCAACGGCACACCTGTTTACCGGAAAAAAATCTCGCGGCACACCACCATTAAAGCCCCGCCCCGTGACGTCAGCGCGCAGCGTCACGCCGGGAGGGACGCACAAAAGTGAAAGTTTTTTCCCTCCCCCTTGCCGGGGTGGGAGGAGGCAGCAGAGCGAGGGCAGCTGAGGCTGTTGTGGTGGTGGCGGCGATAGCGGGCGGAGGAGGGGGCGGCGGCGGCGGGAGTTGCTGCTGCTGCTGTTGCTGCTGCTGCCCGGACATGCCGGCCTCCTCCTCCTCCGCTGTCTCGCGCTCCTCCCTTTTGCGCGCGCTGCCCCGCCGCTCGGCACCACCACCGCGGAGCCGCCCCCGGCTCGACGCGGATCCTCGCCGCCGCCGCCTCTCGCCGCCCGACTCGCCCGCCTCCCTCCCACGGCACACCAGCCAACGTCTCACGGCACACTAGTGTGCCGCGGAACACCGGTTGGGAAACACTGCTCTAGACCTTCCCACCTTGACCTGGGACAGGGGCCTCAAAGTGGGCTGGAGGGTGCTTAGAGAGGAATCTGCCCTGCTGCCCAGCTTTGGTGAAGACCAGTTGCTTCTGGGGGACATTAGATGAAGCCACTGTCTGCTCCCTTTTCCTTGTTTTACTCCCTCTTCCTTTGCACTCAGCCATGGGGACCAGAAACAGGGTGCGCTGTGAATTCCAAGCCATTGCCTCTCCCCGGAAACGAAACAAGGGGAAAGTGCAAAAACTCTATAAAGATTTTCTGTCCAGCCCACCTGTTCATCTTATGCCATTCAGGAAGAGAGCACAGTTGAAAGTCAGAGCAGTGCACAGTGAACATGAGGATGACCAGGTGGTGCTTTGCTCCTTGGGCCAAGCTAAACGTGACACCATCCACACGACTGGTGCATTTTTAAAAGAGAAAAGCTGGTATGGAGCCCTCTGCACTGACTGGGGTTGCAAAGACTTAAAGCTTCCCTGCCTGCCTGACCCTCCCACCGGGGTCCCAATCCGGAAGAACCCCACACCTGCTGCTGACATATAAAAAAAGCATTCACACCAATCACATGAACGTTGTCTCATGTGGCCCTTGTTTTTACTGTGCTCCCAGCAGCCGCTTGGTTTGAAGACAGTCCCAATGTAGAGGATTGACCCAACTGGAGGAGTTCCCTGCCTTGAGTCACCAAGGCCTGCAAGGGTGTTCAGCAACTTGCCTGCACAGGAAGCAGTGAGAAAAAGTCAACTCCATCCAGTAATGGTGAAGGTAAAGGACCCCTGGATGGTTACGTCCAGCTAAAAGGAACTGTGGGGTTGCGGCGCTCATCTCACTTTCAGGCTGAGGGAACCAGTGTTTGTCCACAGACAGCTTTCTGGGTCACGTGGCCAGCATGACTAAACCACTTCTGGCGCAATGGGACACCATGACGGAAACCAGAGCGCACAGAAATGCCGTTTACCTTCCTGCCAAAGTGGTACCTATTTATCTATTTGCACTGGTGTGCCTTCAAACTGCTGGGACAGAGCAACGGGAGGTCACCCCGCCGCAAGGATTTGAACCACCGACCTTCTGAGAAGCACACGGACCATCTCAGCAGCAGGCCTTTGAAGAGACCTGAATAAGGGGGTGGGGGAAGCTTCTATTGGAAATTGTGTCTTAGTTGATAAATCACAACATCTAAGTTTGCAGCATTAACGGAAGAGGAGCATTAATTCCATCCTTTGCCTCTAAGGACTACAGGTATGAGGAGGAGGTGAAAGAATGCTAAGAGGTACCCGTGTTGCAGCCAATGATCCTAATGGACTGCCTCTGGAGAACACACCGTGCCTTTTCTTAAGGGCTCTCTCTACTGTCCTGGTGTGCAGTCGTGCTTGTAAAGGGCAAGTGGGCATTTGGTTACACGCTCACAACACATGCAAGACAAGGGAAGGCCTTTGTACTAGGGAAGGATGCCCACAAGCATCTCTCGGGGGTGGGAGGGGAAAGTCAATGGCCTGAACCATTTTGCTGGGAGTGTTAGTGGAAAGGAGCAAGTTTCTAGCTTCAGGGCAAGAGGAGTGGAAGTGCAAAAGAAAAGGCCCATTTGAGCTTGGCTGGCCACTCCCCAAACCTTTCTTGCAGTGTGGGAGATGGGTGGGAGAGAGGAGGAGGAGGAGGAGGAAGGACTAGTTTTTAATAAGTGTCTCCAGCTGGCATGAAAGAGCCAATTGTGTGATCTTGCCGAACTCCCAAGACCTCCTTATACAATGAGCCCCTTCAGCCCACAGAGCTGAAATCTGCTACCTTTTGCCCTGCAGGCAATGCTTGCTTGCTTCTGGAGCTCTGCAAAAGCATTAGACCCCTTCTGCACAGCTCTTCAGAGGAACAGGTGCTGCCCCCTTGGGAAGAGGGGTGCAACTTTGGCAAAGCCAGAGCATGAGGTTGGTGTGGAAAAACACACAGCAGCAGGGGTGGGTTGGTGGGGAGACTGACGTTCATCACAACAGACAAGAGTCCAATGCTGAACAGAACCAGGGTGGAAGAAACACACCATGTAGGTTTTTTGCCTCTACGGGGGGGGGAGGCAATCTTGAATTTGACATCTCCATCCTGCTTTGCTGTGGGATATGATCATTGGCTATCACTCCAAGAGAGAAGGCACCTGTTCTTGTGAAGTCAATAGGCCACTCAGGAGCTGAGGAATGCTGGGCTGCAGAAGAATTCTGACTCAAGACTCAACCAGCTGAGTCGGGAAGAGATGATTATTCCCTGTGCGTAGACATCTCTTGCCAAACCTTCTTTCCCTAGATCTTCCTCCCTGCTAATCTATCAAATTAAGATTGCAAGAAAGTTCCCAAGTGGAGAACCATCAGGCAAAAGGAGCCTATTGTATTTTTGTGTTGGCCTGCTCTCATTTAACCCGATAACATAATCAGCACTTTCTTGGTGCTGAATTTGAAGTTCGTTGGCACGGGACTTCCTATGCCTTGGTGCAAAATCATTTTCAAAGAGCATATGGGCCATGGCTTCTATCAAATATAAACATTACACTGCATGCCATCTTCTTCCCTTGAGTTTCAAGCCCAAGTGCAATCCAGTGTGGTGTAGTGGTTAAGAGCGGTAGTCACGTAATCTGGGAAACCGGGTTCGCGTCTCCGCTCCTCCACATGCAGCTGCTGGGTGACCTTGGGCCAGTCACACTTCTGTGAAGTCTCTCAGCCCCACTCACCTCACAGAGTGTTTGTTGTGGGGGAGGAAGGGAAAGGAGAATGTTAGCCGCTTTGAGACTCCTGAAGGGGAGTGAAAGGCGGGATATCAAATCCAAACTCTTCTTCTTCTTCTTCATCCTTCACTTCAGTATCAGTAAAAGCATGGTCTATGCATTCTAAGGTTCACAATTAAAGTGAGTTGGCTTGAGATGTGCTCAGCTATCATCTGCATCATCTTTTGAGGGTGCCCAGTTCCGCCAGTGTTGACAGCAAAAGTAGTCCCCACTGAAAGAAGCTGCCCCCTCAGGTTTAAGTTTCTGGGTAATATTTATTTGGTGGACCATACAGAACAGGACCATACAGAACCAAGGCAGAGACATCACCTTTCCAACAAAGGTCCGTATAGTTAAAGCCATGGTTTTCCCAGTAGTGATGTATGGAAGTGAGAGCTGGACCATAAAGAAGGCTGATCGCCAAAGAATGGATGCTTTTGAATTATGGTGCTGGAGGAGACTCTTGAGAGTCCAGTGGACTGCAAGAAGATCAAACGCATCCATTCTTAAGGAAATCAGCCCTGAGTGCTCACTGGAAGGACAGATCGTGAAGCTGAGGCTCCAATACTTTGGCCACCTCATGAGAAGAGAAGACTCCCTGGAAAAGACCCTGATGTTGGGAAAGATGGAGGCACAAGGAGAAGGGGACGACAGAGGATAAGATGGTTGGACAGTGTTCTCGAAGCTACCAGCATGAGTTTGACCAAACTGCGGGAGGCAGTGGAAGACAGGAGTGCCTGGCGTGCTCTGGTCCAGGGGGTCACGAAGAGTCGGACACGACTAAATGACTAAACAACAACAACAGAACTGATCCCATTTCACCTTGAGCAAGCCTGTTTCTCTACTGGACAATCCTGAGCGATACCAGAGAACTTGGTGGTGGGAAGCCAGACCCACCCAGAGGAGGAATGGCCAACTAAGAATGGGTGGACTTTAAAACCAAGAGGAATGTGAGCTTTTTACAGGACCGTCTTGCTCCCTCCCCCTTAGGATGAAATTCTAAGTTGGTGCTCGTAACATTTCCCACCCAATAGCCCTGCCCTCTGCATCCCCATATGTAGGGCTGGAATTCTAACTCAAGCAGCAGAGAGGCCCCACATCAAATTGTGGCTCCTTGCAGGCCCTCATTTGGCATTAATCAAGAGACAAGCCAAACAAACATATGCCAAAAAATATATAGGAGATTTTCTGGAGTCTGCTGCAGTCTATTAAATTGGGCCAAAAGACAATATGGGCTTGTGTGTCTGTCTTTTGCTTTCAAACAAAATTAATGAACTGAAAGTTAGTTTTCTAAATATTTCGCTTGCTCTCTCTTTCTGTTGTTTTCCACAAACCTAACTCAAGTGTTAAGTACTTGGGCTGTGTTCACACTCCCGTTTCCTGTGCAGTAATTTCTTTTCCAGTGCAGGGTTTAATCCATGTTCACATGGCACTATCCAAAATGCGCATCTGTCTGTCTCAAGAGACAATGGATTGTGCCTCAAAATACTACTATTTGATGTGTTGTTTCTCAAACCGACTGGAGTTCTTAAGCTGTTCCTAATACAACTCTACGTAAGGGGCAAACACCTTTGACAGGGTATAGACATCCCGGCTGGCCGATGCTCCCTGGGGTGAACCCAAACGGAAACTAATCTGACACTAATGAAGCTGTGCTGACGTGAACATCTAGAGAGGAAAGAGATGTGAAATGCCTGAGACCCCGAGAGCAACTTCGCTAAGGTGGTAATGTGAACAGACCCTAAGACCCCAAGATAACAAAATAGGCTGGACCCACCATTTAAAATAAGTAGATAGGCTGGTCTTATTGCACCCTCTCTTCCAGAATTCCAACCCTGTCCATACGAATATTCATCCAGTAAGTCAAGCAATAGAGCTGTGAGTTAAGGCACTGCACTCCTCTGCCCCAGCACAAAATTTCTTCTTTGTGTCTTTGGCTAATTTGGAGTTGGGACAAAATCTGTGTTGTTACTGGCTGCTTTCTGCAAAGATCTATCTGTAAAAGGACAGCTTCTGGGACCAAGGTAGTGTCAGAAACTTTGATATAAAAGCTAGGTGCCAAATGGCTCCTTAAACCAGGGCTACATTTGCCAAAATGGAATGCCTAGTTGCCATTTTGGGGCCAGATACGACTTTTGGGTTCCTGAAATCCATTCTGATTGTGCAGATAAGATATAGCAGATAGAATTCTACAGGATACGTTGCTAGTGTGTAAAAACAGTCAAGATCCAAGGATCCCCAGGCATGCACCTCCAGGTTGTGGAGATGTCAAGTGCCACCCTGGTGCCCGGGCATATTCACTTGGTCGCAAGTGGCCGATAAGCCAGGTTCAAACTGTACCTGGCGCCTGGCAAATTTCAAATGCTGGGCCAGAGTGACACTTTGAGAGCCCTTCTCCTCTCACTGGAGAATTTGGTGTGGCTAATTCTCATGCCCTGAGAATCAGAGAGACAGTATCATTTTGTCAGACAAGACACAGGACAGAGCGCACACACACACTGAAAAACCAGAAGCCTCCTCCACTTCATTTTACAGTCGTATGTGTGTGCAAAAGGGCTTTCTATAGCCACTGCCTGTCACCACCAATAAGCCAGGCTCAATTAGACCTTCAAGCCATCCACAGAAGACCATTAATTAGTTAATTCTTAATCACTCTCTAATCGGCTCATGCCCCCCCCCCCCCGCTCCCCCAGCTGTGATCCTGCTCCTCACACAGTAGGGGATATCTGCAGGTCACAAGAACAGGGTGAGGCCAGGACACAAACTACTGCTCCAGACATACCTGCTTTCTCACGAAAGCCCCCACTGCAACCATCTTTATCACCATGTCCCCAGGAGGGCACAACACAGCATGAGGCTACGTCAGTTACCATGTATTAGCAAACATGGCCAGTGACCCCAGGATGATGGGCGTTCAAGCCCAACAACAGCTGGAAGGAGACAGGTGGATCCAGCCTTGAAAGTGCAGCATGACCAGTTTCCTTCTCCAAAATGCCACTAGGCAGGTATTATCCAAGCCAGAGCAGCTGCATTCCTGAACCACACTAAGATGCACGCCATTGGGCCAAAAGGATATTGCAGGTATGTGTCCAGACACTAGGAGGATGCCTCAAAACTCTCTGTACCACTAATATCTAACAGGCTAACACCATAGGAGGAGGAGGGAAGCTTCACGGGTCACCTAGTCCAACTCCTGTCCAAATACGTAGAGAATTCAGAGCTAGAGCATCAGCCTCTATTTGAAGACTTCCCAGCAATGGCACTGTGATTATCTGGCTAGGAACAGTCACTGATGCTGTTGACCAACGGGAGGCTGTCAGTTTACTGCACATTGTGCATCCCACCTGCACTGCTCCTATCTTCAAGGAAGGCACTTCCATATGCCAATCGTCCACCCCCACAGCTGCCCAGAGGGCAGCCAGCCAGCCATGCTTATTCCCTTCTCAGAAGCTGGGAGGGAGGAAAGGTGCTCTTAAGCCACAGAGCAAGTCTATGGTTGAGTCAGGAGTGGAAAGTAGTTAATGAGAATCACAGCAGGCATCACAAAGATATCCTGGCCAAGGCAGCCCAAAAGCATGCTTCAAAGGACACACACAGATACAATTGCTACACCTTTTTTCTAGAGATCAGAGCCTTCAATTCCAGGCATTCTGCAAACCGCACCTTATGTCCTGGGAGTCCTGCTCCAGAATCCCAGTTGTGTCAGTGAAAAATGTCCCTTCCTGTCCACTCTTTTTGCATCACATACTAAGTCCTGGGACTGAGAAAAGAGATTTCTCCGCCTTGCCAGAGACCCTGCCTGAAACAAATACCAAACAAGGTGGTGGCAGGTTTTACTCCTCCCCGAGGGTGGGGGTGGGGGGGCTCAAGGACACTCACAAATCCAGACTTGCTATTCTCCTACTTCTTGCCCATTGGTTCCTGGAAATCTACAGCAGCAGCAGCAGCAGCATTAGAGCCAAGGTGGAGAACTGCATCCGGCTGACACATTAGATTGGGAACTAGCCCATCCTCCATGGACCACTTTGACAGGCAGCCTAACATGATAAAGGAAGTTCTGAGAGCACACTCTGAATTCCTCTCTTCCTCCTTTGCAGCCCCAGCTTGCATTCCGCATCAAATGCTAGCCCTCTGACTGTGATCCCCTGGCGGAGCATTCTCAACGAGGGGGCTTGTGTTTGGTGCCAATGTGAAAAGTGTCAACTAAATGCAAGGCCTGCCCGCTTGCAGAAGAACTCCTGAGAGTGTACTCCTGCCCCATCTGACTGTCATATGATGCCAGGTGGGTGTAGTGGGGCGGACGACTGTGCAAGCCAAATTGGGACCACTGGCAGACTTAATTTGGCCCACAGGCCAGAAGGTTATATGCATCTCTCTCCCTCTCTTTCTCATTTGTTCTTGGGATAATAAGGCAATACTCACGACCAACAACTATTACCTCTTTCTCCTTCCTATGAACACAATACAAGCCTACAGTGTCCAGAGACAAGCAAAGGGACAGAAACAACAAACAGAAATACTCTTCCAAATCCAACTCGGCGTGGTCATTCTTAACTCTTAATTTGGGGACATGTGCAAGGTTCACAGCAGCAAGAAGCAACATCAATGAGGAGGCATTTTAGCACTTGAACAAACAATTTGCAAGAGACTTGCAAAGGACAAGCTTCCACGGTTTGATAACAGCAAGCGAGAGCAATAAACTACAGCCTTTGCAAAGCATCTGGGTGTTCTGTAAGGGTGACGCATCTGCACGCTCCCACCCTCTGGTTCTCCCGCTCCCCCTGCAGCTTGGCCCAGCCCCATATCCTATGTCAGTCTGTCTTCTCTGCCTCCTGCCTTGCTTTCCCTGCCTGTGGAGCAGAGCAGAGGCACATTCTGAACCAATAATATTTCATTGCAACACTACAGTCAAGAAGAGACCCTCCTTCACATAAGAGGAATGTAGTGTTTTGGGGGGCTATTCTACAACAAGGCCTGGGTGAGGCATTTCCCTTACACCCCCTAAAAATTAGTTTCAGCCAGCACTAAGCTTCTCTCCAAGTGAACACTTGATTGTATCCTGGGGAGACTTGCTTTACATGTCTGTTAGCTTTACACCATGAAACTCCACTGGGGAGCATTTTCAGGTCTGCATTATTCTAAACAGCTTCCTTCTGCAACAGGGCCTCCAAAGCTACCCAGAGGATAAGGTTGCGATAGAACAATGGCAGTGCATGCTGAAGCAGCTTCTGCCACATTGGGTTCACAGAACTGTGCAAAAGTAGGTGGGAGAGGGTTCTGTAGCAGGATCTCGACCCAGGAGCCAGCTCCTAGCATTCCATCCCAACTCTCTCAATGTTCTGGCAACCACTAGTGTGACCAAGAAACAGCCCAAGGCTGCCCACAGACATTTTACGTTGTCTCGATCTGGAATATTGCAAACAGCTGAAAGATGACCAAACGCCGCTCTCTGTTCACTAGGACAGCAGGAAAGTTTAGCAACACCCCCCCAAAAAAAAGTTTCCCGAAATGCACCCCTTTATTTTTGCTTTTGTTGGTGAGCAACTACCACCCACTCCATTGGGTACAAAATAGGACTACAGCTGGAGACAACATTGCAGCAGGAGAGAAACCACTCTCTTACACAGACCCACAGACTCTGGGTTTCCTGGCCTCTACACTAACAGAAGCATTATGAGGGTGTTAGGCATCCTTCAGTGTTGCTTTAGACACACTGCATCCCTTGCTCTGCCATAGGATCTCTGCAATACAGTGGTACCTCGGGTTACGTATGCTTCAGGTTACATACGCTTCAGGTTACAGACTCCACTAACCCAGAAATAGTACCTCAAATCGTGCTCCGGCGGCGTGGCGGCAGCACGAGGCCCTATTAGCTACAGTGGTCCTCAGGTTAAGAACAATTTCAGGTTAATAATGGACCTCTGGAACAAATTAAGTACTTAACCCAAGGTACCACTGTATACCAAAGTCCCCTCTGCAACCGAGATGAAAATTCTGGTCCCGGCTGCATCTTCCTGAACTCCAGTTCTCACCATTCCTGGCCACTAGCCATGCTGGCTGGGAGATGATGATGGGAGCTGGGGTCCAGCAACACCTGGAGGGCCTCAGGTCTGTCGCACCTCAACCTACACAATCTCAGCCCATCAAGGCCACCAGCAGTTTGCTATTTCAGCGCAAGTCCAGAAACAGGGTGCACCTGGTGTGTCTTAGCTTGACTGAGTGCCCGCTCAAGTTGGAAAGGGTTCACACCCAGCCTGCAAGACTCTCTGTGGACAGATGGAGAGAGTGCTCAAAAATTGGAGAGGTCTTTTGATAAAGGTCCTGGTCCAAGCTTCCTGTTGCTCAGCAAGCCCAGGGGCCCCAAGGAGGCAGCAGGACTTGCTTGAAAGGCGCTGAATGCCCTTCTCTCCCAAGGCTGCTGGAGGTGGGATATGGAGCTACGCAGCCTGCTCTGGTTTCCTGCAGGATGGCTATCCAGATGTTCTCAATTATGCTTCTCTCTCTGCACCAGCCCACCCCGTCCGCCCCGCTGGCTATTTTCCGGGGAGCCCAACCGACACCCCCCCTCCCATTCCTCCAGATCTTGGCCAGAGATTTGACCGTGGGCCTTTCCCCTCCTTTCTCCCTCCCTCCCCCGGGTGCCAAACCCCGCCACTCCCGCCTGTTTGTCCCTGCTGCCCCACCGATTCTTGCGGGCAGAGAGCGCGCTCCGATGCCAAGCTGCCCTCCCCGGAGGTCCCCAAGCGAGGAGTTGGGTGGGGTGGGCGGCCGAGAGAGAAGGCGAGGCGCGGAAAAACAACTTGGAGAAGCCGAGTTCTGCCTGCCAGCCCAGCGAGGGCGGCTCTCGCTAATGGCCAACAGCTGGACGCCAACCACCCCAAACCCCCCCCCCCCGCCCGAAAGGCGGGCGAGGCAGCGAGGCGAGGGCGGGAGAGAGAAGCAGCTACACAGATGTCATTTGTTCCTTCGCTCCGGCTATTTCTTCCCTCGCACACATGGAACGCGCGCGGGTGGGGGGGAGAGAGAAGCAGCGGTTTAAACCAAATTAAAACGGGGGGGGGAGCTGGGTCGCGTCTTCTTCCCTCAGCGCGTGCGGGGGGGGGGTGTCTTTCGCTTTGTCTGGGCTTTGAGGCAATTGGCAACCCCCCCCCCTTTTTTAACGAAATAAAAGAAGCCAGCTGAGGAGACTTGAGGGCGCAAACTTCGTCCCCTCAGGACTTACCCGGAGCGAGGCGCGCGCGGGGCGGAGGGCTGCCCGTCTCTCGCCTTCCCTGAGCCGCCTCGTTGGGGTCCCTTCCTAGAGTCCGAGGGGCGGGATGGGGGCAGAGAGAGAAAAGGGGGGAGAGAGAAAAGGGGGGAGGCCGTTGAGAAGATGCCGAAGTTTGGGGAGGCGCCTGGGGAGGAGCGGCGCCCCCGGAGCGGGAGGGGGCGAGGGGTAGCGGGGTTAGCGGAGCATCCTCTCAGCCGCCCGAGGTACCTTATCCTCTCGGCTCCGTCGGCTCCGCGCTGGAGAAGCTGCCTCGCCCGCCGAGCGGGGTCCCCAGGGCTATGCCAGGCTCCGCCCCTCCCGTTGAGGCCCCGCCTCCGCCGTCGGAAGGGCAGCGGCGAGGAGGAGGAGAAGCGGAGCTGCCCCGCGAGCGGTGCGGACGGACGGACGGACGGACGGCGCCTGCTTATGCCGCCCTGATCGGGCCAGAGAGGGGCCCATCCAAGCCGGCGTCGTCTTCTGCCTGGTTGTTTGCGCGCTTGTGGGAACGCAGAGCCCCGTGAGACCATCGGGGGTCCCTCCAGCTCCGTGTTTCCCAAACTTGGGTCTCCCACCTGTTTTTGGACTACAGCTCCCATCATCCATAGGTAGCATGACCAGAGGTCAGGGATGATGGGAATTGTAGTCCAAAAAAAAACCAGGTGGAGAGCCAGGTTTGGGAAACACTGTTCTAGCTCAGTATTGTCCGCACTGACTGTGTGTGATGGCCTGGGATTTGGACTCGGAGGCTGAACCTGAGGAATTCCAGCCTGCACAGGATTCCCCACCTCCAGAACCAGCTGAGCCGGGGCTGGGGCCTGAGCCTGAAGGGTCCTCACCTGTGCTGGATCCTCAGGTGCAGGTACCAGCTGAGTCTCCTCTGGCTCCTGAGGTGATGGAGGACCCATTGCCTGCAGGTGCTCCACTCTCAGCCCCGTCAGGGGAAGCTGAGGTTGCCTCTGGGTCCGGTAACCCTCCAGCCTCTTCTGAGCTGCTGAGGCTCAGGGCAGAGAGGCGGAGGGAACTAAGTTCCCGCAGGAGGAGTGCTCGCCTCCAGGCCAGGAGAGTTGAGTCACCTGTGGACCAGGGCTGCCCTATGCCTCGGGGCAGATAAAAGCCAGCCAGCCCCAGTCCCAAGTTGTGGGAGCAACATTGTTGGTAGCCTGTTCCTGCCTGCACCCTGTCCTGCTCTTCTGCCAGAGTTCCTGACCTCGCCCGACTCCCTGCCTTGGACCCCGCTTCAGCTTTGACAGACTGCCTCCATACCGCACCCTCGACCTCAGACTAGACTTGGACCTCGTCACACGGATAACCCTTGGTACCAGCACACTGTCAGCCCATCGGGGGAATCCATCTGCCTCAGTATTGCCAGCACTGACTGCCAGCAGCTTTCCAGGATTTCTGGCAGGAGCCTCCCGACTCTGATCTGGAGGGACTGAACTTGGCACCTTCTGCTTGTGAGGCAGATGCTTTGCCACTGAGCTGTGGCCTTTGCCCTTGCCCTGCTTGTCATTCCCAACAACTGACAGTGGAGGGATTGCCTGGTCGGGCTGGCAGCCACTGCTCCTGGAGCCTCTGACCCAGACCCTTATGCCGCCTGAGGCAAAATGGGGAGGTGCTGCCCTGCACAAGCGCCACCCATCCATTCCTTGCCACCTCTGCCCAAGCCTCCCTTGCTGGGGTCGCATGGCTGTGGCTTCTGGGTTCCAGCAAGATCTCGCAAGAGCCCTGTGAGTTCACACAGAGGCCTTGCATTCCCAGAACCCCAGTGAGAAAGGGATCTCAGGAAGGTCGTGGGAGGACTCTGCAAGATCTTGCGGGGTTCTTGCGAAATTTCACCAGAAGCCCCCACAACTGCGGGGGCACACCCGTGAAGGCACCTGTCTCAGTCTGCCTTGTGGAAGGGCCGACCTTGCTGTGTACACACTGTCAAGTAAAAACCCCACTTATTTTGGTTGAACTTCCTCTTAAATGCATATCAGCTGCAACCAATCTTGATTTTAATGGATTTTTGTATTCCTTCTTATCAGTGCTGTTTTTCTAGAACTCGCTATGAAAGCCTCCCTCGTTCTCTTAGAATGCCAATGGCACCCACCTGAGAGGTGCTGGGACTGAGTTCTGGCTGGGGGTGGGCAGAAAGTGCCCTGCTTGTAATATGGCATAAGCAGTCTGCCCCCTACTCACAACTCTGCCTCTTTAAGCTATGTGCCTCGGGCATGTTAACTGTCAGAACTGTTGTGCTGGCATATCGATCATGGCGCTGTGGTGGCTCTCTCCGCAGAAGGGTGCAGAAAGAGCTGTGTTTTAGCGTGGAAACTTCTCAAGCACCTTCTCTTCCCACGTGAAAAGAAAATAGGAAGATCCATCTAAAAGATAAACCAAGGAGAGGGAGTCACACGAAGCTTAAGAATGGCAGAGAAATAGGTTGTTGCTCAAGTCAGAACAGTTGCAAAGGAGAACGCTAGCTTTCAGGGGAGATGCCTGTTCCCCCACCCCCTGAAATGCTAAATTTAGTGCACAGCAAGAGTTGACAAAGTAGCCTCCAGGGAGAAAGTTCACACACACACTTGCTTTACTTGATTGCTGAAACATCAAAGGATGTTTTGCACATGTGTAAAAGCCTCCGCGGCTCTAACACCACAAAAATAACTTTCATATCAGCTCAGCTGCAGGACCCTTCGGTGGAGTCAGTTCACAACTTGAACCGTACTCAGGAAATATACATGCACGACCAAAGTGGCAGCCTCTTGCAAAGGCAGTGGGGGGGGGGCTGGGTTGGGGAGGGAAAATGTCTGCATAGCAACAGCTTCTGTCACTTCCAGGCAGACTACAGGCTGCCATTGCCCACCATTTTCAGGAGGAGGCAAATGGACCAGAGGAGGAAGCTGGGAGGGCAGTTAAGTGGGTACAGTATATCAAAGTTTATGGTGCAATGGCAGCTCAGGCACATATGTGCTGTGCTCTAGCCTAGTTGCACACATGGGAGAGTTCCTTTGTCAGTGATTTGTTCCTAATAATTTGAACGGTCTTGACAAGAAGACAGCGATTCACTAGAGCTCAGGGACCCAAATAAAGCTTGTTGACCGATCCTGTCACTCAGAAACAAAGAACTGGGTATGCAGAAAGGCAGATATGGGGAACGTGGGGGCCTCAATATGTTGCTTGGTCCCAGCTCACATCAGGCCATAGGGACGCGGGTGGCGCTGTGGGTTAAACCACTGAGCCCCTTGGGCTTGCCGATCAGAAGATTGGCGGTTCGAATCCCCGCGACGGGGTGAGCTCCCGTTGCTCGATCCCTGCTCCTGCCAACCTAGCAGTTCGAAAGCACATCAAAGTGCAAGTAGATAAATAGGTACCGCTCCGGCGGGAAGGTAAACGGCATTTCTGTGTGCTGCTCTGGTTCTCCAGAAGCAGCTTAGTCATGCTGGCCACATGACCCGGAAGCTGTATGCCAGCTCCCTCGGCCAATAAAGCGAGATGAGCGCCGTAACCCCAGAGTCGGTC
Organism: Podarcis bocagei; assembly: GCF_964188305.1. Taxonomy (NCBI): domain Eukaryota; kingdom Metazoa; phylum Chordata; class Lepidosauria; order Squamata; family Lacertidae; genus Podarcis; species Podarcis bocagei. The sequence continues at coordinate 10,847,881 of NC_138143.1, read as the reverse complement.
ACGACTGGACCTAATGGTCAGGGGTCCCTTTACCTTTACACATCAGGCCTAGCCAGCATGGCCAGTGGCTCATGGCCAAGAATGATGGCAGCTGCAAGTCCAGGAACTTCTGGAGGGACCATGGGTTCCTCACGCCTGCAGAATCTGCTGTGCACTTGAGAATTGTGGGCACTCTGGCAAGATGCATTTAACAGGGAGAGGAACGACACAAGGCATGTATATGGCTGGGACCTTCCTCCTCAATTCATGCTGATGGTAAGGAACTTTCTGCCCAACCCTTAACTGAGCCAGGACAACTTCCTTCTTTCAGTCCTTAATGCATCTGACCATAATTGAAGTCTTGGCTTCAGGTCAACAAGCTTGTTGGTCTGGTCTCCTCACAGCTTCTCACAAGCTGGGAGGTAGATCAGCTGGCAGAAGTCCCCTGAGTCACAAAATAGTCCCTGTAGGCCTTTTAATGGCCTGGTCTTTCCTGTAAAGATTTCCAGTTCCATTACATCTGTGATATTCAGCGGTTGCCCCAAACACAGAGCTCTGCAGACATCGAAGAAGGGAGAGCGTGGGCAGTCTCGTGATTTGGATAACCGTTCAGTTCCTCCCAGCCAGTCGCCAGCAGCTAGCATGCCTATGTATCAGAGCAGTTCCTCTTGAGCTCACCCCAAGGGGATTGTGGTGGGGCAGCTTCCCCCTCCTCTTATCGATACATTGGTAGTGGGTAGGAGAGAGTTGGGGCAGCAGGCAGGAAGTGGTCACCCCATGAGTGTCGCCCAAAGGGAGGGCACAGATTGAGCAGACAGCTGCTAGGAAGTGATTCATTCAATAACAGAGGAGGAGGGAGAATAACATGAGCAAATGAGATGCTCATGTTACATTGGGTGTCATTCTGGCACAGGTTTGGAGGGGATCCCAATTTTTGTAGTTCGTAGTTAATAAGCCTGTCGTTCCTTCAGGAAGAACAAGAACATTTACTGTAGAAATCACAGGGGGGCTAAAAAGTGAAAAGTCTACCTTATAGCATCCATCTCATATTTCTAAACACACTTTCATGAAAGGCGTGAACATGCCCTCCTACATTCCTCCGATGAAAATAGGGACATCCCGTTCCATAATGATAATTTTACTATTTATACTCCATACATCTTACTGGGTTGCCCCAGCCACTCTGGGCAGCTTCCAACATATAGAAAAACACAATAAAACATTTTTTAAAAAACCCTTCCCTATATAGGATTGCCTTCAGACGGCTCAGGAGTCGGATAACTCCATAATGCCCTCCGACATTTCTCCAATGAAAATAGGGACATCCTAAGGGAAAGTGGGACATTCCAGGATCAAATATGAAACCGGGACAACTTCTCTAAATCAGGGACGCCCCTGGAAATAGGGACACTTGGAGGGTCTGAGAAGAAAGATGGTTGAGTCTCTCCACCCTCACAAAGAATACTATGCAGTACATGTCCCCAGATTAAAATCTGAGTTTCCTGGAGTGATTTCTGCTATCACAGTGGTGGTTCCTGAAGTTCTGGGCTGAAATGGCTACCATAAAGCAGATTAGCGTATCTGGGGATGTTCCCCGTCACACACAATGCCTTCTAAGCAGTCACGTCCACTAGGCTACATGACCTAATCTTATGGGCCATGGATTCCAGGGAAATTTCCTGCCTTCCTTCCAAACCAGCATGTTTAAGATTGCAGCCTAAAGATTGTTAGGGTAGGGTGTGGCTTCCCACTAATTCAAAACCAAGGTCCTGTTTTCTAAAAACATCCTCGACAAATATGGAAATCACTGGCAACGCTGTTTTCTCTTCCTTGGTGCTTTCTTTCGTTTTTCAGTCAGTGGTTAGGATGGTGGGAGGCATGATATTCCAGCTTTCAGGACAGACATCTGTTATGAAGTACACCAAAAAAATCCAGCTTTTGCTACGGTAGCCTTCACCTGAAAAGGAAGCTCAATTTTGTCCTGGGGGAACGCAAGCACACTGCATTCCCAGCAAGTTGAGTTGCAACACCTCCTTCTAAATCCTTGGGTTGCTCTCGCCTGCACATCAGCCTCCACTATCATTTGTACATTTAAAGCAAACAAAAGAACATTAGGCTCCTTCTAGAAGTGTAAAGGTAAAGGGACCCCTGACCATTGGTCCAGTCGTGGCCGACTCTGGGGTTGCAGCACTCATCTCGCGTTACTGGCCAAGGGAGCCGGCGTACAGCTTCCGGGTCATGTGGCCAGCATGACTAAGCCGCTTCTGGCGAACCAGAGCAGCTCACGGAAACGCCATTTACCTTCCCGCCGGAGCGGTACCTATTTATCTACTTGCACTTTGACATGCTTTCGAACTGCTAGGTTGGCAGGAGTAGGGACTGAGCAACCGGAGCTCACCCCGTCGCAGGGATTCGAATCGCCAACCTTCTGATCGGCAAGCCCTAGGCTCTGTGGTTTAACCCACAGCACCACCCACGTCCCTTAACTACGCAAGGTACGATCACCTAAAATGTCACTCCTTTTTTTGCAACGAATCAAATAGTTTCAATCGTCTGTGGTTCTCACCAAATGAGCCCAAAGGGTATGCCAACCTCTTTCTTCCCATCCTACCTGTAAAGCGAAATAATTTTTTGGAAGTCATTTCCCTGGCATTTAGGATGCCCTCTTCTTGGCTGGCACCATTTGAAAACTTTTAACGCCCACTCACTGCCAGGAAGTCCGGATTAGCAATCTTTGTCTTTAAGTGCATCTTGAACATAAAAAGTGACGCATTTCACCTTATCAATGGGGAATCTTTGGAGTCCCTAAGGATATATAATTCTTTCCACATTTCCTGTTCCTCACCCCACCATGTTGGCTTGGGGGGTGGGGTGGGAATCAGTTCTCTCTTCTCCTTATCTGTGCTCATTCCCTCTTTCCACTGTTTTTCAGCCCCAAAACTCAGATCCTCCTTCCCTCACTATCTGTAGCCACTCACTGCAAAAACTGGGCTTTTATTCTCAGCTGTTACCCCAAAGTCTCCTCCTGGCTCTCTTCTGGTTCTTACCTAACAACTTTCCCAAAGCCAGAGTCACAGATACCGTGTGGGGTGCTAGCTGGGTTTTTTTTTTTTTTTGCCCTGGGTGAAGCCTCCAGAGGGGTACCATTGAGGCTCCCAGCCTGTGTGTGTGTGCATGTCCTGGTTTTTGGGTGTAAAAATGGCGTCATGGGTGAATTTTGCCAAATTGGCAAAATGTCAGGGAATACCCAGATGTATGGCAATGCGATGGAAAAAGCAATGGAAACAGCTCAAAGTGCATAAAATCACTATTTTTGCAGGTGTCAGGAATTTTTATATGGCAACCCTATGTGGGTGTGTGTGTACCAAACTGGGTCTTTTACCTGAATGAAATAAAGCCTAGATTTGCCTCTGCCAAAACACTCCAAAATTGCTACCCAAACTCCCTTCTCCTTTTCTGAATCCCTTGTTTCAAAACAAGCAGATCCTTCAGTCTAATCTTCCCTGTTCTCTCATTCAGCCAACATCACTCCCCCGCTGCCCCCCCCATTTCTCTTTCGTTACTTTTTCTGTGTTTTCAGGCATGTTTTTGGAACAATTGGTTTTTAACTCTTTCCTCTGTTCAAACATCTTTGGTAAGTATGTTACTTCCCTTTTTGATACAATAAAAAATGACATTTGATCTTTCTGTTGCCCTTGCGGTGCCGAATTCTGTAGCGCATCCATGTCTCCATGATAAAAAGATACCAAAATATTACAGACAGATTCATGATGAAGTTTAAAGGTTATCAAGGGCCATAATGGCTATGTTCAGAGGCCATGTACTGCACTCTCAGGGGCCTGCTTATGAGAAAGATGAGAGCTTATTTACATAAACAGGAAGGTGATAAGTGAAGCAGGTGAATCCATTCACCATCTCTCAACCTTCCCACTTAGCACCCTTTGAAGTACCCTTTTAGCAGCAGGCTGATTTTTTAGTTGATTTTTAAAATTTGCACTAACAGGCCTTTTCACCTACGGTTAGTTTTAAAATATTTAGAAATCCTGCACAATAGTGGTTAAACGAAAAAGCATTTTAGCATACATTTTCAAAAATGGACTATTTTTAAATCCCCCAGTGTTCAATTACCATAAAAATGCTTTTAGCTCGTTTGGTGTTGCTGTTGTTCTTAAGGGGGGCGGGGAGGTTAAATTGCAAAACATTGCCTCCCTAAAAAGTGCTCTAGCAGTGCAAATTAAAAAGCCACCGAGATTGTATTGCAAAGTGAATTTGCTCTTCCCCAACCAGATGGGTGTCAAATATCCACTAGTGTGAATGAAATATAATTGAGATGTACACAGAGGGGAGAAAGGAAAGAAAAAAACCTAACTCTCCTCCACAATTAAGTGTGGAAAGTAAATTACACCCCTGCCAAAGTCTCACGGTGGTAAGGGAGTGCTAAGAGCCATTGGTTTGGTCTATCACCCAGTAACAGGCAGAGGGTTCTGTATGTGATGGCTTAAGAGGAAGAAAGAGACCAAGAGACAAGCACACATCTCTACATGCTTGGTTTAGGCATGTGGAAAATAATCCCCTTCTGACAGTCCTCCTCTGCTTGGCTTTTCGAAGAGGACATTTCCATCATCCACTGTGGGACAAAGGACCTTGCGGGAGCATGTCCCTGTCCCATTCTGCTGTTCCAATATGAAAGGGTTCATGGAACAAGGTAAAAAGGTAAAGGACCCCTGGACAGTTAAGTCCAATCAAATGAGACTGTGGGGTTGCGGCGCTCATCTCACTTTCAGGCCGAGGGAGCCAGCGTTTGTCCACGGACAGCTTTCCGGGTCATGTGGCCAGCATGACTAAACTGCTTCTGGCACAATGGAACACCGTGATGGAAACCAGAGCACACAGAAATGCTGTTTACCTTTCTGCTGCAGCGGTACCTATTTATCTGCTTGCACTGGTGTGCTTTCGAACTGTTAGGTTGGCAGGAGCTGGGACAGAGCAACAGGAGCTCACCCCCTCATGGGGATTCGAACTGCCAAACTTCCGATCGGCAAGCCCAAGAGACTCAGTGGTTTAGACCACAGCACCACCTGTGTCCCCTGGTTCGTGGAATAAGAGGGGGTCAAAAGGAGTCCATAGTCCTTTCACCCCTGCTTTGTTTTTAAACCACAATTAAACCATTTAAAGACAAATCACGAATTTTAACATTACCTCCTGTCTCCATTAGCAGGGAGTCACCACAGTTACAAATTTCTGAGCAAAGGCCTTTGTAGTGGAAAGCTCACATTTCTGCAGATATTCTTCTATTCTCTCCCAGTGTCTAGACATGGTTGCTGGCACTTTTGGCTTTTAAAGTAATTTGTGCAGGGGAAAGAAAAAAAAGTAACACAGGTTATGTGTGAACCCAAACAACTGTTCTATTCTGAGCTGCCTTAGCAAAGCGCTTCCTTCACTGTTCTGTTTTATTTCTGCTAAGATAATCAGACAAGGACAAGATGCTATTTTCTGCTTTTGCTGTAAACATCCCAAAGTCATGGGGTTCCCATTAAATGTTCTGGGCCAGCAATACTAACTCCTGCAAGACCCAGGAGGCCCTCTCCAGATATGAAAGCGTCCCTTCAGAATTACGCCAAGACATGCAAGGGCCTCTCCAATTGGACATTGAGGTACTATTATAATAACAGACCCAGCCTCGGAGTACCGTACTTTTCCGTATATAAGACGCCACTATGTATAAGATGTCCCCTATTTTTGGGGACGCAAATTTAAGAAAATGGGGAGAGATGGCAGAGAGTTGTTGAGCTTCTTTGGGGAGGGTTGCTAAGCTTTCCCATCGCCGACAGAACCTGAAATCGCATGCCCAACTGCCGGAACATCAGCCAATCAACACCACTGATTGACGCAGCAACCAATAACGGCTACTGACAGCCGTGGCAGCAGCCAATCAAACGTCCACCCTATGCACTATCCATGTATAAGACGACATCCACTTGTTAGGAAACGACCTAGTCTTATACACAGAAAAGTACAGTATTTGCTGTCCACGTTCCCGACACACGAGTAGCCCCCTTCTGGGGCTTTGTCATTGGCCTCCTGCCCTTCTATTACACTTTCACAATTCAAGCGTTCTTAACAGGGGGATTTCTTCTTCCCTTCACCCATTTCCAGTGCATAATAGCTCCATATCAGCCCAGTTTTCCCAACGCAACAAAACATCAGCTGCCCACCTGGGCTGTGGCCTGGATGCTCATCCCTATTAAAGCATTAAAAACAGCAGAGAGCCTTGTGGCACCTGCACACATTTATTATGGGATAGACTACAACCGATGAGAAGGGTTCATCAAGAAGTGTGATCTTGAGTTACAGGTATATGCATAGACACACTTTGTTGTTTTTAATGCAAAAAGCTGGCACAGTTACTGCTCTGGAAACCATGAAAGCACTGAAGTGCCATGGATGGTCTAGTGTGATTGCAGAGCCCATAGTGTGCCAATAGGTTTGCATGGCAGCTTCAATGATGAAAGCTCCTTGTACTCTTTTCTTTTCAAATTGCCTGTGTTACTGCAAGACACCAGGTACTCCCAGCACTCTCCTGTGGGATTTCCTGTGGCTCACTTATCTTTGGGCTCAACTCCCCCATCACTCTCTTCTTACACTAGCTTGTTGGCCAGATGGTTTGCAAAAGCCCAGGCACAATTGCAAAACCAACCCACGGTCTGCAAACAAGGCCCCACTGAGCACCAGCTACGCCTTTGCCCTGCACCTGGGCACCAAGCCCACACTGCTATTGGGAAACCTTGTCTGTAAGCTGGATCTTCCACCTTGGGATTCAAGCTCTTCCCATTGTAACTGTCAGCCCTCCCCAAGTTGTTTTCTTTTGTTGTTCCTGGACAGCAGAGTACCACGGTGGTACTTGGGAATGCTTTGCATAACACATGACTCTTCCCTGTTATCGTTTTTTTGCTTCATACTTCTCCTCCTCTCTGGGCTTCCTTGTTCGCAAATGCCTCTCCTCAAAACAGTTCCTTTGCTTATTTTTCTAGGCCCCTGAATGCCCCATCCTTGGCACGGCAGCACTTGTGATTCAGAAACATTGGTGCAGGAGGGCTAAAAGGCTGCACTAGAAATATAGCCACAATCGGCACCTGGAAAATACACACAGCCGAAATTGTTTGCACATTAAACAAATAAGTAGCTATCCTATTTTTAAAAGACATCTGAAGGCAGCCCTGTTTAGGGAAGTTTTTAATATTTAACGCTGTGTTGTTTTTAATACTTGATTGGGAGCCGCCCAGAGTGGCAAGGGAAACTCAGCCAAATGGGCGGGGTATAAATAATACATTATTATTATTATTATTATTTGATAAATGTTTGGATTCAGAGCCACTGAGTTTTGTCAATGGCAGCAGAAAGGGTGTTTGTGGTGGTTAGAAAAACAAGTCTGTCAAAACAGAGAAGGAACAGGGATTAGGGGACAACAGCAGCCCTATCCCAAGGGTGTCCTAAAATTTCAAAGCACAAAGCAAGCTCTGCCCATAGCCGTGGGTTCTTGCTAACAATGAGGACCTAAAGCTTGACCAGTTCAAAAATGGAAAGTTGGGTTCTCTGGATTCACTAGGCTCTTGGATTAGTTCTTGTATTCTGAAGCTTATGGCACAACGTTTCCTGCTTGGCAGGGGGTTGGACTCGATGGCCCTTGTGGTCTCTTCCAACTCTATGATTCTATGATTCTAACTGTAGTTAGTACAGATTCCTAGGTGACTTGAGTGTGAGCAAATGACACAACCCTATTCATTAATAAGAACAGAATCAGTCTCTTTGGATTTTGTTTAATGGCATTATAAATAAAATGTTTACAAACTTCTCCACCAAGGAGCAAGACATACAGAAATCAAATCTCAGCTGCCTACCACTGGCCTGGCCATAGCACAAATGTAGCATTTACCATGTCCAGAATATCTGGCCTGGAGCAAGGTAAGAGGAGTGGAACTCTGATCCAGAGAGAAGGATATTTCTTAAACAAGAGAACGTGACATTTTGAATCCGAACTGTTGCAGCTTTGGTTATAAGTAAGCAACTGAACTCTAGCACTTAGCTCCTTTTGTTAGGAAAGAGCACCAACTTCAAATTTATTTATTTTTTTAAAAAGGGTCTTTGGGTGGTTATGTGAAGGGGGTTACTGAGCAAGGGAGAGAAACAATGGGAAGTTTCACCAGTTGGATTGGTCCAGTGCCTGTACGAATTTACGAAAACCAAAAAGGAGAAACTTGGAACCAAATCAGCACCGCTTACACAAATCTGTTTGTTTTAGCTTGTTTCACTTTCTCCAAAAATAATGCTAAACTGAGCAAGGAAAAAAATACTCAGTCCAAATCAAGGGAGTCCATACAGAAATATCGTCTAGATTAATCCTATGTGTTTGGATGAAATGCTCCCCATTGCTTTCAAGTAAATCTGGATTTACTCTCTCCAGTAGTAAAAACACAAGAGCATTTTGCCATTGCCCTCGATCCTCAAATCATGCCCTATTAAAGAAAGCAGAATACACTCATTTCTCCCAAATACACTTCGCTCTGCCACTATGGGCAGGGGCTAATCACTACTCTCCCAGGAAAAGGATGTTCGTTCCTATGAGTGAGATCAAAGTCTAAACTCAACTTGAGCCTGCAGCGGTGATTTTCCTTCACTACCGCTTGCTTGGGAAGGTGGAGGAGAGGCACTGACGAAGGTGAGGGATGTTCACAGTTCATTCATCCTCTTAACAAACAAATGCACACACAGCCCCTCCCCCTTGGCATTTTGGGGGCGGAAGGAGGGGAACAGAACTCCTCTGCTCACTCTAGAAGGCACTGCTGTGATCAAGTGTGCGTGCAAATACTAGCCCCTGCCTCAAAAAGGGTATAGCAAGAGGCATGTGAAATAGGGAAGGGTCTTTGGCCCGTGCTGCAAGTGAGGAAGCTGAGGGTCCCAGAAGGCAGTTGGCAGAAGGCCATCACTTGGTGACCAGCTACATAAAAACCGACTGTCAGGATCTCCTGGGAAGGGGCTGGAGGGAAGAGACGAGGAAGTATGGGGTCAGGACTCCTGGGTTTCAGCCCAAGCACTGGGTGGACATATCAAGCTCTTAGTGCAAGAGGACTTGGTCACCTCCAAAGGTGAGGAAGCAAACCCAGGTGTCCTAGGTTTCAGCCCCCTAACTCAACCTCAGAGATTGCTGCCTCTCTCTCTTCTTCCCACCCTCTCCAGTCAGGAACGGGAACAAGAACTTGGTCCTGTCATTCTTGTTGATTCATGAACAAATAGCTGGCAACTCTAAGGGGTTGGTAGCCAAAAAGGGGAGTGTCAAAAACAGATCAGGAGAAAGGGAGAAACCTAAGTTTTTGGGCTGAGCCCAGCTGTCAAGACAGAAGACAACACAGAATCCACAGTGGGTGGGCCTCCAACTGCAACCATACCCAGAGTTTCAAATCTGGCTACTCTCTGTGGAAGTCAAAGGCCCATGAGAGCAAAAGCAAATCTTCAGTTCATTAGGGAAGAGGATCTGCAGATGGTCTCACAGCTGGGGTGCAAGGCTTCCTGAGGGTGGGGCACAGCTCTGAGCTGCACAAATGTGGGAGCCAGATCACTCCCACCGCCAGCTCCCACAGAGATGTCTCCTTCCTCTTGAAGTGTCCGACTGGCCCACATCCTGGAGAGAGCCTGGAATGACATGGGAGGGTACTCCAAGTCTCAGCGTTGGCCTCCCAGAACAGAGCAAGCAGCCTGACTTCCTGCTTGGCGGCAACCCTGGAGGATGCAAGGCTCAGTAGTTCCCTCCCGCGAATGGTCCCTGCAGTTTTTCAGGTGGTCCGTTCCAGCGGGGGCTTCCCTTTCTAGGCTTCAGTCTTCCGCAAACTCAGTCTGCTGAAGGAGTTTCTGGCAGGAGGAAACAGCACAGTGCAAGACTCAGAAGAAGAAAAAGCATGTTCTGTAACTGGGGATTGGGAGGGAATGATAACAGCATGGCAAATGGCTTCATCCTGAAGGTTCAGGCAGATAAGAAGACAGTACACATTTACTGTCCAAATCCAAGTCATCCTGAATGGATAAAAGCCACACTAGTAAAGCCTGAAGGACAGCTTCCAAAAAACTGCCACCTTTATAAAAGGTACAGAGCAAGCTGCCTATGCCAGCTCAAAAACCACTGGTCCACTTAGTTCAGTATTGTCTAAACCACTGAAGAGTCAAAGCTCCAAGGTATTTACACCTTAGAATTGGAGTGGGGCGGGCAGACAGGTGGTCCTCCAGATAAATGATGCTGGAATCTAACGCCCATGTCGAAACCAGCATAGCCAATGGTCAAGGATGACGTGAGCTGTAGTCCAGCAACTTCTATAGGCAGAGCCGCTGGTTAGCAAAACCTGCTAGGCTGAAACTATGCACATGAAGGAAGTGTCTGCACCGGCTATGTGCCGCAGTGCAGTATACTTGGGGAATGAGGAACAATCCTTCAGAACTGGTGTACAGGATTGTGGGGACCCCAGAGGTTTTTTCCACTGTGCTGGGGAGCAGATGGCCCTGGGCTCTGCCTTAAGAGGCTGGCTGGGGTGCCCTTCTGGTGCCTTCCAACTCTCTGACCAGGGGCTGCGAGCAAGGACCGGGACCAAAACTTCCTTTTCCTAAACAAACAAAAACGACATAAATGGGATAAAGGAATAAAACCAACATTTAGCAGAAATTACGGATAGACTTCCAGGTTCAGGAAGGAACAAGTCCTTTTTTAAAAAAAGAAATGAAATGTATGGAGCTCATGCTGTAGTCTGTGTTTTCTTTCCAGACCTCCGGGCAAAATCCCAACAGGAGCTTTCTGCCCTGGGGAGCAGCACAAGGGCTTGGGAAGGCGCTTCCAGTTGATGGTGCCATGTCTGCAGAGAAACCCCAGTAGTCCTTTCTAGGCTTCTCATAAAGATCTTTGCTGAAGGGGGAAAGACAGAGGCCAAAAGGACGAGTAGGTGGCCAGTGGAATCCTGGTAGCTGTCACCACCAAAGTTGCCTGTGTGGTCTGATCGAAGCATCTTCGATCTGAGTGTCTGCTCACGGCCTTTTTCGGAATCTGCGCAAGAAGGTTTCCTCACCTGTGTGCAGAATGGGGGGCCAGAGGGGTGTAGAGTTGAGGGATCTTGCGGTTGAGAAGCGGGTGCAGGGCTTCCTTGAGGCGCTGGTAATTCCTCTCCAGCTCTCGAAGAAACTCCCGCTGGTCTGGTCCAATCAGCGTCTTGTTCTTGCGAAGGGCGTCTTCACACCTAAAAAAAGAGGAGTTTGGATTTGGATTTGATATCCTGCTTTATCACTACCCGAAGGAGTCTCAAAGCGGCTAACATTCGGCAGAATTCGAGACCAGGGAGAAGAGTCGGTGAAAGAAGACTGGAAAAAATTTAAAGACTATTTACAGAAATATTGTAAAATTAATGAATGCTAGAAGGATGTTGGATAGAAACTAAGTGGTTTCCAGCTGTAATGCTTTAAGAGATAGGAAAAAAGGTTTACAAAAGGGTAAAAGCTTAATGGTAAGGATTTGCTGAACTAACAAACTGAAGTGGAATACAAAAAAGGGAGGTACGAGGAGGTCCGGGGAAATAAGTGTAAGGAAGATATGTTATGGAAAATCAATGTGTTTTTTTTAACTGTTTTTATTTTGTATGTTTCTTTTTATTTTTCATTTTTACTGTTATACTTTAAAAACTTTAATAAATATCTTTTTTTAAAAAACACAAAGCGGCTAACATTCTCCTTTCCCTTCCTCCCCCACAACAAACACTCTGTGAGGTGAGTGGGGCTGAGAGACTTCAGAGAAGTGTGACTAGCCCAAGGTCACCCAGCAGCTGCATCTGGAGGAACGGGGAATCGAACCCGGTTCACCAGATTACGAGTCCACCGCTCTTAACCACTACACCACACTGGCAGCGAGTAAGAGGCTTGTGGTGGAACTAGCTCAGGGCTGGCTTTGAGGAGTTGTCGCTCACTCCAGGCACAGACTCCAGGCATAAAATGCTGAAAAGCAGACCATCTAAATTTCCTTTGTTTAAAGAGAAGCACAACCAGGAATTAGAACAGTCAGTCCTCCGGACAGAGGGGAGCGAGGTCTGTTCTCTGCCACAAGAAACCCCAAGACCATTCAGCCTCCTCAGATGATTCTTTTTTTTTTAAATAAATATTTTTATTACATTTTTCAAATACAAACTCCAGAAACATAGAAGATGTAAGAGAAATAAGAAAAAAGAAGAAAGAATAGAAGAAAAAAAAAAATCCAACTTTTCAAAACTTTTTTATACAACCTACTGGACTTCCCCGCATCTTCCTCACCCTGCGTTCTTTACAATAAAAATATCAGCAAATTATTACCTTGTTTCATATCTTATTTGTACCTTTCAGATATTATGTTTTTGGATTTAAACAGCCTCCTCAGATGATTCTTAAGCTGCTATCCTATGCTCACTTACTTGAGAGTAAATCCCTCTGAACTCAATGGAACTTGCCTGAGTAGATATGCAGACAATTGAACCATTAATAAACTATAAATAACATCTTCATGTTATTTTTAAGCATTTAGAGGCTTAAAAATTACAGGATATTTTCTGAAGGCACCACCTTTTTTAAAAAGAGTGGTCATTCTTATTACCAGCTATTAAACTGCTCTGGAAGTGGTTGCAGGGGGCAGAATATACGTTATCCGATTCAAGTAATGTTGAGTATGCTGGCAGTTAAAACATCCTCATTTTGTCAAGCTTCATGCTTTAAGGTGCTGGTGAAACCACCATATTGATTTCTACTGATGATGTGTTGTGGTTTTCTTGTTGGACTGACTGATTTTAATGTTTTTAAATGATTTTCTGGATTCTTGTATTTTGTTATTCTGTTAAGATGCCTTGGGGCATCAGGTGAAGGGCAGGATACTAGTCTAATGAGAAATATAATATAGGCAGCCGGCAGGTGCTTTCAGCAGTCTCCCCCTGCATTTACAGTTAAAGAATAGGTAGCTTCATGAAAAATAATCCTACTTTCCCACCCCCCTCGCTCAACAAGAATTGCACCAAGATCATGCAGCTGGTCGGCTCGGTTGGTTCCAGTGCGATGCTGATAACGCCAAGGCTGCAGGTTTGATCCCTGTAAGGGACAGCAGCAGATTCCTGCACTGCAGGGGGTTGGACTAGATGATCCTCAGGGTCCCTTCCGACTCTAGGATTCTGTGAATACTAGTTCTAGAGAACGAAACAGGAGCAAAGCCCCTTCCTGTTCATTTTTTTTAAATAAGATATTTATTAAGATTTAAAAAAAATTACAGAATAAAAAGAAAAAAGAAAAATACAAAATAAAAATAGTTGAAAAACAATTCAGTCTTTCCATCACATATTTTTCATTTGCTTATTTCCCGGACCTCCTCACGCCTTCCTTTTCTGTATTCCAGTTCCAATTGTTAATTCAGCAAATCCCTCCCCTCTTCATTCATCTTACTCTTCAATTTTTAAATATTATAACATTAATTTTTTTTTACCTATTAATAACCATTTTCTCATATTCCCTATAGCATTACAGCAAAAGACCACTTAGTTTCTATCCAACATCATTCTAACAATCATTAATTTTACAGTGTTTCTGTAAATAATCTTTGAACTTTTTCCAATCTTCTTCCACCGACTCTTCTCCCTGGTCTCGGATTCTGCCAGTCATTTCTGCCAGTTCAAAGCCCCTTCCTGTTCAATGGCTGATGTGTGGGAATGGGATAGGAAGTAAGTTTTAGCCTAGCCCTCCATTTTCAAAGCATTCAGCATAAATTTAGAGATTCAAATCTCCTGGAAAGAAGGTAAGCTAAATTTCCAACAGAAACTTCACATCCAACAAGATTCAAATTGTGACAGGAAGCTCTTGGCAGGGTGTTTAATTAAACACAGCAGGATGCCAGACATCAGCAGCCACAACAAAACGTACTAATAAGCAACCTCAATTCTCCGAAAAGGCACTTGAAGCAGAGCAAGACTGAGTGGATATATCCATGTAAGGGCATTACAGGTGGAAAAGGATTTCAAGCTGCAGATTCAGGGCAGGTGTGCTGTGCAGTACCTCTTGGTGAAGTCCTTGAAGCAGAGCCTCAGCTTATTGTGGTGTCGGTAGAGCTTGGGGTCTTCGGGGATCTCAGCCAAAAATACCTGCGCCACCTCCAGAGGTCCCTGGAACACAAGGGCCTTGGAGTCAAGGAGAAGTCCTCCTACTGCCCTCCCCATTGATTCTGACTCAGTAACTCACTCTTAGCTATCACAATGGCACCAAGGGTCTCCATCCTGTTTTCAGGCTCCCTTCCCCTACCCTCTACCTTACCCCCATCAGACCCAGGATTAATTTCTGTTCTCACCCCACACCTGTGATCTGCTGACTCCACAGTCTCAAGGGGTTTGCTACTTTGGCTGGAAGCTTCCCTTTCCCCCCAAATCGATCACTTATTCCCATTCCGTGGGCAGCTACCTGGTTGACTATGGTGCCAACACATCCTTGCAGCACCATCTGCAACATCTTGGCATCAGGTGGATCTTGGTGGGTGGCAAAGGCCAGCTCCTGGGTCTTCTTCTGCATGTCCTCTATGGCCACCTCTATGGGAATCAGAATAATCTGGGGAGAAGAGTCCAAACAACAGAAACACAGCTGAAGCGTCAGGCATGTGCCATTCATCTAAAACCCTAAACAAGACATTCTGGGCCCAATCTAAATTCTGCATTAAAAAAAAAAGGGCTCAGTTCAGCCAACTGTAAAAATTAAGCAAATTGAGTATATATACTGTACATCCAAGTCCCACTTAGCAAATGCAATACATTCCCAGGAAATTGAGCATTAACATAATAAGAGCATTATGGGAACTTTTCTAATCTGTGATCTCTCTACCTCTCCCTACCATGGCTTCTTCCTAAAATGGCTGCAGTCAACTAGCAAGAGAAAGACAAAGGAAAAACTGGTTTGTCCAATCTCTCCTGATTTTGATTTGTCCAATTTTGCTCTCCGTTGGCTCCCTCCATGCAGTGACAAACCTTGGGGTCTCAAATTTCAGCAGTGCCCCGTGCGATGCCAAAATTCAGTGGCCCCACCTCCTCTTGCCTTCCATTCTACATCATAATTGCAGCACCCCCTGTGGTATCCCTGAACCCAGTGTGACTGAACTGCTCGCGCTCCCCTAAATCTGCCTCTGCTCCATGGTTTCTGCCTGGAAATGGCAGGCGCCAACCAGGAAAGCATAAACAAGCAAGGCAGATGGCGAACTCTGGCTGTTCAGATATCTGAATCAGCTATGCACGTAGCGAGGTCTGGGCATGATTCATTGTGTTTCGATAAGTGAATTTTGCATAATGAGCAAGCAGATCGTGGGACTCGCATGTATGCTTAGAAAGTTGAGGTCATTTTAATCTGTTTTATATTTTAACTCTTGTATGCTTTAAAGTATAGTTACGATTTCTTCTTTATTTCACTGTTTTATCTTTGGTAAACTGCTTTGAGGTGGTTGTTGTCTTAGTAATATAATCTTTATTAAGAATAACATGAAACAATACGAACAACAAATAATGGTATTGGTCACCAGAAACGAAACAAAAGACAGTCAGGATATTTGTACGGCAGAAAATAATAGCAGCATGTTAAAGAACTATGCTTTGAGGTTTGTCTCTTTGTTTGTTTTACTATCAAGTGGTGAATAAATTCCATGAAATATAAACAAACAAGTAACTAAGTAAGCAAGCAAGCATGGCTTCACTTTTATAATTTATTCTGCAATGTTTATTATTTATTTTGAGTTTTGTCAGTCTCACAAGGGGAGTGGGGAGAGACATTTTAGCAGAAATGCTGGATCCCACCCCACTGGAAAAAATGTCACAGTTTTTTCTGGTTTCTGAGATTGCGGAATGCATTGCTCACAAGCTCAGGGACTCAAAATGTGCTTTTGAATTTTTTTGAGATTTTTGCTTAGCTGAATTTTTTCACTACTGTCAGGGAACTGCCATCAGCTCAGAGGCGAGAGGTGGAAGGGCAGTTGTGTTATAGGGAACCTCCGAAGATCTTGCGAAGCAGTTCCTCCTCTGGTGAGGAGGAAAGCCCTGCCTCCAGTGGGGAGGAGGTGCAGCGACCAGGAGATGCTAGGGAGAACCTCAACACGGAGCCTGAGCAAAGCGGAGGGGAGGGAAGTACCCCTTTGCCAGCGCCCACTCTGCGCAGTAGGTTTCGGCGCAGAGAGGGGAGGAGAAGGATGGGGGTCACACGGCCGTTATGCTGGGGGATGTACAAGGACCGGCCACTCCCAGATTCTGCTAGTGACTGAGCCAGACATGAACCTGTGACGCTCTGCACTGTAAATAGTTTGCACTAATACTAAAGCTGGAAAAGACAGGTCGGAGTCCTGCCAGTTTGCTCTCGAGCAACCACACCACCACCTGACAACTACACTATTTTTTGATTTCTGAGAATTGTAGCCCCTGCGGCCCCGCTCCTCATTCTCATATGCCTCCACCCACTCACCATCCCCACCCCAGAGTACCTCCTCCTTGTGGATGACATTGATGCGGGTCTTGATGTAGGGGAAAGCGTGGGAGGTGGTGAGCAGAGTCTTGCGCTTGAACTGCTCGTGCAGGTCGCCATGCGCTCGCCCGTCCAGCGTGAAGGGAGTACAGAACATGAAAGTGCGCAGGTTGTAGTTCTTGTCAAAGTATGTGACACGATCCTTCAGCTCATACGTGTCGAAGAAGGGCTCCACGTAAGTCAGCTGGATGTAGGCCTGCGGCAAGGAAGACAACAAGGCGGCAGGGGCAGTCAGTAGAAAGCTGGGGCAGCATCACCTCATTCTCCTCTGCCACACAAGGGGTCTGCTTGTCCTGACTGTCATCTAAGCTACCAAACACACTGGGACCAACTGACTATGGGAGAAAGCATCTCTTGGTGCTGCAAAGGCTGGACTACAGATAAAAATGACCTTAGCAGACTGCGGTAATAAAATGCCTTCACCTGCTGCCAAAACTATTGCTATGGCATGGGTCATGCCATAATTTCAGCTTCCTATGAACAAACCAAGGGTTATGGAAGTAGTGGGGAAATAAGAACCTATTTTAATTGTGATATACGGGGCAGGGAGAAGGAAGGTGGCCATTTAGCCTAGAAGGAATAGCATGCATCAAATCTTGTAGAGATCTCTTTCCTTGCTGAACATGAGACACAATCCCAGACCACATGGGGCACAAGTCCCCCTCTTCCCTTTAGTTATTCCAGCCCAACAAAATTTGCAGACTAGTCCCTTAGCAGTGCCTGGCTTGCTAATGCATGGCACTCCCAACACATGATAAAGAGCGAAACTACCTTGTTAGGATCCAGCTTGGCTTTGTCCACAGGGTTGGAACCTTTGATGATTTCTACCATTTCCTGCCCAAAGCGCTCAGTGTAAAACTCCTGCAAAGGGGAAAGGATACAGGGGAGTTCTTCAGAGCATGACAAAAGGGACAGAGATGAACATTCAGGCTTCAACAGCCACTGAGACCAAGGAAAATTCCTCGCAGCTATCGTGGAGAGAGGCTTATTCTGCACTTGCTTCTGAAGGGCAAACCAGAATTACCACATTTTTCGCTCTATAAGACGCACCATACCATAAGACGCACCTGGTTTTTGGAGGAAGAAAACAAGAAAAAAATATTCTGAATCCCAGAAGCCAGAACAGCAAGAGGGATCGCTGAATAGTGATCCCTCTTGCTGTTCTGGCTTCTGGAATAGCTGCGCAGCCTGCATTCGCTCCATAAGATGCACACACACTTCCCCTTACTTTTTAGGAGGGAAGCGTGTCTTATAGAGCGAAAAATACGGTATGTGTGTTTTATTAAACGTGCACTAGCCAATTTGGGTATAAAGAAGGGGTAGGTAGGTGTCCTTTTTCCTATCAAAGCGAGTGCACGGCAGAAAGCCCACCTCTTTCCCTTCCCAGCTCAGACACAACCTGGGGGTGAGAAATAACTTAAAGCATCTGAGTGTGGCAAGCAAGGCTTTCAGTTTCCATACCACATCCCAATGCTCAGTTTGATATACAAAGGAGACCCTACCGCAACTATGCTTTTGTCAAATAGGGAAGGATGCCTTTAAGAGACATATGCTCTTCTTGGTCCTCAGAGTAAATGGTGGGAAAAGCCCCGAGGACACGGCGATCTGCATGGACAGGTGCCATGAATCAGCCCTGAGAAAGCAGGCAACCGCCTCCATCAGAGCTGGCTCCAAAGCCTCTTCCCTTTGGCTCTGCTTGGACTACAGCTGAGCGACACCTTTGCCAAAAGCCACAGCTGCCGTGGCTAAAGCGAGGGAGCTTTCAGTAAGAGGGATTGTGAAGGGAAGGGGTTGCGCATGTGTAGGAGTGAGTGTGAGTCTTGCTTGTTGTAAGTCACAGTTTCCTCCCTCCTTCAATACTGCTTTAGCCAAGTTAACTGCTGTACCATTCTTGGGAAGACAAGAAGAGACAGGTTGAATCCATGCAAATACAGGGGTCAAACATTAGCGGAACATCCCACCCCAACTAAGTACAAACTCTTGCAGGTAGTTGAGAGGAAAGGCTATTAGAAGATTGGAAGAAATTTAAAGACTATTTGCAGAAATACTGTAAAATTAATGAATGTTAAAATGATGTTGGAATGGAAATAAGTGGTTTTGGTAATAAGGTTAATAAGAATATGCAAATATAGATCGTTATATGGATGGAAATATATAGTTATAATAGGTTAAGATACAGAGCAAAGATAAATGAAAGAGGGTAAGGATCTGCTGAAAGGATTTTGTAAACGGGAATACAAAAAGGGGAGGTGTGAGGAGGTCAAGGAAATAAGCAAATGAGCCTAAAGATATTGAAAAATGGATTTTTCTTTTTTAATTTTTTCCCCTCTCCCCCCCCCCCCCCAGCCAGCTGTTTTTTGTATTTTCCTTTTTCTCTTTTAGGTCCTCTTTTTGGTGTTTTTCTTGTTATCTTTTTTCTTTTTTTGTGAAATCTGTGTTTATGTGTAATCTTTGGTATAGTTTTCTTGGTTCTTTGAACCTATGTTTGTTGTAAAATTTTAATAAATATTTTATAAAAAAAGAAAGAAAGAGAGAGTAAAGGCTGTTATTTCACATAGGATGGAATCCCCATATGGAAATGTAACTGAGCTGAGTGCATCTTTCCTTCCATCTTCCTTGGCTCCCCTGGCTTTCATTGCCTTCCTCAGTGTCTTATCTGAGTGCCTCTGGGCAGCAGAATCTATCTTTTTTGCTTGTTATTGTGTAGACCAGTGTTTCCCAAACGTTTTGGGGCAACGGCACACCTGTTTATCGGAAAAAAATCTCGCGGCACACCACCATTAAAGCCCCGCCCCGTGACGTCAGCGCGCAGCGTCACGCCGGGAGGGACGCACAAAAGTGAGTTTTTTCCCTCCCCCTTGCCGGGGTGGGAGGAGGCAGCAGAGCGAGGGACTGAGGGGCGGCGGCAGCTGAGGCGGCGGCTGCGATAGCGGGCGGAGGAGGGGGCGGCGGCGGGGCTTGAGATCATTGTTGTTGTTATGGCTGCTGCTGCTGCTGCTGCTGCTAGGGGACCCGGGGACGTGAGCAGGCCTGGCCCGACCCGGGTTGAAGGAGGACAAGCCGGCAGCGCGCCAAGTGAGTTCGGTTGCGCGCGACGGCCCCCGCTCCCCCCACCCCCGCCGGATCCTCGCCGCCGCCGCCTCTCGCCCGCCTCCCTCCCACGGCACACCAGCCGATGTCTCACGGCACAGTAGTGTGCCGCGGAACACCGGTTGGGAAACACTGGTGTAGACCACCATGTACTCCAAACAACAACTTGTGGGTTCCCTGAATGTAGACTATCTGAGCTGCATACATGTGCTTGAAAGCCAAGCCTAGCAGCATCTTCTCAGCACATTTATGCCAGGTATTTTTGACCTGTTCATCTCCTACATCGTCCCCACTTCCCCCAAGGAAAATGTTGCATTACTTCTCTATTAGCCTTTTGGTGCCTGTTATTATGATGATTATTTTATTATTAGGCTGTCTGTCATTATGCGTTTTACCATGTTTTTATTATGCTTTTTATCTTTGATGTTCTGTAATGTATTTTTAATGTACACCGCCCTCGGACCTTTTCGTAAAGGGTGGTATATAAACTGAATAATAATGATAATAAATAAAAATATTGATGAAGACATTCCTCTTTCAACAAGTCTTCTAAAACCTTTATCCTAGTTGGAATCTGTCCCGGATACAAATTGCTCTTGTGACTGTGTTTTAGACTGCTTTTATATTTATAGTTGTTGTTTTTATTAAAAAAGGTTTTTATATGTGATTTATTTTTAAAAAGTGTTTTTTAGATTAAAATGTTGTATTTGTAACTTGCTTTGGGATGCTTCATGAGAAGCACTTCAGTAACGACATAAATGACCAAACCGACTCTCAACCTTCATGCTTGATCCATACCTCTTTTCAAGGATGTTTTAACTCTTACCTCAAGCCGGTGAGAGATCTCAGCCAGCTTGGTGATGGAGGGTTCCTTGTAAACAAACTCTTGTTCATCCAAATCCCCAAACTTGCAGCCATAAAAACCAACTCGGAAATACGTTCCAAACATTCTCTTAAGTGATCTGCATGGTAAGAGTTAAGATAACTGCGACACAAATCAGGCAGGTAACTTGAATGCTGACTCTAAAGCCCTAGTAAGCATGGCTTACTAAATCAGCCACCAAAATACCTGCCCTATTCCCAATCACTTCACTCCCTGGAGGCGTCCATATGCACTATGGGTGAATCTGGTGCTTGAGATCCAGGAAGCCTACATTCATGTTCCCACTGTCATTGAGTCCATAAAGAACGAACTCGGGGCTCGGTTCAGGGTGCCTGCATAGTCAGGTTTTAGTAACCTGTTCCTTCATGACCACTGGGTTCACAATGTGCTTTAGTGATCTTTGTCTGGGGTTAAATCACAAAATCTGCACCTGTGACCCCACCTGAAATACAGTTCTAGCATCTCCCCTGAAGCCTCCAACCCAGTTCCTGTAAGGTGAAAGTAGTTCTCCTTAATACACACACAAATGAACCAGACCACTGCTCCCCAGGACAAAATTTCAAGAAGTGCACTCCAACTTACCAAATCAGGCCAGCAGGAACACAAGCAGATGGCAAAGTTGAAAGAGAAGCAAAATAAGAAAAAAGAAGTTAGAAAGAGTATGGCAGCTACTGGAACACAGCAACTGTCCAAAGGGGGCAGGGATAAGTGGAGGGCAGATGGGCTGTTTCCTATTTTGTTTTACAAAGTTCAAAATACCACCTCATCCCTAACAGCCGCTGCAATCCCTACGACTATGTGCAGAAAATTCTCTCCAGAGATCTCTCAGTTGTACTGCAGAAATATCATTACCGGCTGCGTGCTATTTCCCCCCCTCTCCCACCATACTCCCTGTCCAAATTGGTCGGACAGGTCTCTGCAGCAGGAGCACAACCTGATATACCACAACAGATGTTTGTACTGCCATGGCTAGTACCCACAATAGCGCTGGTGATGAGTGGCACACCCTCCTATACTGATACATGCAATGCCCGAAGAAGTTGTGCCGGCTTCTCTGGGTCTGGAAGAAGTAGGTGCAATTAAGCAAAAGCATTCCCTCTCACAACTACAGTCATCAAGGCATTGCTGCCAGATCAGGGCTATAGCCACAGCAATGGTTAGGAGGACCTTGCTTCTATTTCTGCCCTAGAAATGACTGCCTGCACACAGCCCAAAACTGAACGAAATTGCCCCCTCCACAGCATCATCTGTATTTCAAACACGGTCTGAGCATCTGCTTGACATTTATGGAACCACTTCTCCTGAAAATTTATCAGAGTCCTTTAAGAACAGGCCCGTCTTACCCATACAGGCTAGTGGGGCGGGGCGCCAGGGCACCAAGTTCTGGGGGGCGCCAGGCGAGAGTCTGGGGAACACCAAATGAGCGCGCTAAATGAGTGAGGGTGTGTGAGCCACTCCAGCCGAGTGTCGGCTCAGGTTTTTCCCTTTTAGCCTGCAGGCGCCAAATTCTGCAAGGCGCCAGAAGGCTAAAAGGGAAAAAACCGAACCCTCACTCGTTCAGCGCAGGCCAGCTTGCTCAGTGTGCTGCCTACCATGGCACGAAGCAGCCAGTTGAGCCGGAAGGCACAGCATCCAGCCTCTGCCTCTTCCCCGCAGGAGGAGCCGCCCTCCAGCCACTGCCCGCCTCCTCCAGCCCTAAAAAAAGGTTGAGAACTCGGGGGGGGGGGCACTGGAGGGATCTTTGCACCACAACGCCGGATATGATTAAGACAACCCCGTTTAAGAAGCACTTGGTGACTGAGCTGGAGCTGTTTAAATCACTTCTGTTTTAATGTTTCTGAGATATTCTATTACCTACCTCGAGCTTTCAGGGCAGTGGCAGGACGACACCAATAAGTGGTGTCTTGGGGCCCCCTCCAAGGCAGGTGGCTGGCTTAGGGACCCACAGACACTCTCATGCCTCCTCTCCCACATCCAAATCCCAGCACCTTTCACTCCTGGACTCTTCCATGCATAGCACTTTCTCTCTCCCTCCCTGGAAAGTGCAGGGAGATCTGGGTTCGGAAGGCTTTGGCAGCCTACGAAGATCTTATGCAGACTTGTCTGCTAAATTGCGTGGTGTGCACATGGGGAAATGCATTAATGATGCACACTATGCAACAGAACCCCACATAACTAGAACTAGACCCAGCTGCTGTGCCTCAAGGCTCCCTTAGGGCCACTTCCTGGCCCCTCTGCTACAGCCTAAACTGAGGCTGTTCCTGACCCCCTGATTCCTTGCCAAGCAAAGGCATCAGTGGGCTTTAGAATGGTGTCTTCCATTTTCAGGACCACTTCGGAGCGTGACGTAAATGTTCAGAGCGCGATGTAAAAGTGTGTCTGCTCTGCAGTGGTCATACAGAATAGCTTCACTGAAGTCCGAAATGAAAGCAAAGAAGACTTGCATGGTAGTTAAAGATGGACTAGCCTCCTCCGCTATTCGTGCATCTCAATATCGCCACATGATAACATGCATTTTCAGAGCACAGGTAGGATAAAGTTACTTCAAAACCAGTGCTTGGGGGGAAAGAGAAAGCTTGGGTAGATTTCCCTGAGGTCTGTACGCACTAGAAAAGGAAGCTGTACTGGTCTCAGAGGTAGGCTGCGTCAGCTAATGTCTATGCCAAGTATCCAGGCCTCAGTGCAGGCAAGATTTTAATCCAGTGGTTCGAAAAGCAAGTAGAGCAGAGGGACCAAGAGGTAGGTAGACAATCCAACCAAAAGGACAGAGACATAGCCAGGTGGCATCTGCCAGCTATAAGTTACCCAGACTGAGGGAATGAAACAAACTTCGAAGCAAGCAGTGGCTTGGGATTAGCTCTCCAGAATGGCCCTGGTCCCTAAAGACCTGGAAGATCTTGGTATGTGGAGTTAGCATCCCCATATGGACCACCTCCAATATCTGTCCAGTGACAGTAAGAAACAAATTTATCTACTCAGCTCTGGTTCTGAGTCCCCACAACACACAACAATGCAGTGTTTTTGTGATACCAAGAGGCTTAAAACGAGTGATGCTTCCCTTTTTTTCAATGGAAAATCAGTTCTGGGACAGGTAAAAGCTAACCAATACCAAACAGGTTAAGAACGTTAGGAACCTCTCTTCCTAAAATCCTTTGGATCCATTGTAGAGGTGAATGCTACTATGTCAACACAGCACTTCACTGCCAAAAAAACCCCATTCCTTCCATTCTTTCACACTGTGCATGTTTGTTTTGAGTGGGGTGTTTGGGTGCATACATCTGAACACACACAAAACTCAGGATCAGGGTACTGCTCTTAGTAATAAGACATGCTGGTGTACAAGTGTAATCTTTAAACCAGATGAAAGTTCTGCAAATGCACTAAATTTGCTTTGAGTATTTTAGTAGGCGAAGATAAGATTGCTGAATGAAAAATACTGAACTGTCTGGGAAGAGGCCTGCCTACTCAGGGAAGATAATGCTTTGGGACATTTTAATCTATATTAAAAAAGGCAAGAAAGGGATGTGGATAAAGAGTACCCCCCCCACGATACTACACTGGAACAATCAAAGCTGAATACTGGGAAGATTCAGGAGAGACAAAAGCAAGCACTTCCTCACACAGTATGTACTGTAGTTAAATCATGACATTCACTCCCACAAAATGGGGAGTTGGCCACCAACGTACAAGGGCTTCAAAAGGGGATCTGACATATTCACAGGGAATAAGGCTATCAGTGTCACTAGTCACGATGGCTATATATTATCTCTAGCATCGGAAGCTAGTATCTAGTCTCTTAATGACAGTCATTATGCCCTGCATGGGGGCCTTCTTGAGAGTGGCCCCAGCAGGCTTCCCTGTTCAGAACAGCTTTTAAGCACCTTGTTATTACCCAACTATGGGAGGGCTGAACTGAATGTGATTTGAGCCATTCTGTACTTTGATGTCTCCTTACTACATATATGTTTACTGCCTTAGCTCTGGAAAAGAGAAGTGCACATTGTAAGTCTGGGTGTACATTTTCAAACAAGCAAACAATTTTATTATTTGCACTGCATTTTCTCAACCTGCTTAAATGGATGGCACCTGGTGCTGGATCATTTATTAACTTTGCTTGACAAAGGACTGCAAAAGTAGAAGTCACAACGACCCTAACCTATTACCTTAACAAAACCCGGTTATCCACTCGTGGATCTCATTATAGAGAAATACTTCTGAGCATACACTTCCAGACCCCCAAATCATATGGGATGCAGGGGGCAGGCCTCTGGGCAGAGGTCACAATCCCTAAGAAGCTGTTTTGAGAAATGGGGATGGGGAGAAGAGAATGGAAATGGCAGGGCAAGAAGAGTATGGCCAGGACAGCTCCTTCTCTCCACCCAACAATTGAAAGCAGTGAGTGAGCAGCAGGCACAGAGCTCTCCAGTTGCACACTATGCAAGGACCCACCAGCTGACGGAGGTGCCATAGAGATGCCGCAGGAAGGGCCTCAGCAAAGCAGCAGGAAGAGGAGCGTGGACAGCACCAGCTGCAGGATATGTGGAAGGGGACAAAGGCCAGGGGCACAAATCTGCAGGGTGAGCTGGACCAATGGGACATGATGCTGGCTACCTGCCTGCCTCAGTCAGGTGTGTGTGGCTCTGGCGGTGGCTGGGAGCACCCAAAAGGAAGGAATGCCACTCCCAACTATGATCTAAGGCAGCGGTTCTCAACCTGAGGGTCCCCAGATGTTGTTGGACTACAACTCCCATCATCCCTGAGCTCTGGCCTTGCTAGCTAGGGGTGATGGGAGTTGTAGTTCAACAACATCTGGGGACCCACAGGTGGAGAAAGGCTGATCTAAGGCATTTATAGAGCTGTTTTCAGACCTCACAGAGCAGTTTAGATAAAAAAATTATTTTTTAAATGATAACAAATAAACATTATTTCATAAAATAGAGAAGGCAAACCACTGCTTGTTGTTGTTTATAAAAAGTTGCTTCTGCCCTCTCCTCTGTGGGCAAGATGGAACATAGAAAGCTGTTTTATACTGAGTCAGACCACTGGCTCATCTAGCTCAGAAATGCCTGCACTGACCGGCAGCAGCTCTCGAGGATTTCAGTCTCTCCCATCCATACCTGGAGATTCTGGGGATTAAACTTGCCACTTTTTGCTTGCAAGCCAGACACTCTATCACAGAGTGATGGTTCTGCATAAGCTCCTGGTGTGGCAACAGGAGAAGGAAGGGGCCACCGGCGGCAGCTGGAGGGCAGTTAATAATAAATAACAGGCAAGGGCAAAACATGCTGCCCTCTGCAAACCTGTGTCGTGGTGTGTTTCCTCTCCACTGGAAGACTGCCAGGATAGTGGGAGGACAAAGAGCTTGGCAGCACAAGCTTTTTCAAAGGGGCTGAACCTCCACAGGAGGCACACCCTTTTTTTTTTTTTTTTTTTTGCTTGCTTTAGGTACTCTGCAGCACAGAAGTAGTTTAGGCTGTTCAATCTGCATCGCAAGATTCCTAGTTTCAAAGGATGGGCTTCTCTTGAATGGGGAGTCTGGCCACCTGTGCTTCCTGCTGAGAATCTGTAGTACAGGAAGCTGCCACTCAATAGACACACTCCAAAAGCAAAAGAAAGCACCCTGTACCAACTGCAGTCTTGGCACAAGGCTTGTGAAAATATGAATGGAGTTCCATCACTTTAGTCACGGAACAAACTGACCGGTCCTAGCCTACACCAAACGTGTTAACTGGAGGGGGCCCAGGAAAGACAGACAGGGCCTTTGGGGTCTCTGCAGACAGGGTCAAGTCCATTCTCTTGGGCCTTCCAGTAGGATTCTGCCACACAGTGGTGCTCCTTTCCCAGACGCTAGGCCTTCATCTGCAATCTTCCTTATAGCAAAACAGATATGTCTCATAAAGTGAAAAAGTAAGACTGTTTTGCTGCTGCAAGATACAGCCTCCACACGCCCAGCAGGCCTTTTGGTAGAGTAGCCAGCCTCTAACATTTACAGCAAACATTATTCGTAAGAGTACTGTAGCGTGCAGGATAATGGCATAGATTTGGAACTATGATCCTGGGTGGGACTATGAAACTACACTGTTTCTGTCTATTTTCCCTGAGGATTGCTGCCATTTTGAGGTATGCACAAACATTTGCTTTGCTCAGCCTGCACAAGGAAAGTTCAGGGGCTCCCACTCTGGTGTCATTATCATTGATTAAATTTCCATATTCCCTTTCTTCCAAAGATCACAGGGCAGCTTACAATATAGAAACACAAAAATACGTACCATAGCAACAAACAGAAACAATAACCACCACCCCCTGACAAACACACACACACACACACACAGTTTAAAAGTTGCAGTAACTGCACCAACAATGCCAGCTAGAGGAGGAGTTTGGCCGTAAGTGCACAGAGGAGGGTGGAGATTACGGAAGCAACATGCACACTCACACAAACACTGACACAGAAAATGTAAGACATGATGCAGCCTACCTCCCAGCCAGAGGCCTGATTGACAGGACGGAGAGGACAGGAAGGGAACAGAGAAAACAGGAAGAAGAAGGTGGTTATTTATTTGCTTTTAAAACTCAGCACCCGTCTTGTCACAAGCCGATCACAGGCTAGGCCCGGGCATAACCCTGAATGGTCACAGGCCGATCTGAACATAACAATTCCTGTTCTTGTGAGGCATCCCAACCACTGCCAATTTCTTGAAGAAGCAAGCAGGAGATGGCACCATAATCCTAGCTTATTTCAAAGTGTATTCTACCATCATCTGCAAGATCCAGCCGCAAAGACTAGCAAACTGCCAACTTGAGACCTTGAACACAACTTTGACCTTGGCCCAGAAGGGCAAGGAGGGATGTTTTGGTTTAAAATGCCACCTGCAATCAGTATAGATCCATCAGCTCCCAATAGCTCTTTTCACCTTTCTCCAGGGTTGACACTGTTGGCATTTGACAGAATACCCAAGTGAACCCTATAAGAATCTGGAGCTCCCTGTTTAGCTCTGATTACAAGAACAGAGAGTCCTAAGTTCTGACTTGGCAGCATCTTCACTAAGCTCTATTCCTGTATGGAGCAAATCCTAGAATTCTGGACTCCTGGCTGTTCTATACCGAACCTATACTGGCACATTCCCCTCTCTATGATTCAACAGAGGGGTGGGTTTTTTTGGGGGGGACAGGCTATGGGTTCCAGTTCAGCAAATAGGGGTGCAGATGCTTTCCTCCTACTGTCACAAGGCCCTAGCGGACTTTATAGACTACCATTGCAACTCTCTGTCTCATTCAACTGAGTGCATAAATAGACTATGAACATTGCCCACAGCATCTTGATTTACAGTATGCCAAAGATCGGAACTCCCATGCCACAGCCCACAGACCCAAAGTTTCCCCTGCATAAGGGTTTTTGGGCTCTGACATTCAGACCGTTCAGATTTCAGTCTCCAATCCACCAGATCCACGTCACGTTTACTTATTTTGACATGCGTAACGAAATGGAACGTGAGAAGGACATAAGCAACCATGGAGGAAGGAGATCTTATGCTGGCTCTCTTACTTCAGCCATCGCCCTAACAGGGCATTGCAAAAAAAGGTCTACAGACCAGGAGTGGGGAATCTCAGGCCCCAGGGCTGAATGTGACCCTCCAGGAATCTATATCAGGCCCTCAGAACTCTTCCTAGGCCACGCCCCCTCTCCCTAGGCCACACCCCTCAGTGGCTTTTGCTTCACACCCCAAGTGCTTTTGCCTGGCTGGAATATGTCATTGAACCCTTATAATGCCTCTTGATAGTCTGGATGGCAGAGACTGGTGGGTGCATTGTGTCTAGAAACTAGCCCACTGTACAAAGGTAAGATCTACATTTACTGCCTCCGACTGCCTGCGGCCCCTGGAAGAGAATGTGGCCCCTGGGGGGGGGAGAATGTGGCCATTGGCTTGAATAAGGTTATCCAAGAAGCTGCACTCACTTGGCTGGTTATCTTGCTGAAGGCATCCTGCAGCTTGCCATGCAGCACTGCCAACTTCTTGAAGTCGCGGTTGGCTTCATGGATGGGTATGAGGATCTTGTAGACCTCGTTGACAGCCTCATAAAGCCCACCCTGGAGAGAGCGAGAAGGAATTCAGAAAGTCACTTCGGTCCTCAGGGAAGACCTAACATGGGGCTGCAGGGGGTAAGGCAGCTGGGCCACACACGGCTAGAACCTCACAGAGCCCCCAGTCAAGATGGAGGCCTGTTTGGAAATATGCGAGCAGAGCTTGCCTGAAAAAGGTTTTAACTTTCATTGAAGGCAGTTAAGTCTCTCCTAACTTTACTAAGACTGCTATTATTATTATTGTTGTTGTTGTTGTTGTTGTTGTTGTTGTTGTTGTTGTTGTTGTTATTAATTGAATTTATATATACCTGGAGGTCTCAGGGCGGTTCACAGAATAAAATCAAGATATAAAACTTCCTTCTATGATTGGATGGAAGACTTATACAAACTCACAACATATGAACAACTTGCATATAAATGTAGACTTGCCATGGACAAATTCAATGATATTTGGAATCCATTCTTACAAATACTGTAATAGGTTAAGATCTGGTGAAGTACAATAACAACCTTGTAAAATATACAGTTTTGGTTCCCCCCTCCCCCCTTTACTTTACCTTCTACATGGGTTCTGTTTCTCTTTTTCTTTTTCTCTCTTTTATTTATGTCTCACCATGTTTAGTGCACATATAATTATGTACTTTTTGAACTTTCAATAAAGATGTTTTATAAAAAGATATAAAACCACAAAATAAATAATAAAAATGAAAACAACCCAATAGCCCCCCCAACCCCCCCCCCCCCACATTTTTAAAAGGCATAGGATGTCAATCAGATCAACCAAAGGTCTGGTTAAAAAGAAACATTTTTGTCCAGCACCTAAAGGTGTATAATGAAGGAGCCAGGCGAACTTCCCTGGGGAGAGCGCATTCCACAAACGGGGAGCCACTGCAGAGAAGGCCCCTTTCTCATGTTGCCACCCTCCGGACCTCTCGAAGAGGAGGCTCATGAAGGAGGGCCTCAGAAGATGCTCTCAGGGTCTGGGTAGGTTCATGTGGAAAGAGGCAGTCCTTGAGGTACAGTGGTGCCCCGCAAGACGAATGCCTCGCAAGACGGAAAACTCGCTAGACGAAAGAGTTTTCCGTTTTGGAGGTGCTTCGCAAAACGAATTTCCTATGGGCTTGCTTCGCAAGACGACAATGTCTTGCGAGTTCCTGTGGGTTTTTCCCCCTCCCCCCCTTTTCTAAGCCGCTAAGCCGCTTATCAGCTGATCCGATCAGCAGATAAGCCACTAAAAGCCGCTAATAGCGCTAATCCGTCAATGGGCTTGCTTCGCAAGACGAAAAAACCGCTAGACGAAGAGAATCACAGAACGGATTCTTTTCGTCTTGCAAGGCACCACTGTATTGCAGTCCTGAGCCATTTTGGTCCAATGGGGCAGGGGGAAGCAGCTAATTGTTACTTGTGGGTTACAACCAGGTTCCTACTTCTGCTTCTGGAAACCAACTGTATGAATTTACACTACTTCACACAAATGTTTATTTACAATCACCACCTACTGCAGCTTCATGAGTCAGGAGGTGGCTTTTGTGTGTGTGTTGTTTTAAAGGCAGTGTGGGAGGGGGAGAGAGGTCCGCGGTTCTCCACATACTTTAATTTTCACTGAAAACAGAGGGACTGAGATACTT
This sequence comes from Podarcis bocagei, assembly GCF_964188305.1. Lineage (NCBI taxonomy): Eukaryota > Metazoa > Chordata > Lepidosauria > Squamata > Lacertidae > Podarcis > Podarcis bocagei. The sequence continues at coordinate 10,817,643 of NC_138143.1, read as the reverse complement.
GCAGGGAAACACAATTGGCCGCTTGCCTAAATGTATTACTGAGAAGTGGAAAAAGCAACACCCCTGAAATCAGAGAGCTCCTTCCCTGAGGAAAGGCACCCCAGATAAGCAGTGGTGCATTTAATGCTCTGCAAACTGAGCATCTGGAAACAATCAAAGTGAAGGAATGCAGCCAACGTGTGGAGAAAAGACGGCTGAAGCTTACAGAAAACAGACAAAAGCAGAGATAGAAGAAAACAGGTGGGAAAGAATTTACAAGAATTGGCTGCTATGGGAAGGGCAGAAAACACAGCCTCTCCATGACCATTCAAGTCCCACTCACCCACCCACCCACCCACCCACCCACCCACAATCCACACCATTCAGGTTTCTAAGCCATTTGCAGTTTTAAAAGGAAGCAGAAATTTATGCACAAAAAGCTGTGTTCTATGGCGCTGGTGCCCAATCTCCAGGAGTCTAGACACCTGGGATTCAGCCGCCTACTGCAGCAAAAGAAGGCAGCTGCCACCCTCAAGCACAGGGAATGCTCTCGTACACTGAAAGTAAAAAGTTCAAGTTCTCACCATAGTAAAGGAGGAAGCCGCCTGCTCCAGCAACCCAACCAGCCCTTGCTCAGTGAAGTACTTTCCAGAGCAGATGCCCTCTTCATCAGGGGACAGGACGTCATCCGAGACAGCAGATTCTTCCAGCACATTGGAAGAGATGTTCTTGGAAAAGAGCAGATGTTATTGTTGGGGGGGGGGGCACACAGATCTTCTCACTCTTCCCTCCCAAACAGCCTGTCAGTTGAAAAAGCAAGAACTCTAGGTCTCCAGGGCCTTAGGGAAGCAGAGGCCTTGCTAGGGGCAGAGAACATATGGACATCACCCCAAGTTTTGGTCTAGGGGAAGGAGAAATGGGAGTTAGACCCTCTGTTCATTCATCTCTCCTGCAGGAAAGTAGGACTGGGGCTACAGGTAAGTACTGAAGCTAAGAAAGAACAGAGAAGAGCTGGTCAATGCCTTGATGCAGCAGACCAGCCTTCTTTTTTTAAAATGATGCCTTGGCCTTGGCCTTCTTCTTACCTGGAAAGTGACACAGCCCACAGGTAGGTAGCGGCAGTCCTCCAGCATACTCAGGTACTCGGCTACCAGGGCAGCGGAGTGCACCAGACACTGAGCGGCCTCTGCATGGTTCCCACGCTCAGAGTGCTTCGCTGCCATGTTCTGCAGCCAGGTCAGCCTCAGATCCGGTGATGTCTGGTACCCCTTGGCTATCCTGAGAGGCAGATAATGAATGTTCAGGGACAAAAGTCCTGAGTTCTATGGCCGCCTTTGCTACTGACTCACTTTAAGGTGACTTGCTTCAGGTCAATGGAGTTCAATGGAGGTGCAGGTCAGTTCTGTGTCCAGGGCAGCTGTCTACCAGCTCCATCTGGTATGCCGGCTAAGACCCTACCTGCCCACAGACTGTCTCGCCAGAGTGGTCCATGCTCTGGTTATCTCCCGCTTAGACTACTACAATGTGCTCTACGTGGGGCTACCTTTGAAGGTGACCTGGAAACTACGACTGATCCAGAATGCGGCAGATAGACTGGTGACTGGGAGTGGCTGCCAGAACCATGTAACACCCGTCTTGAAAGACCTACATTGGTTTCCAGTACATCTCCGAGCACAATTCAAAGTGTTGGTGCTGACCTTTAAAGCCCTAAACAGCCTCAGCCCAGTATACCTGAAGGTATCATTCAGCCCAGACACTGAGGTCCAGCTCCGGGGGCCTGCTGACGGTTCCCTGACTGTGAGAAGTGAGGTTATGGGGAACCAGGCAGAGGGCCTTCTTGGTCGTGATGCCTGCCCTGTGGAACACCCTCCCATCAGATGTCAAGGAAATAAACAACTATCTGACTTTTAGAAGACATCTGAAGGCAGCCCTGTTTAGGGAAGTTTTTAATGTTTGATGTTTTATTGTGCTTTTAATATTCTGTTGGGAGCTGCCCAGAGTGGCTGGGGAAACCCAGACAGATGGGCAGGGTATAAATAAATTGTTGTTGTTGTTGTTGGACATGAGTGAGTGATGCACAAACAGTGGCTGTGTTTGGACATATACGGGAATGCATCTCAATACATTTACATCAACACAAGGAGCAACAGACATTCCCCACCTCCATGATGTTGTCCCATTTGGGTCAATGCTTTCTGCCAGGGTTGATTAAGCCTACAAGCTTACACAAACATCCACCAAGAGAGGAACGCCTGCAAGGCTCTCCCCAACCCCACAGCAATGTTACCACTTAGTGTGACTTTTTCCTTTAGTATTCTCTGGAAGGTGTGCACTCCCCAGACCACCCTTTTCCAGCCCTAGAGTGCTTGGGCCCCTCATATGAAGAAGACTATCCCGGACAGCATAGCTATCTCCTTGGCTGTAAGGCTAGCTCACCCACTTCCATTACATGCTGAGTGGGAGCAGAAAGAGGAGCTCTCACCATATGCAACAGATGAGGCAAGTGTAAAAGCAGGGAGAGATCTCATGCTGCAACAGGCTTGCCAACAGCCAATGAGTCTGTGGGTGATCTGAGATATGAACCTTCTTTGTCACAGGTGCAAACGCGGTCATGTTGGCTCCTGCATTTTGGCACCCTCCCTTTGGGAAACTGAGGCTAAGAAAGCAAGTCTTGCTTGCCTCTGGGCCTTCCTGCTGCTTCCGTACCCAGAGCCCTGGCTACTGTCTCACCTGTACATCAAGTCTATCAGCATCTCTGGGTCCTCCTGATGTTCCTTCATCTTTACTGTGTCTGTCAAGATCATGTGCAGGTTGAAGACGAGGTCTTGAACCTGGTCAGGGAAAAGAGGAAGCACCTTCTAAGTCACAAGCATGGAGAGCAGGAACAGGAACACACAATTGCCTCCATCAAGAGTGGGGATGCCATAAGCACTCAGGTAAAGGCACTTGCGAAAGAGGACATCCCTGATGCAATACTTGCCGACAGGATTGAGATGGGCATAGCCCTGCTCACTTATGGGCTGTGTTCACCTTGAACCTGGTACCCATCCCCCAATCTGCCCACTTTTCAGGAGGAGAAAGAACAGCAAAACTAGGTCTATAATTAATCTCTTGCATTTTCATCACATTTGGTAGACATTGGCTTAGCTGTATCTAAGACAGAAGTAGCCATTTCCAAATTTAGATACTACAGGCATAGGCAAACTCGGCCCTCCAGATGTTTTGGGACTACAATTCCCATCATCCCTGACCACTGGTCCTGTTAGCTAGGGATGATGGAAGTTGTAGTCCCAAAACATCTGGAGGCCCGAGTTTGCCTATGCCTGCTCTAACCATTGCCCAGGGTATATAACCATTTTAAGCAATTTTCTTTCAGGTTCCTATCAGAGGCAGATTTAGGGAAGCGTGACCAGTTTGGTGCTGCCAGGGACACAACTATGGTTTACAATGGAACGCGAGAGAGAGGGGTGCTGAATTCTGGTGTCACACAGGGTGCTGCTGAAATTTGAGACGCCAAGATCCACCACTGCTTCTACTGAGTACTGTAATTCTGGTTCAAGAAGAAAGATCGAAATTTTCTGATATAGGAGGTGATCATTTTTTTCTCATTTAGGCTTACACTTTATATTTCCATAGGATTCTACAATATGACTATACAATATGTATATTGTTACATTTTTGGGGAAACATTTTTATTTCCTGGGAAGATTTATGTTTCAAATTCAGTGAACAGTCTTGTAGTACAGTATCACATTTCAGTTTTTTAAATAAATATTTTTATTTAAAAATAATAGCAAAACGTTTGCTTTAGTTTGATCATATGTTGTTATCTGGTAAATAAAGCATCATAATATTTTTAAATAAATCCAATATATCTATCCAGAGCTTTTTTTCTGGGGGTACGCATACCCCTAAACATTTTGTGAATCTTTGTACCTTTGTCCATTTACTCTATTTATTTCCCCCGATCTGAACTACAGAATGGTGATTTTCTTGAGTCAAAACGAGAGTACCCCTAAACACTTTTTTAAAGAAAAAAAGCACTGTATCTATCACACATGTATTCTTGAGAAATTGGAAAAATTGCCTAGAAATCCCAATGAAGATTAAATTGTTCATAATTAATTGCAGAAGCTGTAGAAGAGACTGCTAGGGTCAGAAGGTATCAGCTCAAGCCACAACCCAACTTCTGGCACTTCCAAAGGCCCCTAGTCTGATGTTTATGGGTCTGCCATCCAATGTACCTGCTCAGCAAATGTGGTTTCTCGCAGCTCCGGGTCTTCCTCGGCATAGGTCAGGATGGTCTTCAAGGAGCGCCGCAAGTGCTCCTCATTGAAGTTCTGTGACGTCCCCACAAGCGAGGAGAGTGACATGGTGACTTGCATCTTCACTCGGGCAAAGTTCTGTGCAAGAGAGATGCGGCAGGAGTCAGCAAGGCAGGGCAAGCCAGAAAGATTATTCAAACCCTGAGCCAAATAAAAGCAGAGGCGATGCTTGAAATGGATTCTGCAGAACACAGTTCTAGAGTGGATGGATTTAAATTAAAAATCACCTAGAAAAACGGCTAGTTCAGAACACTTTAAAATTTAAGTTTCCCACTGGTATTATTTCCTTTAAAATGCGAATAGTAATTGCTTGGCCAACTGTTAAAACTAAAGAGAAAGTTAAAATTAAAGAGAAGGTTTACACTATTTAGGAGAGCGTGCTTCTTTTCAGCATTGCTGCTCCTTGTTTCATTTCCACTCCTCTTTCCTATACACATGGCTTTCTCTAAGACCCCCACCCCAGGAATACAAGTTAGATAACAATCCAAAACTGTTGCTTTTGGCAACTCATGGCAAAGACTTTGAAGAAGCTGCCAGGGATGGTCATGCACATAAGGCTCTGAGAGAAGCAGGTGTCTGGAAGCTTCTCAGAGGGGATCCTCTCCCATTTCCCATAGCAGCAACTGAAGGATATCAGCAGGGGCATCCAGGCTGGTAAAAATGTATTATTTTTATTTACATAATGCCATCAGTGTACAAGGGATGCGGGTGGCGCTGTGGGTTAAACCACAGAGCCTAGGGCTTGCCGATCAGGAGGTCGGCAGTTTGAATCCCCGCAACGGGGTGAGCTCCTGTTGCTCAGACCCTGCCAACCTAGCAGTTCAAAAGCACATCAAAGTGCAATTAGATAAATAGGTACCGCTCTCACAGGAAGGTAAACAGCGTTTCCGTGTGCTGCTCTGGTTCGCCAGAAGCGGCTTTGTCATGCTGGCCACATGACCCGGAAGCTGTACGCTGGCTCCCTCGGCCAATAAAGCGAGATGAGCGCCGCAACCCCAGAGTCATCCACAACTGGACCCTAATGGTCAGGCGTCCCTTTACCTTTACATCAGTGTACGCTGCATTTTACAGAGTAATCGAATCACGAGATGGGTCCCTGGCCCCAAGAAGCTTAACAATTTAAATTTTGACAAAGGTGGGGGAAGAGAACAGAGGGAGGGAAAGAGTTTGTGCAACATGGCAATGCTGCAGGGATCAATGAACTGATTGAACCCACCCGGACCCTGAGATCATCTTCTGAGGCCCTCCTTCATGTGCCTTCTCCTCAAGAGGTCTGGAGGGTGGCAACACAAGAACAGGGCCTTCTCTGCAGTGGCTCCCCGTCTGTGGAATGCTCTCCCCAGTGAAGTTCGCCTGCTGCCTTCATTATACACCTTTAGGCGCCAGGCAAAAACGTTTCTTTTTAACCAGGCCATTGGTTGATCTGATTGACATCCTATGCCCTTTTAAAATGCGACTTTCTTTTTTTTTGGGGGGGGTGTTATTGGGTTGTTGTTTTTATTTTGATTATATATATTGTGGGTTTTATGTTGATCTTTTCTGTGAACTGCCCTGAGACCTCCAAGTATAGGGCGGTGTATAAATTCATTCATTGAATCAATCAATCAATCAACAACAACAACTGCTTGGACTCTGGTGATGGCTCAGGCCTGATCCCAGGAAGCACCTGTCAGGGGACTGCCATAGGAACAGGGGAGGGAGGCAGGGGGATACAGAGGGCCTCCGATGCTTCTGAGGAGCAGCTCCTCCTCCAGCAGTGGGGAAAGCCACACCTCCAGTGGAGCAGAGAGGGAAGGGGGTAGCTAAGCGAGGAGAGGGCTCGAAGATGCTGCTGAGAACCCAAGTGCCTCACCTAACCTGGCTGGCCAGGAGGCAGACACGCCACTTCCGTCCCCTAGCCTGCACAGAGGGTGAAACGAAATGAGGGGAGGTGGAGATTTGGGGTGTCTAAGTTCTTATGTTGGGGGACAAGCCGGAAGAGGCCACTCCCAGATTCTGCAAGTGACTAAAATGGACATGAACTTGTTGGTTCTGCACTGTAAATAGTTTGTACCAATAAAACCTGTAAAAGACAGGTCAGAGTCTTGCCTGGTTACTCACGAGCAACCACCCCCTGCATCTGACAGCACCCTTGCAAGCAGAAGAGACAGAGGGCAGCTCTAGCACCGCCTTACTCCAATGAGCACTTACGTTGCCAATCTCGAAGTTCTGTCGCATGAGAAGGTAGAGCGAGGTGCTTGCATGGGTGCGGATGATGCCCACCTTGCTACTGCAATGGCGGAGAAGGCGCAGACACAGGTCAGCACACAGTTCTGTGTCCTCCTCGAAAAGCATTTCGGGAAACTGCAAGCAAGAGACTGGAGTTATTTTATCTAACAATGATAATACTGGCCTTCCTATGGACTGCAAGGAAGGCAATGGATAATAGATGCATAAAACCCAACAGATTGATAATCTTACAAGCAAGGTATTAACACACTCAAGAGCGGTAAGATTTACTATTAAAAGCCTCTGTGAATCAGGTTTTCACCCAACCCTTGGAAGCGTCTGTCAGGCCCTTTTATAGAGGTTGTTCCAGATCTGCAGTATCATAATTAAGTAGACTCAAATAATGATGGGCTGGCTTTGGTCTCTATCTTTCAAGGCTGAAATAAAGCATTTATTCAATAATCCACCTTGGCATGGAAACAGCTTATTTCTGGAAAAGCAAGGAAGAGTTTACTTTGGGAAAGTGGGGTGATAGAATATGGCAACTGCTGGCTGCTGACATTACCCTTTGGCAATGCTGGCTCATGAGGGGTGAAATAGAATGGGGTGCCTTTTCAGATGACCAGGGGCCATTTGTCTCATAAATCAACTCCAGTCCTGGGGAATCCAGGCCCCACAGGTGGAATTTTTGAAGAATACATTGGCTTGGTTAACAAGTACAGGAGGCGTGAAACAGGTCTTACATCTGGACATCATGTTTTGAAATATATTTTGGAAACTCACATTGTAAAGTTGGAGGATTCCCAGACATGGTGTATACGCTCTGTAGGATTGAGGTTGGTATTCATATTCTGGTTTTATATTTGTGTGTGTGTGTGTGTGTGTGTGTGTGTGTGTGTGTGTGTGTTTGCTCGCTCTCTCTCTCTCTCTCTCTCTCTCTCTCACACACACACACACACACACACACACACACACACACAAACACTTAAGTAAGCAGACTCTGCTGTGGACAATCTCAGCAAAAGGGGGCACCCTGGAGAGAAAAAGCCCTTTCAGCAGAGTTAAAGGTTGGAGAACATGAGCGGTGACAGACAGAAGCTAACAACCTGAGGGGTAGATAAGCCCTTCTTGTTCCTGAAGTAGCCAGGCTCCACTTACAACCAGAGCTGGTGAGCTTGGATGCAGACAAGTCAATAGGCTCCCTGCACTGCCTTCTTAGGAGCAGAGCAAGATGCTTTGCAAAATCAGCTGGAATTCAACTGCAACATTCACATCTGCAGAGTTTTCCCAACCAAGCAGCACTCACCTTGCTGACTAGCGCCCTCTGGGTAGCAAAGCAGTGTTGTAAGAAAGCCGCACTGGGAGTGCAGCCCATTGTGTGCAGAAGCACCCTCAGCACCCCGCCGAGGACACTCTCCTTGGCTTCCGATAAGATCACAGTCTGTGGAGAGGAAACCGGGGAGGAGAGGGAGGTAGAGAAAGAAAGAAAAAATGGGTAGGAAATTGTACTCAAATTAGGAACCCCTCCATCAAAGAATGTGTAGCCCCATTTGTAACATGGTGAGGCTGTCACAATTGCTTTATCCAGGCCAGACTTCATCTTGCACCAAGAAGCCCATGGAAGTCACTGGCACATGAGTGGCCAAGGCAGAGATGTGACTATGTAAAACGAACAAGCAAAGCTTATCATCTGCATGCCTTAGGTGTTCCGCTGTCTCTGCTAAAGATGGCAAAGGACCAAGAGCTATGCTGGCCAGTGAATTCCAGCCCCCGGACTACCTAGGAGAGCCCAGTTCAGCATAACCGCAACAGAGAGGATCAAAACAGCCAAGGACAAAGAAGACAGATGTGGCTCTCAATGCACTCCAAGGAAACACTTTATCAATAATAAAAAAACTAGAGACAACTTTGTCCTCCAGCTTGCCAAATCAGACTCTGCTTATGGAAGCTGGATGAGAAAAGTTGTCTCCAGCAGTTTTCATTAAAAAACTGAATTTTCCTTGTGGGTGTGGCTTGTGAACTGTGAGGGGGCGGGGAAGCTCCTACAATTCAAAAGTTACCACTGCACCACTGCAGAGCATAGATAAGAGATGCAATCTTCACCCTGGAATAACAAATTAATCCCAGAGCCTTGCTCTGGCGGGTGGGTGCAAGACTGGAGTCTCCATCAGATCCTACCTGCACAATGATTTCTAGGGTGTCCAGCACCACCATGTTGGCTTCCGTGGCCATATTCCCATCCACCAGAGCCTCATGTTCCATCTCTTCCTTGGATCTGAGCAAGGGACAAAAAAGGGCGTGGGTTTAAGACGTTTAGAGTCACCATATGCCAATCCTTGCTTGCATGGTTATTCCGGTTTTCTGCTCACTGTGCTGCTCGTACAGGCCTGCCAAAGGTTGGAACTACACTAGGGACATGCAAAGCCAAAGTCGTTTGGCTTCCATGAAATAGGTAGCTAGTTCCTGCAATTAGCTGTTGCCAAAGATCAGGTGCAGCCCCAAGGAGCCTGCAGCACCTTCTCTATAAGGGTGGGAAAGCTGGGATATGGGATGATGGCAAGCCAATGAGAAGGAACTAAAAGCACATCTCTTTCTTGGACTCAGAATCTTTATCCCACACAGTCTTTTTCTCTATACGTTTTCCAACACAATCATGAAAACTAAAACCTGAGTTAATTCTTTTTATAAAAAAAATAATCTAGTAGATGCCCTGAATGCCATGTGATCATGGCTATATGACAAACCAAACACACTAATTTATGATTAAGGCACTGCACACAACTCACACACACACCATGAGAGTCACTGTGTGTTCAGGCTCAATTTTGGTTTCTGTTCTTGAGTAACTGTCTGCACTGTGAGGATTGTTCTATAGCTTACTGCTTGCGGTTTGTCTGGAGGAAATAAACCATGAATCTGGATTTCAGTGTCAATGCTATGCTAAATAATGGCTTCATTTGCAACAGCAACAGGGCGGAGGGGGAGCGAAGTGGCCACCGTCTTCTCTCTATTATTATTATTATTAATTATTATTATTATTCCCAAAGGTCTCTGCAGGTTCACATAAACAGATCACAGTATATAAAATAAAAATAAAAGGGTTGCTCATTTGCACTCAGCCAAGGTTTTGGTAAGTATTATAGGTAAACCAGTCCAATGTGTGAATGTAAACAAGGTACTACCTATCCCCTGATCCCCCCCGGAGTTGCCCACAAACGCACTTGTCCACCTTGTCCGAATTCTGCCTCCAATGGGCAATATTCTTCCTCCAGCGAACATTTTCTTGGTTTCCAAATGGACTCCGCTCTGTGTTGGAAGGGGAGGAAAGGCATGAGTACCATGACAGATCAGAAAACTCTTCCCCACCAAGCCTAGTTCCAGTCACCAAAAGCCAGCCCTTAACGTCTGAAAGATGCTTCAGCTAGAGTGAGCCTTCAAGGGAATGAATAGAGTTCTCTTCTGATCACACAGATGGTACTCCAAAGAGTTTATTTCTGCTTACTTCCAGACTTCCAGAAGCAAGCTCATAATAAACAGCTCTGCCCTCTCTCATTCTCACCTCGGCTGCGTCGGACCATCTCCTGGCGTGCCCCAATAGTGCCCAGGATGGCTTCCTCCAGTCGTGCTTTCATGTCCAGAGACTTCTTGAAGGTCAGGCTGTTGATGCGCTCAAAGGCCTTCTTGCCCTGTGGATGGCAGTGAGTCTAAAAGTCCTCGCTGCTAAGCAAGAGGGGGAGTTTGGCTGCAGGAGCAAAACCTGGCAGGCCCAGAACTCATAGAACAGGCAGGCAATTGCTCACTGAAGAAAGTGGCTCATTTCAACAGGCGCTGAGCAGTGGGATGTGAAGCCCTTTCAGCTTTTACCATGGAGAATGCTTCTGGCTAGGGCCACATCAGCCCCAAATACAATAGGCAAGAATTGTTAAGCTGCCACACTTCACATCTGGCAAAGAGGTATTTTGGGGCTCCAAATGCAAGGTTCCCACCACTCCCCATTTTAGCTCATAGCCAACAACAGCACTATATTGAACTGAATTGCACTACTGGACTTCACAATATCTTATAGGAATGATTTCACTATAGACTGTCAGTGGCTTCTTACATTTAGCTTCCTATTCAATCTCCACGTTAGAAGAATTCTTACAGCAGGGGTGGGAAGAAGGTAGATCAGGACCTACTGGTCGATCTCTGTGTGGCATGAAGCAGATTGGCAAGGATTTATGCCCCCACAATTTAACAACAACAACACGACTCTACCTGCTGAAATGGATCGTGGTTGTGCTTAGATGGGTGTGAACCAGGGGGTGCATTTTGTATACGGAAAGACTGTGAACTTGACTCAGTTCTGGTACTCAGTACAAATTCCTGGACTTAGAATTCTTTAACTGAAGTGTATGTCTTTTGCCTGGGACGCAGGTGGCGCTGTGGGTTAAACCACAGAGCCTAGGACTTGCCGTTCAGAAGGTTGGCAGTTTGAATCCCCGTGACAGGGTGAGCTCCCATTGCTCGGTTCCTGCTCCTGCCAACCTAGCAGTTCAAAAGCACGTCAAAGTGCAAGTAGATAAATATGTACCGCTCTGGTGGGAAGGTAAACAGTGTTTACGTGCGCTGCTCTGGTTCACCAGAAGCGGCTTAGTCATGCTGGCCACATGACCCGGAAGCCAATAAAGCGAGATGAGCACCACAACCCCAGAGTCAGCCACGACTGGACCTAATGGTCAGGGGTCCCTTTACCTTTACCTTTATGTCTTTTGCCTAAGGCTCCAGCAGGTGAACTCTTAGGGTTCTATTAAACAACAGAGAGATCCTACAGCCTGAAGCCTATCTGCTCTTGCCTTAAGACACCCAAAGTGTTGTAGAACTGCTGTTTTCTAAGGCTCTCCTTGGAAGGAAACGCAGCCTCTGACTGTTGCAGTCAGAGGCTGCATTTCTCTTGCCTCTTCTCCGCTCTTTGCTGGCCACGTTCTGTCAAAGACTGCATGCTTTGAGGTCTGCAACCACTAAGGAGTTCGTCTAGGTGAGGAGTCCAGCCAGCTAAAGGTGGGATTCCTGCGTTCTGTCCCCCAAAGTCCTGGGATGGGGAGGAGTGAAGCAGGGGAGCCATGTTTGGTTCTCTCAGCGCCTGGACTCTAACCTTATACTCGAAGCAAGAGACACAGAGGTACAGCAGGTCAAGGAGACGGTTCACATGCAAAGCAGAGAGGTCAGCAAGCCAGCGATGCAGCACAGCTCCATCTGCATTCTTCAGTACCCACAGGAGACACACCAGCAGGTTGCGACTTGCTTCAGCTGACAGCATGCTATACTGGCGTGGTGGCTGCAAACAAGCAAGAGATGAGCTCAGCCCAGCTCCACTTGACCCAGACTCCCCCCTCTCCCAACTAAGCGTGCCAAATGGCACAGTGCATCAAAGAAGGCAGGGGCAGCAGTGGTGCCCTGCTGCTCTCTATTCATAAGGACCTCCTTTCCTTTGGTTTTGAGGAGCAATGTTTTGGGCCCACATTGCCTAATGATATCACTATGTCAGAATAGGAAATGCAAGTAGTAGCTGGATGGAGTTTTTAAATTGGCTGCTTCATGCAAGTCCTTGTGTGGGTGTGGGTGTTTGTTTTTATTAAAGGATTTTCAGTTACAAAAGAGGATGCCTTCACCCCAGTATGGCTGTCCTTTATTACATACACAGCCCAACAAGAGAGTAATATAAACCTCGCAACAGCATACAAATTGATAAGGCTAATCTGACCCAATAACTGCCCCCCTCACATAAACAAACAAAACTCACTGCAATCAACTAATAGTTTTTGTACCGTTAAATCTCCCATTGTGTTTGAGATCAACCATGTTACAAATCTGAACACACAGAGACTTTCCTGCTGAGGACTGAGAGCTGTATGCTCCTGGGTTCATTCCACAAGTTCCCAATAGAAATGGCTCCCTGCTTAAATGGGAGGCTGTCCAATACTAGGTATCATTATCACTGAGAATTCTGTCTCTAAAGCTGAGATAGGGAGCTTATGGTCTTCCAGATGATGTTAGATTCATCACCCCTGACCACTGGGCTGAAGGGAGGGAATTGGGAGTCCAACAGCACTGGAGAGCTATACAAACCCTCATCCCCTTCTAATGTGCAAGTATTCCCCACCCAAGTTTTGGTTTCGTTCTCTAGCCCCAGAGGACAGTGTACACTCACCACTGATGGCATTTGGAAGACAGTGGACCGATGAGCGTGGGGCAAGGGAGAGCCAGCAATGGCCATGGCAACTGACTGGCTAATGGTGCTGCCATCCCCATCGCCGTCCTCAACCGTCACAGAGGCCAGCCGCCCTCGCTGGCTGAGGTTCTCTGTAAAGTTGAATTAATTGCCCAATAAGGACCGATAAGGGAAGAAAAGATAGCCCAGCCACCGCCACACCCAGTCAATAACTTTGGATACTGATATTCTGTTTAAATATATATATAGAGAGAGAGAGAGAGAGGAGGACAGCTAATTTGCACAAATGTTCCTTAATAAGGTTTTGACTCTCATTTCCCTCTTCAGAGACATTCCAAGCAGCTAAAATGAACAATAAAGGCAAGGGAAGCTAAGCAACCCACCCACCAAAGCTAATGCAAGCTAAGGTGATGGGGAAGCCACTTCAAGATTTTTTTGTTTGGTTGATTTCACAGACTGATTTCGTTGAAGCGATTTCTGGCAAAATCAGAGCCAAGGCCAGGCTGGGGCCATGAACCATCCCTGCAGGCAAGAACTTCTGCAATGCTGACCACTAAAATGAAGAAGGCGAGACTCCTAGCAGTGTATACTTGGCCATTCCAGAGGCCTCAAGCTACCTGCAAATTATTGGGGTTAACAAAACACACTTCTTTCCCCTTATATAAGCTCTGGGGCAGGCTCTCTCAGCCTAGTGCCTTCCAGATTTTGTTGGACTCCCACCGCCATCCTTGACCACTGGGCCAGGACAGCTGAGACTCTTCTAGGACAGAGTTCGCACAGTCCTGGGTAGCTTATCAAGTCAGTTCCAAGTGTCAGGCTGTGAGATTCCTTGCTTAAAGCTCTGGATTCTATTATAAGCACCAGGCTTTAATCCCAGACTCTTCCTCTGGCTTTCTTTTCTTTTGTTCCTTCACAACTTCCTTGTTTTCCCTTTCATTAGCTTCTCTATACTATATCATGCAGTCTTTAAATCTGCATGACTTGAGACTTCCTTTGTGGCTCTGACTCTGCTTCAAATGTTGTACGTTTCCCCAAAACAAATGAGAAACGACATGGGAAGCTATGACACATAACCAAACCACAAATCACCACTCAAATTGTGGCTGTTTTCCAGGATTTCCTGAGCTGTGAGACTGACATGTTTCTGAATATTCAAAGACTGGTTCTCTCTTCTTAAGTGCCACTCTTAAGCTCACTTAAATTGCATTTGCTCAACTGACAGGCTTTAGATTTTTGTTTTTGTGTTGTTCAGTAAGTGTGTGCTGAACTGATGATAGGGAAACTGGCTAAGGATGTTCTAGTGAGGAATTAAAGGACAGAGTACAAAAGGAATTAACTAGGAAAAAACAGACAGCAAAGAAATACACAATAATATTTTTTCTAGTCTTATAGCTGGGTGTCAAATCATAACACATTAAAAGGCATTGTATTTGGAACAAATCCTTTGTATCCTGTTAATCAGAGAACAGTTACTTCATTGACTTTGATATTAGAAAGAATGAATGCAGGAAGTTGCTCAGAATTTATAATTTCAGAGCTAGACAGAAAGCTAATATGCTTTCATAAACTACAAATAGGAATCAAATGGCATCAGATGTAAGTGGAAATCTCTTTGATTGAATTTTCAGATACAAAGAGATGTCACCATTTGCACCTCTCAAGAAGAGTGTGATTTTTTTTGGAGAAACCTTAGATAAGGAGACAGAATGAACAGTTTTAATGGTGGATGTGATAAGACCTAGCCAGAGAGATCCTCAGTGATACTAAAAACAATTCCTTCCAGTAGCACCTTAATGACCAACTAAGTTAGTTCTTGGTATGAGCTTTCGTGTGCATGCACACTTCTTCAGATACACTGAAACAGAAGTTGCCAGATCCTTCTATATAGTGAGAAGGTGGGGAGGGGTGTTACTCAGAAGGGTGGTGGGAATGGGAGATAGGCAGATAGCTGAGAGAGCCTCTTGACGACTCTTAACGACTGTAATAGGTCTTACAGGAAAAGGCAAGGGGTGGGAAGGTGTTTGACGATATTTTTATCATCTGGACACATGGTCAACAGACCCTGGACACCTTTCACCAGAAATTTAATGATTTTCACCCCACAATCAACCTTACAATGAATCAATCTATGCAAGAAATACATTTTTTGGACACTACTATAAAAATACAGGATGGGCGCATAGACACCACCTTATACCACAAACCAACTGACCGACAAACATATCTACATGCCTCTAGCTACCATCCCAAACATACCAAACAGTCCATTGTATACAGCCAGGCACTACGTTACAGCCGCATCTGTTCCAATTCTACAGACAGAGACTCTCACCTAAGGGATCTACAGCAAACCTTCTCAGAACTAAAATACCCAGCAGATGAAGTTAGACAACAGATCAACAGAGCCAGACTGATACCCAGAGAGAACTTGCTGCAAGACAGACCCAAAAAAGAAAATAACAGAACACCTCTAGTCATCACATACAGCTCCCAAGTTAAAACAGTACAACGCATCATCAGAGATCTACAACCTCTCCTGGACAATGACAGTTCTCTTTCTCAAGCTCTGGGAGGAAGACCTTTCATTGCCTACAGACAGCCACCCAATCTTAAACAACTCCTAACCCACAATAATACTACAACCAGACTTAACACAGACACTGGCACCAGAGCCTGCAATAAACCCAGATGCCAACTTTGCTGCCACATACACCCGGACAACACCATTACTGGCCCCAACAACATCACACATACCATCTCGGGACTATTTAATTGCTCATCGTCTAACATTGTGTATGCCATCAAATGCCAACAGTGTCCTTCAGCTCTCTATATTGGACAAACAGGCCAAACCTTACGCCAAAGAATAAACGGACATAAATCTGACATCAAGAATCACAGAACAGAGAAACCAGTAGGAGAACACTTCAATCTCCCAGGACATTCTATACAAGATCTCAAAGTAGCTGTTTTACTACAAAGGAATTTCAGAAATAGACTGGAAAGAGAAGCTGCTGAATTACAACTCATTACCAAACTTAAAACCATGAAAAGACCTGGACTGAACAAAGACATTGGATTCTTATCTCACTATACATAACTAAACCATTTCTCACCTTCCCACCCCTTGCCTTTTCCTGTAAGACCTATTACAGTCGTTAAGAGTCGTCAAGAGGCTCTCTCGGCTATCTGCCTATCTCCCATTCCCACCACCCTTCTGAGTAACACCCCTCCCCACCTTCTCACTATATAGAAGGATCTGGCAACTTCTGTTTCAGTGTATCTGAAGAAGTGTGCATGCACACGAAAGCTCATACCAAGAACTAACTTAGTTGGTCTTTAAGGTGCTACTGGAAGGAATTTTTTTATTTTGACTATGGCAGACCAACACGGCTACCTATCTACTACTAAAAACAATATAAAATAAAGAGAGAACCTGGTTTTAATAACAAGGCCAAAGTACTGACCCAATGCAGAACAGCAAAGCATTTTTTAAGAAGTCAGCTTGGTATGGCTTCACAGAATGACCACCATATCAAACCTCAGCTAGCGAAACTCATATGCTGGACAGCTGGATTCTCCTCCCTTGCCTGGGAGGGCAGCAGCTACAGTCAGCAAGTTTGACACAACTGGGATTGATGCCATGGCCACCCAAGCCCTCTGCTTAACTGGCTCTATTCCAAGTATGCGGAACAAAACTGAAGACAGCAGGCTTGCCGGCAGCAAGGAAGGTTGGGGAGAGGCTGTCATTTCTGAAAACCGGCTAGGAATCTGCACACATTGGTACCTCCATCCATTATCACCCTCCTCCCTGCCTTCAGAAGGGCCTCCTGGCCTCACCTGTGAAGTCGTAGAGCTGGGGCAGGGCATCCATGACGATGCCAATCAGAGGCAAGTACAGCTGAGCCACGTGCTCCCGTACCGAACGGTCCATGTAGCGAGGGTCCGAGTCGTGGCTGCACAGCAGGTTGTGAAGAGTGCTGATTGCCTTCTTGTGCAAGAAGAAGGCTCTGAGGCAAGGGAAGGGAAGAGAGCAGCGATGTCAGAAAGGGCTCTGGCTACAACGGCATCAGGGAACCATCCCAAAGGACCACACTTACCCCTCTGCATCCGGCTCCAGGATGAGAGCCAGCTCCATCAGCACCAGCCCTGCCAGGAAGTGCTGCTGCCGAAAGGCCACTGACAGCTCAAACATGCTGGCCACTCGTTGGTCCTGTGTGTGGCTGGAGAAGGCTGAGCCCTGGGAAAGGGGAAAGGCCATGTGAAATCAAGGAGAGCCGACCCCAGCCAGCGTATCGCAAACGGTTCCTTTCCTTATCATTGCATGGAAAAGAACAGCGTCCAAGCTTCACATCTCAGTTGCCATCATTTATTGGTAGCCTTTTGAATGAGACAGTCTCTCTCAAATGTTGCTTTCGTGAACTACTTTTTTAAAAGGGGGCGGGGCAAGGAGAAGAAAGGGAAAGTTCCACAAGTGTCAACTATGAAAGGTGATTGTGGCGTTTGCCCTCATATGTGTGTGACATCATACTGGGTTCATAGGGAAAGGGTTAACTAATTGTAAAATGACTAACCAATGGGAACCCAAGGGGCAGAGTTAACTGTGTATAAGGTTTCAGCACAGAGAGAATTTGTTAAGAAGAGTTAGGGTTAGAGTGGTTGAGAAGTCTGGAGTTAGACGAGAGAGGGAAGGTAAGTCTGTGGGTTGGGCTAGTCTGGTGTGAGAAGGTAAAGTTAGAAGGTATTAGGAAGGTATAAGCCAGTAAAGAAACTAAAGTTAAGATACTGACAGGAATATCATCGGAGAAAACATAAACTTGTTAACGTTTGTAAAATAAACTTGTTTTTTGTGGTTCACTTTTAACAACTGACTGGACTCAGTGTTTTACCAGAGAGTAACTGGTTGGTGGCAGCGGGGAAGCGATCACAGTGGTGGCACAGGGATCAATAGACCGTTAAACGTCCGGGGACCCTGTGTGATCGCCACACTGATATATAGCTCTGCAGGAGCAAGGGAAGCAGGGAGAGTTAAGGAGCAGGGAATCAATCCTCTGCAGTGTTTCATGACTTCCTAGGGGTGAAAATGCTGCCCCTTTCAGCCATGGGGGCAGGGGACTGACCTCCCCAGGGAGAGTCAGCTCACATCCCCTGCCCAGTCACCTCTTGGTGCTCACTGACTGTCCCATCCATGGCGATGCTCCCAATTTCTTTTCTGTCCCTCCAATGCTGCCATTTGCCTCTTGGTTTTTCAACATGCTGATTCATCTCGCTACCAGTAAAAACTTTCTGTCTCTTTCAAGTCTTTCCTGGAAGCCTACTTCTTCGGCAAACCTTCTTTAAGCCAGCAGTCATCACCCCAACACACACCCCTACCCCAGTTTCCCAGTGGTATCTGCCACCTGGCCACTTGCTTAAGGCAGCTCTAAAAGGGATCAGACTATTTCACAGAGAGGGCATCCGTTAGCTGTTCAGGATAGCAGAGGCTGGGGGCAACAGGGCAGCTGCCACCTTCGTGCCCAGCTGGTGCGCTTGCGGAGGCACCTGGCTCAGGGTTGTTCAAGGCAGGCTGGAGGGACCAGATGGAGTCATGCTGACTCTGATCCACCAAGAGCATCCTCTTCTCACGTTCTCTTACCTTATGGTGGGCTGCTTACCTGGGAGGTTGCTGAAGAAACAGAGGGGGAGGGGGAAGCAGGTGGGGAGAGGCCACTGCAGGGCAGATTCAGAGTGACGTAGTGCTCATGGCTGCAGATGATACGGATGAAGTCCATCCTCAGAGCAATGAGGGCATTGGGGTTCTGGGTGGTCAGCAGCCTGTTATTGATCTGGAGAGGAGGAAGGTAGCTGTTGTGGGCTTGGTAAAGTCCAGTTAAAGGCGACTATAGGATTGTGGTGCTCATCTAGCTTTCAGGCCGAGGGAGCTGACGTTTGTCCACAGAGAGCTTCCTGGGTCATGTGGCCAGCATAACTAAACCGCTTCTGGTGCAATGGGACACTGTGACAGAAGCCAGAGCGCACGGAAATGCTGTTTACCTTCCTGCCTTCCAGCAGTACCTATTTATCTACTTGCACTGGTGTGCTTTCGAACTGTTAGGTTGGCAGGAGCTGTGGCAGAGCAATGGGAGCTCACTCCATCACAGGGATTCAAACCGCCAACCTTCCGATCAGCATACACAAGAGGCTCAGTGGTTTAGACCACAGCGCCAGCCGCATCCCTTGTAGGCTTGGTACAGCATTGTGAACCCTCCAGCCTCTAGCAGAGGCCACCCAGAGTCACCATCTCCTTCCCCAGTGTCCAGTCTAACATCAAAGCCCTGATTACAGCTGAGGGAGGGTTCAAGCTTTAACCAATTACTTATGTATTTATTTGCAATAATACCCCACCTTTCGTCCAAAGAGCTCAAGGTGGCATACATGCTTTTCTTCTTCCCCGTTTTATCTTCACAACTACCCTACAAAGTAGACCTGTGGCTGGCCCAAGGCCACCCTATGATCTTCAATGGCTGAGCAGGGATTTGAACCCTGGTCTCTCAGGTCCTAGTCCAACACTCCAACCCCTACAACAGTGTTTCCCAACCTTTTTTGGGCAAAGGCACACTTGTTTGATGAAAAAAATCTTGAGGCACACCACCATTACAGCCCTGTGACGTCAGCGCGCAGCGTCACGCCGGGAGGGACGCACGAAAGTGTAAGTTTCAATTTTTTCCCTCCCCCTTGCCGGGGAACCTCCAAGCTTTGGGGTGGGGGGGGGGAGGAGGCAGCAAAGCGAGGCAGGAAGGAGAGCGCGGCTTGGCTGGGTGAGCTTTGGCAGGGGCGGGCGCTGCGGACGGAGGCGCTGCCCGCCGAGCTCGCAGGCAGCCAGGCAGGCAGACGGCGAGAGCCCCGCGCTGGGCGGCCTCTCCTTGCCGCCGCCGCCCCGCCTCTCGCCGCCCGACTCGCCCGCCTCCCTCCAGGCAACATCTCGCGGCACACCAGGCAACATCTCGCGGCACACTAGTGTGCCGCGGAACAGTGGTTGGGAAACACTGCCCTACAACACACTGGATCTGAGTTCTGCACGTACAGAAAGTTTTCCGCAGGCACCTATCTAAATAAAACTCTTGCCCTCTCTCCTAGTTATTGTGCCCTCTTCCAGGAGGTAAAATTAGCAGCCTGGGAAAAGAGAACCACTGGGTTCCTCTTGTTACCTGCTTGTAGTAAGAACGCAGGAGGTTGAAGACAAAGCCGCGATCCATGAGGGATAGTAGGTCATTGAGGAAAAAGGCCAGGCTGCTGTTGAGACGTTCCACCAGCTCAATATCCTGCGGAAGAAGCATAGAAGTATGTGAGGTGGCAATTGAAGGGGCTTCCGTGGGGCTCTGGCAACCCCGAATGGAGGGTCAGAAACTGAGCAAATGGCAGAGGGGATTAAGACCATGTGAGCAAGTGCAAGCTGCTAGCACAGAATCAAAATGGGGCAGATATCTCACAGAATTCCCACACATTTCAATGAGGTTCGTATAGAAGTTCTCACCAGATTATACACAAAGGTTTCCATTTCGCTCCAGTTGTGAATTTTAAAGGGAGATCAAGAACAACTAGCCATCTTTGGATTTTTTTTGTGGTTATATAATCACATAAACCATTTCTTTTTTAAAACCCACTTTAAAAAATTGTAGATTGTGGGGGGTTTTGCGGGGGTGTTAATACAGCTTAAGTCACTCAAATGTAATATATGTGCACGAATGGATGCACATTTATAAAGAAGGTGGGTAAGACTTGCTGGATGTATCTACCTGTATTATTAAGGGCTGCTATATCCCCACCATTAATGTTTTAATCTAGCAAGGATACTATTTTATACAGATAGTCTGTTTTGGTTGTTTTTTAAAAATCACCTTTTACATGAAAAGTGGGTCACAACAATATATTCTAGGGCATTCAGTATAGGAAATTCCATATCCATTATGGTTTTTGTCACTTGAGAGATCCTAGGAGTTATATGAAAATGTAAAGCTTGGGTTTTATTTGTTTACACCTGTAGCTTAGGAGAAAGAATATGGAAAGCAGAGAAACCTGTACCTTGTTGCTCCCAACACTGAACTTTTTAAAGTTTGCACTCTAGTGCAGGCCAAGGTTTAAAACATGCAAACGTGAATTAAGTCGCTTGGCTTGTTTGTAGAGTGATGCGGATAGAAAACTCTGAAGGAATGGATGGAGAGGAAGCCAAACAAAAGAAACCTTGCACAAACCTTCTGACAACGGCTGGCGATTTCGGCACTGACGGTGCACACCAGGGCTGAGATGTCATCAATGAAACGGCCAGGGAAACGCAGCTTGCGAGGTGCCTCCAGCTTGTCACACAAGAACAGATGGTGTGCCATGCTCTTCACCTAAGAAGAGCATCAAGGGAGTTTCATCCTCCTGGATCAGCAGCCACCGTCCAATTATTCCAACCCCTTTGGGAATTCCAATTTAGACTGAGCTGACCTGTATGGCTGACCGTAGTTGGGCAAATCCTCTCTTACAACAGTGCACTCTACTTGGGACTATCTGCACGTGAGCAGCTCAGTTATGCTGCTTAAACTACTGTGCCAAAGCCTGACTGAAGAGAGGTTAAATATCCTGAAAAGAACTGGCAAAATAAGACAGGCAGAAAAGAATTTCACTTTAAATCTGAGAAGTCTGCCACTGGGATTATCACAGAGCGACTCATACTTCTGTTCCTTTTGGAAACCTTCCTCGACTTCCAAATACAAAATGATGAAATTTGTACCTAGGTGTGGTGCTTTCAACAGAGCACCCTGTAGAACTGCACATCAGTTCTTTTCATTGCTTAATACTTTAGAGAAGGTGGTTGTTGTTTTTCCCAAAGGCCGATCTAGGATACACCTTGAGGGACAACTCAGTTCTCTCATAACGTTCTGTGGTGACACTGTGCAAAGCAGAAATTTGGAAACTGGACAGCAAAGGGACATAAGGCAACACGTAAAGCCAGCAACCAGATCATGGATGCTCCTGGCCAGAAGGCCAACAATTTCTTTAGGGAGATCAGCTGCAAGGGGCATACCATCAACTGGAAGAAGAACCAGGCTTGATGCAAGGCAGCTTCCCGCACGGAACTGGTGCTCACCACCCACTGCAGGGCCAGTTCTTCATGAAGCAGCTAAAAGAGATTCACAAGGAGAAGAAACACTCAGCATGCCCCTTGCGGAAATTCAGGTCAACCATTGCAGGACTGAGTACAGAGTCACAGGCTGGTGCTTCTGGAGCTACCAGCTGCTTTCAAACCAGGGGAAGAGAGAGGGAGTAAAAATACAGCCCTCATCTGTACACCCTATTCTTCAACTCAGAATCTGTTTGATTGCCTGTCAAAAAAAAGTCACAGATCTTCAGAAGATGCTGTTAGGTTAGAAAAACAATAACTGACAAAGACTAGGAAATGGGCCAGGTTTTGGAATACAGGCCTAGTCTGAAAAACCACAGATCCCTAATGAGATTTCTGGGGAGTCATTCGTTCCCCAGTCAATTTACACAGATGGATGCTTCTTGGTGTAACTGACACCCACCCAACTCATCTCACTTAGATCACTGCCTCATCTGAGTCAGTGGCCAAGGAGCCAGAAGCCTTGTAGCATACATGCTATAAACACAGCCATTTAGCGACTGGTTGTGTTGTTCACTCCAGGCTTCCTGCATGCAGAATGGGAATGAGGGGAGCACACACAAAACTGCTCTCGTGTCTAAACAGAGTTATCAGCATCCAACTATCCCTTGTAGTTCTCAAAGAACTATTATCTGGATACAACAGCACAGTCTGGACTCTGGACCAATCTGCATTCAGAACTCAACAGCCCAGACCCACTTCCTTCCTCTTGATTAGGTTGGTGTGTTTTCTAAAAAATTCCATATAATGTTAAATATGTTATCAGTGAAATAGCAAAAGCTGAAGTGGCCAAGAGTCTCAAGTTGTCCTCCCTCCCAATGAGCTCCAGCCAGGAGCAGCTCCCATCTAGGGCTGCCTAAAAGCAAGAAGCAAGTCTACATGTTTATTCCTGGCAGACACATTGAATGTCTTCCATAGACATGGGAGGAAGGTTCAGGTGAGTTGTGTATTATGAACAGAAGCCTCGGAGCAGCAGCTCTGCGAGAAAAAGCCAAAAAGGTGGCAAATAACACTGAAGGAAAGAAAGTAGAAATGGAAGTATGAGAGCAAGCGGAACAGCATTCAGAGGAGGGTGGGATTTTTATCATGACTAAATTGGTTTAGTCCCCAAAATCAGCAGGGCCTGAATTTCTTCATGGCAGAAACCAACCACAGATACATGATCTCCACCCAAAGGGCTTACCCAAGGCAATGCCACATCGCAGAGCTGCCTGCGCTTCTGTCGCCTATTCAGAGCACATAACATTGTTACACATTCACAACAACTAGCGCCACTTGCTTCTAAACCAAATACTTATACTCAGTGCTTTTTTCTGGGGGGATGCATGCCCCTAAACATTTTGCGAATCTAAGTTTGGCCTCACTGAGGGGCAGTATTTCAATATGAATAGAAAAATGAGAGTACCCCTAAACATTTTTTTTGGGGGGGGGGAAGCACTGCTTATACTAGATGGATTCGATGCATGTCTACTTGGAAGGAAGTTCCACTTAAATCCATGCAACTTACTCCCAAGGGTGCATAGGATCCTAGTCTTAAGTTTGTCTTCCAGGGCGACATTTCTGGGGTGCTTCCCAGTCTCTCTCTACCTTTTTGGTTGTTGATCTCATCGGGGTGGCCGGAGGAAAAGTGGAGTTCTCAAGATAGGAGGAGATACGATTAGGTGCTCGCTCCGCAGCCTGTGAGATGAGCAGAAGCAAGAGAGACAAGAAGAGGACACAGTGGTGGTGAAGAGGTATTACTCAGGATGGAAGGAGGAGCGAGGTGATGGTTTGCAGGAAAAGTGACCGGCTTCCTTACTGAGAGGAAGTAGCTCAGAATTTGAAAGCAAACCACAATTTGGAAGGAAGCAGGAGTCTAGAATGGATTTGCAAGGTCACCAAACTCAGGGCTGCTCAACCTAGATCAGATAGGCCAACCCAAAGCTTATATGCCTCCACTCCTGCCTGCCTCTCTAGTGGTGCACTGCTGTCCAGTTCAGTAGATTAGAAGGCAAACGTACAGCAAAGGTATGGAGAGCGCTTGCTTATAGCCATAGGATGCGCTCTCATCATAGCAGCTATTTTTTTAAAAGCAAGTGTAACTATCAGCAGTTAGGCAAGACCGGTACCTGCAGTCCACAAAGCTGCCATTAGATGGCACTGTTGCAGAGTGAAAGGCAATTGCCCAATTTAGAGAGCTCTGATAAGGAAAATACAGTGATACCTTGGTTTACAACTATAATCCATTCCGGAGGTCCGGTTGTATCCCAAGGCGTGCTTTCGTCAATGGGGCCTCCAATAAAAAAAAAAGGGTTGCAATCCAAAAACAACAACAAAACAGGGTTGTAATCTAAAAAAAGGGACACACACTTCAGGGTTTGACATGGTTGTAATCCAAAACGGTTGCAAACCAAGGTACCACTGTACCTAACACATCCTGTACTGAGAATGATACATAAAATCACATGAGTTATGGCTTTTTCCCAATAATATTCACTGACTGCCAAGGGTAGGGTAGGGTAGGGTAGGATAGGATAGAATAGGATAGGTGGGGGAGACACATCTTTCCCATGTAACAGGAGCGTCCAACATCCAGCGCACATTAACAATTTACAGAGAAGCATAATACTGGCCATATGTTTGCTGCGCATGGTGGAGGAAGCAGCTGTGCAAGCCAAGAAACTGCCTAATTTCACTGCGCAGAAGGACTTCGGAAGGTGGGTATTATATGGATGCAGAGAGAACCTTGGAAACCTTGAACATCACATATGCTTAGGCTGCAAGCTCAAAAAAGCCAGGGAGCAAATAATCCACACTACTGTTTCCTTAAAATAAAGAGACACTTAAAAATTTTATCTATCACATTTTTGCTTGTCTTTCCTCAGGGATTTCCAGGCAGCATACATGGGGTTAACCCCTATTCATTCTCATGCATCATCCTGTGGCACGTTAGGTTGTGAGGTGGAGACTGGTTCAAGGATATCCTGGAAACTTTATAATTGCTGGCAGGGTATATTTTTAACTGAAATCCCCTTAGTCCAACTTCCACAATCTCTGCACTTCACCACAACAGCTCCTCCCACTCTCCCTTCCCCACAGCGCTTTGAAGTGTGGCCCCTGGCAAGCAGCAGTTCCTGCGTCAATAGTTTAGTCGCTGCTTTGGCCCAAATTAGACCTGCAAACCAAGCCAGTCGTTCCTCTGCATGGGTGATCCACCTGCCGTCTTCCCCTGCCCCTTCTGCCTTCCAGGCAGGGTTACCAAATGTCAAGTGCAAAGAATCCTGCCAACTGTGATCCATCATGGAAGGGAAACCGAAGCCTGAAGAGAATGCAGGTGGCATTTATAAAATAATCCATAAAGGAGATTTCACGACAGCCCTAACCCAGGAAGAAGCAGAGGAGGTGAGGTGCTGCCCAGTCTCCTAACTGCACCCTGGGTGTCAGACAGCATTATATCTGAGCTGCTTTCGAACGCTCTTCCAAACTGCTTTCAGCGAGCACAAAAGGGTCAGTTGCGTGAGGAAAATAAATAAAACCTTGCACAGACCTTTGCAAACAAACCTCTCCCCTGACATTACCAAACCTCAGATGACGGAAGGCTACCGATATCAAAACTATGCTTCCCGTGTCAGGCAGTGCAACCTTCATTGTACCACCTCATAACGCTGGGACTACGCCTCTAAAACCTAAGGCTGCCTTGGGCTCTTTTGGGAGGAAGGGTGGAATATAAAGAGAATAAATAACAATTAATATTAATAACAATCAGTGCTTTGGAGTAGAAAATGAAGCGCCAGTACTCCTATTTCGATCAAAGTGTCGTGGGTACCAGCACAAAATGGCTGCCATGGGGACAGAGAGACAGAGAGCTGGAGGTGAGTTCTGTCACAAAAAGGCACGAATAATAATACAGTCAAACCTTGGTTATCGAACGTAATCCGTTCTGGAAGCCTGTTCGGCTTCCAAGATGTTCGATAACCGAGGCGTGGCTTCCGATTGGCTGCAAGAGCTTCCTGCACTCAAGCGGAAGCCGTGGCGGATGTTCGACTTCCGAAAAATGTTCTACTTCCGTGTTTTCGGCGTTCGGGAGCCAAAATGTTCCAAAACAGAGGCGTTCGGGAACCGAGGTTTGACTGTGATGCCATTCTTTTGGAGTGGCAAAGTAGAAGCAGATGAAATTTCAAAGGTTAGTCCAAGAAGGCAGCTTTCATTTTCATTTTTTCATGAAAAACATGTCCCCTGATGCCTGTTGTGGTGCTCAACAGCCCCCCCAACTCGAGCCTTCTGGGAAAACATTACTCTTTACCCCAACACAGGCATTAATGGAAGGCACACCCTGGTGAGCAAGTCAAGGAGAGGAGCAAGGGGTCGGAGAGCCAAGGGGAGGGGAGGGGAAAGGCAAAGGCACCTGCTTCAGATCCATGCTGGAGTTCGGATGATTCCTACGAAGCACAGACTTTGGGCCTCCGGGGGCATATGCTGAGTTGACCCAGGAGTGAGAGCGGTCAATCCCCTAGGTAGCGTGCAAGAGAAGAGCAGGAAAGGAAAAACAATCAGAACCAAGAAACCAAGGGTAAAGAGCCACAACCATTGCTGCTGTGATCGCAGAGAAGCAGAAGGAGGAGGAGGAGCCTTAGTTAAACCAGGGCCTGCAATTTCCATGCAAGTGACCAAAAGGAACGCACACAAAGCATCATAATGCATTAGAAGCCCAGGTTTTCCATTGCCACAAAGCCCATTGACTTGGGGGGTTGTGTGCCATATGTTTTATGGTCACAGAATGCACCTGAGTGGGACACCAGTTTGTAGGGAAGACAGGGAAGCAGGACAAATAATAGGGGAGGACATGGCATGAATCACCTGTAAGGGTCTATTCCTGGGGTTCCCAACGTGGGGCGCATGCCCCACAGGACAGCAATTTGATTTTTGGGGGGGGGGCAATTCAAAAATGAGTTATTAACAGTGGTTTTTTTGCATTTCTTATGGTTCTAGGGGCCTCAGATACAGTATATAAATATATATTGTGACATACACATTTTTAAAATTAAAATAAAATTATATGTCGGGGGGCATCAGGATTTTAGAGATGCTTAGGTGGGGCATGGCCCAAAAAAGGTTGATAACCACTGATCTATACTGTCTCCCACTCTGCTTTCCTCCAATTATGAACAGCAAGCACGCACGTGGAGGGGGTGATTCTGATCACAGCAGAAGCAAAGGGCTAAAGACCTCCACTCACTCACCCAGCCACCCAGCCACCTCATGCCATGGTCCCGATCCAGTTTGACCTCACCCCCACACTGGCTGTACTTTCCTTTGTAAAAATCTTGCATACCAGGGCTAACCAAGTAACAAAACACCACACATACTCTGCCCCTTGAAGAATTTTAATGGCAGTGATCACCCTCCAATGTTTCAAAACATTGAAAGTATTATTTCAGGCAATTGTTTTTCAGAGCAAAGAATTAGGATTAGTGGCAGGGTGGTACAAGTTGGTGCTGGGCCCAGGAGGGTGGCGCTTGGGCACTCATGGCAAATGACTGCAATGACTACTGGACTCCTATTTATGTGATTATTAAAATGCCAGATGTATACAGATAGCTTATTACCAGTGGGAAACCTCTGGCCCACAGGGATGATTAGGCCCATCCAGGCCTCCCCACTTGGCCCACGAGGCTGTTTCAGTCAAATCACCTTCACCTGCCCTACATCTCATGTCACCTCCACCTGAAGTCATAAACGACATCTGGCGTGAGGCAGACAAAGATGGGGTTTGCAAGCAACCACAAAGTCTTGCACCTGCAAACCACCTTTAGTTACTGGGGCTTGCAAATAAACGTGCCTTTGCCTGCGTGGTTTGATTTCAAACCATGTAGGGGGAAAAGGGGGGGTCACTTGACATCACTGTGCCATCCGGTGACTGACACATAAGCTGCCCCACTCCTCTATCAAACCTGGTCCATGGAGGGTGGGGGGAGATAAGGCTCTGATCCAAGGGATGGATCCAGCTTCACATCCTTGAGGTATATGATGCTCTCGGACAACTTTGGAACTCCCTCCCTGGAGAAGCTAGACTGGCTTCCTCCTTGTCCTTCTGCCAACAGGTAAAGACTTTCTTATTCCAAGAGGCTTTTGGGAACTGACTGCTTTTGATGAAAGGGCCGGTGCTGTGGTGTTTTTATTGCAACTCTCTGTATGATCTTTTATACCTATATATAGTTTTAATTCTATCATTTTTGTAATGATTGGGCTTTTTCTTCTTCTATGTTTTTAGCTGTTCCTATTCTATCTGTATTCTGCCAACCTAGCAGTTCGAAAGCACATCAAAGTGCAAGTAGATAAATAGGTACCACTCCAGCGGGAAGGTAAACGGCGTTTCCATGCACAGCTCTGGTTTGCCAGAAGTGGCTTAGTCATGCTGGCCACATGACTCCGGCCTGGTGGAACGCCCTGTTTCTTGAGACCAGGGCCCTACGGGATCTGATCTCTTTCCGCAGGGCCTGTAAGACAAAGTTGTTCCACCTGGCCTTTGGCTCAGAATCAGTTTGATTCCCTCCCTTTTTCTTTTTCCTTTCTCCTCCTATGATGAGATTGCTCCCTAATTGTTTTAATATTGTATCTTAATCTTTTAAATTGTATTTTAATCAACTTTTTATTATTGGTTGTTAGCCGCCCTGAGCCCGGTCTTGGCTGGGGAGGGTGGGGTATAAATAAAAATTTATTATTATTATTATTATTATTATTATTATTATTATTATTATTATTACCCCAAAGCTGTACACTGGCTCCCTCGGCCAATAAAGCGAGTTGAGCGCTGCAACCCCAGAGTCGGCCACGACTGGACCTAATGGTCGGGGGTCCCTTTACCTTTACCTTTATTCTATCTGTAAGCCACCTTTAGCCCCCATCATGAGAAAATAAATTAACAACAACAAGAACCCTCAGCAGCGCTTACCTTGCTGCCAACAATCTTCTGAACCTCTTCATCTGGGGAGTTTGGTGTGGTGGTCAGGTCAGGGTTGCTGTTGCTGATGCTTTTGGAGCGAGAGAGATTCAGGCTGACAGGGCGCCCAGTTGTGCGGGACAAGGTGGCGTACTGGATGGGGCCACTGTGGGGTGGCATTCCAGTCTCTGTAAAACACAAACACACACAAACCACTAGGTTAAGTCAAAGGACAGGTGGGCATATTGGGGTGGGAAGAATGCTACTGAGGGACGACGCCTCCAGGAGTCACGAATAGGCCATCACTTCCCATGGCCATGAGAAGACAATGTGCTGCCACTGTGTCCCAATTTACCCTCCATTATTTTATCCATGGATGCCTCCTCTCTGCACCAGAATGGAGCATCTCAAGTGAAGAGTCCTTCTGGCTCAGCCAGAGGGCGTGATCTGGCCGGGACACACTTCTGCGCTCCAGAATTGCTTCCCCCATAGGATCTGGGATACCTTCTTTTCAATCTTTGTTTTTCCTCCATGTTCTGGTGGAATGGCCATGTTTTGTTGTTGGTGCATCTTCCTAAGCTGTAGTACTTTCTGTCCTCAACCCCCTAATATCCCTATGGAGGTTTAAGGCTCTACAAGTCCTGCCTTTCCTGGTGGGTACAGTCAGTTGCCCATAAATCAGGCATAGGCAAACTCCGGCCCACCAGACGTTTTGGAACTACAATTCCCATCATCCCTAGCTAACAGAACCAGTGGTCAGGGATGATGGGAATTGTAGTCTCAAAACATCTGGAGGGCTGGGGTTTGCCAACGCCTGCCATAAATGGATATCCTCCTCTCTCCAGCAGAGCAGAAGAAACCTTCACTGTCTTTCGGCAAGCCCTAATAATGTTTTCCACCCTTTTGGGGGGTAGATCATCACCCATATTTCTGAGTCTCTTTCCTCAAAAACAAGGGACGATCCTGCCTCTCTGCATACCAGAGACCACTGAAGAGCAAGTAGCTGTGTTTATGCCACTCCTTTTTCTGTAGGGCCACGAGTCTGGTTTCCCATCCCCACTGCCTTGTTCCTGGCACAGAGCTGCCATTGAACACCAAAGGCAGAATGTGGAAGAGGCACTGCTAGGATGAAAATGTGCAGGGAGTGTTTACACTGAGAAGAAACTCCAGGAGCCTGGTGAAGGAAGCTCAGAACATCGGTGGCTGTCCAGCTCCCTTGCTCTTTGGTGCCAGATCTAATCTGCGCTTTTAACTGCCAGGCATGGTGCCAGGAGAAGGGGAAAACAGAAATCCCCAACCCTTGCAGCCAGAAAAGCTAGAGGATGAGGAAGTCTTGAGATTTTTCTATTTTTGTCCCCCAAGAGACTTTTGATAGTACTGCAGTCCATGGAGGACAAACACCGAATGATCCCCCTCCCCTGGCCCCTTGGGAGTCTGGGTTTTCCAGTACTGGGTGGAAGGAGCCAGCCCATAACTGGATGCTGTCTCCCTTCTGGGTGAGAAACATGCACAAGGGAGAATCTCAGTCCTCTCCAATGATGACAGAATTGAGATTAAGGAGGATGTGTTCACCACCCGTCACAGTGTGTTGGCTGAAGAGGAAGGGCTGCTAGCTGGGAAGAGGAACTGCCTTCAGTGCTCTGTGCAATGGCCTTCACATGTATGACCATGGATGTGGGGAAGGACCAAAGTCTCTCTTCCCCTCACCAGTGCAAGCCTGTTTCGAAGCAAGTGCACTTTACTTCACCAATTTAATATGTGCCACATCTTTCCCACCATCTCCTGCAAACCGCAACAAATAATCTCCCCTTATGCATCTCACTAAGAGTGTTACTATGACGTCATTTCACTATCAGAACTTCTTGATGGTGGCTGGGGATGGAAGGGAAGTGATTGGTCCTCTTTTTTCCAAGGGGGGGTGCTCTAAAAACCTCCTCCATCATATACATACATTCACTACCATGAATAAAGCTCATTCCTCTCACCCCACCCCTGTCAAGAATACAAAGAGAATGAAGATCTCATGATACTGTTAATATTGGCTGAGAGCGCAGGGTGAGAGAGTACCATATTTCACTGCATAATGGTCACATTTTTAATGCTGATTTTTCTTTTCAAAAAAAGCAGGGTGCAACTATTATGCGGTGGCGACCATTACGCAGTGAAATGCGGTAAATGCATAGCTTAGCTTAGGTCTCTAACCCAATCCTGCAAGCCCCGCACAGAGAAGCAGGAGGCTAGCTGCACAGGCCCTGTCTCAGGCAGTTACTGGGCACACCCACAGGTCCCAGCTGCCCGCCTCCAGGCAGGACCTTGCCGCTGTCGCATTTCTCCTCCATCGCTGGCTCTCGAGCCAGGCCTCCTCGGTTGCCACCGCATTTGCTCCCCGTGCAAAACTGCCTCATCCTCCACAGGCTGAGGGCTGACTCGGCCAACAGGCAAGTCCTACAGGCAAGCCTGGGCCTGCAGCGGAACAGGAAGAGGCTGGGAAACAGCTGTGCCAAGAGCTATTCCATTTACAAAAGCGGGGAAATGCCGTTGAGCAAAACAAAACACTTCAGAGCAAAACAAAATGTCCGACTGACACCCCTGCGACTATTATGCGGGGAATGCTCTGGAGACTGATTTTAGGGTCCAAAAAAGGGGTGTGTGTGACTATTACATGGGGGCAGGGAGAGAGCTGATGTGCATTGAGACTAGTAGGGTTGGAGGTCAACAGTAAGTGGAGTCAATGATGGGTGAAGACAACTAACTCCAAGCCTCCATCCTGCTCCCTATTGAGCCCTGCAAAGGAGGCACTGAAACGAAGGAGGAAGAAGCTGAGAGCCAGCTGGTTGTAAGTTGGGGGTTGGCTGGGGGAAGAAATGAGGGCAGCACCCCATTTGCCCTAATGGACTAGCTTCCAGTAGCCACTAAGCCAGGGGTCGGCAAACTACGGTCCCTGGGCCAGATCAGGCCCATCTGGGTCCTGGGTCTGGCCCACACCGCGAAGCCGGAACCTGTTGCAAAGCCGAGACTCCCGGCAATGGCAGCGGGAGGAAAAGGCCAAGCGGCGGCAGCTCTGCCACTCAAATGCCGTGCCTGGTTTACCTCAGCGGCATTTGATTGGCAGAGACATCCCTGTGCCGCGCTGAGGTAAACCAGGCACGCCTTTTGATTGGCAGAGCCGCCGCTGCTCAGCCTCTTCCTCCAGCCAACGCCACCCTGGTGCTCCTGTGGGCCAGAGAGCAGAGTGGACGAGCTTCCTCTGCCTATTCACAAGAAGCAGCAGCAGTGGTGGTGGTGGTGGAGGCAGCCCTTGGGAAGGTAAACACAGTGGCTGGGGCTGGGGAGTGGGGAGGACTACTTGCCCCCTTCACCTCTTCTTCCAGCCTCCCCCATGCCGCTTCTCCGGCCCACCACAAGGTCTGAGGGACAGTGGACCGGCCCACTACTAAAAAAATTTGCCGACCCCTGCACTAAGCACATCAGCTTGAGCTTCTCATGCTCCATTTTGGGCTATGCACTCTGTCCCTAAAAGCTACTAGTCTACTGCTATGACTCATCCGCTTCAATTAGCCTTAAATTATTCAGAAGTCCCATCTGTCCCACGTATGACCTTTCCTGGGAGGAAACTCATGGAGCCAAGTTAGGCACCTCCCTGAACATGCCCATCTATCCCTTAGGGGCAGGCAACCTGCTGACTAATTTCATGGAGATAGAGGGAGGAGGAGAATAAGTGGAAGGAAAGAGATGGCAGACAGAGAAGGAAGGAGCACTGCTCATTTTTGCCTCTCGACTCCAAGACTGCAAACATCTCACAGTGTCCGCTGGGTGCCGATTAAATCAGGCCGCTGTTTCCCTTGAGAGAGAAACACACTGCTATCAGCAGAAGGAGCTGGGCATCTCTCATAGCTGTGGAGCGCCTGGGTTGCAGACCAGGGAAAATGGCACCCAGGGCAACATGAATGACAGCCAGGCACTTGCTCCTCCCTCCTCCTCCACACACACGGAACTAAACACTCTGTGCTATACCTGGTAAGCCTGGCTCTGCCACAGGCAGACGGAAAACGTAGAAGATGTAAGAGGCCAGCAGATGGTTGTGGCCATGCTGGTCCTGGCTGCTGTCCAGGTTCTTGTGGATCTGGTTCACCATCACGGCAATGGCTTCAAAGGCAGCACGGCCCAGGTTCACTGAGAAAATGGGGAGATGTGTGGACTTGTGTTAATGACCAAAAAGTGGCGCAAAACACCAAACACTGGAACAGAAAGGGCAAGCAAAGGTTAGATGGTTTTCAGCAAACAAGAAGGATAAAGGCTGCTTGATCTTGGGAATTCATAGCATGTTAGGGCGTGCATAAATTTGGAAAAAAGGAGCAAATGCGGGCTTTTTTATTGCCCAGTTTGCAAGGTCTACCACTTGTCGGTCTTCCTCCCCATCTTTAGTTCCTCGGACAACAAATGCACAGGCTGCTGAAAACTAAAAACCAAAAGAAAACACTTCCCTACGTTTAACCTGGGAAGAAGGTTGACCTTGTGCCAAAAATGTAGTGAATGTGTTTCCAAAAAATAATGTTTTCCTTCTGAAATCCTTACATAGAAAGATGCAGCTGTAGCTAGAATTAGGTGCAGAAGAATACAGATACAAATGGGACTTTGGTCTTCTTTATTGCTGCATGCTGTACTTTAGAAGAAGAAAGGCACATCATAAATCTTTCTTGCTCACTGCTTCCAACACCTGCTTTAAAGCATGATGTGGGGTGGGGTGGGAAACATCAGGAGGGGCTCTTGACCCTGAAAGAAAAGACCTCTCCCCTTCCCATGAGTTCTCAGTTTTTGGCAGAGGACTTGGGTGAGGGGGAAACAACAAAACACATTGTCTCTAGCAAAAGGCAGATCTTTCAGAGAAGTGAATTTAATTGTGACAGCAACATTGGCAATCACGTAAATGAAAAAGTAATAAGCAACTATCTGTAGATGAATGGTTAAAACAACTGTGATACTGAAATGCCCCAAACATAACAGCCCTCCACTTTTATATTAAGAAAGGAGTTTTGTTCAAAAGTAGTCTCTTTTTTTCCTGGGGAACCCCACTCAAATTTAACCAACTGAATGGTGCACTCTTATATTTATGACTTGTTTTATGTGTATTTCTTTTATATTCGACTCTTCCCAACCTGCGAGCTGACCCATTTTAACACACATCCTTCTACTTCCAGAGTTATAAAGCCAGGATTCTATCACAACCCATGTTTCCCTTACCCTATCCTTGGAGTGAGTGATGCCAGTATGGAAAACCCTGCCTCTTACCATAAGACTGTGCAAAATGTGAGAATGCTTCAATTTCAGGTTTTGAAGACCCTTTGTGAAGCATCCCAGATGATCAACCAAAGAACTCAATATAGCCCAGACAATGGTAACCATGGGATAGGGAGTGGAATAGGAGAAGCACAGCACTCACCAATCTGCCCTGCGATAACAGGTGGGTACACAATGAGTTGGATGAGCTTGTTGAGAATCTGGTGGCTAAAGACAACCAGGGACTCCAAGCTAGCCACCCGTAGGTTGCCCACACTGGATTTCAGCTCAGAATCCATGTTGTTTTCTGTGAGGATTACGTCTTTTAGGCGGAAGGGGAAAGTGTATTCTTCCAGCACATGGATCAAGGTGAAGAACTTGTCCAGAAATGGGTCCTGCCAGGATAAAGGATAAGAAAACTATGGTGTAACTCAAAGTTCAAAGCATCTCTTAAATGTGGAGTGTCCTTTATTCATTTCAACATCAACGAAAGAACAGATATGGGCTATCTCAAGAATCCTTTGTATGTCTTTGATAATTTCTCTTTGAAAGATTAAGGACTGCCAAGTTGAACCAAACTGATGTTCAGTCCAGCTCAGTATCCTAAACCCCAGAGAGGTAAATGGCTCAGATGTATGTTCTCCCAACATGCATTGTTTTGATGAAGTAATCAAGAAAACCCCATTTCTCTCTCTGAGATGCTCCTTGATTTTTCCAAACTGAAAAATAAGGCAGCTGTTTTTGGACTTCTAAAAAAACATTGCAAACAGCTTTCCACAAGCATGATGCTAGAAAGTGAGCTAGCATCAGGCTTTAATTTAGTTCAAAGCTTGGAGACAGGACAGTTGATGCAGGAGCAAAAATCCCAGCTGGCATGCAAGAAAAAGGCTCAACTGAGTCAATCAATCAATTTCTTTATTCGACCGATAGTCAGAATTAAAACATTACACAATAATTATAAACTATAACATCATAGGAGATACATAGGTAAGGTAGGGCCACAGAAATAGACCTCTCACAGATAACCCACATCAAAGCATTCAGTTATACGTTTCCGACGCTTGAGTGCCAGGAAAAGAAATTTAGCCACTGACAAGGTTGTTTTCCCAGAAGACTTATTTAGCAGATATGCTGTCTGGATTCCTCTTTGTCGGGAACTGAGCTGGGGTAAGTATGGAGTTATAAGGTACTGTCTTAAATCGTTGTAGAAGGGACAGCTCAATAAAATGTGCTCTGTGGATTCTACCTCACCCAATGCACAGTGGCATAATCTCTGGTCATATGGAACTCCTCCATATCTTCCCTTCAGGACCGCCGAGTCAAGAACATTCAGCCTAGCCGCAGTAAATAGTCTGCGGTATTCCACGTAGTGGATATCCGCCAGGTAGCGAGCTGGGGCAGCCCGATACAACTGCTCCCCCAGAAACAACCCAGGTTTCACACGGGCTATGTCCTCCTGTCTGGCAATATCCCTTAATCTTTGCGCGATCACCGCCTTTGCGTGGCTATACGTCATGGACTCTATATAAAGGGAGGACAACCCACACTTCTGCACTTCCTCCACTATCTCCCCTTCCCATGGAGATTTAAAGTTATCCCTCAGAATCAAGGGGGCCAAACCCACCGGTCTGAAACAGAGCTTAAGCCATAGCCATAGCTTCGCTTTCAGGGCCACATACCTAAAGGCTTGGCAACCGGTTTCCAATCTCATGATCGCGCCTGCCACGGAGGGGGGGATCCTGAGTATGGCCCTGAGGAATTGGGTTTGGATAGATTCCAATTTTTCAAAATCCCTACGTGAGCCCAAGGCAATGCCCACCAGCAGAAGAGGGAGGACTTTCATTTTAAAGAGACGTAAGGCAACATTGACAGTCTGTGCCTGTTTCTTGGAGTACAGGGTTCTAATCGCCAGGGCTGCTTTGTATGCGTTCGAGGCTATGTATTCTCTGTGCGCCAGGAAGGACCTATTTGATCTTACAACCTGACCCAGGTATTTGAAGCAACTGACCTGCTCTAAAGGAATACCATTAATTGACCATAAATTAGGTTTCGGTCGAGCAGCAAAGACCATTATTTTGGTCTTGGCATAATTTAATTGGAGCTCGTGTTGGGTCTCATATTCATGAAGAGCTCGAAGCATCCTCCTTAATCCGATGGGGGAGGTAGCTAATAGGGCGGCATCGTCCGCATACAGTAGGACATTTAAGGCTCGTCCTGCCAGTTTTGGTGGATGGAAATCAGCATTTGCCATATGCACCACTAGCGAATTAATATAGAAGTTAAACAGAGCAGGGGCAAGCAAACAGCCCTGTCTTACCCCCCTAGTGGTGGCAACCGGATTGGAGACTAGCCCCTTACTATCTATCCTAATCCTCAAGAGGGTATTTGTATGCAAATTAATAATCAGCAAGAGAAGGCGGCGGTCGATAGATGTCGCTGCCAATTTTGTCCATAGCTGGTTCCTGGGAATTAGATCAAAGGCCTGCTTAAAGTCTATAAAGGCGACGTGGAGGGCTTTTAGGCCATTGCCAGCGTACTTGGTGGCCAAGTGATTTAGGATTAAGATTTGGTCTGTTGTTGATCTTCCGGGGCGGAAACCCGCCTGCTCCTCTGCGATGATATTGTTGCTTTCCATCCAGGTCGTTAATTTGTTAAGTAGAAATCTTGAATAGATCTTCCCAATAACATTTAGCAGGCTAATTGGTCTAAAATTGGCTGGGTCTGTGCGCGGCCCTTTCTTGTGAATTAACACAATCAGTGCAGAGTTCCAGCTTGGAGGAAATTGTGCTGTTTTGTTTATATAAGTAAAAAGAGCTGCTAGAGGTGGACACCACCAATCCTTATTGGCTTTAATAACATCTATGGAAATAAGATCGTCTCCGGGTGCCTTGCCCGCCTCAAATTGGCCTATAAGTGTTTCCACTTCAGAGCAGGTAACAGGATCCCACTCTGGCAAGGGGGCCAAATCTAACCTTCCTCCGCTGGGTGCGTGAGCTGCATATAAATCGGAGAAGAAGCTTTCCCAGGTGTCAGCTGAAATTTGAGGTTCTATCCTTGACAACGGTCTACCCAGGTATTTGGAAATTTGGTGCCAAAAGGAGGAGGGATTTCTATTTTCTGCAGCTTTTAGAAGGTTCTTCCAATCATTTCTTTCTGCCGCAAGCTTCTTTTCCTTTAATAGTGCTTTATACCTTCTCTTGAGGTTCATAAGGTGACTGCTAGGTGCGGGGTCATTTGATGCCCTATATGCCAAGAATTCGTTATATAGGTTGTTCTTGAAGAGTCTACATTCCTCGTCAAACCACTTTTTATGAGAGAAATGGTTACTATTCATTACCGGGGTCTTAGCCAACGAAGGTTTTAGCAGTTCTACTAAATTGTCATATATTGGCAGTGGCTCAACTGCCTGGATAAGGGAGTCCCTTGTCTCTTGCAGTTGGTCAGACCAAAGGAGTTCATTTATCCGTTGAGCCATATTGTCGGTCCATTTTAGGGCAGTGGGCCTCATCTGAAGCTGGTTATTTGTAATAGGCACACAGGAATAGGTAGCCAATTCTCCATCCAGGGTCAGAGAAAGTTCTAATGGAAAATGGTCACTTTCCAGCCTCGTTACCACCCTAAAGTTGGAAATTTTGGGAATTAGGTCTACTGATGTCCAAATAAAGTCTATGGTAGAGGCTCGGGAGCCTGACCAGAAAGTAAATTCGGCAGGGTAATCAGAACTGAGAGCTCCGTTTAAAAGGTGAAAATTAAGAGCCATCAAGGTTTGTCTACATTTAAAACCTGCATATGTAGCAACACTGTCTTTAAAATTCCTAGGTAAAAGGTCTGAGGTTAAAATGGGTAGTGAGGGATATTTATTATACTTAGCAAATAATGATTTATCAGAGTGAGACAATCGGCCATTGAAATCTCCTGCAACTAGGAAGGTGGCTTCAGGATATTTCTCTAGGAGAGTTTCAAGAGTCTGTTGAATTTCCCTCCATCTTTGGTCCACCAGGTTTTTCTTATAGATTGGGTGCAAATAAACATTAATCACCACAAACACTTCCTCCGCTGTTTGTAGCTTTACACCCAGCATGGATGACGACTGGATGTCGATTTGTTCCACCTGCAGGTTTAAGGCCAAAGAAACTAGGGTAGCCAACCCACCTTGTGGTCTGCCAGATGATAGTAAATTCTGTTGTGCATTCAGGTAGAAGCCCTTATACCCTGATAGGGAGAAGCCCTCGCAAGCCCAGGTCTCTTGCAGCAAAAGAATATGACTGCCTTTTATGTAGGTGACAAAGGATGGATCCATCAGCTTAGGTTTAATGCCAGCTACATTCCAGGATAAGAAAGTAAGTAATCTCCTGGTCACCCCTTCGAGTCATGCTGGGCCTTGCGGAACCAGCACGGCAGAATCCACCTGGGAATGCACGCGGCGAGGGGGGACAATAGGCTGGAAGAAGGAAGTAATTGTAGCTTGCTTACCAGGCAATTTCCGAGCACCACTTACCGCAGCAGCAGCCATGGTTTGAGGCTTAATTATTGGTAGCTGCAGGGATGGATTCTGGTGCACAGGAGTATCACTTAACGACAGGTCCATAGACTCTACATTTAAAGTATGCTCTAAGATTGAGGGGGGTGGGCCTTTTGGATCTGCGGATGCTGTAGGGAACATGCAGTGTAAGGCAGGTGGAAGGCATCCTTTTCGGTTTGCCTCCAAAAGAGCATCCAGTCTTGCCACAGCTTCCGAGTTTGACCAGAGGGTTGTCAAATCTTCCACTGTATCCTGCCCGGGCTTGACATCCCGAGGCCGTGTACAGCCAGGTTGCAGATCAAAGGTCGTTAAAGCAGGTACCACTTGGGCTTGTGTAGACTGATCTACAATTGGTGAGGAATTCATCTTATTTACATGAGCATGATCTTCTGAGTTACGGAGACAGAGTAGCAACTCGTCCAATCTGTCTGTTATCTCTGTCCGCTCCAGTTTTGGCAATTGGGAGAAGGATAGAAGTAACTCACGCTCCGTAGAATTCTCCAGATGTATAGCCTTTGTCAGTGGAGGCAGGGGGGCGTCAATCCAGCTGATTAGATCTGCGGCCAGGGGAGTTGGGGTCGTGGCAATTGGCGGACCCTCAGACTTATCTGCTTTCTTTTTGAACAAGCAGTTTGGTAAGAGGGGGCAGATCTTGGTATTGGTAAAGACTCTTGTAGCAAGGATTCCATAGTTAATTAGAAGGCTTCTTGAGGACATAATAAGTGCAGGGAGCTTTTTGGTTTTAAAGGAGAGCAGCACTCTCTGCCTCTGAGGTCTGCTGCTAATATGATCAATATGCCTCAGGTCAATAGAGCTTGGGATTACCCTCAGAAGCTCCGCTAGGTGTCTCCTTATATCACTCTTATAATGCCAGTTTATTACCTTGCCTCTAAAGGGGCAAACCGTTAGGCAGATTTTGGTAGCTTGCAGCAGCAGTTTGTGAGGAGGTGCAGACTGTTGTTCCTTCTTATTTTGCTCACCTTGCTCACTTTTCTGATTGCCAGCAGCTTGAGGAATTATACAGGAGGTATGAGGTAAAACGGGTGCTCTGGGCATTTGTAAGGGCTTCATCTCAGGTGGTACATCAGGGGAACTGTCTTTACCTGTTAGGGATACAAGCGAGATAATCTTCTCCAAGGATCCTCGGATGTCTTTTATGTATTTAAAGATATAGTCCACTGTTCTAGCAACCAGGTCTAAAGTAGATGAGTGTTCAAATAGTATCTCATCAATGCAGCCCCCACGGGCTCCAGTGCAAACACTCGAGTGGATGCCAGCATCACCACCGCTTGAAGGTCTAGTAGGCAGGTCATCAAAAGGTTCCTTCACACTGGTTTCCCCGTCATTCATCTCCGCCAGCAGTGCGAAAGAGTTTGAAACCGGGACATTAAAAACATCCTTTGTACCTTCAGATTCGCTAATTTTTGATTGTTTAGCAAGAGGCAGGCATCTCAGTTCCTCTGTGTCGTCTATATCTCTGGAATCTCTGGTACGTTTCCCAGTTCCTCTCCCACAAGCAGGGCTGTATAGTTGCTTAGTCATTTCTCTCTTCATACAACCACCCCAGTTTCAAGGTTAATGGTTGTCTCCCCGATAGAAAAAGGCGTCCTCCTACTCACTAATTTAAAACTAAGACTAAAAACTAAAAACTAAAGTTAAAAGTTAAAAGGTTAAAAGGTTTCTATGCTCATTAAAACAATGTTAAAAGATAAATCAGGGAGCTCACACTCACGCTGA
Organism: Podarcis bocagei; assembly: GCF_964188305.1. Lineage (NCBI taxonomy): Eukaryota > Metazoa > Chordata > Lepidosauria > Squamata > Lacertidae > Podarcis > Podarcis bocagei. Next base: position 10,777,320 of record NC_138143.1, on the reverse strand, counting down.
CTAAGGGCTCAACTGAGTCTTGCTTCTACATTCCGTTCCTTGCAACATGAAAACCTCACCACCTCCTCTCACCTGAGTATGGACAGAAGACACTGCCAGCACCTCCACATTGAAGACCCCCTTGTGGTTATCCACCCATTTCATGCCAGGCAGCTGTACCTACAAAGAAGCAAAGGGGATAAAATATAATGCCACTAAAGGGCGTCTGCAAAGGACTGAGAGAAGAAGGAAAGCTGGAGATGAGAGGCAGCGAGGAAAAGAAGAAGAGAACATTCCTCATTTCAGCATGTAAGGAAAAGCCCTTCAAGGGACTCTCCTTTCCCCAGGCTACTTACAACAGCCGCTACTTACATCAGGGGTGAGTACCGAGTAGCTGGGAGGAGGCTTGTCAACAGACACAGGCAGGCAAAATTGTCCTGTTCTCAGCCGGCCATGTTGCATGAGGGGGATCCACTGGAGAGAGAGAGAAAAGGCCTGAGTGAGTCCTAGCAGGATGGTATGTCTTCCCTTGTCAGTCCTTCACCTGCCCCTCCCTGCCCACAGACTACTGAGCAGGGGACAGCAGCAAATCAAATACTGCCTGCTGAGAAGGAAGATTTGTTACTGTACCCCATCTTGTAAATCTTCAGTACTCAAGGTGGGTGGAAGGACAGGAATCCCACACAGGAGATGGATGGGCTCTCTCTGTGTCCAGGGCAGCTGTCTACCAGCTCCATCTGGTATGCAGGCTGAGACCCTACCTGCCCACAGGCTGTCTCACCAGAGTGATGCAGGTTCTGATTATCTGCCGCTTGGACTACTGCAATGTGCTCTACGTGGGGCTACCTTTGTAGGTGACCTGGAAACTACAATTAATCCAGAATGTGGCAGCAAGACTGGTGACTGGGAGTGGCCGCCAAGACCACATAACACCAGTCCTGAAAGACCTACATTGACTCCCAGTGCGTTTCCAAGCACAATTCAAAGTGTTGGTGCTGACCTTCAAAGCCCTAAACGACCTCAGCCCAGTATACCTGAAGGAGCGTCTCCACCCCCATCGTTCAACCTGGTCACTGACGGGAAACTCCAAGGGCCTTCTGGCAGTTTCCTCACTGCGAGGTTACAGAAAACCAGGCAGAGGGCCTCACTTGGTAGTGATGCCTGCCCTGTGGAACGCCCTCCCAGCAGATGTCAAGGGAATAAACAAGTATCTGACTTTTAGAAGACATCTGAAGGCAGCTCTGTTTAGAGAAGTTTTTAATGTTTGATGTTTTATCGTGTTTTTAATATTCTGGGAAACCCAGCCAGATGAGCAGTGTATAAATAATAAATTATTATTATTATTATTAGGAGGCCTTCCACAGTGTCAGGATATGGGTTCATCTAGCCCAGAGCCGCTTAAGTGGCAGTTGCTCTCCAAAGTCTTGAAGTTACCAGAAATCTTTTGCCACCGGAGACATGGGTTTTGAACAGAGGAGCTTCTGCACATGAGCTCGGTTTCTGAGCTACATAATGCCATGGGTTCTGAAAGCACTCACTGTGTAGCCAACTGGGGTCTCCAAAGGCGTATTTTGCTTCTGCTGACAGCTGATATGGTAAAAGGTAAAGAGCAGGTGGTGGTTGTCCGTCAGGTTGGCTGGGATCTTTAGCTTGAACTCCTCGTAAAACTCAGGGGACCTGCAGGATACAAGAGGGATGTCACAGTGGTCCACCAGGAGCCAGCATTGGCTAAGCCAGAGCCTCACCCACCCACAGGGGATCAACTGCTCTTGAATGCATCAGACAATTTCTAATTTCCTCGGGAAAGAAAACTGCCAGGAAGAAGATTGCACCGGAGAACAATGCTTATTTTTATGAGGCAGTTAGCTTGGGAGACCGCTGGTTCCTTATCCAGGGAGCTGTGCATCCTGATCAAAGCTGCAACTCTCCCCTCCCTGCCTCATTTGCAACAATTATCCCGTCCTGCCGCCATAGTTACTTAGGACTCACTTGTTATGGTATACAACAGCTGTGTAAGCTTCTTTTGCAAAGTCACTGCAACTCGATTTCCCAAAAATGACCTGGGGTTGTTAGGAAAGGCAGAAATAGACTTAGTCAGAGACAGGGAGGCTGAAGTCCAGCAGACCACAGGGAGGGAGCCTGAGGACGTGACGGTCAAAGGGGCACCTGGAAAGGCTATGCAATTTTCAATGTTTGCTTACAAAAAAAATTACCCAGTATGTCTCAACGCTTTTTGACATTGGCTAGAGACTCTCACCAATGCCACTGCCCTCTCCTTAATCCCCCTGAGAAACTAAAAGGGGTGGTGGCGACAGCAGCATCTGCCACCTGAACCAGGGAGGCTACAGAAGGAGTTACTTCGGTCATTGGCTAGAATTCAGCATGGAAGGTCACCAGCTGCCCACCCTTAGCATGAAAGCACTACCCCCAGAGGCTTAGATCTGCCACAGACGTGGCTATATTTTCCAATAGATGAGCACTAGGATCTTGACCCAAGAGGGTCTCACAAGAATGGGAACTGTGAATCTGCTTAGCAAAACTGTTCCCTCCAAACTATGTATAATTAAGAAGAGTTTGAATTTGATATCCCACTTTATCACTACCCGAAGGAGTCTCAAAACGGCTAACATTCTCCTTTCCCTTCCTCCCCCACAACAAACACTCTGTGAGGTGAGTGGGGCTGAGAGACTTCAGAGAAGTGTGACTGGCCCAAGGTCACCCAGCAGCTGCATGTGGAGGAGCGGAGACGCGAACTCGGTTCACCAGATTACAAGGACTACCGCTCTTAACCACTACACCACACTGGTGTAGTGTGAGAAATGGGAGAGTTCAAAATACAGAGAAGGACTGACTAGGAGACTAAACTTTTGGGCAAAATGGCATATTGGGCTCTATGTTTTCCTTTCTTATATTCAAATGGTCCCTTGCTCCCTCACAGCACAATCTAGATCTTTGCTCCAGAAGGCCAGTGGAGCTGCAAAAGTTGTAAGAAAGCCACAGGGATTTTGCCTCACTCACTGGCATGGCTTGGCCAGGGTCCTCTCCAGCCATGAACTGGAGCTTCACCGCGATGTTCCGCACTGAACCTTGCCGACTGCTGAAGTTCAGGCTTTGGGGGTAAACATACAGCAGGTTCCTGAAAGAGAAGGGGAATCTTTACAGTTCTGAGGGAGAGCAAATGTGTACATGGCAGAGAGACCCATAACTGATGTGATTGCCAGAACACCTTTTCCTTATCTGCAAAAGAAATCCATGTACACCTGCTGGGAATCAGTTGCACTCAAAGATTAAGGAACCACTTAGTAGGGATTTTCACAGGCTCTGCAGATAACTTAGAATTGTGTTCAGAGTTTCACCCCAGCAACAGCTCCTACTCCATTTCCTGCCCCTCTGGTCTCCCATTCCCCGCCCGCAGTTGGTCAGAGTTCCATATGCACAGAGCATGCTCAGTCCTCACTGAGCTGTCTTGGATCCTTTCTCCTCCCCGCCACCACCACTTAGTTTACTCCTAATTATTTTTGCATTTCTGCAACTTGTCTCATGTCTCCCTTTTGCGAACGAGCAGTGCCCTTTTGGCTACAGAATGATCCACATTCCGAGACCAGGTTTGCAATGAGAACATAGGATCCTGCGCAGTTCGTCATTGTGCAGAGAGAAAGTGTTTGCACGGAGCGGGGGATGAAATGGCAAGAGATGCGGCATAAAGGTAAAAGAGCAGGAGACCTTTGGAGCATCAAATCTTTGCATCACGCCAGTCCTTCATGCCACCCTCTCCAAGAGGCAGCGGATTACATCACGTTGCTCCATCCCACAGCCCAGCCAGGATAAACATAGCCAGCATTTGGACAGACATGCCACCTTCCCCTCCCTGCAACCCCCGCATAGCCTTTGCAACCCTTCAGAGGTGCCAGAATCCAAAGTCAGCCTTTAGGTGCCTCTGCACCTCTGCAATAAGCTGCCATCTGCCAGCATTGTGCAACTCTGTTGCCCCAGGTCAGAAGTTCTGTGCCCATGCTAAGTGTGGGATGAGAGCCCAGGATTAAAATACTGCTGGCTCATTAAATGCTGGAGTGGGTTGCTCAGTCCAGCTCAATCATCTCTTTCCCCATCGGACCCCTCCCTCGCTTCTGCATATAAAGCGGCAGGCTTACTCCCTTCGGTTTTTCCATTGGCTTGCAAGTCACAGCCATGCTGACTTTCCTATTCCTGAGTATCTTGCTGCCTTCTGCAGCCATGCTTGCCCCTATCCTCACAGGCCCGCAGCAGCCGGCGGCTCCGCAGGAGGTAAACATTCTCTTCTACGGGGTAATGCAGTTCACCAGCACGCTGAGTGACCTCTACGAGTCCACGACGCAGAAGCTTGACAAGATCAGAGGCAGCTCCGACTTCTACAAGCGGGGCTTGGAGGAGCTGCGTCGTCAGACCCAAAGAGCCCAGCAGAAGCAGGAAGAGATCAGAGAGATTGTTGAGGGGCTGGAGGTAACTGTGTTTAAATTATAAGGGCAGGGGAAGGAGGGAAGACAGCGCCAGCCCAGATTAAAAGGCATTGCACTAGAGCAAAGCGGTAGCCATATTTTGTTGGTGGGACAACAGGGCCTTGGCCAGCTTTATGAAATGCTGCCACCCCGCCCTTGCTGATTAGACAGGCACCTATGATCCTTTGCTTCAGATGCCTTTTGAAAACGTTTCCTTTTTAAAAAACCTCCCAGCTGAACTGTTGCTTTCAGTTCGCAGCCGATATGACAAAAAAAATGAGGATCTTTATTGTGCACTGTAATCTTGCTTACTGGCTGGTTTTTATATTACCGTATTGGCCTGAATATAAGCCACACCTTTCCCCCCAAATTCCGACTGGAAAAGTTAAAGTGCTGCTTATATTCGCAACCTTACGGTATGCAGCCAGGAGCGTGGGGCAAACAGCGCCAGGAGCGTGGCAAAGCAGTGCCTACCCCACACGGAGTCCCCCATCCTCTCCCCCAAGGCCTGGAAGGGAGACAGCGAGGAAGTGGAAAGGCTGCCAGCAACATAATGCGGCTTTCCTCCCCCCCTCCCCAGGCTTATGTTTGGGTATTTTTTTATTCCCCCCCTCCAATTTTAAAGGTGCGGTTTATATTCCGGGTGCGGCTTATATTCGGGCCAATGCGGTATATACTCTAGTCCAGTGTTCCCCAACCTTGGGCCTCCAGCTGTTTTTGGACTACAACTCCCATCATCCCTCGCTAGCAAGACCAGTGGTCAAGGATGATGGGAATTGTAGTCCAAAAACAGCTGGAGGCCCAAGGTTGGGGAACACTGCTCTAGTCCATAGTTTGGATATTCTGTGTTAAGCATTTTACAATTAAAAAACAAAAACAAATGAATAACGAAACCTAAGCAGGGGCTTACACCTATAGCTCCATATTCAATCATGTAATCTTCCAACTATACAATGTTAAGTTTCCCTACCTAGTCGTCCGTCCCCCCTCCCCCCCCCGCCAGGGTCCCAACTTCATCAGAGAGCCCCTTTGGTCAGTCTTCCTCATCCACCATTCCTGCTCTTTCTTTGATAGGATGAGAGCCTGGCAAGACGGCAGCAGGCTCACAGCAACAAGGAAGTGTTGCAGAAGATGCTTGTGGGCCAGCAGGACCTAGTGCGACAAGTGAAGGTGCTCGAAAGGATGCTGGCTATCATAGAAGAGCGAGGTTTCCAAAATAAGAGACAGGAATTTTCTGCTTTGAAGGTAATCCACCACCTTCTCCTCTGTAAGGTGGCACCCTAAGTCACTTGTTCTGGCCCCCTTGCGGTTTCTGCCACTCTGCTCTCCAAAATCTCTAGGGGGCTTGAAGAAGTGCCTAGACAAGTGAACTCTGAGCTAATCTGTACAGCATGAGAAGTCATCTCCATGTAGCCGCACTGAACACTACACTCAAACTTACAGATACAGTAATGAACCAACTCATGCATGGGTCAATGAACATGCAGTCATATGGACAATCTTGCCCATGGGTAGGCAAACTAAGGCCCGGGGGCCGGATCCGGCCCAATCACCTTCTAAATCTGGCCCGCAGACAGTCTGGGAATCAGCGTGTTTTTACATGAGTAGAATGTGTGCTTTTATTTAAAATGAATCTCTGGGTTATTTGTGGGGCATAGGAATTTGTTCATTTTCTCCAAAAAATATAGTCCGCCCCCCCGTAAGTTCTGAGGGACAGTGGACTGGCCCCCTGCTGAAAAAGTTTGCTGACCCCTGATCTTGCCCCTCATCCCTCTAGCTCTTCCATTCATAGAGGGTGCAATCATTGAATGGGCCTTCTCCACAGGAGGAGGCATCCAACTGGTAGTGAAACCACAGCTCCACCAGAGGCTTCTAGCCTTCCAGTTCTCTCAAAAGCAACACACAGATGCTCGAAAGCTCAGTGGCAGCTTCTCATTGCTCTGAAATATCAAGCCAGATCCCAACCCGTTTTAAACTCATAAGCTTATTTTCAGCTTATCCAAATCTCTTTTAAGGTACCGTCTGCTTTAACAGCATGAACAGCAGGGAGGGGTGTGCGTGGAGAGGCAGAGAGGGTAAGGATTAGGGCTCTCCGAGCTCAGCGCATAAATAAGACTAGGCAGTTATTTACTCCCAAGAGGGGAAGTACTGTTTTGGGGGGACAGGGGTCAGGCAGGTGTGGAGGACTCGCTGGTCATTAATGGGGTAACTGTGCCCCTCAAAGACAAGGTGCACAGCCTGGGAGTCATTTTGGACTCATAGCTGTCCATGGAGATGCAGGTCGATTCTGTGTCCATGGCAGCTGTCTACCAGCTCCATCTGGCATGCCGGCTGAGACCCTACCTGACTGCAGACAGTTTTGCCAGAGTGGTGCATGCTCTAGTTATCTCCTGCTTGGACTACTGCAATGCGCTCTACGTGGGGCTACCTTTAAAGGTGACCCGGAAACTACAAGTAATCCAGAATGCAGCAGCTAGTCTGGGGACTGGGAGTGGCTGCTGACACCATATAACACTGGTCCTGAAAGACCTACAATAGCTCCCTGTACATTTCCAAGCACAATTCAAAGCATTGGTGCTGACCTTTCAAGCCCTAAACGGCCTTCGGCCCAGTATACCTAAAGGAGCATCTTCACCCCCATCGTTCAGCCCAGACACTGAGGTCTAGCTCTGAGGGCCTTCTGGCAGTTCCCTCACTGAGAGAAGTGAGGTTACAGGGAACCAGGCAGAGGGCCTTCTTGGTAATGGCGCCCATCCTGTGGAACACTCTCCCATCAGATGTCAAGGAAATAAACAACTATCTGACTTTTAGAAGGCATCTGAAGGCAGCCCTGTTTAGGGATGTTTTATCGTGTTTTTAATATTCTGTTGGGAGCCGCCCAGAGTGGCTTGGGAAACACAGCCAGATGGGTGGGGTATAAATAATAAATTATTGTTAAGTTATAGAAGGAAACCTGCATGTAAGCAGCAGCAGCAGTAGTACCTCTCTCTCGTCCTGGATCTTGATATCAACTTGTCAAAAGAGCACCACACTCCTCTCTCTATTAGCACTGCTAGTAAATTGAGCATGTTACCCATTGAAGAAAGCATTAGTAATGGCTGCAACAGCTCTCCAGGATTGACTTCTTGGGTGAAGCAGAATACTAGGCTGAAATTGTGACTGTATTACAACCGGAAAACATCCCTATGGCACAGTCCTGCTGAAGAGGGATCATATTCTGCACTGGTTGTGAGGGGAAGGGGCAGAGAGGAAGCCTGGTAACTGTATGAATTGATGGCCCAGAATGGGCAGTGAATGAAGTCAGGGTTTAGGAGTCCCCAGGGTTGTAAACTGAGATGAGGAATTCCCTAGGGTTGCAGACTGAGATTAAGGGGTCTAAAACATCAGAAACTGCAAGCAATGGATAAAAGAACCCCCACCTCTCGGTTAACCGATATCATCTCCCCTCAGGCACACATGCAACAACAGAATCTCACCATCTGGTCCCTGCTGAGAGCTACCCACCACCAGCAGCAGCAAATGGCTCGGCAGACAGAACAGCTGCTCTGGATCCAAAGACTAGCAAGGCAAGAGGTGCTTCTTGGGGACATTTCATAAACAAAGATCAAGTTAGTGTGTTGCTGTGATAAGGACAGCTCCTGGCTCAAAGCTGCTGCCATTTGCTAGTTGTGGTAACCATCTTTCTGATGCAGAGCACTCATGCCAAGATCTCAGTACTGTAAAGTACCCTTACTATAGTAATGGGCGCTGTGGTCTAAACCACTGAGCCTCTTGGGCTTGCCAATCGGAAGGTCGACGGTTCGAATCCCCACAACGGAGTGAGCTCCTGTTGCTCTGTCCCAGATCCTGCCAACCTAGCACACCAGTGCAAGCAGATAAATATGTACCGCTGTGGCAGAAAGGTAAACGGCGTTTCCATGCGCTCTGGTTTCCGTCACGGTGTCCTGTTGTGCCAGAAGCAGTTTAGTCCTGCTGGCCACATGACCCGGAAAGCTGTCTGCGGACAAATGCCGGCTCCCTCAGCCTGAAAGCAAGATGAGCGCCACAACTCCATAGTCACCTTTGACTGGACTTAACCGTCCAGGGTTCCTTTACCTTTATCTTACCTTGCAGAGAGTTTGGTGCTTGGGGCCTACTGTTCAAGTCCTTCATCCAGTTCCTCACCCTACACTGGTCAGTGTAAGATGGGGAAGCAGAGCCATACAATTTCTTATTAAAGGGGACAGGACCTAAGCACATGACCAGGGGTGGCCCATCCTGTTTTGCCACCTGAGACGAAACAGGGGTCCTTTAACCTTTTCTTTTTTTTTAACCTATAGTAATAATCATGGAAGGGTACCAGAGGAGGGAAGAAACAAGTCTGATCCCCAAGACACAAAGTGCAACACACCTGCCCCTAACTTGCTAAGAAAGCAAAGACGAGGACATACGCTAAGAGCCCAGGCCCACAAATAAGGAAGTCCACCTGAGGGAGTGTAGGTTTGATCTTTGAGATCCGCTTGCTTAATGCCGCCTTACTTGTCCTTGTTTCCAGATGAAGAACCACAAAGTTGTGAAGCTGAATGTGGGGGACCTGGACAGAGACACCACGGCAACATTCATGCCAAAGAGGGGATCGTGATTTTTGAAGCCAAAAACCTTCTGCTCACAGCAGCTTGGTGGCAACTATTTGCACCTGTCCTGAAACATGGCTGACTGTGTCATAGCATCCACAGGGTGGTCAGTAGGAGATCAGCAGCAGGCTAGAAGAATCATCCAGCCTCACGACGAGAACTCTCCAACACCTGCCGGATCTAATCTAAATATGTAGATCCTCACCTTCTCAAGTGAGGAACTGTGAGTCCTCCGAGGGATCTTTAGAAAAGTCGTAGTATCAGCAAAACAAGCAACCTTTCTGAAAGCTACATCGCCTTACCCAAGGCTACTGACTGCTGCATCAGAGATGGATCTCATTATACAGAGCACATTATGTGAACACACTGAACATCTGCTTTTCAGTGTGGATGGGCATTCTGTGCTGCAATACCGCCTTGGCTGCCAGGACTTACCAGGAATGAGAATACAATATTATTAGTGCTTCACCAGATCAGACACTGGAAGGAAGCCGCAACAGTTGCTGCCAAAGGACTACAGTTTTATCTACTGTGCGCCGAAAAAGATCTGGGTCATTATTCAGTACGATGACAGCAGCAGCTGAACACTTAAGGCCAGAATCTTGGTGCTGAACTCTTGACAACCCTGTGGTCATATTGCTACATAGAAACCTGCAGCCTGACAGGGGATGGGAGGAAGCTGGCAGCTTTTCACAGTTTCACTTAAAATTAGTACTGAGAACTGCAAGATCAACCAAGGAGAAACTCATCCCTTTGTTCCTGAGCACACAGTTTTAAGGAGTCAACACACATTATTCACAGAGGGCTAGGTTAATGAGTGGAAGTCCTCAGTGGAGCTTCCTATAAAGGGAGGCAGTTTGTTGGCAACTAAGAAAAAACAGGTTACAGATGAACTGGTGGAATAGGAGAGGGAACGAAAGTTGCAACCAATACCTTGTTCAACCAATATGAGTTTGCCATTGTAGCATATGTTTCTGCCACTTCAGAATACAGAGGAATTCAGTACCACAAGGTTGAAAAGATCAGAGCTGAAAAGCACGGAATTAAAGCACCACAAAGCGCACAAAACAGAGCTGCTTTTGCACCCGCAGGCCAGCAAAGCTGCCTTAAACCTACCTGTACGTTGTGTGTGGTGTGTAGACTTCCTTGACTGGAAACTCCAGGATCTCCTTGGTGGGCCGGACTCGGAGGTCAGGATAGGGCAGCACATGCAGAAGTTCCGGCGACAGGCAGTAATGGGGGTTCTCCGGCACAGGAGAAATGTCGATCTTGAGCTGGGCTGTGAGGCAGAAGCAAGAGGGCTTGTGGGTGTGGGTGTGTAAGGAGCGTTTGCATACAGAGCCCAACATGACAAAACTGACAGACCTCTGAGACTGAGAACGTGTGTTAGAGGGCTGGAGAGTTCCAGGGTGATTGAGTTTCCTGATCTCTATTATATCACAAAGAAGAATGAGCGCACACACAGATTGCACAAGGAATGGAAACAGACAACAGAAACTATAGAGAGGCCTCCTTCACCTCAAACAGAGAACAATGATGAAGGATGGTTTAAAAACTTTTAAAATAATAATAAACTATGCTGATTTGCTCTTGCTCTCATTTGACTGGATTCTGAAACACCTACAGCTATTTCTTGTAATGACTGATCTTTCTGCCTCACTTTGGGAGGAAACTGAACACAGACACAGACACAGACACAGACACACACACACACAGAGAGAGAGAGAGAGAGAGAGAGAGAGAGAGAGAGAGAGAGACTTTTTCTCCGCTTTCGGTTCTCAGGAACCATTTCCTGCTCTTGGCAAAAGTGGGATCTTGCCAAAGAGTTTTATTGCTTTTGTCACAACAGACTACCGTATTTTTCGCTCTATTGGACGCAGTTTTCCTCCTCCAAAAATTGAGGGGAAATGTGTGTGCGTCCTATGGAGCGAATGCAGGCTTGTGCCTCTCCGGCAAGGAGAGGCTGCACGGAGCTAAAGGGGAAGCCAAAACAGCGAGCGGGATTCTTCCATAGCTGCATGGGGCTAGGGATTCTTTAGTCCCACGCAGTCTCTCCCAGGAGGTAGAGGCTGCACGGGGCTAAAGAGGAAGCCAAAACAGCGAGCGGGATCCATCCCGCTCGCTGCCTTGCCTTCTTCCATAGCTGCGCGCAACCCCTCCGGCAAGGAGAGGCTGCACGGGGCTAAAGGGGAAGCCAAAACAGTGAGCGGGATCCATCCCGCTTGCTGCTTTGGCTTGTTCCATAGCTGTGCGCAACCCCTCTGGCAGGGAGAGGTTGTGTGCAGCCTGTACGCTGCTCTTTGGGGCTGGGGGAGGGGGAATATTTTTTTTCCTTGATTCCCCCCCCCAAAAAAAACTGGGTGCGCCCTATGGTCCGGTGCGCCCTATGGTGCGAAAAATACAGTATATGGCTACCACAATCAACACCAGCTCCAGAATTCCCCACTCCACAGAGCTCTCAACAAGAGGCACTGCCTTGTCACAGGCTGAATTACAGGCACCCACCTTACCTGTGACTGGTCGGAGCCTTCTTAGGACAGATGATGGCCTCCTCATGTCTGCCAGGAACTTGTATAGGTCCTCATCACTGAGGCGATCACCTTCCTAGAGGTTTTTTTTTGGGGGGGGGAGGGGGAGAGGAAAAGAGAAGGGGAGAGTTGAACCAGAACAGAATAACATCCACCAAGACAGTGGCATTAAGACCCCTCAGTGGATGTGGCACTGCTCTAGCAATACTTGTTCCAATTTACTCATTAACCCTATGTATAGACTGTTCACTGCATTGCACTGCTAGGACCATTTCCAATAAGTCTAAAAACATAATACAAGGAAACACATCAAAGCATACATAGGGAAAAAATCCAATCTTAAACCATTACAAATGATTGTTTGAGCAGTAAAGTACAAGATAAGATCTTGACACCAGACTGAAATAAAGCAATTCACCTGATGCCCTGAATTGGATTTTAACCTACATCAGAAACTCATTAACAGAGAGGCAGTATAAGCCTCTAGGGACAGGGAATTTCACGACTGGGGCACCACTACAGAGAAGGCGTTGCCAAACAAGTAGATGTGAGAGGCACCTGAGATATTCCTCAAGTTCATTTTAAGACTCTGCCAGAACGTATACTTCATTGTATACAACTTAACTTTCAAAGTCAAAAATTGCAAGTCACTTGAAGGTTCTGCCAAGGAGCTAAAGCTCTGTTAGAGCGTTCAAGTTCTGAACATGCACTGAAGACTCTTGTGGAAAGTGCTTGAAAATCTTGAAGTTGTAAGAAAAGGAGGAGCCCTGCAAATAAAGGCAGAGAATCCTGCTGGGCCCTGGGCAGTGACCATACCTGACCTTCAATCCATTTCCCAGCATTTTATGGTGTGTGGGGTAAACAGTGAAAGAAGAATCGCAGGCTTCTTATGAGGAAAGAGAAAATTCTCTAGCACAAACAGGTAACTGCCTGCAAATCTCTGGTCCTGTTAGCTGCACTCCTACAGATGTGAAAACCAAAAGACAGTGATATTATGAATCAGTACAGACAGCCCAGACTCCAAGCCTCCCACCTGCTTGAAGAAGTTGGTGACGGTGAGGGTAGCTGGGCGGAAGTTGCTGAAGCTGCACATCTCCTCCCCAACACTCATGCGCTCGTATGTTTTCCTTTTGCGCTCATTCCAGGTTCCCTTGCGATCTAGAACAGAGGAAGATATGTTCAATAGGTGAGGTGCACACTGTTGGCTATTTGCAGTATAGTAGCGTTGCAGAGAGCTTGCTGGGGAGACCATGCATTAAAAGAGGGACTCAAAAAGTACTTAAACAAGGTTTTAATTACAAACACAAAAACTCCTTTTACACTAAATACATTAACAACAAACCAGACCCAACCACCAACCCATCCCCCAGGGTAATGGGAGAGCTAGGTGCTGCTCCTTATATACTACACCCAATTGCCAACCCAGCTTAATCAATGCAACTCAGCAGCACCTGCTATGTTTCACAGCTGTAAAGCTGGGTCTCGTTATTTTGCTCTGGCCCTTGCTCTGGCCCCTTAAAGACATACACATCGGGTGGAACAATGATGAACCTTTACATTTAAAGAAACCATTCAGCACAAATAAGGAGTCATATTTAGGCAATAGGCAATGGTGAGAAGAGAACCGGGCTCTGCCAGGAACTCATGCTTGGTATTAGGTGAGTGGCTATCACTGCCTCACAGCTTCATGTCCACCGCACTGGGGAGGGGGATGTGGCCTACTTTGCAAGGCTGTTGTGAGGGCAAACCTAATGGAGACCACAACGCTGTACAACAGCGCATTTTGCAGAAACTACCCACAAGCTTCCTCAACAACTTAGAAGAGTTGTTTCTACAAAACCAATAGGTGTCCCACAATGACACTGGAAGCAGCTTTTCTAAAGTAGTGCAGTATTGTCCCTTGGCAAATACCTTACAATTTGCAATGTAAACGAACTTCAGAATCTCCAGCCCAACGAAGGGGAGCTGAATCACTCATGTCATGCAGGTTTACACTTAAGCAATAAATGATTGATCATGGCCAATAAAACTAAACCCCTTAATGTGTCAGAGTCTGCTACAGAGGTGGTACTTTGCACTGTGCTCTATGGAGGCAGATGTACAGACACCTGGAGGCCCCTGCAGTTAAGTCCACTGAATAAAAAATCCTGTTTGCATGCTTTAGTAGACATGGTATAATGTGTAGTAAATTACACTTGAGGTCTGCCATACAGAGCACTCAGAAGAGGCTCCTCACCCCCAATTTTTCTCTGCTGATAGGTTGAAGGAGTCAGCATACTCTTGTTTGAAGAGAGGAGAGCAAAACGTAGAAACTGCCGCTTCCTTTGTCTCAATCTCTAGCTCATGAGCATAAACAATCTACCTCATTCTACATTTCTGTTTTGTGAGCTTTAGGGCTGCATGGACATGACTGCAAATTTGTGGCTTGATTTTACTCTGTTTGTAATGCTAGCATGCTGTGAGTCAGCTTTAAACTACTCCTGTGATGCACAACTGCCAGTTACAAGTCATCTCATTTCTGATTATAAACATACGGTGCAATCTGTGGCATTGTTGTTGTTGTTGTTACATCCCACCATTCCTTCAAGGAGCTCAAAGTGGCTTACAAAGTTCTCCTCCCCATTTTATCCTCACAAGAACCCTGTGAAGTAGATCAGGCTGAGAGTGTGTGAGACTGGCCCAAGGTAACCCAGTGAGCTTCATGACCATTTGAGAATTTAAACTTGGGTCCCAGCCTGACACTGTAACCCAGGCATAGGCAAACTCAGCCCTCCAGATGTTTTGGGACTACAACTCCCATCATCCCTAGCTAACAGGACCAGTGGTCAGGGATGATGGGAACTGTAGTCCCAAATCATCTGGATGGCTGAGTTTGCCTGTGCCTGCTCTAACCACCACATCACACTGCCTCAGTTCCCGAGGTTCCTTTGGACAAAAGCTCCATGTATCTGGGAAAAAGCAGCATCAGCAGCCAACTTCCCACAGTACAGGAAGCATCCTTTCTCACAGAGCTTGGTCACAGCACTATACTCACCACTCTCCGAGTCAGAAGCATCCCTCTCAAGCATCCCAGTGCTGTTGATTATATTCACGAGGTGGATGGCAGTCCAGGCAAATGGCATGCGATACCTTCCCAGACGGGTGCAGAACTGCTCTCCTGCCACCCGCAGCTTCTCCAGCTTCTCTTTGTTCTGGAAGCACAAGGGGGGAGAAATCAGGATTGCAAACTTTTTATAAAATAATGGAAATGGTTTATTGAATATTTGCAAATAAACTGTAAACAGATAGGAACAATGGCAGGATTACTGTAATAACCTGCAGTTTTATAGCAGTATACATTTTAAAAAGATGAATAAATGATTAAGTTAATTTGGAATATGCAGAAAATATTTAAAAAAATAAATTTAAGGAACCGCAGAAAGAAGGGGAAGGAAGTCGAGTTTCAAAATGTTAAAATGATTGTAAAATTACTGAAATGTATAAAATTGAAAATCATAAATAAAAATTAAAAAAGGAAGCACAAGGGGGGAAACTTCACCATTACTGTGACCAAACTGTAAATGTTGAACCCCCTACTACATCCACCCATAAAATAAACCTGTAAAGCAGGCCATTTTCATTCTATTGAGAACATGCAAGAGGTCATCCCAGGCATCCAGGGATTTAATGATGCAGGTAGAATTGAAACCCGGGGCCAAGTCTAGCTAGCTATCGCACACACACACACACACACACACACACAGAGAGAGAGAGAGAGAGAGCGCGCGCATGGCCAAGAACCCAACTACTTCCTTATCTTACACACACACACACAAAAACACACACACACACACAGAGAGAGAGAGAGAGAGAGAGAGAGAGAGAGAGAGAGAGAGCATGGCCAAGAACCCAACTACTTCCTTATCTTACACACACACACACACACACACACACACACACACACACACACACAGCATGGGCAGGAACCCAACTGCTTCCTCATCTTGCTTCCATCTACCTTCAGAGCATCGGTCTCCTTCATGACCATGTATGGCTCACAGCATTCACTGATGTCCCCTTGCTGCAGCACCTTCTCCAGCTGGGCAGGGAAAGGAAAAGCAAGTTACTGGTGATGAAGTCTAGCAGATGCCTTGGACGTTCCCAAATTTTAAACCGAGAATGCTGTGAGCTCCACCTCAAGTTCTACAACTAGCCCTGATCAGAGAGGCTGCTTAAACAGGGCCTGCAACCAGAGAGTCCTCTCAGCTGTCCCTGAAGCTAAGGAAAGATGAAAAGTCCTGCACCTAGAGCTGGGCTTACTCAGTGCTTGAAAAGAAAATATGGGGCAAGGAGAACAAAATTGTATTCTGCACTATGTAATTACTTTTCTTTTGCTTATGTTTCTTTTGCATTATTCATTCAGCTAACCAAAACCATAAGCAAAATGAAAAAGAATGGGCCCTCCCAGACCTCGCTCGTTTCAGAGTGTCTGTTAGACATTGCCCACACAAATTCAAATCTCCCTCCAAACCCATGGGAACTAGAAAAATGTTTTGTTTTGTTTTGTTTTAAGGACAGCTGAGATTCTCAGGATGTTAATTCTGATGCCCAGCTCAAACAAGCTATTTTCCTGCACTCACAGAAGGAGGCAGAATATATGTGCCTCCACCGCAGCCACAGCGCTTGCCAGAATGGCTGCAAAGGGGGATGAGCTCTGGAGGCGTGACTGAAGATCAAACATCTCACCTTGATCACTAAGAATATATCTGGAGAAGGATGTGTGAGGGAGAAGATGGCCGAACGAGCCAGCGTGGAGATAGCAGGGTGGGCACTGTGCGCTCGCAGAAGCCCCTTCATGTGCTCCGAATTGAGGTCAAAATAGAAGTTTTCAGAGATCTAGAAAAGTTGGGGAAATGGAAGAAGCCGGGCAAAGTTACCATGCACTCAAGACCCACTCCCAACCCGTCACAGCAATAAAGCTGGGAGTACCACAACAGTCAGAGGACTTTAGA
The DNA here is from genome assembly GCF_964188305.1 of Podarcis bocagei. Lineage (NCBI taxonomy): Eukaryota > Metazoa > Chordata > Lepidosauria > Squamata > Lacertidae > Podarcis > Podarcis bocagei. The sequence continues at coordinate 10,760,734 of NC_138143.1, read as the reverse complement.
TCTGGACAAGGCCTATCCACTGTGGGCTTGAAATCTGGCTTGCTGTCACCACCACTACTGTAACAAGACACCTGGGCCTTCTCTTTCCTGTAGCCAGAGAGCAGCAGCCCTGTTTCCCACTGGCTTCTGCCAGATCTGCCTGGTTCCACACAGTAGTTTCCGGAGGCGCTTACTAAAGCCAAACTTAAGAGACTGTGCTGGGGAGAAGAGAGGGGCCTCCAGCTACACTTGTCAATTACAGGGGTACCTTTGGTTTAAGAACAACTTAGTTTATGAAAACTTGGATTAAGAACACTGCAAACCTGGAAGTAGGTGTTTTGGTTTGCAAACTTTGCCTTGGAAGCAGAACATGTTGAGTATGTTCCATTTGTAAATTGAGTCCCCCGCTGCTATAGGAGAGCACGCCTTGGTTTAAGAACGCTTTGGTTTAAGAACGGACTTCCAGAACGGATTAAGTTCATAAACCAAGGTACTACTGTATATCGTTATAACTGCGTTACAAACATGCAGCACCAGATGGTGCTTCAGAGCAGCGATCCGTAGCCACTGGGATTTTCCATTAAAAGCTTTTGGAGCATTTTTTTCTATAGTGTTTTTAAAAATCTGTATAGATCCAGCCAGAGAGAACATAGAGACTAAAGGCAGCAGGGCATGCAGCTGGCTAGGCTTCTCACTGCAGCTGAAGTCACCCTGTGTCCTTGGGATGGGAGTAAGGGGTGAGATAAAGCACAGTCTGAAGGCACCTGCATTGCTGCTGCCTGCAGAATGCTCTGATCCACCTTTCCCTTCTGGCTCAGCTGAGGCAGTTCATTCTCCTGCCTTTGAAACTCCTCTAACTAGAAGGAAGCGCTTGAGGCAGGAACCCACAAGAGTTTGCAACACTAACTGAAGGCAGGGCAATAGCTAGGGGAGAAAATGCCCCCTTTCCTCCAAAATGTCTGGAGGCGGTTCCTACCTGTTCCAGAATAGGAAGAGACTGCAGACTGCTCTGATTCCAGGGGAACCAGTAAGAAGACACATCAAGTAGCCTTGTATATGTGCTGCATGGACATAATCAAGAGCACTTCCAACCCGGCGCTTCCTATGTCTATCAAACTAGTCTTTCAAACATCTCAGCAGTTTTAGGCAACTGACCAATTTGCATCCTACCTTGCTATGCTTTGCTCTCTGCCCATTTTATAAAATGGTCCTGCTTCTAGCTGTAAAGACAAGTATTGCTCAGAATCACAGAGTAGTACCTTCTTCTTCTCCTTCACATCGTAAAGCGCTAGCGATCCAAAGATCGGTTCGATCTCGATCTCAAACCTGCTCCATGGAAGGGTACGAGAGAGAGAGAGAGAGAGAGAGAGAGAGAGAGAGAGATGGTTCAGTGAGAAAACAACCATACGTCAACCACAGCCAGCAGTGCACCTTGTGCTGTCCATGAACATGGGCACCTCTTGGCAAAGCAACAAGGTGCCTTCTTCCCAAGGCAATTGCAGGTTGTTTGCAATTTAGCACGGGGGCCTCTTGTATGGACTGAACCTAGTGCCAGTGCTGCTCTCCACCATGAGATGACTGGAAACAGAGGCATGCACACCCTCCAGTGAGAACAGTATATAAGAAATGGACCCCTGGATTCAGAATTTGGTTTTCCGCAGAGACAGCTTTGAAATCGTCCAGCAAAGTGTCATGTAATTCTACTCAATACTGATCCAGAGCAGAACTCCAGTGTATAGTTAGCAGAGTAAAACTTAAACACGTTGCAGGATTCCCCCAAAAATAGACCAGATGCAATTAATATTTCATCCAGCAGAGCTTTACTGCCACTGAAGGCAAATGAGCATAATGGTCACAAATCCAATACACTCAGGACTGGCACTGTCCATAAGAAAGCCAGTTGGAGCAGACTTAACTTACAATAAGACTAAACCTTAACACTAAGCATACTATGTACAGAACACCACACCAGAAGGAAAAGAGATAGAAAGAGAAAGTGAAACCCAGGCTCCTTCTGGCTTATTATTAAAGTCAGCATGACCTTGACAGAAGAGATAACAGAACCAGTTTAAGCCAGCTGTATTCAGCTTCTCTGAAGGAATAACCCAAACATCATGAAACCTTCTGCTTGTTTCTTTCACACAGAGAAGCTTCCAGAACCCTCTTGAATTACCGTATTTTTCGCTCTATAAGATGCATCTTTTCCCTCCTAAAAAGTAAGGGGAAATGTGCGTGTGCGTCTTATGGAGCGAATGCAGGCTGCGCGGCTATCCCAGAAGCCAGAACAGCAAGAGGCTATCCCAGAAGCCAGATCCCTCTTGCTGTTCTGGCTTCTGGGATTCAGAATATTTTTTTCTTGCTTTCCTCCTCCAAAAACTAGGTGCGTCTTATCGTCTGGTGTGTCTTATAGAGAGAAAAATACGGCAATTAAATAGGAAAGAACTCTGACATCTGATCAATACTTTCTGCACTAAGAAATGCAAACTGACACAAAGTTCAGCCACGGCCTCACACCCTTTGCACAGCACCGCACCCTGAAGCATTTGTGAAAAGCACTCCAATGGACCCAAACTTCCATGCAGGTCCTACTTTGAGTTTGGTTTGGCAAATAAAAAGTGACTTACTTCAGAGACAAACACTTCACCAGGATCCTCTGACCAAAGTGCTCCTTGGGAACTTCTGGGATGCTGCAGCGTTCTACTGCCTCATCCTGAAAAGATAAAGAGAAGCACATCATCTATACAACCATGTGCTTAGCGCTAGGAAAACAGTATCAGAGCTTGCTAGAACAAAGGTGAGTCCAAACAGAGTGTCGTAGGGCAGGGAAAAGACTGGACAGTTCTGAGATCTCTGGAGGAGGAGGAAAGGAGGGATGCCAGGCAAAGTAATGATCCCTCCTACTCCTCTTTCTTGACAAAACCACTTAGAAAAGAATGGCAAGACTGTGGTGGTTCTTCCTCCAACCTTTACCACTCAGCATAGTCTGTGGCCGTCAAAGCATCCTCTGCACAACCTGCCCAAGAGGCAAACGGGTACCTTCTAATCCCCATCAGCCCACATCCAAACATGCCTGCCATCTCCTGGATGCTACAGAATCATGAAAAAGCTACTGGAATCTCAGGGCCTGCGCTCACCTCATCTGGGGCCGGGTAAAGGGCCAGGATTTCACCATGCCGGTTCTTCTTGCGCAGCTCCTCATTCATGCGGTCAGTCTCTTCGATGGCAGTGCGCACCAAGAGAGAGCGCAACAAGAAGTCGGCCGCGGAGTTCTTCAAGTCAAAGATGCTGGAGGCCCAGCTGCCACGGGGTGTATCATCAAGGGAGGTGGAGCAGCGCTTCAGGTCATCCTGGAAGGGACAAGGAATACCTGATGTACCATAGTAAAAGGCCTTGTCCCCCACAGCATTGCCTTGCCGAGAGCCACATTGTCTTCCTACCGACAACAGCAAACTTCACGGAGCATCTGGCAAATGCACAGCAGCCCAGAGCATTTCTCCAGGCTCAGCATACCGTATTTTTCTATGTATAACACACACACCCCGTGTATAAGACACCCCACCCCATTTTGGGGGGCTCAAAATTAAGAAAATGGGGGGAAATTGCCCAGAGTTGTTGAGTTTTGGGGGACATGATGCAGAAGCATCCAGTCGTATTTCTGCTCGCCGTCAGCAGCTGCCAATCACCCACCCAATCGCTGCAGCAGCGCCCGATCGACAGCAGCCATTGCCGCAGCCACCAATCACCCGCACTAGGAGAGTAAAACTTAAACACATTGCAGGATTCCCAAAAAATAGACCAGAGGCAATTAGTATTTCATCCAGCAGGGTTTTACTGCTACTGAAGACAAGTGAGCATAATTGTCACAAATCTAATACATTCAGGATTGGCCCTGTCCATAAGAAATCCAGTTGCAGCAGACTTAACTTAAACTTACAATAACTTACAGTAAGACTAAACCTTAACACTAAGCATACTATGTACAGAACACCACACCAGAAGGAAAAGAGATAGAAAGAGAGAATGAAATCCCGGCTCCTTCTGGACTATTATTATATTCCACATGACCTTCACAGAAGAGATAACAAAACAAGTTTAAGCTGGAACTCAGCTTCTCTGAAGGAATAACCCAAACACCATGAACTTTCTGCTTGTTTCTTTCACACAGAAAAGCTTCCAGAACCCTCCTGAATTAAGTAGAATAGGAAAATCTCTACACATCTGATCAATACTTTCTGCAGTAAGAAATGCAAAGTGACTCTCAGCAAAGGAAGGATGGATACAAAAACTTATGGAATATGCAGAAATGGTGAAGCTTACCAGAAGAATAAGAAATCAAACTTGTTATAACAGAATAGAAATGGTGTATTGAATATTTACAGATAAATTGTAAACAGATAAGAACACTGGCAGGATTATTGTAATAACCTCCAGTTTTATAAGAGTACATATTTAAAGTAGATGAATAAATGAGCAAATTAAGTTAATTTGGAACCGCAAAAAGAGGGGGAAGGAAGTCAAACTTTGAAATGTCAAAACGATTGTAAAATTAGTGAAATGAATAAACCTGAAAAGCGTAAAAAAATTTTAAAAAAGGAAAGGAAATGCAAACTAACAGAACTCCACCCCACCCCCCACCCCCAAAAAGATGGTATTTCATATTATATTGTGACTCTTTGCTCATGGGTCCCAGAGTACACAGAAGAGCTGCTCCAACATGCTAGATTTTACAAATCTGACTTGACTTACCGAATCCCCCTGGCTGCTCCGCTCTTCAGCTACTTCATCAAGTTCAAAGACTTGCCTAGGCAGCCCCTTCTGCCTCTCCCTTTGCCTCTCGGCCGTAATAGCATTGTACATGGTGCTCAGCCTTTGGTACCTGAACCAGGGCAGAAGAAACTGTGATGAAAATGCCTGCTGGGAACCTTTGCGACTTAAAATGCAGAGACTTTAAAAGACAATCACATCAATCTCTACAAAGGTGTCATTCACCTTGCTATGAATATTTCAGGTACGCAAAAAGGATAATTTAATCTCAGAGATCTCCAAAAAAGGGGTGGCTTCTTCCCTTTATACAATGCACCCAATGTGTTTCAGCCCAAAATGCCTCTGCCAAGGGCTTCTCTAAAAAGATCATACAATATTCATTAAACAATTGTCCAGTCACAAAATAAAAATGGTTTAAAAACTGAGAATGTATTATATTAAAAATTCTTGCAAGTCAGATATACGATGAAAAACTTGTGTTAAACTGGAAGCAGCCATAACAAAAAGAAAAAGAAAAACCTAATACAAAAGACCAGCTTTATTTCTTACCAAACCAAGCTCAAAAGTTTGTGTTGTTAAAAGAAACTGATAGGGCAAAAAAGCTTGTAGGAGGACCACCTCAACCTGTGCATTTAAATACTTTATGCCAAACACAGGTGTCTTAACTTCACTAACAAGGAGAGATTCGTTTCTCTTTTTTGTATGTAAATTTTGGGTGCTTCCTGATTTTTTGTATGAATACTTCTGGGCAACACAGTTTATTGTAGGGTGTCTCATTGGGGTTCCTCCATTGCAATAAAGCTAGGGGAAGTTTCCAGCACAATTTGGTTGAGTGAGTGGGGGTGGAAAAGACAGAATAGCAGCACCAGAAAGGCAGGAAGAAGGAAAACCAAAAATTGGAAGGGAGGGAAATTGTGATATTATCAAGACGGCCTGTATGTCCTTTGTGGAACAGTCTAAATGTAAAAGTAAGCCGTTTTGGAACTGCTGCCCTAAACTGCTTTGAGAACTTTGCTGAAAAATTATATGTGGGTATTTCATAGCCAGAGGCTACTGTTTGCGCAGAATGCTGCAGCACAATTGCAGACAGAAGTGAGGACTTGTCAGCATATAACTCAAAGCTCTGCACTGGTTGCCAATCAGCTACCAGGTCAGGTTCAAGGTGTTGCTCTTAGGCTCTTAGGTGTTGCTCTTGGCCACGACTGGACCTAATGGTCAGGGGTCCCTTTACCTTTACCCAGATGCTTAGAAAGGTTGGTGTGAAGTTTAATCTGCTTTAGTATTTAATATTTAGTTTTAGTATTTTACTATTTTGTATCTACTCACTGGGTTTACCTGGTTAGGAAGGCAAGTCATCAATCACAGGCTGCAAGGCTGCAATCCAGAACATATACTATGGTTCATCTGAATGAAGCAACTTTTCCACCACTACGGAATGACCGCTGAAGCAATAATTATGCAGTAATTGAAAGGACTTGGGCGACTAGGGCTCTGGCTATCAAATGGCCAATTATAAGCAGATACAATTATTACACTACAAGGATTTACTCCAACGCAATCTTAAGGAAGTTCCATAGAAAGTTAGGAATTTCCCTCCAACTGCTCTAGCCCTTCCACTGACACTTCAGAGGGCTGGAGGATGAGTGAATAACAGCTTGTGGGAAGGTGCATGTCACGGCTAGTCCAGGTGGAAGTAAGAGGAGTCTAATACTGTAAGTTCCTTTAGTTAGAATAATGTTTGTTTAAAATGTTTTTTCAGTTTGAAACGCAGCACTCCCCTACCAAAGGTTCCTTCTGTTAGGTCCATATTTAATCCACATCCAAAAAGATTAAGCACTGTCAGCAAATTTCACCACCGCCACAATAACAAAGAATCAGTCTTTGCTATCCTTTCTCAAATAAGAGGTGCAACCTACTTTCTTTGGACCATGACCCAGTCTTCTGTGTAGACTTGTACAGCATCTCGCACACGAGCATCCTGCTTCCTGGAGAAGAATGAAAGAGGAAGAAAAGCAGGCTAGTAAAAATGTCGACAGGTTGGTGACATCCAAAGACCTATCTGCAAGGAGAGATAAGGATCAAATTTCTCTCCAGATGTTTTGCTTCCACGCCTTTATTAAACAACAGATAATACCTTCTGGATATTCTTTTTTCTCACATAGAAACAAATTAAAAATGTGGCCCTTGAAAACTACTATCCTTAGTGCTTGGTAAACACTACAATAAGAGCCTCCTTGTGCTTTGACTCTGAGCCTACAGGTGTTCCTGGGTTTTAGCAGCAGTCAAGAGTGGGCTCCCCCCCCCTTCTATTTGAAAAGCTGGTTATTCCTTCCTACGAGCATGGTGAACTGGATAGTTTTTGTGATGATTTCTGCATCTTAGTGCCATGATGAATAGTGCACTGATGTCTATTTTCCCTGCTAATATGTTATTTCCTCTGTGGGATTATCAAAAAGGCAGAATTGTGAAAACCCTTCAGAATTTTTATCCACACATCTTAGGGGAAAGACCTGTAAGCAGAACCCACCCGGGGTTTATCTTGTAAAATCCCAGATAACTTTCAATATTGACCTACACCTCTTCACACTTAAGTCTCCTTTGGGAATTAAATGGATGCCTTCCCAAAAGCTTTATGCAGATGTCAAAAGTCAGTTATATTGCCATTTAAATCAGTCTTCCAAAGCGGCATTCAGCCACACTGAAATTGTTAACGTGAAGATTAAAAAATAGTCTTTGCCTACCACATTTTCGCTGGTCAATACTGCAGAACTAGCAAGTTCTAATGCAGAAAACTGCCAGCAAATTGCCAAGTACTTTTTCCTTGGCAACTCTTACATATGACTGTCCTGAAGTGAAGGGGGCTCTGCAGTGAAAGGCTGCAGGAGTAAATGGAAGCAGAGGTGCTTATCACAAGTATCGGAAGAACCACAATCCACAATTAATAACCCCACCACTTACTCATCTTCAGGGATGCCAGGTTCCAGTGTTCGACAGTCCCGTGTTTGGTGAATCACCTCTAGGTCATCCGTGGGAAACTCAACCAGATCACGAAGTGGACCGGGCTCAGCATCTGGCACATGGCTGTCAAGGTACTCCTCAAAGTCTACGGGCTCCACCACTTCTGTCAGAGGCACCTTAGAGAAGAAGGTCAAGGAGTGGGGTAAGGAAGAGGAACCTACAAGTCAGAAAGTCTTCAGCACTCAATCAGAGCAAATGGCCATTTGGGGTTTCTCCAGATTGATGTTTGCTCTGATTTAGAGCCAAACAAAGAGTTTTCCCTATCCAGGAGATATGCCTCCTCCTCTTTTTGGCTACATGCCTGACTGGGTGGAGGTCGTGAAATTAAGTACAAATAAGCAGCTACAGCAATATTTTTTAAAAAAACAAACAAACACAATTGTATAAGTTGTGTCTTTGCTTTCAATATGTATTGCATTGTTTTATGCACTGTGACTTGCTATTACTTTTTATTGATTACAGTTCAGAACAGTGTTTCCCAAAGTGGGCGGATCACCATTTGCTTTGATTTTTCACTAAACAGCGGTTTTTCCCTCGAAAGCGAGAGTCAAGCAGAAAACTGCTGGGGGTCCCTCCTTTCTAGGCACGGGACAAGCAGGAGTGTGGACAAGCTTTCACTTGCTGAAGTTGTCTGGTGTGCCTGAATCACTCCTAGCTGTAGCACATCGTAACAAGGATGAGAAGGATTTGTCCCAAGGCCCGAGTCTGGTATTCTCCATTTTATAGAATGGGAAATGGATGAACACCTCCCCGTGAATCCATGATTCCAACATGTTTCAGGTAAATGCCCACTACTGCCACCAAGTTAGACTATGAAAGCTAAGAAAAAAAGTGTGTGAATTCCCCCACCCCATCTTTTCCCCTCAGTCCAATAGAGGAGTCAGAGAAATACAGAGGTTTGGGGGCATTTGTTAGTCCTTCACAGAAGCTTCTGACAGAGGCGCCTCCCTTCATCTTGAAGGACAACAACAGGCCTGAGGGAGTTGCAGTCCTTCCAAGATGAGAATGCAGAAACCAAGGTGAGGAAGACTGCAGGAGCTCATCTTTAAGACTAGTAAATTTATTCCAGTTCCCACCACAATGCCCAACTAACCAGCACAAAAGTCATCTGAGCCGCCACAGCACATAGCTCTGCTCTTAAATTATTACAATTACAACATAGTCTAAGTGACTTTGTTGAGCACTATTGTTCAGAGAGGAGCAAGAAGAAACAGGTGCTATGGGGAGGAGAAGAAAGACCCCTTCGTTTCCTCAAGGCACAATTAACACTGCATGTCACAGGCCACTTGGAAACTGTCCAAATGCAAGCATTTGTTCTTATGACAAATGGCAAAAGCTAAATTTTCTCTCCCTCCCATCTCCACCAACTGTCTTGCTGTTGTTGAGCAAGGCAGAGAGCCTACTGAGAGGCTAGGCTCTCTTCTGACAGCTTCTCAGTGAAAACCAGGGAGGAATCCCCTGAAAGAGTAACGAGGCTAAATGACAGAGAGACCTGCAAGAAGAGAAGAATGGGGAGAGGACACAAGCACAGAGGTCTGGGAGACTAAAACTATTTTCAAAGACACCCAGCCAAACCCCACCCAAAAGTTTCCAGTTTCAAACCCCTTCACACCTGGGAAATTGAAATCCACCTTGTCCTCACCCAATAGCTGCTTTAGGAAACACTACATAAAGGAAGCCCAGGAGTTTTGAGAAGGCCACAGATGTTTGTTTGTTTGTTTGTTTTAAAGCTGAAACTCCAGAAAATACAGCATAGTCTCTGCAGCTGTTCTGGTCCTTATTCCACCCAGGAAGAACAAATAAAATACAGCCGATGTCAGAGATTGGGACTCTACTATTTGGATTGGGACTGGAAGTGGACTAGAGGAATAAGGCAACTAATTCATATGTAACCATGGTTCCCCCAATATGCTTCTTGCAGAAATGAAAGGAGATATTAGTGGTTCTTATGCTTCTTCCAATTTTCCATCTCAGAAGAGGCCTCAGGTAGGTCTATAGTGACAGTAAGCCAAAAGGAAATCCTGTCTCCCATGAGCAAATAGTGGAAGTCAGCAACCCATTGGCAAAGGGTAGCAATTGGCTAAGAAAGGGAAAGATTTAGGACAGAAACGCAGCACATAGTCAAACTATGGAACTCACTCTCTGAGAAGGCAGAAGTGGCCACCAACATGGATGGCTTAAAAAAATTAGAGAAGTTCATTAGGAATATTTAAATATCGATATCATTTAATTAAGTTGTTGTTTTTCTAAAAAAACAAACCCAATTCTAACTAAGAGTACTTCCTAAAGCACGAGCAAAATGGTTGTCCCTGCTATATGTTGGATTACTAGCAATTTCTAAAATGCCCTGGAAATGGGCAGTTTCCCAATTATGGTTGTCTCATATTGCCTATTTTCTTCGGGTGAACAGATTTTCTTCCCTGTCTTATTAGCCAGAAGCTGCAGTGTTTTCTGCCAGATCTCCACCCCTGACCATGACATACTACTGAATAACTCACCGACTGTGGGGGGCCACCCCGCTTCTTGGAAAGCTGAGGGGAGTTGCCATATTCTCGGGACACCTGCTTCCTTACTTCAGCTGCCACCGTCCTGTAGGGGAGGAAGAAAACAATAAAACATCCACTTTTCTGGGCCTCAAAAAGCTATCCAGAGAGGTATGCCGCACTGTGTCCCTGGAGAGAGTCTGGCAAAAACGGGAGCAGAATTTCTGCCCACCCACATTAGACTTCCCTAAGAAAGCATTCACTCCAAAAGCTGCCGAGCACAAGCAGCTTTTACTGCTATTGTCTGAAAACCAACTTTTAAGAACACCCCAGGTGCAATTACTATACAGAAGAGTCTAACACAAATATAATAATAAGCAACCTCAGCAACTCATGAAGCACAATCTCTGCAGCAAGAAAATTAGTGTCATTTCATCAGCTCCTTCCAGGTCTTCTCTGCCACTGGCAGGAATCTTTACCACCACAAATACATAACATAACAACTTACTGAACTATCAGGCAGAGGCCAGAAAGGCAGGGAGCAGGGGAAGGCTTGGTTTTGAAAAACCAAAAGCATTTACCATAATCTGAAAGGGCAGGGGGAGTTACGTTGTATCTTGCAATGTAAGAAATTCTTAAGATAGCCATCAAGCAGAAAACATTTCTCATAAGGAATACTAAAAGAAAATGGGGAGCAAGTTTTATGAGCATGAACCAAGAAGTCTTGAAAGTCCTGTTTGATCCACGGCCAAACCATTGGTTATGTGAATCACATGGTTTGCCCTTAAGTGCACAATGTTTATTTCACAAATAGAAGGTGCAGAGACCTGATCAGGATGGCGATGATGGTGTGGAGATAGGACTTTTCCCTCCCACTGCAACCTGACTATTAGCCTGGGAGGGGGAAGCTCCCACCGAAACTATATTTTTCCCATATTGCTGAGGAAGACCCACTGATTTATTGTGTTTAATCTTACAAATCACTTTGTGTATCCATGAACAGAAAAGCAGGGTAAAAATAGTAATCAGGATGATCCAGCGACTCCAAGCCTTCATCAAGCAAACTCCTCTTGGACAAAGGCTGAAGTTTTATGCACACTCAGTCTCAAAAAACAGTCCTATTAAAATCAGTGCATAGGATTGTGCAGGCCTGCATAAAGACCACAAAGAAGCTACAGCTCTCCGGACTCAACAATCAGCGCCCACTGGCCACCAAATTACGTGCTGTCAGATACCTGTTAAGTATCTAAATCCAGCTGCAAATTCTATATACTTTTATTTCTTATGTTCCAAAATGGAACTCAGGGTTGTAATGATTTATTTAATACAGCAGATGTGACGAGCCAAGCTACAGAACTCCGACTCTGAGGCAGATTCAATTTGGCTTTGACGCAGCCCAGTGAAAAATCAGTGCTGGACCCTGTAGAAATCCGCTGGAAACTACTTAAAGGGAACACTTTCAGTACCCTCTGGCTTCAGGCACAACACTAAAGGCAATAGATAACTGGGAGGTATCATGATGTGCCAGGCACAAACGGGCAGTACAAGCAAGATGGAAAAAGACAAGGGGACTCCTTTTCTCTGCCTTTCAAAGTAGTTCTACAATTATGAAACTGTCGTGCAAGATTGGTGGACGTTGTTCTTCCATGAGTTCAGAAAGCCAGCTGTAAGACAAGAGACAGAGAACTCTTAGAGTCCAAGTGCCTTGTTACTGGAGGGTTTCAGAAAGAAACTCACATCGCGGAGACTACCTCCGCAAGGTTTAGCTCAGCTCGGAAAGTGAGCAAATGCTGCACCTTTGGAAAAGCACCCAGTCTGCTAACTTTACTGCATGTTTAAATTGCAGCTCATCATTCAACCACTTGAACTACTTTGGGAGGTTCTCTGATCTGACCTCTGTGTCCTCCGACCCATCCCCACCTTCTTAAAGGAGATCGGCTCATCACAGAGGCTAAGTCAGTGTGTGGAAGTACAGTCGTACCTTGGTTCTTGAACGCCTTGGTACTTGTATGTTTTGGCTCCAAAATGCCAAAAACCCGGAAGTAAGTGTTCCAGTTTGCAAACATTTTTCGGAAGCTGAGTGTCTGATGCAGCTTCCGTTTGACTGCAGGAAGCCTTGGTTTTCGAATGGTTTCGGGAGTCAAACAGACTCCCGGAACGGATTACCATAGATTCAAGAACCAGGGTACAACTGTACAAAGAAACCTATTCAGCATCTAGCAGCAGCTCTGTGTAAGAGGGAGGGAAAGAGAAGAGTACCTACCATCATTCCTGTCTTCTTTATTAATTTAGTCTTTTCTGGAGGCTCCTGCATAGCCCCATTTTATGTTGCACATGGCGTGGGAGCCAAGAAACCATGCCCAATAACCTTTGCGGCCCTGGTTCTCACATTACCTCAGTGGTACAGGATGAAGCCACAATGCAGTAGCTCCCATACCACTTGTGTAACATAGGATAGAGCCACAGGTGCACCATTAAGGGTTTGATAGGAGGCTGGAGCGATCTCAACCTAAGTCTTTAAATTGTTCACTCTGCTGGATAAAATTGTGGGCACCCAGCTCCACACCAACAAGACAGGCTTCTTAACCAATTGAAGTCTGAAAACAAAGCAAATCTGGGCACTATTTTAAGGCAGGGTGTGCTTTCCTTTATCAAGACAAATTTCTCAGGGCAGAATTTACACAGACTGAGGGCATATATAGGAGACAGACTTGATTGCCTTTTTTTATTATTTATTAAGCCATGACATTTGTTGGATCCTTAACACAACAAAGTTTATCTCCCCTTTAATGGCCTACTAATAATCCAGCCCCATGTTCTGCCCCAGTTCCAAGTGGTTCCAATTATTCTTACATGGCATAATACAAATTAAGAGGCAGACAAGCTAGTAATCGTGAGCAAATCATGGGCTTTCTGTGCCATCTGTGCAGGCCTGGACTGGGAGAAAAGCTAGTGACCACATATAATCTCAGCAGCTTGCTATGGCTTTTTTTTTTTCTTTAAAGGAATATTCCCTATGGTAAAGCTGCACAAGATGAAAACCCCGTGCATGGTCTGCATCTTCTCTCTCTCCCCTCCCCATTCAAAGGGCTTCCAGGGGTGGGACAGATTGCTCTTGCCAGGGGTCTGAACCAATTGCTTACAGAGGGCTCCCATCCTCCTCCCTCCATCACTGTATCCGTTTTGGCCTTTTTGCCCAACAGCCCTACCTTCTCTTCCTCTAGACTCCCCACACCCAGGTAAAATTAAGCCAATGGCTACAATCTCAAAAGACTTGAGTTCCAGCTTCTGAAATCCACACTTCAGATCCATGGCTTCCTGGATACTTTTATTTTTAAATGCATCACACAAAATGCCTGCATGAATGACAGTCTTAAGACCATCTGAGCATTAGGAAAGGGGTGGGATATACATTTGACAACAATTGGTGTGGGATGGATTCTCAGTGAGTGAAATAATGGAACAGAGACAGTAAAGACTGTGCAAATTCAAACAAAACAAGGACATCTGAAGAGCTTAACCGGTTTATTGTGGGATCTGTGTTTGTAAACAGAGTGAGAAAGGGCAGAGAATACATACCACTCCATATTCTAGGAAGGCACGCCTTGGGAAACTTGTTCTTAGATCAACAGCAGGAACTGCTTCTCCTCTCCACCACACTCACCATCCCCAGCTAGCATATATTTGCCTCCAAGCAGGCTACTTAAAAAACAGGCAGATGTACCACTAAATCCCCTAACAAGATCAAAGGGCATTTGGAGAAGAAGGGAGAGGAAGCAGGAGGTTGTAAATAAACTGTAATTAAGAGAGAACTTTGCAGCCTGGAAGGAAACAGGCAAGGCCTTAGGTTCTTGGGGACTGGTCCAGGAAACTACCTCACCCTTTCCTTTAGATAAGGAAGTTGCTTTATCAGTGAATCCATGCAGAACAATGCACACAGTTTCCGAGCAGAACAAAAACACCGCAAAGTCACATCACAGACTGGGAATGGTCCAAAAGGCAACCAAGTATAACTGCTTGCTTCATGGAAAGACCCGCACAGTTCCACATCAAACCAGATCACACAGAGTGCCTGAAGTAATAACATCTCTGAATAATATCCACTGTTTCTTATCCCGCATATACTCCAAAGAGCTTGGAGTGGCACTTTAGCTTTGCAACAAACCTATGAGGCAGTTTAGCAATTGGGCACGTAAGTTCTCAGAGTGCTGTAAAATCTGAACACGGAACAATTGTTCTAAGTTTTATGAGTGTGCAGGCAACTCTGATGGTGCTAGGAGGGCTGTCCCTTTAACAGACCAAAGGACCTAGGGATTTGGACAGCCAAAGCAACCCAGGGTTCATGAGCGAAGACAGAAGGTCACTATGCACATGAAGATTTCATTAGAGATCTTTTCCCAAGACCTCCCTGGCCCCCAAAGACATGTTTCTAACATTCATGACAACTACAGCTCGAAACAAGCTCAAAGCAGAGACTAAGTAAACCTTCCAGTGGCAGCAGGTTCTCTCTCTTCACTGCTTGGCACAACCCTTGAGCAGATTTCCCCCAATAATCCTCTCACATTACCTGATCAGGAAGTTACGGCTAATTGGCACATTTTCCCTAGAACCCCGAATTTATAGTTTCCAATTGCAGGGCTGAGGATTCTTTTTTATTTTCCTTTTTCCTGTTCAGAACTTAATATGTGTTCAAAACAAAACAAGAATCCTGGTCTACAGGTCCCAGAGATTAACTCTCCACTGCTAAAGTGAAGGCATTACTACTACATGTTACAGACATATATAACAGAACTCTGACAGCTGCTTCTATTAGGGGAAAGCACTATCAGGATGGGGTGATGTGGAGCACAGAAGCACCCGTCATTTCCCCCCATTCCCCCCGCAAGGTTCAAGATGAATGTTTACTATCAAAAGCAACCATCTAGAATCTCATGGAAGCAGGGCTCAGGGCCAAACTAGATAAGATTTTTCAATTTAATGAGAATGGATTTTTAAAAATGCATGTTGCAACAGCAAGGAGAGTGGAACAAACAATGAGAAGAAATTTAACATCGTCCTTCCCTGCCACAGTCCTGAGGAAAAGCCTTCTTCTGAAGTTAATGTTTTCTTCCTTCAGCAATCTCTTCAGGAACACATGGAGGAAATGTTTACATTCCTCCCATGCACCTGCTGTAATCCTGATAACTATATCTCACACACAGAGACGCACTAAAGCTGATAATATTTGCATTAAATAAATAAAAAAGCCTGCACTTAAAACACACAGAGTCATTTAATATCATATAATTTCTAGTTTGACCCCCAGGGAGAGTAACTGCAGTGGGAAAAAACAGCAAGCAGGGAAAGGGTTAAGCACCACCCACTCACCATCACTTTTCCACTCTAAATACCCCTTTCCCAATACTGGTTTTTTCCCCTAACTGCAGTTGCTGGCTGGGTTACCCATGCTTGTAAGTAACGTGTAGCTCTACCCTGAATCAGTTCCTGCTGATTTAACTGCTATGCTCCCCAACCCAAATGGCCTAGAAGAAAAGATTAGAGGCCATAGGGGTCAAGGTCTGTTCAGCCCCCACCCATAAAATATTTGAGGGGGCTGGGCTCCCACAAAGTTGATGGGCATTGCCATTCAAATGGCATGCAAGCGCTGCATCTTGTGACTGATTATGTGGGTTGGGGCTTACCTGGGCCCCGCCAATATTTTATTCAAGTTGCCCCCCCCCATTGGGGCAGAAGCCCAACAGTTTAGGGGGCTTGTTTTTGTTTTCTGAGATGGGAGACTAACCAAAGCCACAAGCCATCAATTATTCCTTGCTTGTGCTGTAGCCTGCCAAGCTGAATAAAACAAAGTATTTTCCAAAGTGATACCTCCGCCATGCCTTTGTGTGCTCTAGAGAACTGAGCCAAACAATCTGATGCCTCGTTCATTTCTTCTGCACACACTGGCCTCCCAGAAGGAAAAAGGTACCACACTCACTGGTTTGACAGTAGGACTTCCCATCATCAATGCTACTTTGGATTACATTAACGCAAAAGTACCATTATCAAGAAGAACATTATCTGAAGATGTCACTGGACAATTTTTTTTTTTATAATTATCAAGAACAGGGGGAGAATATAGACTCCTCAGCCTTCTCCTTGAAACTATTATTGAGAAACTCCACCCACCCACCCTCAGGAAAGGACTATATAAGGATATAGATGATATAGCTAAAGGACAGGAAAGAAGCAAGCCAAAAGAACCTCTGGTTTTTAAAGTCTTGGTTTCCAAGTCCATTCCACACAAGAAGATGTTTCAAAGTTCTCTCAACTTTGTCATACAGTGGTACCTCGCAAGACGAATGCCTCGCAAGACGAAAAACGCGCAAGACGAAAGAGTTTTCCGTTTTTTGAGTCGTTTTTTGAGTGAGTGCTTGTGGGCCCTGCTTTTGCCACTTACCATCTGGCTTGGGGCGGGGCCTGGGGCCTCACAAGGACTGCGTGCTGCTTGCTGCCTGCTGCCCAGGAGGACTCCCCTGAGTGAGTGCTTGAGGGCCCTGCTCTTGCCACTTACCATCTGGCCTGGGGCGGGGCCTGGGGCCTCACAAGGACTGCGTGCTGCTTGCGGCCTGCTGCCCAGGAAGACTCCCTGAGTGAGTGCTTGAGGGCCCTGCTCTTGCCACTTACCATCTGGCCTGGGGCGGGGCCTGGGGCCTCACAAGGACTGCGTGCTGCTTGCTGCCTGCTGCCCAGGAAGACTCCCTGAGTGAGTGCTTGTGGGCCCTGCTTTTGCCACTTACCATCTGGCTTGGGGCGGGGCCTGGGGCCTCATAAGGACTGTGTGCTGCTTGCGGCCTGCTGCCCAGGAAGACTCCCTGAGTGAGTGCTTGTGGGCCCTGCTTTTGCCACTTACCATCTGGCTTGGGGCGGGGCCTGGGGCCTCATAAGGACTGCGTGCTGCTTGCTGCCTGCTGCCCAGGAGGACTCCCCTGAGTGAGTGCTTGAGGGCCCTGCTCTTGCCACTTACCATCTGGCCTGGGGCGGGGCCTGGGGCCTCATAAGGACTGCGTGCTGCTTGCGGCCTGCTGCCCAGGAAGACTCCCTGAGTGAGTGCTTGTGGGCCCTGCTCTTGCCACTTACCATCTGGCTTGGGGCGGGGCCTGGGGCCTCATAAGGACTGCGTGCTGCTTGCGGCCTGCTGCCCAGGAAGACTCCCTGAGTGAGTGCTTGTGGGCCCTGCTCTTGCCACTTACCATCTGGCTTGGGGCGGGGCCTGGGGCCTCATAAGGACTGCGTGCTGCTTGCGGCCTGCTGCCCAGGAAGACTCCCTGAGTGAGTGCTTGTGGGCCCTGCTTTTGCCACTTACCATCTGGCCTGGGGCGGGGCCTGAAACCTCACAAGGACTGCGTGCTGCTTGCGGCCTGCTGCCCAGGAAGACTCCCTGAGTGAGTGCTTGTGGGCCCTGCTTTTGCCACTTACCATCTGGCTTGGGGCGGGGCCTGGGGCCTCATAAGGACTGTGTGCTGCTTGCGGCCTGCTGCCCAGGAAGACTCCCTGAGTGAGTGCTTGTGGGCCCTGCTCTTGCCACTTACCATCTGGCTTGGGGCGGGGCCTGGGGCCTCACAAGGACTGCGTGCTGCTTGCTGCCTGCTGCCCAGGAAGACTCCCTGAGTGAGTGCTTGAGGGCCCTGCTCCTCCCTGACACTTACCACCTGGCCCGGGGCGGGGCCTGACAGGCCTCACTAGGACAGTTGTTACTGCCGGAGAGGCACAGAGTGTTTTTAAAATGTTTTTTAAAAATTTTCTTTGGATTTTTTGTATGTGGGGGGTGGGGGTGGGATGGATGTTTGGTTGGGCTTGGGGAATTATTATTTTTTTATTTTGATGTTTTTGTAATTTTTACATTTTTTTGTTTGTATTGTTTTATTGGTTTTTTTTTTTTTTTTTTTTGTTTAAGGTGTTATTTTGTTTTTAGGGGGAGGGTTCAGGGCTGCCGGGGAGTGGGCCCCAGCCCACAAAATGGCTGGGGCATGTTCCACAGGGGGGGATGCACTGGGACAACCGATCTCAGTGATCACGGGTAGGAGGAGGAGTTACGCTAAGACCAGACCATGTCATTACAGAGGAGGCAGGTTTAGTCGTTGTCTGAGGACTATCCCTGCCTCCGGGTCTGGTCCTGTCCGGATGGATACTAGAATCAGCAAGGGATACCCACGTGACCTGAAGGTGCTGCTGTGCAATGCCAGGTCAATGATTCGTAAGACCACTGCCATCCATGACTTGATCATGGATGGAGGATTTGACCTGGCATGTGTAACAGAGACTTGGTTGGATGAAGCAGATGGGCCTGTCCTTGCCGCTGCTTGTCCACCAGGTTTCTCTTACGCACAGCAACCCAGGTCACGTGGGCGGGGAGGGGGGGTTGCAGTGATTTTTAGGAAGTCATTAGTTTGCACCAGGCGTCCTATTGGGAAGACCCAGTTTTCTGAGTGCATGTTCTGGAAGTTGGGCAATAGGGGCAGTACAGGATTCCTTTTGGTGTACCGACCTCCCCGCTGCACCAAGGATTCCCTGCCCGAGCTGCTTCAGGTCGTGGCGGATGTTCTCCTGGAGACACCTAGCCTGGTCGTCCTAGGGGATTTTAACATCCATGCCGATATGACCTTACAAGGGGCCGCTCGGGACTTCGTGGAAAGCATGGCCTCCATGGGGCTGTCCCTGAATAAGTCTGGCCCAACCCATAGCCGTGGACATGCCTTGGACCTGGTGTTTACCTCTATGGATGTTGGTGATCTGACACTAAGTAAAAGCGAAATGAAAGAAGTGCCATGGTCAGATCACTTCCTGGTGCAACTGGACTTCTCTGCGACCCATCCCCTCTGCAGGGAGGTGGGACCAATTCGGATGGTCCGCCCCCGCCACTTAATGGATCCAAATGGTTTCCAGAGAGTGGTAGGGGATGCTTTATCCCATGTTGATGGCCTTTCAGCCGATTCCCTGGTGGCCCGCTGGAATGTGGAGTTAACCAGGGCTATTGACTGTTTGGCTCCGAAGCGCCCTCTCCGATTGCATGGAGCCCGGACAGCCCCGTGGTTTTCCACGGATCTGAGGGCAATGAAACAATCGTTGAGACGGCTAGAGCGCCGGTGGCGGATAACTCATTCCGAATCTGACCGGACACAGGTTAGAGCTCAACGTCGAGCCTACCAAGTGGCGATAGCGACGGCGAAGAAGAATTTCTTCACCGCCTCTATTGCATCTGCAGAAAACAGCAGCAGGAGACTTTTTCAGGTGGTTCACAATTTAGCGGAACCACCTGCAACATCGGGGCCCAGTACGGGCCACATGTTCTCCTGCAATGATTTTGCAAAGTTTTTTGCAGATAAAATCGCCCAGATTCGGGAAGAAGTAGACTCCACCGTGGGAGCAGGGCCGGGGCGGGAGAGTGCTAGAGTTCTGTCTAGTCAAGTTGAGTGGGATCAATTTCAATCTGTTACCTCCGAGGATGTGGACAGGCTGCTTGGACGAGTGAAACCAACCACCTGTCTCCTGGATCCTTGCCCATCCTGGCTTATAAAAGCTAGCCGGGAAGGACTGGGTGATGGGCTTCGTGGGGTGGTGAATGCTTCCCTCCGTGAGGGAGCCTTCCCAGACCCGCTGAAAGAGGCGGTTATTAAACCGCTTCTTAAAAAACCATCTTTAGATGCGGCCACGATGGCCAACTATCGCCCAGTCTCAAATCTTCCATTCCTGGGCAAGGTGATTGAGCGAGTGGTTGCTGAACAACTCCAGGCACGCCTGGAAGAAGCGGACCATTTGGATCCCTTCCAGTCGGGATTCAGGCCTCATCATGGGACTGAAACTGCCTTGGTCGCACTGGTTGATGATCTCCGGCGGGCTAGGGACAAAGGTGAGAGCTGTTTCCTAGTTCTGCTGGATCTCTCAGCGGCGTTTGATACCATCGACCATAGCATCCTTCTGGACCGTCTTGAGGGGCTGGGAGCTGGGGGCACTGTTATACAGTGGTTCCGCTCCTTCCTCCTGGGCCGTGTTCAGAAAGTGGTGGTGGGGGATGAGTGTTCAGACCCTTGGGCCCTCACTTGTGGGGTGCCTCAGGGTTCTGTCCTCTCCCCCATGCTTTTTAACATCTATATGAAGCCGCTTGGAGAGATCATCAGGAGGTTTGGGCTGGGTGTTCATCAGTATGCGGATGACACCCAGCTCTACCTCTCTTTTAAATCAGAACCAGTGAAGGCGGTGAAGGTCCTGTGTGAGTGTCTGGAGGCGGTTGGAGGATGGATGGCGGCTAACAGATTGAGGTTGAATCCTGACAAGACAGAAGTACTGTTTTTGGGGGACAGGAGGCGGGCAGGTGTGGAGGATTCCCTGGTCCTGAATGGGGTAACTGTGCCCCTGAAGGACCAGGTGCGCAGCCTGGGAGTCATTTTGGACTCACAGCTGTCCATGGAGGCACAGGTCAAATCTGTGTCCAGGGCAGCTGTTTACCAGCTCCATCTGGTACGTAGGCTGAGACCCTATCTGCCTGCGGACTGTCTCGCCAGAGTGGTGCATGCTCTGGTTATCTCCCGCTTGGACTACTGCAATGCGCTCTACGTGGGGCTACCTTTGAAGTTGACGCGGAAACTACAACTAATCCAGAATGCGGCAGCTAGACTGGTGACTGGGAGCGGCCGCCGAGACCATATAACACCGGTCTTGAAAGACCTGCATTGGCTCCCAGTACGTTTCCGAGCACAATTCAAAGTGTTGGTGCTGACCTTTAAAGCCCTAAACGGCCTCGGTCCAGTATACCTGAAGGAGCGTCTCCACCCCCATCAGTCTGCCCGGACGCTGAGGTCCAGCGCCGAGGGCCTTCTGGCGGTTCCCTCACTGCGAGAAGCAAAGCTACAGGGAACCAGGCAGAGGGCCTTCTCGGTAGTGGCGCCCGCCCTGTGGAACGCCCTTCCAGCAGATGTCAAAGCGATAAACAACTATCTGACATTCAGGAGACATCTTAAGGCAGCCCTGTTCAGGGAAGTTTTTAACGTGTGACATTTTACTGTATTTTTGGTTTTTATGGAAGCCGCCCAGAGTGGCTGGGGAGGCCCAGCCAGATGGGCGGGGTATAAATAATAAATTATTATTATTATTATTATTATTCCGCAAGACGAATTTCCCTATGGGCTTGCTTCGCAAGACGAAACGTCTTGCGAGTTCTTGCGAGTTTGTTTCCTTTTTCTTAAAGCCGCTAAGCCGTTAATAGCCGCTAAGCCGCTAATAGCCGTGCTTCACAAGACGAAAAATCCGTAAGATGAAGAGACTCGCGGAACGGATTAAATTCGTCTTGCGAGGCACCACTGTACTTGAATATCATTCCTGAAAGCCAGGTTGCAGGGGCAGTTGAAGTTTCAAACAACTTCCACTGGATTCTAGGCTACCATTCTCAGATTCATATGTAACAATAGCCACCCACGAATTCAGGTTTCAAACTAATGAGAGTCCTGCTATAGCAATAAGGACTTGCTCTAACAGAGCAGGGCTTTCCCCTGCTCCTTGCACCATTCACCTCTGAAATTAGTCACGGTGGGGTCTGGAGAATCCCCAGAAACAGCATGAAGGAGAAGGGAGGTGTTGTTCCATCTGGCAAGCTAAAAAAGGTTTGCACTGACATTACAATTGCCATAGCACTAGGTTGAACTCCTCCCCATGTCCAGACTACCTACACTGATTTCATGGCTCAACAAATTATCCAAGTTGCCCGGAACACAAGCAACCAACCTTCCAACAGGTTGTCCCACAGCCTGACCTGGCCACTTTTCTTGTGGTGTTTCAGATACAATCTCAAGGTGGTCGGGATGTAAAAAGCCCCAATGCTTGTGGAGGGCATCTCTCTGTCTTCCTCTCCTGCCCCTTTGTCATTGCTATGCTCAATTAATCTAACCTAAGTAACAATACTAGCACTGAACAAAGACACAACTCTCTGAGAACCTCACAGACCAACCAATGAGGAACCTCACAGGTTTGTTGCAAGGCTAACGTAACACTCCCACATTTTGGGAGAATGTGTAAGCTATTAACACAATGAATAATATTCAGAGACTGTTGTCTTGGGTTAATCCTCAGATTTTAAGAAGAAAGAATTCCAGGATTTCTAAGCAATACCTACTGCTGGCACTCTTGGGTTGAAGGTGAGTTCACATTTTTCTGTCTTTCTGAAAGCATTCTCTGCTGTGATAAATGGCTCAGGGCGGACTGCCAGCCCTGAACACAAGAGCTTTATTGCTATATTTATGTAGCCGGAAAGGAAGGGAGTTTCTGTCATCAATGTTCACCTCATCCTATAAAGCCTGTGCTTCTCAAATCTGTGTCCCCAGCTCTTGTTGGACTACAACTCCCATCATCCCTAGCTAGCAGGACCAGTGGTCAGGGATGCTATAAGCTCATAGGGTCCCCAAGGCAACTCACCTCTCACTCCATTTGTTTTCCCTTTCTTTCTCTCTTGGCTCACCTACCTTCAACCACAGACTTAACTCCTGGACTTCCAAACTGCCTAACTTTGGTTCCTTAGTTTAAATCATTTCCTCACTTCCCTGGAGAGAAAGTGCCTACAGAAAACAAGGAAGAGGTCTGTAAAGGAAAAGAAATTCTCCTAAGGACAGAAGGCAGATTGCAATTCACTGAACAACTTCTGGTGAACCACCTACCATCTGGTGATTGCTAGGACTCCAGCAAAAGTAAATGAAAATGCTGGACTAGCTGGCCTTGGTTTAATCAAGACGGTCCTTTTTAAGCAAACATGAAATATTTGAAATCACAAAACTAGTTAATTAACTGTTACGAGATCCTGAGAGTACCCTCTTCCTTTGTGAATTTAGCATACATCATTGGACCACTGATTGGTTCAAAATTGGGAAAGGAGTACGACAAGGCTGTATTTTGTCTCCCTGCTTATTTAATTTATATGCAGAATACATAATGCGAAAGGCTGGGCTGGATGCATCCCAAGCTGGAATTAAGATTGCTGGAAGAAATATCAACAACCTCAGATATGCAGATGACACAACCTTGATGGCAGAAAGTGAGGAGGAATTAAAGAACCTTTTAATGAGGGTGAAAGAGGAGAGCGCAAAATATGGTCTGAAGCTCAACATCAAAAAAACGAAGATCATGGCCACTGGTCCCATCACCTCCTGGCAAATAGAAGGGGAAGAAATGGAGGTAGTGAGAGATTTTACTTTCTTGGGCTCCATGATCACTGCAGATGGTGACAGCAGCCACGAAATTAAAAGACGCCTGCTTCTTGGGAGAAGGGCAATGACAGGCCTAGACAGCATCTTGAGAAGTAGAGATGTCACCTTGCCAACAAAGGTCCGTATAGTTAAAGCCATGGTTTTCCCAGTAGTGATGTATGGAAGTGAGAGCTGGACCATAAAGAAGGCTGATCGCCGAAGAATTGATGCTTTTGAATTATGGTGCTGGAGAAGACTCTTGAGAGTCCCATGGACTGCAAGAAGATCAAACGCATCCATTCTTAAGGAAATCAGCCCTGAGTGCTCACTGGAAGGACAGATCGTGAAGCTGAGGCTCCAGTACTTTGGCCACCTCATGAGAAGAGAAGACTCCCTGGAGAAGACACTGATGCTGGGAAAGATGGAGGGCACAAGGAGAAGGGGGCGACAGAGGACAAGATGGTTGGATAGTGTTTTCGAGGTTACCAGCATGGGTTTGACCAAACTGCGGGAGGTAGTGGAGGACAGGGGTGCCTGGCGTGTTCTGGTCCATGGGGTCACGAAGAGTCGGACACGACTAAACGACTAAACAACAACAACAACATTGGACCACAGGACGCTAGTTTTTTAAATTAAGCAAATCAGAACATACAAGACTGAAGTCAGCCAGCCCTTATCTTAACACCAGCGGCACTTGATCCTGTATATAATGCTATTAACTTGCTTCCAATACTGCAATCTCAGCTCTTCCATGGACAGCAATAGCTACAAAACTAACAAAACCAGGAGGTATACACTAGCAGAATCATCATTACTGAAGGAAAGCAAACCTGAAGTTCAACACTATGTGGAACAGGGTAAGAAGGGATTGTGCAAGTTAGTTAACTGTGTAAAGAAGGCACATGATACAGCTCTGCTGTTCAAGCTGAATAGTATGTCCCTGTAAACTGGCTGGATGGCTGAGTAGATAGGTGAATTGACAGATACATAAAATAAACTGCATCAGGTATTTGTGTGCCATAGACTTCCATGGCAGAAAATAGTGCAGTGGAACCTCGGAAGTTGAACGTAATCCATTCAAGAAGGATGTTCGACTTCCAAAACGTTTGAATTCCGAGGGATGGCTTCTGATTGGTTGACAGCTAGGCTTTCTGCAGATTGGAAGCCGCATTGGACGTTCACGTTCCAATGAACATTCAAAAACCAGAACACTTACTTCCAGGTTTTTGATGTTTGGGAGCCGAAACATTCGGGAACGGAGTGGTTCGAGAACCAAGGTTCCACTGTACAGTCAAATACAACCTTATCTCCTCATCTATTCACAATTACCCTTGAATACAAAGTCTTGTAGTACCTCAAAGAGTTACAAATTTATTATGGCATAAGCTTTCATAGACAAGTGTCTACACATCAGATGAATCCTAAACTGGCAGTATATTACACACACACACAAACACACACACACACACACACTTGTATTAGGAAAAAAGAGATCTAAATCTCCCTGTGGGGAATAAAGGTGTACATTCCTCCATCTAAAGCAACCATTGAGGACCTGTTATTGCACCCATGTTCCTCTATAGCAGTGTTTCCCAACCACTGTTCCGCGGCACACTAGTGTGCCGCGAGATGTTGCCTGGTGTGTCGCGGGAAAAATTAAAAAATTCGAAAGATTTATTTTTTTTAAGTCAAATTTTCGATTGGGGCGCCGTCACTAGATGACCCCTGGGGTTCCCTCCCTCCCTCCCGCTCTGCGCCTCCCTCCTCATCCTCCTCCGGGGAGGCCCTTCCTGGCTCTCGGCCAAGGCTTGGTGGCTGCCACTCACTCACTCGCTCGCCCACCCGTCCCTCCATCCCTGCACCCGGCCTCTCCCCCTCCGTCCCCGGTGCGGGGGCTGCCGGGATCCGTAGTCCCCTCGTCCTTGGGCTCCGCGCCCGCGCGGGGTGCGCGAACTGCGTTTCCCAGCGTGGCCTGGAGGGCCGGGCGTTTTGTTTGAAGCGCTCTTCTCCCGGCCATGGAATGAGCGCGGCGGCGGCAGCCGAGCGGGCAGGGGTTCTTCCGCGCAGACCCCGCGCAGCCTGCCTGCGCCCCCGCGGAGATCGGGCGGCAGGATGGAGCCCGGGGATCCCCGCGGAGGCGGAGCGGCGGCGGCGGAGGCTGCCCCCCACGTAGGGCTGCGTCGGGGTTTTTTTATTTTTGCAATGCTGCATCCGCGCCGGAGGGGACGCATCGGACCGCGGGGAGACCCCTTGGTGGGCGTGAAGGCAATGCATGCGTGCAGGCGTTGCATGGAGTGCAGTGCAGTGCAATGCAATGGCAACGCGGCGCCCTGCATGCATGCATGCAACTTCCACTGGCGCTCCGGACTTGGCAGGTGAGGGGGGTCCCCAGTGGGCGGCAGAGAGAGCCGGGAGGGCGAAGGGGAGCCGGGGGGGAGCAGCGCTGCTCCCCGAGCCGAGCCCGGGGGGAAACTTCAGCGTCGTTGCGCCGGGTGTTGGAAGCGGAGGCTGGCGGGGGCCCCTCACCTGCAAAACCTGGTCGCCTCTCATAGATTTCGTGCATTGCATTCATCGCCCGCTTTCTCCTCCAAGGAGCTCCCGGGGGCGCGCGTGGTTCTCCCCGTGTTATCCTCGCAACAACAGCCCTGCGAGGTGGGTCAGGCGAGTGGCCCAAGGGAGCACCCAGGGATTGTCCTGGCCAGGTGGGGTGATTTGAACCCTGCTCTCTGCCCGGTCTTCGTCCTCATTTAGCCCCCACATGTGCATGACTGTGCATGACTGAGGTTTTCCCCCCTCGTCTTGGCTATGGTGTGAGTCTGTGCTGTTAATTAATGGGGTTCTGCCTTCGGAGAAGATGAGCCAGCCCTCAAGGAGGTGATTATGTAATTTGCTAGCAATTCATGTCCCTCCCGGCGTGACGCTGCGCGCTGACGTCACGGGGCTGTAATGGTGGTGTGCCTCGAGATTTTTTTCATGAAACAAGTGTGCCTTTGCCCAAAAAAGGTTGGGAAACACTGCTCTATAGGTCTATCACTGCCTTGATAAAGAAAGAGAAAACCAAGAGCGGCCACAGAACCAGAGTACCAGAAATTATTCACCCTCAACTTCTGCCAGCACTGAAGTCACCCTGAGGCTCCCCACAGTGCCTTGTGCTTCACAAACAGGCAACCAGACGCATTTTAGTTATTTGTTGCCCGCTAGCATTTAAGGGAAGAAAGGGTGGAGTGGCAGGAAGAGAAGAGAACATTTTGGTTTCAAAAACTGCTGCTCAAGTTTAAATGAGCTGCAACTGGAAGGGCTCACTCAAGAACCATTCAAGCAACAACAATAACCATTAGGCTGCATTCCAAAAACATTAGCTTGAACTTTCCAGTGAGCGGTCAAAAGGGAGCAAAGGCAGGAAGCAAATGGGAGGGGGGGGGAATACACGCAAGAAAAATCACAGCACATCTGCCAAGGCTCCTCCCATCAAAAGGAATATACTGTTTCCTTCCTTTCCATAAAACACTGCAAACAGCAGGGGGTGGATGGGACTGAGATTTAAGCATGCACTGCTACTTATCCACTAAGGATCTGTTCCCACAAACATGTTTCCTCCCACGCTTGCAACATGAGAGCTTCCTGAGAAGTCTCAGGCTTATTCAGGCAGACACCCTCAAGAAAGAGATTAGCTTTGCTAATCTGAAAGCAAAATTCTCTCTCCTTGCTCTTCAGTATTAAAGTCCATCTTAATATGCATTTGGGCTTCTTCTTGGCAAGCCTCCAGCTCCAGACTGCTAGCCCTTATAATTACAGAAACCATTCTTCTTTCTCAGAATCCCCAAGCAAAGGTGCGTCCCCACAAAAACTGAGACCTATTGCCAGCCTGTGCACAGTCTATTTGTCCTCCACAGAGCTAGAAATGTGCTGCATTTCAGTATTCTCCAAAGACAGCTTCTGAATATCCAAGACTAAAAGTTCTGCCCTGATGTTAGACTTGCAAGATCCTGAAAATACCATATATACCTGTCTTCCCTATTCTGGAGCCCTCCAGATGTTTTGGCAGAGCTGAAGGTAGTTGGACCCAAAAACATCTGCAGGGTGCCAGATTGGGAAAGGCTGGTCTGTAATGTGTAGCAATATAGCTGAATGCCGATCAACTATCAAATTCATTTCCAAATAGACACACACAAGATTGTACTTCAAATCTTCCCACAAACAAAAGTGGCTCACATCCAACTAAAACATCCTCACTTTCTTTCTTTCTTTTTCTTTTTCCTTTATTTACTGTATGCTCTGTGAAGCTAAGTCAGTGCAGGTAAGTAACGCAATGAGTATACAAAGGTAAATGATGCTACACTTATAACCCAACATCTATAAGCAGAATACAGTACAGTATAGCAATAGTAACAAACATTCCATCCGCTTAAAAGTTCGCCAGGATAGTTTGGGGGAGGGGTTATCACTGTTAAAATTATGAGACTTGAGAATCCGAACCATCAATTAGCATTAACACTCATTTATGAGCTGCCTTAAAGCCACTGGTTCATCTAGCACTATGTCCAGTACTCAAAAGGTTTCCAACAGGGGTCTTTCCCACCCTTACCAGCAGATGCAAAGGAACAACCTGCTTGCAAATGAGGCTCTCTGTCATTGTGCTAGGGCCCCTCACATTTTGATAGCTGAAGTAGACTTTTTTCTGAATTATAATTGGAGGCACATTCCAAGTCTGCAGCTCAAAAAGTTTGTAAGAGTATACATTCTCATCTTTCTGCATCTCCTAATAAGTCACTGATCTGAGTGTGTTTTCAGAATAGAAGGACAAGGCCAGAACAGTGTATCATGCAGAGACACAGCAGACAGATTCTCCTAGTAGACTCATAGGAGCGTCTACTCATATAATCACAGACTCATAGAATTGTAGAGTTGGGCGGAACCCTGAGGGTCACCTAGTCCAACTCCCTGAAATGTAGGAATATACAGATGGTCATATGGTGATCAAACCCACAACATTGGCATTTTCAGCACCATGTTCTAACCAACTGAGCTACGAGTCATTCACTATGTTAGCAAAATGAGTGCTATAGCATGTGGGCACATTTGTAACCAAAAAAGGGGGGAGAACAGAGAGGGAAAAGGCTATCTATTGGGGGGGGGTTAGGGTCCACATGATCACCCACATCCTCACCCCCACTGCAAGCCACAAAACTCACAAAGGCTGAGGACTAGTGACTTGCTTAAGGATGCTTAGTAAGTTTGTAGCAATAGTAGGACTTCAAGCAGCTCTCTTAACCACAATCTTATACTAGCTCTTACAATAGATAATAAAAATGACCGTTACAATTAATTAAACAACAGTATATTCTACTTTCAACTATTTCACTGTTGAAACATATCCTGCAGATTCATATCATTAAACATCTACCTATTTCACAGATCCGCACACTGAAGTATATGGACAACCTTGATTTTGAATAACACTTTATTCATTCATTCATATTCAGGCTACCAGTATAGTATGGACATACAAATTTTTAGTAGTCGGCAGAAAAACTTTCCCTACAAACAAATGTATGCATGTGCTTCGTTTGCTAAAAAGCTACTTGTTTCTAGCTTTTTAAAAACTTGAAGCTAATTATTAAAAGCTTAGTCTTGCCTTGACTTGCTAAGAAGCTCCCATTTGTGTATCAATAAAAGAACCTTTTAAACTATGTATGTAGAGCAGAGATGGAGTGAAAGAGAATACCATGTCTTCATCCCCAGTTAACTCCAAGTAAAAGGAAAAATTAAGATACATAGTGTACAATATATGCCATGCTATCAATCAGAATGAGTACAGCAGATTGACACTGAAGATCTATAATCTGATTCTGGTAGTCTCGCACTCTACCTCCCTGAAAGTTACCGTATGTCTGTCTGTCTCTCTCCCTACTGCTCCTGTCATGTGAACTCAACCAATTCAAAGTAGCTTCACTTTATGAGGATGGGGAATGTGGAAGATGATTACACATTCATCTATCACAAAAATGGGCAATCCGTTTTGCCTCCACCTCTATAATGGTGATAATCTGCTGTACCCTTGTTTGTAGGGCTGTTGTTCCACCATGAAGTATATTTCTTCTAAAAGGCAAATCAAGCCCTCCCTCTGTTCCACTACTTCTGGTGGAAAAATGGGAGTGTACAGATGAAGAAGAGACCATTAGAACAGCAACAAGAAAGGGAGTGCGGCAATGCATTTAACAGTTACATATACTGTCCCACTCATTTGTCGTTAAAATATATATTCAGCTTTGAAATGTACAGTGGTACCTCTGGTTACGTACTTAATTCGTTCCAGAGGTCTGTTCTTAACCTGAAACTGTTCTTAACCTGAAGCACCACTTTAGCTAATGGGGCCTCCCGCTGCTGCCGCGCCACTGGAGCACGATTTCTGTTCTCATCCTGAAGCAAAGTTCTTAACCCGAGGTACTATTTCTGGGTTAGCGGAGTCTGTAACCTGAAGCGTATGTAACCTGAAGCATATGTAACCCGAGGTACCACTGTATTGTTTAACCCTTGCTACCTCTGTGGCCTCACCCATATTAAAATGCTATCATGTAAACTGCTTGGGATGGAGACCTGGCCTTTTGTATTACTCTGTAAGCTGTGTTGTTGTTGCTGCTGTTGTTTAGTCATGTCCAACTCTTCGTGACCCCATGGACCAGAGCACGCCAGGCACTCCTGTCTTCCACCTCCCGCAGTTTGGTCAAACTCATGCTGGTAGCTTCGGGAACACTGTCCAACCATCTCGTCCTCTGTCATCCCCTTCTTCTCGTGCCCTCCATCTTTCCCAACATCAGGGTCTTTTCCAGGGAGTCTTCTCTTCTCATGAGGTGGCCAAAGTATTGGGGCCTCAGCTTCACGATCTGTCCTTCCAGTGAGCACTCAGGGCTGATTTCCTTAAGAATGGATAGGTTTGGTCTTCTTGCAGTCCATGGGACTCTCAAGAGTCTCCTCCAGCACCATAATTCAAAAGCATCAATTCTTCGGGCAAGATACAGACTGAAGAAAACAGCAGCAGACACCCTGAATTTGAACAGGTGAGCACACAAGATCGCATCCTGTTGCACATGAATTAACCTAGAGCAGTCATTAGCACCTGCTCACATCCCCTCCAGGACTGAACCCATACCGAAAGTGATAGTATCTGAATGGATGGGCTCACTGTTCTTATTCCTCTTTGACCTTACTTTTGTACACACAACCCCAAGACAAGAGTAACTTAGTAACTAGGAGCATCCATTCAGGTAGACCATGTAGTGGCACTCAGAGCAGAAACAAAAAAGGGCAAGATCAGGGATGGTCAGTCTTTTGAACCACACTTACCTCCCCTACAACAAACCAGCGAACCCCAAAAGTCTTAGCAGAAGCATGCATAGGCAAGGAACAATTTCCTGAGGACTAGTTTTTATTCCCCCCCCCCACATACCAATGAACCGCAAACAGCTTAGCGTTGGCATACATACAGTGGTACCTCGGGTTAAGTACTTAATTCCTTCCGGAGGTTCTTAACCTGAAACTGTTCTTAACCTGAAGCACCACTTTAGTTAATGGGGCCTCCTGCTGCTGCCACGCTGCTGGACCACAATTTCTGTTCTCATCCTGAAGCAAAGTTCTTAACCTGCAGCAATGTTTCTGGGTTAGCGGAGTCTGTAACCTGAAGTGTATGTAACCTGAAGTGTATGTAACCCGAGGTACCACTGTATAGGCAAGGAAGGAATAACAATAACAATCATAATCATCATAATTTATACCACGCCCATCTGGCTGGTTTCCCCAGCCACTTTTCTGAGGAACAATTTTCGGAGGACTAGGCAGGTTTCATGGGCATTCCCAAGGTTGGGCTTTCATTTGTTTCCGGGAGTGTGGAAGGAGAAAGAGAAATGCAAAGGCAAGGGAACCTTTGGAATCCTAGACTCTACATGGAAGGGTCGAGCTGGACGGGACCCAGAGGATCACTTGG
Organism: Podarcis bocagei; assembly: GCF_964188305.1. NCBI lineage: Eukaryota > Metazoa > Chordata > Lepidosauria > Squamata > Lacertidae > Podarcis > Podarcis bocagei. The sequence continues at coordinate 10,729,304 of NC_138143.1, read as the reverse complement.
TCCAGGCCCCCTGCAATGCAGGAATTTCAACCAGATCATCCCTGGAAACCTCCAAGGGAGGCGAGTCCGCCACCTCTCGTGGGAGCCTGTTCCGCTGTCGAACAGCTGAGCAACTGAGGGAGGAGTCGGGTTGGCCACCCTCACACCCCCCGCTCGCCAGCCGCTGAGCCCCGGGCTAGGAAGCCCCGCCATCGCCTCGACCCCGGTCGGCTGCTGGTGCGCGAACCCGCCCGCCTTCCCCCTCGCTTGCCCTCCTCTCTCCCGTCGCCCCTCACCGGTTAATGCGGTGCGCGAAGGCCCTCCGCTCCGCAGCCGCCATTCCGCCTTGGCGTCGCCCGCGCCCGGCGCGCCTTCGGCTCCCTCAGAAGGTGTCTGGGCGCCCCTCCGCTTCTCCGGCGCAGCCTCGCGCCAGGGAAGGAGCGGCCGGCCGAGGAGGAGGAGGAGGCGGGACCCCGTCCCCGAAGCCCCGCCTCGGAGGCCAGGGCCGCCCCTGGCGGCTGAGGAGGCCGAGGCAACCCCAGCCTCTCTCTTTCCCTCGCTCGCTTTCTCCCGTCGGCCTCAGGATCGTTGCCTGAGGGAGGGCGGGAACGGCGCGAGGCAGGATGGGGCGGCCTTCTTTCCTTCCCTCAGTCGGGATCCTGCCCAGCGGCAGGTGCCTCAGGTTGTCTCGGTGGCCGGCCCGCCCTCGAGGCGAGCTGAGGTGGCTGCCTCAGGCGGCAGGGTTCGTAGGAGCAGGTGCCGACTCTGGTTATATGGCACCCTTCGAGAGGACAAGTTTTATTTCCAAAATATTTTATATTTTGATTTTGTTCTGTGAGCCACCCTAAGACTTCCAGGTATAGGGCGGTATATATATTGAATTTATATACAGTCATACCTCAGGTTGAAGTAGCTTCAGGTTATGTATTTTTGAGTTGCGCTCCGCGGCGAACCGGAAGTAATGGAGCGCATTACTTCTAGGTTTCGCTGCTCGCGTATGCGCAGGCACTCAAAATGATGTCACGCGCATGCACAGAAGTGGCAAATTGCGACCCACGCAGTCGCGGGTTACGCTCTACTCAGGAAGCAAACGGGGCTCCAGAACGGATCCTGTTCGCATCCAGAGGTACCACTGAACTGCCTTATACCCTAGTATATATACAGTGGTACCTCGGGTTACATACGCTTGAGGTTACACACTCCGCTAACCCAGAAATAGTGCTTCAGGTTAAGAACTTTGCTTCAGGATAAGAACAGAAATCGGGTTCCGGCGGCGCAGCGGCAGCAGGAGGCCCCATTAGCTAAAGTGGTTCTTCAGGTTAAGAACAGTTTCAGGTTAAGAATGGACCTCCAGAACGAATTAAGTACCGTATTTTTTGCACCATAACACTCACTTTTTTCCTCCTAGAAAGTAAGGGGAGGAAATGTCTGTGCGTGTTATGGAGGAAATGCCTACGGGTGGCATGCCTACGGATTTTCATCCTCTAAAAACTACGTGCGTGTTATGGTCGGGTGCGTGTTATAGAGCGAAAAATATGGTACTTAACCCGAGGTACCACTGGACATATATACATACATACACAGTGCTTTTTTTCTTAAAAAATGTTTAGGAGTACTCTCATTTTCCTACTCATATTGAAATACTGCCCCTCAATGAGGCCAAACTTAGATTTACAAAATGTTTAGGGGTATGTGTACCCCTTCGTCCCCCCCAGGAAAAAAGGACTGGGGGGGGTGTACACACACAGACACACACACACACACACACACACACACACATATATATATATATATATATATTTGCTTTCGTAGATTTTCACGGGTACAGGAATGTAGGTTTTGGTGTCTTCGGGTGTCTTCCCGTGTAAGAGTTGGGGTGTCTAGGCGACGTTTCGACGAGGTCTCACTCGTCATCTTCAGGCTGGTGCACCAGCCTGAAGATGACGAGTGAGACCTCGTCGAAACGTCGCCTAGACACCCCAACTCTTACACGGGAAGACACCCGAAGACACCAAAAACATATATATATATATATATATATATACACACACACCACCCTTTATAGATATATATAGATATACACACACACCCACACACCCCACCCTTTATAAAGCTCTCTCTCTCTCTATATATATATACCAAGGAGCTCAAGGTGGTGTGCACATGGTTCTCCTCATTTCATGGTTCTTCTCATTTCATCCTCGCAACAACCCTGTGAGGGAGGTTGGGCTGAAAAGACGGCTGGCCTAAGGTCCCCGAGGGAGTTTCATGGCTGAGTGGAGATTCGAACCCCGCTCTCCCAGGTCATATGTTCCACCAGGTCATATGTTCCACACTGGCTCTTATTTGCTCCCCCCCCCCATATTTCTTATTTGCACAAAAAAAATCCATTTTAAATTTATTAATACTTTGTGCCCACTCGGCTCAGCGTCCGGGGATTGCTCTTGATCCAGAAGCTGTGTTTTGGCACAGAATGCTGCAGCATGACTGTGGACAGGCTTTGTCAGCATGTAGCAGCCGTGCTCAGAGGTCTGTGCTGGTTGCTGATTTGCTTCCGCACCAAGTTACTGTTAGCATGTAAACCACGTAAGAACCTGGAGCCGGTTTACCTATGAGATCGCCTTACCCCACATAACACCCATTCGACTGCTTTGATTGGTGGAATTGGCGCTACTACAGGTGCCACGTAATACCAGTTCCGCATTTGTAAGAACACGATGATTTAGTGTGGCAGCACCTACACTTGGGAACTCCCTGTCTATTGAGATCAAGCAGTTCTCTAACATCACGGCACAATGAAAGTTTCAGATTCTATCTGTCTGACTTTAACCCGGAAGTAACTGCAAGGGTGGCTGAGTTTTTGTCAATAGTATCTCTTAGAGTGGTATCTCTAAGTATCTCTTAGAGAAACACCAATGAAAATCCTCGTTATTACATATTTTACATGGCTGTTTATTTGTATATATTTTTTAAAATTGTATATATGGATGTTTTATGATGCCCTATATTTGTAATGCCTAATAAAGGTTTGGCAAAGTAAATGATCAAGGAGGCACCTTCATTGTACGTTTTTCGGCACCTGCTAAAAACACTCTTGTTTAGAGAAAAATACCCAGATGCTTAGAAAGCCAAGGTAATTTTAATCTGCTTTAGTATTTTAACTTTTGTGAGTTCTAAAAGTATGGTTGTGATGCTTTCTCGGTTTTATTGTTTTATATTTGTGTAAACCGCTTTGAGGTATTTTTTTACAATCATGTCTCCTAGTGGAGACTTATCAAGCAGAGTGCCTTTGAGCACTCTTTCTCACTTTTATCTAATTATCCAAATTAAAGCTTCAGTTCATGGCTTCAGAGCTGGGCCTAAGTTTTGATCGCTGGCATCTTTTAAACTTATTTTTCAAAAAAAACCACAATTCTGTTTCTATTTTCTTCTTAGGATTTGCCTCAAGTCAAATGTCTCCACTAGATGGAGACTTAACCATTAAAATGCTTTGAATTGTTCACATAGCAACAGTCAGTCAAATGTAAAACTTGTAGACTAGTCACAGAGATAGATAAATAATTACATGGGATCCGAATCAAAGTTTGTTAATATGTTCAAGTTTAAATGCAAGTTGCTAAACTAAAAACATTTGAATTGTGAAAACTAAATTTCACACGTATGCAAGCTTCATGACAGCTCTTTTAAGCTTGTATCTAAAGTAAAATTGCATGTACTATTTTACTAATAGTCTTAAATATGAGTTATAAAAATAGGAATATATGTTAAAGAACTCCCTAGACTAGAAGATATTTTGAGTTCAGTTGTCGTATTTATTTTCATTTTAAAAAAATGGTTGAAAGGGTGGGGAAATCCCCAGCAGCAGTCGTTCAGGTGTGTACTGAAACACCTGTGCATTTCTGATTTCCTTTCTAAATCCAGGTTGTCAGGTGTTTTACTTTTTATACCAGAAGCCTGTGTGTAAATCATTTTCCATCTCTATTCATCACAAAGCTTGGCTCTCATGCTCTCCAATGTGGTTTCTTAAAATTCCTCCTTACCTGGGATATTAGTTTGGTTATAGGGGATTCCGTAGATATAAATGCCCAATTAGCATTTAGGATTCAAATTATAAGTTCCCCCACAACATCCTTTTTAAAAATGGGGTGTTGGAAGTTTCTGGTGTTATAGAATTCTAAGGTCTCTCATTCATATATATATATATATATATATATATATATATATGTAGGTTTTGGTGTCTTCGGGTGTCTTCCCGTGTAAGAGTTGGGGTGTCTAGGCGACGTTTCGACGAGGTCTCACTCGTCATCTTCAGGCTGGTGCTTTCGGCTTCTTGTTACTAGAACAGAGCAGGATCTCAGTGTTTGAGTTCCTATAAATACTGTTGAGGGGGTGTGGTGTATAGCCTCCAACGTTCTGGGCAGATAGGAAGTTCCTAGGTTAATGTGTCTTTTCTTCTTTTGTTCATTAATTACTTGAGGGATATCTTGAGTGATTACTTGAGTGATATTCTGAGTACCACTTAGGAGGGTCATTAGGTGTGGATTAGTTGCTAAAGCTTTCGTGTCTTGACCTCTTGACCTTGTGAAGAGTTTTTCTGAGAAGATGGTTGTACTGCACTTAGTTGTGCTCTGGCTTGGCTTCGTGTATAGGGGCGAGCTGTGGTTTTGTGCCCTGTGCCAGCCAGATCTGTGTAGGGATTGCAGGGGGGTGCAGCATCCGGAGGTGCCACTATGGTTTGGCTACTGGATGGTGTCTGTAATTTATCTGTGGAGAGGGTCTGGGTTTGGGTCTGGTGTGGTTGATTGGAGATGGCGTTCTGTGTGCCTCTGGTTCTGGTGTCGGTTTTTGTGGGGAGGGCTAATTTCCAGATGTCTGGCAGGCGGGACGTGTCGTCACGCTTGTTCATGTTGTGAGGGTGTTTCTCTATCTCGATGGCTTCCATGATTATTCTCTTGTGGTGATGTTCCATGTTAAAGAGCAATTTGGAATCTGCAAAATTAATTTCGTGTCCTGTTTCTTTCATGTGTTGGTAAAGAGAGGAAGTTTTTTCTTCTTTTTTGCTTTCGTAGATTTTCACGGGTACAGGAATGCAGGTTTTGGTGTTTTCGGGTATCTTCCCGTGTAAGAGTTGGGGTGTCTAGGCGACGTTTCGACGAGGTCTCACTCGTCATCTTCAGGCTGGTGCTTTCGGCTTCTTGTTACTAGAACAGAGCAGGATCTCAGTGTTTGAGTTCACAGTATTTATAGGAACTCAAACACTGAGATCCTGCTCTGTTCTAGTAACAAGAAGCCGAAAGCACCAGCCTGAAGATGACGAGTGAGACCTCGTCGAAACGTCGCCTAGACACCCCAACTCTTACACGGGAAGATACCCGAAAACACCAAAACCTGCATATATATTTTATATATATATAAAATATAATGTTCATAAATTTATATGGCAAACACATACATAAGTATATAAACCATGTGTTTGAAATATTACAGGAGAGCAATCCTGAAACCATTTTGACTCTCCCAAACTGACCTCTCTGTTGTCTTTTGCTTAAATGTCTTAAGGGTGTATGTGTGTATGAATAGGGTGAGCCTGTGACCTGGATTCAGGAATTAAAGCATTTACCATCACAAAAGAATAGCCAGGCCTGCCCAGGTAGAGCAATGATTGACCAATGTCAGGTTTCCTGGCAGACAGGATTTCTGTGGTAGACTGCTCCCCCCATGTATTTCTGCTGCGGACCGCCTCCTTCTGTGATGTATGTATGATGTTTTTGGAGGTGGTCTTGAGCTACAGGGTGGGCAGTTTCAAAAGTCTATATAAGAGGTTGCACACTATTGTTCTGGGTTCCTCTCCTCCCTCCCTGTGTGGGGTGAGGTGGGGACTCTGTTGCAACCGTTTAATAAAGATCATGCTTACTAGTTGCTTTGCTTCTCAATATTCTCTGGTTGGCCTCTGTTATTTTCTCCTACCGAAAGAGAACCTACCTAAGGACTCTATACGGGCTCTTGGATACCCCATAAGGGAAAGGGAGCAGTTTTTTTCTTATAACACTACCCTAAAAGGAACACCCTGTGTCATCATTACATTCGTGGTGATGCAGAGCACACTCCACAATGGCATCTACCACAGAGGCATGCAACAACAAACTGGAATGCATCTTAACCACAACTTGTGTGTCGCCTTTTGATTGTAACATTATGTGGGTGTCAAGGTGCCTCTTGTATAGGGACTGACTCTATAGGGCCCTGGTCCCTTCACTACCCCAATAAAATGTTTGGGGGGGCATACACCACAATATTTTATACAAGTTGGCAACTTCCTCCCTCACAACCGTGGGCAGCCAGAAGCTGTCCTCTTTTCCTGGCTTGGCTTCACACAGCAGAGGAAGGTGATGCGGGGAGAGAAGAGCAGGAGAGGGAGATACCCCTCCCCATATTTTATTCAAGTTGGCGCCTATGGCCTCTTGTGCTCATATATTTACAAAGCACCTTTCACATTGCCTATAGCTATAATGTGAGCAGTAACAGAATTTCCAAAGTCTGATAAGATATTTGGGTGCAGCTCCACCGGGGATAGCCAAGCCACTTGGGTGCAAATATAGACCAGCAGTCACTTTGGTTCCTTGGGTTTTGGAAATAAAGGGTTAAGGAACTGTCTCATCTCCAGGGACTGCTATGTAATCGCCTCCCTCTTTCCAGGCTGGGAGTTAAGGAGCAAAGAGGAGAAGATACAAAACTGTCGCAGAACCAGGTGCAGGGCAGGGAGAGAAAGTACAGCTCTAGGCAGCAGGAATATGGGTGCCTGTTAAGTAGCTGGCCACACCCTGGAAACCAGAAGCACAGGAGGTGCTGGGGGCACTACGGCACATTTCATAGCTGAAAACCATCTAAAGGTAAGTTGAGTAGAACAGCTGCTTCACCTGGATACGCTGAAATGAGTGCAAAGTGTTGAATTTCTATCGAAAGACGTGCTGGGCCAGATCTAGAGTGCCCGGACACAAAGAAGGACGGTGAGGCACCTCCATGTTTATTTTTTTTTTTTTTAAAATATTTTTATTGGGTTTTCACATTTTATATAAACACAAACAACACACCAAAACAAACATAAAAAACAACAAACATGAATAGTTCCCGAAAATCTTATTTTCTAACCCTAGTCCTTGACTTCCCCCCACGCCCTCCCCTGCATCCCTATTCCCAAACTTATGTCAGCAAGTTGGCATTTCTTCCATCTTAATATTAGTCCTTTTATAAAAAACAAAAATAAATTTTCCCTAAGTTGGACCCCAATTCTCTTCCCTCGATTTCTCGTTTTTTCTTACATAATTTTCTTAATACTAAACCCCCTGGTCTTGAGTGTTGTTTAAATTTAATACTTCCCTCCCTCCCCTCCCCGCTTTGCGTCCTTTCCCAAGACATGTCCAAATTAACAGTTTTTAGCCTGGATTCCGAATATCCGAGGCTCTCAATTCTCTTTTAGTCCCTCTCCGCCGGTTTTGTTGGTAGTCCTTTTTGTCTATCATCGAGTCTCGAAAGATTTCCTTAACAATCAATCCAGTCAGTCCATAGTCTCTTCCCATATTTAAAGGCAACTGCTGAGGAATTTCCACAAGGCCTAAGTCTTGCTGATAGTCAAAATCAAAGTCTATGTGGAGGCCCCAATTGTACTTCTTTATTTCGAGCTCCTGAATTCCATAAAGTCCCAGGGCCTCCACTTTCATCTTCTGTATCTTTCGTAGGCTTAGAGTGGATTTAATCCAATAGTCTCCTTGCTTGTGTTCTCCAGATGCCGGCTTCTGGTTAGTACTTTCCCAGATAACTTGTTCTCTTTCTTGTTTTGTCTTCTCCTCTTCTTTGTTTATTGTTTCAAATTCAGCTGTGGGTTCTTTCTCACTCAGGCCCTCATTACTTTCAGCAGAACTACTTGTTTCCAAATCCAAGGTCGTCAATTGTTTACTCATAGCTGTAGTCTGCTCCTGTAGGATTCCCACCAGTGAGAACATTCTTTCGATTTCTCTCAGTATCTTTCCACCCACAGCCATTGTAATTCCACAGAATTCCCCCTAGAGGGAATCTGGTTACTGAGTAACCTTTTCTCCAACAATCCTCTGTCCTATTATTGTTTCTTTGTTTCTCAAGATTTTAGTTCAATTGTAACTCCTTTTAATCCGGAGAGGTCTTAAACAGCAATTTTTTTTCACTATTAATAGTCCATTTGACAGCTTTTGACAGCTGTCAAATTCTGCTCCTCTATACAGGCTCCAAATCAGGTCGCTCCCGGGCCCGGGAGGGAGGGTTGTTTACCACAAAACAAAGACTCTTCCAACACTCCACTCTCCTGCTCAAATTTGCCTTTCTAAATCTTGGAAGTTACTGTCTTTTTAAAACTCACCCTTTACAGGGTAGGCACTCCAGCTTAGTTCTTATTTCGTTGCTCTGGATCGTCTGCAAGGGGGGGTGTGGGGACTTCCTTTTAGCACACCCCCCGGTCGTCTCAAATTCAAAAGGTAAAAGTTTTAAAGTTCAGTTCCAAATTACTCACGGGTTCTTTTTTCAGTCCGAATTTCAAGGAAGGAAGTCAGCGCTCTCCGGTTATGGCTCGCGGCTTCGCTCAGCGGCGGTAGCGGTCGACTCTCAGTGCCACGCCGTCCCCTGTATCCCCTCCGTAGCCTTTAAAAAGGCTCATTGCGAATCAGGGGGGGCGCTTAAGGCACCCGCCGAGTCTTCAGTCCGCAGGCTTCCGCGCCTGCGGTTTTTAAGGGTCCCCGTGTCGCCGGCACGGCAAAGACCCATCCACCGTTGAGCCGATTCCCTCCGGAGCTCGGAGGGAATCCGCCATTTCCCGATCGCGCCAACCCGGAAGTCCGGCACCTCCATGTTTAAGAGCTGTATGATAAGACAAAAGTCAGTAGGAGTTGCCAATGAATTTTAGTGAAATAGCTTCATGGACACTGTGATTCAAGGCACAGTAACCAGTCTGCCCAATCCTACAACTAATCAGATCTCTGGTTGACATGGACAGTTATCACATGGAGTTATACCTCTGCTTTCCTTTACCTAAGAATGGGGGTCCCATCAGAAGCTGGTTAATAAAGGCAAGGCAGCAGGGGAAGACTGTAAAACTGAACAGATATGCGGTATGTCAGTGTTTCTTGACATCAGTAACTGGCCTCCGGAACAGTTTAAGGTGCTTGTGAGATTGCCAACTCTCAAGTAGAGTTACCAGCTTCTTTCCCAGCCCCTGTAGATGTGCCTTTAATAGTAGCTTTATCTTCAGATATTAACAGGTGATAATGTTCACCACATTGCTTTGTTAAATTTGACCTGCTGATTTCTGCAGCTCAAACAAGTAGAAGTGAGGGGTGCAAATCAAGCAGCCCTACTTTGAAGTTCTCAAGGTCTTTTCCTTTCTCAGAGTCCTGGTCTAACTTGGGGAATCAATTCAGTAGTTGGGGTGCTTTAGGTTAAGCCTGGCTGGCTCAGGGCAGAGATTGAACTAGCAGTTTCACAGAGACATGCCCTCTCTTTATTCAACTAGATGGGATCAGGCTTGAGAACTTGCTGTCCAGAATTATTCTTCAGTCAGAGTTTGGTTAATGTTTGCTTGCTGCATACTAAGACTTCAGTCAATGATTGTGTAGCCCAGTCAACCGTTGCAGCTTTAGACTTCTAGCTACAAAGCTAAAGTTGGTGATTAGTCAGCATAAAAGTTCTAAACAGAACTCAGCAGGGACATGTCATAAGGAACTGAGGATTATATGCACATGAACCCCAAAACAAGCTTTGTCCCCCTTTTATCATATATCTTCATAACTGGCAGACTCTCCCTATTGAGATCCACAACCATTCTCAGCAATGAAAATAATTGGTTTTGCACACCTGGATGCACATGGCATTTTACAAATAGGTAACTGGGAGTGTGCAAGCCAAACTAAGGTTTGGGCCGCTCCATATCCTACTCCTCTTACAGGAGAGAGTCCTCTACAGATGACAAAGAATTGTGCTTGGCCCAGTGCTTTGTTTAGTTACAAGATACCATCAAGCACAGCATCTCATGTCTACTATAGCCTGGATATGTATACATGGATAAGGAACTGGATTGTGCACCCCACAATAAGCTTTGGGCCAGAATTCTCTGGCTATGGCAATATGCAATGGGCCAAAGCTTTTGTAGGGGGACAGTTCCTTTTTAAGTTTTCCAATGGAGCTGTGCTCCAAGCTCTTACAAAGATAACAAACTAGGAACTAGGAACTATAATCTTGTCCCATAGATTCTATTAGGTTCATATGAGCCAACTTCTAGAGGCCAAGGGGTCTTCAGCCCCTCCAAAAATATTTGAGGGTGCTGCCTCCCCCCAAAGTTGATGGGCATTGCCATTCACCAGCCACCACTGAAAAGCACCCAGTGGTCCAGCAGGGAGGGCTATGAATGATGGCATAGCTGCGATGGGCCAGTGAAGGACACTTCTAAACCACTGGGCCCTCAGCTAGTGCCCAGTCTGGTCCTGACCGGATTGCATGCCTTATCACTGAGTCATCCCATATAGACCCAATATAACAAGGAGCAGATAATGTAATTCTCTCAGTAGCAGTTTCAAGGGTTGACATTTGTGTGGGTTTAGTGAGGTGTTTTAAGAGTCCATCAAGGGGATGCAAGTTAGGGGAATGTTAAGTCAGGGGAAGGGAAGGCTGGGTCAGAGTCTGTGGGAATACTTCATATGCAGGCCAAGAAACCAAAGTTGGAGAAGCTCTGGCCGAAATGCAGCCCCCTAAGCCTGCCTGTCTTGCCCAGGGACTCCCCACATCATGCTCCCATACCAGCCGGACACACTCTTCCCAGGCCACACCCCACTGACCCTGATTCACACCTTCCTGTTGTGTTGTGGCTATTTTGAAATATTTTTAGATGTTTGTGGTGCCTATAAATGCTCTTAAAACCTTTTAAAATATGTTTGAATTTTGTCTTTCGTTGCATTGTTTTTTCCACTTTGCTGTTTGCTGCCCTGGGCTCCTTTGGGAGCGTGGGCAGATTAGAAATGTAATTAATAAAATGCTATAAAATAATGCATAGTTCCATTCCAAGAGACCCTGCAGAGAACCCTGGGAAAGGATGCTTCCTTTGTCAGGCACCCGGTTGAGGCTTTTGCTTCCTGGTCTGCAGGATGCATCAAGCATGCTCAGCAGCGAAGGCTCAAGGTGGAGATTCCTCTGAGAAACCAAAGCCAGGCACTTCCGAGAAAAGAACAGTTGCTGCTGTGCTGCTAAGCAACAGCTTCGGCTTGTCTTCGGCAACAAGGAAAACAAGGACCCAAGCCGAGCAACAAAAGGACGCTGGCAAAATGGCCCAGCAAAGCAGCAAATGCAGTTGTTGCCAGCAGTCTGGTGGCAAGTTGTCCTCACCGCCCCCCCCCCCCTGGAGACCTCAATCCAGAACCAACACACTCCATGTCTGGATTTAGGTACAGCCACTGCAGCCTTGACTGAGGGGGTCTTACAACCATTCAGAAATCTTCCAAGGAAGATACGAGGACGAGGACGCTTGACACATGTGAGAGCTAGAACTTAGCTGTTTGCCTTGCTTTCAGAGTTGCTGTGCAATAAGGAGGCCAATACGTGATAACTAATCTGATGTGTGCAGACAGTTACACAGACACTTGGTATAATGTCCCTGGCTCTGAAATGGGTTGTAGCAGACTGGAAATCCCAGGGAAGGGATCCCAATTGAATACAGGAGTGGCAAGACATGGTCAAAAGGAAAAGGGAGGCCTTGACAAACTTACTGGGGAGTGGCTATAGCAGTGATGTCACTTGACCAACTTTTCAGTGACAAAAAGTAAAAAAGGTAAAGGACCCCTACATGGTTACATCCAGTCAAAGGCGACTATGGGGTTGCGGCGCTCATCTTGGTTTCAGGCTGAGGGAGCCAGCGTTTGCCCACAGACAGGTTTCTGGGTCATGTGGCCAGCATGACTAAACTGCTTCTGGTGCAACGGGACACCATGACAGAAACCAGAGCACACAGAAACACCATTTACCTTCCCACCGCAGTGCTACCTATTTATTTACTTGCACTGGTGTGCTTTCAAACTGCTAGGTTGGCAGGAGCTAGGACAGAGCAACAGGAGTTCACCCCATTGCGGGGATTTGAACCACCAACCTTCTGATGGGCAAGCCCAAGAGGCTCAGTGGTTTAGACCACAGCACCACCCGCATAGCCAGCTTTCTTGTTCCCACCACAGAGTGGCTGAAATCCTGTCTGACTGGTAACTCGGCACATCTGTCCTCTGTAATACAGTGGTACCTCGGGTTAAGTACTTAATATGTTCTGGAGGTCCGTTCTTAACCTGAAACTGTTCTTAACCTGAAGCACCACTTTAGCTAATGGGGCCTCCTGCTGCTACCACACCGCCAGAGCATGATTTCTGTTCTCATCCTGAAGCAAAGTTCTTAACCCGAGGTATTATTTCTGGGTTAGGGGAGTCTGTAACCTGAAGCGTATGTAACCCGAGGTACCACTGTATCTGCTACCAACTTTGCAGACTAAAACATAACTCATCATGATTGGGTCAGCCCCATGTGCTATGTGTCTTAGTTGTAGTCACAACATTGTGATATTGGAGACTCAGCAGTGTGTGTGTGTGTGTGTGTGTGTGTGTGTGTGTGTGTGTGTGTGTCCCCAAACAGCATTGCTTGCGGGTGTGGAAGGTTTGTTCCCATGTTCATTCCCATCGAGGGCCCTTCCTGCCACTTGTGTCTTTGCTCAGTGGATGATATGGTTGCAACTCTTTTTGCTGAGTGATTCAGACATATTTCCTCTATTTCTAACTGCTAGCAATATTCAATTTTGCCACCACTAATACTTTTATTTATCCTGCATCCGTCCTTCCCTGCAGGGGTGCCAACTTGAATAAAATATTGGGGGGGGGGCTAGGCAAGCCCTGCACCACATCATTGATTACATGATGTGGTGCACACACACTATTTGAATGGCAATGCCCATCAACTGGGGGGGGGAAATCCCCTCATATATTTTATGGGGGTCCCAAAGACCCCCTCAGCTCCTAGGAGTTGGCTCGTATGCTTCCCCTTGAACCTGAGCGTCAAGTTCAGATTTAATTATAATTGTCAAATTAGATTCAGAGAATTGCTTTGGAATACTGATTAGCATTACAAATGCCAAACTGTGGATCCCTCAAAATAAACTGCAGATTCACAACTAGCGGGTGCTCAGCTAAGCAGCTGCCTCTGAAAATTCTTCATGAGCAGAACACCACAGGGCTGGCTGATGCTTCACCCTGCTAGTTTTTTAAATTTTATTTTAAGTAACCATGTGGCAAAATAAAAGAAACGTTAAATGTTGGGTCCTCTCTTGGCCATCATGCCAATGGCAAATATCAGGTGAGGCCTATGCAGCAGATTGGAACTCCGATGCAATTTCAATATGAAGCAATTGCAGTGACAATCTCAGATCTGGTCAACGGCTAAGCATGGGATTTGCTTATTCTCTTAGCTTCATCCCTGTCAGCATCCTGAAAGAATTGCCTTAGAAGGTACCTGCAATTAACCCAGCAAGCACATGTATGGGCCGCTAGCCTAGTGGTGGGCAGCTTAGCAGCTTAGGGACTCAACCTTTTCCCCACTGCACTCCTGGAGAAGAAAGGGTCAAAGTGGGCAGATAGGAAGGAAAACCAATGCTCAAGAGGATGAGCCCACTGTTGTTTCTCACCTCACTCCAAATTTCATACAGTAGAAGGGTAAAGATGGGGAATGGTTGCTTGATTTGCAAGCAAGCAATGGAAGATGTTGGGTTGGGGTCAGGGGTGCTAATTTGAATAAAATAGGGGGACAGGTAAGCCCCACCCTGCACAATCGATCACATGCCACAGCTCACGCACACCATTTGAATGGCAATGCCATTTGAATGGCAATCAACTTTAGGGCCCCCCGGCTCAGTCAAATATTTTATGGTGGGGGGAAGGAATCTCAGCTCCTAGGAGGTGGCTCCTATGGTGGGGGTGGGATGAGTAGTTAACCTTCCAACACCTATTCCTGTCCAAAACAAGCTGCCAATAGAAGTAGCTGCTGCTGACCTAGCCAAAGCCAGCGTTAAATACCTGTGCAAATGTCAGCTCTTCTGTGGTCTCTTCACCTAGATGACAAACTCAGGACTGGTCAATGGCTAAGCAATGGCTTCATCTCTGCTGCTACAGGTGCAGAAAGATGGTTTGCTTCTCCCTTCTGAAGGTGATGATGTTTGTACTCAACGGCATAATATTTGTGAGTATGCAAGGGGGATGGTGAGTATGCAAGGTGGATGGGATGCGGGTGGCGCTGTGGGTTAAATCACAGGGCCTAGGGCTTGCCGATCAGAAGGTCAGCGGTTCAAATCCCCGCGACGGGGTGAGCTCCTGTTGCTCAGTCCCTGCTCCTGCCAACCTAGCAGTTCGAAAGCACGTCAAAGTGCAAGTAGATAAATAGGTACTGCTCCAGCGGGAAGGTAAACGGTGCTTCTGTGCGCTGCTCTGGTTCGCCAGAAGTGGCTTAGTCATGCTGGCTACATGACCCGGAAGCTGTATGCCGGCTCCCTCAGCCAATAAAATGAGATGAGTGCCGCAACCCCAGAGTCGGCCACGACTGGACCTAATGGTCAGGGGTCCCTTTACCTTTAAATGTTGCACCCCCTCAACTGGACACAAAGGCCAGGAGAAAAAGGCAAACTGTCTGGGAAACATAGGTGGGAAAATTTGCCTGGGAGAATTGGCAAGGGGGGAAATGGTCAACCCCTCTGTGCTACCTGCAGATCTTTTCCTGCAGATACCCCAAGCCCTGTATTTACTGGCATACATGTGATTAGGAACATGTATTAACATGTTAACATCCTCAAAAGTGGATGTTAAGAGTTAAGGAAGCTGGAAACCTCTCTATATGTATAAAAGCTAGCGGAATGACAGAGTTCACTGCAGAATGACAGCGTCCCAGATGAGAAATGGCACTTTCTTACCTCTGTTCTCTCCCTTGCCTGTCCAGCTGGGGGGCCTGGCTTTACTGGGCATCGGCATCTGGGTGAAGGTGGATGGCGGTTCCTTTGCAAAGGTCCTGGGAGCTGCAACTCCACAGTTAATGCAGCTGATCAACGTGGGCTACCTGCTAATTGCCGTTGGCACCTTCCTTCTTCTCATGGGCTTCATGGGATGCTGGGGGGCCGTGAAGGAAAGCAAATGCCTGTTGCTTGTGGTAAGTCAAATAAAACCTCAGAATTAAAAAGTAAAAGTAGAAAAGAAATGGATGTTGCCCTCCCACACAAACCTAATTTTTGCCCAGCGTGCAACATGATAGCCAAAGCTGGTAATGTTTGCTGTTGTGCACTTCCAGGGATTTTTTTAAAAAAAGGTGTACACTTACAGGTACAGAAATACCTGCATGCGTGCATGCCCAGAACAGAGAAATTCTCCTGGAGGTTGGGGAAGGAGTGATTGAAGGAAGGGCCTAAAAAACACAGCCCAGGTATATTCTGTTAAGCTTCACTTGTTGGTAGAGATGGCATCGCAGAATAGCAATTAATATCCATGGCTTAAAAAAACTAGAAATGTGCAAAGGTGGAAGGAACTTGTCACAGAAAAACCTGATCTTTATGACTCGTTTGTGATATAAGGCTCCCCTTTCAGAAGCACCTTTAAACTTTCAGTTCTATTGAGAATGAGTGAAATCTGACCTTTTCCATAGGTGCACATAGACTCTTTTGAAAGGCTATTGCAGAGAAAGAAGAGCTTAGGATCTGCCACATTTGGCTCCCAGGAGAGCTGAACTAATTAGATTTAACCAATGTTAACAAGACTCCCTTGGCCAGGTGGGCGGTGAACCTACTTCCTTTGAAGTTTGAATTCACTGAACATATTCATAATTGGTACAAAGGCCTCTCCAATCTAAGTTCTTTATAAAAGATCATAATATATAACCACCAGAGTTTTAAAACTTCAGAGGTAAAGGGTCAGGCATAATTTATAGGTGACTTAATGGGCAACTGCAGATGTTATGCTAAACCATAGTTTAACATTTCGAGAATAAGCTGTCTTGGGTTTATGTGCCCCCATCCCCATCCCAGCGCAGCCACAAGCAGGAGCCTGGAAGCTGGTGAAAACGAAGGCAACGTTTTTCTTCCCCCAGACAAATTGTAGTACATCTTTGTTTAAAACGAGCCAGCTTAAAACCATAAGATTCTGAACCTGGCTTGTTTCTACAGAGCTAAGATTAACCATAGTTTAGAAGCTGGGTTAAACCACAGAGCCTAGGACTTGCTGATCAGAAGGTTGGTGGTTCTAATCCCCACAATGGGGTGAGCTCCCATTGCTCGGTCCCTGCTCCTGCCAACCTAACATTTCAAAAGCACGTCAAAGTGCAAGTAGATAAATAGGTAACGCTCCGGCGGGAAGGTAATCAGCGTTTCTGTGTGCTACTCTGGTCCGCCAGAAGCGGCTTAGTCATGCTGGCCACAGGACCTGGAAGCTGTACGCCGGCTCCCTTGGCCAATAAAGCGAGATGAGTGCCGCAACCCCAGAGTCGGTCACGACTGGACCTAATGGTCAAGGGTCCCTTTACCCTTTACCTTTATAGAAGCTGGGTAGCATTCTAAACTGTGTTTTTTTCAAATTCAGTGGTGAAAACTTATTTTTTTCCCCAAATATTTTTTAAGTGTTTTCCAAAATTTTTAGACAAACAAACATACATCTTAATTGTACTTGATCCAATCTTAGTAACATTGTTAAGTGACTTCCTCAAATCCCCCTGGCTGAATTTCAGTGTATATCATTGTAACAGTTTCCCAAAACCTATTTTCTCATAAAATTAACTTAATCACTTAACCTCTTACTTTGTTTTCATTTTAAATTTAAACATATTATTCTCTGAAATTACATAATTAAATCCTAAGCCTATCTGGAATTTGCAAGTTTTTCCAATTAAGCTATCTTAGCATATTTAACTAAATAGTCTTTAAATTTCATCCATTCCTCCTGGTACTCCTCCTCCTTCTGGTCGCAGACTCTTCCAGTCAGGTCAGCTAGCTCTGAAAAGTCCATCATCTTCATCTGCCATTCCTCCACTGTCGGGACTTCTTGTGATTTCCAATTCTTAGCTAACAAAATTCTAGCTGCAGTTGTGGGAAAACTTCTGATCTCTTTGTTGTGCTTGTGGCACAGGGTGTGGAAGGCCAAATTTCACTACAGCTTGCTCTCGTGCTAAACAGTGGGTAGTTGACAGCAACTAATCTAAATTTCACCTTTGTATAGTTGGCTAGTTTTACACACACTCAAATGCACCCCTTTATCTTCCACCCAGAGAAGTAACCGGTATCATCAGAGTTCAAAGACACATTCCAGTCAGGCAAAGACACTTGACGATGTGAAATAGGACCAGTGAGGGATGTGGCAGAGGAGGTGTAGCCTGAGAAGAGTCCCGAGGGCCAAATAAAGAAGTTGGGAGAGCTGCATTTGGCTCCTAGACCTGAGGTTCCCCACCTCTGTACTAAACAATGGTCTGCTAATATCTGTACTGGGGACTGGTGCTTTTAAACCTATCAAATTATCTGGGGTTAGATGTTAGTAGTGATGTGCCCAGGTTTGCCCTGTTATGTACTGAGTTGAATAGGATCCAAATGCAGCAGTCTGATTGGTCCTAGAACAATAGGATTCACAATGCAGCAGTCTGATTGGTCCTAGAACAATAGGATTCACAATGCAGCAGTCTGATTGGTCCTAGAACAATAGGATTCACAATGCAGCAGTCTGATTGGTCCTAGAACAATAGGATTCACAATGCAGCAGTCTGATTGGTCCTAGAACAATGCAGCAGTATGATTGGTCTGCAGGAACCACCCAATCCAGCTCCAGGTGGAAGTGAATCCGCATCCTGATTGGCCTACAGGAGAATCCAGGAATTAGCCCATTGTGTAAATAATGTATATAAAGCAGATATTATGGGGGAACTTTCATTCCTTACCACTATGAGCTGAATAAAGAGCATGAAATCCACACTCGTCTCTGAGTATATTTCAGCCCATTACCTCAAATTGCATTGATGACTTTAAAAACAGCATGAAAGTAGAATGGAAATATTTGGGCTACGACAAATGTTACCATAAAACTTGGTTTACATCAGAGGAAGAAAGGCACCACGAGAACAAACCTTTTCAAAGGTTTTCTAACCTGAAATTCTAGGCCCTTATATGCTGCTGTCTTGAATGTCTTCAGGTGAAGAGAATGGGCAGCCGTTCCACTTTGAGTCCCCCAAGTTCCGAGTAATACTCAACTAAATTTTATTCACAGTTCTTGCTCAACTTCATTATATTCATTAATTTCAACGAGTCTCCTCTGAGTTAAGCTTCATTGAATAGCACCCTCCTGTTTGCCACCTCAGGTGATCTCTCCCCTGACATTTATGAGCTCTCTCTTTTTTTGCTGACTGTGGATTCCTCCTCCCTTTCCCTCTGTTTCCAGTTCTTTGTGGTCATACTGATTCTCTTCATAGCAGAAGTGGCCGGTGCTATCGTGGTGCTGCTCTTCTCTTCTGTGGTAAGTCAGTGCTAGCGTCTGGAGTTTGTGGCTTCTGCAATTCGAATTTTGCAGCAAAAGGATCCCTGACTAGAAGCAGAATCTGTGTTGTTTACCGACAGGAGGCAACACAACACCACCTCTTAATTCTCAGATTGTTTCTGGATTAAGGTGTCCCACTAGCCTATGAAAAATGCCTGGGGGGTGGGCAGCACCAGATTTAGGGTGATGTGGGCAGTTCCCCCGCACAGGGCATATAAGAGTATGCAAAACTATGATATAGTGGACGAGAGCATGCACAGTATGAAAAGGGAGAGGGGGAAGGGTGCCAAATTTTATCCTTGCTCAGCACACCATATTATGAAAGCCTGCCCCTGGAAAGGAGGAGGGTTAGCACCCCCTTAGCATAAGCAACAAAGAGTGGCACTTAGTAGCCAGCAGAAGCTAAATAATAATAATAATAAATTTTATTTATACCCCGCCCTCCCCAGCCAGAGCCAGGCTCAGGGTGGCTAATGTTGTGACGTGGGGTTTGTGATTTCAGCTCTCTTGATATAACATGCTGGAGACAGTTCTCTAGTAACACTTCTTTATTAAAGCAACAAGACTAAAGACTGGGGAGAGGAAAGCTACATTTATAGGGACAGGGAACTAGCAAGAAAGGATACATTTTGGAGGAAACAATATCAGGCAATCACAGTCCTGCCTTTTGGAGGGAACCAATAAGACAGAGGATCCAAATACAGCAGCTTAAATGAACCAATAGTAGCTGTACCCTCTGGAACCAAAAGGCAGTTACTTTACCCTAATGCGAATACAGACAATAATAATACAGATATAAAATCCTTTGACTCAATACACAACAGCTAACACCAATAAAATCACAGTAAAAGTATAATAGGGGGGAAAGAGAGGGGGGAGAGAAAAGGGGGGGAACCAATTTAAAATACAGGTTAAAATGCAATTTAAAATGCAGCCTCATTTTAAAGTACAGTGGTTCCTCGGGATGCGAACAGGATCCATTCCGAAGCCCTGTTCACATCCCGAATGGAACACAAGACGCGATGGCGCGTCTGTGCGTGCACTGGTCGCGTTTTGCCGCTTCTGAGCATGTGCGTGGCGGCATTTTGAGCGTCTGCGCATGCGCGAGCGGCGAAACCCGGAAGTAACGCGCTCCATTACTTCCGGGTTGCCACGGAGCACAACTCGAACGCGCTCAACCCGAAGCACATTCAACTCGAGGTATGACTGTAGCTGATAAATCAAGACCATAAGGGGAGGGAAACATAAGGGTCAGACCGAGTCCAAACCAAAGGCCAGGCAGAACATCTCTGTCTTGCAGGCCCTGCGGAAAGATGTCAAGTCACGCAGGGCCCTAGTCTCTTGTGACAGAGTGTTCCACCACATCGGGGCCAGTGATTAAAAGGCCCTGGCCCTAGTTGAGACCAATCTAACTTCCTTGAGGCTCGGGACCTTCAAAGTGTTGTTATTTGTGGACCTTAAGGTCCTCCACGGGACATACCAGGAGAGGGTATTAGAAGGGCTAGTGTGTTTTCTTGTGGACTGAAGTTCCATAAGGTGGGCACCAAAACAAAAATGTCTTTGCTCCATGCTCAAATGATGCTACAGCAAATGATGAAATGCAGAGCAATGTCTCTCACTTGTTGCCAACATTTAAATAGTCCTTCCTGAAAAAGAAAGGTCTTGTCAACCTTTCCCCATGTCTCCTCTTTTTTGGGAGTGCTGTCAGTTCCTCAACTCTGTGCATGAGCCACTCATCTTTTCCTGTGGTTCCTGACTTCCTGCTGTCTCCCCAGTCCTTTAGCCTCTCTTCTTCTGGACCTCCTCCCCACTTAGTTTCCTAGCTGTCAGCCTCCAAGCACGCCCTATATTTGTGTTCCCTCCTGCTACAGCACTCTTCTTGGCTGGGCACTATTTTCTTCAGCCAAATTGATCTTTCTATTCCAAAAGCTGTGTTTACCCCCAACATTCTCTTTCATTATATCCGCTGCTTTCAGCATGTTTGTGAACATTCAATGACTTCCATAGCTCATCCAGTGTCAGAGAAGGACAGGTTTTAACCTGTTGTATAAAACATGAGTGCAAGGAAGTCCTGGTTTTATGGTTTTTTATGGAAGTTATGATTTTCTTACTCACCTGTCTCCTGGTTGCAGGCAGATATATTTGTTGAGCACTTGCAAAATTGGGCCCTGAAGACTTTAAAAGAGGACTACGGCAAGCAAGAGGACATCACAGGCATTTGGGCAACAACAATGAAAGAGGTGAGTGAAGTTTGTTGTTGTGGGCACCCATCTATCTCGGGATAAATCCTAATTTCTGGTGTTGTAAGACGGAGGTTTTGAAAGAGCCTCCAAATGCTTTTTGAAATGATTTGAAGTGTGCCTTGAGCTTTGTGGACGCCGTAAAACTCAGTCAAGTGATTTATTGCTTGACTGGTTATAAACGCATCACAGTAGCACTATTTACAATCATTATAGCAACAGCTGTAATGGCATACTTAAGTTTCAGTCCCTCTTTCTGTTTTGAACAGCAAGACATAGGCAGACACCGTCTATAGGTAGTCATGATGCAGCAGTCTGCAGACAGCATCTGTTGGTCAGTCGCCTGCAAAAATCAAAAACGAAAGTTCTTTTATCGGCACTTCCAGCTGAAGCTGCGCATGCCTGGAGTACCACTCCCACTTACATATGACTGTTCTGGAATCTTCTCCCTGTTTCTGGATGAATGACTCCCTAACAGATAGTCCTTAACTGGTCTCCTTCTGATTTTTGTGGCAGTTCAACAGCTGGTGTAACCAGTTTTGTGATTGAAGGAAGGTGAACACGTGTGCTTTTTTGAATTTTATTTTTTACAGAGAACTTCTTTCTTGATGCTTCCTGTACTGCAACACTAAGGCTGTGTTCACAACACCTCCAATTACTGTGCACTCACTCGTGTTTCCAGTGCTGGCTTTTAAAGCCACGTCCACAGGATGTTGCCCAAAATGCTGACGTACCTTGTACAGTGGTACCTCAGGTTAAGTACTTAATTCATTCTGGAGGTCCTTACTTAACCTGAAACTGTTCTTAACCTGAAGCACCACTTTAGCTAATGGGGCCTCCTGCAGCTGCCACACCGCCGGAGCCCGATTTCTGTTCTCATCCTGAAGCAAAGTTCTTAACCTGAAGCACTATTTCTTGGTTAGCGGAGTCTGTAACCTGAAGCAGATATAACCTGAAGCAGATGTAACCCGAGGTACCACTGTACTTTGATTAAGATACTGCTGCTTGATGTGTTGTTTCTCAAGCCAGCTTCACAAAGATTGGAGTCCTTAAGTCATTCCTAATTCAAATAGCCAAGGTGTGCACACCTTTGCAATGGATAAAGGCATTCCTGCCTTGACAGCATCCCCTGATGTGAACACAGACAGAAATAAATTGAAGCTGTGCTTTTGTGAAGAGCTGGGGGGTGGCAGAGCTGTGAAACATGGTGTGGGGGACAATTTCATGGCACTTTAAGGCAGTAATGAAAGTACACCTTAAGCCAGGCACCCCCCAAACTCGGCCCTCCAGATGTTTTGGGACTACAACTCCCATCATCCCTAGCTAACAGGACCAGTGGTCAGGGATGATGGGAATTGTAGTCCCAAAACATCTGGAGGGCTGAGTTTGGGGATGCCTGCCTTAAGCCAACAGAGCAGGAAGCTGCTCTGCACAACTGCTCTCCTTAGATCAGTTTGCCCTCCTGATGTTGTACGACTCCAGCTCCCATCATCCCTGACCTTTGGCCATGCTGACAGGGGCCAATGGGACTTGTAGTCCACATCTGGGTGGCCACCCCATTGTGTGTCCCTGCCCAAGAATTTCTTTTTTGTTCAACAGCTGCTTCCCAATCTCAAATGTGCATGTGATATAAAACGGCTACTATAAAACAAGATGATCGTTTCTCTGTTTGTAGCTGAAATGCTGTGGATTCAACAACTACGCTGATTTCAACAATTCCTACTTCTATCAAACACACACTGAGAAATACCCCTCCTTTTGCTGCTCAGACGACAAAGAGTGCCAGGAATCCGAAGTAGACCACGACAAACAGGTAACTTGGCTTCCCAGAGATCACAGACTCCATGTATTTGTGTTATTGTGTGTCATGGGCTCACAAGGAGCTTAAAGCAAATTCAGCCCTATCAATCTTTGTGGCAGGGAAAAACAACTGGCAAGCCAGAACCTTCTGGGTCAGCTGCGACTAAACTGGAAAGTAAGAAATGATAGTAGGAGTTCTCTTCTGTCAATAGAGAAGATCAGAGGCCAAAGTAGTTTTTTGATCTGGCTGAAGTTGGAATCATCCATGTGTTACAATGGGGGAGAAGAGTGTGGAGGCTGCTTACATGTTTCTGAATGGTGCTGATAGTGCTGCTAACCAATGAACTGGTTTATTTGTAGCAATGAGTTCCAGAGGTTATTATGATCTGGCAGTATTCAGAATGGATAGTCAACATAATTGCAAAAACACAACATCTCCCACCAACCACGGGTGCAGTTACAGACACACTGAAGAGATATTTATTCCCCAGGTGAGCAAGGGAGGCAAAGTCAGGGCAGCCCAAGAAAGAGACTGGCTTCTATGGTGTCTGTACCAATATGCCAACATATATTAACCAATTTAAAAAAACATACAAACTTCGTATAATCCTCCAATTTAACCCACAAAGCAATACAGTGGTGCCTCGCAAGACGAAATTAATTCGTTCCACGAGTTTTTTCGTCTAGTGAATTTTTCGTCTTGCGAAGCACGGTGTCGGAAAAGTTTTGGAAAAGCTTAAAAAATCACCAAAAACCTCAAAAAAGGCTACCACACCGCGTTCTATGAGTTGCTCCTCGAAGTCAAGTCGCAACTGTATTAACAGTGTTAAGAAAAAGGAAACAAACTTGCAAAAAACGCAAGATGTTTTCGTCTTGCGAAGCAAGCCCATAGGGAAATTTGTCTTGCGAAGCAGCTCAAAAACCGCAAAACCCTTTCGTCTAGCGAGTTTTTCGTCTTGCGAGGCATTCGTCTTGCGGGGCACCACTGTATTTTATGTTCCAGAGCTCCCAAACGTGGTGCCTTTAAAGACATGTAATAATTCTTTTTATAAAAATGAATTTCTTATTGTTAGAAAAATAGTTAACAATATAATTTATATCTTTTCCCCCAAATTGTTTTCATTGAATTTCAGAATATTAACAAAGACAAAAAAGGAAAGCAAGTTTCTTAGGCATACCAAAACTAAAGTAAATCAAATTCATTAGAATCTATCAGCTCATCCAAAAAAAACCACAACTCTTTTCTACCAGACAAATAATAATACACTTTACCATTAACATTGCAGCCTTTTAGAAGGCTCTGTCTTTTGCTGTTATGCCCTATTCTTCTTATTAAGAAAAATCCATGAAGTTACATCTGCTGGCAACCTGATCCAAGAACTGGTGTGTCTATAGCATTACTAAAAGTCAAGATATGTAAGCTTAAGATGGAAGTATCAGTGGTAGTGAGCATATTTCTGAAGCAGTCTCTTTTGCATCATGTATTTATGTCTCCTTCCAGGGCTGCCTGAATGAATTCCAGGTGTTCCTGAGCCGCAATGGGAAAATTGTTGGAGGGGTGGCTCTAGCTATTGGCGTCCTTGAGGTAAGCTCACACATATATGGCTTGATCACCCAGGTGCTTCCAGAATGTCACCATTTTGCATACCAGACATTAGGTTTGTGCAGTTTAAAGCGGATTAAAGGACACTGTTGTACAAGTCCACAAAACAAGAGCTTTTTGTGGTTTTCTAAAGTGCCAGGTAAATGCCTTGAAAAGGGTAGGATGAACAAATGATTAAAGGGAAGATCATAGAATCATAGAATCATAGAGTTGGAAGAGACCACAAGGGCCATCGAGTCCAACCCCCTGCCAAGCAGGAAACAACCCCATTAGTAAATCAGGATGAATGCTCGTTGGCATAAAACCACCCCATAAAGAAACCGGAACAAATGTTCAATAAAGATCAGACATAGTCCAATGGGACTATGTTTCTCTAGTCCAGGGCTAGGCAACCTAAGCCATTCACCTTCTCAATCCAGCCCGTGGACAGTCTGGGAATCAGTGTGTTTTTACATGAGTAGAATGTGTGCTTTTATTAAAAATGCACCTCTGGGTTATTTGTGGGGCATAGGAATTCATTCATTTATATTTTTTTCCAAAACGTAGTCTGGCCCCCCACAAGATCTGAGGGACAGTGGATTGGCCCCCTGCTGAAAAAGTTTGCTGACCCCTGAGCTAGTAGCTCCAATATACCATCTTGCCTAGGGGCTCCTAAGGGGTTGGTGCATTTCAGCAAGGTCCCTGACAGTGCTTTTTTTTCTAGGAAAAAAAGCCCATGCAAGGCACTGGTGGATGGACATGGGGGCAAGGGGAGCGGTCCATCCCGCGTGCCATTCCGGGGGGTGCCATCACATGAATAGAATGTGTGCTTTTATTTAAAACGCATCTCTGGGTTATTTGTGGGGCATAGGAATTCGTTCATCCCCCCCCAAAAAAAATATAGTCCAGCCCACCACATGGTCTGAGGGACAGTGGACCGGCCCACAGCTTAAAAAAGGTTGCTGACCCCTGATCTAGTCCCTAGAGTACTACACTGCTTGATAGTGAGCCACTGCACTGCTAGCATTCAAGGCCCTAAATGGTTTGGGACCTCAGTACCTCCCCCAATATCAACCACCTTGGACTGACTGTAGATTGGTGGTGCTGCCATTAGGAGTTGCCCGGTTGGCAGAGACCTGGGGCAAGGCCTTCTAGGTGGTGGCCCTCTGTTTTTAGTATGCCCTCTCTAGTGAGGTGCATCAGTCTTCTTCACTACAGTGGTACCTTGGTTCTCAAATGCCTTGGATCTCAAATGCCTTGGTTCTCAAATGCCAAAAACCTGGAAGTAAGTGTTCCGGTTTTCAATTGCTTTTTGGAAGCTGAATATCTGATGCAGTTGTCAGCTATTGTTTCCGGGGTACCTGCCCCAATCAGAAGCTGCGCCTTCATTTTCAAACATTTCGGAAGTCAAACATACTTCCGGAATGGATTAAGTTTAGCGCTTTTGTTTTTGCTATTTATTTTGCATTTTTGTTTTTGAGGCTTTTTTCAGTTAATTTGTTTTTGTGACTGTGTGGAACCCAGTTCAGCTACTGATTGATAGATTTTGTGACTGCAGAAATGGATAAAAGCCCCCCATCCAAACAATGACTATCATCAGTACAGGTAAGGAAAAAATAATAATTTTAAATTTTATCATCTACAATACTGTCTTATTTCTTTTATAGTACAGTACATTGATTATTGCTTTCATTATATGGATCAATGGTCTCGTTAGATAGTAAAATTCATTTTAGGAGTTGTTTTTAAAAGTCTGTAACGGTTTAATCCATTTTGCATTACTTTCTATGGAAAAGCGTGCCTTGGTTTTGGAGCACTTTGGTTTTGGAACGGACTTCCGGAACGGATTAAGTTTGAGAACCAAGGTACCACTGTACTAACATTTAGGAGAACTTTAAAACCACTCCTGTTTGCCCAGACATTTGATGGTTGAAAGTTATGTCCATGGCAACCCCGAAATTATTAGTTTGAAAGGAGGTGATTGCTTTTAGGAGTTTTAAACTATTTTTAGGAGTTTTAACTGTATTGTTCTAGTACTGACAAGTTTGCTGCCTTGGGCTCTTCTGTGAGAAGGTGCAGGATGTGTATATAAACAGTATCACTTCCATGTGAACTTTGTGCAGT
Organism: Podarcis bocagei; assembly: GCF_964188305.1. Taxonomy (NCBI): domain Eukaryota; kingdom Metazoa; phylum Chordata; class Lepidosauria; order Squamata; family Lacertidae; genus Podarcis; species Podarcis bocagei. The sequence goes on along the minus strand of NC_138143.1, from coordinate 10,702,995 downwards.
CTATTACCTCCTCCTGCTGTAACCCAGTTCCCAACTGATGTGTTTGCAGGAAATGCTAGTGTCGTGATGAGATAGTAAAAATGGCCAACAGCATTGTTCCATGTCTCTCAGGAGGGTCCTGAGTGTAAAATGCTCCCTCACCTGTCCTTTTGCCTTCTAGCTGGCTGCCCTGGCTGTCTCCTTGATCCTGTACTGTCAGATTGGTACATACGCCTGAAGCAAAACTGGCTACCTACCGCACAGCTCTGGCTCCAGCTCTCGGCTTCTGCACCAGCCATGAAAGAGACATCGCAAGCATCCTTATTCAAAGAGCAGATGCGGCAATCACTTTTACTGGATCAAAAGAGCGACATGATCCTCATCCTCATCCATAATTATTAGCTACTAATCCATCACTAATCATTAAACCCTAGTTTAACAGTACTTGCTTAAAAAAACCCCTGAAAAAATATGTAAACCTATTGTTTTGTGCTTCCTTTGCCTTACATAGTGGGGAATCCAGGGTAGCCTTTATATCAGGGGTTGGGAACGTCCAGCTTGTGGGCTAAATATGGCCTCCCAGGCCTCTCCATCTCACCCTTGGGACTCTCTCAGGCCAGCTCTATTCTGCACCCCCCCCCCCCTGAATTCTTTTGCCTGGCTGGAATCTGTCCCTCAACATAATAATGCCTCTCATTTGTGAGGCTATAATTTGGGCAGACGTCTCATTTTTAAGGTCCTTTGGCTCTGGTGTAATAGAGAATGAAAATTTTATTATACTTTGTAAAATGGATATCTCGCTTGATTGTGGAAAACCTCAAGCCTGCATTCTTGCTTTCTGATTTGCGATGTAGGCTGAATAGTGTTTTCATCTGTACAGGCCTGCTGTCGTATATGGGGGTGATCAGGTGTGCAGTTTTAGTGCAGGGGAGATTTAAACTATACAGTGGTACCTCGGGTTACAGACGCTTCAGGTTACATACGCTTCAGGTTACAGGCTCCACTAGCCCAGAAATAGTACTTCAGGTTAAGAACTTTGCTTCAGGATGAGAACAGAAATGGTGCGGTGGTTGTGCAGCAGGAGGCCCCATTAGCTAAAGTGGTACCTCAGGTTAAGAACAGTTTCAGGTTAAGAACAGACCTCCAGAACGAATTAAGTTCTTAACCTGAGGTACCACTGTGTGCAGTAATGGGACCTTAAATCAGGGGTGGACCAACTTTGATGGCCCTGAGGACCACATGAGGACGAGCCAGTGAGTTGGGGGCCACATATGCATGCAAACACACACATACATATAATCCCGCCCCCCAGCAACTGTTTTATGAACACACACGCGCACTAGCTTCAGCATGTTCATCAGCTAGGTGGGGAGAAGACATATGAAGAGATTGCTGAGATCTCTTCTCACCATAGCTGTCAACCGTCCCTTATTTGGTGGGAAACTCCCTTATCCCAGCGCCATGTCCTGCTGCTGTCCCTTATTGATGATGTCCCTTAAATTTCCCAGGTTTCAAAGGAAGCAGCTCCTCTCCCTCCCTTCCTGCCGGCCAGGGAGGAGGGAGGCTCCAACTGTGTTGCTTGGCTGCGTTGCTCACCCAATAAGGAGTCTAAGAACGACTGGGGGGTGGAGCTTGCATGCCTTGTGCCGATCAAATTGGCTGCGTTGCCTGGGGACTCGCCTTTGCTCAGCGCTTCCCAGTGGAGAGGTGACAGTGGTTTTCCTTGCTGCATCCCCTTTGCCGGGTTGCTGCGCTTGAGGCTTCATTTGGCTGCTAGCTGGGCTTTCTGCCTTTGGCTCGGAGGGGCTCAGAAGTTTAACATACCTGTGCCCGGAAAATCCCTTATTTTGGCTGCTGATCCCTTATTTTCGAGGCTGCTGGTCCCTTATTTTCAAATCTGTAAGTTGATAGCTATGCTTCTCACGCGTCTCTGCAGCCCAGTTGTTTGGTCCTGGACAGAGCTGAGAAGTACACCACTCGACAATGCTCCTCTTTGATCACTCGTAGCCGAGTGAGATTGCCTTCCATGAACACAGTTTTAACAGTGAGTCCGTAAGTGACTGTGGAGGCCAATTCTGGATCCACACATCCTTCCACAGTGGGGACATAGGTTTCCAGGCAGAAGTTGTTCACGGTGAGAGTTTGCCAAGCGTGCCTTCCTCTTAGCACGTTTCTCCCTTTCATCCTGAGTTCGAGCATTTTCAAAGCCCATGACACCTTTGGTAAAGGCTGTTCTTCAACTGGAGCGCTCGCTGCCCAATCAGCTGGGCAGTGGGGAGGGGCAAGGTAGGATCTCAGCAAATCGCTTGTTCGTCTTCTTCCCAGTCCCCAGCTGATCGGTACACACAAATGCCCTACTCTCAGATGTGCGGCAGGCTGAGGGGAGCAGGATGGTGATGGGAAAGATGGAAGGTACAAAGGGACAATCATCATCATGTGCCTTCCTCCCAACAGCTGAGGGATGCTGTCAGGAGTCCCAGTTTCCAACTTGATAACATAGCAAGCGTGGTTAACTAAAAAGGAAGATTTATTGCAAAAACGGAGTTCTCCAATTGGCTCTAACATGTCACCATTCTCATTAATCATGATGACCCTTCTGATAACTGCTTCCAGCGAGACCAGAAGCAACTGAACTTACATTTTGTACTTCTTTTCCTATCTTGGAGCCCTCCCATTCGCCGAGACCTCGGAGAGATGGGGTCAACTCCCTCCCCTTCCCCATTCGCTGAGAGGCTGTCTCTTAACTCTTTCCCACCTGTGTGTGCTTCCAGTGAGCTTTGACTGTGTTCTAGCTGGCTCCCTGCCATTGCCTTATCAGCCTGCATTCCAAGGGGCGGGGGACGATGCTCACCCTGCATGGCAGTTAACCCTCTCTGTTCCTGGCTGCTTCCTTCAATTGGCAGCAACCCTTCCCTGAGGGCTGGCTGCAAACCTTCCCTGGGGGTTGGCTCATTCATGACAGATGCACAAGTGCCACTGCAAAGTTCCTGGGATTTCAGGGAAGGAAGGGAGCTATGCAATCTGTTTGAGGCTGCATATGCCCTTTGGGCAGAGCATTTTCTGTGGACTTTTTCTCCTCTGTGCCTGCCTGCCTCTGCTCCCAGGCCCTCCCCAGATTGCCAAAATGTATTTCATTTCCATAGTTTGTAATCCCACCTCAAATTTTTAAAAAGTGAGATTGTTGCAGGCAATATCTGTTGAAAGTACAGAAATTAGTTGTTTAAGGATGTCAGCTTATTAAAGTACACTTAGTGATTAACGAGCTGTCAGTTGAAGGGTAGCGTACAAATTTAACAAATAATAATTTTCATATGAGCAGAACTTCAGTATACTTTGTTGAAATATTTAATTAGTGAAGGCTCCTGCTCATTGATAGGAGGGAAGCTAATCTGTATGTATTATATGACTTCATTTTTCCACATAACAAAGTAAAATATATATGTGTTTTTATTACAGTGTAATAAATAATAACCATCATTTGCCCTAATGATCACAATCCAGAACTTCCCTGATGTGTTGAGGTACCAGGCATCTAGTTCTACCTTCTTTGAGTAAAATTTATGTTGATGGAGGGAATGTAACATACATGTCTGGCTTTCGATCTTGGGCAAAAAGCTCTACTTGGGTTCGCAAAATGGTGGAGAGATGGGAACTGGGATGTATCGATCGGAGAAGAATAACCACCACATCCATCAGAGTACAAAGCAATCAAGTCCAATCTGTTTTCCCTTGATCAATCCAAACAAGATGGACCAATCCTTGGAGCACTACAAAGAACAAGAACATCCAACAACATGCTTCCATCACTCCCTCATTATTTCAAGCCAGGCCCTCTTCTGTGGTCCCTGCCCCAGGGGATTATTTTGTCCTGTTTGGCCCAAACAACCTTGGCAAGCCAAACAGGGAAGCTTGGTTGGCCTTGACCCATTATGAGACTGTATTAGAAGTGCCGTTGTTCGGCTTCCGGTTCCAGTCTGCCTTAATGGAGGCAGCTTCCATGATAGTGGGAGATCGTTGGCGAAGGAAAAACAAGGATGACTGAGGGTAATTATGCTTGCAAGTTTCCCCCAGAGACAGGGGGGAATGGGCTTCATTCACAGTTCATCTCAGTACCTGGTTCTCGCTCTGGCATGGAATGTGGGAGGGGCTGAGTGCAAAAGCACTTTGCCTGCCAACCCCCCCCCTGCCATTCAGAAACAGGTTCTCCTGTTAATTAGAGCTTAATTTGGACTAAAGTACAGGCACATGCTAGAAGAGATGAGATCATAAACTGCGGAACAGAAACAGCTGCAAGGTTGTTAAGGTCTGAACTTGAGAGAAGACTTCATTCACTGTTAAAGACGGTGGAGGGGGGGAGAGGAGTCTACGGCTTCTTTATATAAATAGTAATAATAATAATAATTTATTATTTATACACCACCCATTTGGCTGGGTTTCCCCAGCCACTCTGTGCGACTTCCAACAAAAGATTAAAAATACATTAAAACATCAGTCATTAAAAACTTCCCTAAACAGAGCTGCCTTTAGATGTCTTCTAAAAGTCAGATAGTTGTTTATTTCCTTGACATCTGATGGGAGGGTGTTTCACAGGGCGGGCGCCACTACTGAGAAGGCCCTCTGCCTGCTTCCCTGTAATCTCACTTCTCGCAGTGGGGAAACCGCCAGAAGGCCCTTGGAGCTGGACCTCAGGCTGAACGATGGGGGTGGAGACGCCCCTTCAGGTATACTGTGCCAAGGCCATTTAGGTCTTTAAAGGTCAGCACCAACACTTTGAATTGTGCTCGGAAACGTACTGGGAGCCAATATAGGTCTTTCAAGACCAGCGTTATGTTGTCTCAGCCACTGCTCCCAGTCACCAATCTAGCTGCCGTATTCTGGAATACTTGTAGTTTCTGAGTCACCTTCAAAGGTAGCCCCACGTAGAGCACATTGCAGTAGTCCAAGCGGGAGATAACCAGAGCATGTACCACTCTGGCGAGACAGTCCACAGGCAGGTAGGGTCTCAGCCTGCATACCAGATGGAGCTGGTAGACAGCTGCCCTGGATACAGAATTGATCTGCGCCTCCATGGACAGCTGTGAGTCCAAAATGACTCGCAGGCTGCGTACCTGGTCCCTCAGGGGCACAGTTGCCCATTCAGGACCAGGGAGTCCCCCACACCCGCCCTGTCCCCCCAAAACAGTACTTCTGTCTTGTCAGGATTCATCCTCAATCTGTTATACGCCAACCATCCTCCAACCACCTCCATTCTCTACATTTATGATTCAGCAACCTTCGCTTGTATGTTAGTTCAAATTATATATGTACAAGTGAGGAGGGATGAAACTGGATTATAAATATAGAACATTAAATGGAACTGTGTGTGTAAAAAGGGGGGAAAGTGAGGGAGGCTCTATTTTGCAAAAGGTTTATGATGAAAACTTAGAGCAGACTCTTCCCTATCCTTTATTATTTATGGAGTGAACTGAATAATGCTAAAAGGACTTGGAATTTAACTGGAAGTATAACTGCTCATTTATCTTCTTATTGGTACATCCCAGTTCCCATCTCTCCACCATTTAGCCAACCCAAATAGAAAATCATCAAATCATCAATTCTAGCACGTGGGAGGCCACCTAAATTATATAATTTGGTATTTGAACAATTGGTATTAGCAATTGTATTATAATTTGGTATTGTTATAATGCATGAAAGTCATACTTCTTCTGATTTTGCAGTGCAGTTCTCCGAGCCAAAAAACAACAACAAAAAACCACACAGAAAAGAATTGTATATTGTGGGAAAGTGTGAATACAAATTATACATATGTGAAAGCAGCACTAAGAGCGCATTATTTTAAGGAAAATGTGCATGGAAGTGCACAGGAATACTAGCACACTTTTTTCCCCTCACACAACTTAATAGAGAAATTAGGCAAACTAGAAATTTGGAAAGAGGAGATACTGAAATAAGCCCTAAATTGACAGACTTCCCCTCCCCTGATCCTGCCCATCTCTCCAGACCTCAGGCAGCCTGTCTTTATTTTTTCCTTCTTCTGAAATGCTGCATATAACATTTATTCATTTAAACATAGATTTGTCTAATTTTTTTTAAGAAAGAGTGCAATTTTTTTGGTTGAAAAAGGGCCCTAGGGATGATTGCGAAGTGGTTTTCACTGAGTTCAGTCTGGGAGAATATGATTTGTCTGACAAGAACACTGTGCATGCATTTGCAGAACAGCTGTGTTTCCACTGAGCAAATAAAGCTTTGCTCCTGTGCAGCCCAAGCTTTTATGATGTATATTTAATGAAAAGACAAACACCTGTAGTAAAAAAAGAAAGGTGCACTTCCTGTTCAGCAACAGAAATGTCTGATGTCATCAGACCTGATATTTGGTTAGTATGAAACAAAGCACCCAGAAGAGCTTCATTGGCCGCCGTTCAGTTTAATACAGTATATTAATTGTGTTCATTTAGGCTATATTTTTAGCCTGATGTTCAATCGTATTGATTTCCAAAGCAGAACACAATTAAATTACAATAATACAAATGTAATCAATGCTTCCCCCCCTTAAAAAATATGTTTAGGGGCACTCTCATTTTTCTACTCATATTGAAATGTGGTCCCTCAATGAGGCCAAACTTAGATTCACAAAATGTTTAGGGGTATGTGTACCCCTGTGTCCCCCCCAGAAAAAAAGCACTGAATGTAATAATAAAACAATGCAACAGCAGAATGCCAAGATAAAATCAAAAGCCAACATTAAAAAATGGATCTTTGGTTAATGGTTCCACCTGCAGGGAACAACTTTAGCCACAGTTAGTTGAAATAAAGACCTATCTCTCAGCTTGAATAATAATAGCACACATGATTTTAAGCCTTAAAACTGGGCCCAGGGCTGTGATTAACCTGATTCTTCCTTAATTATCTAAAAAAGGGGATATCTCAATCTACCACTTCCCTTTATTTCTCCACATACCTTGACTACTAGCAGCCTCCACACAATCACATAAAATAGGCTGATTTGGTAGTCAGCACCGCTCAGTCACTGTTTACTTTTATAACTGGGGTTTGGCTACAGTTACCCATGTAGTCGTAATCTAACTGGACTACTACAATGTACTTTATGTGGGGATGTCCTTGAAGACAGTGCAGGCAGAAGTTTCAGCTAGTGTAAAATGCTGGTGGCCAGTGGGGGTTGCAGTGAACAAACTGTCTGCACTGACTCCCAGTCAGCTCTTGAGATTGATTCTGAGTCCTGGTTGCTCTGAGAAATGGCTGGAGTCCTGAATACCTTTGTCTCCTGCTATATATACTGTTATACGTTTGTGGGAGACAAGACTCCCCTAAAAATTTCAGGATTCAGTAAAGACTTAGAATTTAAGCAACCCCCTAAATCATGGGTAGGCAAACAGAGGCCCGGGGGCTGAATCCGGCCCAATCGCCTTCTAAATTTGGCCCGCAGATGGTCCGGGAATCATTGTGTTTTTACATGAGTAAAATGTGTCTTTTTATTTAAAATGCATCTCTGGGTTATTTGTGGGGCCTGCCTGGTGTTTTTACATGAGTAGAATGTGTGCTTTTATTTAAAATGCATCTCTGGGCTATTTGTGGGGCATAGGAATTCATTCATTCCCCCCCCCCAATTTAGTCCTGCCCCCCACAAGGTCTGAGGGACAGTGGGCTGGCCCCCTGCTGAAAAAGTTTGCTGACCCCTGCATCCTTAGGTCCAGTAGGGACAGGAGTTTAAACCACTTTTTCCATATCCAGGAAATTGCCTGGCAGAAATTACCTGGCAGAGGAGCCATCAGGAAGAACAGGGAAGGAAGTGCTAGTTTTGCAAGATGGAGAAAGGGGCTGGAACACCACGTGGGCTTGCTGAGACAAGTTTAATGAAGACACAGACAGCATGACTGATTTCTCTGTTGGCAGACCCAAGCCTGCTGCACCTATGCGAGAAGCAAAGGCCCCTCAGGGTGCAATGTTGGGATTCTCCATCTAGGCTCAAGTTATATATAAACCATGGGTCGGCAAACTAAGGTCCGCGGGCCAGATCAGGCCCAATTGCCTTCTAAATCCGGCCCACAGACAGTCTGGGAATCACTGCGTGGATCGCCAATGCGTGGATCGCCAGCGCTTGAGCTCTTTCCCTCTCCCTCCTTCTCCCTCACACGGCAGTGGTGGCGCCTCCTCCCTCCTCCTGGCTTCTCCCTGCCCTGCCTAGAGGAGGAAGGGGCTGGGCTTTGTTGGTGCCAGCCCCTCTCCGGAGCCCTTTCACGCGCCGCTCATCGTCCCTCGTTCATTTTTTTTCTTTTCAAAATATAGTCCGGCCCCTCACCAAGTCTGAAGGACAGTGAACCAGCCCCCTGCTGAAAAAGTTTGAGGACCCTTGAAATAAACCATCTATCATAAAGTCACCACAGCATCCGTTGTGCCTCATTTCCAAAGGAAACACAAACCCTAGGTAAGTGCCTAGACCCCTGGAATCTTGCACTGCTCAGAGATCAGGCTGGTGTGTAACAATACATTAATGTATGTCTGTGGCCTTGTCCTGAGTCATCTAATTTCCAGTGTTAAAGCAGTGCAATAACTGCAGGGTACTTCCGCCTGGCAATATCTAGGAGGCTTCCATTGACAGGTAGAGTGCTTTCTCTGATCACATATGTTTTACAGACTTTGGTTCCGTGCCCGCTGCTGCAAATGCCTTTATTGTTGCTGTCAGGGGTTTAGGTGCAGAGGCACGGGCAAGGGAGGAAACAGAGAGCGAAGGGGAGGAGACAGAGGAAAGGATGAGTGATGACGACGACCCGAGATCTCCCAGTCTTTCCAGTGAATCAGAGGATTCACAGAAAGGAGCACCAGTGGCCAGGGCAAGGGGGGAATCTAGAGAGGCACCCCAGGAAGATAGAGCCAGAGGAGACTCAGGGGGGAGCAGCTGGAAATCGGGACCAGCGTCACCGCCAGGAAGCAGGGAAGAGGAAAGGAGCCAGGGGGGAAGCGCTGGCAGCTCACCACAGGAGGGAGGGCAGGAGTCAGGAGTGGCCACACCTCCATCGGGGAGCGAAGAAACGGTTAAGAGGAAAGTGGAAGGTTGGGCGCGCGCGCCAAGTTCAAATGCAGAGGAAGGCGGCGCAGTGAGCAGCCCCGAAAGGGAACCAGGTCCTAAAGCCCGGCGCAAGGAGGCAGAAGGGTCCGGGTCAGCGTCAGAAGAATCCCGGAAGGAAGAAGCCCCGGGGGGTAGAGGGACCCAGAGGAGGACAGTCAGGAGGAAAAGGTGGAGCAAGGCTAGGATATTAAGTTGGTGCGCACGGGGCGGAGACTCAGACGGAGCCTCGCCGGTCTAGCTAGTAGACGTAGAGTTGCAGACAGCAGCGTGAGAATGGAAACTGTAATTCAATAAAGACTTTTACTTAATGACCGCTGGCTAGCGTGATCCTCTGTGAGCTAGGATCTTGAAGCAGCTCTGACAGTAGGCTCCGTCTCCACATTGTGGGCATCTGCAGCCTCGAGGAGGGGAGAGAAACAGGCGCCCACTAGCGAGCTCACGAACGGCAGGAGACATGACGGCTGAGCAGCAGATAGAGGACCTCAGAAAAGCAGTGGCACAACTGAACGCCGAGGTTCTCGCATCCAGGAAGAGAGAGGACGAGGCAGCTGCCGCCTGCAGGGATCTCCAAGTCAGGTTAGACGTACTGGCAAAGCAAACACCCCGGCAGGAGGGAATTGGGTTGGCGAGACGGACAGGCGGGCTACTCTCTCACTTCGATGGGAACCTGCAACAGTATCCCAACTTTAGAGCCGACGTACTGTGCGCACTGCAACTGTTGCATAAAGACTTTAGAGATGAACAGGAGAGAGTGGGGTTCATCATGTCCCATCTGCATGGGGAGGCGAAAGCATGGTTGCGCAATTTATGGAGAGATAACGATCCGGCGCTCCAGAATGCGGATGCCTTTATTAAAGCGATGGATGGGTGTTTCTTATCAAGTATTGACATTGATCTTGCACGGAAGGAGGTGCATGGGCTGAGACAAGGGAGGGCCAGCGTCAGACAGTATCATGCCCGCTTTTTCGCCTTGGTCAGCGCCCTGGAATGGGACAGAGATTCGGCTCCTGTAAGAGACCTCTTTTGGGAGGGACTGCACAACTCGATTAAAGATGAGATAGCGAGGGGGGAGAGACCCCGAACCACCCAGGAGGTCGTTCAGAGGGCTCTGGCAGTGGGGGTGAGGCTGGAAGGACGTCCGTGGAGCAAGGACGAAGGACGTGGAGGGCGCGAACCAGCCGGGGGCCCCTCCTTCTTTCCCAGAGAAGCAGCGCGGGCGCAATCCACGCCTCCGCCAGGAGGAGGAGCCGAACCTATGGAGGTTGGAGGTGCAAGGGCTCAGTCAGCAACCAGAGCCCTAGCACCGGCAGCAGTGAAGGCGAAGCCTCCTAGAGGGACCAGGAAGTGTTACGTCTGTGAGCAGCCAGGGCATATGGCGAAAGAGTGTCCCCAGAGGCCCCACAAGCTTACTGCAGCCTCAGCAATGGTGACTGCAGCAACGCAGCAGGGAGGACCACAGCAGGGAAACGGCGATGTCTGGCTGGAGGAAGAGGCCCTGGGGCCCAGCCAGACGTGTTAGTGACGCAGTCCCCAGAAATTTTACAGCCAGTGAACCCTCTCCCGCCCAAACCAGTAGTGAGGCTCACAGCATCTCTCCAGCTGCCAAATGGAATCACCATGGACGTGCCAATCACCATCGACTCCGGCAGCAACGCGGACTTTATAGGGCAGGAATTTGTCGACAGGCACGCTGTGCAGTTGCTGCCGGCCACACTGCCCCTGCAGGTTGTCACGGTGGATGGCAGGGAGCTGCTAGGGGGGCAAGTGGTGAAGCAGACGCCACCAATGGTGATGCGACTTGGGAATCACAGGGAAGTCATCAGCTTCAACGTCACTCAACTGTCTGACACGCCCATTGTATTGGGCATGAGTTGGCTGGACAAGCACAGCCCAACGATGGCTTGGTTCCAGAGGCAGCTGGTCTTCGGCTCTTCCTTTTGTGCTGAACACTGCATCGTACCCAGGCAGGAAGGAGAGGAAGAGGAGTCACAGCTGCTGCTAGGCACGCTGCAAGCGATTCCCCACAAGTACGCAGAATTTCTGGAAGTTTTCTGCGAGAAGGAGGCGGACAGGCTACCCCCTCACAGACCATATGACTGCAAAATTGACCTGCTGCCGGGGGCGGCGCTGCCTAAAGGGAAGCTGTATTCCATGTCTGAGGACGAACTGCAGGAACTCAAAGACTTCATCGATCATAATTTGGAGCGCGGTTTCATCCGGGAGTCTAAGGCAGCGGGGGGCAGTCCTGTATTCTTTGTTAAGAAGCGAGACACGCCCCAAAAAAGACTCGTAGTGGATTACAGGATTTTGAACAGTGTGACCAAGCCGTCGGACTTCCCCATGCCCCGCATCGACGACCTCCTGGCGAAGGTACGGAAGGGAAAGGTGTTCACCAAGTTGGACCTGCGGGGGGCGTACAACCTCATTCGCATGCGGGAGGGTGATGAGTGGAAGACAGCCATGTTCACGCCACTGGGTACCTACGAATACAGAGTTATGCCTTTTGGACTGCAAAATGGCGCTCACGTTTTTCAAGCATTTATGCATCACGTGTTGGCGGGACTTCTCTACAAGACGTGCGTCTGTTTCTTGGATGACATCCTGATCTTTTCGGAGTCGCAGCAAGAACATGACAAGCACGTCAAGGAAGTGCTGGGCAGGCTAAAGCAACACAGGCTCTACGCCAAGCTGGAGAAGTGCCAATTTGACGTGCCGGAGGTGGATTTTCTGGGCTACAAGCTGTCTGACAAGGGGCTCGCCATGGACAGCGCCAAGGTTCGAGCAGTGTTGGATTGGAAGAGCCCACGCAACCGGAAGGAGGTCCAACGGTTTGTCGGCTTTGCGAACTTCTATCGCAAGTTTATCAAGGGCTTCGCGATGCAGACGGCGGCCATCACTGACACCCTTAGCTCCAAGAAGAAGAAGTTCATCTGGACAGAGCAGGCGGAGCAGTCCTTTCAGGCCCTCAAGCGTCTCTTCGCGTCGGAAGAGCAGTTGCTTCATGTCAACCCCAGCATGCCGATGAGGGTGGAGACAGACGCTTCGGACAGAGCAGTGGGGGCGGTCCTGCTGCAGAAGGACCCGCAGGGCGTGTGGCGGCCGGGAGCGTTTTACTCCAGGAAGCTCAGCAAGTCCGAGCAGAACTACACCATATGGGACAGGGAGTTGCTGGCCATTCATGCAGCGTTCAAGGCGTGGAGGCACCTTCTGATCGGCGCCAAGCACACGGTGCAGGTTTGCACGGACCACAAGAATCTGGAACACTGGCGCACGGCACAGTTCCTGAACCAGAGGCAGATACGTTGGGCTGAGTTCTTTGCGGACTTCGACTTCCGAATAGAGTATGTCCCGGGGGACACCAACATCATGGCAGACGCTCTCTCCCGCAAGCCACAGTATCTGGAGGACGCAACACCAGCGGCCGCCATGCACATCTTTGCACCGACAGTGTGGGCGTGCGCCGCGGCGACCGTGGACCTAGAGGCGGTGCGGCGAGCGTTGCAGGGGGACTCCTTCGCACAAACGAAGATGGCAGAGGTGCGAGGGGGCAAGGCAGCGGCCGACGGTTTCCAGCTAAGAGATGGATTGCTCATCCGTAAAGGGGCCGTCTACGTGCCGGGTGACGAACTTCGAGCCAAGGTGCTACAGCAGCTGCACGACGCACCCACGGCCGGGCACTTTGGCAAGGAGAAGACGGTGGAATTAGTAGCCAGGGATTTCTGGTGGCCTGGAATGAGAGGGGAGGTCGCAGACTACGTGGCGAGGTGTGACACCTGCCAGAGGGCAAAGCCGGTGCACAAACCGCCGGCTGGACTGTTGGAGCCGCTGCAAACTCCGGTCGAACCTTGGGAAAGGGTGGCTCTGGACTTTGTCACGGATCTGCCCAGCTCAAGGGGCAAGACGGCAGTGTTGGTGGTTGTGGACCTGTTCTCCAAGATGGCGCATTTCATTCCGTGTGCTAAGGTGGCCACGGCAGAGCAAACCGCCAAACTGTTCATAGACCACGTGTTCAAGGTTCACGGTCTGCCACGGTCTATTCTGTCCGACCGCGGGCGGCAGTTCATCTCGAACTTCTGGCAGAAGCTGATGGGCTTCCTAAACGTCAAGATCAATCTGGCGTCGGCGAGACACCCGCAGACCAACGGGCAAGCGGAGCGAGCCAATGCCATCATGCAGCAGTACCTGAGATGTTATGCGAACCAACAGCCTGCGACGTGGGTGGATTACCTGCCGCTTGCAGAGTTTGCCTACAACAACACGAAGCACGTATCCACGGGCGTCACGCCGTTCTTCGCCAACAACGGGCGGCACCCTAGAACCTTCCCGGGACTGGAATGCAGGGGAGAAGGGGAGCCGCAGTCAGCAGATGCGTTCGCGTCGGAGCTGCAGGAAGTCCACGATCAGCTGCGGCGCCACCTGGAGCTGGCTAAACACGCATACAAGGTACAAGCGGACAAACACAGAAGGGTTGGCGAAGAGCTCCACGTGGGAGACTGGGTCTGGTTAGCAGCCCACGCAGTGCCGGCCAGGTCGTTGGCCAAGAAGAAACTAGGGCATAAACAACTGGGGCCCTACCAAGTCGAAGAGCAGGTCAACCCGGTGGCTTTCAGGCTGGCGCTTCCGGAGGGTTCCAGAATGCATCCGGTGTTCCACAGATCGGTGCTCACTCCCTACAAGGCACCGCACAGGTTCCAGGAACCCGGAACGGCGCCGAGTCCGCTCAGAGAAGGAACGGGGCACGCGGGAGTGGCACAGGAGGAGCGCATCAACGAAGTCACGGAGATTTTGGACTCCAGATGGGGGGAAGAGGGAGTAGAATACTTTCTCGCCAGGGAGGGCACCCCGGCCAGTGCGAACAGCTGGGTGCCGGGCTACGCTTTAGACGAACCTCTGCTCAAAGACGAGTTTCATGCTCTCTTCCCACATAGACCTATGCCAGCGGACTTTTTCGACGACTGGCTTTTCACGCCCACGCTTTCGGACAGCACGTTCAGGGGGTTCGACTCGGACGAGGAACCGACACGAGACGTCCGTTCCCCGGAGGGGTCACCCTCGGGATCTGTCTCAGAACCCTCGTATTGGTGGGACGATAGGCCGGAGGAGCAGTTCCGCAGGAAGTGGCTGGACTGTTCTGGCCGAGCAACGCCGCCTGGAGGAAGTGCGGGAGAGACGGACATGGACATTTTCGGGGACGACCCTGGTTTCGAGCACGGCGGCACAGAGATGGAAGAGGAGGTGACTGTCGTCAACGAGAGCAGGGAGGAAGACCCGGAAGAGTTCCGATGGAGGCCTGCCACGGGAAGCGACCGATATCCGACGTTCGTCCCTTTGCAACAGCAGCCCCCAGCTCCAGCACCGGAAGGAGGGGAGGGGGGACTGGGGGGCTTCGAGGGGGGGATGGATGTCAGGGGTTTAGGTGCAGAGGCACGGGCAAGGGAGGAAACAGAGAGCGAAGGGGAGGAGACAGAGGAAAGGATGAGTGATGACGACGACCCGAGATCTCCCAGTCTTTCCAGTGAATCAGAGGATTCACAGAAAGGAGCACCAGTGGCCAGGGCAAGGGGGGAATCTAGAGAGGCACCCCAGGAAGATAGAGCCAGAGGAGACTCAGGGGGGAGCAGCTGGAAATCGGGACCAGCGTCACCGCCAGGAAGCAGGGAAGAGGAAAGGAGCCAGGGGGGAAGCGCTGGCAGCTCACCACAGGAGGGAGGGCAGGAGTCAGGAGTGGCCACACCTCCATCGGGGAGCGAAGAAACGGTTAAGAGGAAAGTGGAAGGTTGGGCGCGCGCGCCAAGTTCAAATGCAGAGGAAGGCGGCGCAGTGAGCAGCCCCGAAAGGGAACCAGGTCCTAAAGCCCGGCGCAAGGAGGCAGAAGGGTCCGGGTCAGCGTCAGAAGAATCCCGGAAGGAAGAAGCCCCGGGGGGTAGAGGGACCCAGAGGAGGACAGTCAGGAGGAAAAGGTGGAGCAAGGCTAGGATATTAAGTTGGTGCGCACGGGGCGGAGACTCAGACGGAGCCTCGCCGGTCTAGCTAGTAGACGTAGAGTTGCAGACAGCAGCGTGAGAATGGAAACTGTAATTCAATAAAGACTTTTACTTAATGACCGCTGGCTAGCGTGATCCTCTGTGAGCTAGGATCTTGAAGCAGCTCTGACAGTTGCTATTATTAGTTGATTGGTTATTCATTATGCTATATTTTTAGCTTTAAAGTTTAATGAGCTATTATTCATATCTGCAGCTCATTTTTAAAGGAAGTTTTAATGTAGAAAGGTGGCTGATCCATAATTCAGTCAATAAATATAAAGCGTCCTTTAGTCAACCCAACCAGCCTGTGTGTCTCCAGACCTTACACAACCACTTTGTTAATGTGGAGTTATGAACATTAGCTGCCTTTGGAGTGATTTGGAGCAGTGTGTTGTTCTTGGCATGGCGAGACCTTCAGTACATTCCTAGATCAAGGTCATCTGACTCAGCCTGGAGTGTTTTTTAAAAGGGTTTCCAAAACATGATATGTGGCCTTGACACTGTAGAATTCGCATAACAAAACCCAATGAGAAAGTCACCCTGTGTTTTACTCATTTCAGCTCTTGATTAACAAAAATACAATTATGACTGAAGATGATTAACTCTAAAAATCCATGTTTGGCACAAAGATATTTGAATGTGTGCAGGTTGTAGCACTAATGGAACAACATCCCCTATTTTCAAAGCTCCTTAGTCCCTGTTTGGAAATTGCACGGAAGAGTAGGAGGCACTCAGCCCTGCTTCTCCACCGAGCCCTTTAAGTGATGTGTGGTTTGGGCCCTCCACCCAAAACAAATAGGGGAGGGGACTGCATTAATTAAGCAAATCCTTCACAGCGCCTGATTGGCCAGATGGGGTTTTTGACCTGCCACTTAAGGTCCAATGACAGGGATGGCAAACTTGTGACCTTCCAGATGTTGTTAGATTGCATCTCCCATGAGTCCTGGTCAACGTGGCCAATGATCAGGCATTATGCAAGTGGTAGAAACATCTGGTGAGCTGCAGGTTCCCAGTCCCTGCCCTACAAATATTGTAAGCATCTATCCTTAATTATGCAAATGAAAAGTTTCCAGAAGCTGGACAACATGGATATCTTGCAAAAAGTCAGTAAATAATGTCAAATGGTGCTCATTAGATCAGCTTCATCTGAAGGTGAAGGCATATACAGTGGTACCTTGGGTTAAGAACTTAATTCATTCCGGAGGTCCGTTCTTAACCTGAAATTGTTCTTAACCTGAAGCACCACTTTAGCAAATGGGGCCTCTTGCTGCCACCGTGCCGCCAGAGCACGATTTCTGTTCTCATCCTGAAGCAAAGTTCTTAACCTGAAGCACTATTTCTTGGTTAGCGGAGTCTGTAACCTGAAGCGGATATAACCTGAAGCGGATGTAACCCGAGGTACCACTGTACTCGCTGTGGACCCCACTTTGGGATGTAATGATTCTAGGTGTTCATTCCACACAAAATGAATGTGCAGGTAGGGGGCATAACACTGGTAGCCTCTTCCCCATGTATTAGAACGTCTCAAGAGAGCTTCTTCAGCATTCTTCAGGACAGGTTGCCTGGGGTGAGGAGAGGGCTTATCTACACTTACCTTTTGCCTTGCTTTTTCCAGGCTCTGTGTCCAAGTGCTCTTTCTTTCTTTCTTTCTTTCTTTCTTTCTTTCTTTCTTTTTGCTCCATAGCTTTCCCCGTGAAAACCTGCTCTTTAAAGCTGAAGCACAACAAATAGCAATTTGGGTTTTCTGCAGATTGCCATTTTCTCCAATTCAGCTTTAAAGAGTGGGTTTTCACAAGCAATGCTATAGGGCAAAAACCAAAAAGAAACAAAGCCAGCACTTGGACACAGAGGTTTAAAGTGCAGACCTTTGCCTTACAAAAGGTAAGTGTGGATAATTTCTAACTGATGGAATGATTGTTTGATCTGCTTATTTGTCAGTCTTTTGCATTCTGGAGCGATCGCCTCATTGGAGAAAAGGCCATGTGACTCTTTTAAAAATGTCTGTAGGCACCCTTAGTTTGTCTCTGACAGCAGAGGGCCGACTTTCGCAGCAAAGCCTTTTTCAAAAACCACAAGAGCTCTTCAGCTCACAAAATCTGGAGTCTGTAGGCACAGTTTAACAGCGGCTAGCTTAACAACATTCCCCAAATGAGCACTTGCTTGCCCTTTCTATTACCTGTGGGCCATCATCGGTAACATTGTGCACCAACACCTCACATGATTCCTTCCTGAGTGTTGATCCTGGCTGGTTGACAATCAATTTACTGTGCTTATGAATAGTGAATATGTCTTTTATCTTCTCTCTCTCTCTCTCTCTCACTCACACACACACACACAGAGAGAGAGAGAGAGAGGGAGGGAGGGAGGGAGGGAGGGAGAGGGGTGTGTGGGGAGAGATAGACTTAAAACTTGTTTGGCTACTTAGTAGAAATCCTGTATTTGAGCTGACGAGAAGTTTCTAGCACAGTGTTTCCCAACCACTGTTCCGCGGCACACTAGTGTGCCGCGAGATGTTGCCTGGAGGGAGGCGGGCGAGTCGGGCGGCGAGAGGCGGGGTGGCGGCGGCGAGGAGAGGCCGCCCAGCGCGGGGCTCTCGCCGTCTGCCTGCCTGGCTGCCTGCGAGCTCGGCGGGCAGCGCCTCCGTCCGCAGCGCCCGCCTCGCGGCTCTCATTCCCTGCCCCTGCCAAAGCTCACCCAGCCAAGCCGCGCTCTCCTTCCTGCCTCGCTTTGCTGCCTCCTCCCCCCCCCCACCCCCAAAGCTTGGAGGTTCCCCAGCAAGGGGGAGGGAAAAAATTGAAACTTACACTTTCGTGCATCCCTCCCTGCGTGACGCTGCGCGCTGACGTCACGGGGCTGTAATGGTGGTGTGCCTCGAGATTTTTTTCATCAAACAAGTGTGCCTTTGCCCAAAAAAGGTTGGGAAACACTGTTCTAGCAGACATTCTCATACACGTAATAAGCTGATTTGAAACTCCTGTCACTGCTGTGAGCCCAGACAGTCTTCCTTTGTTTTCTGGAGGGAGGTGAAAGCAGAAGCAATTACCCAGGAGGGACATATACAGCTTATCAGATCAGAGGGGATGAAGGAATTGTGCACACAGTTGAAAAACAGGGTCCTCAGTCACGTAGGGTTTGGCTCTCTGCTACATAAATTCATGGGGAAACCTATACCAAACCAGCTTTATGGGTAACAAACTTGCAGGGTTAGATCTTTTAAACTTCTGAAGAACACCAAGAAAGAAAAGGAGGAATCCTAAATGCCCGTCTTCTTGACAGGGTTCCTTACGGAGATTGACAATTGGCAGTGAAATATTGCAGGGCTGAAGCTGTCCATCAGCACTTGCCACATGTCTGTTTCCTCTTTGGCTCCTTCCTGGGTCTGACTGCTTTGCCCAGGAAGAGGACTGTGATGATAAACCTACAGAAATTGTATTTGAAACCATTTTTTAGTAGCATTTGATCTGCCCTGCTTTAGAAATGTGGCTTCCTCGGTTACCTTCTCCACCCCCAGTGGATCTAGGAAGCCCACCTTTTGTGTGACCATCCTCACACCAAGGCCCTTTAGCAGTGCAGGCTGGTCTGATAGAGCCAATGGGGCACTGCCTCTCCTCCAGTCCCCACCTGCCTGCCCTCTTCCTTACCATGGGGTGGTACGGCCCATTAGCTTTCTTCGCATTTGTCTTCAGTGTTGTCCTTGTAGAAGTCAGCAGGAAGAAGGATGCAGAAGCAATGAACATTACAGTTGTACCTCGGGTTAAGAACTTAATGCGTTCTGGAAGTCCGTTCTTAACCTGAAACTGTTCTTAACCTGAAGCACCACTTTAGCTAATGGGGCCTCCCGCTGCCGCTGCGCCGCTGGAGCACGATTTCGGTTCTCATCCTGAAGCAAAGTTCTTAACCCGAGGTAACATTTCTGGGTTAACAGAGTCTGTAACCTGAAGCGGATATAACCTGAAGCATCTGTAACCCGAGGTACCACTGTATTTGGCTCTGACACTTCCTACTCTCTTTCTCCCTGTATTCTACCCCTCAGTTCCCAATAGGCACCAGCCCTCATGCAGTGGGTGAAGTTTCTGTCTCCATATAGTTCACAGAATCCCTTGCTGCCCCATACAGCTTAGGGCTAGACCAGGAGTAGGCAACCTAAGGCCCGGGGGCCAGATGCGGCCCAGTCGCCTTCTAAATCCAGCCCGTGGACACTCCTGAAATCAGTGTGTTTTTACATGAGTAGAACGTGTCCTTTTTAAAAAAATGCACCTCTGTGTTATTTGTGGGGCCTGCCTGGTGTTTTTACATGAGTAGAATGTGTGCTTTTATTTAAAATGCATCTCTGGGCTATTTGTGGGGCATAGGAAGGTCGGCGGTTTGAATCCCCGCGACGGGGTGAGCTCCCGTTGCTCGGTCCCTGCTCCTGCCAACCTAGCAGTTCGAAAGCACGTCAAAGTGCAAGTAGATAAATAGGTACCGCTCCGGCGGGAAGGTAAACGGCGTTTCCGTGCGCTGCTCTGGTTTGCCAGAAGCGGCTTAGTCATGCTGGCCACATAACCCGGAAGCTGTATGTCGGCTCCCTCGGCCAATAAAGCGAGATGAGCGCCACAACCCCAGAGTCGGCTACGACGACTGGACCTAATGGTCAGGGGTCCCTTTACCTTTATGTTCCTTGGAAAAGGAATGCCTCTATAGCAAGCCAGCACTGAGAAATCAGCAGGTCTTGGAGATGTCTCCTGCATACATTCAATTTTGAAGGATGCAGAGGAACAAGGAGCACAAGGTCAAACTGCCTCCCTCCCACCTGCCCTGCCAATATCTTGTCAGTTTGCATTCGTTAGTGCAGAAAGTTCCTTGATCTGGTGTGTAGAGATCTTTCCTATTCTACTTAATTCTTCTGGAAGCTTCTCTGTGCGAAAGAAACAAGCAGAAGGTTCATGATGTTAGGGTTATTCCTTCAGATGAACTGAATACAGCTGGCTTAAACTGGTTCTCGTACCTCTTTCCGTCAAGGAGCCTGGGTTTCACTTTCTCTTTCTACCTCTTTTCCTTCTGGTGTGGTGTTCTGCACATAGTGTCAATGTTTAGTCGTATTATGATTGATTGTAAGTGTAAATCAAGTCTGCTGCAACTGGATTTCTTATGGACAGTGCCAATCCTGGATGTATTGGATTTGTGACCATTGTGCTCACTTGCCTTCAGTAGTAGTAAAGCTCTGCTGGATGAAATACAATTGCCTCTGGTCTATTTTGGGGGGAATCTTGCAATGTGTTTAAGTTTTTACTCTGCTAACTATACATTGGAATCTACTCTGGATCAATAGTGAGTAGAATGTCAGTGACATGTCTTATTCCTTGTGTGTACCCACAGGTGAGGATAAAAACAGGTTTGTTTGTCTTTTATCCAAGCAGCAATTAAAATGAGGCAATTAAAATGTTAAAAGTTAAATAAACCTTGTGGAGGGAGGAGTGTTAAGGTATATTGAATTGTACATATGGTTGATTTGAATATGTTATTATTGATTATGGATACCCAATATTTTCACTGTTTGTTTTCACTGTTTGTGTTTTGGTTGTTGGTAAAATCAATCAACCAATCATCCATTCCACTATGAACCACCCTGAAAGGAACAGGTCCCTCCAACTAGATTAATGAATAGAAAAATAATGGTGGTAATTTCTTGTCTGAGGATATGCAACATAAAGAGGAAAAAAGGGAAGGGTCTAAAGGGAACAGATGAAGGAAAATATGTAGAATATGCATGTACGTATTGAAATTCTGGGAAAAATAAAATAAAATAAAAGGAACAGGCCCCTCCATCACCCCACTGTGACAGCCCTTCGAGTTGTACTTCTCCCTCCCTTAAAAGCTCAGGGAATGAAGATACCCGTCATCAAACTGCCACTGGGTTTATTTTATTAAATAGCGGAGAAGTTGGCAAAAGGCTGGAGTTGGCAAAAAGAGAACTGGCCTCCCAATCTCTTCAGCGATACAGGCAGGATTGGCTGGCAATGTATGTAAACGGTTGGAATTTGGCTGGAGACTTGAAAAGAAGTTGGGGGAAGTTCTCCACTGTTCAGAAGGGGGGTCAGCGTCACACGGGATGCAAAGATAGGTTGTATACTGGAGGGAGGGCGTATGTGTGTGTCTCAGAGAGAGAGAGAGAGAGAAGGGCAGAGAGAACAGGCAATCATGCTCCTCTGTTAGAAAATGCCAATCATGCTATGGGGTGTGGGGGTGGGCAGAGGGGGACTGGGCAGCTGGCACATGCTGTCAGAGGCAAAACAGGTACAGCCAGAGGCAAACAGGGCAGATCAGCCAACCAGAGGTCAGGTGAAGAGGTGCACAGCTGCTGAGCCTTCCTCTCTATGTACGACAATGAATTGCTACAGGGTCCAAGGGGTGGGCACAGTCCTTTCTAGCAAGAGCAACTGCTGGCCTGTGCAGGTGGGGTCTCATTCAGGGCAGTGTTCTTGTGGTTGTTGCTGGCCATGCCAGGGCTGGTGTCCAGGCTCTCGTTCATCTTCTCGCAGATTATGTCCACCAAGCGCTCAAAGACTTGCTTGACGTTGATGTTGTCCTTCGCGCTGGCCTCAAAGAATTCAAAACCTGCAGTGGGGGGAAAAGCATTTTGTAAAAAAGAAGAAGAGGGGGTCAGAGGAGCAAAGAAAATAAGAGCCCAGCGGGATCAGGCCCATGGCCCATTTAATCGGGCATCCTGTTCTCACAGTGGCCAACCAAATTGCCTGCGGGAAACCCAAAGGCAGGACCTGCGAGCAACTCTTCCTGCCTGCAGTTTCCAACAACTGGTTTTCAGAAGTATGGCTAGTAGCCTTAGCCACTGGCAGAGGAAGGGGGTGGGTGGGGCATGGGTGTCATCCCTGGGGGGGGGGGGCTGTTAGAATTCCTGCTCCATGATTGCAGTCATGGGATTCTTGTCTTTCACATGACGGTGTATGTTTTGACTCCACAGAGTGGGAAGTTACGGAGACAGGATGTTTGAGTTACTGTGTTCCGTGAAGTGGGACTATTGTCCTTTGTTCATTTTCTCTTTGCTGTCTGATGCTAGAGAGAGAGGGAGCCATGTTGCAGTGCTCCATGTGTGTTTATATGTAAATAAAGTAGATTAGCCAAAATGCTGAGTTGCTGAGGTCTGTTATGCGAACTGCGAAGACTCTGCGGATCCCTAAGTGTGCTCCCAAACGATCGACCAGGAGGGAGGGAGCATGCCAGTCGGGCATGTGTCTCTGCCAGGGTCCTACTCGAGTGTAGGCTGAACTCCTGACAGGGACATCACTGCTCTGCCCCCCAGGACGCTCGCCCCACTTCCGCAGGCAGCTAGCCCCGCCCCTGGTGAACAGCATTCGCGCCGCTCTGGGTACCAGAGCAGCTAGCTCTGTGTCTGGCCTTAGCTTCCATGAATTTGCCTAACCATCTCTTTAAGCTGTTCCAAGTTGTTGGCCATCCCTGCATCCTGTGCGAGTGGTTCACTATGTGCTGCGTGACGAAATGATTTGAGAGGTGGGGTGTTGAGGGAGGGGTCCAATCAAATCTGGAGCTGTGTAGATAGGAGAGAGGTCAGGACACACCTAGCTCATCCGCCAGCCTCTTGCCGTCCTCAGTGGGTATCACTCGGTCATCCTCCAGGTCACACTTGTTCCCGACTAGAATCACTTGCGCATTGTCCCATGAGTAAGTCTTGATCTGAGTTGCCCTGCGAGAGGGACAGAGAAGGCATTTAGGAGAAAGGGACTTTTTGATCTTGTAATTCTTTTTTTGTCAAACGCTTTGAGTTTGTTTCTTTACGGTCAAGTGGTATCTAAATAAATATAATAAGACTAATAATACTAATACTAATACTACTAATAATAATTTATTTATGGCTGGTTTCCCCAGCCACTCTGAATTTTGTGAAATAAATACAGTGGTACCACGGGTTACATATGCTTCAGGTTACACACTCCGCTAACCCAGAAATAGTACCTCGGGTTAAGAACTTTGCTTCAGGATGAGAACAGAAACCGTGCAGCGGCAGCGTGGCGGCAGCAAGAGGCCGCATTAGCTAAAGTGATGCTTCAGGTTAAGAACAGTTTCAGGTTAAGAACGGACCTCTGGAACGAATTAAGTACTTAACCTGAGGTACCACTGTAAATGAATCCATCCAACTCTAAAATCACACAGCAGCACCGCTGCCCTTCACTACATCAATCTTGTGCAAAACAATAGTGATTTGGGCTAAAAAGAATGGGATTCCAGTTTCAGTGCCTACAGCAGGGATGGGGAATCTGCAGTCCTCCAGATATTGTTTGTTTCCTGTTCCCATCAGGCCCAGCCAGCACAGATTCCCCATCCTTGGCCTATAGAAACCACAGAACTGAGAGTTGTATGAGTATGGACGAGATCAGAATGAGCCATCAGCATGTACACAGAATGCTCTCAGCTTTCCTGATCCCTGCTTCCAGCCACCCACACTGCTCTTGCCAAGTCACACAATCCCTGACCACAGGGATCATGGAAGAAGCATGACTAGCTTCTTGCTGTGGCCACTGACTCAAGGGCAGAGGCTATTTGGTCTCCCCTACAAGAAGCTTCCTGTGTTCCAGGAATAATCTCCGTAAACAAAGGTTAAATGGGTTAAAATAGATACATTTACATAGATGTGTATTATTATTTTATTATGAATACGTTGATAAGTTTAGGTAATAGGGTTTATTAGAGTGAAAAGATGTTGAGAAGGATGGGAAGTCAAATTTATGTACTAAATTTATATTAGGAAGACATATATACAGTGGTACCTCGGGTTAAGTACTTAATTTGTTCCAGAGGTCCATTCTTAACCTGAAACTGTTCTTAACCTGAAGCACCACTTTAGCTAATGGGGCCTCCTGCTGCTGCCGTGGCGCCGCCGGAGCACAATTTCTGTTCTCATCCTGAAGCAAAGTTCTTAACCCGAGGTACTATTTCTGAGTTAGCGGAGTCTGTAACCTGAAGCGGCGTATGTAACCTGAAGCATATGTAACCCGAGGTACCACTGTATATTTGTTGGGATTTTTATTTTGATAAGTTTGATTTACAGATTATAAAATGTCTTTGACATACGGATGCAATTACGGTTAATAAAGCATAAAAAAAGGAAATAATGCAAAAGAAGCTTCCAGGTAGCATATTGCATTGTCAAATGCGCCAACCAAAGAAGGCTAAATGAACTCTTCAGCATGTGGAATGTAGACAGACACATCATTTGCCACACACTATTTGTTTAAGAACGAATGGGGATAAACAGGCAAGAGCGCATGTGGTTTCTCTGTTTGGAAATGTAACAGGGGTGTTTAGCTATCCTGGTCTGGTGCAACAAACACAGCCAAGAGCCTTGTGGAACAGTAAGGGCTAACAGGCTTATTGTGGTTTCGAGCTTTCAGGGACCAGAGTCTTCTTTATCGGTTCTGAGCGTCATATGTACAGACACCACTCTTGAATGCTTTGAAAGATACAATAATTATTCAGGGGGATAAACTCCAGATGTTTCTCAAGGCAGACCTCAGACGTGAAACCGAGATGGGCTTGCAGCTAAGCAGCTGATGCCTGAAAGATCTCTGTCAACGCAACAAAACCTGAGCAGGCTTGCAACTCCTCCCGGGTGTGTCTGTGCAAGAGCTTTTGGGGCTTTAGTTATCAAGCCAGAAGTGAGAGTAGCAGTGAGTGATTGCGGGATGCTGCAACTTTTAACCCGCAGTCCAACCCAACAAGTCTCTTAGTCGGCTTGGAGGATTAGCCGGGATCTGCAGAGGGGATGGCTCTGGTGCCGTGGGGATTTCATGCAGTTCGAGCTGCGGAGAAATCCCCACGCAGACCTGCCCCAGCAGCCTCTAAAAAGCACTGCCTGCAACTCATTTCCCTCGCATTTACAGGACTGCCTCTCCTGGTCTGCCCTGCAGAGGAACTTAAGGTCCATGAATAACCATAGTTTAGAGGTCCCAGGCCCTAAGGAAGTCTCCTCCACCAGGCCAGGGCCTTTTCAGTGATGGCTCCGACCTGGTGGAATGCTCTGTCCCATGAGACTAGGTCCCTTCAGGATTTAACCTCCTTCCGTCAGGCCTGTAAGACAGAGCTATTCCGCCTGGTCTTTAATTTGAATTCAGCCTGATCTTTTATTTCCCTTTTCTTCCCTCCCCCTCCCCTTTTATGAAGATTACCCGCTCTGAGACCCCACAGCTAATTCTCCCCTGGCCTCCTTGCTGGCCCAAGTAGGACCAATTCAGCCAACTAGCCCTGGGGATTATCTAATGCTTATTTCCCCTAAATAGATTTTTGAATTTTATTGTTACAGTGGTGCCCCGCAAGACGAATGCCTCGCAAGACGGAAAACTCGCTAGACGAAAGAGTGCTTCGCAAAATGAATCTCCTATGGGCTTGCTTCACAAGACGACAATGTCTTGCGAGTTCCTGCTGGGGTTTTTTCCTCCCCCCCTTTTCTAAGCCGCTAAGCCGCTTATCAGCTGATCCGATCAGCAGATAAGCCGCTAAAAGCCGCTAATAGCGCTAATCCGTCAATGGGCTTGCTTCGCAAGACGAAAAAACAGCTAGACGAAGAGAATCACAGAACGGATTCTTTTCGTCTTGCAAGGCACCACTGTATTCATGTTTTTATATTGTATTTTATGCTGCTTTTACAATTAAGTGTTTTAAATTTGTTGTTAGCCACCCTGAGTCCGGTTTTTGAACAGGGAAGGGTGGGGTATAAATAAAATTTATTATTATTATTATTATTATTATTATTATTATTATTATTATTAAAAAGCCATCCACAAAAAGGGAAAAAGTTCGAGCAACCTGCGGGTTGGAACCCTGGAACAGGGTAACCCAATGCTTTGCTCCATAGCACAATAGGACTTCAAGGCATGACAGGTCTTTACAGGTTTCAAGGACTTTGCCATACATGCCAGAACCTTATCCGACAGCAAGGGGACATTTGTATAGCACATATATTCTACATAAGAAGCTGCCTTATAACCAAGTCGCACCATTGGTCCACCTAGTTCAGTGGTGTCTACTCAGGTGGTCAGTGTCTCTTTGGAGCCTCAAACAGGGAAAGGTCTTCCCCAGCTCTGTTATCCAATATCCTGAACTGGAGACCTTTGGGTGCAAAGCATGTGTTCCACCACTGAGCTATGGTGCCTTTGGCTCACTGGAGAAGGGGCTTTGGCACTGAGCACCTCTATAAAGGCCTGTTCCATACATTTCCTGGGAACTGGGTGTAGGCAAGCAGAAGACTAAGTGGGTTGCATTTGAATTAAGTTCTCTCGATACCAAAGCAGAGAGTCCACTGGCCGTCCTGAGAGAAAGGCACACCCTGCTACACCTCTACCTGAAAACACCCCCCCCCCTTTCTGCTTTGAAGACACACAAGTAAGGTTGGAAATCCACATCCTGGGAAATAGGAAGACACAGATCCCAGTCTCATCCTAGGATTCTGTGCAGCGTTCCTTACCAGTCCTGTACAGCACTGAAAGACTCCTGGTTGGAAATATCATACATGAGTAAGAAGCCCATGGCTCCCCTGTAATAGGCTGTTGTTATCGTCCGGTATCGCTCTTGGCCGGCTGTGTCCTTAGAGAAAGAGAAGAAGGTTATTTATGTATGCCACTACTGTGGTCCATGTTTCGTTAGCCCCAAAATGGAAAGTGAACGGGGTTCCAACCAAAGGAAAGTGGCAACTTAAGTTGACAGAATATGTACAGCTTGCAGACTTAATGGAATAAGAGAACAAGAAGAACATACGTTTAGAGAAGATTGGGAAACATTTATTGAATGTATGGGGGAAGATTGTGTACACTTGAAAATGTTGGCAGCATTAAGATAAATTTGACAGTGCAAATAAGTTTTGATGGATGTAATAATGGAATAGTGAATGGTTTAGTTTATGTAAAATACGCAGGGATTTATGATACAGTGGTGCCTCGCAAGACGAAAATAATCCGTTCCGCGAGTCTCTTCGTCTAGCGGTTTTTTCGTCTTGTGAAGCAACCCTATTAGCGGATTAGCGCTATTAGCGGTTTAGCGGCTATTAAAGGCTTAGCGGCTAAAAGGCTATTAGCAGCTTAGCGGCTTAGAAAAAAGGGGGGGCGAAAAAAATCACAAGGCACACAAGACGTTTTCGTCTTGAGAAGCAAGCCCATAGGGAAATTCGTCTTGTGAAGCGCATCAAAAAAGGAAAACCCTTTCGTCTAGCGGGTTTTTCGTCTTGCGAGGCATTCGTCTTGCGGGGCACCACTGTATGTAAAATGAACCATGGAAAGAGAAGAAGAGAAGTCACTGAATATTTTAAGGATGTTTAAATGAGTATTCTAAATTATAAAACAGAAAAATTAATAAAAATTATATTTAAAAAAGAGAGAGAGAGAGAGAAGAAGGTTAGCCAGTAAGAATACAGTCTTTTCAGCCAAAATCCCCAGGAAGGATCCATCTCACTTCACCCACTGTAAGGAATCCTAAGAGCTCTACTGAATCAGATCAATTATTATTATTATTATTATTATTATTATTTTGTACCCCACCCATCTGACTGGGTTTCCCCAGCCACTCTAGGCGGCTTTCCATCTTGTCTGGCAACCTGCTTCTCAAAGTGGCAAGAAAATTTCTCAGGCTTTCCCCAAACACGGCACCCTTCCCTTCCACCCACCCAACCAAAATCAGTTACTGCCTGACCAGCTATACACCTTCCAGACTGGTTTGTGGCTGAAAGATGATGCCATATGCACCCAGCTTTATACACTTGGCTTTTCGAGAAGTCAGGCTTCTCATTTGGGGTGGGAATCTATATTTTAATTTTAAGGCTACCATGTTTGTTTGTGCATCACTGCGAGCCCTCTCTTGAGTGGAAAACATGACTCATAAATACATATAATAGAGCACTAAAGGAATACACAATGATGACCAAGTGAGATATGGAGCAAGCGCTAAGGTCACACATAAAGCACAGATGCAGAAAGGCTGTGGAATGATAGCTCATCCCCAGCTGCTTAGCCTTGGAGACAAGAGTCGTCCCTGGTTCTTCCTGGACACCTGCTCCCTTGCAGCCCGGAGACTTGCCGTTACTGTGGAAACCAGAGCTTACTTTTCAAGGCTATGACATAGGTTTCCTTTCATGCTGACAGCAGGCTCAGGGGAGAGTTTCCATGATGGCTCTGATGTGCGTAAGGACTGCCATTTGACTGCTATTAAAATTTAAAGAGGTGCAAAGCTTAATGGAGCATTTAAAAGGAAAGTGAGGTCTTACGAGGCACCACCCAAGGACCAAGAGTCAGGGAGATGCTCTGGGGAGGGCAGCAGACTTAGCTGGAAGGACAACTGGGTGCCAAACAGCCACGTCTTAATCAAAGAGATTCTCAGGATTGGAGATTTCTCCCCACTGCTGACCAGTTATCATGCCACAGTCCACAAAACAAGCTGACCCTCTAAAATTCATTCTGTCCTGTGGTTTTGTGGGGAATCCTTTGGGGCCCTTTGTGGTTGTGTTTTCTTTTTTCTTTATATTTGTAGCTGGTGCAAGATTAATCCTACCCAACAACCAGCCATCATCTCCCCAATCCCAGAACGATCTCTGTGAAGCCCACCTTCCTGGGACAAAAGAAGCAAGGAGGACTGAGAAATCTCATCCACACAGACTCTTTTCCCACAGAGAAATGCTTTCACCCATTTGAAGAGACATTGCAGAGAATGTTTTCTAACAACCAGTGACTGCACATCCCATGAGCTGGACCACCTGAGGTCCCTCTCTAAAGTGGGCTTCTTCTTTCTGGTCTAAGGTAGAGACAACATGCTAATGCTATCTACACAGCAGGCAGGTGCCATTATTAGCACCTTTAATTATAATACTTTATTATTTATTCCCCGCCCATCTGGCTGGGTTTCCCCAGCCACTCTGGACGACTCCCAAAAGAATATTAAAAACACAATAAAACATCAAACATTAAAAACTTCCCTAAACAGGGCTGTCTTCAGATGTCTTCTAAAAGTTAGACAGTTGTTTATTTCCTTGACATCTGATGGGAGGGCGTTCCACAGGGTGGGTGCCACTACTGAGAAGGCCCTCTGCCTGGTTCCCTGTAAACTCACTTCTCGTAGGGAGGGAACCTCCAGAAGGCCCTCAGAGCTGGACCTCAGTGTCTGGACTGAATGATGGGGGTGGAGACACTCCTTCAGGTATACTGGGCTGAAGCCGTTTAGGGTTTTAAAGGTCAGTACCAACACCTTTCTGGAGTCAGTGTCTGCACCGTATTTCAGGAGTAAAGCTGAACTTAGTCATTCTGTGCCAACTGAAGGACAGCTTTCTGAGTGAGTTTTCCTTTCCTCATATGATGCCTTTTTTGTCAATCCTGTGTGAATGGCTGGTCCCTACACAGCTGGAAGTCACTACCTTGGAGACCATAAGAGGCCCATTAGGGAGGAAGACTCTCCACGCAGCCCCCTCCACCAAGCCCTGACCCGTTTGGCGACCAGTGTCAGCTGCTGCCGCCACCTGCAAAAGACCCATTGTATCTAGTATTTGCACAGGATTATCACACAGCTGCCAAGTAGCTTGTTTTCCCATGTCAGCCAACACTCTGGAACAATGCTCCAAGAAAGCTTGAGCTCCAAAAACAGCACACCAGAACAGTATGTTTTCTGGCACCACTTTACAGTGGGGTGGGGGGTGTTAGGGGAGGGGTGGGGACACACCGTGCTCCTTCTGGGGTAGTTTGTCCACCTTTGGTTCCCAGCCTGCACTCAGCTCTCACCTGTGGCTCCTAGAAGCTGTCAGTATGTGTCAACACTCTGGGAATGGCTTTGACTGGCTAGCTAAAGCAGGGGAGGGTAGCCAATGGCCCTCAAACCCTCTGTGAATTAGGGACTTCCCCTGCTTGCTAAGACAGCCTCTGGCAAATTGAGCAGACAAGACCAATAGCAGTCCAATAGCGGTTTCTGCATGAAGAAGAAGAAGAAGAGTTTGGATTTGATATCCCGCTTTATCACTACCCTAAGGAATCTCAAAGCGGCTAGCAATCTCCTTTCCCTTCCTTCCCCACAACAAACACTCTGTGAGGTGAGTGAGGCTGAGAAACATCAGAGATGTGTGGCTAGCGCAAAGTCACCCAGCAGCTGCATGTGGAGGAGTGGGGAAGCGAACCCGGTTCACTAGATTATGAGTCCACCGCTCTTAACCACTACACCACACTGGTGTCGAACAGCATGTGCTGTAGAGGGAAGTGAGGGGCAGATGGGGCCCATCAACCTGGACCAGAAGGTTTGCTCAGTTGTGGACATGCTGCAGTTGCTTCACTCTCATCATGGTCACTATGGACCGTGGAGAATGGTGCCATGTCAAGACATGCAGAAGATATGCAGAGAGACCCTCCTCAGGTCTGGAGTTCTCTTCCCCCACAAACCCTAAAGTCTGAGCATCTTCCAACA
Source organism: Podarcis bocagei (assembly GCF_964188305.1). Lineage (NCBI taxonomy): Eukaryota > Metazoa > Chordata > Lepidosauria > Squamata > Lacertidae > Podarcis > Podarcis bocagei. The sequence goes on along the minus strand of NC_138143.1, from coordinate 10,672,470 downwards.
GAAATATCACGGTTTTATATGTGGTTCAGCTTTTTGAGGTCTGGGACAGACTCCTTCTCCTGAATTTGGTTTTATCAGTAGGGGAGCACTTTGTTGAGTTGCTTTTTTTAAAAAAAAATGCTGTAACCTACTCTGACTTTTCAGGGTTGGTGCACGCTCAAAGTCCAAATACAGAGGAAGCCAGTGTAGACCTTTGGATGCTGCCAGCAATTTCCTGCTCCACCAGAAGGTAGGACATTGTATTCAGTACTGGTGATGGTTGTCACTGGAGACTTCCACAAGCACACAACCTTTCTAGCCTCAACTAGAGCCAGGGCTTTTTCGGCTGTGGCTCCGATCTGGTGGAACGCTCTGTCACAAGAGACCAGGGCCTTGCGGGACTTGACATCTTTCCGCAGGGCCTGCAAGACAGAGCTGTTCCACCAGGCCTTTGGCCAGGGCACAGCCTGACTCCCCCCCTCGGCAATCTTCGCAGAGCTCTGGCCCAATGGTTGCCAGTGGCTTGAATTAATTAATTTTTATAATGAATGATTTTAGAATGTTGTTTATGTTGTACTTTTGTACTGTTTTATTGTTGTTAGCCGCCCTGAGCCCGGCTTCGGCTGGGGAGGGCGGGATATAAATAAAATGTATTATTATTATTATTATTACTAGCTAAACAGACATGTTTCATTTATTTATTTCATTTATTTATGGCAGGGATGTCTTCCTGTTATGTCATCTCTCTCCCAAAGGTGGCACTAGCTAGGACTCTGCTCCAAACCTGGACTGGGGACACCTGGCTGGATGTGGGTGGTGCTGTGGTCAAAACCACTGAGCCTCTTGGGCTTGCCGATCAGAAGGTTGGCGGTTCGAATCCCTGCGACAGAGTGAGCTCCCGTTGCTCTGTCCCAGCTCCTGCCAACCTAGCAGTTCGAAAGCACACCAGTGCAAGTAGATAAATAGGTACCATTGCAGCGGGAAGATAAATGGCGTTTCCAAGAGCTCTGGCTTCCATCACCGTATTCTGTTGCGCCAGAAGCGCTGGCCACATGACCCGGAAAGCTGTCTGTGGACAAACACCGGCTCCCTCGGCCTGAAAGCGAGATGAGCGCCGCAACCCCATAGTCGCCTTTGACTGGACTTCACCGTCCAGGGGTCCTTTACCTTTTACCTTTTTTATGGAGGCACACAAAACTAGTGTGGCACATAGTCTGAACCTTGTGTAAAAACGGAAAGTTCAGTTGGCCGCCATTCTCTACAGGCACAGTGTGAGTCTATATATGTCAGGGAACTGCCATCAGAGGCACGGGAGAAGGAGAGGGTCTCTGATTCTGCAGGGGAAGGTCCAAGCGCTAGAGGGAGACTTAGCCGGGAAGAAGGGGAAGAGAATGAGTGTAACACCAGGGATCCAGGAGAGCAACGGGACAGGGAGGTGCAGGGGCTCCAGGACTCTTCGTTGGAAGTTAGCGAGGAGAGCCCAAGCACCCCTCTGCCCACGCCCACCCTGCGCAGGAGACTCCCGCGCAGTGAGAGGCGGAAACGATTGGGCGTCAAACAACTCTTATGTTGGCAACGCTTTAAGAAACGCCCACAGACAGATTCTACGAGTGACTAAGGGCAGCCACGCAAATATGGGCTGCGTAGTCCAGAGGGTTTAACCAGGCAATCCGATGCTCAAACGGAGCAGGATTACGCACGAGTAACTCCCAACCACTACAATATAGTTTCACTATATAGTTGCTGGGAAGGCAAATGGAATTGCACTGTGCCTGTAGAGAATGGCAGCCAATTGAACTTTCCGTTTTTGTTGTTTTGCTATTGTGAGACCAGGTTTAAATCTAGAGTGCTGATATGGCCTGGGACGTTGATGAACTCTGGCTTTTCTCTATAGCTCAGTGGCACATGAGAGCCCATGCAGCCTAAAGTCCTACATTATCTGACACCTTCAAGAGTTGTACTGTGTTAGCCCATCATACATGTCACCTTTCACTGGCACACCCAGATGAGTGAAGCAGCAGTGCTGGCACATAAGCCAGTGCCTTTCCCCATGTGCACTTGTTTCCGGCACTCTGGCTGGAGAGAAACTTGAGGATGAAGCAAGGAAACATTGAGCTGACAAGCTGCACTCTGAGCCCAGGAATAGCCAGAGCTGATGGCATAGCGAAGCAAAAACATCTCCCGAGGAGTGGACCAAAAAGCTAGCCACCTCAGGGCTTGGATTCAAGGGTTCAAAGGAAGCAGAGGGCTACAAACCTGGCTGAATCAAGACACTAAAAATCAAAAATAGAAGAAGGTACAATTTGGGCTTCCATAATATCTGCTCGCGTCCTATTCAGGACACCCATGCCATGTAATGCACACCATGGTCAGTTTCCAAGTGGAGAGAGATGCCAAGATTCTGCTGGAGCACAGAATTCAGATAAGAACCTCACTTTTCATTTTTGTAAGTGCAAGTTTCTACTCCTTGTGACTGCCAAAATACACCCGAGTGGGGGTGGCAATGCCGCCAGAGATCTCTGAAGGCAGAAGTGTGGCTGAACCATAGTTCCATCGGTTGCTCCCCACTTTGTTCCTTCTCTCTCCTCCAGCCTAGCAAAAGAAGGGACACCTGCAGGGCTTGGATTGCCTGGGATTGGAATGGAAATTTAATTTGACATATTTACTGCATAAAAAAGGTAAAGGGACCCCTGACCATTAGGTCCAGTCGTGACCGACTCTGGGGTTACGGCACTCATCTCGCTTTATTGGCTGAGGGAGCCGGCATACAGCTTCCGGGTCATGTGGCCAGCATGACTAAGCCGCTTCTGGAGAACCAGAACAGAGCACGGAAACACCGTTTACCTTCCCGCCGGAGCAGTACCTATTTATCTACTTGCACTTTGACGTGCTTTCGAACTGCTAGGTTGGCTGGAGCAGGGACTGAGCAATGGGCGCTCATCCCGTTGCGGGGATTTGAACCGCCGACCTTCTGATCGGCAATTCCTAGGTTCTGTGGTTTAACCCACAGCACCACCCGCGTCCCTTTTACTGCATAGGATACATACAACTGGCCAAGTTTCTGTGCACCCCTTGCCAAGAATGGTTTCTTACCCAGATCTGCAGCTTGACTCTCTTTTCATTTCTGTAGACAGTCTTGACCTTGAAGTCGATGCCCACAGTACTGACAAAGGCCGAAGTAAAGGAGTCGTCAGCGTATCGGAAGAGGAACGACGTCTTGCCTACGCTGCTGTTGCCGATGATCAGCAGCTTGAACATGTAGTCAAAATTCTGGTCGGCGGCATCTTTGGGCGCCTGCCGGGTGTCATTTGCAGAGGCCATCTGTGAGACGAGAGGAAGGCAGTTCAAACTCCAAGGGTCAAATTCCCACCGCTCTCTCCAGAGCTCACAGAGAAAACCAGCTCCAGAGAGTCAAGACTTCTGTTTGGCCCTCGAGTTTGACCACACTGCTCACTGCTCCAGGAGTGGCACTTTACATAAGGTACCCAAGAAGATCAGGATTAATGCAGAGAGGGAAGCCTCCGTTTTCTAGGGCTGCCATACGTCCAGAATTTTCTGGACATCATTGGTATTCGGCTGTCAAAAGTTGTGTCCGGGCAGAATTTTCAGGAACTGCTTTAAAGGTCCAGGAAAACCCAGGTGTATGGCAACCCATGCCAGAAGTGGGGGTTTTTTTTTTTGCTGGTTTTCTTAAAAAACAGCTCAAACCACCACCCCCCCCCCCATTTTGCCAAAAAAACTCAACGTATGTGTCTGGAATTTCACTTTCTGAAATATGGCAACCCTACGGTATGCATCATGGGCATAGCAGGGCGGCTGTGTGTACAGGGGGCAGCTGCCCACCCCATCAAGTAAATAAAAAAAATACATATTTAACTCAAAGTATCAGAATAACTGAAATTGGAATGTTTGCTGAGGTCACTGGATAATGTTGTGAAAGGTTTTCAGCTAATCCAATAAAACTTGTTTTAGTTTAGATTTTTTTAATTTGTGCTTTGTAATTTTGCAAAATATACTCATTAACTGCATAAAAGGTACTCCCTGACGTTATTTTTTTAAAAAACTTACTAGTTTTCAATTAACTGAAGTGTCTGACAGATTTTTTCCTGAGCTCTTGGGGTCAAAAGAAAGTTAACAACTTATTGTTGTTGTTATTGTTGTTGTTGTTGTTATTATACAGTTGTACCTTGGTTGACAAACGCCTTGCGACTTGAACGTTTTGGCTCCTGAACACTGCAAACCTGGAAGTGAGTGTTCCGGTTTGGGAATGTTCTTTGGAACCCGAACATCTGATGCGGCTTCTGCAGCTTCTGATTGGCTGCAAGAGCTTCCTGCAGCCAATCGGAAACCAACCTTGGTTTCCAAACGTTTTGGAAGTCAAACACACTTCCGGAACGGATTCCGTTCAACTTCCGAGGTATGAATGTATTTATACCCCACCCTTTTAAAACAACTGTTGTTGAGACATTTCATTCCGAATCTGCTAGACAGAGCCAGGCAGAGGATGGTGGCAGGTGGGTGCCCTGCCCCCCCCAACAAAAATCCTGGCTACGGCCATGGTATGCAAGCCTCTTGTAGGAGGGGGCCCACCGAGGGGGCCTTGCCTGACCCCCCTATCAAATCTTAAAGCCAGCAGAACTCACAGACTCTGTTCTGAAGCTTCGATTAAAAGGAAGTGTCCCAAAACAGCATCACTTGTCCCCCTGCCCTTCACATGGTTCAATCCATAGTCATTGGCAGTAGACATAGGGATTGTGGTAGGAGATAGAGAACGCATCATGCCATTGGTGGCAATAAAAGAGCAACGCCTGCATAACTAGCTCTGGGCAATCTGCCATCGATTCTTGCAAAGGAACATGCCCACACCCAGTGACTCCCATTGTCCCTGCAGCTATAATATTAGAGCAATGTGTCAGGTTGCGTTATAACCCCAAAGACTGAACGCTCTGGAACATGGGCCAGCAAACTAAGGCCCAGCAGCCAGAAGCGGCCCACCAGTCTTGTAAATCCGGCCCGCAGACCTGCCGCCCGCTTGGTCAGTCCTGCTGGGAGCAGCCGCCATCTTGGCTGCTTATATCCTGCCACGCTCTCACATTTGCTTTCTCTCCCCATATATTGTATTATTTTTCCTGTTTTTTGTGCACTACAAATAAAATATGTGCAGTGTGCATAGGAATTCGTTCATTCCCCCCACCCAAAAAAAATATAGTCCGGCCCCCCACAAGGTCTGAGGGACAGTGGACCGGCCCCCTGCTGAAAAAGTTTGCCGATCCCTGCTCTGGAAGGTCATAGGCAGCCAGGGACAAAAACCAGGGCCATCAGTCAGAGAAAAGAGCTGGGGGCAATCTGTGTGAGTCTTTAGATCACATCCTGTATAGAATGTCCTGGGAGATTGAAGTGTTCTCCTACTGGTTTCTCTGTTTTGTGATTCTTGATGTCAGATTTATGTCCGTTTATTCTTTGGCGTAAGGTTACGCAAAACAGAGAAACCAGTAGGAGAACACTTCAATCTCCCAGGACATTCTATGTAAGATCTCAAAGTAGCTGTTTTACTACAAAGGAATTTCAGAAATAGACTGGAAAGAGAAGCTGCTGAATTGCAACTCATTACCAAACTTAAAACCATGGAGAGACCTGGTCTGAACAAAGACATTGGATTCTTATCTCATTATACATGACTAAGCCATTTCTCACCTTCTCACCCCTTGCCTTTTCCTGTAAGACCTATTACAGTCGTTAAGAGTCGTCAACAGGCTCATCTCAGCTATCTGCCAATCTCCCATTCCCACCACCCTTCTGAGTAATACCCCTCCCCACCTTCTCACTATATAGAAGGATCTGGCAACTTCTGTTTCAGTGTATCTGAAGAAGTGTGCATGCACACGAAAGCTCATACCAAGAACTAACTTAGTTGGTCTTTAAGGTGCTACTGGAAGGAATTTTTTTATTTTGAAATTTTTACAGTAAGTGACACACTTTTAACATTATTTTTTTTTGGGGGGGGGCGAGAAAGTGCCAGTACTGTGTATGCTTGAGAACCCCCAGAAAAAAGCACTGATCTCCACCTTTTCTAATATAAGCTCTCTCTGCAGGGCCAGATGTGAAAGTGGCCAGAACAATGCATGCAAATTTTACATTTGCACGGTGGCCTGGCCTCATTTCTACAGACACCAGCCTCCACCCTTCATCCGGGCAAGCAAGAGCCATTATCCAAGTTCAAGGACATATTCCAGGCAGGCAGAAACACTCAAGGAGGGGCAGTGAGGGTTGTGGCCTGTATCCAAGTTCAAGGACATATTCCAGGCAGGCAGAAACACTCAAGGAGGGGCAGTGAGGGTTGTGGCCTGGGAAGGGTGCTGAGGGAGGCCCGGGGGGGGGGCGGGCCTGACATTCCCCACCCCACCTTAACACAAAAAAACACATCCAACCTAGTTAAGGCCGCAATTCTGTTCACACCTGTAAAGAGGGCTCCAAACCTAACCTATTTACCTGGGAGTAAGCCCCACTGAATCCAACAGGACTTACGGTACCTGTGTAGTCAAGAACTTTTTAAACCGTGTCCTCATTTAGAAACATGTGCTTTGGGTCGTTCCTCCCAACGCCAAGCCTTAAGAAAAACTATTTAAAAAATCCAACAACTTTATGCTCAAGAAGCATACTGTGCAAATCTAAAGCTTGCACACTGCATTGTGCACTTGGGTTGCCCCTAGCAAATACATTACTTTACTTACACTGGTTTGTCAGCCTTTGGACTTCCCGTTTAAGTTACGTAGATTGTCAAATCCAAAGCAGAGTCTACTTCCCCTGACGCGCACATATTCACACACAGAGAAACAGACCCATTTCAACAGCTGCTGGTGCAAGAAGCAGCCTCTCTTCCTCTTCTCTTTGCAGACCAAACAGTGCAGAAATCCAGGAGGCAGAGGTGGCCACCTCCTTCTGACAGAGCGGAGCAGTAAAGCTCCAGTCCCTAACCACATCCGGAATCCCTCTTCAGGTGTGTCACCTCAGGCTAAGAAAGCACACAGAAGGAGTCACCGAGTTCTTCCCTGTTGTGAAAGCGAGTGCAACCCCCCCCTCCAAACTATGACACATCTCGACACATCCTAAATAGCAAACAGCTGTGTTTGAACATCCACCCAGAAGGAGCCCCACCCTGGCATGACTACGGCCACCTAAGACAGTTGGAAGATGAGGAGAACCCTGCTCAGGTATAACAGAATATTTCTTTATGAAATTAGCTGTCACTATACTGCTTCTCCTCCGGGACACGGGTGGCGCTGTGGTCTAAATCACTGAGCCTCTTGGGCTTGCCGATCAGAAGGTCAGCGGTTCGAATCCCCGCAACGGGGTGAGCTCCCGTTGCTCGGTCCCAGCTCCTGCCAACCTAGCAGTTTGAAAGCACACCAGTGCAAGTAGATAAATAGGTACCATTGCAGCGGGAAGATAAAAGGCGTTTCCAAGAGCTGGGAGCCCCCCCCCCTCCCCCTGACCAGGATCCTGAAGCTGCCCAGGAGCAGAAGGACAGTATAGATTTGGAACAGTGGTTTGCAGAGGGGCATAGTTCTGAAGACAAAAGTTGGGAAGAACTGGGGGGGTGAACAGCAAGGTGAAGAAGAACTGGAAGAGAGAGAGCTAACAGACTTTCTCTCACTAGAAAGGTAATGGGCATACTGAAGGACAGCTGGACATATAAAGGGCCCCATTACCTTCAGTAGCTTAGGGCCTCATCAAACCTAAATCCGGCCCTGGGTCCAAATAATAATTATTGAACTATTTAATCTTCTTATCCATTACTGTCTACTCACAGTTATATTTTAGGCTAGCCAGCCTTCCCAGTATGCTAGTGATGCAGATGTATGAGCGCACTGATACACCTGAGCCTTACCTGGTCCTTCCTCTCTGGGCTGGCTTCCCATAGCGCAGACATGCAATCCAACCAGCCTGACAGGTTTAGCTCTCTGTGGCAAAGTGCTGCTCAGAAAAGCTACCTTTCCAGTTCCCCAAGTTTGAACAGCACCCAGGCCTACTGATTCCAGCGTTTCTGAACAGAAACAAATCCAGTTCAGGGCCAAAGAAAACCTGGGACACAGGCAGCCTCTATCCCTGAATTCTGCATTGAGTTCCCCCACAAGTTTTAAGTTTGGAACTGACTCTTACCAACTAAATCCCTCATACTAAGATTCATCTAAATAACCAGCTGAATAGAAGGACTCAGCTACCAGTAGTTCTACTGATTGACAAGAATGAGATAAGATACTTTGCACTTCACATTTTACTACCAGTTTGCCACTAAGCTGCAGAAGCTGACTGAGGGGCAAAATGCAGAGAAGAAAGAAGGAGAAGGAATGAAAGAGAGGCATGTAAGACAAGAGAGGGCTTGAAAGAAGGGAGGGAGGCTACAAACTGGGTGACTGGGGGGGGGAATAGACTGAGGAAATAAGACATGGAGAGACATCAGGGACTCAGCTACATTAGTAAAGAAAAAGCGTTTTATATGTGTTATAACACTGTGACACCAGAGAGCGCTGTGGAGTCCCATCTTTCGCCAACGTGATTTTCCACTATGAGGTTTACAATGCGTATTCCTGAAACGCTTATTTGATGTGTCTAGATCCAGCCTGAGTCTGAAAAGACGAGTCAAGTATTGATTAAAACAGCCAACAATAGCAGCTAGAGCATCAGACGAGGACTGAGGAGACCCAGGTTCAAATCTTCGCCGGGCCATTTCTTGGGCCCAGCTCCCAGCTCCCAGTCTAACCTCCCTCATAGGTTATTGTAAGCATAAAATGGGAGGGGGCAGAACACCACCCCTGGCTTTTTGGAAGAAAGGCAAGACGTGAATGTAATGAAATAAATAAATGTGAGACGAAGAGCAATCTGCTATGTCATCAACACAGATCATTGTACAGTGGAACCTCAGTTTTTGAACTTAATCCATTCCGAAAAGTTCAAAAACCGAGGATCAATGGCTGGCTGCAAAGTCAATGGGAAAAAATGAAAAATGTGCCTTGGAAGACATTTGGCTTCCAAAAATCGTTAGAAAACCGGAGCAGTTACTTCTGGGTTTTTGGTGTTCGGGAGCCGAGGTTTGACTGCAGAGGATGGCTTGAGGTGGCTGGTGAGGTGGGAGGAAAAATGGGGGGAAAACAAGGATGATATGTTTTTGGATAATATGTCTTGTTTTAATTTTGAATAAAAAAACTTTAAAAAAGAAGAAAAAAAGAAGACCATTTAAACAAACCTTTCCATCTTCCATACTTGCATATGCATTGTGTTCCATTGGCTCTTTTAACCACTTCACTTGCATTCACTATTCTCTGTCCTCTGCTTGTGCAATTGCCAGGATAAGTTCAGGATCAACCAATAACCTGACCCATCCCCTCCTCTTCAAGCAAAGTGCAAGGGACAAACACACCTTTTTAAAATGCTGCTTTTTAGAGCACTGTGAAGCACAGAATAATATTTTAACTTTTGCTGAATGTGAGCCACGCTGAACACCCCGTGGAATCATTAACCACTGTAATATTAACTGTTAACTGTTCCTTGTGAGGTGTTCTCAGATACATTACTTAAGAGCCACAAACCTGCGGAAAAGTGCTGCAGTATGGAATGGGAGTCAATTTAACTAGCCACGCAGATCCGTCTTTTCTTGGCAACAACACAGCACAGCTCAGCGCTGTGATAATCTTGCTGCTTCATCACCTACCGCACATCACAGAGAGGAACAGCGAGCCAGGGGGGTTGGAGATCTCAGCATCAGCACAAACTGGGGTGGGGAAGGTTTAAATGGGGTATTTTCTTTTTAATCAATAAATACAAAACCTGCGCTGCTGAGAATGTGCATTAGGTTTCTTCTCCACATTCTGTCCTGTATTAGCAGTTTTCACACATGGCACAAGTAGCGTCTGAAGGACTCAAATATTTTGGGGGGGGGGCTGGGCGGAGGGAATCCTATTTACAGTGGTACCTCGGGTTACATACGCTTCAGGTTATATACGCTTCAGGTTACAAACTCCGCTAACCCAGAAATAGTGCTTCAGGTTAAGAACTTTGCTTCAGGACAAGAACAGAAATTGCGCAGCGGCAGTGCAGCGGCAGCAGGAGGCCCCATTAGCTAAAGTGGTGCTTCAGGTTAAGAACGGACCTCTGGAACGAATTAAGTACTTAACCCAAGGTACCACTCCATTATAAGCCAGAAATAGATTTTGAAATCTGTTGCACTGTAAGCAACTTGCTGGCATATGGCAGCACAAACTAACTTTTTGATTGAGAAGGGGTGGGTTCTTGTATACAGATAAGGTAAACTGGAGGAAAAAAATAAACAAGGACGAAGGATTCATAGTGGGAAGAGGAACACGCATTCCGAGAGCTGTAAGATTTATCACAAAATCCGGCTCCTTCAGGAGGAAGAACAAGGTATGATTTTAAAAACAAAATTAGTTTTTGGAGTATCTGTTATAAGAACAATGCACAACTACTGTAGCGCCAACTGGGTTCTTGTGGCACTTTGGTGTGACAGAACCACACATCATCCTCTTTAAAAACCCACAAGCATGCTGTTTGATGTGTCCAATTACAAATAAATAGTAAAAAAAAAAAAACCTTTACAGAATCACACTGCCAAACAAAACAAAACCCAAATCTCCAGAGGACAGAATTCCAAATTCCAAAGTCAGGAAGCCTCTTGAGGTCTGGGGGCATATAAATGTACATGGCAGTAAATTCCATTGAACTCAATGGACTCTGCTCCTATGCAGCTATGTATAGGATTGCAATGCAAGGGCCCTCATGGGACCTGGGTGATATATCTAAAAAGGTATTCTTGCTTAATCCCAGAGAGAAAGTCAGTACAGTGCCTAATTTAATATTGAATTGAATTTCACTGGATGCCTCTCAGACTTGCGTTATTTAAAAAGCAGGTTTTTTTTTTAAAAGGAATGCGTTGCTCTAGTCCTCACCATGCAAACAGTGTCCCTGGGAGCTCACAGGTTGAATGCTTGAAAATGTACAGTATTTAGATGATAATCAGACTACATTATGTAATCTAGGCAAATGCATGAATGACTGCATGATGAGTCTGCATAAAGATGAACCAGGTCATGCGTGCTCTGCACTTATGACGTTGTTTTATACTAAGTTAGACTAATGTTGGTTCATCATCCAGCTTGGCACTTGCAGTGGCCGTCAGAATCCTGAGGCAGAGGACTTTCTCAGCCCTGCTACCCAAAATGCTCAGGTCAAACTTAGGGCCTTCTCCATGCAAAGAATGGGCTCCGACGTGCAGCTGTGAGTGCACTCAAAATGCTCTATCGTTTAATTAGATTATTTGCAGCCTGCCTTTCAATGAAATGATTCTCAAGAAGACCGTGATCTGAGCCTGCAATTCTAAGAGAGCACAGCTGAAATGATCTTCTGCATCCCCTCAAGACAATACACGATTCAGCCCCTCTCGGTAGTGGCACCCACCCTGTGGTACGCCCTCCCACCAGATGTCAAAGAGAACAACAACTACCAGACTTTTAGGAGACATCGGAAGGCAGCCCTGTTTAGGGAAGCTTTTAATGTTTATTTTTTTAAATTGCAGCCAATTTTTTACAAACAAAAAGAAAAAAGCAAACATAAAAACAAAAACACATAAATTTCACAACTTATTTTCTAATAACATATTTCCACGACCTCCTCATACCTCCCCTTCTTGTATACCCAGTTCATTTTATTTATACAGCAAATCCTTATCTCAGAGCATTACAGCTTGAAAAAAGAAAGAAAAGAAAACACCTTATTTTTCCTCCAACATTTTAAGTTATTATATCTTTAAATAAAAACAAAACCATTTTATCAAATTCCTTTAACCATTACGGCTAGAAACCAGGGAAGCTTTTAATGTTTAATAGACTGTTGTATTTTAATATTCTGTTGGAAGCCGCCCAGAGTGGCTGGGGAAACCCAGCCAGATGGGCAGGGTATTATTATTATTATTATTATTATTATTATTATTATTATTATGAACAGCAGCAGGGCATGTACATGAAATGAGGGAAAGAGGCAGGCAAAGAGAGTCATAGAATCATAAAATCATAGAGTTAGAAGGGTCCACAAGAGTCATCTAGTCCAACCCCCTGCAATGCAGGAATCTCAACTAAAACACCCATGACAGATGGCCACCCAACCTCTGCTTAAAAACCTCCAATGAGGGTGTTGTGTATTGAGTCAAAGGATTTTATATCTGTATTATTATTGTCTGTATTTGCATTAGGGTAAAGTAACTGCCTTTTGGTTCCAGAGGGTACAGCTACTATTGGTTCATTTAAGCTGCTGTATTTGGATCCTCTGTCTTATTGGTTCCCTCCAAAAGGCAGGACTGTGATTGCCTGATATTGTTCCCTCCAAAATGTATCCTTTCTTGCTAGTTCCCTGTCCCTATAAATGTAGCTTTCCTCTCCCCAGTCTTTAGTCTTGTTGCTTTAATAAAGAAGTGTTACTAGAGAGCTGTCTCCAGCATGTTATATCAAGAGAGCTGAAATCACAAACCCCACGTCACAACAGAGGGAGAGTCCACCACCTCCCGAGGGAGTCTGTTCCAATGTCAAACAGCTCTTACTGTCAGAAAGTTCTTCCTAATATTTACTCGGAATCTCTTTCCTTGTAATTTGAGGCCATTTATTTGAGTTCTACCCTCCAGAGCAGGAGAAAACAAGCTTGCTCCATCTTCCATGTGGAAGCCCTTTAGATATGTGAAGATGGCCATCACACCATCTCCTCTTTTACAGGCTCAACATACCCAGACCTCCTTCAACCGTTCCACATAAGGCTTGGTTTCCAGACCCTTGATCATCCTGATTGCCCTTGTCTGCACACTTTCCAGCTTGTCAAGATCCTTCTTAAATTGTGACACCCAGAACTGGACACAGTATTCCAGGTGTGGTCTGACCAAGGCAGAATACAGAGGCACCATTACTTCCCTTGCTCTGGACACAATACATCTGTTGATGCAGTCTAGAATAGCATTACTTTAGCTTATTTTGCCTGTGCATCACACTCAGTGCCAGATTTACGTATAAGCTAAGCAAGCTATAGGTTAGGGCGCCACTCTCTTGGCCCCCCCCCCCAAAAAAAAATTAAAGGAAAAAACCCCTGGATGTACATTTCCAAAATATAAGATAAAAACCAAATAAAATAAAACCTACATACAGTAACAGTGTTTTGTGTTGTGTAGGCACCTATTTGTTATGTGCAAATGGCTTTAGATACCTATTAGGTCCATAAATTACCATATAGCATGTATTCAACACAAAAAAAACAGCGACAATTTGTTGTTGACAAAGGGCAGCTAGACATATAAAGGGCCCTATTATCTTCAGTAGCTTAGGGGCTCATCAAACCTAAATCCGTCCCTGATCACACTGTTGACTCATGTTAAGCTTGTGGTCTACTAAGACCCCTTAGATCCTTTCCACATGTACAACTAGTAAGCCAAATGTCCCACATCTGGTTCTTCTTGCCTAAGTGCAGAATGCTGTATTTCTCCCTACTGAAATTCAGTTTGCCACCACACTCCAGCAGCTGTGGGCACCTTCAAATTTATCCTTTCCCCTCAAAGTAATTGCATCTTATTTCTACCCCAACAGCAACTTACTGGCTAATTAATTTGGTTTTGTTATGTCCACCTGTTCTCACTACTGTAGAAGTGACAGCTTTGCACCTGTTCCAGTTTCTCAGAGTCTGAATTTGGGTTTAAAAAAACCCCATGCAGGCAGGACAGCAAGTTCTGGGGAAGGGTGGGGAAATTATTTGCCTTTTCCTAAGATGTTTCCTGGCTTGTTTGAAGATGTGCCTTGCAGGAAACAAGCTAGGGTCATTTGAGAACTCCTCATCAAGGACCCCCAATAAGGTTAGGCCACCAACTTGCAAGGGACGCGGGTGGCGCTGTGGGTTAAACCACAGAGCCTAGGACTTGCTGATCAGAAGGTCGGCTGTTCGAATCCCCACGACGGGGTGAGCTCCCGTTGCTCGGTCCCTGCTCCTGCCAACCTTGCAGTTCGAAAGCATGTCAAAGTGCAAGTAGATAAATAGGTACCGCTCTGGCGGGAAGGTAAATGGTGTTTCCGTGTGCTGCTCTGGTTCGCCAGAAGCGGCTTAGTCATGCTGGCCACATGACCCGGAAGCTGTCTGCGGACAAATGCTGGCTCCCTTGGCCTATAGAGTGAGATACGCACCACAACCCCAGAGTCGGTCGCGACTGGACCTAATGGTCAGGGGTCCCTTTTCCTTTACCTACCAACTTGCAACTTCCACTGGTGAATCCAGAGACGCTCATATGATTCTGCAGCAGAGCAGGCACTTGTGGCTTCTTATACACACAGAGCACTAATAGGAAAACGTACTGCCTCTTCTGCCTCCAATCCCAAGTACAAACACTGAACAGCATTCAGAAAAAGATAACCTATGTAAGTGCAGCACCTAAATCAAGTTACACCAGTACTGTACATGCATAGGGCAAGGCTGAGAAGGGCAGGTTTATTTTGTTCTCAGGCTATGTGCAAAGCAATATTGCAAAAAGAGCAGGCAGGATTCATTTCCTGCCTGCTCCTCCATAACAACATGAAGCAATAGGTCTGCTCTCTTCTGAGCACAGAAAGGGAGACCTTGAAATGTGAGCTCTCTGTCAAAATAGGCTAGTCCCTTTTCTAGGAAGCAGAGTATGTACAACCCTCTTTGAGCCAGGGCTGACCTGGACTGTGCCACTCTTGCCACACCTCTTGCTCTCCTGTGCCTTATCCAACAAAGCCTTATCATGGAGAAGCAGTGACAAGCAGAACAAAGCAGATCGGAAGAAGCCCTACGGTCCCCCTCTATTAAGTTGTGAGTAGACATAGCAGGCGACACAGAAATTTCTCCAAATGGTTCTTTATAGTAAGCTGGAACTGAACTGAACAGCTCAGCCCATAGCTGTCAACTTACAGATTTGAAAATAAGGGACCAGCAGCCTCGAAAATAAGGGATCAGCAGCCAAAATAAGGCATTTTCCCAGCACAGGTATGTTCAACTTCTGAACCCCTCCAACCCAAAGGCAGAAAGCCCAGCCAGCAGCCAAACGAAGCCTCAAGTGGTGGTTCCCACAGTGCAGCAACCCGGCAAAGGGGATGCAGCAAGGAAAACCACCGTCACCTCTCCGCTGGGAAGCGCTGAGCAAAGGTGAGTCCCCAGGCAACGCGGCTGATTTGATTGGCACAAGGCATGCAAGCTCCACCCCCCAGTCATTCTTAGACTTCTTATTGGGTGAGCAACACAGCCAAGCAACACAGTTGGAGCCTCTCTCCTCCCTGGCCGGCAGGCAGGCAGGGAGGGAGGGAGGGAGAGGAGCTGCTTCCTTTGAAACCCGGGAAATTTAAGGGACATCATCAATAAGGGACAGCAGCGGGACACAGCGCTGGGATAAGGGACTTTCCCGCCAAATAAGGGACGGTTGACAGCTATGGCTCAGCCGGCCTGCTTTTATAGGCAGCCAGCTGTCAGCATTGTAACAACAACAACCCAGGGTTTCCTACCTAAATTAACTTATGTGGACCTGAGTCAAAACGATATACACAATACCCCTGGTGGCCAGGGTGAGAACTTCAATACATAACACCCTCTTTAGCTGCAAATGAGGCTCAACACATCATCAGGAGAACAGGTGCATTCTGGATTGAGCTGCAGAAACATCGAAATGGTGGCATAATATGAATAAGGGGGGAAATATTGTGAGAAGGTGAATTTGGTGGGGAAATGGTTTTTGGAAGCAGAAATTATGTGCAGGGATCTAGGAAGGAGATTAAGCAGGAATGCCAGTGGGGCAGAAGAGTTGGAACTGGTTTAAATTGTTCTATAAGCACATAAGAAGATCTCCAGCCAGATGGGTGGGGCATAAATAATAAAATTATTATTAAAAATTATTATCTATCTAATTCAACATTTGGTCCAGGCAGATAGGAATGAATCTGCCCTTCCCTGTTTGTCTCTAGCATCTAGTAACTTACAAGTATACTGTACTACAGCTTTGGATATATTATGGGCAACAGAAGGACATGCAGGAACAATACTGGTTGGAGCATCCCCACATTTTTTAGGAACTGCTGACAATGTATAAATCACCATAGGGGTAAGGTAAAGGGACCCCTGACCATTAGGTCCAGTCGTGGCCGAGTCTGGGGTTGCGGCACTCACCTTGCTTTATTGGCTGAGGGAGCCGATGTACAGCTTCCAGGTCACGTGGCCAGCATGACTAAGCCACTTCTGGCGAACCAGAGCAGCGCACGGAAACGCTGTTTACCTTCCCACCAGAGTGGTACCTATTTATCTACTTGCACTTTGATGTGCTTTCAAACTGCTAGGTAGGCAGGAGCAGGGACCGAGCAACAGGAGCTCACCCCGTCGCAGGGATTTGAACCGCCAACCTTCTGATCGGCAAGTTCTAGGCTCTGTGGTTTAACCCACAGCGCCACCTGCATCCCTTCACCATAGGGGAGTGCTACGTAAATAGTAAATCTGCATTTGCAAAGTATCTTGGGAACAGTGCATTTCAAAGAGCTGAACATATATATGTTGTGTGTGTGTGTTTTGAAATTAATTCTACACATTTCTGTCCCACGCTTCAGCTGTGAATGACTCCCAGAACACCTAACAATCCTTTAAAAATGAAAATCAGAAGCAAAAATTTAAAACAACTTTAAAACAACAGAAACAGATATTAAAACCAGAGCCAAGTAAGATCCAAACTGTTCTCAGTACAACATCTAACAGGTCTTCACCCAGCGCCAAAAGGATAACCAAATTGGTGCACAACATTCATTTATACAGAGGCCCAGGATGTTGTAAAGGGAGCCTAAGTACAACAATTCAACAAGAAACACAATTAAAAGGACCAGGACCAGGTGCGCAGCCTGGGAGTCATTTTGGACTCACAGCTGTCCATGGAGGCACAGGTCAAATCTGTGTCCAGGGCAGCTGTTTACCAGCTCCATCTGGTACGTAGGCTGAGACCCTATCTGCCTGCGGACTGTCTCGCCAGAGTGGTGCATGCTCTGGTTATCTCCCGCTTGGACTACTGCAATGCACTCTACGTGGGGCTACCTTTGAAGGTGACTCGGAAACTACAACTAATCCAGAATGCGGCAGCTAGACTGGTGACTGGGAGCGGCCGCCGAGACCATATAACACCGGTCTTGAAAGACCTGCATTGGCTCCCAGTACGTTTCCGAGCACAATTCAAAGTGTTGGTGCTGACCTTTAAAGCCCTAAACGGCCTCGGTCCAGTATACCTGAAGGAGTGTCTCCACCCCCATCATTCTGCCCGGACACTGAGGTCCAGCGCCGAGGGCCTTCTGGCGGTTCCCTCATTGCGAGAAGCAAAGCTACAGGGAACCAGGCAGAGGGCCTTCTCGGTAGTGGCGCCCGCCCTGTGGAATGCCCTTCCAGCAGATGTCAAAGCGATAAACAACTACCTGACATTCAGGAGACATCTTAAGGCAGCCCTGTTCAGGAAAGTTTTTAACGTGTGATATTTTATTGTATTTTTGGTTTTTATGGAAGCCGCCCAGAGTGGCTGGGAGGCCCAGCCAGATGGGCGGGGTATAAATAATAAATTATTATTATTATTATTATTAAAAATAATCCTACAGCTATAAAGCTGTATAGTCAGTTATAATAATATTAAACACCTGCAACCAAATTAAGCCTTCAGAGTGCATACCTGAGAGAACAAAACTATATGGCCTAAATATGGCCAGCCTCAGGGCCAGGGGGCAGAAATTTATGTAGATAGCCCTCCTATGAACCTTCAGAGATTTCTCATGGCACAATGAAGGAGTTTCAGACAAGTTTTTCCAACAGATCTCAAAGGGTTATACAGTACAGTGGAACCTTGGTTGTCGAACTTAATCTGTTCCAGGAGTCCGTTCGACTCCAGGGACCGTTCAAAAACCAAGGCGCAGCTTCTGGTTGGCTGCAGGAGCTTCCTGCATTCATTTGGAAACCACGCTGAATGTTTGGCTTCCGAAAAACATTTGCAAACCGGAACACTCACTTCTGGGTTTGCGGCGTTTGGGAGCCAAAACGGACGAGTACCAAGGCGTTCGACAACCAAGGTACGACTGTACTGTCGTTGATACATATTGTCCATTTAGCTCTTCTGAATCCTACAGCCATAGTCTAAAACCTCTTACTGGTTTGGGTGGCCGACCAAAAATTTGTGGTCACCAAGCCCCTTACCCCAAAGGGTGGGATCTTGTCCCTATTTTTATTTTACATGCCTCTTGATTGTAATAAAACCTCAAGGTGGATTAGGAAAGAAAGAAAGAAAGAAAGAAAGAAAGAAAGAAAAGAAAAGAAAAGAAAAGAAAAGAAAAGAAAAGAAAAGAAAAGAAAAGAAAAGAAAAGAAAGAAAGAAAGAAAGAAATTAATTAATTATTGGGGTGGGGGGTTTGAAAACAAGTATTTAAAACATCCACAAATAATTAAAATCAAAAACAAGGTAAAACCAGATTAAAACACTGCATTTTGGAGAACAACCCCTTGCATTGCTAGAACTGTGTTGCACATTCGGAGCATGGAAACTCTCATGATGCCTTTATTCAATCTGATTTTCGTTAATTCTGATTAACTGCTCATTTAAAAGAGGTGTGGTCGTGGATTTTAAATTGTTGGTTTTGTGTGAGTGTTTCTGCACACTGCCTGATGAGGAAACTGGTCCCGACAGGCAGAATAGAAATCTGGAGCCGGAAAGGGAGACAAGGATCGCCCCTTACATTTTATGCTACCTTGCTGCAGTTGTGGGGATGCTTGAAGGCCTCAGGAAGGCAAAGCCAAACTAGAAGACCTGGCCTTCCTTTCTGGGATATGATGGACAGGGCTTAACTTTCGGCTGCTGTGCTTCTGAGAAGCTTGCAACATATGCTTCAGGAGTGCAGAAGGAAAGCAAGCCCAGTGCGCTTCCAACTGTGGACTTGCAACTGCAGGGCAATCCCCTGACTGCTTCTCCAGCCCCCAAGGCTGGAGGTCTGAGGTTCATCCTGCTTGCCGGAAGGAAGCACAACATTTGCCATGATGAGAGGAACTGTGGACCCTTGCCCATAGTCATTAGTGCTAACTGTTTAAGACTGGTTCCCCCAGGACACTGCTTAGCTCCACAGCAGATAATTAAATTGGATTGCCACTGAGCAAAAAACCAGTGGCAAAACCTGAGTGTCAAAAAGTGTCACAGGGCCATGCTGTGAAAAGCAGACCCCCTCCCTTTGCACGGCTGGAGTCTAACCAAAATTCAGGCCTTCCTTATTGCCACAGATAGCTTCCATGGCAGGAAGTAGCTGAAGGCTGCTGTGCACATTTGTCTATGACTGACAATGGAATGCTCCACTGTGCATTAATAATAATAATAATAATAATAATAATAATAATAATAATAATAATAATAATAATAATTTATTTATATCCCGCTCTCCCCAGCCAAAGTTGGACTCAGAGTGGCTAACAACAGTAAAAATAGCACAGTTTACATAAAATCACAGTCAATTAATTGAAACACATTCTAAAATCAATTCAGAGTCAAATTAATGGCAACCATTGGGCTAGAGTTCTATGAGGATTACAGAAGGAGAGAGGGGGTCAGACTGTGCCTTGGCCAAAGGCCTGGTGGAACAGCTCTGTCTTGCAGACCCTGCGGAAGGATGTCAAGTCCCCCAGGGCCCTTGTCTCTTGTGACAGAGCGTTCCACCAGATCGGGGCCACGGCCGAAAAAGCCCTGGCTCTGGCTGAGGCCAGCCTAACCTCCCTGTGGCCTGGGATGTCCAAGATGTTTTTATTTGAAGACCGTAAGTTTCTCTGTGGGGCATACCAGGAGAGGCGGTCCCGTAGGTACGAGGGTCCTAGGCCAGATAGAGCTTTAAAGGTTAAAACCAGCACCTTAAACCTGATCCTGTACTCCACCGGGAGCCACTGCAGCTGGTATAGCACCGGGTGAATGTGATCCCGCGGCAAGGACCCCGTAATTTAGGGAGGGGGCAGCGAGGTAAAATGAGTGTGTGTACTGTGCAGGTAGCCCAACTTATCAAATGGTTATCAAACGATAACAGGGCTTAATTTGAACCTGATCACAACGCCAGGAACATGGCAGGTGCAACATGCCTTTCTAGTAAACAGCCACAACCACTTCTGCCAGCAGATGGGGGAATGCATGACAGAATACTTCTCCATTTAAAAGCAGAAGGATGCTAAGTTGACCCACCCTGGAAGAATGGCAGATGAAGGTGATGGACTACACGGAACTGGCGGAAATGACTGGCAGAATCCGAGACCAGGGAGAAGAGTCGGTGGAAGAAGATTGGAAGAAATTTAAAGACTATTTACAGAAATATTGCAAAATCAATGAATGTTAGAATGATGTCAGAATGAAGTTAAGTGGTTTAAGCAGCAATGTTTTAAAGGTGTATGAAAAATGGATTATTAACAGGTGAGAACTCGAAGTTATATTATATTAAGTTAAAGGATAAAGATAAAAACAAAGAGGGAAAGAAAATGCTGAATTAACTAACTGAACTGGAATACAAAAAAGGGAGGTGTGAGGAGGTCAGGGAAGCAAGGATATGAATATATGACATGGAAAGATTGATGTGTTTTCTTTTTAAATGTTTTTTATCTTTTTTCTGTATTTTGTATATTTTTTTGTCTTTTCTTCTAATCTTTTTATTTATGTAATTTTTTCCTTTGAAAACTTAATAAATATCATTTTTTTAAAAAAAACAAAAGCAGAAGGATGCTAAGTTAGAACACCTCCCCCCTCTCGACCAACAGGCAGGGTTTGGACATTCAGGGATTTATTTTTATTATGGGTAGTCAAGTTTTCCAAAACCTCACATACTGTCTGAAGTGCTACAGTGCAGCTTTAACACCTGGGTAAGAAGGCCTTAGACTTGGACGCAGGTAACGCTGTGGGTTAAACCACAGAGCCTAGGGCTTGCCAATCAGAAGGCCGGCGGTTTGAATCCCCACGACAGGGTGAGCTCCTGTTGTTCGGTCCCTGCTCCTGCCCACCTAGCAGTTCGAAAGCAGATCAAAGTGCAAGTAGATAAATAGGTACCGCTCCGACGGGAAGGTAAACAGCGTTTCCGTGCGCTGCTCTGGTTCGCCAGAAGCAGGTTCGTCATGTTGGCCACATGACCCGGAAACTGTACGCCGGCTCCCTCGGCCAGTAAAGCGAGATGAGCGCCGCAACCCCAGAGTCGTCCACAACTGGACCTAATGGTCAGGGGTTCCTTTACCTATTAAGAAGGCCTTAGACTTGGGCTTATTTTGTTGGGCTTTAATAAAACAAATAAACAAATGATTGAATACTTCTCGAATTTGCCGTCGTGGACTTTGTATGTGTACATGGCAACACTGCTCTCAAGCTGTAGCCAAGCCTTGCCCATCGTGGTGCCCTCCAGATTATGCCAGGCTACAAAACCTCTCCCCATCATCCCTGAGCTTTGGCCATGCTGGTTGGGGTTGACAACATCTGGAAAGCACCTCAGTGAGGAATTTTAAAAAGTCCAAGCCCTATATGTCAATTGCAATATAGGGTAACGAAAAAGATGCATAAACCTAGACCTACATTGGCTTATCTGTGTACCCCACCCAAACTGTCCTGGCTTTGGGAATGCCCCTTTGAATTACTGAAAGCCAGGAAGAGGCATTCAGTTCTGCGGGTGCCCTGCCCACCCCAGCGAGCACTGCCTGGAACTTATATATTTACATACATATTTAGCTTGCTACTGCCTAGCAAGTTCTGGCCACCTGCCAGGAGCATCAGATGTTCAACTTCCTGAAACCACCTTCCTAGCTATAGGAAGCGGTTGCCAACTAATCACAAGAGGCCAGGCACGTCCTGCTCCTGCGCCTTTCGCGACAGAACTCAGCAGGTGAATCTCTATGCACCATGGGGCTGGATTCGGCAGGTGATAAGCACTGTCACCTGCTGGTCTCCGCACATCCCGGCTGCTGCCAAAAGCACAGAAGAGGCTGGTTTTTTGTTTTTTGTTTTAAAAAGGAGGGGCCAACTCATACCCCCTTCATTTTTGGAGTAAAGCCCACACTGCCTTTGTTTCTTGACTCAGGTGCTGAACTGGATCCAACATTGTCCAGGGGCAGAATTAATCTCCCTCCTGCATCCTTTCCAAAAAGAGGGGTGGCACGGAAACCTCGCTGGCCAACGCACCCCCAGCTTCAAAATAAAGACAATGCCATTCAGGCACCCGTTCCTGATCTCTTTATCTTTGGTCTCTAAATCGTGCTGCCCAAATATTCCCCACTAACCGCATTATTATTATTATTATTATTATTATTATTATTAGGGGAGAAAACCCGCGCGCCCACATAATCGCTAATCCGGAGCTCGCCTCCGCTGCCCCAAAAAACCAACGCCTTTTCTCCTCCGGCTGAGCCTGGCGGATCCAGCCCGAAGACTCTCCAAGGAGGCGTTTCTCTCCCGGGCAAGGCGGCTCTCCACCAGCGCGCAGGGAAGGCGGGTAGGTCCAAAGCCGGCTGCGCTATTGCGCGACGCAACCCCCCAAGCCCTGTCTTGGCATCACCTCGCCTTTGGTCTCCCAGGGAGGAGTTGCCTCGCCGCCACCCCTTGCAAAAAACAAACAACACTCCCAACTCCCTCAGGATGAATGAGCAAGCAAAAATAATCACAACGAAGACGCAAAGTTACCTTTCTTGCTGCGGGGGGCGCGGAGCCTTTTGGGGCTTTTCCTGCCGCAGCTGCTGCTGGAAGTTGCTTCTCCGCCTCCCCAGCCGGATGTCGGAGTCTTTGGAGGCAGCGGCAGCTCCTGGCTTGCGCGCACGAGAGCGGAGCCTCCCTGGCGAAAGGAGGAAGGTGTGCCCGGGCTGCCTTTCCGCTGCAGACCTCAGCAATCGACCTTCCACATCACCCAGCCACTCCCTCTCGGAGCGGGTAAGGAGGGGAGGGCGGCGGCGGCGGCGAGAAGCGCGCAGCCTGCCTGCCTGCCTGCTTGCTTGCTTTCGTCCGTGCGCCCTCGCCCATGTCTTGGCTTGGCTAATGTTGGGAACATGCGCGTCGCCTGCAAGCAGGAGCCGGGCTGCAGAAAACGCCCAAGGCGAAGCCTGGTCTCAGGGCCGGACCAAGACGTTTTGGCGCCTGAGGCGGAACACAAAACGGAAGAAGCGGGGAAGAAAAATCTACATCAGGAACAAGGGGCGCCCTATAGAGGCGCCACGGTGGAGGTAGTTTGCTGAGGAGGAGGCAGATCTGGCCACCAGAAAGAGTATCCGCTTGGTGGCCAGATCTGCTGTCCCTGTGGATCCTGCCACCCGAGGCAGCTGCCTCACCTTGCTGCTAAGGTGGGCCAGCCCTGCCCGCTGTACCTTTGCTTCAGCCAGACCTACAATCCCAGAGGTTCTCCTATCCCCACCTGCACAGAGTGCACCCAATTCACCCGCAAAGAGAGAGAGAGGTTTTATGGTTTCTTATTATTTATTAGATTTGTTAGTCACTTTATCATGTCCTTACCCTGCTGACCTGGGAGTAAGCGCACTTGAATCCAATAGGGCTTCCTTCTGAGTAGTGATGGCTAGGTCGGCACCATTAGTTACTGCCGCGTCTGGCAAAATCCAGCAGGTGTTTCATATTTTATTTTATTTATACCCCACCTTTTCCTCTAGACAAGGACTTAAGGCGACTTACAGATAAAAATAAGAGCAGCTCGAAACATTGGAGGGAATAGTTTACAAAAAATAAAGTGATAGTATAGATATAGACAGTACTTTTTGGGGGGAGTACGCAGGGGGACAGGAGACGTGGGTGGCACTGTGGGTAAAACCTCAGCGCCTAGGACTTGCCGATCGCATGGTCGGTGGTTCGAATCCGCGCGGCGGGGTGCGCTCCCGTCGTTCGGTCCCAGCGTCTGCCAACTTAGCAGTTCGAAAGCACCCCCGGGTGCAAGTAGATAAATAGGGACCGCTTACTAGCGGGAAGGTAAACAGCATTTCCGTGTGCTGCGCTGGCTCGCCAGATGCAGCTTGTCACGCTGGCCACGTGACCCGGAAGTGTCTGCGGACAGCGCTGGCTCCCGGCCTATAGAGTGAGATGAGCGCACAACCCTAGAGTCTGGCAAGACTGGCCCGTACGGGCAGGGGTACCTTTACCTTTACTTACGCAGGGGGTATGCATGCCCCTAAACATTTTGTGAATCTTTGTACTTTTGTCCATTTACTGTATTTATTTTTCCCAATTTGAACTATCAAGTGGTGGTTTTCTTGAGTCAAAATGAGAATAGCCCTAAACATTTTTTTAGAAGAAAAAAACCCCACTGGAGATAGACATAGATAGATAGATAGATAGATAGATAGATAGATAGATAGATAGATATCGATAAATAGATACAGATAAATAGGTATTGCAAATAACTACAATAAAACAGAATGGCACTAGCCCTTGCATTAAATGCATTCACTTCCCCAAAGCCTTTTGGAACCAGTTCAAAGTTCAAAGGTGAACGTATCCAGAATCTGCAGGCTTTTTCTCTGCCTGCTTTATTCCCATCCCATTTCGTTCCAAACCCTGCTCTTCCCCCCTTGGAAGTTCTGGCCATGTTCAAGGCGTTAGGCCAGTGCAGGATGAGAAATGGGTTTGCATCCAGACCAGGGAAGGGGAGCCTGTGGCCTCTGTTTCCCATCAGTCCCAGCTAGCGTTGGTTGGAGGTGATGTCAGTTGTGATCCAATAACCCTTGGAGGGTGCCCCCCCATCCAATGTAGGGTGCATACGGAGGGGCTGGCTTTATCTGGACCTTTCTTGCAGTTGGGCTGGCATTGTGATGGATTTGGGCCTCCTCTGAAACACTGCTTCATATTTTAAGGAAACCTATGATTTTCATACAAGTAACTCTTGAGGCTTCAAGGAAAGGGTAGAGCCTTTGAGATCGGCTTGTTGGTGGTGGTGGTGGGGTGTCTCTTGTCCTGACCCCCTCCCCCAATTTGGTATTTTTGCCACTCATTGGGAAAGAAGAGCATTTCTCCAATGAGATGGGAAACTAAGGAGCCCTGCCTTTAAAGACCAAACTTTGCCATGGGATAAAGATGTGATGTTTTGTGGCCCTTTCTCCAGCTGTCTAGCACCATGAAATTTCAGAGTCTACAGGTGACCAATGCCAAGTTATTTTCAGCCCATAATAATAATAATTTATTATTTATACCACGCCCATCTGGCTGGGTTTCCCCAGCCACTCTGGGTGGTTTCCAACTGAATATTAAAAACACGATAAAACATCAGACATTAAAAACTTCCCTAAACAGGGCTGCCTTCAGATGTCTTCTAAAAGTCAGAAAGTTGTTTATTTCCTTGATATCCGATGGGAGGGTGTTCCACAGGGCAGGTGCCACCACCAAGAAGGCCCTCTGCCTGGTTCCCTGTAACCTCACTTTTCACAGTGAGGGAACTGCCAGAAGGCCCTTGGAGCTGGACCTCACCATCAAGGCTGAATGATGAGGGTAGAGATGCTCCTTCAGGTATACTGGGCTGAGGCTGTTTAAAGGTCAGCGCTGTGGGTTAAACCAAGCGTAGGGCTTGCCGATCAGAAAGTCGGCAGTTCAAATCCCTGTGACAGGGTGAGCTCCCGTTGCTTGGTCCCTGCTCCTGCCAACCTAGCAGTTCGAAAGCATGTCAAAGTGCAAGTAGATAAATAGGTACTGCTCCGGCGGGAAGGTAAACGGCGTTTCTGTGCGCTGCTCTGGTTTGCCAGAAGCGGCTTAGTCCTGCTGGCCACATGACCTGGAAGCTGTAGGCCGGCTCCCTTGGCCAATAAAGCAAGATGAGCACCGCAACCCCAGAGTCGGCCACGACTGGACCTAATGGTCAGGGGTCCCTTTACCTTTAGCAACACTTTGAATTGTGCTTGGAAACCACTGCTCCTTGTATCCACTGCTCGGCCCTAAATAGGTCTCAGCTCAGCCAGTGTCCAGATTGTGAAGACTGCCTGGCTTGCTAACTGACTTGCTCTTCTGCCTATAGCAGCCACTTCTTTTGCACAAATCAGCAGGTGCTCTTCACGATCTAGTGGTCAATGTTGTCTCTTGCTGTACTTTGCCATTAAACGCACAGGTGCAGAGGCTGGTCAAGGGCAAGTTGATAACTTCAGTCGCCAGCTTCTGAAAGATGAGTAAAATGAGATAGGGGGCAGATAGATAGATAATATTTATTGCGGCCATAGGCCCATACAGGTAAAAACAACACATAAGTGACAGCTTGTGCCGTGGGGGGGGAAAAAAACAGTCGCTAAAACACCACTATAACAATAAAATACTATAAGATGGAAAGGCATGCTACGCCTTAATTAGCTTGTAGCGCTCCTTGGCGTCGCTTTTGGGAGAGGACAGCGACCAGGAACCTAGCCACTTTCAGGGTCGTGTGGGAATCCTTATCCTGCAAGATTTGGGCAAGGTGGAATTTTGGTGGGGTACCCTCTAGTTTCTGTATGAGATAGGGGGCATTTGAGGGGGGCAGAGAGAACCAGAGTGGCAGAGAACCTGAAGATTTGAGGAAGGCTGACTAGGCTTTCATTAACTAAGCAAATATTTGTTTGCAGGTCTGTAGCAATTTTCGGAAGAAACCGGATGCAGCTGTATAGCACCACCTAGTGATGCTTAGAGTGGAAATCATACTGATTTCAAAGTGGAAAACACTTCCCTGTTGCTGAAGTGCCCCCCCCCCCAATTTGATGTTAACCTTTTTATATACTAAAAATATTTTAACAATGTCCTCCCTCTAACAAGTTAGGGGCTGCAGGTCTTCTGTGCACTCAGCACCAGAGATGTGGAAGAAGTGGCAGTTTGAGTATTGTTGCTTTTTTTTTTTGTAAAGCCGGAATTGGGGAATGTAGAGTGTTCCTTTCCAATCTATGGCTGATCGGCTCCTCAGGCCTCTGCTCTTTGCTGCTGCTGCTGCTGCTGCATCCCTGAATGCTGCTTCCAGAGCTCTTCCTGCTTGGTCCCAGTTTCCTCCAGCTCTCAGTCCTCTCATCCATCCAACTTCATTTCTTCCTTTTCGATTTACAGTCTTGCTTTTTCCTTCCCTGTCTTCTTAACCTCCAATTTTAGCTTTACTCTTTCAACAAATTCTGCTTGCACCTCATACCCAGGAGTAGCTCTTGAGTCACGAGGGCTGAGTTGCCATTGGGTTTTAGATAATATCCCTTCCTTTTCTACCGTAAGTGGATCTTGGATACAGAATCAACTACATTTGCTGTGCATTAATGCTCCCCCTGGTATCTCTTGTGGCTCATTCTGCACTAATTGGGTTCTTTAAAGCTCGGCTGCCACTGCTGACAGTCAAATATAACACATCTTGAAATTTGAGCACCCCTCTTTTTATAGAGGGTTTTGTGGTTTCTGATTAAGAATTCTCCCAATTTGGCAGGCCTCTTTCCTGATCCATGAATTCTTTAAACAGCAGAACCCTTTCTAGTATTACTCTTTAGACCCTGTTAGGGGAACGGGTGGCGCTCTGATCTAAACCACGGAGCCTCTTGGGTTTGCTGATCGGAAGGTCGGTTTGAATCCATGCTGTGGGTTGAGCTCCCATTGCTCTGTCCCAGCTCCTGCCAACCTAGCAGTTCGAAAGCACGCCAGTGCAAGTAGATAAATAGGCACCACTGTGGCAGGAAGGTAAACAGTGTTTTTGTGCACTCTGGCACTCGTCACAGGGTCCCGTTACACCAGAAGCGGTTTAGTCATGCTGGCCACATGACCTGGAAAGCTGTTTGCAGGATCCCCTGGCCCAAAAAGCGAGATGAGCACCACAACCCCATAGTTGCCTTTGACTGGACTTAACTGTCCAGGGGTGCTTTACCTTACCTTTACCTTTTTTAGACCCTGCCTAAGGAGGTTAGGAAGTCTTAATCTCTGCTAAGGTTTTGCACTGGTTGTGCAAATTGTTAGATTTCAGATTGCACTTTAATTGATTGGGTGGTTTGTTCAATTAATTATAATCTTTTTAAAAAAATTATTATTTTTATTTTGTTATTTTCTTTGGGCCTTTGCGAAGAAATGTTGATAAATGAAAAAGATGCAGCATGTTCAAGGAACCATTGCCCGTGGTCAGGGAGGGGGATATTGTGACATTCATTCCTTACATCAGAAATTGCAGCCAGTTCAGTGCTCAGGAGATTTGCACAGTCATATCCGATGGAAGAGTTATGCTACCAGTGAATGTATTAATTTTTGGTGCAGTGTTCCAGGAATAAGATGTGATGCACAGACTTCACCTTGCAACATCATCACAGTAGGAAAAGTGTGTGGCCTCTGTGCAGCAAATGGAACACAAAGTGTGCACTGGGCTCTGATCATGACAAAAGATGGTAACCATTCGATCTTATGCATCACTGGGAAGATCTGAGTTCAAATCTTTGCTGGCTCAAGAAGCTTCCTGGCTAGAGCTTATCGCTGCTCTTGAGTTATCTGAGGGCCCTCTTCACACGTGACATATTTCCTGCCACAGAAGCCAGAAAGAAAGCATCTACAACATGTGACACTTATACTGTAAAGCTGCTGCAAGCTTTGGCTTCCCAACTTGGGCAATTTCAGCAAAACAGTCACTCAAAAGCCGGCTCTATCATAAGAGGTTGCACACAGAAGACTGGGTAATGCAGGCCTGTCACTGCATTAATAGAGAAATGACTGATAGAAATGACTTGAAAAGGCATTTCTGGCCTCTTATGAACAAGGTGTATTCATTTGCAGTTTAATATAGATTTGTCCCTATGTTAGATCTATTTGGAGATGATAATATATACCGTATTTTTCATTCCATAAGATGCACTTTTTTCCTCCTAAAAAGTAAGGGGAAATGTCTGTGCGTGTTATGGAGTGAATACCTGCAGATGGCAGGGGGATCTGCTGCAGTCGCGAGCAGAGGATCCATGGTTCCCCTTCCTTCCCTCCTCCGTGTCTCGCTTTGAAGCAGCAAAGCGGGAGAGGAGCTGCTTACACAGGTGTAAGTGGCTCCTGTCCAGTTTGGCTGCTTTAAAGCGAGTGTTTTTTCCTTCCCTTAAACTCCTCTCCTGGATTGTTAGTCACCTCCTTCTCCACACACCCCCACGCGTGCTCCTTGTCCCTTCAGTGTTTTTCCTTCCCTCCCCACTTAAAACGTGGTTACAAAGGACAGATCCACATGGATCCAATTTTTGCATTGGGTCACCCCAAATTCACTATCCGATCATATAGCATGTCCATGGGTACAAGATGCACCAAAAAAACACGCATCCACTGTTGCCTAGGGCCGCAATGGTGCAAAAACGTGGTTACAAAGCACGGATCCACATGGATCCTCAGGATTTTTGCATTGGCATACCCCAAACCCACTGTCAAATCACATGTCTGTGGCCACAGCATGAACCACAAAAATCATACATCCTCTGTTTCGTTCAGAATATTTTTTTCCTTGTTTTCCTCCTCTAAAAACTATGTGTGTCTTATAGTCCGATGCGTCTTATGGAGCGAAAAATGTGGTACATTTCAACCAGCTTACAATGTTGATAGGGTTTTCTATTGCATTGTCCTCTGTGTTATCACACAACTCAGTGAGTGCCAGACTCCAATACATTCTTGGATCCAGTAAGTGTCAGAATTTAATCAAGGCTCGGGGTGTTTAACTGGGTACCAGCCACTTAATCCCTGGACGCAGCAAACAAAATTTTCAGTGCAGACTGAAAGTACTCAAATTGGCATAGGAGAAAAAATTCAACTCTGACGTTTGCTGGAAAACCCGCATCACTGCATACATCCCAATATTTTTCATATTTAGAAACTTGACCTACAAATGATGGGCAAATGTTTTATTGAAAACTTTATTAGTATGAATTCACTTTTGATAGTGTGCAAACAATCATCTGCTTTGTATAATGATAAAACACAGCAAACAATGCATAAGAGGAATGGGTCAAATGAATCCCTTTGCTCCATAGCAAAAAATGATTTCCTAATTCGGGGGAATGGGGACAGGGACCACCAACAATCACAGAATAGTGCCAAGGCAAGCACACTCATTGGTACTGCACACTTTCACACAAAAGAAAGAGGAACACTTCTCTGTGTTTTCCATGTTGTAAATTACTTGTTTGCTTGTTATCTACTGTTTCCTCATTGGGAGCTAATGGTTAGGAAATGGATCTCTCCTTCAAAGCCTCTCATGGGACTCCTCCAGGCAACATATTTCATCAGCATTCATCCTGATTTGCTTGTACAAAGCTTACGTGGTGTCTAGACTATGTCTGGGCCTTTACTGAGCACCCGTTCTGCTTTGTTTAAAGGGTGGTTTTATGACAATGAGCATTCCTTCTAATTTGCTTACGGGGTGTTTACTGTAAATGCCTTCCCATAAGTCATTAGTTCTCTCCCCACCCCCGTTTTCATCCCATGCACCTCTTACCTTGGGGGTGTACACCTCCAATTCCTTATTCTTTTCTGCATATTTTGGCTACTATTTGTGTGAGCAAACAGCCCTAACAGTGTGTCTCACCCAAGAAAAGCACTGAGTCAGGTGTAATTCGTTGGCATCTCGTAAAGGGTGCTCTCCTAGAGGTACGGATGTAAGATTCGGCATGGCCCCAAGTGTATTGTGGTGTTCACACCCCCAGTTCCCTATTTGCTGTTATTGTTCAAGATCACCATGTGTTTTTGAGCAATGCACAAATACAACAGGTTTTTTTATTAATATTTTTATTGTTTATTTAACATAATTGTTAAAAAATTAAGCAAAATATTACAAATACATACATACATATATATTTCTAATAAGCACATATATATGAAAGGGGGGGAATTCTTCCAAATTTATTCTACAAATATCTCAATATGAAAATAGTAATAAAATTTCATTGATTGACTTCCATCGCTTACACTGTACTTCCTATATACATTTTAAGCAAGATTGTATCTGTTATTCCGTATTTTTCACAAACTCACAAATATTCTAATCAATAAGTTTTCTAAATCTCTCAAAAATCTATTCTAAACATAACCAATACCTTACATTTAATCCTTGTCTACACAGATAATCATTTAAGCATTTCCATTGTTTCTGGATTATATTTTTTGGTTTTTGTCTTATCAAATCAGTCAACCTTGCTAATTCCAAGTATTTGCATAATTTATTCAACCATTATTCTTTGGTTGGAATATAATTTCCTTTCCAGTTGTACAGTTTTGATTTGAGAAATGTGTTGTGGATCTCAGTGGACTGCCCCCTGTTCATGGAGGTATGATATGGGATAGACCAAAGGTTATTCTGGGGTTGAGGGAGATAAATCTCTTTTTTTGAAGTTTTCTAATTGAGTTGTGTGTCGTGCAAAGAAAAAACATGGAACTAGTCACCAGCTGTTTTCAGAGAAACAGGAAATTGTGCCCAGCAGTTGTGATGAATGTGCTGCTATGTATGTGATCGTCCCCACTGCGTTCCATCCATCTCAGATCATCCCCAGGGAAGCAACCGGGAATTTAGCTTTTGCAGTTTCCTCTTACGCAGTGCTAAAGTGCTGCAATCTTTCTTCTTCAGAACTGTCTGCTGTTCAAGGGAACTTACTGGTGGCTGGAGCATAGCTATAGCTACAGGGTGGGGTGGGGTGGGGTGGGGGGGTTGGCAGGTTTTTAGCCCTGGTCAAAGCCTGAAGAGAGCGCCATCGAGGCTCCTGGCATGTGTATGTGTGTGTGTGTGTGTTTGTACACAAATGCACATGAGGGGGCCAAACTGGGTCTGTGACCCAGTTTCTGTTTCTTTTTTCTTTATTAAATTTTTTATTAACAATTTCGACATAACAAATTATCAAAACAAATCATCTTCATTATTCCCCCCCTTTTCCCCCTCCTCCCTCCCTTCCCCCAAGACTTCCCTCAGCGCCTCTCTCTGATTTCTCAACTCATGTTATTCTCTGCATACTGTAAAATTGTACATATCCTTTTATTATCTGTCTACTATATTAACCCTCAATAAATTTGTGTATGTTTATTCAAAACCTGCCAAGGAGTCCAGTTCATTTTGCTGTCCTTTTTAAACAATTTGTAAAAAGTTCCCATTCTTCTTTAAAGTCACAGTTGTCCTTATCTCGCAGTTTGTATGTCAGTTTCTCCAGTTCTGCATAGTTCATCAATTTCTCTTGCCACTGTTCTTCTGTCGGGGTTTTCTCATTCTTCCATCCTTGTGCCATCAAGACTCTTCCCTCTCTTTCTCCTCTTCCTGCCCAGGGGCGAAACTGGGCAAGAAATGAAGCACAGTTTCGCCCCTGGGCTGGAAGAGGAGAAAGAGAGGGAAGATGGATTGTTGGTGTGCCTTGCAATGGCAGGCTCTCCCATGCAAACTTGCCTCTGCAGCATGTACCGTATTTTTTGCTCTATAAGACTCACTTTTCCCCTCCTAAAAAGTAAGGAGAAATGTGTGTGCGACTTATGGAGCGAATGCAAGCTGCGCAGCTATCCTAGAAGCCAGAACAGCAGGAGGGATCGCTGCTTTCACTAGTTTTCCTCCTCCAAAAACTAGGTGCATCTTGTGGTCTGGTGTGTCTTATAGAGCGAAAAATACAGTACTTGAAAGTTTGTCTCACACAGGCTGAGGTGGGCACAGGCTTGTGGAAAAAGGCTGTATTCCGAACGTGTGGCAGGCTTCCCAGAGTTTGCCACCAGTGTCACTATAAACTAGGGAAGGTGGGAACGTCCCCGAGAGTCAAAGGCCTTTCATTAAAGCTGTCAGGTTTTGCAGACAGAAGGAAAGACTTTTGCCAGGGCTGATGTGCTAGTGGGATCCGGTGAGCTGCATGGGACAAGTCAGACAGCGGATGCAGGAAGCATTTCAATCCCTTATTTGCATATGTGGACCTGAGTGAAAACTATCTACAGTATCCCTCTGCTGGCCCAGGGTGAGAACTTCAGTACATAACAAAATATATATTTTGTTAGGTGCAAATGGCTTTAGCCATTTAACCATATAGCATATATTCAACACAAAATCAGCGCCAATTTGTTGTTGACAAAGGACAGCTGGACATATAAAGGGCCCCATTACCTTCAGTAGCTTAGGGCCTCATCAAACCTAAATCCGGCCCTGTGGGTTTACCTGGCTTGTGCCTAATGTCAGGTGATGGGCAGGTAGGGTGGTCTCCGTGAATTGAGGCCCGGCAGGCCAGAAGTTCGCAACAGCTGTTTTGTGACAAAAAAGGGAAGGAATGCTTCAGTTCCAACGGAGAGAGGCTGCAGAAGGAGGCACTCTGGCAACGAAAGACGGCAAGTGTGAACAAGGCTAACAAATGGCTACTAGTCAAAATGGCTACACTCTACCTTGACTGTCAGAGACCGCATGCTTCTGAATGCCCATGGCTGGGTATTCCAGGTGGGCACAGTGCTGTTGCACTCAGATCCAGCTGATAGGCTTTCCCATAGGCATCTGTCTGGCCATTAAGAACAAGGAGGCTGGTCGAGATTGAGCCACTGGTCTCATCTAATGGGCTCATCCTATGTACATGTGATACTGCCAGAGAGGAATGGCAAGCTAAGATGATTGACTGTGTCGAAATGGCAAAGCTGACTGAAAAGCTCAGGAACTAAGAGGACAAAAACTTTTAAAAAGAAGGGGGGAAATTCGTAATTAATTTAGGAGACCGCTGCAAGCAAATGAAAACATTAGCAGGATATTAATCCCACTTGTAATGTAACAACTACCATAGATAATGTAGATTATCTATGTATATAGATAATGTATATAGATTATTGAATAATATGCAGTTGAAAGACCCACAAAGGGGGGGGGGGAGTTGCGAGATTCAGAGTAATCTGTATATATGGATATGTATTTGGATTGTTACAATTTTACATTTGTAAATGCAATAAAAATAATTTCAAAAAAATAGAGGGGCGGGTAGGATAGCTCAATGAAGGCGTCATAAAGCTTGCATTTGTTTTGCTTAATGTATTTGCTAATGATGTACGATAGCTAGCTCTAAACCCTGTTTGTTCCTCATATACCGTATTTTTCGCCCTATAGGACGCACTTTTCCCCCTCCAAAAATGAAGGGGAAATTTGGGTGCGTCCTATGGGGCGAATGCAGGCTTTCGCTGAAGCTTGGAGAGCGAGAGGGGTCGGTGCGCACCGACTCCTCTCGCTCTCCAGGCTTCAGGAAGACATCCGCAGCCTAGGCAGCCCTGCGGGAGGTCCCTCAGGGCTGTCTAGGCTGCGGATAGCAGCCTGCTTCCCGGAGCGCCGGGCGCGCTGAAAGCAGAGCGCCCGGCGCTTCAGGAACACATCCGCAGCCTAGGCAACCCTGCGGGAGGTCCCGCAGGGCTGTCTAGGCTGCGGATAGCAGCCTGCCGCCCAGCGCAAGAGGTGCCCTGAAGCAGAGCGCCCCTCGCGCAGGGCAGACATCCGCAGCGTGGGGAGCCCTGCAGGAGTTCCCCGCAGGGCTCCCCACGCTGCGGATAGCAGCCTGCCGCCCGGCGTGAGGGGTGCCCTGAAGCAGAACGCCCCGCACGCCGGGCAGACATCGGCCAGCCCCACAAGCTTGGGGGACAGCAGGGAGGCGCAGCGCCGCCATCCCGCTGTTCCTCAACCTGTTTCGGTTTCCCCGACCTGGTTTTGGGGGGGGAAATAAAGAATTATTTCCCCCTTTATTTCCCCCCAAAAAAACTAGGTGCGTCCTATGGGACGGAGCGTCCTATGGGACGAAAAATACGGTAGGATGTTATTTTCATGGAGCCAAAATCTGTCAGTTTGATAAGCGGGTGTCTAACTCAAGAGTTTGGAAGGAACATATAGTAAACGATAATTGGGGGCAGGGTATACACTTTCTTATGAATTGGGACGATGATATTCAATCTCCAGCCTGCTGGCATTTGGGCCGTGTTATTTATATACCAGGATGGGTTCCAGCAATCTGTGTGTGCCGTAAGGAGCTCTCTGGTGGCATACTATTCTCACCTGGTGCATTATTTAGTTTCAGGCCTTCTATGAGAGATTTGATTTCTGTAGGCGAATACCACTTGCCATTCTGGTAGTTTTGACCAATCAATGGTCATCTCAGTAGCAGCTGGTTCCCTTACCTGCAACACGCAATACCTGGTGTGTTGGTTTTCGGTGCTCACCATCAACTGCCCCCTAATGTAGGTGGACACAAATTTTGGAAGTCTGACATTTTATCAGAAGCACTGCTGAGCCTTTTTTCGGTTTTTAAAGGAGCTCCGTGGCTGGAACAAGGATGGGCTGACATTTAAGCGGCCTCTATTTAGAGGACTTTCAGTAGCTCCAATTAAGTGTTGGAAGTGTAAAGAGAAAGAAGGCACGTTTTATAATATGTGGTGGAATTGTAAAATAATCAAAAACTATTGGGAAATGATAAGAATGTTTACGACAACGTTTGTTAAAAGACCAGAAGCTTTTTTTGTTAGGCATTATAGGTCAAGACTTGCCAAAAGTGTGGGAAAATACTATTTACCGGTATGTATGCTGCAACCGTGGCTAGGATGTTACTAGCCCAAAGTTGGAAAGACAACAAGACACCAATGAAAGAAGAATGGCAAGAAAAACTGATGGAGTATGCTGAAATGGCGAAAATAACTGGAAAATTAAGAGAGAAGGACAATAGAGATTTCAAAAAGGACTGTGAATCGTTTATGTTGTACTTAGAGAAACATCGTAAAGAAGTGGACTCACCAGCAGAGTTTGAGTAAGCACTTGCAATTAAGAAAACAAGCATTAAAAGTACAAGGGTAAGATGTAATAATAGGGAAAATAACAAAATGTAAGGTGTAATTTGAAAAAATATGGTACAAAAATGATAAGAATATAACAATATTTAACTAAAAGATTACAAAATTAAGGTAGAATAAGACAGGCAGGAGAAGCAAATATTTAAAGAACATATTTATATATGTATTTTGTGATAATGATATTTGTGTAGGATATAAAACTTAATAAAAACTATTTTTAAAAAATGGCTGCTAGGCAATCTGAGATGCAGAAATAGAAATGGCTTTTATTTATGCAAAAGTGTCCAAAACTAGAGCATAGAATCTTAAAGAGTTGGAGGGGACCCAGAGGTCTGGACACTGAGGAATATGACCAAACAGGCTTTATTCTAGATTGCAACACAGATTATCCAATTCTGTCCTTCAGGGAGAGGGAAAAATCTCGCTGTTTCGGGAGTGGGTAGTTTCCCCCACAACCATTCACTCCAATGAATTGATTTCTGGCTGCTGTCAAACTCCTTCTCTCCAAGTGGTCAATCATAGCTCAGAATACAGGCTGTCATCTTTGCTTCGAGAGAAAGTTCGGTTTTGTGCCTTAGAAAACAATCCTATAGCGACGGCAGGAGCGGCTGGGTAGAGCGCCCCCTGCAGTCTAAAGGTTGTCCAGCTGCAGTGCTAGGCATGCCAAATTCACCCCAGTGCAGAAGACGCCCGCCAGGTTGCAGAGAGAGGACAGGCCGTGGAACTTGAAGAACTTTTGGCGCAGGCTCTGGTACTTGGCATCCTTCTCCTTCAGAAGCTGGTAAGCCTCCCGCCGAGCCGACAGCCCCACCTCGTCCCCGAGGCCGTGCTCCCTTTCAATCTCTTGCATCTTGAACATGGTCTTGGTGGTGACTTGGGAGAGCCAGGAAGCATTGGAAGCTGCCAGAATGAGGCCAATAAAAAAGGACACAATCTGCAGAGGAGATACAAGGTATACCGTGACCTTTTCTGGAATTCTGGGGTAAATCCAGGGTGGATAAAAATCAATTATTATTATTTTTTTTAAAAAAAACATCATGAAGATTTTTTTTATTTAATTCATTTTTTAAATTTAATTCAAATTTTTTTTTAAATCAGATTTTAAAAATTTAATTTAGTTTTTTTTTAATTTAAATCAGATTTCTTAAAAATTTTAAGTGGATTTTTAAATAGAATGCTTTTGGTCATGTAATGGTTCCTAAGGGGGTTGCTTGAGCGTAAGCAGGTGCCTATCTTCCTGGCTGGGTGCAAACACCTGGCTGGGTTGCTGAAGTGAACCTCCTCTGTCCGGACAGCCACTCGCCCGTGGCTGACTCAATCGCTGGCAGAATCCGTGAGTGGGCGTTTCTTAAACTTCTTCCAGCAAAGAAGTTCTTTGACGCCTAGTCTCCGCCTACCCTCTCTGCGCGGAAGCCTTCTGCGCCGGGAGGGCGTAGGCAACGGAGGACCCCTAGTCTCCCCGCTGGTCCAAGGCAAGGAGTCATGGGACCGCCTCGCCACTTCCCCCACTTGCCCCCCTTCTCCACTGGTGCTACGCTGATTCTCTTCCCCAGAAGATGGGCTGCTTCTCCCATTCCCTGGACGCCCTCTGGAATCCCTCTGGCTTTTGCGCTCTCCCTCCAGTACTGATGGCAGTTCCCTGACAGGTCATGTCACAGGAAACAACGTGGAAGGTCAAGTCCACCACGATAAGGAACAGATGGAAAAACCCTATCTTCAATGGATAAAAACTACTGGAACAAAAGACATTCGGTGGAAACTAAAGACGCTATGCCCATGGCTGAGGATAATAGTTTGAACCCTTCCAATGGATATGGGGGGGGGGGAGGGAGGGAAAGGAGAAAATTGTACGGGAAATTTAAAATTGGAAGGAGATAATATAATGTATGTAAAAATCCCAAACTCGAATAAAACTTCAAAAAAGAAAGAAAGAAAGAAAACAAAAATTAAAAATAAAACGCTTTTGGAGGAAAAATCTTTCTAAAGATAGTTTTCTATTCAAGTTACATTATAGTCCAAAGGCTGTTCACCAGGAAATAAGGATATGTTTAAGTTTTTCATGCGTGCTAAAACTCAGTATAAGTTTTTTTGTTTTAATTGTTTAACCACATCAGTTAACAAACATGGAGACATATTCTATAATGTTAAATAAATTGATTAAATTGTTCTTAAGGAAATGATTATTTTTCTCCTTCCAATAAAGTACAGCAGAAAAGCTGTCCAAATATATATGGTTAATTTATTAAACCTCACAATAATTTCATAATTATCGTTCTGTGTATTTCTAATAGCATAACCTGGGCATGTACAACATGTCGATTGGCTGGCGGAACCTGAGACTGATTATGGTCAATCGCAACGCTCCTGGTTTTTGACCCGGAAAGCTGAATGTGGACAAACACCGGCTCCTTTGGCCTGAAAGTGAGATGAGCGCCGCAACCCCATAGTCACCTTTGACTGGACTTAACTGTCCAGGGGTCCTTTACCTTTTACCTATGGCTCCTATCTGGTAGATCAATAGTCCTACCTCCTGTCCTCTAAAAGGATAGGCTGTACTTCAATGCCTTACTAACAAAGAGATTCCATGGCCACTCTGAACAGGTTTTTCCAGAGCTGGACTGCTCACATTTCTTCCTGATGCTCTCGGGTTTAAGAAACGGGGAGGTAGCTGTTCATGAAACCGACTGTGTCTTGAGTAGCTGCAGCACACAAGGTAAAAAGTGCTCCTCTTCCTCACATCAGCCTTCCAGATACAAAGGACTGCTTTCCTTGCTGGAATGTTATACAGTGGTAAAGGTAAAGGGACCCCTGACCATTAGGTCCAGTCGTGACCGACTCTGGGGTTGCGGCGCTCATCTCGCTTTATTGGCCGAGGGAGCCGGCGTACAGCTTCCGGGTCATGTGGCCACCATGACTAAGCCGCTTCAGGCGAACCAGAGCAGCGCACAGAAACACCGTTTACCTTCCCGCTAGAGTGGTACCTATTTATCTACTTGCACTTCGTGCTTTTGAACTGCTAGGTTGGCAGGAGCAGGGACCGAGCAACAGGAGCTCACCCCATCGCGGGGATCCAAACCACTGACCTTCTGATCAGCAAGCCCTAGGCTCTGTGGTTTAACCCACAGCACCACCCGCATCCCTGTATACAGGGTACCTTGGGTTAAGTACTTAATTTGTTCCGGAGGTCCGTTCTTAACCTGAAACTGTTCTTAACCTGAAGCACCACTTTAGCTAATGGGGCCTCCCGCTGCCGCCGCACCGCCGGAGCACAATTTCTGTTCTCACCCTGAAACAAAGTTCTTAACCCGAGGTACTATTTCTGGGTTAGCGGAGTCTGTAACCTGAAGTGTTTGTAACCTGAGGTACCACTGTATTTTGTTTCCCACCTTCCTCATATGACACAATAGTCTTTATGGTAAATGATGTTCTAAGATTGAATTACAAATAATTTTAAAGTGTTTGGGGGTGGGCAGAGGTTTATGTAGCAGCAGGGTTGAATAAGGAGGATTAGATTTCAGGTTCCTTTATAAATATAAAACTTTTTAATGCATCGTGATTGCCTTAGGCGAGGGGTCAGCAACCGAGGGCCCATGGGGGTCGTTTAACCGGCCCCCGAGCCGCCCCCAAACTGGGCCGCCTGCTTGGTGAATCCCCACCCACTGTGCTAAACTGGTGCAGCGCAGCCCAGGGACTCACTTCCGCGGTGCCGAAAATCACGTCTGCACAGACACTGGAAATCGCGGGCGTGATCTGGCCCATGGAGGGATCTGCGCTGGAGTGAACTGGCCCAGGCGAGGTAAACCTTGCCGACCCCTGCCTTAGGCCTAAGCCT
This sequence comes from Podarcis bocagei, assembly GCF_964188305.1. Lineage (NCBI taxonomy): Eukaryota > Metazoa > Chordata > Lepidosauria > Squamata > Lacertidae > Podarcis > Podarcis bocagei. The sequence continues at coordinate 10,632,883 of NC_138143.1, read as the reverse complement.
GCCTACACTGTGATGGAACTAGGGAGGCAGGAAGAACACGGAGAAATCCTGCAAAGGATCACAGGACAGAAAGGCCTTGCAGGGTGAGGAAAATTCCATACGAAATACGAATGAAGGAAAGACGAGGTCTTCTAAAAGACACACATTGAACAGTGAAGTGGCCAGGTTTATTCCACAGAGGAAGGCATTTTCGCAGCATCAACACTGGCTTGTAGGTTTGAGGGGCTCATGCCTTCAAAGTGCAGGTGTCAGGTGTGTGTGCGGGAGCCAGGCCCTGTGATCAATAGGACTCTGCATGACTGGGGCCTTCCTAAGTTTGTTCAGGAGAGGCAAGGTGCGGCCACACAGGTGAGGCTGATTGGTAACTCACAGCACCTGGTGGCAAGAGCTGGGAAGGATTATAAGGCCAGCATTTCCCTTCAGCTCTTTGCCACAGCAACACGTTCCCTGCCTTGCTACGTTTGACTCCTTGCTTCTTGATCTTCGGACCCCTGCCTTCGTGACTCCTTGCTTCTTGATCCTCAGACCCTTGACTTCGTGACTCCTTGCTTCCTTACCCTCTGACCCTTGGGCTTCTTGACTCCAAGCTCTCTGACCCTCAGACTCTTGGCTTTCTGACTCCTGGTTTCTGGACTCCCATTCCTGCTCTCATCCCGTCATCTTGCCCCTGTTCCCGACATCCCCAGCCGGGACTTCAATCGCCCATAAACTGGACCGTGACAGAAGGTCCATAGCTGACTTGTGACGTTCTCAAGAAGCTACATGAAGGAGCACTTCCTGCCCACAGGCCCCAAACGAAAAGCTGCAATATTTGTAGATGACTGGTTGATACCTACCTGGACTGTATCCCAGGCGCTGAGAAGCTCCCGCGGGTGGTACGAAGCGAAGATGGCAAGGTTGAGGAAGGTGCAGCCAAGCAGGGTGTAGAAATAGAAAGGAAACAGCTTGCTTTGCACCAGGCCAAAGGTATGGCGGCTCACACCCCGGAAGAGAACAAACCCTGCGCAGGCGAGAGAAGGGAGTGGGTTACAGCAGGTGGACGAAGGGTTCGTCCACACTTCCAATTGTCCTGTGCCTGGAGACCACAGGTCCGAGCGATTCTTCTCTGCTTTTCTAGGCAGGTGTCCGAGCGATTTTGCCTTTGCCTCACTGCTTGCCCCCAGAAAACCTGCTATTTAGTGCTGCATCGGAACAAATGGCAGTCAGTGGAAAACCCAGTGGCTGCCCCCCTCCGCCCAATTCAGCGCTAAACCAAAGGGCAAAGCCAAGGCCAGATTTAGGTTTGATGAGGCCCTAAGCTACTGAAGGTAATGGGACCCTTTATATGCCCAGCTCTCCTTTGCCAACAACAAATTGTCGCTGTTTTTCATGTTGAATATACTCTATATGGTAATTTATGGACCTAATAGGTATCTAAAGCCATTTGCACATAACAAAAGTATGTATTTTATCAAAGTAGTTGTTGAACTGAAATACAATTAAGACGTATATTAATAGTGGAAATAATTATTAAGCTCTAACTTAAAATGATTTTTTATTCCTAACAAACTTAGTAATGGAAACACATTGGCATTTGGCAATAACAAAAGTTCCTTTAGAAACACAATTTACAAAGACTCATAATCTAGTCTCTAGAATCTTGCTATAACATGAAATTATAATAGGTGTAAATATATGATGCAAACTACTAATAATTCTAAATAGCAGAACGTAGGCACCCTATACTGTATATAGAAATGAGCAAACCAGTGATATTTTAGGGAGCAGGCTAGCAGGCGGGGCCCATGACTTACATCATAGGAGCCTATACAATACAAAACACTGTTGCTGTATGTAGGTTTTATTTTGTTTTTTAATCTTATATTTTGGAAATGTACATTCAGGTTTTTTCCTTTAATTTTTTTTTGGGGAGGCCCCCCGAGAGAGTGGGGCCCTTAGCTATAGCTTGTTTAGCTTATACGTAAATCCGGCACTGGGCAAAGCAGCAGGGCAAACAAAGGTGTGAATAAGCCCCGAGTTCTGGAAGTGAGAGGCAGTGGGCACAACAGGATCTGAAACGAATGCGTTACAGCAGCCTTCTCCAGCAGTTACTTTGTAGTCCAAAGAATTTGGAGAGCACCAGGTTAGGAAGAGCTGCATTGGAGAAAAGGATCCGAGGGGCACATACCATTTCCTCCCCGGGCAGGCTAAAAATTCAAGTAAGCTTTGTCCCACCCCCACCCCCCTGGGAAAACGTACCTGCAATAAAGGTAACCCATATCTGCATCCCCCAGGCTGTGGAGAGCACAAAAAGCTGGATGATTTTGACATAGCTGCTCGGCTCCCCCTCTGTTGCCATCTCTGCAGTAAGAGACCTAAGACTGGGCAGAGAGAAACGGAGATGATTGTGATAATCATAATAATAATTTATTATTTATACCCCACCCATCCGGCTGGGTTTCTCCAGCCACTCTGGGTGGATCCCAGCAGAACACTAAAAAAACAATAAAACATCAAACATAAAAAACTCCCCTAAACAGGGCTGCCTTCAGATGCCTTCTAAAAGTCAGAGTTGTTTATTTCCTTGACATCTGATGGGAGGGCGTTCCACAAGGCAGGCGCCACTACCGAGAAGGCCCTCTGCCTGGTTCCCTGTAACCTCACTTCTCTCAGTGAGGGAACCGCCAGAAGGCCCTCGGAGCTGGACCTCAGTGTCCGGGCTGAACGATGGGGGTGGAGACGCTCCTTCAGGAATGAGAACAGCAATACAGTGGTGCCTCTGGTTAAGAACTTAATTCGTTCTGGAGGTCCGTTCTTAACCTGAAACTGTTCTTAACCTGCTGCACGATTTCTGTTCTCATCGTGAGGTAAAGTTCTTAACCTGAGGCACTACTTCAGGGTTAGTGGAGTCTGTAACCTGAAGCGTCTGTAACCCGAGGTACCACTGTAAATGAATAGGACATACGGACCTTCTCCTCTCTCTCTCTCTCTCTCTCTCTCTCTCTCTCTCTGTGTGTGTGTGTGTGTGTGTGTGTGTGTGTGTGTGTGTTTTATGGTGATCACAGCAGTCCACCTTGGGAACTTGGCTGACCTTAGCCTGACCACAGAAGGATGGCAGTCAGCTCCAGAAATTAACAGGGTCAGAAATACTCAAAAGAACTCAGGACACAGAACCTCAGGAAATATCTAGAAAGGGATTCTGGCAAGTCTCAATCAGCCTAACATGATGGTGTCGGAGGCAGAATGCCTCTGAGTATCCGCTGCGAGGAGCCACAGGGAAGGAGAGGGCAGTTGGACCCACATCTTGCTTATGCGCTCCCCATAAGCATTTGGTTGGCCCATGTGAGAATAGGATGCTTGGGCTAGAGGGAGCTCTTGGCTGGATCCTGCAGGCTCTTCTCGCGTTCTTAACACCGTTGCCATGGATGGAAATGAAGGAAGCAGGGAACAGGTCAGTTCAGCAGGACAGCCTTATGCATTGTGACAGCTTTCACAGATATTAGCACAATGCCCTTCATCTTTCTCTTCAGCCCCAGCCCAAAGACAGCAGGAAACTCTTACTCAGACGACTCCTTTGCTCTCTGGCAAGATGAGCCGTAATCAGTATAAAGTTGTCGTGCTCTAAAAGTGCACTGCTCTTTGTGCTATGGCAAGCCAAGATAGTGGGATATGGTTAGTTGCAACACAGGAAATACCCCATGAATCAGAACACAAGAGCTTAAAAATATATACACAATTCCTGATAAGAGAGGAAGATGAGCAGAGACGACTATGGATATATAACTGGTTGGGTTGCATATCAAGACTATCCAAGGAATCAGCAACAGTACAGAAGTTCTTTCAATATTTTGGTTAATTATTGCAACTGTTTTTCTCCTCGTTTATTTTATTTTCAACACGTTGGCTCGAAGAACAGATGTTTCTGTTTTTGTATGTTTTACTGAGCTGTGAATCATGTATTGTAACGACATTGGGAATGAAATCACCCGCTCACATCATGCTAACAGTATCAAAAATCATTAGCATTTGAAAAACAAACGCTCAGAAGGCCTGGGTAAGTTTCTACTGCCTTCCTCACAATTCCAAACAGCAGCTGGCAGAAGGTGATAAGACGAGATGGGAGAGGCAGGCCCCACATAGGAGTCACGTGCAAAGCGATCTGGTCTTGTGTTTACTGAAAGCAGTTGTGCCACAGTGACCAAGTTTGAATTTCACCTCTGCCATGATCTCGCCAGGTGGTCTTAGGCAAGCTGCCCTCCCCAACCCCAGCCTCAGTCCCCTTCCACCGTCCAGGATTCAAAATTTGCCAGGTGCATTTTGCAGTTGGCTATTGCCCACTTGTGACCAAGTGAGGATGCCCGGGTGCCAAGATGGCTCCTGACATCTCCACCATCTGGAGCTATGCATGTCTGGGGATTCTTGGATCCTGACTGTTTTAACACACTAGCAACACATCCTGTAGAATTCTGATATTTCATCTGTACAATCGGAATGAACGTCGGGAACCAAAAAGTTGTTATCGAAATGACGACTTTCGAACCATCTGGCCCCCAAATGGCAACTAGGCATTGCGTTTTGGCGACAGTAACCCCGGTTTTAAGGAGCCATTGTATCTGAATTTCTTTTTTTGTGTATATAATTTTTATTGAATTTTCTGTTTTACAATTTAAAGTACTCATTTTTACATCCTTAAGATATCTACGACTTCCCTTCTTCGCTTTCCATGGTTCATTTTAAATATCATAAATCCCTGCATATTTATAAAAACTATACCATTCACTATTCCATTATTGCATCCATCAAAACTTATTTACACTGTTGAATTTATCTTAATGCTGCGAGCGTTTTCAGCTGTACACAATTATTTCCCATATATTCAATAAACGTATTCCAATCTTCTCTAAACATATGTTCTTCTTGATCTCTTATTCTATATGTTAGGTCTGCAAGCTGCACATAGTCTGTCAACTTAAGTTGCCATTCCTCTTTGGTTGGGACCTCGCTTGTTTTCCATTTTTGGGCTAACAAAACACGGGCCGCAGTAGTGGCATACATAAATTACCTTTTTTGACACCTGGGAATTTCAGTCTGAATTATCCCCAACAGAAAGGACTCTGGGGTTTTTTTTTGGGGGGGGGAGAAAGTACTTTTAAACATTTTTTTTCAATTCATTATGGGTCACTTCCCAATACTCTTTTACCCTTTTACAAGTCCACCACACATGAAAGAATGTTCCCTTATTATATCTTAATTTCTTAATCCATGGAATGGGGTTAATAAGACTAACTTACTTCACAATATGGGAGATGTGAAGTACTTTAAATACTCAAAAGCAGAGCAGACTCAAGGCATTTTGCTGACCCTGACCATGCTATGCTCCTGAACTGGTTGGGAGTTGGAAGGCATTGTTTTATAGTTGTTCCACTCATACCTAGAATCATAGAATCATAGAGTTGGAAGAGGCCACAAGGGCCATCGAGTCCAACCCCCTGCCAAGCAGGAAACACCAACAGAGCACTCCTGACATATGGTTGTCAAGCCTCTGCTTAAAGACCTCCAAAGGAGGAGTCGCCACCACACTCCTTGGCAGCAAATTCCACTGTCAAACAGCTCTTACTGTCAGGAAGTTCTTCCTAATGTTTAGGTGGAATCTTCTTTCTTGTAGTTTGGATCCATTGCTCCGTGTCCGCTTCTCTGGAGCAGCAGAAAACAACCTTTCTCCCTCCTCTATGTGACATCCTTTTATATATTTGAACATGGCTATCATATCACCCCTTAACCTCCTCTTCTCCAGGCTAAACATGCCCAGCTCCCTTAGCCGTTCCTCATAAGGCATCGTTTCCAGGCCTTTGACCATTTTGGTTGCCCTCCTCTGGACACGTTCCAGTTTGTCAGTGTCCTTCTTGAACTGTGGTGCCCAGAACTGGACACAGTACTCCAGGTGAGGTCTGACCAGAGCAGAATACAGTGGCACTATTACTTCCCTTGACCTACATGGCTGGCCTCAGAAAACAGGGTGCCACAGGGCACTGTTTTGTCTCCAGTGCCACTATATGAAGCCACCGGGCGCAGCCATCAGGAGGTTTCGGGAATGGTGTCACCCGTGTGTGCTGATGACACCCAGCTCTAGTGGTAGCCTCACATTTAGACTATTGTAATGTGTGCTTCGTGGGGCTTCCCTTGTTCTGGAGAGTCTGCAGCTGGCGCAGAATGCCGCAACCTAGTTGGTAAGCAGAGCCCCTTATCGATCACCTATTACCCCAGTATTACAGGATCTGTCACGGTGGCCGGCTCTTAACCACCAATCCAGTCTTAAGATCCTGGACACGGGTGGCGCTGTGGGTTAAACCACAGAGCCTAGGACTTGCTAATCAGAAGGTCAGCGGTTCGAATCCCTGCGATGGGGTGAGCTCCCGTTGCTCGGTCCCTGCTCCTGCCAACCTAGCAGTTTGAAAGCACGTCAAAATGCAAGTAGCTAAATAGGTATCACTCCGGCAGGAAAGTAAATGGCGTTTTCGTGCGCTGCTCTGGTTCGCCAGAAGTGGCTTAGTCATGCTGGCCACATGACCCGGAAGCTGTACGCCGGCTCCCTCGGCCAATAAAGCTAGATGAGCGCCACAACCCCAGAGTCGGTCACGACTGGACCTAATGGTCAGGGGTCCCTTTACCTTTACCCTCATATAAAGCCTTCTTACCCGAAACCGGCAGTACCCTCCTCCCCTCCATTGTAAGGGCATGTAGCTGAACAAGTGGTACTACCACAGTTGGATGATTGGGGTAAAACAGTCTTCAAAACTCCCATTCTAGGCTCATTTTGCAACAGGGAATTTCACGAGAGTGAGCAATTTTTGAGCTCTGGGTGCAGTACTGCGACTAAGATTTCAGAGTAAAACTGCAGAGTGGAAGGAAAGGACTTCCAGCTACTCTCTGAAGACCGGAGAAGAGAGCCTCTTAAGAATATTGTGGGGGTGGACAGGGGAAGGACTGGACCACGTGAAAAATGAAGTTAATATTTTAGCTGCAGTTTGTTCATTTCCAGCTTTGTGTTCTCGTTATAAAAAAGCACGCCTTGGCATTCCGTTGCTGCGTCCATAAGCCAGGTTTGAGGTGCCATTTAGCTCCTAGCTTTCATGTCTCAGTTTCTAACCCTGGGGTAACATGGAGGCAGGCCTTTTCTGTGGTGGCCCCAATGCTGTGGAATAGTCTCCCTGCTGAAAGGCCCCATCAGTTCTGTCTGAAAGAAGACGTAGCGCTTCGGACAAGCATTACCCTCACCTTGTGCACGAACCTCCTATCTTAATTGTTTTAACCACTTGTTTTAGCTGTTCTAATTGTTACGTCGTATGATAATGGCCTACTCTACTTTTTAATGAAGGCCGCTTATTTTAACGAATTAGTTTTATTGTGCATTTGAATTACATGCTGCTCTATTTTTTTGTAATTGCTTTTATAGTAAACCTCGTAGGAGCCATTTGGGCAAGTAAGCCTTATATAAATCCATTATCAAGACAGTGTTCCACCCGTCCCATTCAATATACTGCAGCATCCTGGAGGGACACACCAGGGAGGGAAGCAGTCCAGCTTAATGGCCATGCCATGTGGCACACGCCGCTCTGCCCAACACTCCACCCTTGCTCCCCTGCCCCCCAAGGCAGCCACCTAACTCAACCTCATGGGAGTCTGGCTCTGCCAAAAGCACAACACAAATGCTATGCATTAAGCAAGCCTGACTGAGTTTCACGTGACTCACTCCCAACAGCCCACACTGCCTCCAAAAGCCTTTCCTCTTTTCTCCTAAGGGAGGTCTGGATGCTGCCCAAAATGCAGTTCTGTAGAACCCCAGGATTCCGCAATTGCTTTTCCATTTCAAAACAAAACAAAAACACCACGGGAGGTCAGCCAGAGCTGTTCCATTCCCAGCTCAAAAACCGCACGTTTACTCCAAAGTCACATCTGTTGTGTTGAAGGAAACCAGGCAATATGCCTTTTGAAAGCACATTCCCTCCTCAAACAACGCAGACACAACCTTAGTTCTGATTCCCAGCAATCCTTAACAAACTACGGTTCACAGAATCCTTTGAGTTCACGTGAAGCATGTGCTTTGAAGTGTGTACACCATGGGTAGGCAAACTAAGGCCCAGGGGCCGGATCCGGCCCAATCACCTTCTAAATCCGGCCCACGGACGGTCCGAGAATCAGCGTGTATTTACATGAGTGGAATGTGTCCTTTTATTTAAAATGAATCTCTGGGTTATTTGTGGGGCACAGAAATTCATTCATTCCCCCCCCCCCAATATAGTCTGGCCCTCCACAAGGTCTGAGGGACAATGGACCGGCCCCCTGCTGAAAAAGTTTGCTGACCCCTGGTGTACACAAACCTTGCTGTCCGGCAGGGGGTGAAGAGGCCATCAGCCCCAGGGTTATACTGGAATGGAGCCTAGGGGTCCTGGCCGGCTGCTCCCTTCTGGCCCTCCCCACCCAAGGGTGCTGTGTTTCCTGTGCAGGGCGCATGGCAGTGGCGTAGCGTGGGGGGTGCAGGGGGGGCCGGCCGCACCGGGCGCAACATCTGGGGGTTAGGGGGCGCAAATCCACGGGTTAGGGGGCGCAAATCCACAGGTTAGGGGGCGCAAATTACTTGCCTTGCCCCGGGTGCTGACAACCCATGCTACGCCACTGGCGCATGGCGGTGAGTGGGGCGGAAGGGATGGGGATAAAGTCGAAACGCAAAGGGCATGCACTTTTCTGCATGCCAGGAGCACAAAGGAAGGTGGTGGGCTGGCAGGAGGGAACATAGGAGCCAACTCCTAGGGGCTGGGGTGTCTTCGCCCCCCCCCCCCAAAGTTAATGGACACTGCCATTCAAATGGTATGTGTGTGCTATGTTATGTGATCAATTCTGCGATGATTACCTGCTGTCCCCCAATATTTTATTCAAGTTAACACCCCCTTGTGGGAGGTTGCCAACTTATTCTAGAGCAGTAAACGAAATGGGGTTAATACCCGCTTTTGCTGTATTTTTTTGTTGTATTTTAATCTTGTTTTTCAGTTGTATTCATTCAACTTGTTTTGATTATTGCTTGTTAGCCGCCCTGAGCCCGGCCTTGACTGGGGAGGGCGGGGTATAGATAAAATTTATTCTTATTGCTGCCACCACGAACAGGAGGCGCCAGTAGCCGTCCGGTCGTTACGAAACCCAGCTCGTCAGCGGAGTCAAGAGCCTGCTATTTCAACGAGGCTTACTCCAGAGAAAGCGCAAACAACACAACACAACACCAGGATGGCAGCTCAAGCCTCTGGCGGTATTTGCAAGAAAGACGCGTGTCGAGCGTTGGAAGGAAGCGGGCCGGGCTGCTGGCCCGCGGGAGTAAGAAATGAAAGGGGGGGGGCCTGTTGGAAAACCCCTCCCACTCCCGCACCCCTACAAGAGGTAGGGGTGCCAACTTGAATTAAATGAAATATTGGGGCGGCCCAGCTAAGCCCCGCTCCGCATAATCGATCTCAAGACGAGGTGCAGCCCCCCAATTTTTTATATGGGGGTGTGCGTGCGAAGACCCTTCGGCCCCTAGGAACTGGCTTCTCTGGGTGGAGGGGAGAGAGCCCCCTGCAGCCCCCGCCCCGACAGTAGCATTTGCAAGAAGACGCGTTTCGAGCATCGGAAGGAGGCGGGAGGGAAATCGGGGGTGGGGTCGTTGGAACTCCCCGCCACCCCTAAAAAAAGACGGGGTGCGCTAGGAAAAGGGGGGCTTCGATGCTCCTGCACCCCCGTCCCCTTACACGCCGGACCCCGAGATCGCGCCTCTCCTACCTGATGCTCTTCTTCCGCCCTCGCGGCCGAGCTCCTCCGCAGCACGGTAACCAAGACTCCGCCCCACGGAGGCGGATCGCAATTGGGGGTGTGTGGCTGTGCTAAACAGCAGCGTCATGAAGGGAGGCGAGGCCACGAGGGGCCACGCCCCTTTGTTACACGCCGGGAGGCGGCGCGCGGGATCCCTCGGGCTGCGCTCAGGCAGCTCCTGTCTGCGCCCGGCAGGGCAAGTGGAGGGCGCTCGGGGCAGAGCCGCGCGATGGACTCGAGAGAGGAGGTGGCGTTGGCCACGACGGTAAAAGAGGGGGGGGGGATGATCCCCGTAGGTGGGGCGAGGCTGGGGGTGGGGTGGGAAAGAATAGCATCCGCCGGGGCAGGGTACCTGGGGGGCCAGAAGCGGCGCAGGATCCGGATTAAGGGGCGCTCTCCTCCCGGAGGTCTGAGCATTACGTCCATCCCAGGCACTCTGTCAGCCATGGAAGCTGCTGGTGGTTGGGAAAGTATCTTTTTGGGAAGGTACTTTCCAAAACATACACACAACAACAACAACAACACACAAACACACAAAAAAGAGTCCTTTTCGTTAGGGATAATTCAGATGGAAACAACAACACAAAAAACCAGAGTCCTTTTTGTTAGGGATAATTCCGATGGAAATTCCCAGGTTTAAAAAAAAAAGGCTATTTATGTATGCCACTTCACCCGTGTTTTGTTAGCCCCAAAATGGAAAACGAACAAGGTCCCAACTAAAGAAGAATGGCAACTTAAACTGATGGAATAGGCGCAGCTGGCTGTGAGTTAAACCACAGAGCCTAGGACTTGCCAATCAGAAGGTCGGAGGTTCAAATCCCCGCAACGGGGTGAGCTCCCGTTGCTCGGTCCCTGCTCCTGCCAACCCAGCAGTTAGAAAGCATGTCAAAGTGCAAGTAGATAAATAGGTACCACTCCGGCGGGAAGGTAAATGGCGTTTCCATGCACTGCTCTGGTTCGCTTTACTGCACCCGTGTTTTGTTAGCCCCAAAATGGGAAATGAGCAAGGTCCCAACTAAAGAAGAATGGCGACGTAAACTGATGGAAAAGGCGCCGCTGGCAGACTTAACTTATAGAATAAGAGGACAAGAAGAACATACGTCTAAAGAAGACTGGAAAATGTTTATTGAATATATGGGAAATAATTGTGTATGTTTGAAAACGTTGGCAGCATTAAGATAAGTTCAACAGTGTAAACAAGTTTTAATGGATGTAACAATGGATTACTGAATGGTTTCGTTTATGTAAAACATGCAGGGATCTATGGCGTGCAAATTGAAGCATGGATGGAGGAGAAAGGAAGCCACTGATATTTTAAGGTTGCTCAGATAAATATTCTAAAATAGAAAATAGAAAAACTTAATACAAATTATACACACACCCCAAAAAAAGGAATCTGCTTCTGGTTGGAAGAGGCGCCTGACCAAGGCAGCTGCTGCCTCCTTGCCTGTTTCAGGCGGTTTTAAGAAGCAAGTCTGAGGTCTCCCTTGCCTGAGTCTCTGCTTGACTCATGTTTTTGAGGGGAAAACCGCTGTTTAGTGATAAATCAGAGCAAATGGTGATCCGCCCCCTTTGGGAAACACTGTTCTAAACTATAATTGATAAAAATAACAGCAACTCACAGTGCATAAAACATCACAATGCACATCGAAAGCAAAGATACAACTTATACAATATAATAATAATGATGAATAATAATAATAATAATAATAATAATAATAATAATAATAAAAAATTGCCGTAGCTGCCTATTTATACTTAATTTCATGCACACGACCTCCACCCAGTCAGGCCTGTAGGCAAAAAGAGGAGGAATCTCTCAAATAGCTTAGTGGCATATTTCTTTCTCTGAATAAGCCTTTCTCTAAAATGATTGAAACTAATTCTCTTAAGCCCTTCTACTTGTACATATATTAAGATAACTGTGCAGGAGATTCTCTTCTCCAGACTTTGCACTGGCTGAAGCTGATGTTCAGTTGTAGGGTAAAGGTAAAGGGACCCCTTACCATTAGGTCCAGTCGTGGCCGACTCTGGGGTTGCGGCGCTCATCTTGCTTTATTGGCCGAGGGAGCCAGTGTACAGTTTCCGGGTCATGTGGCCAGCATGACTAAGCCACTTCTGGCAAACCAGAGCAGCGCACGGAAACGCCGTTTACCTTCCCGCCGGAGCAGTACCTATTTATCTACTTGCACTTTGACGTGCTTTCGAACTGCTAGGTTGGCAGGAGCTGGGATCGAGCAATGGGAGCTCACCCTGTCGCGGGGATTCGAACCACCGACCTAGGCAAGTCCTAGGCTCTGTGGTTTAACCCACAGTGCCACCCGCGTCCGTCTGATGTTCAGTTGTAGGCGCTGGGAATAGAAACTTGCAGCACCACCTAGTGGCAAGTTTTCACACCTCCAGTCCAGGGGCTTGGAAACCAAGAGACTGGGGCACTATAGGGACTCGCCGCTCAGGTCCCAGCGTTCTGCTGGTTATTGGTCTGGGCCTTCTTTCTCTGACCCTCCTGCCAAATCAAATGTAAACTCTGTCTCCTTCTCTCCCAGGAGCCATTGTTGATGCCAGTTTCCCAGAATGATATGTGCCGAAACCTCTCTCCCATCTGGTGCCTGTCTCGGGCAGGCAGCACGATGCCAATGGTAAGTGTCGTGGGTGGGCTACAAGACGGTGGCGGAAAGCGCTTGTGTTCTGCTAAAGGAAGGTCAGGAGGGGCAATCCTGGCTCCTTGGTGGGGGCTGCTTAAATAGAGAGCCTGCCAAAGCTACAAGTGACCCACAAGCCACAACTGTAGAATCATAGAATCATAGAATCATAGAGTTGGAAGAGACCACAAGGGCCATCGAGTCCAACCCCCTGCCAAGCAGGAAACACCATCAGAGCACTCCTGACATATGGTTGTCAAGCCTCTGCTTAAAGACCTCCAAAGAAGGAGACTCCACCATACTCCTTGGCAGCAAATTCCACTGTCGAACAGCTCTTACTGGCTTGAAGGTGACTTGAATTGCCAGTTTGGATTTTCTTGTTGCAGTCCTGGCATTGCAGGTGGGCAGGCAAGCCTGTTCTGGTTATCCCTAACACGTGTGTGAGGGGGAGGCAGGTTTGCACCCACGAAGCTGTACTGCCAACATTACTGGTGTTGGACATGTGGCGACAGGGGGGTGCTCAGTGACGGAGCTTCATTTAAATCAAGTCTTACTGATTTAAATCAAATTTTACTGACTAGTGATTTAAATCATGATTTAAATCAAATCCACCCTGCTATAAACCGTGGCATGCTCAGTCGCTATCCCTCTATGCGGCAGGGAGAAGCAGGATTGCACCCTCTAGCACTGCCTCTGACTTACAGAGGAGTCCATTCCACTGTTGAACGTTTCCTGAGGTTTAGGGGAAATCTCCTTTTTTGTAACTTGAAAGCATTGGTTTGCGTCCTGTCCTCCGAAGCAGGAGAAAACAAGCTTGCTCCATCTAGAAGGGATAGCTTATGCTTGTACAACCTATAAGATTTAGGCATCTATCCCATGAGGAACCCAATTCCTGACTGTCATAATGCTGTCATCGGCTCCTGTCTGGTCGCCCAGGAAAGTATCAAGACAAGGAAAAGTTTCTTACTGTCCTTTTTTATTTCAATCCTAACAGAGAGAGCCTATAGAACCCAGCCTCTTGGAAAATGGTGTTGTCTCAAATGAATCTCCACCCCATCCCCCGTCTCTCCTACTTCCTCATTCATCTCTTCTACGGGTGCTGCTACATGCCCTCGGTCTTTGAGCTCTTTGCTCTCTGACTTTTAAGGCTCCCTGGGTTCTGGGAGGTGGAGGATCTGGAATGCTTTCTAATGACAACGTGTCAGCCGAGTGTTGTTCTGGCTCTTCCATGATTTCCCAGCTTTCCCCCTCATCTGCCTCTAGGCTGTGACTTCCCTCAAAGCCCCTGTTGTAAATCTATACAGTGGTACCTCGGGTTACATACGCTTCAGGTTACAGACTCTGCTAACCCAGAAATAGTACCTCGGATTAAGAACTTTGCTTCAGGATGAGAACAGAATTTGTGCTCCAGCGGCAGCAGGAGGCCCCATTAGCTAAAGTGGTGCTTCAGGTTAAGACCAGTTTCAGGTTAAGAACAGACCTCCGGAACGAATTAAGTACTTAACCCGAGGTACCACTGTACTGTCTTCCACTTCCTCCTCCCTGGGAAGGTCAGGATGGGGAAGCGGTCTCCACTATTCCTCCTCTGCCCAGTCCCTGACATCAGCCCCTCTACAGAGCCCTCCTCCTCCTAACCCGGTGGTTTCGGTCGGTTGAGGTGGCGTGTATGGAACATCCTTTGCAAGTCTGGCGCATGGACATATTTTGTGCATTCCCATGATCTTTCTTCAGGGCCATAGCCCTTCCACGCAATCAGGTATTGCAACTTCTTTCTTCATATCCTGGAGTCTAGAATTTGTTCTACTTTGTACTCTTCCTCTCCTTCTACCATGGCGGGAGGCGAAGGTGCTTGTTTCCTGACACTGACTAGGTGGAGAATTGATGTTATACACAGCTGACCACACACAAGCTTTCCACTCATCGGGAATCTAGGATGCAGAAGGCTATTGACTGAGTAGAGAGGATATTCACACGGTCTCTTGCCTGATGATTTGCCGAATGTGCGGCTGTCAGAAGGGCAGAGCTAGACTGCCTGTGAATGTTGGGAGAGCGGGTTTAATGTATATAGTCCTATTCCCTCCACCCCACACGTTGCATATGAATGGAGGGATAACAACTGCACAACTTTTCAATCAGGAATCCTGTATAATAGAGGTACCTTTGCTGGCAGAACTTCAGAGAAAACCCTCTGCTCGCATTGGGTGTCAGGCCATCTGATTCCATCCCACAGGTCTCCACCAGGTTCTCTGGAGTTCTTGTGGACCATTGTTAAAGAGTTAGCTTATTGGAAGGAGGCAGATGGTGATTATTATTATTATTTTGCTCCTTTTTGTGCAGCACGCCCAGAGCCATCTTGAGATAGCTACTATGAAGCCAACTCGTAAGTGATATTCTTTGCCTTGTGACCTTGCAGAAACTTAGCTGACTGGTGATGGAGATAAATGTGGAAAGGCCAAGTGTCTCTCCTGCTTGGAGGTGATCTGGAAGGAAGCAGGGAAAACAGCAGAGCTGGACCAACACTTTCTGGTTTGCAGTCCAGGGCTCCAGCTGCAATGAGAATCGGGCTTCCGATGGAAGATAAAGAAGATAAAGTCCCTAACAGAGAAGAATGGCAGATTAAGTTGATGGATTATGCCAAAATGGCTAAAATGACCAGAAGAATCAGAAATCAGGAAGACAACATTTTTAATAAGGAGTGGGGGGGAATTTATAATATATCTTAAAAACCACTGTAAACAGCTAAAAATGTTAGTAAGATTGAAATAACACTTGTAGTTTAATGGTGAATTTTGGATACAATGGAGATGTAAAAGATCTGGATTATCATAAAAGATCCAGGAGAAAATGATTAACAATAGGACCCACAAAGGGGAGGAGGAAATTCCAGGAGATTCTTTGGATTCTTGGTTTTATGTTGTGTGTTGGGTATGTAAAATTTTAATCTGAAAAACCAGATAAATAATTTCGTATAAAAAAGAGAAAATTGGGCTTTCTGATCTTCAGCCTGAGCTTCAGATGTTGATTTCCACCGCTGGGTGTTTCTTATGCATAGCTGCTACCTTTCTCTTGCAGTAATGGTCCCAGAATCCCAGATGGTGAAAAACGAAGTGGATCTTATCAAAGCTCAGCTGTATGCTCAAACCAAGGTAAGGTCTTGGGCGGAGGTAAGGCTGTGGAAGATGCTCGTTTCTTATCCAGGTACATTTGGGAAAGCACTTAACCATTTAACCATTGGAGTTGGGAAGCTTTGGCTTAGTAGAAAGGGAAGGAGTCAGGCAATTGGTCCATAGAGCTTAGCATTGGCTACAGCAACAGGTAGATAATCTCTAGGGTTTCAGGAAAAGAACATTCCCAGCCCTGCTTGGAGACTTGGAAGAATTTAACCTGGAACCTTTCCCACATTATTGCAGCACAGTTAATATCGGAAATGTATCTAACATGGCCAACAGCTTGGACTACTGCAATGCGCTCTACGTGGGACTACCTTTGAATGTGACTCGGAAATTACAACTGATCCAGAATGTGGCAGCTAGACTGGGGACTGGGAGTGGCTGCTGAGACCATATAACACCGGTCCTGAAAGACCTACATTGGCTCCCAGTACGTTTCCAAGCACAATTCAAAGTGTTGGTGCTGACCTTTAAAGCCCTAAACAGCCTCGGCCCACCCAGTATATCTGAAGGAGCGTCTCCACCCTGATCATTCAACCCGGACACAGGTCCAGCTCCGAGGGCCTTCTGGCGGTTCCCTTACTGCGAGAAGTGAGATTACCTTCTCGGTAGTGGTGCCCGCCCTGTGGAACACCCTCCCATCAGATGTCAAGGATATAAACAACTATCTGGCTTTTAGAAGACATCTGAAGGCAGCCCTGTTTAGGGAAGTTTTTGATGTCTAATGTTTTGCAATTTTTTATGTGCTGTAAGCTGCCCAGAGTGGCTGGGGAAACCCAGCCAGATGGGTGGAACATAAATAATAATAATAATAATAATAATAATAATAATAATAATAATAATAATAATAATATGATGATGATGATGATAGTGGTAGTAGTAGTAGTTGTTACCAGATAACCTCCAGGAAGCTCACAGGCAGAGCATGAAGGCAAGAGCTCTCTCTCTGCTCTGTGGTGAAGTCAGGGACCTTGACTACAAGAGGACTGTGTCTTCATGCCAGTCATCCAGTGCTGCCTTCCAGTCTGCAGCCTCTGCTCTCCCCTGCGCTGGTACCCTAACACAGAGGAGAGAGACTTTCTGTTCCTCATCAGGCAATGGCATTACCACCTGCCTTGCCCCACCGAGCCTTTCCCAGACTATGACTTTGAGAACAGCAGCAGCAGCTGGGAAGAGAGGAGTTCATGGATATTTTTTTTAAAATAGTTTTATAAATTGTGCTTCTTTGTTTTTCAGTTTTATCCTTTTACATGTTTTTGTGGTACAGTGGTACCTCGGGTTAAGTATTTAATTCATTTCGGAGGTCTGTTCTTAACCTGAAACTGTTCTTAACCTGAAGCACCACTTTAGCTAATGGGGCCTCCTGCTGCCGCTGTCGCTGCGCCACAATTTCTGTTCTCAGCCTGAAGCAAAGTTCTTAACCTGAAGCATTAGTTCTGAGTTAGTGGAGTGTGTAACCTGAAGCGTATGTAATCTGAAGCGTATGTAACCCGAGGTACCACTGTATTTTATGCATTGTGATCTGCTGTTACTTCTATTAGATTGGTAATTCTTTATTGTGGTTGAACTGTTTAATTATTATTTGCTGGTGTTTAATTTTACTGTTTACTGTTAGATTACTGATGGATTGTTGAATGTTGCTTTGTTTGATATAAGTTGTTTATTCTAAAGTTATTGTGATTTTTATATCGGATCAGATTTATTTTTATTTTTTTTATTATGCTTTTGTGTCTTGGAAGCGGCCCAGAGTGGCTTGGGCAACCCAGCCAGATGGGTGGGGTATAAATGAAATATTACTACTACTGCTACTACACAAAGGCAGTGGCTGTGTGCATTAACCCTGTCTGTGCCATGTTTTCCTGCCAGGCTTTTCAGGCATTGAGCCACTCAATCACCTTGTTGGAGCAGGAGAGCAACCAGCAACAAGGTCGGATCAAGGAGCTGGAAGGTAAGGATTGTGGAGACTCCTAAGCACCAGCCAATCTGGAGCATGGCTTTAAAATGCATTGGTGCTGGTTACGGCTTTGCAGAATGTGGTCTGCTCAGTATTTAGTATAGCTCCAAAGGGGGCATCACTTACCTGTGCAAAGGAGGAATGATGATCACCTTTGGGGATTCCGTGTGTTCAGAATTCTCCATGGAGCCTGGTATCTTAATGTGTCTGGTCCTGATGGCTATGAAATTTCTGCAGGCCTTCTACAGAAACACCACAGAAGTGAACTGGATCGCAATATCCATTCATTTCAGTGTGACTCCATCTGGAAAAATTCCTAGTACGTTTTTCCTTAGGATCCCAAGTCTATCACGACTAAGACTTTGAATAATTGGAGGAAAGTAGCTTATTACAATGTCCCATCTTAATCGCAGGTCATGCTCTGTGTTCCAGTGTGTGCTAATGAGTTGGGTATTCTTCACAATTCTACGTAGCCAGTTGATACTGATTTTGCAAATTACCGTATTTCTGCTCTATAAGACGCACCAGACCATAAGACGCACCTAGTTTTTGGAGGAGGAAAACAAGAAAAAAAATATTCTGAATCTCAGAAGCCAGAACAGCAAGAGGGATCGCTGCACAGTGAAAGCAGCAATCCCTCTTGCTGTTCTGGCTTCTGGGATAGCTGTGCAGCCTGCATTCGCTCCATAAGACACACACACATTTCCCCTTACTTTTTAGGAGGGAAAAAGTGAGTCTTATAGAGCAAAAAATACAGTAATCACCCTGCTCTGTTAAAAGGAGAACCTGGAATACTGCACCATGGAAAGGCCAAATTCTTCTATTCTGCTTCCGTTCTACAAAGTGCTTTGTAGCCTCCTGAAGCCCACCCTGCTCAGCTCTCCTAGCAAGACCAATATATTTTTAAGTTTCTCTCCACAGCCATAAAGACAAGAAACCCAATAATTTAAAAAACGAAAGCCAAGAATGTTGGCAGGCTAAGTTCTGCACCTGATGCGAAACCCCACACTTGCGCAGGTCGATCAAAGGTGTGCTGAATACTTGCCGCCTCCTCAGATTAGTGGAGGCCATTTTGTCCTGCCTCTCCTTTGGTGGTCTTGGAAAGCTCTGCTCCAATGACTCCTTTGTCTCTTCCTGTCCAGAGGAGGTGCAGTTTTTTGCCCGCTCACCTCATGGGGCGATGTTTGATAGCCTCATCCAGAAAAGGATCCAGGATGTATGGAAAGTCATGACCAGAGAGGTTCAAGGACTCCATGGATCCATGATCGAGAAGGAAAGCTCCATGGAGAACCTGTCGCAAGAGGTCCTTGAGAGGTGGGAGAAAACACGGGCGAGAGAAGAGGGAAGGGGCTGTTAGGTGGAGTGTGAGGTCCTACTTCACAGGGCCTGCAAGACAGAGCTGTTCCACCAGGCCTTTGGCCAGGGCACAGCCTGACTCCCTCCCTCGGCAATCTTCGCGGAGCTCTGGCCCAATGGTTGCCAGTGGCTTGAATTAATTAATTTTATAATGAATGATTTTAGAATGTTGTTTATGCTGTACTTTTGTACTGTTTTATTGTTGTTAGCCGCCCTGAGCCCAGCTTTGGCTGGGGAGGGCGGGATATAAATAAAATTTATTATTATTATTATTATTATTACTCAGTGCAGTATCCAATGCATATCTGATCCTGGTCCGACTGCGCTGGCTGCCAATTAGTTTCCGGGCCCAATTCAAAGTGCTGGTTTTGACCTGTAAAGCCTTAAACGGCTCAGGATCACAATACCTCAAGGACTGCCTCTTTCCATATGAACCTACCTGGACCCCAATATCAACTTCTGAGGTCCTCCTTCGTGTGCCTCTTCCTTGAGAGGTGCGGAGGGTGGCAACACGAGAACAGGGCCTTTTCTGCAGTGGCTCCCCATCTGTGGAATGCTCTCCCCAGGGAAGTTCGCCTGGCACCTTCATTAGATACCTTTAGGCACCAGGCAAAAATGTTCCCTTTTAACCAGGCCTTTGGCAGACCAGACTGACATCCTATACCCTTTTAAAATGTGGCTCTTTTGGGGGGGTGGGGGTATTATTGGGTTATTGTTTTTATTTTGATTTTATAGATTGTGATCTTTTCTATGAACCACCCTGAGACCTCCAGGTATAGGGCGGTATATAAGGAAGTCTTGATCAAGGGCACCCCTGGGCTGGCTTGGGCCTCCATAGATCCACTGACACATCTAAGCAGGCTTAGGTGTCAGGTTGGAGTGAAAGGAGTTTGGTGGATGATCTTAATCCAGATGTAACCAAGGCAGTACTCTTTAGATGTTGGACTACAACTCTAGATATTGGACTACAACTCCCATAATTCTTGACTATGCCCATAGTGGCTGGAGCTGATGGGAGTTGTAGTCCCAGAACAAGTGCCATGCACCATGTTGGAGACCTTCAACAGACCAAACTGGAGTGACAGTGTGCTGGAAGAGAGTGTTGCTCTCTTACTTTCTCAGTTAGTCTTCATTACTGTGTTTTGACGTTCTCCCTTCTTTCTTTTCTCCCCCCCTCCCCACCCACCTTTGCTCAACCTGCAGCAAGAAGTTCCTTTGCGAGGAGCTGGAAGCTGTGCAGGGTGAACTGCGGCGCATTCATCAGAAACTGAGTATGTAGCTGCTCCGCTCATTTTCCTTGTGTCCTTTGCAGCACCCGGAGCATTCCCCCTCTCCTACATGCAGTGGGTGCCTCTCCAGCCATGTTGGAAGGAATTCGGCAATTGCTGATCACTCTGCTCATTCTGCCAATCAAAGTCAGCTTGTCAGGTGAAACAATCGCCCCTCTCCTCCTTCCCTCCTAGGTTTCAAAAATAAAATGAGTTGGCTTAATACACACACACACACACACGGAACTAACCCGTTCCGGTACTTCCGGGTTTTGGCGCATCCGTAACCCGAAAACGCGCAACCTGAAGCATCTGTAACCCGAGGTATGACTGTGTGTGTGTGTGTGTGTGTGTGTGTCTCTCAGAGAAATAGAAGCTTGGAAACTGGAGCTAACCCATTCACACATCACTAGCACTGCTAAAAAGGGTAAAATAAATTAAGCAGGGGTCCCATTTGTAAAGGAAAAAAAAGGGTTCTTTACTTCCTGTTACAGTCAAACCTCGGTTGCCGAAAGGCTCCGTTTTGGAACGTTTCGGCTCCCGAATGCCGAAAACCCAGACGTAAACGCTCTGGATTTCAAACTTTTTTGGAAGCTGAACGTCTGACTCAGCTTCTGCTTGTGTGCAGGAAGCTCCTGCAACGAATTGGAAGCCGTGCCTTGGTTGTCAAATGTTTTGGAAGCCAATCGGGCTTCTGGAACGGACTGTGTTCGACAGCCAAGGTTTGACTGTGCTTTATATTTAATGAACGAATAAATAAATATTTGCAAGGATGGCTTTGGATTCTGACTCTGGATGGTGAGAGGAGGTTTTCCAGGTTAACCTTGTGCAGCAGAGAGAGAGAGAGAGGGAACACGCAGAAGGAAGGAGAGTAGCTTACGTGTTTAGTGGGACAGCACACAGTGTATTTGCCTTGACTATCTGTTAGTCTCAACCATGGGTAGGCAAACTAAGGCCCTGGGGCTGGATCCTGCCCAATTGCCTTCTAAATCCGGCCCATGGACGGTCCAGGAATCAGCGTGTTTTTACATGAGTAGAATGTGTCCTTTTATTTAAAATGCATCTCTGGGTTATTTATGGGGCATAGGAATTCGTTCATATATTTTTTTCAAAATACAGTCTGGCCCCCCACAAGGTCTGAGGGACAGTGGACCAGCCCGCTGCTGAAAAAGTTTGCTGACCCCTGGAACCCTGCACTCTGCTGACTGGAGCCATGCAAGGTTGCTTATACCCAACACGCTCAATACAAGAGCCAGTTGGGAAATGATATATAATGAATTGAAAAAAATGTTTAAAAGTACCTTTCCAAAAACCCAGAGTCCACTCTGTTGGGGATAATTCAGAGGGAAATTCCCAGGTGTCAAAAAAGACTATTAATGTATGCCACTACTGTGCCCTGTGTTTTGCCAGCCCCAAAATGGAAAACAAGCGAGGTCCCAACTAAAGAAGAATGGCAACTTAAACTGATGGAATATGTGCAGCTTGCAGATTTTACATATAGAATAAGAGAGCAAGAAGAATATATGTTTAAAGAAGACTGGGAAATGTTTTCTGAATATATGGGTGAAAATTGTGTACATTTGAAAACGTTGGCAGCATTAAGATAAATTCAACAGTGTAAATAAGTTTTGATGGATGTAACAATGGATTACTGAATGGTTTAGTTCGTGTAAAATATGCAGGGATGTAGGGTATGCAAAATGAACCACGGAAAGAGAAGAAGGGATGTCATTGATTTAAGGTTGTTTAAATGAATATTTTGAAATGTAAATGAGAAAATTTTATTTTATACACACACGTGGGTGGCACTGTGGGTTAAACCACAGAGCCTAGGACTTGCCGATCAGAAGGTTGGCAGTTCGAATCCCCGCGACAGGGTGAGCTCCCGTTGCTCAGTCCCAGCTCCTGCCAACCTAGCAGTTCGAAAGTACGTCAAAGTGAAGTAGATAAATAGGTACCACTCCGGCGGGAAGGTAAACGGCGTTTCCGTGCACTGCTCTGGTTCGCCAGAATTTGAGCAGGTGGCAAATGTGAATGGCTTTGGACTCAAGCATAACGCTGTCTGCTGGGCCACCTGGTTTATACCTTCAGGGTATATAGAGGGGAAAGGTCTTTGCCCTCCCACTCAACTAGGGTAATAGAATTAAAATCTCCCAAGTCCACATGTCTTCATTCAGTTGGCATCAGCTAGTCCAACTCTCCCTCCTACAACTGAATATTTTATAGACTTAAAAGCTTTCTCTGGACCTTTTGCAACCTTTGCTTTAAAAATCTTGGAGGAAGGAGACTTTCCCAGCCTCCCAAAGCGACTTGTTCTATCGCTGAGCTGCTCCTGTTAATTAGAAAGATTTCCTTTAATTTAACACTCTTGCTTAATCTCGTCTCGTCCTCAGCGGTGAACTCTCTCATTCGCTTGTCTTCCATTTGATTTTGTAACATCAGCAGCTGACCTTTGAAGTGTGGTTTTTAAATTAATTGTTCCCCTTGCAGCAGGTTCCCCGTCCCCCCAGTTCTACATATCTCAGGTTTGCTTAGGAGAATTGTGACCAATGTTGAGACCGCAGATATGGAAACTCTTGGCACTGCCTCCCTTCCGCCTTCAAGTCAGGATCCACTAGGGCAAGGGTACCTGTGGCCCAGCAGATTTTGAGATCCAGCTCAACTTCAGCCCCAGCCAGTGGTCAAGGAGAGTGGGAGTTGGCTGTGTCCCAAATATTTGCTATTAGGCCTAAGGAAGGTTGCAGTAGCAGCATAATCACCCTACCAAAGGGGTGTCGGGGGGGGGTCATTAAGATGTGGGTCCCCCACAGCATGTTAGAACAAATTCAATCCTGGATCTGAAAAGGCCGTTATTTTATTTTTTTAAATTATTTTTGCATTTTCAATTTTACAACGAATAACAACAAAAAATAAACAAAATACAAACATCATTTTCCCTTTGACTTCCCTCCCCCCTTTTTTATAGGTCCTTATGTTTTAATTTTCATTCTGCATCACTTCACTAACTCAAAATGTTACAAGTCCTTATTCATACTTCAAATTTTAATACAAGTTTTCTGTCAAACCTACTAATAAATGTCGTTGTTTACAATAAAAAAATACCTTCCAGTAGCACCTTAGAGACCAACTAAGTTTGTTATTGGTATGAGCTTTTGTGTGCATGCACACTTCTTCAGATACCAATAACTATTTACAATAGTTTTTCAAATACATTATATACCTCCCCCATTCTTGATTAAAGTTTGATTCTTCCTGACTCCTAATTCTTCCTGTAAGATTTGCCAAGTCAGCATAGTTCGCTAATTTTATCTGCCACTCTTCCTTGGTTGGAACTGTATTTCCTAAGTCTGAGGATTGCTGTTAAACCACCAGTGACTTTAACAAAGGGGGAAACTGTGTTGGTGCTGGCATGATTTGAATGACACAAATCCCATGTTGTCTACCAGGTTCTTGTATATGTGTGTAAAGATTCAGGCAGGCCTTGCTATAGCTGTTCTGCTTTCTAGAGAAGGGCTAAGCTAGGGACCGGCGGGCAGGAATTTTGGGAATTCTGAGGAAGTGGTGTGGGGAGCCCATCCCAAAATGGCTGCCACCTCTAAAAGCAGGAAAAGATACAAGGATGCAAAACGATGTCGCCCCACCACCGGGGGGGGGGGGGGAGAGACCTACGTCAACTGCCACCACCATCTTCACATTCGCTCTCGGAGAGGAGCTGTGGTTTTGTGTTTTTGTTTTTTTTTCAAATTTATACGTTTTATTAGTTTTATGATCAATTTATCATTTCAAAATTTGACTTCCTTCCCCCTCTTTCTGCGGTTCCTTAAATTTATTTTTTAAAATACCTTCTGCATATCCAAATTCATTTAACTTGCTCATTTAATTATCTACTGTAAATATCTGCGCTTATAAAACTGCAGGTTATTACAATAATCCTGCTAATGTTTTTATCTGTTTACAATTTATCTGTAAATATTCAATCAACCATTTCCATTCTTTGATAAAAAGTTAGTTATCTTGATTTCTGGTAAGTGATTTCTGCATATTCCAGAAGTTTTTGTATCCATTCTTCCTTTGCTGGGACTTCTTCCTTCTTTCCATTCTTGCTGATGTAGATTTCTATACAATTTAGGTACTTCTGTCCCTATAATTCCCAAAATAAAAGCTTCTGTGTGTGTGTGTTTTTTAAATAAAAGGTACCGTATTTTTCGCTCTATAACACGCACCCGACCATAACACGCACGTAGTTTTTAGAGGAGGAAAATCCGTAGGCATGCCACCCATAGGCATTCCCACCATAACACGCACAGACATTTCCCCTTACTTTTTAGGAGGAAAAAAGTGAGTGTTATGGTGCAAAAAATATGGTATTTTGAACATCTTTTTCAATTCCATCGTATATCATTTGCACCTCTCTTTGCCCCTCTCCCCAGTTCCGAATGAACGGGAAGATGAGTGTCCAATCCCAGAATCCAATGAAATGTGGACATGTTTAACAGGGAAAGTTTGGTGCAGGAGAGGCCAAGCCAATGCAAGCAGGAGCTGAGAGCCAGCAACCTCTTGTGCATCGTTGAATTTGAAGGGGTTATTTGCTGAGACCTTTGGCGGACACCATAGGAGGCATTGACGGGCACATTGGTGACCCTCTGGGCTAAGCGCACTCCACCCCTTTGCATCTAGTAGAGCGCAAGCAAGGGGTCCTTGCTGCACCAGACTCCAGAAACCTTCAGGCCTCTACTCCCAGCTGAGGGTCTCAGCTGTAGCTGTTGCGTGGCCAGTCCGCTCCTCCCCTAGGTGGAAGTAATGACACAATTATTAAGGTTAATGGGCTAAAAAAGGCCACAACTTTATTGGTTACAGGTGATGAGCGGTATTGGCTTAGGCATTGGTTCTAACCGACTATATCCGACTTCAGCCCGTCCACTTGAAGTCCGGGAAGGGTTAACCACCAGTACGGGGAGTCCTGCTGATGCACATCAACTAGGAACTCCCCCAGGGTCACCGTTAGGGGGCGTGCCTTAGGCCCTCACCTCCCTAGGCTTCGGACAGGGCCACGCCCCCTAGAATCCTTTAACAGACTGCTCTTCAATATGTGGGGCAGGTGATGGTGCTACCTCCCCTCTTCCATCTACAGAACTATACCAATGCCTAACCACCAATCCCAGAAAGTTGTGACAATTTGCTACGAGGTAGGTGAAAACCAAGTGGCTGGTGCCAATTTGCCAAGTGGAAAAAAATCCTACCAGGCCCCTCAACAGCGACCAACCAAGTCCATAACAAGGTCAAAGAATGAAAAACCTTATAGGGCGGGAGGGTGGGAAACCAGAATAGCTGATGAGCAACAAAGAGGGAGATTCCCGGCCGCATCCTGCCTTTATAGAGCAGGCCACGCCCCCTGCCTTTATAGAGCAGGCCACGCCCCCTGAACCAGCTGATTGGCCGGCCAGGGGGTGACATGGCCAGGAATCCCACCAATCGTGCGTGTGGTGGGGCCGTGAAGCCCGCAACCCCAGCTCCTTCTTAGGGTGGAAGTGGCTTTTACAAGGTCTAGCTGGCAGAAGGAGGGCGTGTGTGCACAGTTCCTGGGCAAGAAACAGAAAGGTTGAAATGCAGAGGGGGAAATCTTGACCCAATGCGTTTGGACTCTTACTGTAGAGGACCAGGAGGATGATATAACCAGGAACATGGCCAGAATTAAGAAAATGCAGGCGAATCAGCTGAAGTGCACCAAAGTGAGTAGCTTCTCTTGGCTCAGTTCTCTGAGATTTCCAGCGTCAAGAGGTGGGTGTGTTTGTGGGACCTCTGCATGGAGACGGTGTTGTTTGTTGCACAAGTCTGTATCAAAGGAAGCAACACCCCATTGCCTTCAGCTGTAGATTAATGGGTTGTGTTCAACTAACTTGCTCGGGGCAGACTCAAAGAAATTAACGGCTTCGCTTGACATAGATCATTAATTTCAATAGGTCATCTGTGAGATAGTGTCTGAGGCTAAGAGGCCACCTGGGGTTCTCAGGATCTTAGAGACCCAAAGATGGAGATCTCTTGACTCAGATGAATAGGAGCTGAATAGGAAAACAGAAAAGCGCCGGCTCCTTTGATGGGGGACGAAGTGTGTGTTGTATAGATCACACAACACTTGTGTCCTGTTTGATGTGTGGCCATGGATCCAGGCCATGGATCTTGTGGCAATAAGCTTGAGAAATTCATTCTCCTCCTTGGAGCTTCTCTTCTTTGGTGATCACTTGTAGCTGAGTGAGATTGCCTTCCATAAACACGGTTCTAACAGTGAGTCCGTAAGTGACGGTGGAGGCCAATTCTGGATCCAGACGTCCTTCCACAGTGGGGACATAGGTTTCCAGACGGGAGTTGATCATGGTGAGGGTTTGCCAAGCATGCCTTCCTCTTAGCACGTTTCTCCCTTTCATCCTGAGTTTGAGCGTCTTTGTGCTGGTCCCGGGGGTAAGGTACCGTGGCTGGGATTCCTCTGTTTCATCCTCCGAATCGGAATCCCAGGCCATCACACCATCCCCCCTCCCAGCCCCCCCCTCAACCGAGGGTCCGGACCCGGCTTGCCGGGGTACGTCGCATGGAACTCTCGGAGGCAGGCAGGTGCGTGGACGTTGGCCGCTGGTTCCCAGGAACGGTCCTCCGGTCCGTACCCCTTCCAGTCAATGAGATACTGTAGCTTTCCCCTGCGGTATCGGGAGTCCAGGATGCGTTCCACCTCGTACTCAGGCTCTCCCCGAACCAACACTGGCTGCGGTTGGGGACGGTTCGGGTGGAACTCGTCGGGTGGGGCCACAGGACTCAAAAGGGACCTGTGGAAGACCGGGTGAACCTTCAGGGTTGCGGGTAACCGGAGACGGAATGCCACAGGAGAGACTTGGTCCACGATAGGGAACGGGCCGGTGAAGCGGGCGTCCAACTTCCGCGAAGGTCGAGAGGGGTGGAGATGGCGAGTGGAGAGCCAAACCAGGTCACCGACGCGAAGTTCCGGCCCCACCTGGCGGTGGCGGTCGGCCTGGGCTTTGTACACTTCCTTGGCCTGGTGCAGTTGCTCCACCAAAAGCTGTTGCTGGGACTGGAGCTCTTGAAGCCACTCCGTCACTGCCGGGACCGCGGATGCCGGCAGCACCTCTGGAAACAGCCGTGGATGATAACCATAGCTGGCCTGGAACGGGGTCTGCTGGGTGGACGCATTCACCGCGTTGTTATAGGCGAACTCCGCCAATGCCAGGTGGTCGACCCAGTCATCCTGCTGGTAGCTGCAGTAACACCGGAGGTACTGCTCTAGCACCGCGTTCGCCCGTTCCGTCTGGCCATCGGTCTGTGGGTGGTAGGCTGACGAGAGGCAGACCTCTGTCCCGAGGGTCTGGTGTAATGCTCGCCAGAACCGGGATGTGAACTGAACGCCCCGGTCGGACACCACGCGCTCAGGTAGTCCATGCAGGCGGAAGACATGCTGAAGGTACAGCTGCGCAGTTTCCTTGGCTGTGGGTACAGATGGACAGGGAGCGCAGTGTACCATCTTGGTGAAATGGTCAGAGAAAACCAGAAGGCAGGTACAGCCACGAGACGAGGGTAATTCCACTACAAAGTCCAACGAAACCGTGTGCCAAGGGCGCGGTGGAACTGGCAATGGCTGAAGTAGGCCGGGGGGTCGCCCGGTAGGACCCTTGGCGCAACGACAGACATCACAACCAGCAACGTAGCGAGCCACGTCAGTCTTCAGGCGGGGCCACCAAAACTCCTGACTGACCAAATGGGTGGTCCGATGCCGTCCAAAGTGCCCCGCTGCTGGGGCATCATGGGCCATCCGGAGAACCTCCAGCCGTAGTGTCCCTGGCGGGACGTACAGACGACCGTGGTGCAGCAGCAGGCCCTGATGCAGGACCAGCACCGGATATTGTGGACTGGACCCTTCAGCCAGCTCCCGGAGATGATCCTGGGCCCAAGCGTCGACCCGCTGCTGTTCCCGCACCCGAACCTGCAGTGGCTGCGCCTCCTGGGTGGCCAGGAATGTAGCCGGAGGTAGAATCGTGGTGGGTTCTGCTTGCTGTACCGTGTCTGCGTTGTCTTCAGGTTTCCGGGACAGAGCATCCGCCTTCTGATTCTGAGAGTAGGGATGTAGCGGATCCGAAACTGGAACCGGGAAAAGAACAACGCCCACCGGATCTGTCTTTGGTTCAGCTTGCGGGTGGTCTGGAGGTACTCCAGGTTCCGGTGGTTGGTTCTCACCTCCACCGGATGTCGTGCCCCCTCAAGATGGTGGCGCCAGACCTCAAAGGCTACCTTGATGGCCAGTAGTTCCCGCTCCCACACAGTATAGTTACGCTCCGCTGGGAGGAGCTGGCGGGAATAGAAGGCGCAGGGTAAAAGTGGCGTTTCCGGTCCGTGCTGCTGAGACAAGACGGCACCGAGAGCCGTACTGGAGGCGTCAGTCTCTACCACAAAGGGTCGAGAAGGATCCGGATGTTGCAAGATTGGCGCTCTCTGGAAACAGGCCTTCAACCCTTGAAACGCCTCCTCCGCCTCTTTGTCCCAGGAAAACGGCATCTTGGGGCGCAGTAGTCGGGTCAACGGGGTGGTGCGGTGAGGATAGTCCGCAATGAAGGTTCGGTAATAGTTGGCGAACCCCAGGAAACGCTGTAGGTCCTTGCGGTTCCAAGGTGCCGCCCATTCTCGAACTGCTGCCACCTTCCCAGGATCCATCTGCACCCCACCTGGTGAGAGTCGGTGACCCAGGAAGTCCACTGACCGCTGATGAAACTCGCACTTGCTGAGCTTTGCATACAGACGATGCTCGCGCAAGCGCTGCAGCACGGTCCGGACATGGCCTTCGTGGCATGCCGGGTCACGGGAGTAAACCAGAATGTCATCCAAGTACACCACCACGTACTTGTCTAGCAAGTCCTGGAACACGTGGTTGATGTACCGTTGGAACACAGCAGGCGCGTTGCACAAACCAAAGGGCATAACCAGGTATTCGAACTGTCCGTACCGGGTCCCAAATGCGGTCTTCCACTCATCCCCGGCGCGGATCCGAATCAAATTGTAGGCACCCCGGAGGTCTAGCTTGGTGAACACCTGCGCCCCTTGCACCCGCTCCAGTAACTCCGAAATAAGGGGCAAAGGGTACCGGTCCGGGATGGTGATTTTGTTCAGGGCCCGGTAATCATGGCAAAGGCTCCCCACATTTCTTTTTAACAAAGCACAGCAGTGGGCGAGGTAGAAGGCCTAATGAACCCACGCTCCAGGTTCTTGCGCAAGAAGTCCTGTAAAGCCTCGCGCTCTGGCTCTGTTAACGAGTATAAGCGACTCACCGGTAGAGGCGCTCCGGGCTGGAGGTCTATGCCACAGTCAAAGGACCGATGCGGCGGCAGCTGGTCTGCCCCCCGTTCCTCAAACACGTCGTGATAGTCCCGGTATTCAGCGGGGAGCGTTGCAGCAACCTCCTCAGTGGGCGCAGCTGCTAGCATCTCAGTCTCAGCAGGAGAACTGGGGTCTGGGAAGTGTACAGTCCGTTTGACCCAGTCAATCCGCACATTGTGAGCCTCCAGCCAGTCCATCCCAAGCACCAGGGGGAACCGGGGCATGGAGGCAATATCCAGAGTTCGCATCTCACGGTGCTGCTGGAGGCACAGGACCAGGGGCTGGGTCTCCTGAGTGACGGCACCCGAACGCAGGGGCCGTCCGTCGATTGCCTCCACCTGCACCGGTTCTGGCTTGTTCCGCAGTGGCACCCGATGCTGGGCAGCAAAAGCAGCGCCCATATAAGAGCGGGTTGCGCCCGAATCCACCAGCGCATGGGTAAGAATCCATGGCCCTCCTGGAGGGTATAGATGTACCGGAACCATAAGGTGTTGTAATTCAATTGGTGCGGCCCCATTCTGTGCTGTTTGGGACCCCAGGTAGCCAGGGCCATCAGCTACTGGGGTTTGGTGGTTTCCCTGCGGCTGGCGTTTCTCAGGACAGGACCTTGCATAGTGTCCGCTTCCGCCACAATAGAGACAAAGATTCCCCTCCCGACGCCGCGACTTCTCTGCGGGGGAGAGGCGTGGCCGCACTGCCCCAAGCTGCATAGGTTCCTCCAATGACTTAGCTGGGCCCGTGGGGCTGCTGGTCGACACTGGGGCCAAGAACTGGAGGTGCCGGCGGTCCCGAGCCTGACGCCGGTCCTCCAGCCGATCGTCAATCTGTAGACTCCATTGGATAAGGGTGTCTAGCGTGGTGGGGCGTTCCATCGTGGCCAGCTGGTCCAGTATCTCATCTGAAAGCCCCTCGAGATACTGGTCCCGGAGAGCCGAGTCGTTCCAGGTCAAGTCCTGTGCCAGCAGCCGGAATTCTGTGGTGTATGCGGCCACCGTGGACTTGCCCTGTCTCAACCGCCGAATCGCCCGGTTGGCTTGACTCCCTTTCTGGGGGTTGCCGAACGCGGCCTCCAAACGATTGCAAAACCCCGTATAGTCTGCCAGCAAGGGGGAGTCTTGCCTGAGTAGCGGCAACGCCCACTTGGCCGCCTGGTCCTTTAACAAACTAATCAAAAAGTGCACCTTGGTGCGGTCGTCAGGAAAGTTCCGGGCTCGCCCCTGAATATATAGCTTGGCCTGGGCCAGGAACATAGGAAAGTTGGCCAGGGCTCCATCAAATTTCTCAGGCAAAGCCACTGGGTACTTGCCAGGAGTCGGGGCGTCGGCCCCAGGAGCCGGTAGGGCTTCTAAGCGTTGCTGAAGTGCCACGACCGCGTCACTGAGCTGCTGCACGGTGTGAGTTAAGGCCTGGTTCTCCTGGGCCAAAGTCACCAGTGCAGCCGCCTGGTCCTCCATGGCCTCTGGCTCTTCCCGAACGCACCCCTACGAAGGGGGAGTGCGGGTGTGGCGGGAGCAAACTGTGCTGGTCCCGGGGGTAAGGTACCGTGAGTGTAGCAGAGTCCACACGAAGCGGGGCGAGGTCCGATGCAGAGAGACGGGCGGGAACAGGAACGCTGGAACAGAAGGCTGAGCAGGTAACAGGAACACCGGATGGTCGGGAACAGGAGGCCGAGCAGGGAACAGGAGTACTGGATAGTCAGGAACAGGAAGCCGAGCAGGGAACAGGAGTACCGGTTAGTCAGGAACAGGAGGCCGAGCAAGGATCAGGATCACAGGAAGGTCCGAAGCCAACAACGACGTTGCTCCCGCAACCTGGGGCCGGGATGAGTGGGCTTTTATCCTCTTCTAAGGTCAGGGGCGGTCCCGACCCCCAGGAGTCCCGCCTACTCTGGCCTTAAGGCGAGCACTCCTCCTGGGGGCAACTAGTTCCCTTCGCCTCTCTGCCCTAAGCCTCTGCAGATCAGGAGAGGCCGAAGGGTTACTGGGCCCTGGAGGAGGCTCACCTGTGGCCACTGAGTCATCAGGCCCCTCTGGGGCCAGGAGGACTTCACCTGGGGCCAGCTCCTGCTGC
This sequence comes from Podarcis bocagei, assembly GCF_964188305.1. Classification (NCBI taxonomy): domain Eukaryota; kingdom Metazoa; phylum Chordata; class Lepidosauria; order Squamata; family Lacertidae; genus Podarcis; species Podarcis bocagei. The sequence goes on along the minus strand of NC_138143.1, from coordinate 10,601,241 downwards.
ACTGCCACAGGTGCAGGCTCTTCAGCCTCTAGGCCTTGCCCCAGTTCAGCCGGCCCTGGAGGCGGGGACTCCTGTGCAGGCTGGGATTCCTCTGTTTCATCCTCCGAATCGGAATCCCAGGCCATCACAGTCTTCAAAGCCTTTGGTAAAGGCTGTTCTCCAGCTGGAGCACTCACAAGCCACTGTTTCCCTGTTGTCAGTGTTTATACTACCTTTTTTTTTTAGATTTGCATCCTTGGAGCACCCCTACTGGACAGCAGCAAATACTGTATTTTTCGCTCTATAGGGCGCATTTTCCCCCCTCCAAAAAATAAGGGGAAATGTGTGTGCATCCTATGGAGCGAATGCAGGCTCCTTGGCTTCAGCGATAGCAACGCGAAGCCTCCGAAGCGCAGAGGGATAGCTCCCTCTGCGCTCCTTGGCTTCGCGTTGCTTTCGCTGAAGCCTGGAGAGGGAGAGGGGTTGGTGCGCACTGACGCCTCTCGCTCTCCAGGCTTCAGGGATAGCCGCCTGAAGCCTTCAGAGTGCAGCGCGAGTTCCCGCTACGCTCCGGAGGCTTCGTGTTCCTTTTGCTGAAGCCAGGAGAGCGGGAGAGCTGTGCAGCACCTCTTCAGCCAAGCGGGAGGAGAAATGGAAGGGGCTCCGTTTCTCCTGCCGCTTCGCTGAAGGGGCGCTGAGCAGAGAGGAGGAGTGTTTTTTTCTTGTTCTCCCCCTCTAAAACAAGGTGCGTCCTATGGTCGGGTGCGTCCTATAGAGCGAAAAATACGGTAGCTGCTGGCTGCCGTCCTCCCAGTTTTGTTCCTTACTTGTATCCTTCCCTGGTCTTCCTAGTTCCTGGGCCAGCTGAAGTGCAGAACAGCAGGTGATACCTTAGAAGCTGTGGATAATAAGCCTGTGACTGAAGAGCTAAACAATATCTGGTAAGTACATCATCCTCGGATTCCTATCAAGAAATCTCACCCTAAACACTCGCTAAAGCTTCAGCCTATCCTGTCCCTTCTATTTCGTGCCCATATGAGCTGCCTTGAGGGGTGAAAGAAAGGACAGCCCTCCTTCTTCTACTTCTGTGGACTTTGGTGTTGTGAGACATCACCTTGCCAACAAGGTCCGTATAGTTAAAGCTATGGTTTTCCCAGTTGTGATGTATGGAAGCGAGAGCTGGACCATAAAGAAGACTGATCGCCGAAGAATTGATGCTTTTGAATTACGGTGCTGGAGGAGACTCTTGAGAGTCCCATGGACTGCAAGAAGATCAAACCTCTCCATTCTGAAGGAAATCAGCCCTGAGTGCTCACTGAAAGGACAGATCGTGAAGCTGAGGCTCCAATACTTTGGCCACCTCATGAGAAGAGAAGACTCCCTGGAAAAGACCCTGATGTTGGGAAAGATGGAGGAGAAGGGGACGACAGAGGACAAGATGGTTGGACATCTTGAAGCTACCAACATGAGTTTGACCAAGCTGTGGGAGGCAGTGGAAGACAGGAGTGCCTGGAGTGCTCTGGTCCATGGAGTCACAAAGAGTCGGACATGACTAAACGACTAAACAACAACACCTTGTTCAACTCTGTAGACCTTGAATTTCCTATACCAGGAAGTTCCACCTCTGCTCCTCACTTTTACATTTTCATACAGGCAAATCCAAATTCCGCATAAAGATCTGCCTGTATTTTGGATCAATGTGTGCACATATCTGGAAACAAAAGGCTGTTGTATTCCAGACACATGCATCAGATTAAGAGAGAGAGAGAGAGAGAAGCATTTTCACATTACAACATCCATACCTTGGATTTCTCTCTATGAAAATGTAAAGAAGTCGCCCGGGTCTGAGGGATCAACTAGATCAGTGGTTCTTAATCTTTTTTGGGTCATAGACTCCTTTGAGAACCTGATGAAAGCCTTGGGTCACAGAAAAATGCACGCAAGGATACAGAAAGAAACAGGAAAGAAATCAAATGAGGGGGATTGGGGTTTTTTGCACCCAGTTCATGGCCCCTCTGAAGCCTATCCATGGCCCCAAGGTTAAGAACCCCTGAGCTAACCTGACAAAGAAGTTGAAAAACATCTTCATGTATGCGCCAACAACGGCGAGAGTCTTAATAGCACAAGGATGGAAGACTGAGGAAATCCCGACTAAAGAATTATGGCAAGAGAAACTGATGGACTATGCAGAACTGGCAAAAATGACACATAAACTACGGGACAAGGATAACTGTGACTTTAAAAGAGGAATGGGAACCTTTTACAAAGTATCTAAAGATGCAGCAAAGTGAATTGGACTCCCTGGCAGGCCTCGAAGAAACACTCACAAAACTTTTTATTGATAATAATCAGTTAGATAAATTAAGGACTTACACAATTCTGTAACATGCAGAGAATAGCATTTATTGAGAAACCAGAGATTGGAACTGAGGGAAGTCGGGGGGGAAGGGGGGTTGTTTATGGGAGGGAGGAAATGAGGGGGGAAATTAAGGATATATTTTAAGATAATATGTTTTGTTGAATTACCTAATTTTTTAAAAAACACACACACACAAAACAAAACCCCTGAGCTAGACGTTGGTGACCACAGTGATCAGGAGCCTGGGTTCAGCCTGGAGAATTTATTTCCTATACTATCTACCAAAGGGAAATGAAGACCCATGAAGGGGTGGGTCATGTTTCTGCCCTGCAGTCTCAGCAGCAGGAGGTCCTTGTCTCTTCCTCCCATACAGGTCAGCTGTCAACACGCTGCGCAGCTCCTTCACCAACAGCATCTGTAGTGACAAGAGGGGGTCTCAGAGGATGAAAGGTGAGTTGCAGCAGTGGTCCGGACAAGAAAGAAGGCACGTTGGACAAACGATTCCTGCATTGCAGGGGGCTGGACTAGATGACCCTTACGGTCCCTTCCAACTTTATGGTTCTATGATTCTATGAAGTGTGGGCCCCGTTGGGCTGGGTGACCACAACCTATCTGGCATGGCTTTCCAATGGGGGCCTCTCCCTCTTGACTTCTTCTTTGGACTTCAATCTTCAGCTTGCAGTTTGCATTTCTTAGTACAGAAAGTATTGATCTGATGTCTAGATATCTTTCCTATTTAATTAATTCAAGAGGGTTCTGGAAGCTTCTCTGTGTGAAAGAAACAATCAGAAGACTCATGATGTTTGGGTTATTCTTTCAGAGAAGGCTTAAACTGGTTCTCTTATCTCTTTCTGTCAAGGTCATGCTGACTATAATAGTGAGGCCAGAAGGAGCCTGGGTTTCACTTTCTCTTTCGATCTCTCTTCCTTCCGGTGTGGTGTTCTGTATATAGCAAACTTAGTGTTAAGTTTTAGTCTTGTTGAGTCTGCTGCAACCGGATTTCTTATGGACAGTGCTAATCCTGAATGTATTAGATTTGTGAGCATTATGCTCATTCGCCTTCAGCAGCAGTACAGCTCTGCTGGATGAAATGCAATTGCCTCTGGTCTATGTTTTGGGAATCCTGCAACGTGTTTGAGCTTTTAACTCTGCTAACTATACGTGGGAGTTCTGCTCTGGATCAATATTGAATAGAATTCCATGACAAGAAATGAATTGTGGGGGTTCTAGCAACAAGATGGTGAGGAAGGTGCAGGGGAAGTTGTATTTCCTGAGAATGCTCAGGGGACTTAATCTATCCCAGCACCTACTTCTGTCCTATTATCATAGTACCATTGAGAGTGTCTTAACCTATAGTATATTATCGTGGTATGGGAGCAGCTCTGAAATGGATAAAAGAGCTTTACAGAGAATAATTAAAATTGCCCAGAATGTTATTGGGCTCCAACTACCAACCCTGGATGAGATCTTCACGTCTCGCATTTTGAAGAAGTCACATAATATCCTGAGAGATCCCACCCATCCTGCTCACAACTTCTTTGAACTATTGCCTTCGGGCAGAAGATATAGGACAATGAAAACACGAACCACACGCCTTCTGAATAGTTTCTATCCAAGAGCTCTGATTGCACTAAATAATGATCTCAGGGCCAGTTGCAAGGTTTAGCAAGCAGAGAGTAGGAAGGAATGAGATAGGTTTTAGGTTATGTTTTAGGTTTTAGGTTATGTTATGCCTTAATAGGTCATGTTATATTCTGGATTATGTTATGTTTTATAGATTATGTCTGAATAGGATGAGAGTGTCGGAGATACGTGCAAATGTATATGTGAACCCGGTCTTTGGGTGGGTGTTTGATTTTCGTTGTTGTGTATACTGTGTATATACGGACAATGACAATAAATTTATCTAAATCTAAATCTAAATCTAAAGATAAAATTTAAGATTAAACCAACAATAGGTAAATTAATGGGCTATGAATTTGCTGAACCAATTTTGAAAAGGGATACAAGAACGGGGGACGCGAGGAAGTCAGGAAAATATGTGAATTTAAGATATAAAATTAAGAAAGAGGGAATTTTTGTGTTTTTCCTATATGTGCTTTTTCTTTTTATTATTAGTTTTTAATGTATGTATTTTTGTATTTTTGTGCTTAATGTTTGTATTGTTGTATTTTGTAGTATGTATTTTGTGTTTTTATATTTTTCTTGTCTTTGTCCTTGTATTTTTTCTTTTATACTGTGCATTGTTAAAACTTAATAAAAAACTTTACAAAAAAGAAAAGAAAAAATAGCCTTGCCAATGGGGAAAAAAAAGACAGGTGTGTATCGACCATTCTGGTGATAACAATTAGTGGAAAGGGTGGAGGGGATGTCAAAAGGAAAGGAAAGGAAAGTGCTAGAATAGGCAGGTATTGCTTAGTTTGATTTGAAGACACCAGGAAAGGTAGGGGCAAGGGGTGAGATGCTCGGCCATGTATGGCTCAGGGCTTGAGGAAAAAGCTCTCTTGGATCTTTTTACAGGTCGGGGCAGCCGACATCACCGGAAATGTAGCTCACCTGAGGCCTTTTTATCGGACTCAGCCCTATATCAGGCCCACAGTAGCTCAGAGCACAGCTCGTAGAATGCAGAGGTGAGTCCGCAGGTTGTTTCTCGTCTTTCTCCCTTCTCATCCTAAATAATAATAATAATAATAATAATAATAATAATAATAATAATAATAATAATAATAATAATAATTATTATTATTATTATTATTATTATTATTATTATTATTATTATTATTATTATTATTATTATTATTTATACCCTACCCATCTGGTTGGGTTTCCCCAGCCACTCTGGGCAGCTTCCAACAAGGGATTAAAAATACGTCAAAGCATCCGTCATTAAAAACTTCCCTAAACAGGGCGGCCTTCAGATGTCTTCTAAACATCAAATAGTTGTTTATTTCTTTGACATCTGGTGGAAGGGCGTTCCACAGGGCAGGTGCCACTACCGAGAAGGCCCTCTGCCTGGTTCACTGTACTTCGCTTCTCAGTATCCGGGTTGAATGATGAGGGTGGAGACCCTCCTTCTGGTATACAGTGGTACCTTGGGTTACATACGCTTCAGGTTACATACGCTTCAGGTTACATACGCTTCAAGTTACAGACTCCGCTAACCCAGAAATAGTACCTCGTGTTAAGAACTTCGCTTCAGGATGAGAACAGAAATTGTGTGGTGGCGGCGCAGCAGCAGCAGCAGCAGGAGGCCCCATTAGCTAAAGTGGTGCTTCAGGTTAAGAACAGTTTCAGGTTAAGAACAGACCTCCGGAACAAATTAAGTACTTAACCCAAGGTACCACTGTGCAGGTAAATGGATGTACAAGCAATCTGTCCCCTCCCACTCCACTTAAGAGACTACCGGGTGACCTCAGGCCAGTCCCTGACTCTCAGCCTAAACTTACCCTACAGAGTTGTTTGTGAGGATGAAATGGGGCAAAACCAGGAAGGGGGAAGAGATGTGGGTGTTGAGCACCTCAGAGGAAAGGTGGGGGGGGGGGTCAAGGTCCCAGCCCAAGAAGAATGGCAACTTAAACTGATGGAATATGCGCAGCTTGTGGACCTAACATATAGAATAAGAGAACAAGAAGAACATACGTTTAAAGGAAATTGGAAAATGTTCATTGAATAAATAGGGGTTGGAATTGTGTACACTTGAAAATGTTGGCTGCATTAAGATAAATTCAATAGTGTAAACAAGTTTTGATGGTTGTAATAATGGAATACTGAACGGTTTAGTTTATATAAAATATGCAGGGATTTATGTTATGCAAAATGAACCATGGAAAGAGAAGAAGGGAAGTCACTGACCTTTTAAGGTTGTTTAAATGAATATTCTCAGAAAATTTAATAAAAATTATACACAAAAGAAGAAGAAAGGTGGGGGCATAAATGCAATAAGTAAAAGAAATGAATAAGACTCAGGCGCCGGGCAGACTAACTACACCTCCTGTCCTGTCTTTTAGGTATAGAGCAAGACTCAACTCAGGAACCTGGAAAGACTGGCACCTTCCTGGGGGCTGAATTATGGACAGTGCAGATGAAATTAAACCGCGCTGCTTGGAAAGAAGGTTGTCCTGGACATAACTAGCAGAAGAACCCAGAGAGCTCTCCTTTCTACTAAGTCTCAGGCCCTTGGTTCATCTAACACAATATCACCTGCACACTGGTTAGCAGAGGTCTTTGCCAGTCCCACCTGGAGATGCCTAAAGGTGAACTAGGAGCCCTGGGGTGTGCAGAGTATGTGATCTGCCCCTGAGCCGTGGACCTTTCCTGTTGTTGTTTAGTTGTTTAGTGCTGTCCGACTCTTCGTGACCCCATGGACCAGAGCACGCCAGGCACTCCTGTCTTCCACTGCCTCCCACAGTTTGGTCAAACTCATGCTGGTAGCTTCGAGAACACTGTCCAACCATCTCGTCCTCTGTCGTCCCCTTCTCTTTCCCAACATCAGGGTCTTTTCCAGAGTCTTCTCTTCTCATGAGGTGGCCAAAGTATTGGAGCCTCAGCTTCAGGATCTGTCCTTCCAGTGAGCACTCAGGGCTGATTTCCTTAAGAATGGATAGGTTTGATCTTCTTGCAGTCCATGGGACTCTCAAGAGTCTCCTCCAGCTCCATAGTTCAAAAGCATCAATTCTTCGGCGATCAGCCTTCTTTATGGTCCAGCTTTCACTTCCATACATCAGTACTGGGAAAACCATAGCTTTCCTAGCTCCTTGCTATTGGGCAGCTGGGGATCACCTGGTCAGCTACATTCCTGCCCCCCCCTCCCCATAGTGGGTACCTGAACCCTGCCTCTTCGTTCCCACTCATGCCTTTTCCATCCACTAGACACTACTTCCCTTGTTTAAAGTGTGGTGTGAACTTTAATTAGTGCCAGCGCCTTCTGTCAAGAGCTCGGGTGTAACCTTCAACGCCTCCCTTCCCATGGAGGCGCAGGTTGCAGCCACAGCAAAGGTGGCATTTTTCCATCTCCACCGTATTAAGGAGTTGGTCCCTTACCTTTCTCATCCTGATCTGGCCACAGTGATCTATGTGACGGTCACCTCCAGGCTTGATTATTGTAACTCGCTGTGTGCGGGGCTGCTCTTGAAGCTGACCCAGAAACTCCAGCGGGTGCAGAATGCCGCGGCGAGGCTCCTTACGGGGTCCTTGCTGCGGGATCATATTCATCCAGTGCTTTACCAACTGCACTGGCTCCCGGTGGAGTACATGGTCAGGTTTAAGGTGCTGGTTTTAACCTTTAAAGCCCTATGCAGCCTAGGACCCATGTACCCACGGGACCGCCTCTCCTGGTATGCCCCGTGGAGGACCTTAAGGTCCACAAATAACAACACTTTGCAGGTCCCACGTCGCAAGGTGGTTAGATTGGTCTCAACTAGGGCCAGGGCCTTTTCAGTACTGGCCCCGACTTGGTGGAATACTCTGTCACAAGAAACTAGGGCCCTGCGGAACTTGGCATCTTTCCTCAGGGCCTGTAAGACAGAGCTGTTCTGCCTGGCCTTTAGTTAGTCTGACCCTTATGTTTCCCTCCCCTTATGGTTTTGATCTATGGGCTACTTTTAAAATGAGGCTGCATTTTAAATTGCATTTTAACGTGTATTTTAAATTGCTTCCCCACCATTATGTTTTTACTGTAATTTTACTGGTGTTAGCTGCCCTGAGCCCGGCTCTGGCTGGGGAGGGAAGGGTATAAATAAAATTTATTATTATTATTATTATTATTATTATTATTATTATTATTATTATTAAGGCTTAACGATCCAGCATTGGAGCCGAGGCTACAGCAAGAAAAGAAGGCTACTCGCTAGTCAAGTTATCTTGTTTTCCTTAAGTTTTTAAAAAAAATTTCTCTGGATTTTTTGTATGTGGGGGGTGGGGGTGGGATTGATGTTTGGTTGGGCTTGGGGAATTTTTATTATTATTATTAATTTGATGTTTTTGTAATTTTTACATTTTTTTGTTTGTATTGGTTTATTGGTTTTGTTTGTTTGTTTAAGGTGTTATTTTGTTTTTAGGGGGAGGGGTCAGGGCTGCCGGGGAGTGGGCCCCAGCCCACAAAATGGCTGGGGCATGTTCCACAGGGGGGGATGCACTGGGACAACCGATCTCAGTGATCACGGGTAGGAGGAGGAGTTACGCTAAGACCAGACCATGTCATTACAGAGGAGGCAGGTTTAGTCGTTGTCTGAGGACTATCCCTGCCTCCGGGTCTGGTCCTGACCGGATGGATACTAGAATCAGCAAGGGATACCCACATGACCTGAAGGTGCTGCTGTGCAATGCCAGGTCAATGATTCATAAGACCACTGCCATCCATGACTTGATCGTGGATGGAGGACTTGACCTGGCATGTGTAACAGAGACTTGGTTGGATGAAGCAGATGGGCCTGTCCTTGCCGCTGCTTGTCCACCAGGTTTCTCTTACGCACAGCAACCCAGGTCACATGGGCGGGGAGGGGGGGTTGCAGTGATTTTTAGGAAGTCATTAGTTTGCACCAGGCGTCCTATTGGGAAGACCCAGTTTTCTGAGTGCATGTTCTGGAAGTTGGGCAATAGGGGCAGTACAGGATTCCTTTTGGTGTACCGACCTCCCCGCTGCACCAAGGATTCCCTGCCCGAGCTGCTTCAGGTCGTGGCGGATGTTCTCCTGGAGACACCTAGCTTGGTTGTCCTAGGGGATTTTAACATCCATGCCGACACGACCTTACAAGGGGCCGCTCGGGACTTCGTGGAAAGCATGGCCTCCATGGGGCTGTCCCTGAATAAGTCTGGCCCAACCCACAGCCGTGGACATGCCTTGGACCTGGTGTTTACCTCTATGGATGTTGGTGATCTGACACTAAGTAAAAGCGAAACGAAAGAAGTGCCATGGTCAGATCACTTCCTGGTGCAACTGGACTTCTCCGCAACCCTTCCCCTCTGCAGGGAGGTGGGACCAATTCGGATGGTCCGCCCCCGCCACTTAATGGATCCAAATGGTTTCCAGAGAGTGGTAGGGGATACTTTATCCCATGTTGATGGCCTTTCAGCTGATTCCCTGGTGGCCCGCTGGAATGTGGAGTTAACCAGGGCTATTGACTGTTTGGCTCCGAAGCGCCCTCTCCGATTGCATGGAGCCCGGACAGCCCCGTGGTTTTCCACGGATCTGAGGGCAATGAAACAATCGTTGAGACGGCTAGAGCGCCGGTGGCGGATAACTCATTCCGAATCTGACCGGACACAGGTTAGAGCTCAACGTCGAGCCTACCAAGTGGCGATAGCGACGGCGAAGAAGAATTTCTTCACCGCCTCTATTGCATCTGCAGAAAACAGCAGCAGGAGACTTTTTCAGGTGGTTCACAATTTAGCGGAACCACCTGCAACATCGGGGCCCAGTACGGGCCACATGTTCTCCTGCAATGATTTTGCAAAGTTTTTTGCAGATAAAATCGCTCAGATTCGGGAAGAAGTAGACTCCACCGTGGGAGCAGGGCCGGGGCGGGAGAGTGCTAGAGTTCTGTCTTGTCAAGTTGAGTGGGATCAATTCCAATCTGTTACCTCCGAGGATGTGGACAGGCTGCTTGGACGAGTGAAACCAACCACCTGTCTCCTGGATCCTTGCCCATCCTGGCTTATAAAAGCTAGCCGGGAAGGACTGGGCGATGGGCTTCGTGGGGTGGTGAATGCTTCCCTCCGTGAGGGAGCCTTCCCAGACCCGCTGAAAGAGGCGGTTATTAAACCGCTTCTTAAAAAACCATCTTTAGATGCGGCCACGATGGCCAACTATCGCCCAGTCTCAAATCTTCCATTCCTGGGCAAGGTGATTGAGCGAGCGGTTGCCGAACAACTCCAGGCACGCCTGGAAGAAGCGGACCATTTGGATCCCTTCCAGTCGGGATTCAGGCCTCATCATGGGACTGAAACTGCCTTGGTCGCACTGGTTGATGATCTCCGGCGGGCTAGGGACAAAGGTGAGAGCTGTTTCCTAGTTCTGCTGGATCTCTCAGCGGCGTTCGATACCATCGACCATAGCATCCTTCTGGACCGTCTTGAGGGGCTGGGAGCTGGGGGCACTGTCATACAGTGGTTCCGCTCCTTCCTCCTGGGCCGTGTTCAGAAAGTGGTGGTGGGGGATGAGTGTTCAGACCCCTGGGCTCTCACTTGTGGGGTGCCTCAGGGTTCTGTCCTCTCCCCCATGCTTTTCAACATCTACATGCGGCCGCTGGGAGAGATCATCAGGAGGTTTGGGCTGGGTGTTCATCAGTATGCGGATGATACCCAGCTCTACCTCTCTTTTAAATCAGAACCAGTGAAGGCGGTGAAGGTCCTGTGGGAGTGTCTGGAGGCGGTTGGAGGATGGATGGCGGCTAACAGATTGAGGTTGAATCCTGACAAGACAGAAGTACTGTTTTTGGGGGACAGGAGGCGGGCAGGTGTGGAGGATTCCCTGGTCCTGAATGGGGTAACTGTGCCCCTGTAGGACCAGGTGCGCAGCCTGGGAGTCATTTTGGACTCACAGCTGTCCATGGAGGCGCAGGTCAAATCTGTGTCCAGGGCAGCTGTTTACCAGCTCCATCTGGTACGTAAGCTGAGACCCTATCTGCCTGCGGACTGTCTCGCCAGAGTGGTGCATGCTCTGGTTATCTCCCGCTTGGACTACTGCAATGCACTCTACGTGGGGCTACCTTTGAAGGTGACTCGGAAACTACAACTAATCCAGAATGCGGCAGCCAGACTGGTGACTGGGAGCGGCCGCCGAGACCATATAACACCGGTCTTGAAAGACCTGCATTGGCTCCCAGTACGTTTCCGAGCACAATTCAAAGTGTTGGTGCTGACCTTTAAAGCCCTAAACGGCCTCGGTCCAGTATACCTGAAGGAGCGTCTCCACCCCCATCATTCTGCCCGGACGCTGAGGTCCAGCGCCGAGGGCCTTCTGGCGGTTCCCTCATTACGAGAAGCAAAGCTACAGGGAACCAGGCAGAGGGCCTTCTCGGTAGTGGCGCCCGCCCTGTGGAACGCCCTTCCAGCAGATGTCAAAGTGATAAACAACTATCTGACATTCAGGAGACATCTTAAGGCAGCCCTGTTCAGGGAAGTTTTTAACGTGTGATATTTTATTGTATCTTTGGTTTTTATGGAAGCCGCCCAGAGTGGCTGGGGAGGCCCAGCCAGATGGGCGGGGTATAAATAATAAATTATTATTATTATTATTATAAGTGCCTTTGCATTGAAAATGAGCTTGAACCAGCTTACTATTTTTAGCTTTCTGCGCTGGTCTGAACAGCGGAAAGGCAGGATCTGAGTTAAGGAACTGCCTTTCAATGCATCAAGGCGTCCTTGCGTGGGTTGCTCCTCTTGTTTACTCCGGGAAATAGGACTATGCAAATTGGCTGAGGAACATAGGAAGCTTCCTGATACTGAGTCACACCAGTGGCTCATTTAGTTCAGTATTGTTTGCACTGACAGGCAGCAGCTCTCGGGGGGGGGGGGTTCAGGCAGGAGTCTCTCCTAGCCCTACGTGGAGATAACCCTCCTCTAGAGGTGCAAAGGGTAGCAACATGAGAACGGGGCCTTCTCTGCAGTGGCTCCCCATCTGTGGAATGCGTTCCCCAGGGAAGTTCGCCTGGCACCTTCATTACACACCTTTAGGTGCCAGGCAAATACGTTCCTTTTTAACCAGGCCTTTGGCTGATCTTATTGACATCCAACACCCTTTTAGAATGTGACTCTTTTGGGGGGGTTATTGGGTTGTTGTTTTATTCTGATTGTATATGTTGTGATCTTTTCTGTCAACCGTCCTGAGTCCTCCGGGTATAGGGCAGTAAGGGAAAGGGACCCCTCACCATTAGGTCCAGTCGTGGCCGACTCTGGGGTTGCGGCACTCATCTCACTTTATTGGCCGAGGGAGCCGGCGTACAGCTTCCGGGTCATGTGGCCAGCATGACTAAGCTGCTTCTGGCAAACCAGAGCAGCACACGGAAACACCGTTTACCTTCCAGCTGGAGCGGTACCTATTTATCTGCTTGCACTTTGATGTGCTTTCGAACTGCTAGGTTGGCAGGAGCAGGGACCGAGCAATGGGAGCTCACCCCGTTGCGGGGATTCGAACCGCTGACCTTCTGATCGGCAAGTCCTAGGCTCTGTGGTTTAACCCACAGCACCACCCACGTCCCTATAGGGCAGTATATAGACTCAATTAATAAAAATAATAATATAATAATAATAGGGATGGAACCTGAGACTTCTGCACTCAAAGCAAATACTCTCCTTAACAACATAAGCAGAGCGTGCTGGAATCAGGCCAGTGGCTCATCTAGTGCAGACAATCCTTGTTTTGTGTGGGGGTTATGTTCCAGACCTCCATGTGGCATAGCACACACAAGCGCACCCCGCCCTTTTGTGTGTGACGTCTTTATGACATTTGGGTGCTCCTTCCGTGTTAGGTGCTGTGTGTGTGTGTGTGTGTGTGTGTGTGTGTGCGTGATCGTGCATCATTCAGCCACATCTAAATCAGTTGTTGCCAGTACAGTGGTACCTTGGGTTCAGAACTTAATTCGTTCCGGAGGTCTGTTCTTAACCTGAAACTGTTCTTAACCTGAAGCACCACTTTAGCTAATGGGGCCTCCTGCTGCCGCTGTCGCTGCGCCACAATTTCTGTTCTCATCCTGAAGCAAAGTTCTTAACCCGAGGTACTATTTCTGGGTTAGCGGAGTCTGTAACCTGAAGCGTCTGTAACCTGAAGCGTCTGTAACCTGAGGTACCACTGTACAACAACTAGTGGCCAACTAGAAGCCTGTGGGAAGTGAAGCTCTGCTGCGTTCTTTTGAAGGTGTTGCTGCTTTTTTCATTCCATTCTATTTTCAGATTTCCCAGAAGGGTCTTCTAAACGGGCCATTTTGCTTTCCCCCTTGGACTTAGCAGTGTCAAAAGCTTTTCCTGTCTCCAGCCTGCAGTCAATTGGCTATGCTTTGCTGCGATACTTGGGAATGCTCATTGGGGCAAACTTTGCAATCCCCCAAGTTCTCTCCAGGCCTTCTGAGTACCCCATAATATCCTATCCATCATAGGGGAATCCACATCCCAAACCACTGATAAGCTGTAGGGTGGAATCTACCTTCCCCAAATATCCTTGGAACATATTTTTTAACCTTTATGTCATTATTTCTGCTTCAAAGAGGGATTTTCTGCTCTACTTAAAGCGTGGTCTGGTTCTCTTCCCTTTGGTTATTTTTTCACACTTTTGTCCTCTCAGCCTCCCTTGATTGTGCTTAAAATTTAGCAGCCTTGGGATCTACCATATTTTTCGCCCTATAGGGCACACTTTTGGGGGGGGGAATAAAGGGAAAAAAATCCCCCCCGAGCCCCAAAGAGCAAAGAAGCCATGACAGCGAGTGGCACCGACCCCTCTCACTCTCCAGGCTTCAGCGAAACCCTGCATTTGCCCCATAGGACGCACACACATTTCCCCTTCATTTTTGGATGGGGAAAAAGTGCGTCCTATAGAGCAAAAAATACGGTATTCTGATGTTGAGTATCTCTCTCGATGGCTTCTTCCTCTGGACCCCACCCTACAAAGGATTCCCCCTTCACCTCTTTGAGTCACGATGAGTCAGGTTGCTTCTAAGTAGCTGGATTACAAAAAGATTTCTGCTATTATCCTTATCTTGCCTTTCCACTTAATATGAGCTCATCCACACTTTTTGCTTGACCCACATTTTGATCGTGTACCAATTAATTCCCCCCGGGCCTGAGAGCTTTTCTCATTGTTCTGCTGCTGTGTTTTTGTGAAAGTCCCCTCTCACCCACTGAACTGAAAATCCATGGAAGTAAAACCTCTCTTTGGATGCTCTGCTCATATGACAAGGTCCGATTCAGCGGGTAGGATCGGATTTTGGCAAAGCACAGCCACCGAGCCATGAGAAAAGCTTGCGCACAGATGGTGTCTTCCTTGCAGAGGAGGAGGTTTTTTTGGGGGGGAGGGAAACAAATTAAGTAATGCACATCAGGTAAAGACTCCCCCTCCCACCTCTCTGGTGTGTGGTGGTGTTTTTGTTTAGTCATTTAGTCATGTCCGACTCTTCGTGGCCCCCTGGACCAGAGCATGCCAGGCACTCCTGTCTTCCACTGCCTCCCGCAGCTTGGTCAAACTCATGCTGGTAGCTTCGAGAACACTGTCCAACCATCTTGTCCTCTGTCGTCCCCTTCTCTTTGTGCCCTCCATCTTTCCCAACATCAGGGTCTTTTCCAGAGTCTTCTCTTCTCATGAGGTGGCCAAAGTATTGGAGCCTCAGCTTCACGATCTGTCCTTCCAGTGAGCACTCAGGGCTGATTTCCTTCAGAATGGAGAGGTTTGATCTTCTTGCAGTCCATGGGACTCTCAAGAGTCTCCTCCAGCACCATAATTCAAAAGCATCAATTCTTCGGTGATCAGCCTTCTTTATGGTCCAGCTCTCACTTCCATACATCACTACTGGGAAAACCATAGCTTTAACTATATGGACCTTTGTTGGCAAGGTGATGTCTCTGCTTTTTTTTTGCTTTTTAAGATGCTGTCTAGCTCTGGTGTGTACAGCAACATAAACATGTGACTTGAAATGCAGCAAAGGGGCTACTAATGTGTCAGAGGTGGTGACTGGTCAACATGCATTGAGGCCACACACCAACCTGCCTCCCATTTCAAAGCTCTGCTGGTGACGTCAGTAAGGGATCTGTCCTGGATGTGTGTGTGTGTGTGTGTGTGAATGTGCAGCAAAACCAGGCAGGTTCCCCCAGTGTGTGTGTGTGTGTGTGTGTATAAATTTGATTTTTAAAAGTACAGTCGTACCTCGGGTTACAGCTGATTCAGGTTGTGTTTTTTCGGGTTACGTACTGCCGAAACCCAGAAGTACCAGAATGGGTTACTTCTGGGTTTCGGCAGTCGTACATGCGAAGAAGTGCTAAATCGCGCTTTGCGCATGTGCAGAAATGCTGAATCGCAACCCGGGCATGCGCAGACGTGGGTTGCAAATGCTGCAGGTTGCGAACATGCATCCCGCACGGATCACATTCGCAACCCGAGCGTCCACTGTATATACATACAACAAAAAGCAATTCCAAATCCAAATGTTGAGATTGCTCTGAATCTCCTGACTTCCCCCCATCCCTTCCATGGGTCCTCGCAGTATTTTTTACAACTGCATATCCGTACTTATCCAATTTTTTAATCCTTCTAAATTATCCGTACTTTCCATTACTTTATAAGCGTGGTTAAAATCCTGCTAATGTTTTCACCCGTTTACAGCGGTCTCGTAACTACATTATAAACTTTTCTCATTCCTCATTAAAGTTCTTGTCTTCTCGATTTCTGAGCTTCCAGTTAATTTTGCCATTTCGGCATAGTCCATCAACTTGGTTTGCCATTCTTCTCTGGTCGGGGTAGTTTCTTCCTTCCGCCAATGGGCCCTTCTGATCCCCAAGGAAACAGTGCTGATTCCTCTGGCAACCTCTCCATAACTGGGTTCCATGTGTTGCTCTTAAAAGCAACAACCTCAAATACTTTCCCAGAATTGGAATCCCTAACTACGTTCCCTAAGACAGAGTCCAGCTGGCCCCATCCTTGGGAGTGTTGTATCCAGAGGGTGATTCCTGCTTCTGAGGCATGGTTTTTTTATTTTATTTTTTGCTAAAGCGCTAAAATGAGGTAAAGGTAAAGGGACCCCTGACCATTGGGTCCAGTCGCGGATGACTCTGTGGTTGCGGTGCTCATCTTGCTCTATAGGCCGAGGGAGCCGGCGTACAGCTTCCGGGTCATGTGGCCAGCATGACTAAGCCACATCTGGCGAACCAGAGCAGCGCACGGAAACGCCGTTTACCTTCCCGCCGGAGCAGTACCTATTTATCTACTTGCACTTTGACGTGCTTTCGAACTGCTAGGTTGGCAGGAGCAGGGACTGAGCAACGGGAGCTCACTCCATCGCGGGGATTCTAACCGCCAACCTTCTGGGCAAAGCCTTGTCGAGAGTTCAGAAGATGAAGGTGCTTTTCATACCAACTTAATTCGCAATGCCTGGCTGAATTACGGTTTTCACTCTGGAGTAATTAAACCTTGGCGTTTCCTGTTCGGTTCGAAACAAATGTGCTAGCTTGACAATGTGAAGATTTGGCACTTGCTCTTGGTACACGCCTGGTAAGTAAGCCAGGCTCGGTCAGCTAGCGCCTTAACTTTCCTGTCTGTAAAATAGGAAGAAATTCACAAGCAGGGCTCGACCATTTAGGGCAAGAGAAGAGGGCAACCCGTAGCTATTGGGAGTTACTTTTCAACAGCAGAGCGAAAGAGGCCAACACGATTGCAAGTACAGGCTGGTTGCAGACATGGGGAATCGAATGGATTTCAGCGAAGCCGTCTAGGTTGCGCCTCTTGCCCTTCTGACCCAGAGCGGACACAGGCAGCATTTCAATGAATTCTCCCCCTTGAAATATCCTCTCTCCTCTCCCCTCTCTCCTCCCTGTGTGTGTGTGCGCGTGCATGCATGTGTATATGTGTGTGTCGCTCCCCCCTCTCTCCTCTCCTCTCCCTGGAAGGGCTCCAGCTGCTAACACGAAACAACGTTTTAATCCAGCGGTCCAGCTTCTAATTGGGATATTGGCATGATCAGCATGGATTCCCCGCTGCATCCTGCAGACCGTTGAAATTGTTTAGGAGAGGAGGAAGAGAGCAAGGAGGAGAAGAGATTGGATGTGGGCCGAGGAAGCCATGGCTGCTGCCTAAAAATACACAACACTCACTGACATACAGAAGGTGAGAGATGCAGTGGCTGGGCTGTGGGGCTGATGTGATGGCGGGGGGGCTGGGGGGGCAGAGTCTCACTTCATCCTGTGTCAAATGGGCTCTCCGTTTTCGAAGCATCAATTGCCTCTTTCTGTTTCCTTCTCCCCTCCCCCCCACCCCAAACCCCAGTTATCCATACAGTCATTGTCACAGCTTTGACAATTACTGGCTCCCTCTCTCTGTGTGTGTATGTATATATATATGTCTGAATTTCTGTTTTAAAGGCCACGTTGCTAAGTTACACACTCTGATGGTGGTGCAGAGATGTGTTTGTGTGTGTGTGTGTGTGTGTGTTGGTGTGTCTGTCACCGTGTGTGTATACACGCACAGACACGGGTGCAGATTTGCTGGCGCTCGTTCTTTGCAGCCCAGCAGTAAGCAGATTCCGTTTGTCAGGAAGACGGAGCAAGGCAGACTTCGCGTCTTAATCTTGGCTCATGGGGCTGGCGAGTTGCTCTCGGCAATGGGATGCTGGACTGAGGAGGAGGAGGAGGGGGCAGGCAGCAGCAGCATCTTTGCAGCTGGATTCTCATGGCCCCGGCCCTACCGCTAGCAAAGTTGGGACTGGTGGCACTGAGCTGGCATCTGTTGGGAGTGACGTGGTTCTGCTCTTCTGGGGGTGGGTCATCTCCAGTTCTTTTAGGTGGGGCGTTGGTGGTGCGGTGGTCATGCAAAAAGAAAGGAAGTAGGGCAGTTGAACCCAGAACCTTTGCTTCATAATCGGAGAGACCTAGAGAAAGAGCTTGTGTCCCATGTGCATTTATCATGATTGACAGTTGGGATTGATTGAGCCCGTAATAGAAGACTTGAGGGTGTTCTCACATACGTCTCTGAGTCTTACTATTTAGAATAGGGGCGATCCTCTGCTGCAAATCTCCCCGATCCAAATCCTGCACTATAAAGAAACCTGATTCTTTGCTCAGAATGAGGTCTGCTAATCACTACAGTATACTAAAAAAACACTTACCTCGTCCAGAGTTGTGCCTCCTTTATTCCGAGCAGGGCGTTTTGAGTTTTCAGATTCTGTTGCCGGAGAGAAACATGGAGGCGGAGGCCAGGAAGTAAGAGGGGAGCAATAGAGGAACAGGGAGAAGGAAGCAGGGAGGCAATTGCAGGGCCCAACTGGGTGGGAACACGGAGACAATTGGACCCAGCTCCCAAGTCCTAGAAGCCAGTGTTAGCTATATATCATTTCCCTCTTGCTGTATGCTAAAACGCAGAGACCAAAATAAACTGCTGAAAGTTAACATTTGTTGAAATAAAACCGTGTTAAGTCCTCTAGAAATTGATCAAAAACGTAACAATTCTACTCATGGCTCGCTCCTCCCTTTCCCCTCAAATGTGAGATCGAGGGGTTTATTGTTTTAATCGATCTTCTGGCATGAGCTGGTCAATGGTTCTATAACGTTATAGTGAGGCAGAAACTTTCATTAAACCATAATCAGCCTGGTTATGAGGGCTGCTGAGTTCTTGCTCCCTGGTAAGCATGCCTAGGATGCCAGCCTAAAGGACATGGAAGTTGCAGCTGCCTATTGACTTGGCCCATCTGTGTGTACAGTGGTACCTCTGGATGTGAATGGGATCCATTCCGGAGCCCCGTTCGCATCCTGAGTAGAACGCACCCCGCGTCTGCACGTGTGCGGGTCGCGATTTGCCGCTTCTGCACATGCGTGTGACGTCATTTTGAGTGTCTGCGCATGCGCGAGCGGCGAAACCCAGAAGTAATGTGTTCCATTACTTCCGGGTCGCCGTGGAGCGCAACCTGAAAAGCCTCAACCTGAAGCGACTTTAACCCGAGGTATGACTGTATAATACAGTGTGTGGGTGTATCTTAAAAAAAGGTTTTTTAAAAAGGTAAAGGACCCCTGGATGGTTAAGTCCAGTCAAAGGTGACTATGGGGTGCGGCACTCCTCTTGGTTTCAGGCCGAGGGAGCCGGTGTTTGTCCACAGCTTTCCCGGCCATGTCGCCAGCATGACTAAACTGCTTCTGGCGCAGCAGGACACCGTGACAGAAACCAGGGCGCACGGAAATGCCATTTACCTTCCCACTACAGCGGTACCTATTTATCTACTTGCACTGGCGTGCTTTCAAACTGCTAGGTTGGCAGGAGCTGGCACAGATCAACGGGAGCTCACTCCGTCGTGGGGATACCTAGTTTGTTGCCCTCAGGTCAGCTACCAGTCCAGTCCACTTCTGACAGGAACACCATACATTGCTAGCTGCAGTTGCAAACAGGATCCATTCCAGAGGTCCAGCTGCATCCCGAGGAATTCGCAACTAGGGGACCGCTTCTGTGCATGTGCATGTGCACGGCGCGTAAACCGCTTCTGTGCATGCACGCATGGTGAAACCCAGAAAAATACTTCAGGGTTTGCCGTGTTCGCATCGCGAAGATTATGTATCCAGAGGTTCTACGTAAGCGGAGGTATGACTGTAATGTCCTTCACCTCAGGCAGCAAAATGTCTTGGAATGGCTCTGCATATAAGTTTGCGCAGATGCCCACACCCCCCAGTTCACTATGCTTATGTACTACATTGAACTACAGTTTTTCTCCCCAGATACTATTGACACAAATTCAAATGCAATGTAGCAACTATGAGAGCTAGAAAGGAGCTCCCTTTGGACCAGAAACTTGGATTTCTTTCTGAGGTGTTCAAATTCTCCGTCAGATGCAGTTTTGTGCACCTCTGTTGACAGATGTGTCCATGATGATATGTGGGAACAGGAAAATGGGCAGGCTGGATTTCTGGGGTGGATTTCTGAGCCTGCTGAACACAAACTCTATTCCCTTGATCCCTTCAACACATTAGAATCATCCCACCAGGTTCATCATCTTGAAGAACTTGACCCCTTCTTCAGCCTCTCAGAAGAATCAAATACAGGCTATGTGATTGTCAGGGAACTGACATCAGAGGCAAGGGAGGAGAGGGTCTCTGATTCTGCAGGAGAAGGTCCCAGCGCTAGAGGGAGACTCAGCCAGGAAGAAGGGGAAGAGAATGAGTGTAACACCAGGGATCCAGGAGAGCAACGGGACAGGGAGGTGCAGGGGCTCCAGGACTCTTCATTGGAAGTTAGTGAGGAGAGCCCAAGCACCCCGCTGCCCACGCCCACCCTGCGCAGGAGACTCCCGCGCAGTGAGAGGCGGAGACGATTGGGCGTCAAACAACTCTTATGTTGGCAGCGCTTTAAGAAACGCCCACAGACAGATTCTACGAGTGACTAAGGGCAGCCACGCTGAGATGGGCTGTGCAGTCTGGAGGGTTTAACCAGGCAATCCAATGCTCAAACGGGGCAGGATTATGCACGAGTAACTCCCAACCACTACAGTGATGAAGCAGCAAAGTGACTTTTCATTTTTCATATGTCAAGATGTACAGAGCGACTCTATGCATGTCTGACTCACATAAAATCTCACTATTCAATAGTACCTACTCGCAGGAAAGTGTGGATTGCATTCTTAGGTGTGTAAAATATCGCAGAATATAATTTTGGATGGTGCAAGTGGGGTTGGTGAAGAAGTTCTACTCAGGACCCATTTAAAGCCAAATTTGTCAAATTTGCGCTTTGTGAACCAAAATGCAGGTATTCTTTGAAATTCGCACATAGCCGAATATTGCTATGTAGTTTGGCAACCAGACAGTATTTACAAAAATGCATATATTCGGAGAAAGCGTGCAGAAACATGAAAATAGCACACACAAATGCATTACATATGGGGAAATTGCTTGCCAAAATGTGTTACAGTAGTCAAAATGGCATATTTATTAGAAATTCATCAAATGTTGATGAATTTTAATGAGGATTCTTTTTAAAAAACACAAAAATTGTTTGCAAAATTTGGAGAACGGAATTTAAGACTGGAGAAAGGAGGAGAAGTGAAACTGACATATATTTAGGTGTGAGTAATTCAAACTGAGAGAGGTTTGAAAAAAGAAACAGCTAGTTTTCATCCTGCTGTTTTTAACCACTGTGTTCTGTTTTCTTTTCTTAACACCGATTTCATTTTATCCTCTCTCTTTTTAACAAACCACCCTGGTATCATTTATTCATTTTTAAAATGGAAGATGCTATTGTTTTAATTTTATTCATTTAGGTGCCATAGCCCTCTTTCAACTAGATGCTGGAACATCCTTTCCATGACAGAGTATGTTAAACCATCAGTGTAAGAGCCAGTGTAGCATAGCGCAGTATAGTGGTTAGAGCATCAGATGAGGACTTAGGGGACCATGCAGCACCCTGGGCTAGTCACTATTTCTCAGAGTAATCCTACCTGGAGTGGTTGTGCTGAGGATAAAATGTAGCCTTGAGAAACTTGGAGGAAAGACACAATATACAGGCATTGCCGTCTCCATCCCTCCCACCTATGCAGGGGTTATGTTCTGGCCTCCCGTGCTCATAACCGAAATCATGTAAATTGGGGAGCATTTGCTAAAAAGCACCTAAACACCTGCTTTTTTCCTGCTCTCCAGCTCTCTCTCCAATCTAGACTAAAATATCTAGAGTTGAAGCTCTGGGGACCGGCTGGAGGCTGAAGAACGCACAAGAAAGCAGTTGTTGCTGAACTTTCCTGCACGTCAGCTATTGGGTGGGGAGGCTGAGCAGCCTATACAAAGCCCCGCTGTGCCTTGAGTCTATTTGGGGCTTCCTCTGCCCTCACTGACGTCCTCTTTAGGCTCTGGGAAGGGTCTCATCGTGAGCCACAAGGACTCTCCAGCTCTCCCACCATTCCCGGGTTTGAATTAAACCATTTATTTCCCAGCACTGTGGGTAAGCACTATGGTTACCAGATGTCCCCGTCTCCCAGGGACAGTCCCCGGATTTGCAAATCTGTCCCTGGACAAAATCCGTCCCTGGAATGTCTCCGGATTTCATTTAATGTCCCCGGATTTATATTTTAAGTGTTGTAGATTTCTTAGTAGGGAATGAATGTTGCGTGATTGGTTCAATGGCACAAGACACATCATATGGGGACTTCCTTCGAGGCAAAATGGTGGGTGCCACGGCAGCGAACAGCTCCTGAAGCCAGCCAGAGCCAACTGCGCTACCAGGCTGGCTCCAGGCTGCTGAGACTGCTGCTGCCACTGCCGAGAGGGAACCGGGGACGCCTGGCACGTCAACTGGGGGAACTGCCGATCCCCCATAACCCAAATCGATCCAGGAGCGAGAGCGCCTAGCCACCTGGTCGACTGCCCAGCAGTGCTCCAGGGCCAGTAAAAACCCTGGAGCTGATGTAGGGAGAAGGAGGAAAGGAGAAGGAGAAAGAAGAGAGAGAAAGAGGAAGGAGAAAATAGAGGGGAGCCCCGACCTTGCCACACCACTGCTGCCACTCAGGAGAAGAGGTAGGAGAGCACCGGGAGGGCAAGGACACGTGGCTGAGCCCAGGCCCGATCCGAGCCTACTCCACGGCAGATAGCACTCCAAAAGATCAGGCTGGGACCCAGAGGAAGGCTGCGCGACAGACGCTGTACTGTTTTTAACACTTGATTGAGAGCCACCCAGAGTGGCTGGGGAAATTCAGCCAGATGGGCGGGGTATAAATAATAAATTATTGTTATTCTTATTCTAGAAGAGACCCAGAAGAGAAGATATTACTTCTTATTTTTTTTAAAAAAATGATTTTTTCAAAATAAAACAATAGTGTCCCCGGATTCTTTGAAAACAATCTGGTAACCTTAGTAAACACAGTTGTGTGAGAGTCCATTGTGCATAAGTGGAGGGGAAGCCTGCAAATGAAAATGCAACTAAAATTAAAAATGCCATCAAGGCAGGAGCAAGAAGGGTCAGGAGCTGGCTGGAGAAATTTAGCTTAGGGCTATACCGAAGAGCTCCACAATGAATTTCACCCTTATTCAAAAGAGAAGTCATTTCAAACTTACACACAAAATGCCACCCTGGTTGGTCCTGTAGCTTAAGGATGATGTACTTGAGGCCCTCCAGGTGTTGCTGGACTCCAACTCCCATCAGCCCTGGTCAGCATGGCCAATGGTCAGGGATGATGGGAGTTAAAATTCAGCAATATACAGAAGGTCACAGCCAGTTCCTTCATCTATGATACGACTTCTGTGGAATGGGAAACATCCAAATGTGACAAGGTAAGGGGAAATCCCTATAGGAACCATGAACAATAACTTGCCTGTGGGGCTACAGAGAACTCCATGGTGGGAACTGGCTGGAGCAGCAAACTCTTTATCATCTCCTGATAGGATCACATGAAAAAGCATTTGGGCACAAGTGGCAGCAAGTCAAGGATTAAACACTTTGCATGTGCACGTGCTGTACCATCGCTGCTCCCAGTAGGAGTTTGAAACACCTGGTTTGAAGCCTGATCTCCAGACTTTCAGGTCAGATTTATTTTTAGCAGTTAAGGAAAGCTTTCCAAGGGCTCAGCTTGCGAAACCAAAGCAAAGCACGGAAACAGCTTTGACTCCTCCGCAGACTAGCTGAAATAAGCCTTGGGAAACCCAAGCTGCTAGACAAAATCTGAGCTTCCTTTGCAAAGCCTGAGCAGCTGAAACAACAACAATGTACTTAAATTGGTGCATGCTTATCCTTAAAGCAGGGCAACATGAAGTGGTGACTTTCAAGGGTTGAGATTATGACCATGCACTGGAGAAAAACGTGTGTGTGTGACCAAATCAGAATCTATTGTTATGGATGGGGGGGGGGCAGATTCCCCTAGATGGCTGGGGGTCTGATCCTCTCCATAATCCCTGCATTTAGCAAAACTTAGAAATGAAGTTTGATTAAACTTTACTAAACATGGAAACCCCCCTGGATTTAGTTAGTCTGAGAAGCCAAGACAGCTCAGCAGAGCTAGCTGGGTGGGTCTTTAAAGGTAAAGGGACCCCTGACCATTAGGTCCAGTCATGGCCGATTCTGGGGTTGTGGCACTCATCTCGCTTTATCGGCCGAGGGAGCTGGCGTACAGCTTCCGGGTCATGTGGCCAGCATGACTAAGCCGCTTCTGGCGCAGCGGGACACCGTGAAGGAAGCCAGAGTGCACGGAAATGCTGTTTACCTCCCCTCCGGAGTGATACCTATTTATCTGCTTGCACTGGTGTGCTTTCGAACTGCTAGGTTGGCAGGAGCTGGGACAGAGCAACGGGAGCTCACCCCGTCACGGGGATTTGAACCACCAACCTTCTGATCTGCAAGCCCAAGGGGCTCAGTGGTTTAGACCACAGCGCCACCTGTGTCCATCATAGGCTGCAAATGCTCTGCAATCCCTCCATCTAGGTGCAGGTTGTGTAAATAAAACCATATATTGTAAAGACACCACAGTCTTTACCTAATTTCTGTGCCTAATTTCTGAAAGAAACATGAATCCTGGGTAAGTGGCTGGAATCTCACACTTTTCAGAGAGAGGAATGGCATGTAACAATATTCTTGCTTGTCCGAAAGCCACTTGACCAACATGCTTTGGTATCTCCTTTCTGTAGTTTACGTCTTTCCTTGAGGAGGGATCCAGGCCCTGTCGAC
Organism: Podarcis bocagei; assembly: GCF_964188305.1. Classification (NCBI taxonomy): domain Eukaryota; kingdom Metazoa; phylum Chordata; class Lepidosauria; order Squamata; family Lacertidae; genus Podarcis; species Podarcis bocagei. The sequence goes on along the minus strand of NC_138143.1, from coordinate 10,576,591 downwards.
ATGGCTGGTGATAAGCAGGAGCTTAAGAGAAGCATCTCCATCATCCCCTGCTTTGTGTTTATAGAGGTAAGGATGCCACTGGATTTAGCCAAATGAACAAGTGACTGTTTCCCTGGTACTGAGAAAGGAGTAGCCGGCATGGGTTTGTTAGGCCTCCAGGGCTCAGTTGCACAAGGACAACCCCAATGCTTTAGTTAAGGGGTGTTTCTTCTTCTTTGGTGATCACTTGTAGCTGAGTAAGATTGTCTTCCATGAACACGAGTCTGTAAGTGACTGTGGAGGCCAATTCTGGATCCACACGTCCTTCCACAGTGGGGACATAGGTCTCCGGGCGGGAGTTGATCACGGTGAGGGTTTGCCAAGCATGCCTTCCTCTTAGCACGTTTCTCCCTTTCGTCCTGAGTTTGAGTGTCTTCAAAGCCCATGACACCTTTGGTAAAGGCTGTTCTCCAATAGAAGCGCTCGCAAGCCAGTGTTTCCCAACTGTCAGTGTTTATACTACTTTTTTTAAAGGTTTGCCTTGAGAGAGTCTTTAAACCTCTTTTGTTGACAACCAGCATTATGCTTTCCATTGTTAAGGTTGGAATAGAGTAGTTGCTTTGGAAGACAATAATCAGGCATCCGCACAACACGAACAGTCCAACAAAGTTGATGTTGAAGAATCATTGTTCAGCAATGTGCTTGAACATATTGTGTTCTGCATTAACTGTGCTTCCAAGTCCTTTGAAGCCGTTCAAAGTATTTTATTCATGTCCAGTGCAAAGCATTTTGCCAGTCCTGGAGCAGCTGCTCAACGCAATCTAAGCAATTTTGCTGCAGCAGCCTTTAGAATATCAACAGGGACGTGTGACTGCACACAGTTGTTTCCTCAGTTGCTGGGTCAGCTCTGTTGCTTTGCTGGGGTGCAGAGACTGATGCTGCACATGCTTCATGATGAATGGTTCAAGGAGCTGGGTATGCTTAGCCTGGAGAAGACCAAGAGGGGACAACAACCACCTTCAAATATCTAAAGCAGGGGTCAGCAACCTTTTTCAGCTGTGGGCTGGTCCACTGTCCCTCAGACCTTGTGGTGGGCTGGACTATATTTTTTTTGGGGGGGGGAAATATGAACGAATTCCTATGCCCCACAAATAACCCAGAGATGCATTTTAAATAAAAGGACACATTTTACTCAGGTAAAAACAAGCTGATTCCTGGACTGTCCATGGGCCAGATATAGAAGGTGATTGGGCCACATCCGGTCCCTGGGCCTTAGGTTGCCTACCCCTGATCTAAAGGGCTATTCCATGGAAGATGGAGCAAGATTGTTCTCTGCTGCCCCAGAGGTTGGGACCCAAACCAATGGATTCACATCACAAAAAAGGAGATTCTGACTAAACATCAGGAGGAATTTTCTGGCGGTAAGAGCCATTCGACCGTGGAATGGACTCCCTTGGAAAGTGGTGGACTCTCTCCTTCCTTGGGGGTTTTTAAGCAGATGTGGTGTGGCCATCTGTCCAAAATTCTTTAGCAGTGTTTCTTATATTGCAGGGGTTTGGCCTAGATAATCCTTGAGGTCCCTTCCAAGTCAACAACTGTATGGTTCCTTGCTAATTTTGCAAAGGCCTCTCTTTCCACACCCACCCACCCCATGGAGCCAGGGCAGCTCTGGGAGATGTTGAGTATGGACATCTGAAGAGGGGCAAACGGACATAGACCTCCCCACTCCAGACCTCCCCACGCAATCTGGAGGAGCCATCAGAGGGAGACCAGAAATGAGGTGTACATCTCTGGGGCAGTGTCAGCAGTGAGACACCGCTGCCCCTTCCTTGCACAGAGCTCCTTCACATGTGCCACTCACATGGGGTGCCATTTGAAAAGTTGCCTGGCTGTGGCAGGCTGGCAGGGATGGGAAACAAAACGGGCAGGTGTATGAGAGCTCTGCCCTTCCGCTCCCAAGCCCCTGAAAATGCGGTTGCCACGGTCCGGTTCACAGGCGATTGAAGTCCCGGCAAGGGACGTCAGGACCAGGGGCAAGATGGCGGGGTGGGAGTAGGAACGGCACTCCAGAAACCAAGAGTCAGGAAGCCAAGAGTCTGAGGGTCAGAGAGCCAGGAGTCAAGAAGCCAAGGGTCTGAGGGTCAGGAAGCTGAGGTTCAAGGATCGGGAAGCAAGAAGCCAAATGCAGCAAGACAGGGAGCGTGTTGCTGTGGCAAAGAGCCAAAGGGAAATGCTGACCCTATATCTTTTCTTGGCTCTTGCCATCTGGTGCTGTGAGTTACCAATCGGCCTCACCTGTGAGGCTGCACCTTGCCTCTTCAGTACAAACTTAGGGAGGCCCCAGTCCTGCAAAGTCCTATTGGTCACAGGGCTTGGCTCCTGCACGCACACCTGACAGTGGTCACCTACACGTGGTCTCAGACACCAGCCCTCTCCCTGCGATCATCTGCAGTAAATCGCCAGGATATGGAACGGAGCCCGGGGAGTTATTGGGTGCTCAGGAGGAGTGGGCAGGAGAAGGAGAAGGAGGGGTTGCATCAGAAGGAGGCAACTGTCTGCCTGACTTTGAGTCAGGCAGGCTCGGTGCCTCTCCCGCTAGCCGTGATGTGATGCACAGCTACAGCAGGCACCCAAGCATGAAAAGGAGTACACGAGGAATCTTGCACGGAGGAGCAGGCAGAGGGCGGGGCAGGGGCTGCCAAGCTCCAGCAGATCCAGGGACCCGGCTCTCCTGGCTGCCTCCGTCTCCCATTCAGTCCTCAGCGCCGCTGCCCTGCCTGATGTGCCATGTTCTACTTCCAGCTGGTGATTATGGCGGGCACTGTGGTGCTGGCGTACCACTTTGAATACACGAACACTTTCCCGGTCCACCTCCAAGGCTTCTTCTGCTACGACAGTGCCTACGCAAAGCCCTACCCTGGCCCCGAAGACACAAGCCGGGCACCTCCCGTCCTCGTCTACTCTCTCGTCACTGCTGTGCCCACCGTAACGGTAAGAGCCCAGCAGGGCACGTGGTGGGTGGGTGGGTGGGTGTGGAAGGGGTGAAAACCCTCCTGCTGCTGTTGTGAGATTTAGGGGCCACATGTTCCCTCTGGGGGTAAGATCACCAGGGAGCGGGGTTTCGGATATCAAAGTCTAGGGGCTAAAGGAAGCAGAGGTGCAGCTAGCTCTTTCTTTGCAAAGAACTTTGAAGCTCCTCCAGAAAAATGGTGTGGAGTTGTTCAGTCGTTTTCTTTTGTACTAGAATTCAAGAACCATTCTGGCATGTAAATGTGCCGGACACACACACATGCAGAAATATGCTTGAGATGTAGGTGTGCTGTGACTACCCACTAAGGTTGGGCAGATTTGTCCATTTCGGGCGCATGAATTTGACCTGTTCTCATTCATAAGACAGTACCGTCCCATTTCTGCATTAATCTGCAATTATGAAAAAAGTCCTTACAAAAATGCATATTTAAATGTGAACTTAAATAGTATTTTGGAATGCATTTTCTGAGAAAACATACACAAACACACACACAACCCTAAATTATGCATTTTGGTACATTTTATTAGCTGAACACTACATCACAAACTTTGGAGGCACACATTTCAAGCTCTGCGTTCACCCAGGAGGTTCTTGTCAGGCCACTTTGTATAGGAATTTATAATGTATGAATTCTTCAAGAACTGCCGCTACACGCAAAAAAAGTCTGAGCAAGACACTCACATGTAGGGATAGAGGAGAAATTAAATTTGGATTTCATTTAAAGATGAATCCATGAAATCCACATTTTCTAGAACAACATTCAAACCAAAACACAGCTATCCTTTGAAATTCACAGGTCCCTGAACTTTGCAATGCAGTTCTCCAACCAACCAATGTTTACAAAAAGGCATGTATTAGGGAGAAGGGTGCATAAAAATGAAGATATTACTGAAAATAACATATAATAGCATTGTATGTTTGACACAAACGTGTGTCAAAACTACATATAAAATATGTTAATTGGGAGAAATTCGCAGAACTATGGAAAAATAGGAAACCAAGAGAACCAGAACTGAAATGTCCTTCCATCCTTACTCTTGTGTATGCTGAGAATTTGCAATGCTCCACCTCAAATTTATTAATCTAATCTATTGTTACATTTTAATCCCACCCTTCCTGTAAGGAGCTCAAGGCAGCATGTGCAGATCTTCCTCCCTCTTCCCATCTATCCTCACACCATCTTGTTGAAGTGGGAGAGAGTGGGAGACATGGATTGGCCTAAGAGCACTGAGCATGTATTTGAACCCAGTTCTCCCTACACCCACAGTCAAACCCTTTCGCCAGTCCATCATACTGGATCTCATCTTCAGTGCATCATGAATTAATATGCAGGATAAATTGCAGACTGATATGCATACAGTAGGACTGAACCAAGCTTACTGGGACTGTCTTCATTGCACACATTTAGAGTTAATATTACCCTACCGTTCTGTTAAACATGCAAGCTGAATGTCTGACTCTATTCTCGCTGCTGCTATCCCAGTGCCCTCCTTTAATTCAGATGCCATCTCTTGTCAGTGTCTGGACAACGGTTCCCTTGGAGGAAGGACAGTGACCCACATTGCAAGAAGGTCGCTGGTTAATGATATCCTGACCAACCCAATCTTAAAACAGCTTTTTCAAAACAATCATCTTGCCGTCATTTGATCTAGTTTCAGACTTGTGTCTGTGGGATACCCAAAGTACAGACGCAACATTTAAATCAACAACACAGTTTTTTGGGTAACAACCTCCCAATCACCTATTAATTAAATAAAATAATGCCCTAACTTAAAAAGCTTGTCTAAAAAAGGATAAGTTTTTGTGGGAATGTTTAGGGATGCAGGAGAGGATATATTGTTTGATTATATCCTTTCCAACTTGTGTTAACAAGTTCTACAATTTAGGAGATGATGGGAGTTGTAGTCCAACAACATCTGAGGACCCACAGGTTGAGAACCACTGCTATAGTGAGAGATTGGCTCCATTACTACCAGATAATGGAGGCTTACAACCAGGATAAAAGAATTGGCTTTCAGGTGGAAAAATCTAAATTGGAAACAGAACTGTTAGAACCTAAGGCTAAGATTCTGTCAAAAATGTATAACTTGCTGTTGAAATGGAATACTCAGGATGAAACGGTTAAATCGGTCATGATTAAATGGGCACAAGATGTTGGTTATAATATTATGTTTGCTGACTGGGAACAGTTGTGGACCACCGGAATGAAATTTACGGCATGTAATGCCTTGAGAGAAAATATAATGAAAATGATATATAGGTGGTACTTGACTCCAGTCAAGCTTGCAAAAATTTATCATTTGCCCGATAATAAATGTTGGAAATGTAAAGAAGCTGAAGGTACATTCTTTCACCTTTGGTGGACATGCCCAAGGATTAAAGCTTTCTGGGAGATGATATATAATGAACTGAAAAAGGTATTTAAATATACCTTCCTTAAGAAACCAGAGGCCTTTCTTCTGGGCATAGTCTGCCAAGTGGTGCCAAAGAAGGATAGAACTTTTTTATGTACGCTACAACAGCAGCAAGAATACTTATTGCAAAGTACTGGAAGACACAAGACCTACCCACTTTGGAAGAATGGCAGATGAAGATGATTGACTGTATGGGACTTGCAGAAATGACTGGCAGGATCGGGGACCAGGGAGAAGAGTCGGCAGAAGAAGATTGGGAAAAATTTAAGGACTATTTACAAAAATATTGTAAAATTAAGGAATGTTGAATGATGCTGGATTGAAATTAAGTGGTTTCAAGCTGGAACTAGGATAAAATGACTTTCTTTTTGTAAGTAAGAATTTAAAGCTATAATAATCTAAGATACTGAGATAAGGATTTGCTGTACAAATAATTCAAACTGGGTATACAAGAAGGGGAGGTATGAGGAGGTCGGGGAAATAAGTTACAAGAAAAAAAGGTGTGAAATTTAACTGTTTTTAATATTTTTATGTTTGTTTTTTCTTTTCTTTGCCAAAAATGGAAAATTTTAATAAATATCTTTTTTTAAAAAAAGAGAATCACTGCTATAGATGCAGGTGTCCTTGCAGGAAATGTAGACCCATTTGGGTGCTGGGTGTTTGTTGAAGGGTGACCGAAAGAACAGGGTAAGGACATAAGAAGAGCTTCAAGGATCAGATCCAGCGCCTATCTAGTCCAGTATCCTGTTTTCACAGTACACAACCAGATGCCTACAGGACGCCCACAGTAAAAAGGAAAGGTAAAGGACCCCATGACGATTAAGTCCAGTCAAAGGCTGGATTAAGTCCAGTTGTGGCGCTCAGCTCGCTTTCAGGCCAAGGGAGCCAGCGTTTGTCCACAGAAAGCTTACCGGGTCATGTGGCCAGCAGGACTAAACCACTTCTGGTGCATGGAGGACCGTGACAAGTGCCAGAGCACATGGAAACGCTGTTTACCTTCCCGCCACAGTGGTACCTATTTATCTACTTGCACTGGTGTGCTTTTGAACTGCTAGGCTGGCAGGAGCAGGGACCGAGCAACAGGAGCTCACCCCGTCACAGGGATTCAAACAGCGCCACCTGCGTCACTAGGACACCCACAAGCAGAATATCAGTGCAACAGCACTCTCCACACCTGCAATTCCTACCAACTGGTATTCAGAGGCCTACTGCCTCTGATGGTGTGCAAAGGTTCAACTCAGGAAATGTTTCTGCACACCATCCTATTTTTATCCGAAGTCTACCAAATGTTGTTGTCATCTTTAGTCAGGGCAAGCCCAAGACATTTGGGCACCGAAGGTAAACCCCAAAATGAAGCCTAACGCTGCCAGGGAATAAGAGGGGAGTGAAGATCTACATCAGAACAAGGAGGGAATAAAGATCTACACTGAGATCTGCTGCCCATGTGGATCCTGCTGTCTCAGGTGGTTGTCTCACCTTGCCTCATGGGTGGCTGGCTCTGTCATGATACATTCTTGCCATGTGGGTTCAAAAGCATTTGTGGACTGGAAGCCCTTTAGAATGCAATAAGTTATTGTTCTGCTCTAGAAAGCCTGGACTGGATTCCCATTGTTGCTTCCTGCTAAGGCTTGCCCTGCTAGACTTCTTGTTGTTGTTTAGTCGTTTAGTCGTGTCCGACTCTTCGTGACCCCATGGACCAGAGCACGCCAGGCCATCCTGTATTCCACTGCCTCCCGCAGTTTGGTCAAACTCATGTTGGTAGCTTCGAAAACACTGTCCAACCATCTCATCCTCTGTCGTCCCCTTCTCCTTGCGCCCTCCATCTTTCCCAACATCAGGGTCTTTTCCAGGGAGTCTTCTCTTCTCATGAGGTGGCCAAAGTATTGGAGCCTCAGCTTCAGGATCTGTCCTTCCAGTGAGCACTCAGGGCTGATTTCCTTCAGAATGGATTGGATAAGAATGGATAACCCTGCTAGACTAGGATTGCCATATTTCAAACTGTGAAAATCCAGACAGAAAAGTTGTCAAGCTTTTTTTGGCAACATCGCTTTTAAAAATGCCATTTTTGAGCTATTTTTATGGGGAAATGGCACTGTCAACATGGGCTGCCATACGTCCGGATTTCCCCAGATGTTTTTCCTGATTTCCACCTGAGCACTGCTCCCGACGACAGTATTCCATATATTGAAAAATCCAGATGTATGGCAAACCCTATCTAGACTTCCATCCCAGCACTGTCAGATTCCTGTCAGGCCTTTTCCTAAGTGGAAATGAAAAATCCAGAAAAGGAAAATGTGCTACTTCCTCAAGGTAACGCGTTCCATCGACATACTGCTGTTATCATTAGGGGATGCTTCCAGATGATCAAATCCTTTTTCCGCCTTCGGTCAGTTGCTTGGGGGAAATAGCCTCCTTCAATGATTTCTGTTGGCCTTCATTCTGCCTGGGAGAATGTGAAATAGTACCCAAAAACCTTGTGGAAATGTCCAAAAATCCATAATGGAACTTCTGACACTCCAAGTGATTCACAGCCTTTGGCCATTCCTTTGCAAGCCTTCTGTTGCTCTGTTTGTTTTTACTGAAGGATTTTCATCATTAACAAGGATACATTTAACGTCTCTGTTTTCAATTCATAGAGTCCTTTCTACAGGTCTGTTACATTTGGCATGAGACTCTGCTGTCATAGACCTTGTGAGATGTGGGGGGAGAGAAACGGGGAGAGAGGGGGGTGGGAGGAAAGAAGAGGGGATAATGATCTTTCATGCTTTTGCTTACTGTATGTGCAGAGTTTTTGTGTCAGTGTCACGAGATCTCTTGCACTGCCAGCAAAAGCAGACAAATAAAGAACCCCCAATCCTATTTTTAAATATCTATCTAATTTGTTTACTTATTTTCTTTGCCCTTCCCTCCCATTTTTGAGCTGTGCTTCATCAACGTGTAGTTCCGAATATATACAATGGAGACAATGATAATTAAATAATAATTATCACAATTAGAAAAGCCTTAGACTTTAAACCATAGCATCACATCAGTCCAACTGATGGGGAAAAAAACCACATAACCATGGTGAAAACCCTAGGTAAAGGTAAAGGGACCCCTGACCATTAGGTCCAGTCGTGGCCGACTCTGGGGTTGTGGCGCTCATCTCGCTTTATTGGCCAAGGGAGCCGGCGTACAGCTTCCGGGTCATGTGGCCAGCATGACTAAGTTGCTTCTGGCGAACCAGAGCAGCACACAGAAACGCCATTCACCTTCCCGCTGGAGTAGTACCTATTTATCTACTTGTACTTTGACGTGCTTTCGGACTGCTAGGTTGGCAGGAGCTGGGACTGAGCAATGGGAGCTCACCACATCGTGGGGATTTGAACCGCCGACCTTCTGATCAGCAAGTCCTAGGCTCTGTGGTTTAACCCACAGCGCCACCTGCGTCCCAATGGTGAAGACCCTACTCAATCCCAAAAGCTTGGATTGCACCTGCAAACTATGCCTAAATCTCAGTAACGAGGGAGCCAGACCTGCTTCTAGAGGGCGGGAGTATATATATTTTCTATTTTTTTCTTGAAATAATTTTACCCTTTCCCTCCCGTGAATGCTGTTTCTCCCCCGCTTTCATCCCAGGAAGAGGGAAAGAATAAGGAAGGCAGCAGCTGTGATTTGACACCCCTCCAGCCATTTCTATGCCTGCATCTGTGGCTTCTCTGCTGCTGCAGTCTGTCTGCTTCTCTTTATGGCACCTTCTGCTCCCTTGGGGTTGGGGAGATGGGGCATGTCTCTCCTCACAGGCCCAGCTCCCTCTGATGGTCCAATCCATAGGGCATCTCAGTGCTGCTGCCCACCCCACAACCAGGGTACCATCTAGTGGGGAAGTGATATAGATAGGGAAAGTGTGTCTCGGTTTAAGAATGGTTTTGGCTTAAGAACAGACTTCCGGAACGGATTACGTTCGTAAGCCCAGGTACCACTGTAACTCCCTACTAACTGACTGGGGAAGTGAAATATTAAGTGAGATTTTTGGGCTAAAACCCTGCAGCTGGGTGAATGGGCCATAGGCTGTTGCAAAGAACTCTTTGCCAAGCAGACTGTTCAGAGATGTCTGAAAGAAAGATTAAATATTCCTGCTCACCCCCCAAAGTCGTCCTCTTGGCTGGTACATCGTGTGACTGTATACCCTGGGTTTCCCACAACATTTAAACCACACCTTTGGCATACCAACATGTGAAATGTGGAGAAAAGATGAGCAGGCCCCCCACCCCCAAAGTAGTCTGTGGTCCATGAAAGTCTATGCTGAAATTCGGGAATTTTTGTATTTTTATGTTGTGAACTGCCCTGAAATCTTCAGATAAAGGGTGGTATACAAATTTAATATATGGAACTAAAAATAAATAAATGCCTGTGCATAATTAATCTATACACAGTCATACCTCGGGTTACAGACGCTTCAGGTTGTGTTTTTTCAAGTTACGGACCTCCAAAACCCGGAAGTACCGGAACGGGTTACTTCTGGGTTTTGGCGTTCGCGCATGCGCAGAAGCGCTAAATCACGCTTTGCGCATGCACAGAAGTGCCGAATCGCAAACCCACGAGTGCGCAGATGCACACGGATCACGTTCGCAACCTGAGCGTCCACTGTACACACAATATTGCCAGAAATGTAAAAAGCTTAAACAAATGGAACTAAGAGAAGCTAAAGGACACCTCCGGTTTTTCCAAAAGAACTATTCTTTAGTTGGGTGGGTGTGTAATTTTTTTGAGGTTATATATATGTGTAGTGACTACATTTCATATACAGTGGTACCTCGGAAGTCAAACAGAATTTATTTCGGAAGTCTGTTTGACTTCCAAAACGTTCGGGAACCAAGGCGTGGCTTCCGATTGGCTGCAGGAGCTTCCTGCAGCCAATCAGAAGCTGCATCAGACGTTCAGGTTCCAAAGAACGTTCACAAACCGGAACACTCACTTCCCTGTTTGCAGTGTTCAGGAGCCAAAACATTCAAGTCGCAAGGCGTTCACGAACCAAGGTACGACTGTATTTTATTTAAGGGGGGGGAGGAAATGTGGATTTATTATTATTCAATTCAATTTATTTAATTTTTTATTTTTGAAATGAGATAATAGACCCTCTCATAGTCACTTTACAGTATGGCAAGCAGGATCACATATAACTATTCCGATACCACCATGAGCATAACTGAAGATTAAAAAAGAATGTCTGGAGAAATCCTAAGTAACAAATGTCAGGATTAGTAGCAGAGATAAACATAATTTTACATGGTTTTCTGATATTACCCTCAAACTCGGGCAAATAGGGATGCAATAGATTCTCTTCTTCTATCGGATGAGTCACAAATCTTCTCTCTCATCAAGCAGAGACTGCTAGGCCATGAAATCCCAAAACTCTATCTCTCCCAGCCTTTTGTATGTTCATCTGCTTACTTAGGATTGCAGCCCTGCCATGGAGTAATGCCTAATTACTTTTATAATCTAGATATCGCATCGCAGAGCTTTTATGCTAGCTCATCGAAATGCATTCCCCTCATCTGTTTTGTTCGGAAGGTTTCCAAAAATCCCCTTCCAGAACAGATTCTGCTCCTGTAATAAGAAAACTCCAGATACATCACGTAATTTTGGACTGCCCTCGTCTCGACACCCTTGCCAGAGATCTCCTTGTGCTTTCCTTACATCCTAAAATATCAATTTACAAAGAGTCTGTAATCCAATATTTATTGAGGGATGATACTCCTGAAACTACCAAGATTGTTTCGGGGTATTTTCCCGAGATCTTTTAAGCTAAATCTAAGGTTGCCTGATTTACTCAATGGCGGCTATCTAGACTTTTATATATTGTGTGTGTTTTGGATTATTAATGCATTTGGATGACATTGTATGACTTTATTGCTTAAACTTATGCCAATAAAGGTCAATAACAATAGCAATAACAGTATCTCTGTAGACAGGTAAAGGTAAAGGGACCCCTGACCATTAGGTCCAGTCGTGGCCGACTCTGGGGTTGCGGCGCTCATCTTGCTTTATTGACTGAGGGAGCTGGTGTACAGCTTCCGGGTCATGTGGCCAGCATGACTAAGCCGCTTCTGGCGAACCAAAGCAGCGCACGGAAACGCCGTTTACCTTCCTGCCAGAGCGGTACCTATTTATCTACTTGCACTTTGACATGCTTTCGAACTGCTAGGTTGGCAGGAGCATGGACCACGAACGGGAGCTCACCCCGTCTCGGGGATTCGAACTGCCGACCTTCTGATCAGCAAGTCCTAGGCTCTGTGGTTTAACCCACAGCGCAACCCGCGTCCCTTATCTGCAGACAGGAGCAGACTTAAATTGGACTCGGCTGGGGACCAGAGTCAAAGAGCAGAATTAGGTAGTCACATCTTTTTCTGCAGCAAGTGCCCATATATTTGTTTCACCCATATATGGTCTCAGAAATGGATACCCCGATAAAGAGTGAGGCCCTGTCTTGCTAAATAAGTGTGTTGGACCCACAAGTGGTGTAAAATCACTGTGTCAGAAGCACTTTCAAAGAAACAGATTCTTTCTCACTTCAGTGGTTAATGAATTGGGCTTGACTTGGCCAAAGCTTATCTTCTCACTCTCTCTTACCCATCCTGCGTCAGATTCTTGTTGGAGAACTGGCTGCCTTCTTCCTCCAGCCTGAGAGACGCGAGGAGAAGACAATCATCTCAGGAGAGTGTTGCTATTTCAACCCCCTTCTACGGCGCATCATCCGTTTTCTGGGTAAGTGAAAGATGACTTTACCACGCTGCCTTGTTTTCTTGCCTCAAGGTCACTCCCAAGATTCCTCCCTCACTTTCAGCCCCACCTGTTTAAGAGTTATGTGAGCAGAATTCCCTGATCCGGACCTTGTGCAGAATATGGATCAATAAGCTCTCCAAGCCGAGAAAAATAGAGTTCCAAAGTTTTACTGCAAACCATCTTTTAACTGGTTACGAAAAAAGTTAACTGACTAAAATACAAATCAGCTCATTGCTCTTAAACAACTAGCAATGCAGTCCAGTTTTCTTTAGGTTCTTACCTAAGGACTGTTCTCTCTCTGGTCCCAGAGAGAGACACAAATAAGCAAGTTATCTGGCAATATGTCGGCAGTTTCTAAGAGAGGCCCAGTTTCCTAGTCATCAATTAACATAAACACTGAAGCAAAAGGCATATCAGCACTTCTGTTCAGCCCATGATTTCAAGTGTTTTCAAATCACAGATCTGAGAGGTGTTGTTTTTTTTGTCCCACTCCTTTCCCCAGGAAAAGCAGCTGTTTAATGCTGAATTGGAACAGAAAACTCGATTGACGTTTGTTCAAATTTGACAGTAAATGACAAGGTTTTGCAGGGAAAGCAGTGGGAGAAAAAAAATATTTCTCTTGGACCTGCGACATGAAATCATGGGACAAATGAAACTGTGGATGGCCCCAAAGTTGTAGCAGCTTTAGCTTCACTAGCACCTTTTTTTGCACTTGCCACAGTTCTCTGCAAAGCAGATGTTCTGCAGATGCAAAGCTCATTATGTTCCACACATAATGCACACTAGGACTGGGCGATATCTCATTTTCAGCATCGCAGTATATGGCCAGCTAAACATCGCGATATACAGATTTATCATGGTGTCTGAAATAAGTAGGGAGCTATGTAGAGGCATTGGCTAGCCTCACAGTTTTTCCTGCATCATGAATTTTGCTCGTGATTCGCTGCCCCTTGCTTGAGGCAGGGGAGCGCTGAGCCAGCAGAGTTAATGAGAGATGCAGGAATCGAGAGACCCATTGGCTGGCTTCATGGTTTTGCCCACGTTGTGATTTTTGTATAGCGCACACATACATGGTAATTCACGATATACTGCCAGGCAGGGCCGGATTGAGGTTTGATGAGGCCCTAAGCTACTGAAGGTAATGGGGCCCTTTATATGCCCAGCTGTCCTGTGTCAACAACAAATTGTCACTGTTTTTGCATGTGTTGAATATATGCTATATGGTAATTTATGGACCTAATAGGTATCTAAAGCCATTTGCACTTAACAAAATATGTATTTTATCAAAGTAATTGTTGAACTGAAATTCAATTAAGAAGTATATTAATAGTGAAATAATTGTTAAGCTCTAACTTAAAATGATTTTTTATTCATAACGAACTTAATAATGCAAACACATTGGCATTTGGCAATAACAAAAGTTCCTTTAGAAACACAATTTACAAAGACTTATAATCTAGTCTCTATAAACTTGCTATAACATGAAATAATAATAGGTGTAAATATATGGTGCAAATTACTAATAATTATAAATTGCAGAATGTAGGCACCCTATATATAGAAATGAGCAAACCAGTGATATTTGAGGGAGCAGGCTAGCAGGCGGGGCCCATGACTTACATCATAGGAGCCCTAGACAACACAAAACACTGTTGCTGTATGTAGATTTTAATTTATTTGTTTTTTATCTTATATTTTGGAAATGTACATCCAGTTTTTTCTTTTTATTTTTGGGGGGGGCCCAAGAGAGTGGGGCCCTAAGCTACAGCATGTTTAGCTTATACGTAGATCTGGCACTGCTGTCAGGCGAAAAATTATGAAACCGATATCACGATATGGACTTCAAACCAGTTTTGGACGATGTATCTTTTACAAACCCCAGCTTCACCACCTCCAGCTGCTCATCTCCTTCCTTTCAGCCCATTTCTTCCCCTTTCCTTCCCCACAGGCATTTATTCCTTTGGCCTCTTCACTACCACTATCTTTGCCAACGCTGGCCAGGTAGTGACTGGCAACCAGACTCCGCACTTCCTGTCGGTGTGTCGACCCAACTACACTGCCCTCGGCTGCCAGGCGCCCCCAGGCACCATCTACGTCACAGACAAGGCCGCCTGCACAGGCAACCCCGCCCTGGTCACCGCCGCCCGCAAGGCCTTCCCCTCCAAGGATGCTGCTCTCAGTGCCTACGCTGTAGCCTATACTGTGGTACGAGGCTCTGGTGGGTGGTGGGGCCAGGGAAATGGGTGTCGAAGTGAAGAGGGAGCTGAAGTGGCAGGGGTACAAAGAAAGCGCCAATCTCTTCCCAGAAGGACATGTTGGATGTGGTGGAGGTGACTGCTGGGCCCACCTTTCGGAGGCCACCTACACCAAGTTTTCCGAAACTTGGGTCTCCAGCTGGTTTTGGACTACAATTCCCATCATCCCTGGCCACTGCTCCTGCCAGCTAGGGATGATGAGAGTTGTAGCTCCAAAACAGCTGGAGACTCAAATTTGGGAAATCTAGGGAAATCTAGGGTTTCCATATTTCAAAAAGGGAAAACCAGGACACCCTGAAAGTTAGGAAGACCCCAAAATTGTTGAGTTGTTGTTGTTTTTTTAGGAAAACCCAAAAGCTGTAGAGTTGTATTTTTTAATAACAAAAACGCCCCCCAAAACCACATTCTTGACTAAAATCCAGGACAAAGCGTCACCTTTTGGAAATTCCCTCCCAAACGTCATTTCTGCCTTTGAAATCCTGATAGTGTCTGGGGAAATCTGGATGTATGGCAGCCCTGGGGAAATCCTGACCTATGATCACAAGGCATGCCAGCCAGCTCTGGGTTTTGCTTGCTCCACCCCAAAGTGGGCTCCTTGGGAGGGCTGGGGTGCCTTCTGATGGGCATGAAGGAAAAAAGAGGGGAGGAAAGTGGGCCTTTTGCTATCAAGGCTCAGAAAAGAAATGAGTTTGGTGGCTCAGCAGTGTCACAAAGTGTTGCCTGTTCTGAGCAGAGAACCTACCTTCTTTCCAGATGGAGAAGACGGAATGGTCTACCTCCACAGTTGGAGGCAACCATGCTTCTGAATACCTGTAGCTGGAAACCATGGGAGGAGAGAGGGCTTTTGTGCTCATGTTCCCCTCGCTGGTTCCCCACAAGACGTATCTGGTTGGTCACTGTGAGAACAGGACGCTGGACTAGATGGGTCCATAGCTGTCAACCGTCCCTTATTTGGCGGGAAAGTCCCTTATCCCAGCACCGTGTCCCGCTGCTGTCCCTTATTGATGATGTCCCTTAAATTTCCCGGGTTCAAAGGAAGCAGCTCCTCTCCTTCCCTCCCTGCTAGCCAGGGAGGAGGGAGGCTCCAACTGTGTTGCTTGGTTGCCCGGCCCGCCCCCCTCTGGCCTCCTCTCACCAGCCTCAGCCCCCGGGAGCCCCTCCCCGCCAGGACTGGCGGGAGCCTCGGGCCCTTCCCCCACCATCCTCCTCACGGCCGCTGAACTGAGCCTCTCTGCCTGGGGTAGCATCTTTGTAGCTTGGATTTCGTTTTGCACGAAAAGTGGTTGCTGCTTGTAGTTATTTAATTGCAGTATTTCATCAGTTTGAGCAGCAACCTCTGGAAATTATCTGGTCCCTTTTAACTCCTTATTTCAGGTGGTTGACTAAAATCCCTTATTTTGGCTGCTGATCCCTTATTTTCGAGGCTGCTGGTCCCTTATTTTCAAATCTGTAAGTTGACAGCTATGGATGGGTCATTGGCCTGATCCAGCCGGCGAGTTTGTTTCTATGTTTCTAAATAATTTCCCTTTGCCTCTTCAACAACATCTGGGGGACGCCCAAGATCAGCAAGAAAGACTTTAACTGGGGTGGTGGCAGCAATCTGCTATGGGGTGGGAATACATAAAGGCGGGAATAAAGGCTCATCCAAACTTCCATTTGCTCCACTACTGAATTGGAACCAATGGCAATTAGTTTCCTGCAGAATGCTGCTTGTTCCACAGAGAGGATTTCCAGGAAAAGCGACAGAGCAGAGGCAAAATAGCTCGGACTAGAAAACTGCCCAGACCTGTGCTTTCTAGGAAAGGGACAAGCAGAAGTGTGGATGAGCCTGTTATGTACTGAGTTGAATAGGATCCAAACTGCAGCAGTCTGATTGGTCCTAGAACAATAGGATCCAAACTGCAGCAGTCTGATTGGTCCTAGAACAATAGGATTCAGAATGCAACAGTCTGATTGGTCCTAGAACAATGCAGCAGTATGATTGGTTGGCAGGAACCACCCAATCATGCTCCAGATATAAGTGAATCCACAACCTGATTGGCTTACAGTAGAATTCCAGAATTAGCCAATCATGTGCAGCCCACTGTGTAAATAATGTATATAAAGCAGATACTTTGAGGGGACTCGCATTCATTCCTCCTCACCACTATGAGCTGAATAAAGAGCATGAAATCACTTTGCGACTCTGAGTATATTTCAGAGCCCTTAATATCTGCATATCGAACAAGACTTTTCAATGTGTTTGCCTGTGTTTGTTTGTGTGTGTAAGAGAGAGAAAAGAAGGAGAGAGAAGATACATGGGCTCTGCCTTGGGCAGCAAAATGTCTTGGGGCAAGCAGTGGATGTCAGCCGCGAACGAGGGAGAAATTCATCATATCAAAGAACTGGAAGAGACCAAAAGATGATTAGAGCAGCCTCTATCCTGGGCTGCAGAGCCAGCTTCCCCATTAGGCTTCTTCCTGCATATAAAACACAGTGCAATTCAGACCGTGCAGCGCTGCCGAAAGGTGCTTGCTTATTTACTAGCTTTGTGCACTCGCTGCTTTCATGATTAAGATTTATTATTATTAAGGTTTTCATTATTAACATGATTAATAAGCTGAACAACCAGCTCTAGAGAACAAAGCAGCCGAGTCTTGCAGGAAGAAAGACACACATGCACAGATGCGCTGCTGGCCAAACTGACTTGGCAGAGAACCTTTCCCGACCCCAGATATGTGGGCTGGTCAGCCCCCCCCGAGAATGAAGAAAAGGAGCCTTCCCACATGAGAACCGATATGGGGCACACTGTTTCAACTGGGGTTAAAGCAGTGCTGTGTGTACTGAGCTTTCCATTGGGTGTGTGTGTGTGTGTGTGTGTGTGTGTGTGAGAGAGAGAGAGAGAGAGAGAGAGAGAGAGAGAGAGAGAGAGAGAGAGAATTAGGGAGGAGGCACAGTGGTCAGGGTCAGGGATGCTGACGTGGCCCCACTATTGAGGGATCCAATGTCTGATGTCACACGACACGTCATACAATGTGCTGATTTCGCACGCGCCACATAGTGCGAAGCGCTGATGTAACATGGGGGCCTGGCTCCCTCCTTAAGAACTTCGGGAGGGGCAAAGTATCTTGGCCCCCACTAGCTAACGCACCTGGTCACAGGTCTTGAGGAAATGTGGTGGCAGCGGCTACAGGAATGTAGGAAACTGCTGGTTGCTGTAAGGCCCATTTCAGTGGGAAGTTGCAGGAGACGGGCGGGGAATGATTCAGGACTCTGCAGTTGACTGCTACCTCTCTGGAAGCTCCACAATACAGAATATTCGCAATAAGAACTGTAAACCCGCCTTCTTTATTTACATTTTTAAAAGACCACACTATAATAGCTGTGCATCCTGCAATGCCCCCCTACTCTGTTATGCGTTCCTAATGCCCTCCAAGGAAGACTAAGCAACTGCCCCCATTGCCAGCCTCTGACTGTGACCCTCTGTTGCTCCTCCCTCCCCCTGCAGATGTACGTGACCCTGGTCTTCCGGCTGAAGGGCTCTCGCCTGGCCAAGCCTTCCCTGTGCCTGGCTCTCTTGTGCCCTGCTTTCCTGGTGGGTGTGGTTCGCGTTGCGGAGTATCGGAACCACTGGTCCGATGTGCTGGCGGGGTTCCTCACCGGTGGGGCCATTGCTGCCTTCCTGGTAAGTGATGGTGTGTCTGTCGTGGGCAAGACTGAAGGGAGGCAGGGGGAGGCGGGGCTTCCGCATAGGACATGGGGAAGAGAGAGCTCGGGCTCCTCCGCCTGCAGATGCTGGATGTTATCTGGTGCAAGACCTTGAGATGCAGAGAGATGACCTAGATGCTCAGGAGTTGTGCCATGTGGGCCTTCAAGGGTGGACTTCGTGAGCAGTAGGCTAATGTTCTGTTCTCTTCATTCTTTTCTCTTTGGTGATTAATAATAATAATATTTTATTTATATCCTGCCCTCCCCAGCCGAAGCCGGGCTTAGAGCAGCTAACAACAGTAAAAGTAACACAGTTTACATAAAATCACAATCAGTTAATTGAAATACATTCTAAAATCAATTCAATTCAGAGTCAAATTAATGGCAACCATTGGGCTGGAGTTCTATGAGGATTACAGAAGGAGAGAGGGAGTCAGATTGTGCCTTGGCCAAAGGCCTGGTGGAACAGCTCTGTCTTGCAGGCCCTGCGGAAAGATGTCAAGTCCCGCAGGGCCCTAGTCTCTTGTGACAGAGCGTTCCACCAGATCGGGGCCACGGCTGAAAAAGCCCTGGCGCTGGTTGAGGCCAGCCTAACCTCCCTGTGGCCCAGGATCTCCAAGGTGTTTTTATTTGAAGACCGTAAGGTCCTCCGTGGGACATACCAGGAGAGGCGGTCCCGTAGGTATGAGGGTCCGAGGCTGTATAGGGCTTTAAAGGTTAAAACCAGCACCTTAAACCTGACCCTGTACTCCACGGGAGCCAGTGCAGCTGGTATAGCACCAGGTGAATGTGATCCCGCAGTGAGGACCCCGTAAGGAGTCTTGTCATGGCATTCTGCACCCACTGGAGTTTCAAGGGCAGCCCACATAGAGTGAGTTCCATAATCAAGTCTGCAGGTGACCATCACGTGGATCATAGTGGCTAGGACAGGGCAAGAGAGGTAAGAAGATTGTCTTCCATAAACACGGTTTTAACAATGCGTCCCTAAGTGACTGTGGAGGCCAATTCTGGATCCACATGTCCTTCCACAGTGGGGACATAGGTTTCCTGGTGGGAGTTGATCACGGTGAGGGTTTGCAAAGCGTGCCTTCCTCTTAGCACGTTTCTCCATTTCGTCCTGAATTCGAGTGTCTTCAATGCCCATGACACCTTTGGTAAAGGCTGTTCTCCAGTTGGAGCACTCGCAGGCCAGTGTTTCCCAGTTATCAGTGCTTATACAGTGGTACCTCGGGTTAAGTACTTAAGTCGTTGCGGAGGTCCATTCTTAACCTGAAACTGTTCTTAACCTGAAGCACCACTTTAGCTAATGGGGCCTCCTGCTGCCGCTGCGCGATTTCTGTTCTCATCCTGAAGCAAAGTTCTTAACCCGAGGTACTATTTCTGGGTTAGTGGAGTCTGTAATCTGAAGCGTATGTAACCTGAAGCATATGTAACCCGAGGTACCAGTGTACTATATTTTTTCAGATTTGCTTTGAGAGCATCTTTAAACCTCTTTTGTTGTCCACCGGCATTTCATTTTCCATTCTTAAGCTGGGAATAGAGTAGTTGCTTTGGAAGACGAAAGAGGCCTAATTTAATAAGTGTCTGCACAGCAGTTACAGGAGCCTCCTCACCAGATTATTAGTATTATTATCAGATTAGCACTTCACCTACACCGAAGCCTCTAGGTGCCGTACAACATACAAAGTAGGAAATGCAATTACATGGAAACATTGGCAAGCATTGTGCAAAACTACGTGTAAAAAGCTTGCCTCTCCAAAATAACAGCCTCCGTAAATAATGTTACAAACCAACAGCAGAGGTGAGATGTTAATTCTAAAGCCCTAAAAATCCTACCACTGTTAAAGCTGACAAAATTGCCAAGGACTACAGAAAAATGAACAAACTTGTGGGGTGGGGCATAGCTTTGCCTGGCACCGAAAAGATGGCACAGAAGGCACCAGGTGATCTTCCCTGGGGAAAGTGTTCTATAGAAAGGGTGCCATCACCAAAAAAGTCCTGTCTCTTGACGCCACTCTTGTTTGTTTGTTTGTTTGTTTGTTGTAATTTCCAATTTTATACATTTCAATAATTTTACAATCATTTTAACATTTCAGTTTTGATGTATTTTTGTTTTTAGTTATACTTTTCAAGTTTATATATTTCATTAGTTTCACAATCAATTTAACATTTCAAAATTTGACTTCCTTCCCCCTCTTTCTGCAGTTTAAAAAATACATTCTGCATATCCAAATTAATTTAATTTGCTCATTTAATTATCTACTTTAAATATATACTCTTAAGAAACTGCAGGTTATTACAATAATCCTGCTAATGTTTCTATCTGTTTGCAATTTATCTGGAAATATATCATTCTAACATTCATAACTTGACTTCCTTCCCCCTCATCCTGCAGTTCCTTAAAATCATTTTAAATATTTTCTGCATATCCAAATTAACTGAATTTGCTCATTTATTCATCTACTTTAAATACATACTCTTACAAAACTGCAGGTTATTACCATAATCCTGCCAGTGTTCTTATCTGTTTACAATTTATTTGTAAATATTCAACAAACCGTTTCCATTCTTTTATAAAAAGTTTGTTATCTTGATTTCTTATTCCTCCGGTAAGTTTCACCATTTCTATGTATTCCAGAAGTTTTTGTATCCATTCTTCCTTTGCTGGGACTTCTTCTTTCCACTTTTGGGCGAGTAACATTCTTGCTGCTGTAGTTGCATACATGAATAAATTTCTATACAGTTTGGGTAGATCTGTCCCTATAATTCCCAACTTGATGCCATTCTCTATACTTCAAGTGGAGACATAATTTTCAAATAAAAACATCTTGAAGGTCCCAGGCCACAGAGAGGTTAGGCTGGCCTCAACTAGAGCCAGGGCTTTTTCGGCTGTGGCTCCCATCTGGTGGAACGCTCTGTCACAAGAGACTAGGGCCCTGCGGGACTTGACATCTTTCCGCAGGGCCTGCAAGACAGAGCTGTTCCACCAGGCCTTTGGCCAGGGCACAGCCTGACTCCCTCCTTCGGCAATCTTCGCGGAGCTCTGGCCCAATGGTTGCCATTGGTTTGATGTGAATTAATTTTATAATGAATGATTTTAGAGTGTTGTGTTGTGTTGTACTGTTGTACTGTTTTATTGTTGTTAGCCGCCCTGAGCCCGGCTTCGGCTGGGGAGGGCGGGATATAAATAAAATTTATTATTATTATAAGAGAGCCCCCACTGACAATTATTAGGTTAAGATAGGCTTATTTAGGAGGAGTTCAGGTACCAGGTTCCTAAGCTGCATAAGGCTTTAACAGTTAATACCAACACTTTGAATTGGGCCAAGAAACATCCTGGCACCCACCTGTGTAATATCCTCAGAACACCTGATCCTGGTAAGTCACCGTGCTGCTAAATTCTCCACCAACTGAAGTTCTGAACCAACTTCAATGGCAGCCTCCTGCATTAATCTAGAGGGAGGTTACCAGAGCTAGGCTATCTCCATCCAAGACAGGGTCACAGTTGTGCCACCAGCAGTCCACACCACAGGGAACGTCTGTGCCTTCAGTGGTAACAATGGATGTAGGAATGTTCCTAGTCTCCTTCAGGAAGAGTACAACCACCTCCAGAACTGGCTGGGTACCACTTCTCTGGACTAAGAAGCCATCCTCAAACAGCACCTCTGTCTTGTTTGGATTTTGTTGCTCTCATCCAGTCCATTGCTACGCCCAGCACATCCACACCCAGAGGAGATGAAAAGGAGAAACGTGTTTGTGTGTCCATCCGAAAAGTTGATAATGCACTCCAGAATGCCCCACTTGGCAGTTTAATGTACTGTAGATATTAAATAGCATAGGGGATGAGACTGAACCCTGTGGAGCCACAACCCCTAACTAGGTCAGCTATCCCAGAAGCGTACCATGGTAGATGATGCCAAAAATGGTTAGAGCGGTTCTCAACCTGTGGGTCCCCAGATGTTGTTGGACTATACTCCCATCATCCCTGACCTCTGGCCTTGCTAGCTAGGGGTGATGGGAGTTGTAGTTCAACAACATCTGGGGACCCACAGGTTGAGAAAAACTGGCTAGAAGAACCAAGAGGATCACATTTCTACTGTCTCCTTCCTAGCACAGGGCAACCCAAGGTAGTGACAAAAGCACACCTAACCCTTGGTTGATATGGATCCAGAAAACCAGTGTCCTCCAAGAATATCTGAATCTGATCAGGTTTGGTGGTGCCTTTTAACAGGACCTTACCAGGGTTTCGTTTGAATTCATTTATGAGCACAGAAGTGTGTTTGTTTAAATGCCAGCAGGTGGTGGTATTGCTGCAGGGGACCTCAAATTAACTGCTGTAAGGGACCTCAAGAAACACCAGGAACAACTTAACATGACACAGCAGGGGGTTATTGGAATTGTAGTCCAAGAACTTCAGGAGGCCCGATGATACTCATACCTTCCCTAGGTACTGTAGTGCACATAGAACTGAGTCCTGCAGCCCCAAACAAATTGTGTGGCTCGTTGTGTGGCTAGGGTACTCTTTCCCCATTGTGGGGAAATAATGTGTGACTGCTCGGGCCCCCTTTGGTCTGACCCAGCAGGGCTTTCACCATATATGGAAAGGAGTCAAGGAGCTTGGCCAATAGCCGTTGGCACGGAGTCAAGGAATGCTAGCATTAGCAGAAAGTGCCATATGTGGTGGACCGGTAAAAGGGTAAAAGAGTATTGGGTAATAATTCATAATGAATTGAAGAAAATGTTTATAAGTACTTTTCCAGAGTCCTTTTTGTTGAGGATAATTCAGCCGGAAATTCCCAGGTGTCAAAAAAGGTTATTTTTGTATGCCGCCACTGTGGCCCGTGTTTTGTTAGTCCAAAAATGGAAAATGAGCGATGTCCCAACCAAAGAAGAATGGCAACTTAAACTGATGGATGCACAGCTTGTGGACCTAACATATAGAATAAGAGAACAATAAGAACGTACATTTAAAGAAGATTTGAAGATGTTTATTGCATATATGGGGGGGGGAATTGTGTACACTCGAAAACATGGGCAGCATTAAGATAAATTCAACAATGCAAACAAGGTTTGATGGATGTAATAATGGAATACTGAATGGTTTAGTTTATGTAAAATATGCAGGGATTTATGTTATGCAAAATGAACCATGGAAAGAGAAGAGGGGAAGTCATTGATGTTTTAAGGTTGTTTAAATGCATTTTTTAAAGTGTAAAACAGAAAATTTAATAAAAAATATACACAAAAAGGAAAAAAAGTAAAGGAAAGGACTTGGGGAGCTTGGCCTATAGCCATGTGCATGGAGTCAAGGAAGGCTAGCATGAGCAGAGAGTGAAGAACTAAAGTAGAAGAACTAAAATTGGGCAGAAAATTTAGTTGTTGTTGTTTAGTCGTGTCCGACTCTTCGTGACCCCATGGACCAGAGCACTTCCACTGCCTCCCGCAGTTTGGTCAGACTCATGTTTGTAGCTTCGAGAGTCTTCACTTCTCATGAGGTGGCCAAAGTATTGGAGCCTCAGCTTCAGGATCTGTCCTTCCAGTGAGCACTCAGGGCTGATTTCCTTAAGAATGGAGAGGTTTGATCTTCTTGCAGTCCATGGGACTCTCAAGAGTCTTTTCTTTCACTGTATTGTTCGGGATCAGGCGAAGAGGGTTTTTATGCTCCTACCTTCTTTTGCTGGCAGGTGACTTGCGTGGTCAACAATTTCCAGAGCAGCCCACCTACGGCCAAGAAAACAACCCCAACTGAAAGCAGCTTGCCCAGTGTCCCTGTCATGGGCTTGCCCTGTGTGGACAGTTCCCTAGAAAAGTTGAGTGTGGCTCAGGTAAGCGGCATCCCACCCAGCAACCCTTGCCTACCTCCTGCTCTGCGACGTCCTGAAACATCTCTACAACTTATGCACAGACACACAGTTGGCTCCAGGTTTGGGGGTGGGCTGTGGGCAAAATGTGGCCCTCCATTGGGCTCCCTCCTCAGTCAGTGGGCCATGACAGGCCTACATGGCACAGTGGGAGCAGGAGTGGGGAGCAACTAGAGCTCTCTGATCAACTGGCTTTAGCCACCACTTAAATCCCATACAGCATCCCAGAGGAACACTATGTTGGGGCATTATGGGAAATTCCTCCAGTTTAGATGCTAGACCCAGTTGCTTGGAGTGCTGGGTCTGATAGATAGATAAATAGATATATCTTCTGATATACATGTAAGGCTATCATCATTCAGTCCTACTTGGAGAATTTCTCATCACAACCCTGAGTTTGCATGAAGTTAGGGTGGGGAAGGGCAGCAAAAACAGGTTATAAAATGCCGCTTTTAAACAGCAGCATAGGTTGGACTAAAGGAAAAAGAGAAGGAGAAAGCGGTGATTTTAAAGAACGCAAAGGGTTTAAGTAGAGTGAGGAGGGGGTGGCACTGAGGGATGGAAAGTGGCAATTTAAAAGTTTGAGCACTGGAAGGAGTGAGTTAGGAAATGCTCTGTTGTGTTAGCTTCAGATAGTCCATAAGTAGCTTCCCACAATCATACATTTCATTCCTGGTGCCTTGTGTTGTCCTCAACATGAAGTTTTGGGCTCAATGCAGTAATTTAGAAGAGATATTCTATGGGGAATTCCATGTATGACTACCTGAGTTCCACCATGAAAGTGGGATGTACCTTAATAGACCAAACAAGGAGAATTCAAAAGTCTCTGTTGCTTAGAGGCCCATATAATCTTGGTGTGATGGAAAGGACAAAACTGGGAGAAGACAGAAGGTGTCTAGTGAAAAATGAGAGATGATAGCTGGGAGGGAGTAATCAGGAAGCGAGAAAGGAGGTTGTGGTAATCCAGGAAATGTTTGGGTGGAAGAAATGGGTTTTAAGAGGGAAGGCAAAGACGAAAAACAGGTTGTCTCAGATGTAGGGAGCAGCTCCAAAGTGACTGTTGAAGACTGGAGAGCAGATGAATTTGTGCAGAGGGAAGGGGGCAGGGGTTGAGGAAGATGGGAGGGCAGAGCTATAGAACAAGTTCATATAAAGCAACCTCTTTTGTGTGATGGGACATGTCTGGCTGCCCATCACATGGTACCTAAGCTGTCCTGCAGCCACTCTCTTATCTCTTTGCTCCACTTCAGGAGTGGTCAAAGGGAGGACTGACTAGCTGTTGCCTTGATGAACAACTGGGCAGCTGCTTTGGCATGGTTTCTGAGAATTGCCCTTCTTACAGGGATATCTGAAACCTGGTGAATATCATCATTCACGCATGAGTACCCACCATCACAGATTAATTCACGATTGTCTGAAAGCAGAGTATGTGTTTCCTCAGTTTTAGAAATGTATGAATGAATGCCAACAGCCAAACCAAGCTGACTATAAACATTCATTGGTGTATCCCCGAGCTTTCAGTTATTCACAAAATCTGTTTAGATTGCCAACCTTTACACGTGAATGTGACACACCCGAACTTTTCTTTTGGCCTCTTTTACACTTACAACTGTTCTCTTTCTTCGTTATTTTCTGCACCAGAGCTTTTACTCACTAATAATCTATATGCATAGCATTGAGTTTTCCCTCCATTCTAAACCACCTTTCCCCCCCCACACTACTTTTTATCTCGATAAGGATTTGGGTCTCCAATTCTCTATCCAAGTACCGGTATGTAGCCTTGGTGAGGTTTGTGTGTCAGGGGTGTGTGTTTGTGTAACTTTTTCTCCCCCACCCACCCACCTCATCAAATTCTATCTCTGTAGATCATGCCACACATTTCCTTTTAATATTGCCATAATCCATCCCTTTCTGTTATCAGTTGCTAAATCGTTGCTTCGGGCTCTGATTGTTTCTCATCTGGGATTCCCGTCATGTTTTGTTTTCTGTCTGGCTCTCTCCCACCTTAAATTTTTCATTTCTCTTCCAAGTTCTGCTTGCTGAATAATCCATACCGCATGGCGGTGCATTGATCATGTCATTCCTCTTTACTGCTTACTGGACTGGGTCCCTATTATCTTCCAGAGACACTTTTGCTTCCTGCTTTGACATCCTGGAAAGACCTTTCGGCTCTTTGCACTTGCAGTTTCCGATCGCTCGCTATGTTGCACTATGTCTGCTTTTTGCTCCCTCTCCTGACGAGGCCTTGGATTTCTTGCCCTGTCCTTCCCTTCTCTACTTGCTAGGAGTCCTCTTTCTCCTGCTAATGTCTTGCTTTCTTCCATAGAAAAGCAAACAGAATACACAGGTGCTTTTTTAAAAAGTGCCTTGCTGTCTAAACAAATAACCACAGAAAAAAATAATCCAACATGCAAAAAGTGTTTGATCTATTGGCTCACAGTCTGAATGCAGAGAGCTTTTAAAGATGCCTGGACTCGATGCCAAGAATAAAATGGAGCAGCGCCAAAAAATTGAATAGGGTGGGTTCATTTGTCAGAAGGAAAAGGGCTCTTCTTGGCTGAGCTATTCTGAACCGTTTGAGAGGGGAAGGTTAGCATAAGGAAAGGCCAGGAAGCAGGAGGTAAGGAGTTGCAGAACTTGGAAAGGTGGATCTTTAGGGTGATGAAAAGGAGGAGGAAGCAGGGGGCAGCAAGACATGGTCAATATCTTGCCAGCTCTAACCTCAACAGGGAAGTGTGTCAGGCTAGCTACTCCCCTTAGTTCTTGAGCCCCTAACTCTAGCTGCCTCCCTGGATGCGGGGAGGCTAACCGCCACAATGATGCTTGGACCACGAGGGAGGAAGCCACCTGCCAGCCAACTCTCTTGAATTCCCAATCTCCTTGCAATTTGCTTATCTCAGAGCCCGCTCAGTCCACCCTTCCCTTCTCTGCTCACATATCTGTAAGCCCAGAGTGACTCCTGTTCAAGCAAAGTCTCATCTTCAGCATGGTTGGGTGGGATTGGCAGTGTAGGGCAGGGGTAGGGGACCTGTGGGTCCTCCAGATGTTGGTGAACTACCTCACCCCTGGCTATTGTCCATACTAGCTGGGGCTGATGCAATTTTGAAGCAGGAGGTTCCTCTCTCTGTGTCTACTTTCCCCCGTGCAGACACATCAGTACAAGTTGAGTTGTAGTCCCAACACTTTCAAACAGCAACATCTGAAGGACAACATAGTCTCCATCCCTGCTTTAGACACAACCCCTGTGATGGAAATGTGGGACTGATTGTGGACCTGATTGGTCCTCTGCCCCCAACCAAATGCTGCAGGCAGGCAGGCAAGGAGAAAGTGGCCCTTCTACACAGAAGGCATGGGCTGACATAGTTGTGAGTCGAAGCCCTGCTTTGTGATGAAATAAGACACACGGACACAAGTAGTTTAGGTTAATGGGCTAAAAAAGGCCACAACTTTATTGGTTACAGAATGTGAGTGGTATTGGCTTAGGCATTGGGATCTGAACAGACTATACTTGACTCCTGCCCGCTCTGCGGGGAGTCACACGAGGGTTAACAACCAGTAGGGGGAGCTTGTTGATGCAAATCAACTGGAAGCTTTCCCCCAGTCACTAGGGGTCAAGCCATGGCCCTAGCCGCCAACTGGGCTTCGGACAGGAACCACGACCGCTGGATTCCTTTAACAGAATACCCTTCAAGGGGAGGGGGAGGTGATGGCCACAACCTCTCCTCCGACACACAATGCATTTCCAGTGCCTAACCACCAAACCTTACAAAGTTGTGACAATTTGCTACGAGGTAGGTGAAAAACCAAGTGGCTGGACCCAATCTGCCAAGTGGAACTTATTTACTACCAGGCCCCTTGGGCAACCAAGGCGACCGACTGAGGTCCATAGCAAGGTCAGGTGCTGAGGCAAAGCCTAAAGGGAGGGCGGGTGATCTGAGGAAGCCGGGAACAAGAAGGAGGAGCTTGTAGGGCCCGCGGCCTTTTTAAACAGCAAAACCACGCCCACCAGCCCACTGGATTGGCTGGCTGGAGTGTGTGACACAGGCCCAGGATTCCAATGACACAGGGGGCCTGGCCACGCCCCCCTGCGGCCGTGGGAAGTGATTCCCGCTCACAACACCTCCCCACCGGGAAGAGGAGAGGCTTTACACATAAACAGAGTGAGTTTTTGTGAACCTTTCCATGCCCCGAATTCTGGAACTTTTGGGATTCGCGAGTCCTTCTTTGTGTGGCATGAGCCACCTTGTCCCCAAGCCCTCGCCATTCTCCACACCTTGAAAATAATCCAAAACTTCCATTTCCTTCCCTCCCCAATCCAAGCAAGTGTGTGTTGACCAAGCAGCTAATTGTTTCAATCTCTGTGTCGTTCTCTCCCAACCATCCGTGTGTGCTCCCCCACTCCGCTGCCATGGTGCTGCCTGCCCGCCCCCCTTGGGGTGGGGTGGGGATGTAGCAGGTGAGGGACCCCCCAGAAGAACAGGAGTTTTCTACACTACTCTCAAGAGGCCTGGAAAGGCAGCTAGCGCGATCTCTCCGCTTGGCGGCGCCTGGAAACGCAGCAATGGCCCGCCCCTACGAGTAAGTGACTGATCCGGAGGAAGGGGGAGGGAACTGCCTTTGGGTCAGACTCAGCCCCCTGCAAGATGCCATCCCCACTGCTTGCTCAAGGCGGAACACTCATCGAGGGAGAATAATATTTGGGCAGGGCGTCAGTGTAGGGAATAACTAGAGGGCCGCAAGAGTTGAGAAGAGAGGGCTGTGCGAATGGATGGGTCCAGAGAGACAGACATGAAGATGTCAAGGGAGTTGGGTCAGTTGCTTTGATGGTTTGAGGAGACCCTTCAGGTGGAAAGGAAGCATGGAAGGAAGCAAGAACTTTCCCATCCACCTACACTAGGTGAGCTGGAATGCTCGAATTGAAGCAGAAATTCCCCACCCCAACTAGGTATGGTGAGGAGAGGACGCCCCAGCTGTGTAAAGCCCATAGCTCAGTGCCCAGGTACAATTCCCAGATTCTCCGGGAACAGCTGGGAAAGATTCCTGCCTGAGACTCTGGTGAGCTGCTTCCAGCCAGTGTAGAAGACAATACTGAGCAGGTTGACCAAATGGGTCCAACTTCCTCTATTCCTTAGTCATCTGCATGGCTGGGGTTGCCTTGCAACTAATGGGCATCTCAACATTGATATACCATAGCCTAGTGTTTCTCAAACTTGGATCTCCAGCTGTTGTTGGACTACAACTCCCAATATCCCTGGCCAATGGTCCTGCTAGCTAGGGATGGTGGGAATTGTAGTCTAACAACAGCTGAAGACCCAGGAGAAACATTGCCATAGCCTGTGAGCAGAGGCAGCCTCTAAGTGCGGTGAATTGCCCAGCAGGCAATTCTCTTATCTTAAGAAGAAGTATATTTTATTAGGGAAAATGTCTA
Source organism: Podarcis bocagei (assembly GCF_964188305.1). Lineage (NCBI taxonomy): Eukaryota > Metazoa > Chordata > Lepidosauria > Squamata > Lacertidae > Podarcis > Podarcis bocagei. Next base: position 10,547,171 of record NC_138143.1, on the reverse strand, counting down.
AGAATTGGAAGCACATTAGAAACTGAAGAGATGTCCTGAACATTATTTAATACTAAAGAGAACAATGAACCAGGAGAAATAAGCCTCAAAGTGTTCATTTGGTTCTTCCACTTGGCTTTTTAGCCTGCATCCCTCATGCCTTTTTGCAGGGGTGTGGGGCTGTTTTCAGCCTGAGAGTTTCCATCTATCTTTTAGGATTGGTGCAGCTGACTGAATTTCCATCTCAGTTTCAAAACCCACAAAATATTTGGCCCTCTTAAAGTACACACACACACACACACACACACACACAAACACACACAAGTATATAAGGCAATGCTAATTACATGGCTGCCTGGAAATGAGAGTCATGATCCCTACAGTTAGTTTTCTGTTCAGTCGAGTAAAGGTGGGGGAATCTGTGGCCCTCTCAATATTGCTGGACTACAACTCCCATCATCCCTCACCACTGGCCATGGGTTTGGAATCCTACAGCATTTTGGGGGGTGGAGCACAGGTTCCCTTAATGAAGTCCTACACTTAAGCTGTCAGAGGCTCTTGAACATCACAGGAAATTGTAACCAGCGATGCCAAAATACCTCTGAAAAGTAGTTTCCGGTCTACATGGGTTGACACATGTGATAACCCATCCTACAGGATGAGCAAAATTGGGCCAGCACATGCAAATCCAGGAGAGGTCAGCTTGTTTTGATCGCAGCTTGCGGGTGGAGGAGGAATGCCTGTCATAATATGATGTCCACCGAGGGGGGGGGGATTGTCAGCATCCATCTGTCTCAAGATACAATGGAGTGTGCCTTCAGGGGTGAAGTCAGACTGCGGTGTTAGCAGCACCAAAGTGATCACCTCAGAGTGCAAGCCTGGGCAGTGTGTTCGGAGGTCCTGGGCTGCCCAGAAGACAGGTTGCCCCTCTTGGCCTTGCTGATGTGGTCCAAAGGAAAGCAGGGCACCATGCAACCAGTGGCGTAGCGTGGGTTGTCAGCACCCGGGGCAAGGCAAGTAATTTGCGCCCCCTAACCCCTAACCTGCCGCCACTGCCAGCTTCTTCTTGCTGCTGCCTGGTCTGGTCTGGTGTGGTTCTCTCCCGCGCTCAGCCCTGCGCTGGGCGGCCGCTGCACTGTCCCTCCCCCAGATAGTCCCTCACTCTCTCTCCGCACCGCACGCCTGGCACCCACCCCCTCCACAGTGGGCGGCGACCCAGCGGCTCGGATCGGATTCGCACAGCCAGCACTGCAGTGAGAGAGAGTGAGTGAGCCAGGTAGGGGCAGAGAGCTGCGAGTGCGAGCGCCCCCCCAGATGTTGCGCCCGGTGCGGACGGCCCCCCCTGCACCCCCCACGCTACACCACTGCATGCAACTGTCTTAGGGACTCGACTCTGGATTTGTGTAGGATTAGCCTTTTCTTCTCCCAAAGATATCCTGCAAGGGGGCAGACGTCTAGGACCAGAGTTTTCCTACTCCTAGATGGGTACCTTTCCAGGTTGACGAGCCCCATCTGCCCCTCAGTGAGGGGGCAGCATCGCCCTAAATTGCAGAGAGCTCTCTTCGTTTTAAGGGCAGGGGATAATCATCCTTGGGCGAGATCCTTATTCTGACAATTCTGTGTGCAACAGGAGGCCTGGCAACATGGCGGAGTAGGTTAACAAATGCCCATGGAGGTGCGTTTGCATGGACAGCTTATCTGTGGATGCCCATTGCCCATCCTGCAGGCAACATGCACCAGCCTTTCCCCCCGCCCCCTGCTTCCCTGAGCTTGAGCATTAATAACCCGCTTGCTCTGGCTGTGCCATGCTTTCTCTGATGCTTTGCAGAACAGCAGGAAGTGACCTCAACATAGTGAGCAAAGTCCTGAGGGTTAGCCTGCTTGGGCAGCTGGGGTACAACCCAGCAGCTGGCTTCCTTAAGAATGTGACTGCCACACCATGCTTCTGCTTTGGTTTTGAGCACTGGAGGAAGACAGCACCTCTCTCTTGAAGAGCAGCAGGGATGACTCATGTCTGGGGGTAACTAGCTCCACTGGGTCCCAGGCTCCCTTCCCAGCAGTACTGATGGGTCAAAGACAGGCTGAAAACAGGTGCAGTCTGTTCCCTGAGCGTTGAATGCACTTTGTCGCATATCTGCTGCAGATCATATGACCCTCGAGAAACAAACGCTTGCAGGCACATCCTTCAAAGGAAACCAGCAGCAATGTTGTGTTTATGTGTGTGTGTATTTGTGTGTGTGCGTGTAGTTCTGTGCTAAATACTCCAAATTCCGCAACTAGAAAAATTCTGAGACTAGAATAAATTATTCCAGCTAGATAAATTTACATAGCCAACCTAATCCACACACATAGGTCACAATCCTAGGCCCACTTACAGGGGAATAAGCCTCACCGAACACAGTGGAACTTACTCCTGAGTAAGCAGGCACAGAACTGTGCTGCAAGTCTTGGTTTTCTTTGTTGCTGTGCTGCTTTGCCTTTTTTATATATATGTTGTTCACACCAAAATACGTTATTTGTTGTTGCTGTTTGAGACATTTTTGCAACAACCAGAAGACAGGGGGTGAAGTCTCATATGGAAGGGCTATAAGTAAAGACTAGGTCAACTTTTCCTCTGAATTTTCCAAACCTATAAGCGGAAAATCCTCCCTTGCACTTAAAAATACCATCTTACAGCCACAAGGACTAGGAGTGTGCTTCTTTAAAATGCACACACATCAACAAGATGAGGAAAGCTTTAAAATTACTGGATTTACTCAAATGTAATGCACACCTTTTTTAGCCAAATTATGTCGCGAAAATTTGGGTGTGCATTATGTTTGATGGTGCATTTACATTTGCCAGCAAATACTTTTTTGTTTTCAAGGTTTTGAAAATTGAGGCACGCATTAGATTCGATGGCGCATTCCTTTTGAGTAAATGTGGTACTAGATTCCGCTTGATAGATTACCTTGGGTGTTGCACCACAGTCATGACCCTGCCGTTTTGGCTCTAGTAAGGCCCAGCTGAAGGTTCTGATCAAACTCAGACCTCTCAATCAGTTTGTTACTCTTTCTGAAGGCAGAACTGACTCTCTTTCTTTTGCCTCTCCCTCTTTCTGTTCCAGAATCACGGAGTTGTGTTCTCAGAGGTCACCTGATCCTCAGCTGTGTCTTTTCCCCACCACCCCAGATGTCCTCATTCCCTCCCGGTCAGTCACAAGCGAGGTCTGACCTATGGAGGCACTCCTGGTCTCCTTACTGTGGGACTGGGCCTTTTTTTCAGGGGGGTGGGGGCGTCTAACTTCTCACACTCTCAATTTCCCAACCTCCTCCTTGGCCTTTCCTGGGACCAGGTTCGTTGATTGTCATGACATACTTCAGATTATCTGATGCGAGTGTGCAACATAGCTTGGGGGCAAGGAGAATAAGAATGAAACCACCTACGTTTTCCAGGGAGTCTGGGGCTGTTTGCAGGGGCTCGATCTTGCTGCTAGTTGTGTGTCTTCTGGGAGACTGAACCTACTGGGACTTTAAGAGTTAACTCCTCACCACTTCCTTCTTGCTGTGGCCTTTTTAAGGAAACTGGGATGCACACTGACCGACTTGGCACCCCCATCCTTTCCACAGCTGCTTTTTTCTCTTTTGGAATGGGGTTCAGTGCTGTTTCCAAGAAGTAGCTTTGTCTACATGGAATGACATCCCACACCCTTTGAGCCCAAAGGAAGCAGGTTCTCAGTTATATTCAACCAGGAATGAGCTGGGTGGAGTTTTGTCCAAAGACAAGGCCAATGGCCAACGTCTGAGGATTTGGTTGGGGAACAAAGGAACCCAGAAACCCAGGCAGGGAGGACAGCATGACTAAACCCAGGGGCTACTATAGCATTGTTTGGGAGGCTGTTGAGCTCCAGAGCTGGGGACAAGGATAGGAAGTGTTTCCTTCTAGTGTTCAGCAAAGCAGACTAGAGGGAGGCATTTATGGAACACCAGCTTAGCGACTTACAGGCCGGCATCAGTCGGTCCACCAGAAAAGACAAAGGCCTCCAAATGCCGATCACATAACAAGTGCTGTTTGCATACCAGCCTCTGTACACCCTAGGGAAGGGGAGGAACATGGGGGATGGTGGGTTGGAAGCATTTCAGAAAGGCGTCTGTGGTGGGCTCTGTTTCTATGTGCAGCAGCTGATCTTGGCACCTTCTGGTGGACCTCAAAACCGGTGGTCATTTTAATAAAGAGCAGTTGTGTCAGGATACATCTCAATCAGCAGAGAAGAACCTCTGTCTGAGACCTTGGAAAAAACATTTCTGGTCAGAATAGACACGATTCTGGTCGAGGCAAACCAATGACCTGAAACATATAGCCTCCACATGCTCATAGAACCCTTATTGTTAACCCCAGGCTATGTGGCATTCTGCAAATGTTCCAGATCAGTTTCTGCTGTGGCTCAAATGGAGCCTTTGCTAGGATGGACCAGGACCAGCTGCTGTGCTCTAGAAAGGGCTCCCAGAGCTCTGCGTTAGCATGACTCTAAGCATATAGAGTCCCTTGAGCCCTGAACCTTCAATGGCCCATTAGACCAGTTCCCTGTAGTCACATCCCCCATTGGGCTTGGAGCCATTTGCATGTGGGTATTCTAGGGTGACTTAGGGCAGACCCTCCAACCCTGTTGTCTCTTAGGGGCATGCTCTCACTACTGATACAAGAGTTGAAGCAACTTCTCTAAATTCCCATTCCCACTGCGGTCGAAGCCAGGTCAGGAATAACATTAGCTTACATGCATGACATAGATAGCTTCATTGTCCCCGCCACACCTCTTTTGCCCGCCAGCAGCAACCCCACTCTTCCAGATATTTCAGTTGCAAGCATCTTGGCAGACAGTGCTGTCCTCACAACATCCTGCCTGCCCACTGTGGGTAACCCCCCAGCTTCTGGGAAGAAGAACTGACCCGGGCCTCTCTGCCCATACATTTGAGAGACCCCCAACTCCCATCCAAGCCAGCGCCCCGGCCTGGTGCCGACAACCGCTGCTGTGCCAGTGCAGCAAAACCACTGGGCATATTTTGGATACACCCTGGGGACAGAGGGATGCTTCAGAGAGCATCAGAGGGTCTGGGCTGCTGCTACTATGCTTGGAGCAATGAAACACCCACACGTTTCCAGAATGAATTGAATAAACTAATGTTTTAACAATCTCTCTTGTTCAGGCAAGTCATTCATTTGAGGAAGGGTTCTGGTGGTTTGAGTGGAACTTGGGGATGCCCAGTTCACTGTGGATCAAATATGGACGGGTCAATGTTGGTTTCTCGTTTTTCCAATCTTAAGATCGGTTCTCCACATCAGTTTGCAATTTTAGCCTTCCTTCATGCTCTCCTCGAGTGCTTTTCCCTGGTCTCCTTGAACTGTGATAATGCCTCGTTTGCCTGGATGGAGAATGGAGTGGATGGGTGTGTGTGTTGAAACCTCTGACTTTTTGAGTGGCTGGAATAGAGCCTACTGTGCAAAGGTAAGAGCCATATCCATTAGTCTGCGTACTGTTGCTTCGGGTGCCACCCACCACTGGCAGGGCCGGCCCTTCCATAAGGCAGAAAGAGTGAGGCAGCTGCCTCAGACAGCAAATTCTGAGGGAGGAAAGGTGGCTAGAAATGTGCCATGTGGTCTGTCCTACAGCCCCTAAGCTAGCTCGCTGCCCTAAGGGTGTGGTGGAAGACATAATAATAATAATAATGTTCATTATTTGTACCCCACCCATCTTACTGGGTTGTCCCAGTCTATTCCATCACCAGTGCTGAAGTAAGATTCAGCTGTCTAGTCAAATTTTGTGAACAAAATGGGGAATTCACTTCCTTTCCCTTTGCCCCAGGTAGCAAAATGGCTTGGGCAGATCCTGACCTCTGGCCTGGAGTCCCAGAAGGGAGAATATGGCCTCCAGGCTGGAAAGGTCTTGGTCTAAATTGTCCAGGGTGCAGGGTCAGTGTAAAAAATAAATGATTTGCGAATGGTATATGCCCAAAGGTGGAAAGAAGAAACAGTCCCAATGAAAGAAGATTGGCAATTAAAACTGATGGAATTTGAAGAGATGGTGAAACTTGCCAGAAGAATAAGAGATCCAGATGAGAGACGTTTTTCTAACAGAATGTGAATTTGTTGAATTTATGAAGACAAATTGTAAACAATTAAAAACGTGAGCAGGATCGACATAAACAGGAACAGTAAAAAAAAGTAACATAGAGAGTAAAATGATTAAATTTATAAATAGATTGGAATTGGTGATGCAGTAAGATTGTGATATAAAATAAGGAACAGCAGAGAGGAGGAGAAGCAAGTCGAAGAAAATGTTGGTTTTTGTTTAGATTAGATTTTTTTTTGGTAGAAACATTGTAAAATGAAAAATTGGAAAAATGAAATATTTTAAAAATAAATAAAATATGAAATGACTTGCAGGGGAACGAGACAGAGTTTTGATGATTGTGTAAGGTGGCATGGAAAAAACTTCGTTCCAAGTTAGTTTCCCCTACCTCTTTCTTCCCTGATTAGGCTCCACAGCTTCATAAACAACAGCAGTATTGGTAGGTAATCTCCTGCCAGTAATCTCCCTTTAATGAGGAGACACCTTTGTATATGCCTGACCTGGAACAGAACAGCTGTTTTGTGTTGTGATGGGTATACATGATCTCTGGCAAATGACAGTGCTTTCTTTCTTCCTTGACTGTGGAGAATTCTCAGAAAAATTAAATTTAACTTCCTATAACTTTAGGTATTAGCTAACATTCTTATCCTCTCCCCATTCCCAGTTGTGTTTCATGTTTCTATTGTGATGAGCTGTATTTCTCTTATTAGAAATCTAACCCATTTGGGTTTTGGGTTTTTTTAAGGCGGTGGGCAAGGAACGTAAGGACACTGCTCACTATGCTCCTGGCACAACTTTGCAGTAACTGTAAAATATGGGGTGAGATCCAGCATCAATCATACTCAAAGTAGACCCATTAAAAGTACTGGGTTAAGTAACTTCAAGTTGATTGATTTCAAAGGGTCTTTTCTGACTTAGTTGGATATCACCCATGGCATTTATTGCCTATAAAGATAGTTAAAAGTTTTGCTCGTTATATTCAATAACTGGGAATTTCTCATTCCATCTAAAGAAATCCAGTACATGTGGAAAACTGTCATTGATTGATTTAACACCATCTGCTAACACAATCTTTCTTAACACCATCTGTTTACCATCCCATTTTGATGATAAAAAAAGCATTTTATGGAGAGGAACAGAAACACCTCTATCAAATATGAGAGTAACCCCTAAAATTGGGGAGCAACATAAATAACAACTGAGAGAAGCCAGAGTAAGTTAGTTAGCCATACATCAAATATTCCTTCTTGTAACTCATCCAAGACAGACATGACAAGGCCATTATCTGAAAATCTTATTACTGACACATACGGTATTTGCCAAGTAGTAAAGGTATAGTCTCAACTTTATATAAATTGCAGGGTTTGTTTAGCTTGGGAACAGAAGGGTTAACATTGATGTGGGAACCAGGCATTGGGGAATCAATATGTAAAAAAAGGGAAGACTTTTTAAGATGGTCTCAGCAAAAGTTAGAGAGTCGTCTTTAAAACCAGTCCTCCACTGGTATCATTCTCCAATTAAATTAACTCTGTCTGTTGGAGAGGTTGCAATAATAAAGGTACAGTCTTCCACATGTGGTGGACTTGCTCCACTGTGCAATTTTTGGGGGACAAAGGTCTTTGCTGAATGTGGTAATGTAATTTGGCACAATGTACAGCCATCTCTGGAACTTGCCCTGTTGCTATTGTCCGGAAAGCAAAACTGATCCCTACCATTTATAGAAATAGTGACATTCCTTCAGGATGCAGCAAGACAGCGAAAAGCACTGGATTGCTAGAATAAATAACATTTTGAGAATGTTATTTCCCAAACTCTACTAAACAATTAAGAGCGTGAATAAACAAAAATTATGAAGATGAATTTGCAGCACTGTCACTTAGATAATATATGTTAATGAACAAAGAAGGGAAGATCTCACTGAATGGTGATTCACTTCGGTTAAGTATCCCATCTAAAATGGAACTGGTTTTAAGCTCTTTTGGACTAATGGTCTAGTTAGATCAGAGATTCCTTAACAAATCCTCCCATGGTTATGGAAGAAAACAGACAATAACAGAAATATACCGTATTTTTCGCTCTATAAGACGCACCAGACCATAGGACGCACCTAGTTTTTGGAAGAGGAAAACAAGAAAAAAAATATTCTGAATCCCAGAAGCCAGAACAGCATTCGCTCCATAAGACGCACACACATTTCCCCTTTTTAGGAGGGAAAAAGTGTGTCGTATAGAGCGAAAAATACGGTACTTCATGCTTATTGTTGGCAGGTGGGATGGAGGAGATAGGCACTCATACCTGTGAAAAATAAAAATAGCATTCTAAGAAGAGTTAGGCAGAAACCTCAGGCAACAGCAGCTCCTCCTCTTGCCATCCTGTCCTCCTTCCTGAAGCTAAGCTTGCTTGGTGCCCTCCTTCAGGTATGGTGGAACATCACCAATTTTGAAACAAGATTCAGCTTCTATTCTCATCTGATTCTCTGTGTAGCACACCATCTTTAATAATAATACCTTTATTGTCAATGTACAACCTGTGTACAATGAAATTAACCGAGCCTCCCCCCCACACACAAACACTCAATCTCATTGCCCTCTGTGTGCTTGTCGCACAACACACCAACCCCAAAAGTCAGTTGCACTATATTATATATATCTTGTCCTTTCTGTTGGGCAGCAAAATGTCTTCAGGGAGCCCTGTTTGTTTACCCATGTTGAATTGCGCTGGAATCTGGCACCACAACAGTTAAGTCTCTTCCATTAACAGCTACTAGTAATAACACTGCTTCTTTGATAATTTTATTGTGTGGGTGGGTTTCTTGCTCAAAAATTCAACATTGCAGCAAGTTCTCTTAATAGTTCAAATAAATCCTTTGGGAGATTGGTCAACCCATCAATCCCTGTTGAATGAACTTTATTCAGAGGAAATGGATCAGCAGGTTCTCCCTGTTTCTATCAAGTTTTGGGCAGGCTAACTAGATGCAGTGGAAGACCAGGCAAAGTTAAAGTTGATGTTGTCAGGTAAGGTAAAGGTAAAGGGACCCCTGACCATTAGGTCCAGTCGCAGACGACTCTTGGGTTGCGGCGCTCATCTCGCTTTATTGGCCGAGGGAGCCGGTGTATAGCTTCCGGGTCATGTGGCCAGCATGACTAAGCCGCTTCTGGCGAACCAGAGCAGTTCACGGAAACGCCGTTTACCTTCCCGCCGGAGCGGTACCTATTTATCTACTTGCACTTTGACGTGCTTTCAAACTGCTAGGTTGGCAGGAGCAGGGACCGAGCAACAGGAGCTTACCCCATCACGAGGATTTGAACCGCCGACCTTCTGATCGGCAAGTCCTAGGCTCTGTGGTTTAACCCACAGCGCCACCCGCATCCCTGATGTTGTCAGGTGCAGCTTGTCAAATAGGGACAAGGAAAGCTGCAGATACTGAAATTCCTTCTTCCTCACAGTGCAAAAATACAGTGGTATCTCTGGTTAAGAACTTAATTCGTTCCGGAGGTCCATTCTTAACCTGAAACTGTTCTTAACCTGAGGCACCACTTTAGCTAATGGGGCCTCCCGCTGCCGCCGCTGCGCAATTTCTGCTCTCACCCTGAAACAAAGTTCTTACCCGAGGTACTATTTCTGGGTTAGCGGAGTCTGTAACCTGAAGCGTCTGTAACCTGAAGCATTTGTAACCTGAGATACCGCTGTGAAATAAAATACAGGAACCCTGCTGAGTCTTCCTCTGCATTTGGCCACCTGAGTTATGGGGTCGGTCAGAAATCAAACTCTCTGCAGACTGTTTCCATCAGATTCTTTCACATGACGTTGCTGAGGCAAAAGGGACCTCTTCCTTCCCCGCTTTCCTGTTGGAGAGATCAGCATTGGTCTCAGTGGGTTCACATTTAGGTCTTCCCTGGATCCTGACAACAATGGGAAATGAATGCAAATATTAAAATATTTACTGTGATTGTCTTGTCTTTTATTTCTTTATGCATTTTTTGGTCCCGCCCCCATTATGTTTTATTGTAATTTTATTGGTGTTAGCCTCCCTGAGCCTGGTTCTGGCTGGGGAGGGTGGGGTATAAATAAAAAAATTATTATTGTATTATTATTATTGTTATTATTATTATTACTATTATTACAGTGGTACCTCGGGTTAAGTACTTAATTTGTTCTGGAGGTCCGTTCTTAACCTGAAACTGTTCTAAACCTGAAGCACCACTTTAGCTAATGGGGTCTCCTGCTGCCACCGCACCACTGGAGCACCATTTCTGTTCTCATCCTGAAGCAAAGTTCTTAACCTGAGGTACTATTTCTGGGTTAGCGGAGTCTGTAACCTGAAGCGTATGTAACCCGAGGTACCACTGTATTATTAAACAGTGGGCTTTGCGGGAGAGTGGGGTGCTCTGCTGCCTTCACCTCCATGCTTGGGATTTTCAAAAGTTAGCAGGCAAGGAGAGACCGGGGAGCTCTATTTGGTGAAGGGATTTGGGGTTCCCCACTTCATCCTTGTATCTAACCACATATTACTCCTCAAGAGTACATTTCTGGCCGTCATCAGTGTAAAGCACTGACTCCTGTTTAAGGATTTAAGGCTGCAGGATGACGCTCACTTACCTGAGCCCAATGAAACATTCAAGGCGGTGACACAATTCTACTTTGCTTATGAAATGCATAGCAGTGGCTATGCTGAAAAGCTGAAAATATTACTATCTTTCATACAAAAGGAACTACAAACAAATTTAAAAACAATTTTATGCTTTAATGTTTTCATAACTACATTTCCCTGAATTATGTTTGTAACCAGCATTTGTAAATCAATTCGAAGTAGCTAACTCGCTTAGCTTAACCCATTATAATCATTTCAATTAATCTGAAAAATAGTATTAATGGCGTCAGCAGCATATTTCTATACAGCAACTAAACAACAACTCCCTGAACCCCATCATATTGGATAATGTCTAGCGAGCCTCCAATATTCCATTTTTGGGCAAGATGCTTCAACATATAGCAGGGCTGCCATATGTCCAGGTTTTCCCAGATATGTCCGGGAATTGGGCAGGAAAATAGCATCTGGTTGGATTTTTGAAAAATCAGAAAAAAGGGGAAAAAAGTCTGGGGGAACCCATATGCAAGGAGCTTAATATATATATTTTTAAATCAATTTTAAAAATTATAAAAATGCCAAAAACTTAGATCTTTTAAGGAAATGTTTTCAAAAAAAGCTCAACAACTTCAAGCAAAAAGTTTTTGGGAATATAGTGCCATCTCAATTTGAAGTGTTTCTGGATTAAGCAGGTTATCAAAATTAATTAGTTACTGGATGATAACTGATTTGGTCACCTAATAGGAGATCTATACTAGTGTGATCTATACTAGTGAGCCTGGGACTTGGGCTCGGACTCGGAACCAGAGGAGACTCAGTCTGCTCTGGATCCTTTGCATCAGGCATCATCTGAACCAAGTCTGGGGCCTGATCCTCAAGAGTCCCAGTCTGCACAGGTTCCCCTGCAACAAACACCAGCTGGGCCGAGTCAGGGGCCTGAGCCTGCCCTGGCTCCAGATGCAGGGATTACCTCGTTGCCTTCAGCTGGGCCATAACTTACAACTGCTACACTACCGGTTGGGTCAGGGGAAAGTGAGGCAGCTCCTGGGTCTAGTAACCCACCGACGTCTCCCGAGCTGCAGAGACTAAGGTCTGAGAGAAGGAGAGACCTGAGTACTCGCAGGAGGAGTGCTCGCCTTTGGGCGAAACAGGGAGGTGAGTCTCCAGGGGATCAGGACCAGCCGCTACCCCAACAAAGATAAAAGGCTGTCGGACCCTGCCCCAGGTTGTGGGAGCAACATTGTTGTATGCCAGATCCTGCACCTGTCCTTGCCTAGTTTCCTACCTCAGCTCTGTCGGACTGACTCCCAGTGGAACCTTTGGATTCTGGACCGGTCCTGGACTGCGCTTCACGGGTTACCCCCGGGCCCAGCACAACTAGGAACTGTGGAGGGTGTATGTATCCCTGTTGGTTGTGCTGGACCTCTCTGTAGCTTTTGATGCCATGCTACCTTTCTGGGCTGACTGGCTGGGATGGAACTTGAAGGCATTGTTTTATGGTGCTTCTGGTCATTTTTGGAGTACCGGTTTCAGAAGGTTGTGCTAGGAGACCCTTCTTTGACATCCTGGCCTTGGGTCAATGGTGTCCCTCAGGGTTCCACCTTGTCCCCCGTGTCATCTAACTCCTAAATGGAACTGCTGGAGGGTGTTCATCAGAGGTTTGGTGTCACCAACAGGCTGATGATACTCACTCTCCTTTCCATCTATAATGGGAATTGGGATTGCTTGTGCGTAAACTGCAAACTGCTCCAAGCTAGCCGTATAGCTAAAACTTTCCCTGGTTTGACAGCCCTTGAAACGCGACTGTCTTAGTCACTGGTAGAATCCGTCAGTGGGTGGGACCTAAATTTCTTCCAACATAAAAGTTGCTTGACTCCAAGTCTCCGCCTAGATTCTCTGCGTGGAAGCCTTCTGCGCATCATGGGCGTGCCAAGCGGAGGTCCTGTGCTCTCTCCGCTGATTTCACTGGAAGAGTCTCTGAGCCTCCCCTCCGCCTTACTCTCAGCTTCCCCTTTCTCCCTGGTGTCCCCTGGATTTCTTTCCCCCGTGGAAGCTCTCTCTCTCTCCTTGCTAGTTCCCTCCCCTGCATCACTGGAGCGACTTTCCTCTCCTCTTCCCTCTGATGGCAGTTCCCTGACACCATCTAAATCCAAGGAAGCTGCTCCAGTTCTGAATCAGTGTCTGGACCAGATGAAACTGAACATATAGAAGCTTAATCCTGATAAGATATTGGTTCACCTGGTCAGTCAAAGAGCAGATCAGGGAATTCCACTTGTTTTGGAAAAGGTGCCATTCCTCATAAAAACTCAGGTTCACATTTTGGATGCCCTCGTGGATTCATCCCTGAAGTGGACTGTCCAGGTTTTGGTGGTAGCTAGGAGTGTTTTTGCACAGCTCAGGCTAGCATGCCAACAGCACCCGTCCCTATAAATGTATGATCTGGCCATGATGACACATTAATTAGTTATATGGACTGACTCATGGGTTGGCAACCTAAGCCAGATCAGGCCTAATTGCCTTCTAAATCCAGCCTGTGGATGGTCCAGGAATCGCCGTGTGGATCGCCAGCACATGTGTTCTTTCCCTCTCCCTTACACGGTGATGGCGCCACCTCCTCCCTCCCTCCTCCTGGTTTTTCCCTGCCCTGCCTAGAGGAGGAAGGGGGCTGGGCTTTGTTGGTGCCAGCCCCTCTCCAGAGACCTTTTGTGCCCCGCTCATCGTCCCTCCACCGCCAACACCAGCTCCTGTCACTCGTAAGACACAAGACCCACAGTTGGCTGAGCACCCCTCTCAAGTGGCCACCATTTTAAGCAACCCTTCTCCGGAGCCCTTTTGCACACCGCTCATCATCCCTTGTTATTTTATTTTATTTTTTGTTCAAAATATAATCCCTCCCCACAAGGTCTGAGGAACAGTGGACCAGCCCCCTACTGAAAAAGTTTGAGGACCCCTGGACTGACTGATCCAAGGTAGCCAGTTTAAGAGTTCTGTGTGCTCTGATCTCAGCCAGGAGATCCTGCTTCAGTTATAGTCAGAGGGGAGTTATGGCCAGCTGGGAAGCAACACTCAGATCTTCTCTCTTGACTTTCAGAAACTCCACTGCCTTCCCCTGTGGGCTAAACCAGACGTGACACCTTTCACAAAATTAGCAACTGTGTTCTTTGAAAAATCAAATAACTGGTGCCCGGACAGCTCCTTCACCCTGGTGTAGGAAGGAAGACATTAACAACATTTTGTTCCTCTGCCACAATCCTGATCATGAGGTGGAGGGCATGCTCCTTTGGGGAGATGCTTGCTCTCAGAATCAGGGAAGTTCAGTGCTCTGCCCTGTGATAGAGAGAGGTGAGTCTTCTAGTTTCTCCCCAGTCCTTGGGAGAACTGTAGCACACCCAGCTTTGTTACGCTTCCAAACCTTCTCCTACCAGCTCTTTCTTTCCCCCTAGCATGACCTTTGCTCCTCCCCGGTTGTCATAGAGAGGAACCAGTCTTGTCAGCCCTCTGATAAGGTGCAGGTGCTCCACCTTATCCACGCCATCTCGATAAATATTTCAGAGCACCCTCCGGGCAGACATTTCCCCCCATTAATCACCCATTAGCTGAGAGTGGGTACATGAGATGGATCACCTGGGCAGACCATGATTCAATCACTGCCTTCCCAGGGGCTCTCCTTTTACAAGCCAGTCCATCATCCTAGGTGGAGACAGGCAGGGTGGATTGCTGCCTGCAAATGCCCGGCCAGGTGATTTTGGGTGGGGGTGGTGCTCAGAGGCATGGATTGGGGGGTGGAGGGTGAGCATGGCACAGCAAGACAAGCAAAGAAAACAACCCTCTTCAGATGTTCTCATGCCACCCCTTGGGCATGTGGGTGGCATGAGAACAAATTCCTTGGGTTACAGACACTTCAGGTTACAAACATTTCAGGTTACAGACTCCACTAACCCAGAAATAGTACCTCGGGTTAAGAACTTTGCTTCAGGATGAGAACAGAAATCATGCTCCGGTGGCGCGGCAGCAGCAGGAGGCCCCATTAGCTAAAGTGGTGCTTCAGGTTAAGAACAGCTTCAGGTTAAGAACGGATCTCCAGAACGAATTAAGTTCTTAACCCGAGGTATCACTGTACTATCTCTAATGGTGATGTGTGCATTTCTGCAGAGAGAGGGGTAAGGGGAAGAGAAATGTTTGCATGTATATCTCTCTGAGCATTTATTTGTGTCTGGTAGTGTGTTATTGTGCCCTTGTCTTGGTCTGGGCATGGGGCCACTCCACACATGACATTCCTCATATGTGGGTGTGAAAAACTGCAGCAAAAACTTGCATCTGTTTGCAGTGCATCACCATCTAGAAAGATCATGTATGTGCCTATTTCACTTCATGTCTCTGTGTGTGTGCTAAGCAGCTAAGCACCTACAGGTTTTTACCTGCAACAGGGTGAACCCCAGGTGTATTATTATTATTATTATTATTATTATTATTATTATTATTATTTTGCAACTCTTGATGAACATCAATAATGTCCCTGTATCTTATCATACACTGGGCAACATAACAAAAAGACATTAAGACATTTTTAATGACTGCTACTTCTCTCCTTCCCATCCTTCCTTTTACCATTGCTTGGATTGAGCCTATACTCTGGGTGGACAACTGATGGGTCTTGCTTGCATCCCCTAGAATACAAGAGAACATTGCCCAGTTGATGATGGTGACGATGACAACAACAACAACTTATTATTTATACCCTGCCTGTCTGACTGGGTTGTCCCAGCCACTCTGAACAGCTTCCAACATTATTATTTTTTAAAAAAACTTAGCAAACTTCAAACCTTTACAACTTCCTGATACAGGGTTGCCATCAGATGTCTTTGGAAAGTCGTATAATTGTATAAGCTGCCTCTCCAAAACTGCATCTCTCCCAGAAGTACCAGCAATGGCTTTTACACAGTCCTGTAATTTTGCACACTTAACTCCTCTTTGTGGACTGGGCCCTGCTCCAGTGTTGACCCATGGACAATTGTAGCATGATCATCTCACATGTGGGTGGGTATTGGTGTAAAAAGGGATTTCACAGGTGTTTTGTTCCTGCATCCATGAAGAAGAAGAAAATCTTGTAACATGAAGTGACTCTCTTCCTCTGAAGAGACGTCTAGTCTCCTTCCTGCCTCCTTCTCTCCCTCTGTTATTTCCAGATTCGTTAACCAACCAACCAACCAGAGCTTTAGGCATACGAAATAGCAACGTCCCAGCTGGCAGAGTGCAGTGAAGCAAATGTGTTGGCTAGCTGCGAACATCTTTGGGCATGTGGAACGTGCATGGTCACCGTTGATCTAAGTGCAATCAATAGGAGTGGTTTGCCTGCAACATGCTCTGTTTGGGGAAAGCTGGCAAGCAAGGGGTGAGGAGACAGGGCTATTTAACAGCTGAAAGGCCAAGCATGGTGGGATATTGATTGTAGGTCCTCCTATGAGGCCAAGTCTAAAGTTGGTCTGGGCAACCTTAAGGGCAACAGAAGAGAAAGCAGACAGATCTATACCTGCCGCTGGGGGACAGAATACACAAGGCAACCTACAGAGGCACCCTGAAAAGAACAGGGCCCAAGTTTTTGCACAACTTCAGTCCCAATAGGGCTTGTTCAGGGAACCTTCCCCACAGGCTGATTAGAGTGGGGTTGACATCTTGGCCTGCCCTATAGGGCCTGGTTCTGCACTGGAGCTGAAATGAGCAGCTGCAAAGATCTGAAAATTGGCCAGGACCTAATATGCCACTTTTGAGACTTTTGAAAGGTGACATTTGAAAGATTTAATGGGAGGTTTTAACTTTAAAACATGAGTTATTTAGATGGCTGACATCTCTTCACTTTCAACATTAAAACAACAACTATAGAGTACAGGATAGCTGACAGTTTTTGAGATGTTTTGCTTACCTGCCAACATGGAGAAATGAAAAACAGAGACCAGGAAGTGTAAACCATTCCATTTCCCAGAATAAAAATTCATGTTCAATAACTGAGTGACAAAACTGGAGAAGGTTGCCAAATGTCACATTTTTGCTGGGTTTTCTTGCAGCTTGACCACGTTCCTGATCCTCTCAGTGACTCTGCTCCTACTTCTCTGCACCTCAAACTGGTTTCTATGAAGCTTTTTCAGGAGAACTTCCTTAGGTAGCTGGTTGCCCATGTGATGGGCTGGGTCTGTTTGCCCTGCCCCCAATTCAGCAGCTCTTATGGGTGCCTCACCTCATGGCAAGCCCAGTACACAACTCAGTTGCATCCTCTTCACTTGGCACATGTCCTCCACCCACCCCCTTTGCAGGGCCCACCTGCCTCCCTGCCGCATCCCAGTCAGAAGTGAGAAAGAAAACATACTTCTATCTCCGCCACCCCTGCAAAGAAACCCATTTTTTAAAAGAAAATGTTTGCATCCTCCCTGAATTGCCTGCCAGCAGCTGCCAACGCTGCCTCAGCCCACTCCAAATTCAGAGGGGGGGGGAGGCGGCACCCACGTGCCCAGCTAAGTTTCCATCCCTCCTGACATCTCCACTCTCCCCCACCCCCACCCCCGGGGCATTTGGGCTCCTGGGGAAAGTGGCACCAGACTAGATGGCAACTGAGCCCAGCCCTTTTCTGGGCTTGAAGTCGCTTTTGGCAAGGGAGGGGTCACACCTCCTGTTTCCATGGGGTGCGTTTCCCGCCCCCCCCCCCATGTCTGCCAAGGTAGCTTGTGTTTTAAGCTGGGTGGGGTGGTGTTCAGGCATCTCTCTGCGCTCTAGGCCAGGGCTGCGCCTCTCTGTGCGCGCGTCCATCAGGGCGCAGGAGGGCTGGTGTTTTCGCTCCCCCGTTTTTGTACTCCGGGATGTGGGGTCGGGAGCCAGGAAGGGAATAGGGTGGGTGGTGTGTTTTCCCCTCCCCTCCCAGAAACATGGAGGTTTCTGGACGAGGGAGGGTGGGAAAGAGGAAGCATCGGCAGGGATCGTAGAGAGGAGGGAGGAGGAGAAGGTGGGAGGGAGGGAGAGAGGGAAGGAGGGCGTAATCTCCATGCACACACCAGGATGGGATTCCATCAGAAATCCAGGGCTTTCCTCAGCTGGGAATGGACCACGGAGAAGAGAAGAGGGTGGAAGAGGCTGAGGCAGCCTTTGGGAAGCTCCCATCAGTGTTGGAGAGGCCAAAAAAGGAAACGGGGGAAAGACCCACACGGGTGAGTCGGGGGCTTATCTGTCTGTCTTGTCTCTTTCTCGGTTTCGATCAGGGCGGAATCTCTGCTTGGAGCCTCCAGATTTCAAGGCAACCCCGATTTGTCTTCTCTCCCCCCCCCCCCCCGCCCCACGTTTCTGCTCTTGCGTGTTCCAGACTGGACAGATCTCCTGGTGTATTTCAGCTGCTCCGGGAAGATGGCATTATTGCTAAGGTGTGGCAGGGGGAGAGGAAAGAGGGCTGCTCTGAACTCCCACCCACCCCCCACCCCGCTCCAATTTTTTTTTAACACCTTCGTATTTCCCTCTGTTCCCATGGCTAAATCCTATCCCGTGTGTGTGTGTTGTGGTGTTGTGCTGTCGCTTTATTAATTCCCCCCACCTGACTTTCTTAGCCCCCACTCCCGGGGGGGGAGTTAATATTTCCTCCACCAGCTTTCCCAACTGACACTCTTGTGAGAAGAAGGAGAGGGATTGAAATGTCATTTCCGTAACCTGCTACACAACCATGAAATTGTGGGAGGTATATATGTATGCATTTTTGTATGAATTTAATTAGGAAGCAAGAATGTACTCCTATTCTTTCTATCTTTAAGAATGGTTTAAAGGTATTCCCAACATTTCCAATATCTTGATATGAGGTTCTTAATATTTTTGGATTATTATTTTTTAAAATTACCTCCTGAATCTCTCTATCTAAAGAACGACCCTGGAGGCTTCTGTTGGGCCAAAAGGCCAGACAAAAACATTAAAAATGACAGCAGTGTTGTTCTGTTTTTTTGGTGTTTTTTTAAAAGAAATGACTGGCTTCATGCTCCTTTGTGAACTTAACATTTTAAAATGTTTTATTTATTTTTATGTTTAAAATGCACTCTTCCTAAATCTACTTATCCATACAGTTTCCCAATGGAATCTCTGGATTGGGGGGGGGATGGGATTACTAAGGAAAAACTGAGTAACAAAAAATACTCTTCTGGAAATCCAGCACTAGAGATAGCTTGATTTGTCTTGGGAAGATATTGATCTTCAGAAATGTTTGCATTCAAAGTTGCATCTTAAGTCACTTATAGAAAAGCCCTTATTAAAGCCATAAGGGGACAGGGAGGCCATATGATATAAGGCAGAAAGAGCTGGTCTGGCTTCCTCCATCCAAACCTTTCACCTTCCATTTCCTATCACCGGAGCAAAAACATGCCTTCTTTCTGATCGGCAGTCAGTGTGCATGTGGGGAGGAGGGAGAGAGAGAGCGAGAGAAGTTAACTAAAGCTTATCCTTCCGCCTGGGGCTATATGGATCCAAGGCTGAGCGAACCCAGTTGCCAGATGGTTCCAGTATCTCCAATTCCCCCTGGATTGCATCTCACGTTGCCTGGTGCAAATGGCCCTCGTCAGATACCAGCGCAACAGACTGGATGTTAGAGGTGTGATCTGGAGTCGTCCATCAATGGGATTCATTGCCAGAGCCTCTAGCCTTTCAACCAGGCTCTCAGCAATTATGACTGTGGGGTTTGGTTTGGTTTTCAAAGCGGAGTGGGCAGATGGGAGCTGGCCTCGGTGCTGGAATTCAGCGGCACTTGAGGGCTGTAGCAAGCATGCAGCCAAGTAGAAAATAGCTTGGCCTGAATTTAACATGGTCCAGTATTGCTAGGGCTGACCCTGCCATGCATCAGAGTGAAGCAACCCGCGTCAGGGTGGGGAAGCTGGAGGCTTGAGTCTGAAAGTTGTAGCAAGACTTTTAAAAAGTGTTGGCCCCAGCAGGGAGGCACCATTTGAGGTCGTAAGGGCCGCGGGTGGCACTGTGGGTTAAACCACAGAGCCTAGGACTTGCTGATCAGAAGGTCGGCGGTTCGAATCGCCGCAATGGGGTGAGCTCCTGTTGCTCGGTCCCTGCTCCTGCCAACCTAGCAGTTCGAAAGCACGACGTGCAAGTAGATAAATAGGTACTGCTCCAGCGGGAAGGTAAACAGCGTTTCCGTGCGCTGCTCTGGTTCGCCAGAAGTGGCTTAGTCATGTTGGCCACATGACCCGGAAGCTGTACGCCGGCTCCCTCAGCCAATAAAGCGAGATGAGTGCTGCAACCCCAGAGTCGGCCACGACTGGACCTAATGGTCAGGGGTCCCTTTACCTTTACAGGAAGCAAAAGCTCTTGGGCCAACACAGCTCGCTGCTGCAACAACCTAAGGAAACTTCAGCCAACAAGCAGAATATTATGAAGGTTTTGCTTTCAGGGTGCCTGGCAACAGAGGTTTGGAAAGTAGGTGGGCTGAAGTGTGTGTTGGGGGGGGGGAGGAATAAACAACAAGAGGAAACTATTTACCTTTAGAGAAGCCACGAAACCCATCAGTCCTTATTCCCAAGCTTTTCCCAGTCCCCATAAAACATAGACACCTTCCTTCCTCCCCACAGTTCCCTTTTTTTTGTCATCCAAGAAAAGAGAGACGGCCTGATGCATACAATCATTTTCGGAGATCTGGGTTCCAAACATTTATTTTGCCTCCATCTCTTCATCTGTTGAAGTGGTAGGAATTGTGGGCCATTTACCAGCTGACAGGTGAACATATGGCACACATAGTAATTTTAAGTCTGTAACATTGTACTGAGGGGCATTTTGCTACATATCTGCATCTGGTGAAATCTCGTGAAGTAAAGGGAGTAGTAAAATTCTCTCCTCCAAATGACTGGTGTACCATACAGTTCTGTACATACTCTGGAAAGCCATTGTTTTGTAATTGGTGTTCCGTGTTTGGCTAGTGACTGCCTTTGTTAGGGCACTAGATCTTAAAAGTGTGGGATAGGTCACACCATGGAGACTCAGTGGGGGTCCTCCCTTAAGTCCAAACCATTGTCTAGCACCGAACAAACCATTGCCTCTGTAGAGGTAAAGGTAAAGGGACCCCTGACCATTTGGTCCAGTCGTGGCCAACTCTGGGGTTGCAGAGCTCATCTTGCTTTATTGGCTGAGGGAGCCGGCGTACAGCTTCCGGGTCATGTGGCCAGCATGACTAAGCCACTCCTGGCAAACCAGAGCAGTGCACGGAAACGCCATTTACCTTCCCGCCGAAGCGGTACCTATTTATCTACTTGCACTTTGACGTGCTTTCGAACTGCTAGGTTGGCAGGAGCAGGGACCGAGCAATGGGAGCTCACCCCGTCGCAGGGATTCGAACCGCCGACCTTCTGATCGGCAAGCCCTAGGCTCTGTGGTTTAACCCACAGCGCCACCCGTGTCCCAGCTGAACATGTAATTATCTCATAATGCTGCAATCCTGTGCACTCACACTTGAGAGTAAGTCTCACTGAAATGAGTGGGACTTACTCCTTGATACGTTGGTGCAACACAGGGCCAAAGCAACTGTGACTCAGGAAGTACCTGGTGCAATGTCGGAGCTTGGAGTCTCAAATTTCAGCGGTGCCCTGTCTGACACCAAAATTTGGTGCTCCCTGCCTCTCGTGATGCATTCTAAATAATAGTTGCAGCATCCTCTACAGCAAGGGTGTCCAACTGGTCGAGTTTTCGCTGTGAGGCAGATAGTTTTATTAGCGATTTTATTGGGGAGTGACTTTTACCCTTTCCCCTTTCCTCAGTTTACCTGAACCCGCTAAAAAGGGACTTTCCCCCCTTAAAAAAGCTCAGCAACTTTGACCTGAACCCCAGCATCCCCAGGGCTCCGTGCCCAGCTGAACTGGTTGTGCTCCTCTAAATTCGCTTCTTCCTGGTGTGGCCTTCAGCAAGCCACGGTCTCTCAGTCTCAGCCCTCCATCTGCAATATGGGTAGTTGTGGGGGGTTTTTTCAGCTGGAGGATGCCAGAGTGCAGTTCTGGCACCTCTCAGGCGGACGCCATTGTGGGCCGGCGCTCCCCCTGCCCGCTTCTTACCTTGACATACTTCTGAGAAGCCCAAAACAAGCTTTCCAAGTCAATATGGAAGCTGGCCAGTCTTTTCAAGGCCAAATGAAAGCTGACCAGTGTGCACAAGTCTACAGTTCTTTTTGGCTCTGTGTCTCCACTTAGCTCCTAGCTGCTCCTAGCCGTAATTGGTCAAGCTATGGGGCAGGGCCAATTTGTATTTCCTTTTCTTCAATCTGTCTCTGTGCTGGTCCCGGGGGGGGGGGGTGTTACCGTGCAGCGTGGTCTGAGTCCGGTCCTGAGTCGAGGGTCTGGAGGCTGTCCGTCAAGGGCGAATCAGGGTCCAAGACAAGGAGCCGGGCGTGGTCAGGAACTCCCGAAGAGCAAGTCAGGGTGCCGGCAGGAACAGGTTTCCAACAATGTTACTCCTGCAACCTGGGACTGGGCTGACTGGCCTTTATCTCCTCTGAGGCCTGGGGTGGTCCTGGCCCACAGGTTACTCGCCTCTCCTGCCCTTCAGGCAAGCACTCCTCCTGAGAGAACTTAGTTCCCTCCGCCTCTCTGCCCTGAGCCTCTGTAGCTCCGGAGAGGCTGGAGGGTTACTGGACCCAGAGGCAACCTCAGCTTCCCCTGACAGGGCTGGTAGAGGAGCACCTGTAGGCAATGGGTCCTCGATCACCTCTGGAGCCAGAGCGGATTCAGCTGGCATCTGCTTCTGAGGATCCGGCACAGGTGAGGGCCCTTCAGATTCAAGCCCCTGCCCCGGCTCAGCCAGCCCTGGAGGCGGGGACTCCTGTGCAGGCTGGGAATCCTCAGGTTCAGCCTCTGAATCCGATTCCCAGGCCATCACAGTCTCCTTTGTAGTTGACGCAAGTTTTAACTTTTCCATCCAGGTCTCTACCTGCACAGGGACCCTTCTGAGCTGCCCTAGCCATCTGCCTGAATCTAAGAGAATGAGGGGGTGCATTTATTTGACCTGCACCAGAACCAGGGGCCACCCCCAAACCAGCTAGGGAGACGGCTTGCCATAGTTTTTAACACCTCTGTGGGCAGTCAATGCAACTGTTGTCAAACCAGCATCCGTCAGGGCTGCCCCAAGTCACCCGGCAATTTATTGTAACAATTTCATGGTGAGTTCCGGCACCTATTTATCTTGAAAGAAAGCACTGAATATGGGGGACAAAAAAACCTGACTAAACTGTGAGTAAATATCTCTGACAGGGCTGTTACAAAGCACTTTGAACATTTGAAAACACTCTACCAACGTTACATGGTGATGCAATTGTTAATAAATATGGATAAGATTGGGCTGCAAAGATGCACACATCTTACAGACAAATTAGTTTAGGAGTAACTCGCTACCTTCTCTGAGAACCCTGGGAACTAGTTCTGTAAGAGGAGAGGAGATTTCCAGCAAGGAGTTCTGTGTAGTGTTTGAGCTTTCATCAAACTACGGTTCTCAGGATTTTTTGTGGAAGACAAGAGCAAAAGTAGAACCAAGATACAGAGGAGTGCTGGGATCTGAATGCATGTGAGTCATAGCCTGAAACATTACTCTACCCAGTGGGTCCCCAAATTAGGGGATCTTCATGATTCATCGCAACATAATGTAAAGGGATCTTGGCCAGTAGAATCAGCAGAGCTAGGCTGTTGCCTGTCATTCAGAGATATGGCCTTGTGCCAAATTGATTGCATCCCTGTATAGGGAAGTTTTTGATGTTTTATTGTGCTTTTAATATTCTGTTGGGAGCTGCCCAGAGTGGCTGGGGCAACCTAGTCAGATGGGTGGCATATCATCATCATCATTATCATCATCATTATCATTACAGTCAAACCTTGGTTTCCAAACACCTCCATTTTAGAATGTTTCAGCTCCCGACCGCTTCCTGAAAACCCGGAAGTAAGTGTTTTGGTTTTTGAACGTTTTTCGGAAGCTGAACATCCGACGTGGCTTCCACTTGAGTGCAGGAAGCTCCTGCAGCCAATCAGAAGCTGCGCCTCGGTTGTCGAACATTTCGGAAGCCGAACGGGCTTCCGGAATGGATTACGTTTGATAACTGAGGTTTGACTATACAGTGGAACCTCAAGTTGTGGACATAATCCATCCTGGAGACATGTTCGCAACTCAAAGCATTCGCATCCAGAAGTGCTGTGATTTAGCGCTTCTGCGCATGCGCAAGCGACGAAACCCGGAAGTAACTGTTCCAGTACTTCCGGGTTGCCGCAGGATGCAACTTGAAAAGATGTAACCTGAAGCGGACGCAACATGAGGTATGACTGTATTATTTTTAAGACAGCAGAGGTGGAAAGTTGTGCCCAGTTAAGCAAGAGGGCACTTTGTCTAGTCAGAACTAAAAGTAGCCACCGGAAGATGCCTCTCCTTTTCTTTTTCTGTCTCTTTTTTTACAGGCCAAGATGCCTCCTTCGAGACAATTCCCATTGTGGGACTTTGCTGAAGAGGACCCAGCTGAATAGTTGACAGACTAGCTCCCTTCGATGACGGGTATTCTTGGGTATATAATACAGATGGCGTTGTTATTGCTTGAGAATACGCGTAGTTGAGGGGAAGTTGATTCGTCTCCGCAACTGTTGGAAGGTGCTTTCCTGCCTCTCCCTTTCTCTTCCACTTCCTCCAGCTCCAGAAGAGCACACAGTGTGTCTTCCAGCCTTCCTTGAACAAAGCGAATGGAATGAAGAAACCCTACACATAAATAAACTCCACTGGAATCATCTTCTTCCAGGCCTTGGACTTCCTGTCCAGATTCCTGCTTGACATATTTAGTATGTAGAACTCATTGCTACTATATCTTGCTGAAGTTCAAAGCTTTACAGGATTCTAAGAACAAAATAGAATAGAAGCTCTCTTATTGAACAAGGGCACAAACTGCAACCAGGTATTTAAGATATATGTTCCTCTTCCCCCAGAAAGGCAGGTGGACAATCCAGTTGTTTCCTTTTAGATAGAATGTGAATAGCTCTGTTCCGGTGAAATGTTATTATTTATTGAATTTATAAACTGCCCTATACCCAGAGGTCTTAGGGCAGTTCACAAAAAATATCACAATATATAAAATCAAAATACCCCCCCCCGAAAGAGCCACATTTTAAAAGGGTATAGGATGTCGATCAGGTTAACCAAAGGCCTGGTTAAAAAGGAATATTCTTGCCTGACGCCCAAAGGTGTATAATGAAGGCGCCAGGCGAACTTCCCTGGGGAGAGCATTCCACAGATGAGGAGCCACTGCAGAGAAGGCCCCGTTCTCGTGTTGCCAACCTCTCAAGGAGGAGGCACACGAAGGAGGGCCTCATAAGATGATCTCAGGGTCTGGGTAGGTTCATATGGAAAGAGGCGGTCCTTGAGGTATTGCGGTCCTGAGCAGTTTAAGGCTTTATAGGTCAAAACTAGCACTTGGAATTGGGCCCAGAAACTAATTGGTAGCCAGTGCAGTCAAACCAGGATTGGTGTAATGTGCTCAAACCGTCTTGCTCCGGTGAGCAACCTGAATTCTGTACTAGCTGAAGTTTCCGAACCATCTTCAAAGTTGACTTTGTAACACAGCTTCATGGCATGGCTCACCTGGCTAGCTGGCTCTGGAGTCTCCATGGCCTTTTGCAAGCTGAGCAGGTGCATTCAGAAGCATCTGGTACCTCCCTTTGTTGGGGACAGGAAGCTATTTTCAGCAGAACTGGGCTTATAACTGACTGGTAATGCCCTTCATTCTAAGACCCTTCAGGCTAGTTTTATGGTAGGGTATGCCCCATCCTGTGCTATCCATCTTCCATGATGGGGTGGATATAGGTCAACTCCAAGGCACACAGCAGGTCACCCTCAGTGCATTGACCCCAAAGGGCAATCACACAATGGCAGGAGCACCACCCTCCTGATGGTTGGCAATAGGTTGAGAGGACTTCAATCCTAGGTGAGAGTTGGGTCTGAGAGGGTGGAATCTCTTAGCTGAGAGAACTGCCCTATGTGAGTGTTGGGGAGGTGGTTGAGATACACATGCCTAAGAGCTGAGAGCCACCTATCATTTGGGAGAAGGGCTATGTGTATACTGTGCCCTGTGGAAATTCATGCAATGAGGGGTTTGATTTTGACTACAGTAGCACTTTCTTGTGAGGTAAGCTATTTATGCATACAAGCACAACTGTATTACAAACTATTGCTGTCTTGATGAGAACTGAAGGCTGTGGTTCTCTGGCCACTTAAAAGCACTGTAGCACTGTATTTTGGATTGCGGTTGCATTATTGGAGCCCTAGTATTTTGCATTTTCTGTTCATTTGCGGTCTTAGGAATGATGAACTGTGGGGTCTGTGGAGCGGGGTTCAGCAGGTGCACCTATTAACAAGGTTTTGGCGCAGAAGGAGGTATGGGGCTGGGTGGTGGAAGGGGTCACAAATATTTAAAGCCCACTGCCCCATTTCCTGCATGAGATTTGGGTTGCCATGCCTGTTGGTTTTCCCACTTGGTGCTGTTGTTTTCGGATGCTAGCGCAGCCCATAATAAAAACAGAATCTGGTTGTGGTTGAAGGGGCTGACCTGTTCTGAATTACTGAGACCTGGGTGAATGAGCTGGGTGAGCCAGATTTGTCTGCCTTGATGTTCGCTGCTGCATCAACACACTTCAGAAGGCTGGCTGGGTTCTTTTTGGCTTTTTCGCCGTAATCCATGGAAATTCCATCTTTTCACGAGGCAACCAATCTTCTTGGGAGCTGGATTTGAGGGTTTGTGCCTGGCGTTGGGTCAGAAAAACAGAACAGGAGTTTTCCTGGTGCACTGTCCACCCTACTGGTGTTGGCGTAGTCTTGAAGATCGTGTTGGAGGATTTCACTATCTATGTTGGGAGAGCTCAGAATTCCATGGCCACCAAGACAACTATGAGGTTATCTCAGTGCATTGTGAGCCCAAAATATGTGGCAGATCTTCTGTTTAATCTGGTTTTGCTACAGAGTGGTTTGGGAAAGATCCAACAATAGGCTGGGTTCCATCTTACTCAGGTGTCATGGA
This sequence comes from Podarcis bocagei, assembly GCF_964188305.1. Taxonomy (NCBI): domain Eukaryota; kingdom Metazoa; phylum Chordata; class Lepidosauria; order Squamata; family Lacertidae; genus Podarcis; species Podarcis bocagei. The sequence goes on along the minus strand of NC_138143.1, from coordinate 10,520,456 downwards.
CAAATCACTCCCTGGAAAGATTTTGATTATGCGGGGCAGTCTCACCCCTGCAATGGGGTGGGAGGTGGGGACCTATTAGCATATTCTTATGTGTGGCTTGATGACCTCATACATAAGAGTGACTTTAAGTAAGATGCAGTTGTTATCAGGTACAGTGGTACTTCGGGTTAAGAACTTAATTCTTTCCGGAGGTCCGTTCTTAACCTGAAACTGTTCTTAACCTGAGGTACCACTTTAGCTAATGGGGCCTCCCGCTGCTAAAGGTTGGCAGGAACTGCTAGGTTGGCAGGAGCTGGGACAGAGCAACAGGAGCTCACCCTGTCATGGGGATTCGAACCGCCGATCTTCTGATCGGCAAGAGGTTCAGTGGTTTAGACCACAGCGCCTACATCTCTGCACTGCTGGAGGAACTGGACTTTAGCCTTATAGAGGAACCCTGCAAAGGTTTCATCATAATTAAGTCTTGATGCATTCAAGGGACTTACTCCCAAGTGGCATATACTGTATAGTATGGCAAACTTAGTTACCCAATGGCTCTCTTCCCGGTTACCCACACACTCTGCCAGATCTTCAGTAAAGTCCCCCAGGCAGGGACAGGTGCCAGGGAACCATTGGTGAGGTTTAACAGACTGTAGGGCTTCAGTATTCATTTCCTGGTGAAAGAAGCTCACAGCTTCAAATTCCCAGGTTTGTGAATCAGTCCACAAGAATCACTAGCCCACAAAAATAATTACTAGCCCACCTGACCAAATATATCCCTTTTAGTGTGAAAGGAATGGTGTGAGGAACCTCCTGCAGGGCTTCCCAGCTTAGTCACCTAGAAGAGATTTTTCACTCGCTGCAGATGAGCAGATATGGTTCATCTGCTCATTCTCGCCAACTCCCAGTCTCACCAATGGAAGAGTGGGGGTGGGATGAAGAAAAGACAGATAGCTTAAGACCCACCTCGTCTATATAAAATATATATGGTTTAAACATGCAGGCAGGTAGAACAGTGTCAGATAACAGACACTTACTCTGTGGGAGATTGACTTGATCATATTGAAGAATAGAAAACTGTGTGGGGAGCCTTTGATTCAGGATTTGTACTGAAGGGTGAATCTTTTGAAGAACCTTGTTGTAAATTTGAGAACCTTTTGCAGAATCGTTTTTTTAAAAGGCTAAGTTTGAAAATAGCATTGTGTGTACATGTGTGTTTGGTTCTTTACAGGAGAGGTTCAGGTCCAGGAAATGGCTTTGTCCTTTGACATTCATAAAGGCAGCGATCCAGCTACTGTACTTCAGTCTCTGGTCCATTGAAATATACTCCGAGTCGAGAGTGGATTTCAGCTCATAGTGGTGACGAGGAATGGAAGCCCCCAAAATATCTGCTTTATATACATTATTTGCACAATGGACTGCACGTGATTGGCTAATTCCGGGATTCTCCTGTAGGCCAATCAGGTTGTGGATTCACTTTCACCTGGAGCTGGATTGAGTGGCTCCTGTGGACCAATCATACTGCTGCATTGTTCTATGACCAATCAGACTGCTGCATTCTGAATCCTATGGTTCTAGGACGATTCAGACTGCTGCATTTTGGATCCTATTGTTCTAGGACCAATCAGACTGCTGCATTTTGGATCCTATTGTTCTAGGACCAATCAGACTGCTGCATTTTGGATCCTATTCAACTCAGTACATAACATCTACAGAGCCTCTTGATCAGGCAAGTGGTCTCTTTTCTGCCTGGCCTAGCCCTTCTCGTTGATCGTACCACCCGCTGCAGTTGTGCAAGGCAGTGACTTCCTGGCAGTCCTGCAAGGCTTGCCAAGCTGTGACCCACTCACCATTTAATCTGCCCCACCGCAGCGAAGGCAATTTAGGGTACAGCAATCAATTCCACTGCAATGGATACCAAGCCTAGGGGGCACCATAGGGTTCTGCAACTACTATGTAGCGAGTTGGAAAGAACCAGTGGCATAGCGTGGTGGGGGAGACCCCACGGGGTGGTTGCCCCGGGCACAAAATTGTTCAGGGCACAAAATTTCAACACCCAGTGCTGCCTCAATACAGCTGTGTGCTTCCGTTGTTGGGCTCTGATGAAAATGGCTTCTCTATGTGAACCAGGAAGTGACCACTCCAGACAATGGAACGACTCTTCTTATCTTATCTCTGCTGCTGTGATCTCCTGGGTGATGTAGACACCATTAGGCAATTGAATGTGCACAAGTACTCCATCCATTTTCCTCCCACCCACCCACCCTGCCCTGGGCACTGGCAACCCATGCTACACCATTGGGCAGAGCAGAAGGCGAGAAGCAGAGGGTGGTGAATTTGGGCCTCTGGCAGGGTGCCACACTGAAAATTGAAAGTGTGTCCCTGACCTCAGTGACCCACCCAGCTGCCACTAGTGCCAGAACAAGAAAGGGGGGTGTGAGCTACACGTGGCAGGCAGACAGGCAGGCAGCATAACTTAGGTATGTGATGGCCTTCCTTCTAGCTAGGTCAAGTGTGCTGGTTCACCCCTGTGATTGAGAGGGCTGGCACCATGTGCCACACTGATGCTGTGTGCGCATGCTGTACAACATGCTAATGTCACTCATGCACAGCATCCAACATGCTGATGTCACTTGGGCACCCCACGCGATGTGCTGACATTTCGCAAGCACCCTGCGGCATGCACAAGTGATGTCAGCACGTTGGGTGGCGTGCAGGAGTGAGGTGAGCATGCCACACTGTGTTCTCTCATGGCCACCACTGAATTTTGAAGAGGCCTGGCCCCCTCCTTGAAAAAATTGTTGTTTTTTCAGTTGTTTTATATTTATTTAAAGCATTTTTTTAAAATTCAAAATTATAACAAGACATATTATCCAAAAACATATCATCCTTGTTTCCCCCCCCATTTTCCCTCCCTCCCCCCCCGACAGAACCGACCCACCCCCACCCCACCCCCCGACTTCCCTCAGTTCTAGTCTTTGGTTTCTCTGAGACTGCTGTTTTCTGCATGTTACAAAGTTGTATAGATCCTCAAACTATTTAGCTGATTATTATCAATAAAAGTTTGTGAATGTTTATTCAAAACCTGCCAAGGAGTCCAGTTCGCTTTGTTGCGTCTTCAGATACTTTGTAAAGGGTTCCCATTCATCTTTAAAGTCACAGTTATCCTTGTCCAGTAGCTTATATGTCAGTTTTGCCAGTTCTGCATAGTCCATCAATTTTTCTTGCCATGATTCTTTAGTTGGGGATTCTTCAGTCTTCCATCCTTGTGCTACCAGAACTCTCGCGGCCGTTGTCGCATACATGAAAAAATTGTTTTGGGGGGTCATGGCCGCTCAGCCCCAGATGACGCCCTTGAACTAGGTGGTTGTTTTTGCTCATGGAAATGTAGGCCTGTATATTGAACAGGCTCTAAAAAGGCATGGGAGACTCATAGGAGAACTGATTGTAGCGGCTGGAGTTCAGGGACTGTGCCATCAATGGGAAAGACTGTCTCAGCAACTGTTGGCTGTTAACAGAGAATTTAACTTCCACCAGGCTCCACTGTTTTCCAGCCTGGTTTGATAATGACTCAGTTCTGGCAGGACACCAGACTTCCAGGGCATGTCTGTTTCCTTACAGAGGCAGATCATCCGAGCCACTAAAAGGATGTTTCTCTGTCTTTGAGCAGATGCATTGCAATGGCCTTCTGGGGAGTTGGAGAGCAGCCATCTGGTTCCTGGGCGCCATACTCAAAAGCCATCCACCCCCAATCTGGACTCAATGGTGATTCTTAAGAGCCAATGGCCCCATGGCCCCCTCTAGGTAAAAGGTAACGTTCATCCTTTGAAAAACACATGAAACTGCCTGATATCGAGTGACATTACTGATCAACCTCCTTCAGTATTGTCTACACCAGAGACAGGCAACATGGTGCCCCAGAGATGTTCTGGACTCTCATGAATCCCAGCCAGCAATGCCAATGATCAAGGATGATGAGTTGGAGTCGACAGCATCTAGAAGGCATCACTTGGGGTGGAGAGGAGTGCCTTGCATAGGGATGTAAGAAAGCAGTGACTGCTGCCCCAGTCACAATCAGCGCTATGTCAAAAAGTTCTTCCTGATGTTTAGGCATGATCTCCTTTCTTGTAGCTTGAAGCCATTGGTTCAGGTCCTAAGCTCCAGAGAGGGACCCCACCCCCTCCATTTTTATCCTCATAACCTCCACCCATGTGCAGAGGAAAGGTCTCATATATGGCTACATATCTGGAATGTTCAAAGGGCAGTATGCGTCTAATTGCAGTAGAGTTATTACCTTCATGCCCTGCTTATAGATCTTCTAGAGTCATGTGTCTGGCCTGGGTGGGAAACACAACACTGGGCTAGTTGAACCAGTGATCAGACGCGTTTCATTGTGTTTGTTGACTGAACTAAAAAGTTTCAGTACATATTATGTTGACTTGTTGAGGTTAATTAATTGTCAGACGAAGTTATTAAACTCGTTTTGAATACAATCATACCTTGGGTTACAGACGCTTCAGGTTGCACGTTTTCAGGTTATGGACGTGCTGAAACCCAGTAGTACCGAAACGGGTTACTTCCAGGTTTCGGCGCTCAAACATGTGCATAAGCACTAATTGCACTTTGCGCATGCACAGAAGTGCCAGATCTCAACCCGCGCAAACGCGGTGCTGCGGGTTGCGGGCACTGCGGGTTGCGGATGTGCCTCCTGCACGGATCACGTTCACAACCTGAGTGTCCACTGTAATATTATTTTTTCCCAAAAAAGTGTTGTGAGCCCAATTTTTAAATTTTTATTGTAAAAACATATATTTTTGCCATTTTGTCACCCCCCCCTCAGTGATGACATCCGGGGCGGTCTGCACCCCCCACACCCCCCTTCCTACGTCACCGCCGTTGATCTGTTCCAGCAGGGCTTCATGAATGCTCCTGTGCTCTTACTTGATGTGTCCAAATCAGTAATGCAGCTGGGTGCTTTTTCAACTCTGGAATCAGCAACGGAGGAAGTCGTTCGGGTGCCTGTGGGTGCACCACAGGGCCTCTGGGGTCTGCCTGCCTCCTCCCACTCAGCCACCCTATAGCTGGAGGGCGGGAGGCAGCGGATGGACTGCTTGGGCAGTGCAGAGCCTACGGGCGCAAGCCGCCACATCTCTCCCAGGAGAGACGCATGGCTCGGGCATGCTGCAAGTCTCGCAGTGAGTGCTGCCCAGCATTTTGTCAACTCTGCCCCCCCCCCCAGTGGTGACACCCAGGGTGGCCCGCACCTACCACACACCCCTTCCTCCGCCCCTGTCTGGAATTCATGGTCCTTGCAAAACTGTCTAGAGCACACCTCTAGTCCAAATAATGGCATTCTTAGCCTCTCAGTCTCTTGCTCTGATGCCAGGACAGACCCTCCAAGTGTCCCTATTTTCCAGGGACAGTCTCGGATTTACAGAAGCCATTCCAGTTGGTGGTTTGATCCCGAATGTCCCGCTTTTCCTTAGGGCTTCCCTGTTTTCATCAGAGAAATGTTGGAGGGTCCATCAACTCTGGGATAAGAGACCCAAGCCATCGACCCCAACAGTGGGGCTGCACCAGAGCGGTCCCAGAATTCCCACTGGCTCCCTGCATATGATAGGAAAACAGGTAAGAGACAGGATCCCACCCTAGGAAGGCAGAGTGAACTAGTGTGTTATTGCAATGGGACTGGCGGTGGTCATGCTGTGGGCACACTTTGGTCAACAAAGGAAACCCACCACTGAGATTTTTATTTGCTTCCATGCTTGTTTTCTTTCCCATTCCATCTAAAAACAAAAACAAAAAACAACATGATCTGAGAATGAAGAGCAATCTGCCCCAGCCAAATGCACTGTAATTGAATCACCCATTCTGTTCAATCCCTCTCTGCTTCTCACAACATCCAATTCCAGATCACTAATGGTCTGAGGAGGATATGCAAGACGTTTCTCCAAATTACCTTTTATTTTGTTTTTGCTGGTTCAGACGCTCGGAGCCATTTTCAACCATATCTGGTTCATTAAATTACATTTTCAGAAATGGAAGGCACTACAGGACCGAAACCTTTTGCTGTGGTACAAGAAGATGTGAACTCTGGCTATCACAGATTAAATAACTCACCAAGAATGTGTTTCTAAGAGTAAGGAAGACCCAGAGCATTTCATTTCTGATGCATCCTATTCAGAAATATGAAACTCTCACATATGAAATTCAGAAACTCTCTTCCCCCATCAAATGGTGAAATTTGGTTTTCAAGTTGTGTTTTGCTGCTTTTATTTCTCTACATCAACTGCTCCCTGTTTGTTTGGAAAAGGCAACCTTTGCACGGATCCTGTGCTATGCAACTTTTTTTGTTTGTCTTTGCTTTTGATTTTTTAATTTTTTTTAAATAAAAATATTTATTTTAAAAAGGGGGTATTTTGCCACAGAAGCCCCCTGGCCCGAGCATGACTCCATGACCAGCAGTCCATTTCTTAAGACACGTTGCAGAGGAAAGCTTCAGTGTGCTTGGAAACAGCTGAACTTGGCGGCTAAGGGAAGATTGTGTGTGCTTCAGGAGCTCTCTGTGTTTCAAAGCTGACTGTGTCACTCAAATGAAGTGATGGAGTGGAATCTGGCTCAGATGAAGACCAGCCTGCAACCACAAGTAGCTTTGAGTTGCTTCTCAGTTATCGCGAAATGACAGCAAGAAAAGGGGAGAGAGAAAGGGAAAAGGTTAGTTGACCCTGTGGAGTTGCCAAGTTTTTACTGACTCTCGCATTTATGTGCTTTTAATCGCAGCTGGGTCTGCAGGCATTAATCAGTGCTCCTGTTTATCCCCAGGCCTCAAAAAGCATCACCTGCTAATTCGTGCATATCAAGATGTTGTCAAAAACACAGGAGCAAACCAGGCTTGGTGTTTTCCTGCTCTGCTGGAAATCCTAACTGGGAGAAATGTTACAGCTTTCATAGGGGAGAAGCCAATTTCAATAAATGCAGAGAGTGAACTCATGTTTGATGGATGCTGTTGAACTGTACGTGCACACAGATGCACAGGTACAGTGGATGAAAAAACAGGCTGCTTATGTGGCAGCTTGTTCAAGTGTGGAAGACTTCCCATGCAGTTATAACTTCAGAATAAGGGCAAGTATGCAGACTCTATCAAGCACAATGGTCATCACATCTGCGTGTCTTTTTGTTGTGCCCTTGCCAGAATAGAGGAAGTTTGGGAAGCAAGCCCTGTTTCTCACTGAGCACCAGGAAGCCTGCCTGGAATGCTCAGGACTAGAAACATACTGCCTATAAAATTGTGAATCTTAGAATCTGAGGCAGATTCTTCTTCTTTGGCAATCACTCATAGCCGAGTAAGATTGTCTTCCATGAACATGGTCATAACAGTGAGTCCGTAACTGTCTGTGGAGACCAATTCTGGATCCACACGTCCTTCCCCAGTGGGGACATAGGTTTCTGGGCGGGAGTTGGTTACGGTGAGAGTTTGCAAAACATGCCTTCTTCTTAGCATGTTTTCCCCTTTTGTCCTGAGTTTGTGCTTCTTGAAAGTCCACGGCAGCTTTGTTAAAGGCTGTTCTCCAACTGGAGTGCTCACAGGCCAGTGTTTCCCAATTGTCAGTGTTTTTACTACATTTTTTAAAGATCTGCCTTGAGGGAGTCTTTAAACCTCTTTTGTTGACCGCCAGCATTACACTTTCCATTTTTAAGTTTGGAATAGAGTAGTTGCTTTGAAAGATGATAATTGGGCATCCACACAATATGACCAGTCCATCAAAGTTAATGTTGAAGAACCATTGCTTCAACACTGGTGATCTTTGCTTCTTCCACTACACTGGCATTAGTTTGCCTGTCTTCCCAAGTGATATGTATAAATTTTCGGAGATACCATGGATGGACTCTTTTGATGAGTTGGAGATGGTGTTTATAAGTTGTCCATGTTTCACAAGCATACAATAAGGCTGGTAGTACAATAGCTTTGAAAACAAGTATTTTGGTTTCCCTGCGAATGCCCTGGTCCTCAAACACTCTGCACTTCAATCAGGAGAAACCTGCACTCGCAGAGCTCAGGCGATGCTGGATTTCGGCATCAGTGTCAGCCCTTGTGCAAAGATAACTGCCCAGGTAGGAGAAGTGATCAACACTTTCCAATGATACACCATTGAGCTGGATTTGTGGCGCTGCATAGGAGTTGCTTTGTGCTTGTTGGTGCAGCACTTTGGTTTTTTGGATGTTGAGCGATAGGCCAAGCTTTTTGTAAGCTTCTGCGAAGATATTTAGGATGGTTTGGAAGTCATCCTCTGACTGTGCAAACACTACATTGTCATCAGCATATTGAAGCTCTATGACAGAAGTTATGGTAATCTTACTCTTTATAAACATAAAGAATCTTAGAATCTGAGGCAGATTATACACCTTCTGAGTCCACTGTCATCCCTTCCACAGTTGCCAGCTTTGGAGCTGTACCCTTCAAAAGATACCATATACATCAGACAGCAAAATCAGGGCTATCCTATATTTTATCTAGAGATAGACTGATCACTGATGACTACTCTAGTGGGTGCTCATATTGGGAAATGGCATGGGAGTGTTTGCTCATGTGCAGATAGATTTGGTGCCATTCATGTGTCTATAAAAGTGCACATAATGAGGTCAGTCTGTGGTGTGAGCTCTGTGTATATACATACAGTGGGATGTGAGTGGCGCTGTGGTCTAAACCACCAAGCCTCTTGGGCTTGCCAATCAGAAGGTTTGCAGTTTGAATCCCCGCGACAGGGTGAGCTCCCGTTGCTATGTCCCAGCTCCGGCCAACCTAGCAGTTCGAAAGTACGCCAGTGCAAGTAGATAAATAGGTACCGCTGTGGTGGGAAAGTAAACAGCATTTCCATGCGCTCTGGTTTCCATCACTATGTTCCATTGTGCCGGAAGCAGTTTAGTCATGCTGGCCACATGACCTGGAAAGCTGTCTGTGGACAAACGCCGGCCCCCTCGGCCTGAAAGCGAGATGAGCGCCGCAACACCATAGTCGTCTTTGACTGGACTCAACTGTCCAGGGGTCCCTTACCTTTATCTTTTTTATACATGTACACACACACATGAGCACACACACAGAGTGATGGGGAAGGGAGTGTTGTGGAATGAATAAGTTTCTCAGGAAAGTGGAATTACGTCGCTATATTTCCCACCCAGAAACCCTAAGAGGCACACAGCATCGCTTTCCATCTTACTGGTTGCCTCTGAGCTGTGGCATCTATATTTGCCGAGGAATGCAGAAAAATATAATTAAGGGTTAATATAACCTTTTAAGTGGGTTGATGATAGGAATTGGGTGGTGGTTGGGGGTGGGGGTGGGGTGCTGGTTTCCTAACTATAAAAGTCTATCCATCAGAACCCTGAAAGGAGTTCTCTGTGTAACCTGGCAACCAGATCGGCAGTCACTAGGCAACGTGGTTGCTGGGCAGCACTAAAGGTGATTGGCAGCTCTGACAGGCAAGGCTAGAAAACTGCACTTGACCTGCCCCACCCCCACCAAGGAAGCCGCAGCACTTTGCTACATTATAGCCCCCCACCCTGAACGGAAATCAGATGTTGGTCTCTCTCACTTGCAGCTGTGAGCGGAGGGGGTGGAGCAAAGGGACTCGCCTGTGTGGGTAGGTGAAAGCATTTTGTTAGTTAATGACATGTCGATCAAAATAATCTGATGCGTGTCTTGGTCACAATGAAGTGATAAAAGATTTGAAGGCCTGGCGAGGGGAGAGAGGGAGCTGGAAATTCAGAGTGGGAAAGTGGCAATATTGTTCACTCTTCTTCCCCCCCAGGACTGAAATGGGAAAAGTGAGAAATCTTCAGGGGAGGAAACAATTGCCACCTCCTTGGAAATATTATCTCTTTCAGGACAATCACTGCAATACCTTTGAGTGCTGTGTTGCAAAATTATTATTATTATTATTATTATTAAAAATATCATCCAGCCATTTCTACCAAAGGCATAGCAACATCAAAGCCAAATGCACTGTACAACAACATAAAATATTGTCTGGGTAAATATAAAGTAAATAGGAAAGCTATAGAATACAAAACAATCTTTAAAATGTATTGTCCTGTTTAGGAGTCCATCAGCCACCTGCAATGAGGTGCCATCAATTGGATAAGACTACGCAGTGTTCTGAAGATATGAGCAATTTAAAATGTTTTTGTGCTTTAAACTGCTCCCTGGGCTGATTCTGTAGAGTCTGAAAGTGCATCTAGCGACACTAAGGATGTCTTATACAAAATATTTTCCACTTAATGCCTCATCGCCTCTCACTTGTCTCCCATTCCTTCATTTTATCCCTTTATTTGAATACCTGCTTACTGCTTTCCCCAAACTTTCAAAGCAGTTTATATTAGAACAAACACACACACACACTGACACAGACACAGACACACGTATCAAACAGAATACGAATCTCTTGTGTAGCCATGGAAATAGCACTTCAATCGAAGCTTTCTTTTTTAAAAGGTAAGTCGTAGAATGCTTTTCAAAAATTCAACAAAGAGGTAGCTTTCCATGCCTCTTCTGGAAGAAGATTCCACAGTTTTGCAACTGTTCCAAACGGCTGCTGTTTGTACCCGTTGCCAAGTCAGTAAAGGTAGGGTTGCCATATTCCCAAAAGTGAAAATCTGCACAAAATTGTTGAGCCTTTTGGGGGTGGGGAGTTGTTGAGCTTTATTTGGGAACATCTCCCCAGAGATGGTGTGTTTTAAAAAATCTCCCTACTTGCCATACGTCCAAGTTTTCCTGGACATCTTGCTGATTAAGTAAAACCCGCCTAGATGATGATGATGATGATTATTATTATTATTATTTTGCAGTCCAATTCCCGGATATGTCCAGGAAAACCCGAATGTATGGCAGCCCTGGTAAAGGCAGCAGTGCTGCTGTCATAGACGCAACACCCAGGACATTTCTCTGGTAATCACACATATAGCACATGATGCCCGCTTCCTGGGTGTCCCCCCCACCACCACCATCCCTTTTTAATACCTGGAAATGTTATCTGGGCAACCATTTCTGGGAGTTAACAATACGCCTCCTGACCCCATTGATGTGAGATGTTGATCCAGAAGCTTTTGTGACTTGGCCAGACCTTTTGTTCCAAGGGTGATTTCACAGAGCAAACCTAGATCTGCCCGTCCATCAATCCTCACTCCCTGACCAAGCAGACTTATATGATATCTGTGTTTGTAGACATCCATATTGCACCTTTAGGTTTACATTGTAGCACAGTGCACGCTTAAAGGGACCCCTGACCATTAGGTCCAGTCGTGACCGACCCTGGGGTTGCGATGCTCATCTCGCTTTATTGGCCGAGGGAGCCGGTGTACAGATTCCGGGTCATGTGGCCAGCATGACTAAGCCGCTTCTGGCGAACCAGAGCAGCCCACGGAAACGCCATTTACCTTCCCGCCAGAGCGATACCTATTTATCCACTTGCACTTTGATGTGCTTTCGAACTGCTAGGTTGGCAGGAGCAGGGACCGAGCAACGGGAGCTCACCCTGTCGTGGGGATTTGAACCGCCGACCTTCTGATCGGCAAGTCCTAGGCTCTGTGGTTTAACCCACAGCACTACCCGTGTCCCTAAAATAATGTGGTGCACACTTAAAACAATTTAGTCAAATACTCGTGTGCAGAGGAGAACCTCAGCACTTGCAAGAAAGTTGGACCCAACTGAACTCTTGGGGCTTGGTAAGTTGAGAATTTGGATCAAAGGGCTGCTTATTTTGTCTTCTGCCTCTCTTACTTGCTTCTCTTTCTCAAGAGCCAGCGTGGTGTAGTGGTTAAGAGCGGTAGACTCGTATTCTGGTGAACCGGGTTCGATTCCCCGCTCCTCCACATGCGGCTGCTGGGTGACCTTGGGCTGGTCACACTTCTCTGAAGTCTGACCTCACGGAAGGGAAAAGGAGATTGTTAGCTGCTTTGAGACTCCTTAAGGGGAGTGAAAAGCGAGATATCAAGTCCAAACTCTTCTTCTTCAACAACTAAACCCCCCCCAAACTTTCGCTCATAGCGGAGCTACCATCATATGGTGGTAGCTGCTGCTGACATCTCAGATGGCTCCTCTGCGCCTAGGATCTATCAGAATAGTATCTAATGCAAGAAGACCTGACTCTTTCCCCCACCTGCTGTGCTGGTCCCGGGGGAGGTTACCGTGAGGCGTGGTCAAAATCTGGTCCTGGGCCGAGGGTCTGGAGACTGCCCACTAAGGGGGAAGTGGGGTCCAAAGCAAGAAGCCGGGCGTGGTCGGGTACTCCGGAGAAACAGGTCTGGGTGCTGGCAGAAACAGGTTTCCAACGTCGTTGCCATAGGCGCCGACTCCATGGGGCTTGAGGGGGCCCGAGCCCCCTCAAAAATTCGTTTGGGGGGGCTCAGCCCCCCCAATAATCTCGGGCGGCGGTGGGCGCATCCGCGGCTTTTATAGGGCGCCCGGCGCGCACCAGCTCGATAACGGGCACCGGCGCGGCGGGGGGCGCCGGGCCGGGGGAGGGGGGCGGCCGGCCTGTCTCCTTGGCAACCCCATTGAGCAGCGCCGGCTCCCCCGGGAGGGCCATCCCCCCGCGCCGCCGATCGCCAACACCGCCGACGCTGTGGCTGCCCGAGCCCGAGCCCGAGCCTGAGCCCGACCCGGAGCCCGAGCCTGAGCCCGAGCCCGAGCCCGAGCCCGCCAGTCAGTCAGGAAGGAAGGAGAAATGGGGAGGGAGACGAGGGAGGAAAATTGCGCGCAGGGTGAAGAAAGGAGAAGGGCGAACGAGACGAGCTTCCAACCCAAAAAAGGGCTGGAAGACTGGGAGGATGCAGGATCGGGAAAGAAAGCGACGCCTTCCCCGCCCGCGACGTCGCCCGCTTGTCATTGGCAGCGCAGCGGGCGCCCAGAGGGGCTGGGCACCGGCGCAGGGCCGCTCCGCAGCCGCGGAGGACAGCTGTGCGGCTAGCAAGGTGCGCCGCGTAGAGCGCGGCCCTTGTGTGGCCCGGTGGCCAGGCAAGCTCGGGCGGGGACCCCCATGCGAATCTAAGACGGGAGGAGAGGGCAGAGCAAAGGGGGTCCCTTCCCCAACCTCCGGCTCTGAGACTTCCCTGCGCCCCAGAAAAGCGAAAGGATTTTCTCTCTTTTTTATATATATAAATATTTTATTAAGTTTTCAAATACAAAGTTAGAAACATACACTGAAGAAAAAAGTAAAAGAACAAGAAAAAGAAAAAAAGAGAAAGAAGAAAAGAAAACCAACCATTCAACACATTTTTTATATAACTAACTGGACTTCCTCGCATCTCCCTTACCCTGCATTCTTTATAATAAAGATATCAGCAAATTATTACCTTGTTTCGTACCTTATTTTGTACTTTTCAAATACTATACCTCTAAATTTAACATACTTTTCATCAGTTACTTATATCTTAAATTAAACATAGTATTACCTTAGATTTTGACCTTTTCTTACTTAAAATATAATTTCCTGTTTCCCAAATCTAATTGCTGAAGCTATAGTTTCCGAATCGTGTAAATTTTTAACATTCATACAACTTATATTGTTTTTGTAAATAGTCCTTAAATTTTTTCCAGTCCTCTTCCGTTGTTTCTTCTCCCAAATCTCGGATTCTGCCAGTCATTTCAGCCAGTTCCATGTAGTCCATCAATTGCATCTGCCACTCTTCCAGTGTGGGCAAATCTTGTGTCTTCCAATATTTTGCGATAAGTATTCTTGCTGCTGTAGTTGCATACATAAAGAAAGTTCTATCCTTCTTTAACACTTTCTGGCCAACAATGCCCAAGAGGAAGGCCTCTGGTTTCTTGGGAAAGGTATACTTAAATACCTTTTTTAACTCATTATAGATCATTTCCCAGAAGGCCTTCACTTTTGGAAAAGTCCACCAGAGGCGAAAGAATGTCCCTTCAGCCTCCTTACATTTCCAACATTTATTATCAGACAGGTGATATATTTTTGCAAGCTTGACTGGGGTCATGTACCACCTATAAATCATTTTCATAATATTTTCCTTCAAGGCATTACATGCCGTGAATTTCATTCCGGTGGTCCATAACCTTTCCCAGTCCTCAAACATGATGTTATACCCAATATCCTGAGCCCATTTTATCATGGCTGATTTGACTGTCTCATCCTGAGTGATTTTCTCTTCAACCTGCCCTCCATCCTCTTGCAGAAAACTCTTTGCCTGCCCTGCCCGTATCTCGTTTTTGCTTTTTAATTCCACACACGCACCCTTCGGACTTCGTGGCAATCGGGCGCGCGGGTGCGTTTCCTAAGAGAGTGAGGACCCCCGCCTCCTCCCCACCTGCTCCCTCGCCAGCCAGCCAGCCGCGCGCCCTAGCCGGAGAGCCCCGGCCGTCCCCGTCGCGCAATCGGCTGGATCTCCCTTCAGCAGGCCGTGCTCACAACTCGGCCCAGGGACCCCCAGCAGTGGATCTCCGGCTCAGCTGAAGAATCCGGCAACAAGCCCCCTCCTCCCCAATCGCTCCGCCGAAATACGCTCCAAAACCCCCCAGATAGGCCGCCGGCCGCCAAGTCTAGTGGCGCCCTGAGCGAGGGTCTCTCCCCAACACCGCCACCTCGAACTGCGTTCTCCCGGCTACCCGAGCGAACCAGCGGCAGGACCCCGGTATGGGCCCCCCCAATATTTTTTATAAGTCGGCGCCCCTGGTCGTTGCTCCCGCAACCTGGGACTGGGCTGACTGGCCCACAGGTGACCCGCCTCTCCTGGCCTTAAGGCGAGCACTCCTCCTGAGAGAACCCAGTTCCCTCCGCCTCTCTGCCCTGAGCCTCTGCAGCTCAGAAGAGACTGGAGGGTTACTGGACCCAGGGGCAGCTTCACCTTCCCCTGACAGGGCTGGGAGAGGCGCACCTGCAGGCAGCGGGTCCTCGATCACCTCCGGAGCCAGAGCGGATTCAGCTGGTGTCTGCTCCTGAAGATCCAGGACAGGTGAAGGCCCTTCAGGTTCAAGCCCCTGCCCTGGCTCAGCCGGCCCTGGAGGTGGGGATTCCTGTGCAGGCTGGGACTCCTCAGATTCAGCTTCTGAATCAGATTCCCAGGCCATCACACCTGCCTTTAAGTCAAGCACCAAGAAGAATCCAGCTCCTACCTTGCCGTGCGCGGGAGGAACCTCAGCCCTCCCTCCCCATCCTCATGCACGCCTTTCGCACTCGACAGATGGTGAGGGTTTGCCTGCATCTCCATGCCTCAGCACTGCCAAGCATGCAGCAGATGGTGGCACCGGTCCGCTGAAAGCACCAGCATTTAGGAACAGCTAAATGTTTTAATTAAGCCCCTTGTTGCCTGCCCCTCATGTCTCAAAATGACCTCTGAAACACAAAGTCAGAATGAAGACAGGTGAACTATGTATCTGCGCAGGAGGGCAACCTGTGCGCCTGGAGAGGGGCAAGGAGAAATCCCAAGGAATTGCAGACTCGAGGGCAACTCCCCAGTGAGAAGAGAGTTACAGCCGGTCCTTTTTTTCTAAGAAAAAAGAGGTGCTAGAACTCACCTTGAATGCCTCCCTTGTTCTCTTATGATGGCAATGATGCCCACCTGAGAGGTGCCAGAACTGAGTTCCCGTGAGTTCCAGCTGGGGGGGGGGACCCTTGTTACAGCATTTGTGGCTTCTTAGGTTGTTACAAAGGGCAACTGGGCATGATTAAGGTGCATTAAGATTTTTTGTGGCATGGAGAAATGGAGTGTTTTTCTCCCTCTCCCGTAATACAGTGGTACCTCAGGTTAAGAACTTAATTCGTTCTGGAAGTCCGTTCTTAACCGGATTCTGTTCTTAACCTGAAGTACCACTTTAGCTGATGGGGCCTCCCGCTACCGCCACACGATTTCTGTTCTCATCCGGAAGCAAAGTTCTTAACCAGAGGTACTATTTCTGTGTTAGCGGAGTCTGTAACCTGAAGCGTCTGTAACCCGAGGTACCACTGTACTAGAACCTGGCGTCATCCACTGAAGCTGAATGGTAAAAGATTCAGGGACAGATAAAAAGAAGCACTTTTTCTATATAGCACATAAGTTCATTTATTGAGAGCCAATGTGGTGCAACAGACTAAGACTTGTGAGATCAGAGTTCAAATCCCCACTGAGACAGGAAGCTCACTGGGTGATCTTGGGCCAGCCACTAACCCGAGTCTACCTCGCAGGGTTCTTCTGGGGATAAACGGTAAGAAAACTATGTTCAATAACCTGAGCTCCTTGGGAGATGAATATAATAAATAAAACAAAAAAGATACCATGATGGTCACCAACTTCGGAAAATCTACTGAGATTAGATTAGACCACCCTTTCTCAATCCTGGGTCCCCAGATGATGTTGGACTACAACTTCCATGATCCCCGACCACTGGTCCTGCTAACTAGGGATGATGGGAGCTGTAGTCCATCTGGGGACTCCAGGTTGAGAAAGGCTGGATTAGGTAGATGGTAAGGCGCAACGATGGCTACCAGCCCCAAGAGCTATTTATTACCTGCAGAACCAGGACGGCCATGCCACTGAATCGACTCACATACGAATAGCAGAGGAAGGTATTGGGGTTACATATGGCTTTAGGACAAAACCAGCACTTGAACGGAGCCCAGAAATTAACTAGTAACCAGTGCAGTCATGCCAGAACTGGTGTTTGGACCACCCTGCCCCAATCAATCTGTCCACTGAATTCTGCACCTGCTCTCTCTGCCTGAAGAACAGCTGCCTGTCAAATTAGAAGGCGGCCCAGTGAACTGATTCAAGCTAAGGCAGCTTCACATGATCCTGATAAATCTACTTTAAAGGTAAAGGGACCCCTGACCATTAGGTCGTCGTGGCCAACTCTTGGGTTGTGGCGCTCATCTCGCTTTATTGGCCGAGGGAGCCAGCGTACAGCTTCTGGGTCATGTGGCCAGCATGACAAAGCCGCTTCTGGCGAACCAGAGCAGCGCACGGAAATGGCATTTACCTTCCCGCCAGAGCAGTACCTATTTATCTACTTGCAATTTGATGTGCTTTCGAACTGCTAGGTTGGCAGGAGCAGGGACCGAGCAACAGGAGCTCACCCCGTTGCGGGGATTTGAACCACTGACCTTCTGATTGGCAAGTCCTAGGCTCTGTGGTTTAACCCACAGTGCACCCACACCCCAAAATCTACTCTATACATCCCAAAACTAAGTCCTGGCATTAAATAAATATGATGGGCCTGTTTTGTGACTTACACCTCCACCCAAATCATCATAGGGATGGGTGCGAAAAGAGTGTGTTCTCTTCTAGGACCCTGCTGGGCAAGAGATATCCCTCACCCCTACGTTGCTTGCCGTATGACAAGGCTCTTTCCTATGAAGGGTAGCAGTGGGTGGGTGGGTTCAACACCCCCTTCCCCGTGGATGTTCAGAGCAAAAAAAAAAGGTTGTGATCAATGCAATGTATAAGCATTCCACAATTTCAAATTTTAATTTGTTCTTAGATTTCTTTTTTTATTTGAGGGTGCATATGATTGTGACAAGCTCATTCCAACAATACTGAACATGGTAGTTTATAACTTTATTATCTGTCCATTAGATAAGCAAGGTTTTTTTAAAAAAAAATACCAACCAAGTATACATACAATCATGACAAGCTCATTTCAACCATCTTCAATATGATAACTTAAGCAGATATATAAAAGCAGGCAACATTCCTCAAATCCGGGTTTGCCTTTCACTTCCTTGTGCCTTGTATTCCCACCACAATAATGGGTTGGTTTTGCGGCAGACTTTCACAGAAACTAATCTCTTATGGTGAAAGTGGAATATCACCCTAAAGAAACGAATAGAAAGCCAGAACAACGAAGCAATCTCCAGTATTTTCCTCCTGCCTTAGGAGCCGTTAGAAAGCCGTCAATCAGTTAGCCTCCGAACCTCTCAGCGAAAGTCTGGGACAGTCCATGGTCCAGAAACTCGGAAAAAGTCGCTGTGGCTTAACTGGGAAGGGGGTCCCCTAGGGCTGCTGCGACTGCCCACGCGAAGCCTGCGCGCCTTCGCCCCGCAGTGGAGAGGTGCGTTTTTTGCACCCATGTCACGGGGGCTAACCTGACCAACTCTAGCTAGGCACCGTCTGCTCACCAGACCTTGACCCTGCGCTACTCTTGCGGGTGCCGCAGCACGCTACTCTAAATCGGGGTTCTGTTCGGTGACCTGGTTTTAGCAGCCTAACCACTACCTGCTCCGAATTATTGATGAGACCAGCTAGGACCTGAATAAAGAAAAATAATGGCAGCGCCGGATTGAGGGCAGTGTGGGCGGTTCCCCGCACAGGGTGCCAAGCCGGGCAGGCGCAAAATACTATTACTAATTCTACTACTACTAAAAACAAACAAACAAACAAACAAACAAACACCCTATATTTATACGTAAAGAAAAGCTACCGTACCAAAATGAATTATTGTGAAAATACATCTTTTAAAGGAGGGCGCCAATTTTGGCCTCGCCCAGGACGCCATATTAGCAAAGTCGGAGCTCCTTAAGGGCGGGCAGCGATGAGATCGCCGTTGTGCCAAAAAGAGAGACCCGAATCCAAGGAGAGGCGGCTCGTGCGTAAAAGGAGCGCGGTGCCGATGTCCCGATTTGGCGACCTGTCTCTCCCACCACCCCGTTCAGAAAGGATCAGCTGCACGAGACAAACAAAAAACCCACCCCCGATCCCCCGAATCCAGCTGCCTCTCGCATCTAGGGGACGTTCTCACGCGGCTGCGAAGCCAGCCCAGCCACCAAAGCGGAGCGATCCACACCCGCTGCGCCGCCGATTGGCTGTCGTCGCCGCCGCGCCCACTCTCTGCGGCTTCCCCTCGGCAAAGGCGCGCGCGCGCCACCCGGTCGCCGGTTCCGGCCATGTCGGCGCTGCAGCAGCAGCCGGTTCCGGGCGCCGACCCGGCTGGCCTCCTCCTCCTCCTGCCGCGGCCGGCGCTGCTGCTGCTGGGTCCCGCTGGCTCGGGGCGCTCGGCGCTCTTGTTCCGCGCGGCGCTGCTGGGCGCTTCTTCCTCGCGGGCTCGCGCGCTCTTCTTGGCGCCGCGGCCTCTGGAGCGCCTGCCGGCCGGGGGCGCAGATGCAGCCAGAGCCGGAGCCATCCAGGTGGGTGGGTGCGCGGGCCAGCAGCCCACCCATGAGGCCAGATTGCGGCACCGGATTTAGGGCGGGGCGGGCGCGGTGGGCGGGCGACTCCCCCGCAAAGGGCGCTCAGCTGAGGGATTGAATAACAACAACAAAAATACCTATACAGTATTTATGTGGGTCCCTACTGAAACTAATAAAAAAGCAGCTGTACCAAAATGAATTATTGTGAAAATAAGAAATATTTTTGGGGGTGGGTGTCACATTTTGTCCTCATTCAAGGTGCGATTGAAATTTGAAAGGCCGAAGACCACTGCTGCACCAGGGGACAGATTGGTAATATGGCGCCCTGAGAAAGGACAAAAATTGGCGCCCCTCCCCAAATATTATTTTGCATTCCCTCGACTCAGTGCTATGGGGGTTTAGGGTGGTGCAGGTGGTTCCCCTCCCCCCCAGGGCACGGAGTCGAGGGAATGCAAAATAATAATATTTGGGGGGAGCACCAAATTTTGTCCTTTCTCAGGGCGCCATTTTCATAGCTGTCAACGTTTCCCTTTTCTTCCAAAGAATCCTATTTGAAATAAGGGAATTGCCCTTTAAAAAAGAGAAAAGTTGACAGCTATGGCCATATTAGGGATGCGGGTGGCGCTGTGGGTTAAACCACAGAGCCTAGGACTTGCTGATCAGAAGGTCAGTGATGGGGTGAGCTCCCGTTGCTGGGTCCCTGCTCCTGCCAACCTAGCAGTTCGAAAGCACGTCACAGTGCAAGTAGATAAATAGGTACCGCTCCGGCGGGAAGGTAAACAGCGTTTCCGTGCGCTGCTCTGGTTCGCCAGAAGCGGCTTAGTCATGCTGGCTACATGACCCGGAAGCTGTACCTTGGCTCCCTCGGCCAATAAAGCGAGATGAGCGCCGCAACCCCAGAGTCGGTTATGACTGGACCTAATGGTCAGGGGCCCCTTTACCTTTTTATGGCCATATTACCAAAGTAATATGCAAGTGAGGCGACCACTGCCCTGGCCTGTAGTGTGGCTTATTCATTCCTACAAATTGGCCATTAATCCTCTTCCCTTTTCCTCCCTAGAGAATCCACTTCCTGTACCCGCCATCATTCCGGGAGCTGCTTCAGCTGGTGGCCTCCCTACATGAAACCTTTTCCTGCTCCCTCTCCCTAGTCGTTCTGGATGGCTTGGAGGAATACTTGGGCAGCTGCTCCAGCCCAGCGATGGCAGCTCAGCTTGTGGCCTTGCTGCTGGACACGGCGAACCATTTCAGCCAGAAGCTCCCCGTGGAGTCTGCTGCCGGCTGCAAGCTTGTCGTTTCCATGAAGCTTTCTGGAGAAGCTGGGGAACAAGCGGAGTATTTCTCAGCAATTGAGCGCTACTTCCCAGCCCAGTGCTGGCTGCATCCGAGCACAGAGGAGATTGCTGATTCAGGGAGCCAGGGCATCACCAAGCTGATTAGAGCACGTCTCTCCCAGCCGGGCACTAAGGACCAAGAATGGCTGGTGAGATTCGATCCACAAGGGGACATGAGGATTTCTCTGTTTCTGTGCGAAGGGGAAGGTGATGGCTGCACAGCTTCGAGGAGCAATCGACCCCCTGAGACTTAAGCCCATTCTTTTCTCGGCTCCCAATCTTTAGGCCTCTGGTGGTCCTTAGTTGAGTCATTTTTGTGTTCAGGTAATCAACTACCTCTAACCCAAATGCATACATTCACATCCCAGGTGATAACATCTTTCTTACTCCAGTTTGTTGTTTGTTTCTTCCCAGCTTTAGGCTGAGAGGTTGTTGTTGTTTTTTGACGAGCAGCAAGTTCCAATGCTGTACTATAGAGTCATTTCAGCTTCCCATCTTCTCTGCTTACACCGGAGACTGGCTGCACCTCCAATCGCAAATGTGAAATGTACCTTTCTTGCTTTGCCAGTTGCAGAGAAAAGCCCTGGAAGGAAGCAGGGCCCTAAGACACGGCAAACAGAACACCAAGAGATTAAATCTCACACTTCTGGGTTTGTTTTTTCGTCTTTTAAAAACCCAGTTGTATGGTGTGAGGGAAATGGTTTTCAGAGCGTGACCTGGGGGGAAGATGTGGACAGTTGCCTGTGGAGTGGGTGAGCAAAAGTGCCTCTTGGATTCTTCCCACTGTATTACCTTGAGCAAATAAAGAGAGAGAGATCTCTATCCCTCCGTTGACCTATTTTATGTTGGTTACACTACAGCAGATAGGGAAAGTGGTGTTGGGTCTTTCACATACAGGCGATTCCCCACTAATGTGGGGCTTACATTCTGAGCATCAGTGCTCATAAGCGAAATGCACATAAGCAGGGTGAGTACAGTTTCCTGCCTAACAGCTGTTGCAGTGATAGCTCCTGCACACCTTTTTGGAGCCCTTGGAGCATTTTTCCCCTGGACTTTGGACTCTGGGGAGGGTCTCCTTGTGAGTCACTAGGACTCTCCCACCATTCCAGGTTAGTATTGAATCATTTAGTTATTTCCTGGCAAGGCACATATGTGCAGTTGCGTGCAAGTCAATTGCACACAAGTGGTGGGGTGTTTTCTGTATGTTTGTCATGTCTCATGTTTGCTTCCCAGAATAGTCAAAAGCATACACAAAGCACATGCTCTTCCTAGGGAGTTGTGACCTAGTGCTTGGCACGCATTCAGTGCACCACGATGTGAGAAATCCCTTGTGTTCCCTCTGGGTTTGTTCGCTCTTGTAAATGTGCTCCCCTGGGGTGAAATATAACACATGGGGCTTGATTTGGGTACACCGCTCATATTGCTGCCCTGCACTGGTCCTGGTGCCTGTCTTCATGGTTTCAGTGCCACTGTGTTTTAGGGTAGAGCAGCACCATCTGCAGGATCAATTTGCCACATGCTTGCAGCTGCCCAGCCACTAGTCTCCCCACCACCTTCTCTCAACCAAGGGTATTTGTGACTGGTCAGTAGTTATCCCGGTCTAAGATGTCCAGGACCAGTTCCTTTAGGAGTGGCAACTCCATCACCTCTTTCAAGGCAGCAGGGAACAGCTCCAGGACGGCACTCACCATGAATCAGTAAGCCACACCACCCAAAATAACTGCCTAGCTATAATAATAATAATTCATTATTTGTACCCCACCCATCTGGCTTCATTTCCCCAGCCACTCTGGGCAGCTCTCAACAGCATATTAAAAACAGAATAAAACATCAAACATTAAAAACTTCCCTAAACAGCGTTGCCTTCAGATGTCTTCTAAAAGTCAGATAGTTGTTTATTTCCTTGACATCTGTTGGGAAGGTGTTCCACAGGGCAGCTGCCACTACCAAGAAGGCCCTCTGCCTGGTTCCCTGTAACTTTGCCTCTCGCAGTGAGGGAACCGCCAGAAGGCCCTCGGAGCTGGACCTCAGTGTCTGGGCTGAACGATGGGGGTGGAGATGTTTCTTCAGGTATACTGGGACAAGGCTGTTTTGGGCTTTAAAGGTCAGCACAAACACTTTGAATTGTGCTTGGAAACATATTGGGAGCCCTTTCAGGATGAGTGTTATATGGTTTTGGCAGCCACTCCCAGTAACCAGTCTAGGTGCCACATTCTGGATTAGTTGTAGTTTCTGGGTCACCTTCAAAGGTAGCAGGATGCAATGCAAGCTGCAAAAGAAGCCATGTTTGCACATGACAGGCACGGTTGGGTGCACTAACCAGAGCTTGGTTGGCTTTGGAGCAAACGTGGGCACTTGCAGTGCACTTGAGCACTGCAAGAATTTGGACTTCCAACACCAGGAAGTCGCCGTGTTCCCCTCTCTGCTCCTTATATCCGCTTAGTCTGAAAACAGTCTCAGCAATATGTAGCATCATGTCCCGATCACCTGTTCTGTAATGGGCACATGATGAACTGAAAGGACATTCTATACCCTGTAACTTCTGCTGTGTTTCCTATGGTGGCTTGAGCCGTTTTGCATCCCACCATGTGCATCACATTGTAAAGGTAAAAAGGTAAAGGACCGCTGGACGGTTATGTCCAGACAAAGGGGACTATGGGGTTGTGGCGCTCATCTCGCTTTCAGGCCGAGGGAGCCAGTGTTTGTCCACAGACAGCTTTCTGGGTCATGTTGCCAGCATGACTAAACCGCTTCTGGTGCAACGGGACACTGTGACGGAAACCAGAGCACAGGGAAACACCGTTTACCTTCCTGCCGCAGTGGTTCCTATTTATCTACTTGCACTGGCGTGCTTTCAAACTGCTAGGTTGGCAGGAGCTGGGACAGAGCAATGGGAGCTCACCCCGTCATGGGGATTCAAACCGCCGACCTTCTGATCAGCAAGCCCAAGAGGCTCAGTGGTTTAGACCACAGTGCCACCTGTGTCCCATTGTACTGGAGCCACAGACACAGGAAAGGGGACTGTTGTAGGTTTCACACCCCTCTTCACCAGATGCAGCCCCATAGCTTTCCCAGAAACAACATGCAGCCTGCGGTGTGCTCCACTTCCTCAACAGACCATTGGATTCAAGCCATTTTCATTTCTCAAAGGGCCTGCAGTTCTAAAGGCAGTTCTGGTGAAATACTGGAGCGGCCAGGGAAACTATTGGAAGGTGAGGCCTGAGCTGCAACAGACCACAGCTGGGCTTAAGCTGCCTGTTTGGACGTGACAACATGAACCAGCCCAAAGCAGAGCCACGGGACCATTGCAATGCGCGCCCCAAAAGCATCTCACGGAACAGGGAAAAGGGCCTCCCCTCTCCCAGAAACAAGGGCCTATGCTGGTTCTGTTCTGGAGCTTGCCCAACCTCAGCAAGCGGTGGGTTGGTCTCCTGCCACTTTTTGCAAGCTGCATCCCTGATAACGGTTACAGAGGTGTTTGCTGCCACACTGATAAGCCCTATCACAGCAGCAAGGCCAGGGCTGGGCCTGCTGTGCTGGTGGGCTCTTTTCAGAGGGCGTAAGGGTTGGGCATAACGTTTTTTTGAGTGTTGACAAGCAGCTGCCTTCCTGCCTGCCTCGTCTAAACCCCTGATTGCTCTCTCTCATCTCCCAACAGTTTACCACAAGGTTAAAAATCATACCTACGGTGTACAGGGAGGTTTCGGGAGAGGGAGAATGGGGAAAATCCGAAGCTCCACCTTCTTCAAAAACTTCCTGTTATTTGGCAAATTCTTTATTTAGCTTCAGGGCTTGTAGTTAGCCCCCAAACCCAGGATTTTTTTGTTGTTGCAATCCTATACACACACAGGAGCAAATCCTATTGAACCCAGTGGGTGATATCCAACTAGGGCATGTGCTGAGTAGACCCACTGAAATCAATGAGCTGCAGAAACTTGAGTCTATTCTGAGTATGACTAACATCAGTGGAACTGTCAGTGATCTGTAGGACAACGGGATGTTTTCAGAGGGGATGGAGAATGGCCTTTCCCTTCTCCTGCCCTACCCTGTTAAGCTGGAGTCTTTTTCAGGAGCACCCCAGTTGCTGTGAGACTCCACACCCCCACACCTGTGTCCTCCTAACTCGGAGGTCTGATTCGGTGCTCAGTAGTTCTGGGCAACAAAAGGAAGAAGAGAAGGAAATGTGAAAAGCATCTGGGTGAACATTAAGAGATCATCTTCTTTCCCACAAGGGAGTCAGAATGAGCAAAAACAATGTTTTTATATATATTTTTAATAAAAAAAACACTTTGGAGTATATAAAGTATATAAAAATATATCCAGTTTCTGTTTTGATACACAAATTCAAGAGGATAATTACAAAATCTTTGTGGCCATACCTGTGAGAGTTCAGATATTATACAGTCCTCCCAGCACCAGTCCCAGCACCTGATGCTGATCTGTGCCTTCGAAGGATAGTTCAGACACAAGGAAACCCGTTACCAGAGTACATAAACACCGCAATATGTCTCTTGAGTGGGAAAATAACAGTAATAGTCTAAACAGGGCATGTACATTCCGCACACCTTTTTGTGCCCCACATGCAAACCCTATGGCAGTAAACAGCTGGCAGAATAGCCATGCAATTCTCTTTGAGTTTTTGGGTTACTGTGCTTATTCAAGCTAAAATGGAAAGACAGCCCCTTTTAACATTTCAATTGGTATTTTGTTTGCCTAGTTTTGTCAATCCCCATTTTCAGTGTTATTTTTCTAGAAAAAGAGGTGCAGGGACTCACTGGGAACACCTCCCTCGTTCTCTTATAATGGCAATGGCGCCCACCTGAGAGGTGCCAGAACTGAGCTCCAGCCGGGGGGGGGGGGGAGCCCTACCCATTTTACAGGAAGGTAAGCAAAGACCACACAGTGCATTGTAGCAGAAATGAGACTCCTTCATTCCACACACTCTTCCATGTCATACCCCCTCAACTCCCAAAATACATCAGTCCCAACGCTGACATTTGGACATTTGCAATAATTGGGCACATAGTACAATGGGCAAATATGTCTGGCCGAAAAGCTTGGTAGTTAAAAGGACAGAGCAGGGTCAGAGCAGAAGGAGTTTCATCAGAAGAGTGTGGAGTGGGAGAAAGTTAGCTACCTGGCTAGCAAGCAAGTGCCCACAATAGTCCACACCTCAGTCTACAAATACCTCAAGCCTTAAGCCTGCGCTGCTACTTGCAAACCTGCTGTGCCACCCCAGAACTCTAGGTGTGCTTTTGGCCAAGTCCCCGATCCGCAGCCTTGTAGAACGCACTTGCCTGGGGGTGAGTACAAACGAAAGAAAGATGCCACAGCACATTTAATGTTAGAAAGGACTGCTTCAAAGGGTTGTTGTAGAGCAACAAGTCTCTTCCGTGGGCCTCCTGCCCCTTCCCCATTCAAAATAGGACGGCTTTTAAAAAAGGGGATCCGGTGAATTCATGGCTATCAAGGGCTATTAGCCAGGATGGTTATGCGCTACCTCCACAGTTGGGAGAAATGCTGCTGAACACCAGTTGCTGGAAACCAGGCGATGGGAGAGTGCTGTGGTGCTCATGTTCTGCTTCATGTTCTGCTCAATGGTTTCCCGTTGAGGCATCCAGTTGGCCACTGTGAGAACAGGATCCCCTACTAGATGGGCCTGATCCAGCAGAGTTCTTCTTACGTCCTTCATCACCTTTCCGTGCATTTTGCAAACCTCTCTTCCTCCTCCAAGAGCGACTTGGGCACAGCTGGAGCTTTGGAGGCCCCACAGCTGTTTCCACTGGCTTCCCCTGGCATTTTGCTAGAACCAGGAAGGAAGTGGGAGGTGCCAGGCTCCTGGGATAGCGTCTCGCTGGCCTCAGTTCTCCTGCTGATCACTGCTGCTACGAGCACACAATGTAGGTGGGCAGGAACGGCTGCGGCCCTCCATCACAGAGGTTGGTGTATAAGCTCATCTGGCCAGCGTTGGACTCCACAAGGCTATAGTCGGCAGAGATCCCAGAGTCAGACACCATCTGGTAACTGCTCTTGAGCTGAGGCTCAATGTGGCAATGTTGCGGGGACAGACTCTTTGAGCTGGGGTCAAACACAGTGTACTCAAAGCTAGAAGAGGCCTGGCTGTTGTCTGGCGTCCCTACTCCTGCGTCGAGGGCCGGATCTGTGCCCTCGCTGCTGTTGCTGGCCAGCAAGAGCAGGGAAGCATC
The DNA here is from genome assembly GCF_964188305.1 of Podarcis bocagei. Lineage (NCBI taxonomy): Eukaryota > Metazoa > Chordata > Lepidosauria > Squamata > Lacertidae > Podarcis > Podarcis bocagei. Next base: position 10,493,825 of record NC_138143.1, on the reverse strand, counting down.
CCCTCCTAAGCAGCACGGCACCAAGTCTTCATCCAGTATCAGGTAATCATCTTGGGAGACTTCTGGGTTGCGAGGGGGTTCCCCCACGCCACGTGCCTTGGGGGGAAGGAGCGGAGGAATGGGAGGGCCATCCACCTTGCGGACATCACATTCAGACAGGATTTCCACCAAAAACGGCTGCTCCTCCAGGTAAGGAGAGTTCTGGCTCCACCACAGATAGGTGCTCTGATGCCCCAGCCATAGCTGCAAAGAAAGGGGGAATATCAGCATCAAGGGGTGGGAGGTGGGGAAGGCCACACCTGGCTCCCTTTAACTCTGTTTTCAGACACTATATATTTCTCTCTTCTTTACACTCCCTTTATTTACTAATTTCATAAAATCCACCGTATTTTTCATAATATAAGATGCACCCAGACCATAAGACACACCTAGTTTTTGGAGGAGGAAAACAAGAATCCCAGAAGCCAGAACAGCAAGAGGGATCACTGCTCAGCAATCCTTCTTGCTGTTCTGGCTTCAGCGAATGCAACACAAAGTCTCTTCAGAGCAGCGGGAGGAAGGCTCCCCCTGCCCTGAAGTGGCTTCGTGCAGCTATCCCAGAAGCCAGGACAGCAAGAGGGATCGCCGTGCAGCAATCCCTCTTGCTGTTCTGGCTTCTGGGATAGCTGCGCAGCCTGCATTCACTCCATAAGATGCACACACATTTCCCCTTACTTTTTAGGAGGGAAAAAGTGTGTCTTATAGAGCGAAAAATACGGTATACACAAATCGATTGTAAAAACAACAACTGCAAAACAGTTGACGAAACATAGGACCCTCAGCACCCCAGGCTTTGCAACAGCATAATACAGGAAGCTTAGGGAGAGGTCATATGAAGACAAGGAACTACAGCCAGTGTAATACCTGGAAGTTCCCCTTGTAAATAGTGAAAAGGTCCTTAAATTCACGCTCTGGGGTGGGGATTGCAGGCCAGATCTTCTTCTTCAAAAATCTGGTGGAAGATAATAGAAGAGAACAGACTTTAGTAAGAATGTACATAACAATCACAAGTGTTAAAAGTCATTCCCACTCCAACATCACCTTAGTCCAGCGGTAGTCAACCTTTTTACACCTACCGCTCACTAATGCATCTTTCTTGATGGTAAAGGTTCCTTACCGACCACCAGAGCTCGATGGAAGGAGGATTCAGCTTGTGCCGCAGAACCCCCTACTGCCCACATAGAATCCTGAAACGCCCACTGGTGGACGGTAGGGACCAGGTTGACAACCCCTGTCTTAGTCAGTGCTTTTTTTCTGAGGGTATGCATACCCCTAAACATTTTGTGAATCTGAGTTTGGCCTCATTGAGGGGCAGTATTTCAATATGAGTAGGAAAATGAGAGTACCCCTAAACATTTTTAAAGAAAAAAAAAAGCACTGGCCTTAGTGATGAAAACTAACTAGGGCAGGGATGGGGCACCTGTAGCCTTCCAGTTGTTTCAACTCCCTACAGCCCCAGTTACTTTGGCCAATGGTCAGTGGTGGTGTTGATTGTGGTTTGGCAACCCTGAGAGGGCCACAGGTGTCCCACTCCTCAATTTAGGGGATTTCCTGATGGCTCTAATTGCTGCGATTGAAAATGCTCTTACAATCCCTCCAGACCCGATGGCCAAGGTCCAGGTACTCAAGAAGGGTTGGAAGATAAACAAACTGGGTATTACCTTCGGTTAAACATCAGGGTGAGGAAAGCCAACAGCAGAACAATCAGCGCCAGAACGACAGACAGCGTCAGGATGAGGGGATCCAGTTCTGCAAGTCAGAAGAACAGGTTAGCCTAACGAGAGGCACTTCATAAAAACCCTGTGGTTGGTACCCAAGTGTCCTTTGCACAACCTTCTGTTACATAGAAGCACATACTTCTGGCAGTGGACATGGTAGGATGAACCAGTGATATGCCCTTGCCTGGATTTCAGCTTACTACCTGGTTCTTTTCAGATGTCCTGGTAGATAGTGAATCATGACTGTTAAATACTTCAGAGGGCTTACAAGGCCAGAACACCATGCTGAAATCTCCTGAGTAGGCCAGCTGTGGTCATTACATCACATCATCTAGTCAACTGAGCGCTCTAACATGTATTCTTCTTGACCACTAAGTCTCCCACCATTCTATGGCCACCCCTCCATTCCTGGCCCAGATAATGAAGATTAGAAAATATTATCTGGAGAGGTAGTGCAGTGAGAATTGTCAAAGCACTATGAGCTGCATCTGCCTTCAGCAATCACCTATGAGCAAGGTAAACTATTGCTCCAACTGGGAGTTGGAAGGGCAGAAACCACAGCAATTGAGGGAGGCTTCCACCCCACCCCCCATAACAATGTGGCAATGGTGTCAAGTTTGTGCTTGGTGATGGCATCTGAAGACAGCAAAGGAGAGGCTGCAGATGTAGCTTGTGGAAGATACTGGAGACTGAAGGTGGAGAAAAAAGAGCTCTTTCAACATTAGGTCCCTGTGGTATGATTGGAACCACTCAGCCTAATGTCAGGGTCACTGTAGATGAATGAGCTGGGGCATGGCAGGGTGACAATAGAGTTTGCATGGGCACACCAGCAAACCATGCAGCCCTGACCTCATCACAACCATGTCCCTGCCTGTCTAGGTAAGTTGCAGTGGCACCGGTTTGGGGAGGGTGAATCCACACCCACCATACAGGGTTGCTACTGATTAAACCAAATAACTGAAAAAAGTAAATAGACTGCTTAAAGAAAATAGAAAAAGGTGGATGGAAGAGGAAGCTAGTGGGGAACTTGTGGCCCTCCAAATGTAGGTAGATTCCAGCTTCATCAGTCCTGGCCAGCATGGTCAATGGACAGAGATGACCAACTGGAGGGCTACAGGTTGCCTAGTCCTGGACTAGAAATATGTGCATTAACAACAATGGAATTTAGTATTGCCAAATTGCTGAAGTTCTACTTTTCCAATAAAATAATACCGGACCTTTTAATGAACTAAATCCTGTGGAGCTGTTAACTAATAAAGGCCATTATCTTTTGGACTGAACAATAAACGAACTTGTCAAGAACTTAGAAACATAGTAATTATGCATAGTAGATAATTATCATAGAGTTGGAAGGGGCCATGAGTGTCATCTAGTTTAACCCCCTGCAATGTAGAACTTTTTTTTTTTTTTTTTTTGCAAAAATTGGGCTTGAACCCACAAACGTGAGATTCAGAGTCTTATGCTCTACTGAGCTATCCCAGGTATGTTTAGTAGTTATATTTCTCTCACTGGCAAGTACTAAATTTCTAAACTACATGCTGCAATATCTGTGGCTGAGCTTATGTGAAATAGTACTGCACTTTCTGGGTAGTATCTGCTGTTGTATTTATAATAGAATTATTTTTCACTGGAGTATTGTACAAAAGCAGCCATTAGGTAAAACTCTCACAGCTGCTATCCAGCTGAATGTAATAACTGGTGGTGGGTAAATTATAATTCTTGCTTAAGGTGCAATATTTGATGCCCAAAGTAAAATGCAATATTGATTGTGAAGCAGAAAGTGAAATATTAGCTGGCAGATGAAGCTGATTGACTGTATGGGACTGGCAGAAATGACTGGCAGAATCCGTGACCAGGGAGAAGAGTCGGCAGAAGAAGACTGGAAAAAATTTAAGGCCTATCTACAAAAATATTGTAAAATTAAGGAATGTTGAATGATGCTGGATTGAAATTAAGTGGTTTCAAGCTGTAACTATGATAAAATGACTTTCTTTTTGTAAGTAAGAATTTAAAGCTACAATAATTTAAGATGCTGAGATAAGGATTTGCTGTATAAATAATTCAAACTGGGTATACAAGAAGGGGAGGTATGAGGAGGTCGGGGAAATAAGTCACAAGAAAATAAGTTGTGAAATTTATGTGTTTTTTTAATATTTTTATGTTTGTTTTTTTCTTTTTGTTTTGTAAAAAATTGGAAACTTTAATAAATATCTTTTTTTTATAAAAAAGTGAAATATTAGCATCTGGATTAAAGGGCCGTACTTTTGGATGTTTTTTGTTGTTAAGCATGAAAAGCGTGTTTTGAGAATGGATGATATTAAAAAGATAAAGCATTTTGTATATCAAAAGTGAGAAACAGAGACTCCAAAAGGCAAACAGGAGGAAATGCAGAAATAAATGGCAATAGACTGGAAGAAAAATCTATTTTGAGGGAAGAATGGGAAATATGAAAGATTGCAAAAATGAGAACAAATAACAGATGAGAAATGAATAGGAGATTAACGGGGTCTATATCCAACTGATATTTGAAGGCTAATGTATGGGAAAATATAAACACAATTATGCATGTAAAGAAAGTAAAATCACAGCCTTTATTAATGGTTTTGATGCAGAAAAAGCTTTCGATAACATAACGGTATTTTCTTTTTTAAAACATTAAAAGCTTACTTTAGAGAAAAAAATATTTACTTTGATTAACATTATTAATAACAGCCCAACTGCAAGGATAGGGGTTGATGACCAAATATCAAATTCATTCTGAGTACTGGAAAAAGACACATATGTCTTGTCATTTTCATTATTTGTTCTCCATTTGGAACCTTTAAGAAGCATAAGAAACATTGGTGTGGTAATAGATGCAGAAAACAAAGGAACTGCAAACAGAAAAATAGCTGGTATGTACTGTAACTGTCTTCACAGCAATGCCTAAACAATAATAGAGATTGTAAATTCTATCTGTAGCTGGAGAAGATTCTTTTTTCAATATTGGTCTTCTTGTTTGCCTTAAAATTAACAAGGACAAAACAGAAATAATCAATATATATTTACATATACAAAGTGATGTTTTAAAAAAGAACAAAATTAGATCACCAATGAGTAAGTATGAGATCTGTGTTATATTTATATAATATTAAGAAAAAGTGAAAGCATTTCTATGAAGATAATTTTGGGAAGATTATATAAGAAAAGAAGTTCCAAAGCAGAACAATGGAATAGCTTAAACATATTGATTTGACCACATGGCTAAAATTATAATCTTGCCCCAATTAAATGCCATTTTTCAGGCTTTGGCAAGATGAGTAAATGAATGTTACTTTAAAATGTGGCAAAGCCTAGTTGTGCAATTTATATGGAACAGGAAGCAGCCAAGAATTAATTAAATAAGTTGTATTGCTGGACAAGAAAAAAGGGTGGCATATCATTTCCAATTTATATTTATATTGCCAATGCCTTTAAAAGAATGGATACACAATCTAGAGATGACTGGGGCTAAAACTGAACCATTCTTAAGACAATTTAATCTACAAGTTTTATTAATGAAATATTGGAAACCAGTTTAAACAAGGATAACGTCATAGCAAATTTACTAAGAATATGGGGTAAATATAAGTACAAGCAGAGTCTAGCAAAATGACAAGCAGCACCAATAGTTTATGATCTTCAATTTAACCCTAACTATGAAATACTGGGACACGGGTGGCACTGTGGTTAAACCACAGAGCCTAGGACTTGCCGATCAGAAGGTCGGCGGTTCAAATCCCCGCGACGGGATGAGCTCCCGTTACTCGGTCCCTGCTCCTGCCAACCTAGCAGTTTGAAAGCACATCCAAGTTCAAGTAGATAAATAGGTACTGCTCCGGTGGGAAGGTAAACAGCGTTTCTGTGCGCTGCTCTGGTTGGCCAGAAGCGGCTTCGTCATGCTGGCCACATGACCTGGAAGCTGTACACCAGCTCCCTTGGCCAATAAAGCGAGATGAGCACCGCAACCCCAGAGTCGGTCATGACTGGACTTAATGGTCAGGGGTCCCTTTACCTTTACCTTATGAAATACTATGGTGAGTTGGTGGAGTGTGTGTGTGTGTTTGTGTGTGTGTGTGCGTGTGTGCGCGCGTGCGTGCACATCATTGCCCATTCAAAGCCCTGCAAGGCTCTCACAAGCAGGGTGGAAGTGAGACTGGAGGGGCACTCTTGATAGGGTTGCCATGTGTCTTCTTTTTCCAGGACACGTCCTCTTCTTCAGGGGTAAAATTTCTGTCTGGGTGGATTTTTTATATTTGCCAAAATGTTTCTGGCTATCCTTTCTGGATGAGACATAGACATAACCGGTGGTTGAAGACTTGCTTTCCTCTTCTCTTCTCCTGCCCCCCTCAGCAATATATCACAGCTTCTATAGCAGGCATCCCCAACCTGCGGCCCTCCAGATGTTTTGGCCTACAACTCCCATGATTCCTAGCGAACAGGACCAGTGGTCAGGGATGATGGGAATTGTAGTCCAAAACATCTGGAGGGCCAAAGGTTGGGAGTGCCTGTTCTGTAGCCTACATATAGTCAGGGCATTTAAAATGAGTCGTCATAGCATCCTCTTTTTTGCGCTTCAAAATACGGCAACCCCACGTCGGTTTCATTTTTTACAATTTTAACTGTTATAATATAAATTTCCGGGAGAGATTTAGACCAGTTTCCAAAGTGGTCTAAATTTCTCCCTGATTCGGGGTTCTCAGCTTCTCGTGGTTTTATGAGCATCGCTCCATGCTAATTAAGTGACTATTTTCAACTGGCTCTGCACCATGGCTGCGGCCAAAATTGCCTGAAGACCACTTACCGCTGGGTATCATCGCCGACGCCGTCTGCGACCATCCACTCCAGAAGCCATCAAAGCTGACTCCGTTTGGCTTGGCCCGCACAGCCAATGTGTAGCGGGTTCCTCCTTTGAGATTCCGGAGGTAATATGTCTGCCCATTGGAAATCTCCACCTGGAGGCAGAAGGGGGGAAAGCAGAGGTCAGAGGGAGGGAAGGAGAGAGTTTCGAAAGCCAGGTAACTGTGATAGGAATTTTGAGGTCTTAGATATACCTTCGCGCTGCTCCCCGACCTGGTTTTGAGACTGGCAGTGGGGGAAAGCAGTGCTTCCCCCCACTGCCAGCCCCACAACCTTGGGGGGCAGCGGGAAGGCGGCGCGCCACCTCTGTGCTGCTCCTCAACCTGGTCTTTGGGGCTGGCGGTGGGGGAAAGCAGCGCTTCCCCCCACCAGCCCCAAAGAGCGGGTCAAAAGGAACCCAAAGGCTCCGGAGCCCAGCGGGAACTCCCGCTGGGCTCCGGAGGCTTCAGGTGAACGCACCTTGAACGCACAGAACGCACCTTGTTTTAGAGGGGGAGAACAAGGAAAAAAAAATTCCCCCTGTTCTCCCCCTCCTATGGTCCGGTGCGTCCTATAGAGCAAAAAATACGGTATGTTACATGTTCATAAGTGTACCAACCAAGCACGTACATAGATCAGCACAGGAAGACCGACCTGAAGCCGTTTTTGATTCCCAAACTGACCAATGTTTTCTCTGCAAGGTCAAAGGAAAATGGAAAAGCCTCCCCATTGTCTTTTCCTTCACAAATCCTGTCTTAAGGGCACATTTAAGATATGAATAGGGTGTGAGCCTGTGACCTGGCTCAGGAACTAAGTATCATTACAAAAGACTGGCAGGTTCCTCAGGGTATCCAATCAAGTAAGCATTAACAGATAACCTGGCAGACAGGAAGTAAACAATGCAATCAAGATTTCTGCTGTAGACCGCCCTTTCTGTGATGTAGGTAGGACGTATCTGGGGTGGTGATCTTGAGCTACACCCCTTTTGTGATGTATGTATGATGTTTCTGGGGGAGGTCTTGGACTCCAGGGAGGGAATTTAAAAAGTCTATATAAGGGCAGGCACACTTTTGTTCTGGGTTCCTCCTCCTCTGCAAAAGATCAATAAAGATCAGGCTTACTAGCTGCTTTGCTTCTCAATATTCTCTAGTTGGCCTCTGTTATTTTCTCCTACCAATAGGGAACGTATGTAAGGACTCTATATCGGCTCTTGGATACCCCATAAGGGGGGGAAAGGCAGATTTTTGTTTACAACATAACAAAGGACAAAAGCGACTTACCCGCTGGACTATGCTACTCTTATGGAAGATGGCCATCTCATAGCGGATGCTATTGTCCATGTATTGAATGGGGGGCTGCCAGCTCACATTCAGCTGTCCTGGAGGCCCCAACAGCTGCACTGCCAGGTTAGAGGGGGGGTCCAGGAAAACTGGAAGAGGAAAGGAGCAGGATGTGAGAACAGCCCAGTGGCGACAGAACAGAAGTCTTTCTTTCTTTCTTTTTACACTGTTGCAGGAATTTATGTATAGGTTGGTTGGGGGTTGCCCCTCCAGCAGATATCATGCACATGCAGCCCACTACCAAAATCAGCACAATCGCTTTTGTGACTTTTGTGATTTGTCCCCACAAAACATTTCATCACAGTTTCTTCCTATCTATTCAAAGGGCCTCTGGGGCACAATACCAAATGTAACAATTCACTGATAAATTTACCTATGTACTGCCTCCCTGGGAAAACTTCAGAAATTCATATAGACATGTGAGCTCAGCTACTCAGCAGCCCCTCTGCCTGAGTGATAATTCCTGGCATCCTGATACCTGAGTGCCAGGCAGGTAGCCATTCCAGAAATACCAAACCCAGATGAAGACAAAAGGGTGTGATTAACTTGGCTGGGAAACAGGGAAATGTAAATATCTCTTTTGTTACACTTGATGGGTGTTTGGTGGAGGGCAAGGAGAACCATGGGGCAGGGTCCAGGATGCTCAGATGACTGCCACCAGACCTCCCCTTTCATGATGTAACCGTGATGTAGTTTGGGGGGTGTAACATGGGGATTAGCAGCTAATAAAAGTTTGGGTTCTCTTTTGTTTGGGGCTTCCATCTCGTTTCACCTGGTGGCAGGTGGGAGTCCTGTCGCGACAGTCTTCAATAAAGACCAAGCCTACTGGCTTGGCCAAGCCTACATCAACTGCTCCCTCTTTCCTATCTAGTGCAAACTCACGTTATCTTGCTTTGCCCAATAATAAATGTTGGAAATGTAAAGAAACTGAAGGTACATTCTTTCACCTTTGGTGGACGTGCCCAAAGATTAAGGCTTTCTGGGAAATGATATATAATGAACTGAAAAAGGTATTTAAATATACCTTCCTGAAAAAACCAGAGGCCTTTCTCTTGGGCATTGTCGGCCAATCGGTGTTAAAGAAGGATAGAACGTTCTTTTTGTATGCAACGACAGCAGCAAGAATACTTATTGCAAAGTATTGGAAGATGCAAGATTTGCCCACTTTGGAAGAATGGCAGATGAAGCTGATTGACTGTAAGGGACTGGCAGAAATGACTGGCAGAATCCGTGACCAGGGAGAAGAGTCGGCAGAAGACGATTGGAAAAAATTTAAGGACTATCTACAAAAATACTGCAAAATTAAGGAATGTTGAATGATGTTGGATTGAAATTAAGCGGTTTCTAGCTGTAATGGTAAAAGGAATTTGATAAAATGGTTTTCTTTTATTCAAAGTTATAATAATCTAAGATGTTGGAGAGAAAATAAGGTGTTTTCTTTTTTTTTTCTTTTTAAGCTGTAATGCTTTGAGATAAGGATTTGCTGTATAAATAATTTGAACTGGGTATACAAGAAGGGGAGGTATGAGGAGGTCGGGGAAATATGTTATGAGAAAATAAGTTGTGAAATTTATGTGTTTTTGTTTTTTATTTTTGCTTTTTTCTTTTTGTTTGTAAAAAATTGGAAACTCTAATAAATATTTTTTTTAAAAAAAACAAAAAACTCACGTTATCTTGCCTCCTCCAGTTGACTGCACTGCTAGCCTCTGTTCCTCCCCCCCCCCCCCAAAAAATACCCTAAGTAGTTTATGGTCACAAAGAGTGCAGCTGATCTACTGGCTGGGCACTACAGGCTACGTTTATTTGGGAGTGAGCTTAGGGTTGCCGTATTTTGAATAGCGAAAAAGAGCACATTATGGCAACTCTCATTTTAAATACCCCTACTGTATGTAGGCTGTAGAAGCTGTGATCTATCTCTATGGGGGGTGGGGGTGGGGTGGGCAGGAGAAGAGAAGCAAGTCTTCAGCCACCAGTTATGTCTATGTCTCATCCAGAAAGTATAGCCAGAGACATTTTGGCCAATTTTTAAAAAATCCACCTGGGCAGAAATTTTACCCCTGAAAAAGAGGATGAGTCCTGGAAAAAGAGGACACATGGCAACCCTAAGTAAGCTCTACTGAACTCAGTGTGATCTTGTGAGCAAATGTGCACAAGCACATTTAAAAGAAAAGCACTCTAAGCGCCCTTAAGCCCCAGAAAAAAACACTGACCACTACCACTCACTCTAAGCAATGTTTCTGTGACTTTAACAGTTGTAAAACATACAGTATAGGAATTGAACAGGTTTTAGAATGGAGATCAGAACGCGTCACCTCTCCAGTTTCTGCCTCTATTGTAGTACAGTGGTACCTCGGGTTAAGAACTTAATTCGTTCTGGAGGTTCGTTCTTAACCTGAAGCTGTTCTTAACCTGAGGTACCACTTTAGCTAATGGGGCCTCCTGCTGCTGCCACACGATTTCCGTTCTCATCCTGAAGCAAAGTTCTTAACCTGAGGTACTATTTCTGGGTTAGCGGAGTCTGTAACCAGGAGCGTCTATAACCTGAGGTACCACTGTAAAGGTATAGATAAGGTAGCCTTCACCAATTTGGTACCCAGCAGACGTTGTTATAATACAACTCTCATCACCCTTGACCTTTGGCCAAGCAGGCTAGGGCTGATGGGGCTTGTAGTCCAAAACATTACTAGTCCTCCCCACACAAACACAAGTCTTCCTTAGACTCAGGTAGTCTGGAACCTGGATTATACTAGTGGGGTGGAAGTGCTGCGGTTTGTTGAGCATTTTGAGAAATGAAGCGCTGTGGGACATCTCCCTGGCACTCTAAGCACCCTTAGCATACTATAGTTCCCAGGATTCTTTGAGGGAAGTGTGGTGTGGGTTAGGGTGTCTCTGAGCACATTCTGAACTTGTTTTCTTTTCCGTACCAGAACTGAGCTCACCCCTCTTTTGCACAAAAGTCTATTCCTCTTGCGCTTTCTTCATTTTGATAGCCTAATTCAGGTGAAAAGGGGTCGTTTTGCTGTTGCGCTCGTTAATCCACTGGGAGCCAGAAACCTTTGCTGACCCAGAGTTCAAATAACCCAGAGTTCTACCATTTTGCAGATAATGCCATGGATGCAGATTTGATCCCCGTAAGGGACCGCTGCATATTTCTACATTGCAAGGGGTTTAACTACTAGACGATCCTCAGGGTCTATGATTCTATGATCCTGATCTACATTCTTCTTGCTCCCAGATTCCTACCCACCCATCCACTCTAGGAAGACTTGCAGGCAGATGCAGGTCATTTCTTGCAAGGCCCACCCCCCTCGTATTGGGAACTTACGTAGTTTTTCCACAAAGATCGTTCTGTTGTACAGAGTGCTCTTGGGGGAGCGCCCATCAAAGACCTTGATCTCAAGAGGGGAAAAGGCTGAAACATCTTGCCTCGGAAAGAAGCAAGTGTATCGCGTTGTATTCCGGGGTGTGTACTCCACAGTCAAGTTACACAATTTCAAAGAGTCGTCGTCCCTGAATGAAAGCAGGAGGGAAATGCTGTATTATTATTTAAAGTTTGAGAAGCAGCTTCTGTTGCAAGCATTGTGCCTAGTAGGAAGAAGATGGGAATTTAGGGGGGCTCTTGAGGTCAAGGCCAACACCCCTTAGGGCAGTTTTGACCTGTAAAGCTCATTGTCAACGCTAGTCAGCATAGGACTAAATTTGACATACTGAACTGTAGTGTGTTGGCCCTTCTGGCCTGCCATGCAAGTCAGCTCTCAGGCACGTGAGTTCCTGTTCTACATTTGAAGAAGCAGCCTGCTGTGGAACTGGTTTTCTTCTCCATAAAGCACTTGCATTAAAGTTGTTTTGGCTCATCCCTCCTTTGAATGGCCTCCTCATCACGTTACCTTTGAGGCATACAATTTCTTCATGAAGCAGAGAGATGATGTGGCTCTCGCAAATCAATATGTGAACATCAACCTTCCTCGTTTCAGCAGCTCCTATTTCTGTGCCCTGTCTTCTCTGCCCATTCTCTCTCCTCCACCACCTCAGCCTCCTCTTTCTACTTCCCATGTTTCCAAAGAAGCCCACTCAAGATAATTTCACGCAGAGTAGCTACACTCACAGAGCAATCTTAGGCATGTTTATCATAGAATCGTAGAACTGAAAGGCTGGAAGGGACCCTGAGTCCAAACCCCTGAAATGCAGGAATCTCAACTGAAGCATCCGTAACAGGTGGCCCTCCAACCATTGCTTAAAAACCTCCAAGGAACGAGAGTCCACCAGCTTCCAAGAGAGTCCATTCCACTGTCAAACAACACTGTCAGAATTCTTTAGTACATTTCAAGATCTATTGTTCTATGCAACATAAAAATCAGTTTCCTAACATCTGGGGAATGTGAGGGTAAAATACAAGCTCCTGGGACTTTTGGGATACAGAAACCTATTTGACTAATACTACAGGTACGACCCTCATTCTGACCCGACTCTTTCCTATTTTGGCACTTCTGTATATATTTTACACAGGCACGATCCGCTAACACCACTTTGATGCATCTCCCAGGAGTCCTTCAAAACAGAAGAGAGATGTGGGAGGGAAGAATTTGGGAGTAACGCATCCTAGATTTAGGAAAGGTCAGATATAGTGCAAAAAGGAAACCTGTATTGTGTACAGATGCATCAAAATACAAAGAAGCCTTCGAAAATAAACGGAAGCTATGTACAGTGGTGCCTCGCAAGACGAAATTAATCCATTCTGTGAGTCTCTTCGTCTTGCGGTTTTTTCGTCTTGCGAAGCACGGCTATTAGCGGCTTAGTGGCTATTAACAGCTTAGCGGCTTAGCGGCTATTAACGGCTTAGCGGCTTTAAGAAAAAGGAAACAAACTCGCAAGAACTCGCAAGACGTTTCGTCTTGCGAAGCAAGCCCATAGGGAAATTCATCTTGCAGAACGACTCAAAAAACGGAAAACTCTTTCGTCTAGCGAGTTTTTCGTCTTGCGAGGTATTCGTCTTGCGGGGCACCACTGTATTAGGTTTTGCAATAGTACAGTAACAATAATGAAAAACCAGACCAGGTTTCCAGATTGTCGATATAAGTATAGCTTCCCTTGGCATCTTGTTAGCACCGAAACTGTAATACTAGCTTCTCCTTTTTTATATATTTTTCATAATAATTAATAAGGATAAATTTTAATAAGATAAAATATGTTAAGCCTGAATGTCCCTGAAATATATTGTGTAGTTAATTCTGCATACTCTCATATGTTGGAACTATTTGTTACTAATGATTATGTTGGACTGGAATGGTAGCCCTCATGGAGGGAATATAATGGAAGGTGGTGAACTCTCCTTCCTTGGAGGTTTTTAAGCAGAGGTTGGTTGGACGGCTGTCTGTCACGGATGCTTTAGCTGAGATCCCTGCATTGCAGGGGGTTGGACTAGATGACCCTGGGGTCCCTTCCAACTCTCTATGATTCTATATACGCTGCTGCTTTGAGTGCCTAAGAGGTAAGGCACTATATAAATATAACACATAAAATGAAAACAATGCAGAAAGTCTTAGGTGAAACCCCCATAACATCCTCAGGCTCTTAGATGATCTGTAGACTAGATCAGGCCAGTGGCGTAGCGTGGGGGGTGCAGGGGGGGGCCGGCCGCACCGGGTGCAACATCTGGGGGTTAGGGGGCGCAAATCCACGGGTTAGGGGGCGCAAATTACTTGTCTTGCCCCGGGTGCTGACAACCCACGCTACGCCACTGGATCAGGCTGAGCCTCTGAGACTGGCTGGCTCTGGTGCGGCTTATACACACACTTACTCATATTTGTATCCAAAGCTGTACATGCTCTGGTTGTTTTGCTCCTTCGGGGGTACAAATGTCTCCCAGAAGCAGGCCAGGTCTTCCAGCTGCTGGGTGAAACACTTGAGGTCCGAACGGTCCTCCGTCAACAGATACGCAGCTAGGTGCAAAGCAGACAGACAGGCATAACATTACCAAATACCCTCCAACATTTCTCCAAAGAAAATAGGGACGTCCTATTCAACAACAACAACAACAACAACAACAACAACAACAACAACAACAACAACAACGTCCCATCCTTCTGACTGGGTTGCCCCAGCTACTCTGGGCGTCTTCCAACATATATAAATACATACCGTATTTTTCGCTCTATAGGACGCACTTTTTTCCCTCCAAAAATTAAGGGGAAATGTGTGTGCGTCCTATGGAGCGAATGCAGGCTCCTTGGCTTCAGCGATAGCAACGCGAAGCCTCCGAAGTGCAGAGGGAGCGCCCATCCCTGACCTAAAGGACTAGAACCTTGTTTGCTTTTAAAATTGAAATTCTGCAGGATCCCTTGTGACCATTGATTTCGTTTTGTTTGTTTCTTCCATTTTGTGGGTCACCTCCCCATAAAGCTTCTTAAAACAGCTTTAAAATGTAAAAGCAACTTAATACATTTTGTGAGAGTGGAATTTAATCCATATCTGATGTCTAACTACTTGGGGGGGGGGAGGTTTCTAAGCAATATTCCTGGGTGTACAGTTCCTTTATCAGTGTGGAGTTTTGTGGGGGGTTTTTCACTACAGGTTGTCATACTGTTTTTAAATTTCATATATGAAACATAGATGTAGGCTATTAAAAAAAATTAATGAAAAAATTGAAATCTGAGGAGGTTCTCAGACCCAAATGAGGGATGAAGAATAAGTTGGCCTGCCACCTTCCTCTGTCTCCTTCCTGTGATTCTACAAAATCTTTGTTCAAGGAGATGAATGACGAGTTGCTGTTCTGCTCCAAGTTCTTCCACCCCTCAAAAGTTGCAGCCAAGAAAGGGTAGGAGGGGCAGGGGAACTTTCTCGTACAATATTATCCTACCATCTTTAGCTAAGCATCACCTGGGGCTCACAGAAATGAGGTTCCGTTTAGTGACAGCCACATGCTGCTCATAATGGAACATTTGAACTTTAGGAAGCTGAGTTCTGGTCCCAGCAACCTTCTGCATTTTCTGCACAGAAATCCCGTTTTTAATTCCTTTCTTAATCTTGCCCAGCCGTTTCAGCCAGTGTGGTGTAGTGGTTAAGAGCGGTAGTCACGTAATCTGGGGAACCGGGTTCGCGTCTCCGCTCCTCCACATGCAGCTGCTGGGTGACCTTGGGCCAGTCACACTTCTTTGAAGTCTCTCAGCCCCACTCACCTCACAGAGTGTTTGTTGTGGGGGAGGAAGGGAAAGGAGATTGTTAGCCGCTTTGAGACTCCTGAAGGGGAGTGAAAGGCGGGATATCAAATCCAAACTCTTCTTCTTCTTTATTGCATGCCACATTCCGTGCCCTTTTTGCAGAGAAAGGGGCTTACAAATGCATGAAATACAGTAATAAATGAATAAATTAGCAGCAGCAGCAAAGGAACAGCACTCTGTGTACTCTCAAAGATATTCTTGTCTTTACTCTTCTTACTTTAAATGCCTTCAGATAGGCTTCTGGTAATGAAAGCAACTTCATTACCGCCATAGAATCCAGATTTTGTTGGATTGTTGTTGTTGTTGTTTTAAGGGAAACAGTACAAACTGTCATATGCAAAGTCACATGATCGGCAGCTATGTATTTTATGACCCAGCTCTCTTCCTTACGTTACGCACACAAACACAGAAGTCTTACAGCCACCTCCTTCTGGCATCTGTTTCCCTGAGATAAGAGCTGGCTGCACACCCTCAGTCCCAGTAGAGTCTAGGCCGCGGGAGAAAGTACAGGAAAGAGGAGGGGGCAGCCATTTGTTTCTCCCACCCACCCACTTTTTATATGGGTCTGCCAGGAATCCTTAGCCTCACCCATTGGGGTCAGACCAATGGTTTTTAGTTAGCCATGTGGAGACAAGGGATGGGATGGGCAAAATGGGGGGGGGGGTGATTCAAGATGAGCAACAGAAGCAGAGTTAATACAATTCCTTATTTCTCCTATTCCTCCATCCCCAGTTTTCCGCACTACAGAAACAGCATCCCTTGGGAAACTGTCAACAACAGAGAACAGCAGTTGTTAAGTTGTTGGCTAGGTTTGCACTTCTTTTGTTATCGAAATGGAGGCTGCAGGAATGGGAGGACAAAAGCAAATGAAATCTGCTTCTGCTGAAACTACAAGACGTGGGATGGCTACTTGCTTATCCCAAGCATGCAGAGATTGGTGTGTCCCTGAATGTGGAAAATGCACAAAGCTGCAAAAACAGAATAGGTTCAGCCCAGATCAAAAGAAGCCGTATTAGCTGAAGACAAGGAGAGGACAAGCTGTAGCTGGCTGGGAGGTTTTAGATGAGACATCGGGAAGAACTTCCAAAACCAGTAGAGTCTAGAACTCTTGGGGTTCTAGAATCTGCCTCTGGACATTGTGGGGAGGGGTGTTGTTGTTCTGCCTTACAGGAATACAGCTTATAGATTCATAGGAGAGACCACAAGGGTCATCTAGTCCAACCCCCTGCAGTGCAGGAATCTTTTGCCCAGTGTGGAGCTTGAACCCACAGCCATGAGATTAAGAGTCTCACGCTCTATGGACTGAGCTATCTGGGTAGGGTTTTGATGTAAAATCCCAGGCAAGCAAATGCCCTTTGCACTCATACGCTTTCCTTGTTGAAAAGTTGCATTCAAAAACGGAGGCAACAGGTAAATTTCCTTTTGTTGGATTTGGGCATAGGATTGAAAACTGTCTTAAGCGGAAGGACTGGCCCCCGACCCCCGGTACATGACTTGATTCTTCTGCACTTGACAATTTGCAGCTCAAAACTGAACAGGGGTCTAGGGTAGAATCAAAGCTTCCTTAATTTGACACGTCAAATAGGAACCATACAAAAAAACTCATTTTTATATGGCGAGTTCTCACTAGATGCTGCAGCCATAAAATAATGAGCAAGCATTAAATTGACCTTAAGTAAACTGAACGAACTATATCGGACTCCCCTAGGCAAACAAGCCATGCACAGGCAGACTTGTTAAATCACATATGTTTTATAGTCTACAGAGCAGCCATTCATTACCAAGTTTCTTGATATTTAGGCAAGTAATATTTAAACTAAGTAGGAACACACACATTGTGGATGTGGAATCCCGCCAGAAAATAATAACAATAACAGGGTCAAAGTAGTTTCTTGCTCACATATTACAATCTTCCCAATGGAAGCAAATCTGCATTTCACGTTTTATTTTTCTACTTTTTCATTTGGGTGGGTGGGTCTGCAACTTTCCAAGAGAGCATATGCCGCCATCGTAAATCCCACACATCTAACTACTGGGTTTACAAATCTAATGACTACATGGATGAAGTAAGGAAACAACAATGTATTTCCTCACCCTGTAAGCTTTAACTACTGGACTTCAGCTGTCTGAGGGGAACAGGGATGTAAAAACTGCCACATTGGAAATTGTGCACTCTGAAATTTTGCATCTGCTTTGTTAATACACCCTCAGGTCTACTTGCGAGGGATGTGTGGCCAGGACTGCACAAAGGGTTGTCCACAAACATATTTTTTCCCACAGGAAAACAAACATACTGCAGCTTTAGAACCTCAAACTTTGGGGATGTCTTATTGGTGCCTTATTTCATTGACCTCTGAATTGGCCACCTCCTACCTTCAACAGAAATAGACCCAATAATTCTCACCCCCCGGTTTGCCTCAACCTGTTCCCCTTCCAGGTTACCCCAACACTGGTGTCCACAGTTAAAGGACGGATCCTTTTTCTTTCTTTCTTTTTAAGCTGAGAGACTTCAAATTTACAAGAAGAATCCACCTGGCCTTACAAGAACCTGCTCCACGAGTTAAACCCCTCAGATCTCCTTTTTTCTTTAAAGGAGCAATGTCTGCCAAGCTGCAAAATTTCTGCTTTCAACGCGGCTGAGAACAGTGTTTCATCGTACTTAAAGCGCAGGGAGAGAGAGCAAAAGTTTACACGAGACCCGCGAGGAGCCGATGAAGTACACAAACTAGGCAAGATCAGATCAGATCAAACTTGCGGAGGTTGCCTCATATTTTATTATTATCGTGCCACCGCCATATGGTGCAATCCAGAGTACAGTGGTACCTCAGGTTAAGTAATTAATTCGTTCCGGAGGTCCGTTCTTAACCTGAAACTGTTCTTAACCTGAAGCATCACTTTAGCTAATGGGGCCTCCCGCTGCCACCACACGATTTCTGTTCTCATCCTGAAGCAAAGTTCTTAGCCTGAAGCATTATTTCTGGGTTAGCAGAGTGTGTAACCTGAAGCGTATGTAACCTGAAGCGTCTGTAACCCAAGGTACCACTGTACTGGAAAGAGACTCTGACCAGTTGCATGTTGGGCACACACAGTACATTCACAGGCAATTTCTTAGCTTCTCTTTGAGCTCTCTTCACTCCTTGACCCCCAGCTCCCCACCTTGGCAATTGCTCTCTTATCCCCTTCGGCCACCCCCACTTTGACAGGGCCCAGGTGGCCAGCCCTATCTTCAAGCATGGTACCTTTGCTGTCGAAGCTGGCGCCCAGGTTTCCAAGCCCCTTGTGAGACGAGCCGGAGGCCCAGAAAACCAGGACCCAGAGGGCAGCGGCGTGTCTCCAGCCTCGCTCCATGCTTGCACGGCTGAAGGAGAGTCTCCCCGCCAAAAGTGTCCTTCCACCTGCTCTGCGAATCTGCATCTGGTTGTCAGAGCTGCTTACCCCTTGCCTTGCTCCCGGCTGGAGGCTGCAGATAAAGGGTGGGCTCTGCTGTGTGCGGCTGCGGCGGCAGGAGCAGCAGCAAAAGCAGCAACTCTGAGCAGAGGCTGAGAAGTCAGGCATCAGCCTTCCTGGATGTTTCTCCTGAAATCCTCCTTCTCTGAGGATAGACTGCCAGAATAAGCGTGTATTTCTACCGTCATTGCACAGAGGGGAACTGAAATTCTTTTTACATATATAATTTTTATTAATTTCAACATACCAATTATTATACATTCCGCAGAACTTCACATCTTATACAATCTTTTTGGACTCCCATCAGCACCTCTGATGATCCACCATTTTTATCATTTATTAAATTCCTATTGCCTTTAATTATCTTAACTCACAATCCACCTCTTTAACCATTTTTGCAATAATTCAAATAATTTACCTCACAAAACTTCTTGCAAACCTACAAACGTAATCTGGTCATCACAATTACTTTTCAAATAGTCCGTAAATTTACACCAGTCTTCTGTGAATCTCTGGTCCCGCAGGCTTCGGATTCTTCCAGTTAGTTTATCCAATTCTGCATAGTCCATCAATTTCATCCTCCATTCTTCTTTCGTTGGTAATTCTTGCTTCCATTTTTGTGCCAATAATATTCTTGCTGCCATCATTGCATATAAAAACAACTTACAATCCTTTCTGTTTATATCATCTCCTACAATGCTAAGTAAAAATGCTTCTGGTTTCTTAATAAATGTATATTTCAACATTTTTTTCATCTCATTATATATCATCTCCCAGAAGTTTTTCACCTTTTCACATTCCCACCACATATGATAAAATGTTCCCTCTTTTTCTTTGCATTTCCAACATTTATTGCTAACTTTATACGAGGGGAACTGAAATTCAAGGCCCATGCATTCTATGCTCCTTCTGGCATTTCGCCTGTCCTCAGTACTCAGGCTAAGCCCTGGAACATTTGACATGGTGGTAATGTGCATCAGTGCCTCTGATCATGTGCAAAGGGCACCCTTGGCTAAGGCACAGTCTGACCCCTCTCCTTTGGTAATCCTCATAGAACTCTAGCCCAATGGTTGCCATTAATTCGATTCTGAATTGATTTTGAATTGATTTTAGAACGAATTGATTTTAGAACGCTGGGTTACTTTTATTGTTGTTAGCCGCTCTGAGCCCGGCTTCGGCTGGGTAGGGCGGGATATAAATAAAATTTTATTTTATTATCATTAAGTGTACATTGCAGGCCTGCCGGATCAGAAGGGTGACTTCCAGGTAGGCAGCCTCTCTGGGACATTAATTGCACAGAGAATTGGATGAAAAGAAGAAGTCAGGGCCAGCTGAAGACATTTTGTTGCCTGCGGTGGAGGGCAAGATGGCCCCTTTGGTCTATGTATAGGGCAGCTGAATCCTTCAGTGCCCTCCACTGCCCCTGAGGGCAGCAGGAAAGTGCACCCACCTCTTCCAACACACTGTGCCAGTCCCCCAACATCTGCCAACTGAGACCCCTGCCTTGCCCTGTCTAAGGGTAGGGCCGGCCCTGGAAGAGGGAGAAAAAAGCTGTTTTCCAGTGAACTGCAGGCAGGGTGCCCAGGTTGAGAGAAGAAAAACGACAAGGCTGGTGCATTTGCTTTGCTTTGGGTAGCGCAGTTGGTAGGGCTGTGTTCGGATGGCTGTACGACAGCCATTTCTTCATCTCCTTCCTTAAGGTGTGGGCATGAGAAGTATGGAGAAATGGTTGCAATACAGCCATCCATTTTTTTCTGTTAATAGCAGCTCATTTGACCATATCATTGGGCTGGAAGGAGTCCTTGGGTTTTTCTTTTCCTATTTTTTTTATTGGCATAAAAAACAAAATTATACAGACAGCAAAACGAAGAAGCCTAAATTAACATTGCCTTCTACCGATAAGAAATAATAATAACTATTACAATAATGAAAATACTAAAAGTACATTTACGTCTCCTTTTAAACTTCTATTCTGTTTACAATATATTACTATTCTATAAGAATCTAGTATATCCTTTGCTGTCCCATATATTATTTTATTTCCCAAATTCAACCTAACCCTCCCCTCCTCCCCACTGCTTCTCTTCACCTGTGTGAGATCTTCCCATCATAATATTTTTTTCTAGTTGCTTTTATAAAATAGAGTAACATGAAAACTGTTAAATTATAATTACTTCTTTTGTCCTTGCACGTTTAAGCGTGTAAGCGTGTCCTTGGGTTTTTCTTTAAATACAAAGTTCCATAAAATGATGGTCTTATTTCTGAAAAAAAATGACTTATAAATGGTCTCTTGGGGTACAGCTAAAACTATGGATTTTGCCTCCATTTGTTACATATAGGATATCCCAATCATGGCGGATGGCAATTGTTCATAATACTGTATTTTGTGCACTTTTTTGTTGGCTGGTTTTGTTGTAACATGGATGTTATATGTGTAGTCACTTGCGAGCGTCTTGTGATTTTTTAAAAAGCCATTCTCATTGGTTTCCAAAGAAAAACACAGGGAAGTGGGTCATTAGAATGAATTGATTTTGGAATGTATTCCAATTAATTGATTGTGATTTTATGTAAACTGTGTTATTTTACTGTTATTAGCCGCTCTGAGCCCGGCTTCGGCTGGGGAGGGCGGGATATAAATAAAATTATTATTATTACTATTACTATTATTATTCTTATTAGAGAAGTGAAAGCTCAGCAACCAGAGGTGAAGGAGCTCTCCTGCAATCATAGAATCACAGATCTAGAAGGGACCACAAGGTTCATCTTGTCCATTCTCCTGCAATGCAGGAATCTTTTAACCAAAAATGCCAGGGATGGGGGGACAGGGAGCAGAGAGAGGGTTCCTGGCTGCTCCCACAGCTACTCTTCCTGTTATTTCAGAAATGTCTGGGGTATCCTGGGGTACAGGATCTGGTTTAAGGTGCTGGTTTTAACCTTTAAAGCCCTATACAGTCTAGGACCTTTGTACCTATGGGACCGCCTCTCCTGGTATGTCCCACAGAGGAACTTACGGTCTTCAAACAAAAACATCCTGAAGGTCCCGGGCCACAGGGAGGTTAGGCTGGCCTCAACCAGAGCCATGGCTTTTTCAGCTGTGGCCCCGATCTGGTGGAACACTCTGTCATAAGAGACTAGGGCGCTGTGGGACCTGACATCTTTCCGAAGGACCTGCAAGACAGAGCTGTTCCACCAGGCCTTTGGTCAGGGCTCAGCCCTACTCCCTCCTTTGGCAATCTGCACAGAACTTTAGCCTAATGGTTGCCATCAATTTGATTTGAATTAATTTTATAATGAAATTATTTTAGAATGTTGCACTATTTTATTGTTGTTAGCCGCCCTGAGCCCGGCTTCGGCTGGGGAGGGCAGGATATAAATAAAAAAAATTATTATTATTATTGCAACCCCAGGTTTGTGCAACTGCATTCTACAAACGCATGGCAACATTTTCAGGGAGTAGAAAACAGGGAATGGCAAAGCACAGGGCTTGTCTCACATTTCCAGAGACTTTCCAAAGACCACTCCCTGTGCCTGTGCATGAGCGAAACCCCAGAGCAGGTCTCTAGAGCAAGCGGCCTCTGTGCCCGTGCTAGATTTGGGAGGTGTGGGCCTGGGGGAGAAAAGTAGGCACAAACAAAAAGTGTTTGGCAGTGATAAGGCTCTAGCAGCTCTGTGCTCTCCTGCACAGCGGTTGTTTATCCCAGCCACTCTGTACTTTTTGAAAACATCCTCACGAAGTTATTCAAGCCATAGCTTCTTATCTGATTCCCCTCTTCATTGGGCTGTTATATAGCTGCTGCTGCTGCTGCTGCTGCTTCTACCCCCCAAAAAAAACCTTTTCCCCTGACCCAATTTAGTTTTTTAAAAGCCAGAACAACAACAAAAAACCCTATTCCATTTTCTCCAAAGTATGTGATATATTATAGGCCTAGTGAGATCAGAGCTCTGCTAAATTGGTTCAAATCTGTTTCTAGTCTACTCTCTGGTCTACCCAATGCCTCCATCCGCTTTCTCAACATCATGAGTAATTTTATATTTTATAAACTTCTATCGCGGCCCCTAGTCCTTACCCCCTGAATCAAAAGCCCTTGAACAATTTAGACTTCCCCAGTGGTCTGATCGCTTGATCATTTTGCTCGCGCTCTTCTGCTCCCTTTTCTGTACCTACAGCACCTTTATTGAGAAGAGATGGCCAAAAAACTGCACACAAAATATTCTAAATGCAGCAACGGCATACAAAGGCATGACAGTACTGGCTGATTCTCCCACCTCCACTTCCCTCAACAACAACCCCCCACAAAAATTTTTGTTTCATCCTAATTCTTAGCCCTATTCACCACCACCACAAACTGAATTGATGTTTTCATTTATGTGTTGACTTGATTAGTATTGCACTCCTACATTGTTGGTCATACATAAACCCCATGTATATGCAAAGCTAGAAAATAAATAACTGCAACAACATAAGTTGCCCCAACGGGCATCACCTTGTTTATTTCGCAAATCGATTTGCTGTTTTGTTGCCTAGTCATCCATTCTGACAAAAGCTCTTTGCCGTCTCAAGTTTTTGCCATCTGGTAAACGCAAGATTTGGGCTAAGTCGGTGCCCCTCACTTGGCTGATGTAGTTATGTTCTTAGTATACAGTCTGATTTTACATTCAGTTATACTTAAATGAAATATTTAATATTGTATTGTATTCTGGTGCTGTTCCTCCTTCTGGGAATGTGTGAACAATGAAAACCGAGTTATGAATAATTTAATTAATCAATTAATCAAAATTTGACTATTTTGGTATCATTGCAAATTTGGCTCCCAGCTGCTTACAAGAATATTTATGAATAATATCAATGGTTATAATAACTCACAACTCACTTTCCTCCATTGTGAAAACTGTCTGTTTATTAATTCTTGTCCCCTTGCTTCCTATCCTTTAACATATCTCACTGCCTACCTACAGTTACTATGATGGGATGATTAGCTGCTTGTGCGTAAAATCGTGGTCCCTCAGAGTTTGTGCAACTCCACAAACCTCTGTGTGTGACAGAGCTCCTCAAACATGTCTGCCCTAGTCACTCGTAGATTCCGACAGTGGTTGTCTGTGGAAGCGCTTCCAGCATAGAAGCTCCTTAACGGAAACGCGTCTTCTGGACTCACGACGTGGCAGCTTCCGGCGAAGCATGGGTCTCCCTATGGGAGCTTCTGACACCTCCCCGCTGTTCTCGCTGGACGTGTCCCTGATCCCTCCCTCTTCCCTGCTAGTTCCTGCATTTGCTGCTGCGTCTCTCTCCGCATTCATGAGCCCTTCCTCCAGAGACCCCTCTCTCCCCCTGCTGGTCCCTGCTTTCGCTGCTGACTCCTTCCCAGCCTCTGTGAGCCCTTCCACCTCCCTTTCCTCCGATGGCAGTTCCCTGACATCCACCTCCCCTCCAGGGCCCCCTTCCCCCCCGCCCATTCTCTCTCCTCTGGGCGGTGAGGAGATAAAACCCCGAAAAGAATCCTCTTCATCTTCCGACGTCTCGAACATTTCCCTCCATCGGTCTTCGTCCCGGCTCACTGAATCCTCCTCCTCCTCGGAATCAGGGAACCCCTCCAACTCTTCTTCTTCGTCGGTGGTGGCAAAGTATTCCCTCCGGAACCTCGCCACTGGCTGAGGTTTACGTGGGAACCTCTGATGAAAAGTTTCTATTAAAACCTCGTCATCTACATCCTCTGCCATGACCCAGGTGTTTTCCGACTCCGGTTCCCCTTCCCACATTACCAAATACTCTACTTGATCTCCCTTCCACCTGGAATCGAGAATCTCCGCTACATGGTAGCTGTGTTCCTTCTCCTCCATTGCTGGTCCCCTATTGACCCTCCCTTCTCTGTCCCCTTTATACGGTGACAGCAGCGACCTGTGGAATACTGGGTGCAGCTTCATGTGGTTCGGTAACCGGAGTCTGAAAGCCACTGGGTTGACCTGCTGCGTGACTTCAAATGGGCCCAGTCTTTTGGGTCTTAACTTCTTACAACCCCCTTTGAATGGTAACCCTTGGGTTGACAGCCACACCTGGTCCCCCACCCTAATGGTTTCACCTTCTCTTCTGTTTTTGTCTGCCTGCCTCTTATATTCCTCCTTAGCCCTGTTTAAGTTAAGTTGGAGCTGGCGATGGATCGCCTCCATTTCCTCTACGAACTGTTCTGCAGCTGGAACGCTCCAGTTCTCCCCTTCCCCCCCTGGGAAGGCTCGGGGATGGCACCCGTAATTAGCCAAAAAGGGGCTCATCCCCGTGGACACGTTCTCTGCATTGTTGTAGGCAAATTCTGCCAACGCCAGCTTTTCCACCCAATCATTCTCTCTGTCATTCACATAACACCTCAAATATTGCTGGAGGACGCCATTAGCTCTTTCCGCCTGCCCGTTGGTTTCAGGATGCCGGGCAGTTGAGAAATTAACCTCTACATGCAGTAAGCTCATGAGCTTCCTCCAGAACCTGGAAGTAAATTGTTTCCCTCGGTCTGAAACCACCCTCAAGGGGGCGCCATGCAACCTAAAAACATTCTCTACAAACAATTTAGCGGTTTCTTCTGCCGTGACCGCATGTGAGCAGGCTATAAAGTGGGCCATTTTGGTTAACAGGTCTACCACAACCATGATGGCTGTTTTCCCTCTGGACCTTGGCAGATCAGTCATGAAATCTATTGCCACTGTTTCCCATGGTCTTTCAGGTGTGGGTAGTGGTTCTAATAACCCTGCCGGTGCCCGCCTCTCCCCCTTGGCTCGTTGGCATTGGTCACACCCTCTCACATACTCCCGCACATCTTCCCTGACCTTGGGCCACCAAAATTCCCTGGTAACCAGCCACATGGTTTTGTGTTGCCCAAAATGCCCTGCTGTGGGGCTATCGTGCAGTTGCTTGAGTACCTTCTCCCTCAATTCACCTTCAGGTATATATAACGCTCCCTTGTAATACAACGCCCCGTTTCTCTCCTCAAAACCCCCGGGTTTGTCTCCCTCCCTCCTGAGACCCCTGAGTTTGTCCTGGGCGTATTCATCATGCACCGTTCCCTCTACCAGTTCCCTTTGCCCCACCAATGCCACCCCACACACCCAGCGGTCCTCTGGAATGACATGGGTCTCTTCGGGTGCTCCCTCCCCCTCCAAATATTCAGGTTTGCGTGAGAGAGCGTCCGCCCTAACGTTCTCTGGGCCTGGCACGTAACAAATCTCAAAGTTAAATTTGGAAAACTCCTGGGCCCATCTCAACTGCCGTTGATTGAGCACTCGCGCAGTTCTCCAATACTCTAGGTTCTTATGGTCCGTGCACACTTGCACCTTATGTTGTGCACCAATTAGCAGGTGCCTCCATCTCCGGAAAGCCTCATGGATAGCAAGAAGTTCTCGATCGTACACCGTGTAGTTCCTCTCGGATTTGTTCAGTTTTCGCGAAAAAAAAGCACACGGTCTCCACTCTGACTCCTCCCCCCCTGGCTGCAGGAGGAGCACCGCCCCAATGGCTCTGTCTGATGCGTCTGTTTCGACTCTCATCTTTTTTTGTAAATCCACATGCAGAAGTTGTTCTTCAGAGGCGAAGGCCCTTTTTAGCTCCTCAAAAGCTCGCTCCGCCTACTCAGTCCAAACAAATTTCTTCTTACTGCTGAGACAGTCCGTTATGGGCGCCGTCAGGTGGGCAAAGTTTCGGATGAACTTACGATAAAAGTTCCCAAACCCTAGGAACCTCTGCACGTCCTTCTTGGTTTTGGGAGTTTTCCATTCCAGCACTGCCTGGACCTTGCCGGGATCCATAGCCAATCCCTTGTCTGACAGGCGGTACCCCAGGAACTCTACCTCCTTGGTATGAAACTGACACTTCTCCAGTTTCACCCACAGCCGGTTGTCTAGCAGCCTGCGCAACACTTCTCTGACGTCTCTCACATGCTGCTCCTCATTCTCAGAATACACCAACACGTCATCCAGGAAGGCCACGCAATTCTTGTACAGCAAAGGCCCTAGTACGTGGTTCATCAGCGATTGAAAGCACGCTGAGCCTGCTTGTAATCCAAATGGCATAACTAAATATTCAAATGCCCCCAAAGGGGTGAACATGGTGGTTTTCCATTCATCCCCTTTCCTTATACGTATCAGGTTGTACGCCCCCCTTAGATCCAGCTTTGTAAAAATCTTTCCCTTCCGCACCCTGGTCAAAATGTCATCAATCCTGGGCATAGGGAAAGCCACTGGTTCTGTCACTGCATTTAACCCCCTGAAGTCACACACAAGTCTCGGCTTGTCCGTGTTCTTTTTATCCACAAAAAACACTGGGCTACCCCCCGCTGCTTTGGACTCTCTGATGAAGCCTCTCTTCAGGTTCTTGTCAATGAACTCTCGCAGCTCCTGCATTTCTCTGTCTGACATGGCATACAACTTGCCTACAGGAAGCTGTGCTCCAGGGAGTAAATTGATCTGACAGTCAAAGGGCCTATGCGGGGGTAGTTGGTCGGCTTCCTTCTCGCTGAACACGTCGCTGAGATCTGCATATTGTGGTGGTACCTTCACCTTCTCCATTACTTCTGTCCCTGCTAGGGTGGCTTGGGCCCCTGCTGAACCCCTTTCCCCTTTGCAGTGTTCTAAGCAATGTGCTGAACCAAAGGAAACCACTCTCTGATGCCAGCCCACCAGCGGATCATGTAGCGCTAGCCAGCTCATTCCCAAAATAATGGGAGCGCCTCCCAAGGTGGCCACATTAAACGCTATCAGTTCTGTGTGCCTTGCCACCCTCATTATCATTGGGACGGTCTGCAAGCTGACTCCTCCTCCCAACAACTCCCTGCCATCGATCGTGGTCACCTGCAGGGGGTTGCTTAAAGGGATCGTCTGTATCTGGTGTTCAGCAGCAAACTCTTTGCTCATAAAATTGCAGGAGCTGCCTGAGTCCAACAGCGCCTTTATCTTTAGGGGGTGTCCATTTTGCAGCTCTAGCGACACTTCAATCACTAGAGCAGGTTGAGGAGCTTCTGGCATGGGCACTTTCACTGCTCTTTGGCCTGGCTGCTGTGCCCCGACTGTGGCAACCAGGCGTTGGCTTTTACCTGCTCCGGTTCTCCCTGCTCTCTTCCCTCAACAGCTCCCACCATCCCTTGCCATTCCTTCCTCTGGGGGCAGACTCTGGCAAAGTGGCCTGGCTGTTGGCAGAGATAGCATTTCCGGGCGCCTTTTCCCTCCTTCTTAGCCCCCTCACTGGGCTTTGAAACTGCGCGCGCGCGCGCTGTTCCGATTTCCATCGGCTCTGCCGGCGGGAAAGTTGTCTCTGGAATCTCAGGAATGCGGAACTCCTTCCAGCGTTCCCCTTTCCCTTCCCGCCTCTCCAAAGCTCTCGCCTCCTGGCGCGCGCCTATGGTCAGCGCAGATTTAGTCAGCTGATCCATGGAATCCGCCCTAGGACCCCGGGACAGTTCGTCTTTCACGGCCGAAGCCAGGCCTTCTTCAAATAGCATTTGAATGGGTGCCGCCGATAAGTCCCACCCCAATCTGTGAACCAGCATAGTGAACTCAGTCCAGTACTCACGGACAGATCGGCTTCCCTGCTTGCAAGCCATTAGCTGTCTGCGCACCACTCCTTCCTCAATATCGCTGGAAAACATGAGATCCATTGCACGAAAGAACTTCATGGTGTCCTTTAGTACGTCATTGTGCGTTGCCATCAGGGGCCTAACCCAGTCTCTCGCCCCCCTCTCAAGATGCCCAATCACGAAAGCAACTCGTGATTCCTCGTCAGGGAATTCATCAAACTGCACATTGAGAGCATATTGCATCTCTGTTCTAAAGGCATGATAGTCCTTGGGGTCCCCCCCAAATTTCTGCACCAATCCTGGTACCTTTCTGTTGAACTGGGTGGCTCTCCCCTTCTTGTCTGCATCCTGAGCCCTTCTCTCCTCAAGCCTAGCCGTCTGCAGCGCCAATTGGATTTCCAACGCTCGGTACCTATCTTCCAAGCTTGGACCCGCTCCAACTCCTGCCTCTCCGGCTCCGGCTGGGTCGCTCATGATGCCTTCTCCTGCACAGGCAGCTTACAAAGACTGTCGGAATGCTATGATGGGATGATTAGCTGCTTGTGCGTAAAATCGTGGTCCCTCAGAGTTTGTGCAACTCCACAAACCTCTGTGTGTGACAGAGCTCCTCAAACATGTCTGCCCTAGTCACTCGTAGATTCCGACAGTGGTTGTCTGTGGAAGCGCTTCCAGCATAGAAGCTCCTTAACGGAAACGCGTCTTCTGGACTCACGACGTGGCAGCTTCCGGCGAAGCATGGGTCTCCCTATGGGAGCTTCTGACACCTCCCCGCTGTTCTCGCTGGACGTGTCCCTGATCCCTCCCTCTTCCCTGCTAGTTCCTGCATTTGCTGCTGCGTCTCTCTCCGCATTCATGAGCCCTTCCTCCAGAGACCCCTCTCTCCCCCTGCTGGTCCCTGCTTTCGCTGCTGACTCCTTCCCAGCCTCTGTGAGCCCTTCCACCTCCCTTTCCTCCGATGGCAGTTCCCTGACAGTTACCTAATGATTGGCTGGAAATTTATAGTTAATTATATTAAACCAGAGCTAGGGATTTCAGGACCAGGGATTTATTATATGCTGATTAACTCAAAACTGTAACAGGGAAACCTGGACATATGGCAGTCATAGTTGAATAGCCCATTGATATTGCTAAGGCTGAACAAAGCACTTACTGTATTGGCCCGAATATAAGCCGCCCTTTTTCCCCCAAATTCCGGCTGTGAAAAGTTAAAGTGCGGCTTAAATTTGTGACCTTACAAAAATTGGCTTTTGTGATATCGCTGGTGAAACAGACATACGTTTTATTGCTGATTTGCGAGCTTGAGGCTGTTCGTTTGCCATTTACGGCTGTGAGTGCCTTCGGAATTGTAGCAACTGAATAGCAATTTGTGATTTGCGTGATTATACAGTAACCTTTGTGGGCTTGCAAGATCAAAGGCTTAAATTAGCTCGGAGTTACAATTCTACCAACTGCAGCAATTTTCAACCCAACTTTAAGGGAGCGGCTTATATTTGGGTATTGTCTTTTTCTCTCTCTCTCTCTCCCCCCTCTGAATTTTATTCAGGCCAATACGGCAAGTCCTTCCTTGACTGCTTTGCAAATCCCAGTGTCAGGGCTGGGCAGAGGCGGAATAGTGGAGACTGCCTCCCCATCCTGACCCTTCCAGGGAAGAGGAAGACAGTATAGATTTACAGCAGTGGTTTGCAGGAGGTCACAACTCAGAGGGAGATGAGGGGAAAGTTGGGAAATAATGGGAGAGGAGGAGCAGGCAGAGCCAGAACAGCAGCTGACTGACACATTGTCATTGGAAGGATTCTAGACCCTCCATCTCCCAGAACCCGGCAAGCCTTAAAAGTAGGAGAGCAAAGAGCTCAAAGGCAGAGGGCAGGTAGCAGCACCCGTAGAAGTGATGCATGAGGACGTGGGAGAGACGGCGGGTGGAGATTCAAGAGGCTGGGTTCTATAGCCTCTCTCTGTAAAGGCTGAAATAAAAAAAGATGGTAAGAAACTCTTCCTCATCTTTATGATTTCCTAGGCAACCAGCTGGTAGCTGCTGACAGCACCCTGACACCCAGTCTAAAATCACTTGCCACCAAAGTTTAACACTACAATTTGGAAGTCAGTCCCGTGGAGTAGGAGACGAAAAATGTTCCATTGGGTTGAATGGTGCTTTTGTAAGGACTGATAGCTTTGATAATACAGTGGTACCTCTGGTTAAGAACTTAATTCGTTCTGGAGGTCCGTTCTTAACTTGAAACTGTTCTTAACCTGAGGTACCACTTTAGCTAATGGGGCCTCCCACTGCTGCTGTGCCACCGTGCGATTTCTGCTCTCATCCTGAAGTTCTTAACCCGAGGTACAACTTCCAGGTTAGAAGAGTCTGTAACCTGAAGTGTCTGCAACCTGAAGCGTTTGTAACCCAAGGTACCACTGAAAATTTGATTGATGGCTGCTATTAAGGTGCAGAAAGCGAGAGCAGCCATTCTAGGTCTGGTTCCCTAACCTAAAAGAGCACAGTTCTCGGTCAGGTTTTGCTTTCGCACCACCTCCTTTTGTGTAACTCTTCTAGTTCCTGGTTCCTCCAGCCGGGGAGGGCAGGGTACAAATAAATTAATAATAATAATAATAATAATAATAATAATAATAATAATAATAATAGTTCTCTCTGCCAGGGCAAAGTGCACAGCTTCTGCAACGCAGACAGAGTTGGCAAAATCCTGAAAGTTTGCATTTCACCATTGTTTTATTGAAGGGTGAGTCTCACGCAAAGTCACCTGTCATGGTATTGCCGGAGAACGCAGGGGAGGAGGAGGAGAGACAAGCAGAGGAAGGGGGGCAGGAATTGCCAGTGCAGGAAAGGAGGGGAAGTCAGGAGGAGGGAAGACTCTCAGATGCTGGAGCAGAGCCTCAACCCCGCACAGGAAGCTCTGGCACTGATAGCGATGCAGTGCCGGTTCCATCTGCTCAGGAAAGGAGAGGGTTAAAGCGCAGAGGGCAGAGACATCAATTGAGAATGCCTCGCCTCTTCTGCTGGAAAAGGGGCAGACGTAAGTCACTTCGGGAATCTGACTCACAGGATTCGGACACATGATTATGTGTGCTGCTTGTACATATGTAAAATAAAGGATGTATATATGTACCTCTGACTGAGCAGAAGCATTTCTTGCAGAGAGTATTCCCAAGCCATCACATCACCTATTAGTGTGGTGTAGTGGTTAAGAGCGGTGGACTCGTTATCTGGTGAACCGGGTTCGCTTCCCCGCTCCTCCACATGCTGATGCTGGGTGACTTTGGGCTGGTCACACTTCTCTGAAGTCTCTCAGCCTTACTCACCTCGCAGAGTGTTTGTTATGGGGCAAGAAGGGAAAGGAGAATGTTAGCCGCTTTGAGACTCCTTAGGGTAGTGATAAAGCGGGATATCAAATCAAAACTCCTCCTCCTCCTCCTCCTCTTCTTCTATTACAGGTCTGGAAGTCCAACACGTACTTCCAGCTACAAGCTCACTGTTAGACAGTACAGTGGTGCCCCGCAAGACGAATGCCTCGCAAGATGGAAAACCCGCTAGACGAAAGGGTTTTCCGTTTTGGAGGTGCTTCGCAAAACGAATTTCCTATGGGCTTGCTTCGCAAGACGAAAATGTCTTGCGAGTTCCTGCAGGGTTTTTTTCCCTCCCCCCCTTTTCCCAAGCCGCTAAGCCGCTTATCAGCTGATCCGCTAAGCCGCTTATCAGCTGATCCGCTAAGCCGCTTAACAGCTGATCTGCTAAGCCGCTAATCAGCTGATCCGCTAAGCCGCTAAACCGCTTATCAGCTGATCCGCTAAGCCTGCTAAGCCACTAATAGCGCTAATCCACTAAGCCGCTAATGGGCTTGCTTCGCAAGACGAAAAAAACACAAGACGAAGAGACTCGTGGAACGGATTCTTTTCGTCTTGCAAGGCACCACTGTAGCTACCACTAGGCCTCCCTGCCACCCACCCACCTCTGCTCTCGACTACAGTGTTTAATTCTGGAGGGAGAATAAGGGAGTGAGGTGTTGCATTCCTCTGCAAAATATGGCTTGTCTCACTCAGGGCTGGCCCAAGACATTTTGGCACCTGAGGCAAACCACAGAATGTTTTCCCCTCCCTGCCAGGGAAGAAGGGGGAGGGAAAATTTACATCAGGAATAAGTGGGTGTTTTTTTTTTGAGATTTACACTGGAACAAAGAGGTGAGTGAAGATCTACATCAGGAACAAGAGGGAGAATCAAATCAACCTTGCTTGGTGGTTGAACTGGGAATCAAAGGCCTTGGGGTGGGGAAAGGGGCCAGCTCCGAATTGCACCAGGTGGGTGCAGAGCCCAGGAGACCCCAGTGGGCTTCCCCTGGCATTTCCTCCCTAGTGATGGGAGGAGACTAGCAGCCCCTCCTATTCGCTGAGAGGCTGTTATGGAGGTGGCATGGCAGGTAGGGAGACTGCTGAGAAGGCAAAAGGTCCAGCCTCCAAGGAGCAAGCTGCAGCAGTAGACAATGCCTTCCTCGGAGGCCAGATCTGCTGCCCAAAGCAGTTGCCTCACAGGCCCTTGGTCTCACTCCCTTGAAAAACCAGGACCCTGGTGTTCACTGAAAGAAAACTACATGAAAATGATGTATCGGTGGTATTTGATGCCTGTCAAGTTAGCAAAAATGTATAGAACAAGCTCAAATATTTGCTGGGAATGTAAAGAAAAAGAAGGTTCCCTTTATTGTATGTGGTGGACACCTAAAGTAACAAAAATTTCTGGGAGATGATATATAATGAAATGAAAAAAAAAATTTTTTTAAATAACTTCTGCTAGAAAACTGGGAGACGATATATAATGAAATGAAAAAAAAATGTTTAAAATAACTTTTGCTAAAAAACCAGAAGTTTTTTCATTAGGAACTATAGGTACTGAGATACCAAAGGACTAGAAAAGATGGTTTATGTATGCGACAACAGCCACAAGGATGCTACTAGCCCAGAGATGAAAGGAAGAGATAACCCCGACGAGAGAAGAATGACAAACTAAGTTGATGGACTATCTTGAAATGGAGAAATTAACTGGGAAGCTCAGATATCAAGAAGACAAGAACTTTAAGAAAGAATGGGAAATGTTCATAATTTATTTAAGAGACCACTGTAAGCAGGTTAAAACATTAGCAGGATTTTAACCACACTTGTAAAGTAATGGAAAGTATGGATAATTTAGAAGGATGAAAAATTTGGATAAGTACTTATTTGCAGTTGTAAATATGATTACTAGGACCCATGGAAGGGACGGGGAGAAGTCAGGAGATTCACAGTAATCTCGATATTTGGATTCGGAATTGTTTTCTGTTACATGTTTATAATTTTAAAAAATCAAATAAAAATTATATTAAAAAAATAAAGTCACTGGTGGCAAATGTCATAAATCAAAAAGAGGGGGGGGGGGAATGAAACAAAACACCAGGACACTGGCACCCTGTGGCACCTCTTATCTCCACTGGCAAGGCTCTGCTTACCTGGCTTGCATCAGTTCTGCTTTGTACTGAATGGCCTGTAAGCCCATCTCTCTTGGCTCCAGGATTACTGAGGGGAGGCTGGGGAGGGCACAGCTACGGAACCTCACAGTGGCCAATCCATTAACGTCATTGCCCCCTCGTGGGGCACTCAATTTTCCTGGCCATTTGCGTGTGGTCTCATGGAGGAGAGGGTCTCTATTCGGAGAGATTAGCTGTGGCCCTGGGCGCCCAGTTCTAGGTCAGGACTGCTCAGAGCTTCTAGAGTTTGGGAAGCTGAAAGGCGAGGGACGTCACAGTGACTGAGGGACCCTGGCCAAAGGGATGCCCTTGAGGAATAGCAAAGGGGCGACTGGCATGAAGAAGAAGGAGTCTTTGGCCTCTGCGAGGAGGAGGGCAGAACAACATGGGATGGAGCTGGACCGATGGGTGAGTGGCGAGAAAGAGGCAGGGGGGGAGGAGGAGAGCTTGGAAGGTCACTTGGAGGCTGCCTGGAGGAAGGAGGAGAGCTTGGTGGCTCATTTGGTGGCTGCCTGGAGGAAGGAGATGGAAATGGGGGTGCCAGGAGACACGAAGCTAGCCAGAGCTGTGGGGATGGTGAGCTATGTGGGGACAGGCTAGGAGGGCCTAGGTGTGGAGAACTGCAAGACGATGAAGCTCCGGTGCCACGGTCCTTGTGTGTGCCATGGAGCGTGGTTTTGCTACCAGGCTGCATGGTCCCAATGGAGTTGGGGGCGCCTTCCTTGGGGCAGAGGAGGAAGTCGTGGGGGCCAGCGGGGTTCATAGCGTAGAAGGCATTGGCGCCGTCGGGGATCAGTAGCTCTTGAAGGATAAAGAGAGAGAGAGAACATGAGTGATGCCAACAATGTTTTCCCCTCCATCCGGGTCCTGTGACCCGGAAACTACAACTAATCCAGAATGTGGCAGCTAGACTGGTGACTGGGAGCGGCCGCCGAGACCATATAACACCGGTCTTGAAAGACCTACATTGGCTCCCAGTACGTTTCCGAGCACCATTCAAAGTGTTAGTGCTGACCTTTAAAGCCCTAAACGGCCTCGGTTCAGTATATCTGAAGGAGCCTCTCCACCCCCATCGTTCTGCCCAGACACTGAGGTCCAGCACCGAGGGCCTTCTGGCGGTTCCCTTGCTACGAGAAGCCAAGTTTCAGGGAACCAGGCAAGGGGCCTTCTCAGTAGTGGCACCCACCCTGTGGAATGCCCTCCCACCAGATGTCAAAGAGAACAACAACTACCAGACTTTTAGAAGACATCTGGAGGCAGCCTTCTTTAGGGAAGCTTTTAATGTTTGATGTATTACAGTATTTTAATATTTTTTGGAAGCCGCCCAGAGTGGCTGGGGAAGCCCAGCCAGATGGGTGGGGTATAAATAATAAATTATTATTATTATTATATTATTATTATTATCCCTCTCCTCACCTTGGCCATCTCCCAACAGCTGCAGGAGCCGGTAGTTGTGCAGCGAGTGCCCTTCCAAGTTGTGCTTCTGCAGTGCGCGCTGAACTACAGCCGTGGTCTTATCCTGGCTGGTGATCTGCGGGGGAAAGTCATCCGCTTATGAGTCACAGAAGAGGGCACAGGGGTGGCCCAGCAACGTGGCAACACAACGTAGAAGGTGTCCAGAGATGGGCAGGGGAGAATATTAACGAAAGTAGTGAAAACGCCTTCAACCACAGAGCCTAGGGCTTGCCGATCAGAAGGTCGGCGGTTCGAATCCCCATGACGGGGTGAGGTCCCGTTGCTCGGTCCCAGCTCCTGCCAACCTAGCAGTTCAAAAGCATGTCAAAGTGCAAGTAGATAAATAGGTACCACTCCAGGGGGAAGGTAAACGGCATTTTCGTGCGCTGCTCTGGTTCGCCAGAAGTACCTTAGTCATGCTGGCCACATGACCCGGTAGCTGTACGCTGGCTCCCTTGGCCAATAAAGCGAGATGAGTGCCGCAACCCCAGAGTCGTCCACGACTGGACCTAATGGTCAGGGGTCCCTTTACCTTTACCTTACCTAATGCTAGCCGAATCAAAAAAGTGTCAGACTAAACCAGGGGTGGGGGGTACGTGTGACTTTCTTGGCGTTTGTTGGGCTCCAACTTGCATGAGGTGGGATGAAGCCGTTTGTCATGGGCCAGGAGTTGGCTTCACCTGCTGAGCAGCAGCCTGAAGGAGCAGAAGGCGAAGTGGCTCCACCTGCTGCTGATAAGCCTTCTTGCTCCTGATGAGAACCATCTTGGCTCCAACTTTCTTAAGCAGGGATTCCAGCCTCAGGCAGTGGCTGGAAACAACATTTGTCGTTCCTGGACAGATCTTGCTGCTTCTTGCGACCTCGGCTTTCTTGACCCCCGGACCGTCTGACTACGTGAACTGAGATACTCCTTGTTATGTATTCTGTGTTTGCCCGAGCTTAGTCTGGACTAAGGATTCTGAGCTCCTGTGTTCTGATTCAATACATGATGTCCAATCATAGAACATTTCAGGATTTGGGCCTCTGCCATTGGCCCTTGAACTATGAGTCGTGATTCGCAGCTTTGACGTTTAGACAGCCAATCATGTTGGGAGTGGGAGTGGCCCAGGCTTTCAGGAATATATATAAGCAGTTGCTTTGCCCCTGTTTCCCAGCTATGTAGTTCAATAAAGGTTCTTGCTGTTCAATAAAGGCGTCCTGCCTCGTGGGAACCCACCTACACTTCACTCTTGACCTTAGGACGGGCCTGAACGTCTCAGTAGAGGCACTCGCCCTGTGGAACGCTCTCCCACCAGATGTCAAAGAGAAAAACAACTACAGTGGTACCTCGGGTTAAGTACTTAATTCGTTTCTTATTCCGTTCTTAACCTGAAACTGTTCTTAAGCTGAAGCACCACTTTAGCTAATGGGGCCTCCTGCTGCCGCCGTGCCGCCAGAGCACGATTTCTGTTCTCATCCTGAAGCAAAGTTCTTAACCTGAAGCACTATTTCTGGGTTAGCAGAGTCTGTAACCTGAAGCATATGTAACCTGAAGCGTATGTAACCCAAGGTACCACTGTACCATACTTTTAGAAGACATCTGAAGGCAGCCCTGTTTAGGGAAGTTTTTAATGTTTGACAGACTATTGGATTTTAATATTTTGTTGGAAGCAGCCCAGAGTGGCTGGGGAAACCCAGCCAGATGGGCGGGTATAAATATATTATTATTATTATTATTAACCTTGGACTCTGCCTCCAGGCAAGTACTCCCCCACCGAGACTCAACTGGTTGGCTGGCTTCTCTCTCCACTGAGCTCTGCCATGGCTGGCAGCACAGGACTATGACACTGTTTGCCTCAGGTGGTGGATCTGACCCTTGCCCTGCCCCCCCCCCATTGTGTTGCTACCTGCTCCTCTGGGACTTTGCCCATGCTGCTGAAACAGCGCTGTTGCCCTCACTGTGCAGGGCCTCTATGCGCTCCTCCCCTGCCCGGAAATCTTCACCCCCACACGCAGACATGATGCACACCATCCAGTCATGTCCAGATGTTCCTGGCAGCTTGCATCCCTTTGTCCACTCACCACAATGCTGCGATACAGGTTGCCGTTGCCATGCACATCATCCATGCTGACGCGGATGATGCGCGACTCTGTCCCTCGTTGCTTGGAGATGGGAGATGGCGGGGGCTGCTCCAGCGGAAGGCAGGGCCTTAGCTGAGGTACAGACAGATTCTGGTCAGGAGAAGACAACCAAAAAGGGGACCAGGAGATGAATCCGTGAGTTGTGACTCATCTTCCGCCCCACATTTCCATTACCTCTCTGGCCACCAACACCATCAAAACATCTCACTCAGAAGTTTCCGCCACTTCACTTGCTGATATGCACATCGGTGCTAAATGAAAGCTCCGTGGGTTACCAGATGTCATTGGATGACAGCTCTCATCAACCCCGACCTCTAGCTCTGGAGCTAGGGATGATGGGAGTTGTAGTTCAACAACTTTTGGTGACGCAAGGTGAAAGCATGACTGGTCTTCAGGGCAGGCCTATCCAACATCGTTTTATGCGGACACTGAGGTCCAGCACCGAGGGTCTTCTGGTGGTTCCCTCCCTGCGAGAAGTGAGGTTACAGGGAACCAGGCAGAGGGCCTTCTCAGTAGTGGCGCCCTCCCTGTGGAACACCCTCCCACCAGATGTCAAAGAGAACAACAATTACCAGACTTTTAGAAGACATCTGAAGGCAGCCCTGTTTAGGGAAGCTTTTAATGTTTGATGTATTTTAATATTATTATTTTTTGGCAGCTGCCCAGAGTGGCTGCGGAAGCCCAGCCAGATGGGCGGGGTATAAACAATAAATTATTATTATTATAACAATATCAAAATAAGCTCCAATAAACAAGAGGGGAAGACTCAAGAATAGAAAGAGACCTCAGAACACTCCAAGCAGCCTTTGGAAGGCACAGCCCACAGAATGATTCCTGCTACTCCTATCTTCAATGGACAGAAACTATTGGAACAAAAGACATTCGGTGGAAACTAAAGACGCTATACCTGTGGCTGAGGATAATTGTTTGAACCCTTCCAATGGATTTGGGTGGGTCGGGAAGGGTGAACAGGAAATTTAAAAATTGGAAGGAGATAATATAATGTATGTAAAAATCCTGAAATAAAAATAAAATAAAATAAATATTCCTGCTACTCCCCAGAGGAGGAGGAGACGAGTGGGGGTGATAGGGGACCCTACTGAGGGGAACAGAGGCAGCAGTGTGTGGAGGAAACAGGATGCCATGGGAGGTGTGCTGTCTTCTGGGTTCCCTATCTATCTATCTATCTATCTATCTATCTATCTATTAATTAAAATGGTATATTGCCCTTCATCCTAAGATCCATAGGGCGGTTCACAGCATAAAAATACAAAATGAACACACAAAACATACCAAAATCCTTCCCCTCCCCCGCTGACACATTGAAAAGGTATTTATTTACAAAATACATATATCTAGAGATCTGCTCTTCCCAGCTGTCAGAGATGAGAATCTCACTATGTCTGTTTAGAGTCTAAACACCCCAGGAAGTGAAGTACTGTACTAATCAGTGGCTCCATCAAGGGCATCTGATGCAAGCTTGAATACCTACCAAGTGCCCTGGACATCCCATCTTTTGCACGAGAGCACATAGGCCATTTTGGGTGCTGCGCTCTCACTCCCCCCCCCCCCCACAACACTTTATCCAAGCGAGAGTGAGGCATGGGTCACGTGACTTGCCTGGGAGCACATCCCAGAAGATGCACATCCTAGTTTTGGATCTCAAAAGTTGGGTGGCATGAACTTGCACCAGGATGCATCCCAACATTTTATATTGCTGAAGTGGGGGTGGGGTGGGAGAGTGGGACAGAGACTTCCCTAAATCTTGTCTTTATTGGTCAATCATACCATTTTTTTCCAGCCACAGGTGTAAAAAATGACTGGTAAATTATTACAGTCATACCTCATGTTGTGTCCGCTTCAGGTTGCGTGTTTTCGTCTTGCATCCCACGGCAACCCGGAAGTACTGGAATGGGTTACTTCCGGGTTTCACTGCTCACGCCTGCGTAGAAGCGCCAAATCGTGCGACTTGTCTGTGCAGACACGGTGCTTCGAGTTGTGGGCTTTCCACATTACAGACGGGCCTCCGGAACGGATCCCATCCGTAACACGAGGTACCACTGTACACCGTTCTTGTATTATAACGATAGCTTTTAATATCTATTCCTTTCACATGTGTTGCTTTGATAGGCTCATTTTTGGCTAGAAATGAAATCAGCCTACCACACCAATATTATTATTATTATTATTATTATTATTATTATTATTATTATTATTATTATTTATACCCCACACTGGGTGGCTTCCAACAAAATATTAAAATACAATGGGTTAAACATTAAAAGCTTCCCGAAACAGGGCTGCCTTCAGATGTCATCTAAAAGTCTGGTAGTTGTTTTTCTCTTTGACATCTGGTGGGAGGGCGTTCCACAGGGTGGGCACCACTACCGAAAAGGCCCTCTGCCTGGTTCTCTGTAACTTGGCTTTGCGCAGTGAGGGAACCACCAGAAGGCCCTCGGTGCTGGACTTCAGTGTCCAGGCTGAACGATGGGGGTGGAGACGCTCCTTCAGCGATGCCGTCTCTTTGGCAACTGCATTACGAATCCCCAAGAGAATTTGCCTTCTTCTGCTTGCCCCTTGCTCTGCTCCATATTTCACCACCATCACGGGTGCAACTGGCAGTGACGCAAGTGCAGGCCTTTTGGGTGTGGGCACCCAGGCTGTGGAGGCCCCTCCCCAAAGAGACTCTGCTGCTCCCTTTCGAGATGCTCTGTCCCAGCTGTTTTATTTTGACAGGCATTTGGTTTATGTTGATTATTTTCTCCCCTTCTGTTTTATAGCAACATACAGACTTCTGCATTTTATGTTATGCCCTGGTTAGCTGTCTCGGTCACATAATGAGATCTTCTAAGATTGTGAGTTGTTTCAGGGACCAAGAGAACGGGACAGAAACGGTTTTATAAAGAAAAATAAGCTACCTTGCTAGTGGGGAGTCCCCAAGTTGGTGAACAAGGGGTGCTAGACGTATCTTCAGAGGAAAGGCTGCTGCAGGAGCCAAGCGGTGAGATTCTGGGCTTCTCAGGGCTTGGAGAAGCAGCAGAGGCTTCTGAGCCCAGGAGAAGTCTGCAAAGGAAGAGCAGAGGCAGTGACTCAGGTGTGGGAGCATCACTGTCGGGTAGTGGTTAGTTGTGTATCAGACAAGAGCTCCAGGGTCATATTCCTACTTTGCCATGATATTCATTTGGTGACCTTGGGCCAGTCAGCATGCCCATGTTAGAATTCCTGCTCCATGGTTGCAGTCATGATATTGCTGTCTTTCACATGACGGTATATGTTTTGGCTCCACAGAGTGGGAAGTGACGGAGACAGGATGTTTGTGTTACTGTGTTCCGTGAAGTGGGACTATTGTCCTTTGTTCATTTTCTCTTTGCTGTCTGGTGCTAGAGAGAGAGGGGGCCATGTTGCAGTTCTCCATGTGTGTTTATATGTAAATAAAGTAGATTAGCCAAAATGCTGAGTTGCTGAGGTCTGTTACGCATGAACTGCGCAAACTCTGCGGATCCCTAAGTGTGCCGGTGCCGGTTGGCATCGGTTGCTGTGATGTTTGGGCTGAAGAAAGCTTATGAAGCTCCTGAACAATCGACCAGGAGGGAGGGAACATGCCAGTCGCACATGTGTCTCTGCCAGGGTCCTACTCGAGTGTAGGCTGAACTCCTGACAACCCAAGCATAGCTTGCCTTGCAAGATTGTTGTAAGGATAAATATGGAAGGAAGGAACCATTTATGCCTCCAGGCCTAGTGGGATTCACTTGCTCTGCCTCAAAAAACAACAACACAGAACGGGGTTCTCCAGGAGGCCGAAGGTCATCGGACAGAAGGGAAGTTTGTCCCAAGCATGGCAGGGGAGGAACAGGGGACACGCAAGAGAAAGGGGCAGGGAAGGAGCAGTGGGGCCGGCCCACCCATGAGGCGGACTGAAGCACCTGCCTCGGGCAGCAGAATCCCATGTGACCCTGGCAAGCGAGGCTTCGGCAGGAGGGAGCACCTTCCCATCTTGCCTTGGGTGGCGAAACAGGATGGGCTGTCCCCAAGGAGCAGCCACAGGAAGTGTGCCCCCTCACGGAACCAGAAGGCTGACTTACGAACTGAAGCGCTTGGTCAGGCTGCGATGCAGCTTCGGCGAGTTGGGACAGGAGTCGGCTGGTGGCTCAATCACACGGGAAATCCGGTAGCTGCAGAGGGAGGAGAGCAGAAGCATATCCACCCAAGCATGGCCTTCCATTCTTCTCTGTTGGTGTGTCTCTGTTCAGCTGTCGCTTCTGATACCCTGCTGCCCTGCAATTTCTCAAAAAGGACCTGCTTGGCTCTTTCCCTTGGCATCTGCCTTGTGCCCCCCTCACAGTTAAGCAGCCTGGTTTGGGGGTGGGACTGCAGAAAGGCCAGAAAAAAAGTTGACTTCCTCTCTTCCCATTCTTTTAGCTTCTCTCGGCCCTGCCACTCTCTCAGGCACACTTGCTGGGGACATGGGAGAGGGCCTTCTCGGTGGTGGCTGCCTCCAGACAACTCTCTCCCTGGAGAAGCCAGACTGGCTCCCTCCTTGTTGTCCTCCTGTCAGGTGGTGAAGACCTTTGTGTTCCAACAGGTTGTTGGGAGCTGAGTACTTTTAAGGAAAGGACTGTTGCCATGCTGTTTATAATTGTAATTATTGGCATGTGGGGTGTGTGTGTGTTTGTGTGTGTGTTTTTTTTCTTTGTTCTTAGTGGTTCTTATTTTTATCTGTAAGCTGCCTTGAGTCCCATCAGGGAAAAAGGCAGGGCATAAATATTTATTTGAATAATAAGCTGTGTAGCCCACAGTGTGAACTTTGGGCGAATGGATTTAGATGGGAGATTCTTGCTCTTGAATTTGGGCGCCTAGGGAAAGGAGGACGGGTGAACATTCCCTGTGCATTTTTAGGTATCTGAGAAGTGAAGAGTTGCTATCCCAGTGGGAAAACAGCTTTGCTATAGGAGATAGGTGACATTCCCTAGCCCACTCTGTCACCATGGCGTTTTGGAGATACCAGGAGCCAGTGTGGTGAGGTTAGAGTGTCTGACTAGGATGTGGGAGACCAGGGTTCAAATCCCCACTCGGCTATGAAACTCACCAGTCACTGCCTCTCTGCCTAACCTACCTCATAGGGTTGCTGTGAGGATTAAAGGAGATAGGGGAGAGCCATGTACATCACCTTGGGCTCCTTGAAGAAAAAGGTGAGATATAAATGCAATCAATTAATCATTTAGCTCCCCAAATAAAATCCATAGGACCAAATGGACTTAATGTTAAATACACATGTTTGTCTGTTTGTTTGTTTAGAAAATAAGGCTTCCGGTTCCTGTCTGCCTTAGTGGAGAAAGCTCCCATGACAACGGGAGATTGTTAGTGAAGAAAAAACAAGGAGGGTAATTATCCTTGCAAATTCCCCCCAGGGACAGGGAGGAAAGACCTTCATTCATGGTTCGTCTTGATACCTGGCTCTTGCTCTGGTGCGGAATGCGGGAGACAGGGAGGCACTGTGTGCAAATTATTAAAGGTATTTTTATTGAAAGATTTTACAAACTTGCTCAGAACTGGAAACTTTCTTTTCCAGTAGAAGCAGCTGCACTGCGGCACTGGTCTGGACTGGAAACACAGTGTGTGGGGATGAGGGAGTTAACCCTTCCTTCCTCATAGCATTTTCCCATTAAAAACACACCTCCTCTGCAAAAAGGTGCTATTTACAGTAAACAGCAAATAGTGGACTGGTGGGATGATTTTTAGCAGGGGGGGAAGTGGTCCAGGGAGGAAACAATTAACTCGATCACCACATACAGTGGTCATGATCCAGCAAAGGGTTGCGCAAAGTTACTTTTAATGGAATGAAGGAGAAAGTGGTCAACTCCAAGGACACTCGTAATGTGGACTTTGGGCCTTAATTTAAGACGCTCCGATTGAACTCTGAAGTGGTGCAATTGATAATGCTCCTAACTAGAGCCTTTCAACAGCAAGAGCCTAGGTTGTAATCACTGCAGGAGTAAGTAGCACTTTGCACAACTGGAGCAACTTACACTTGTGCAACGGGACTCAATCCTCCAGAGCAGATCAGCAAGAGGGAAAGAGGGAGAGTCCTATTGCACAAGAAGTAGTCATTCTGCTTGTGCATTTATTTAGTTGGCCCACTATCAACCATTCTCTTTCTTGGCAGAGAACCCAACACCTTTTCCTACCTCTGCTCCTCAGAGAGCTGCTGATGCTGGTGAAAGGCAAGACGGAATGATGGGTTTGGACAAAGATGGTACTCTTGACATGAATCCTGCAGCTGGCAGATCCAGGAGAGGATCACTGCTTCCTGGGAGGGAAAAGACATAGCAGTGAGGTGGGCGGTGGAGCCACATTTTGCATTCCTGTGGTTTGAAAGGCAGTGCTCTTCCTCCCAGTTCCACATCCTATCATTCCCCTCCATTCTCAGCTCTGGGCACTGAGCTAAGAGATGCAGAATCCCACCCACCCCCCTCCAGTTTTTCCACCTTGGATTTACCTTGCGCCTCTTCTCAAAGTTAATGAGGTTGCTCTGTGGGATTGAAAAATAAGACAGGGATTGTGAGCAACACCAGGAGACACAAACCACACTGCAGGGATGTTTGAACCACCCTACATCAGTGGTTTTCAAACAGGGGTGCCCTGGGATGCCTTGAAAGATGGTCAGGGGTGCCACTGGCAACACTGACCTCTGTCCCTCTTTCCTTCCCTCCCTCCTCTGATGCCCTCTCACGTCGCTGCCTCCCAAAGACTTGTACAGCTGTTTGTTGCAGCAGCCCTAGCTACAAGCTCCCCAAGTGAATGGTGCCTCTGGGGCTGCCCAGGAGGTGCTTCCCAGGCTCCTATGGGGCAGTGTGAAGAGATGCCTCTCTTTGGGGCAGGGGGCACAGCTCAGAGACCAGGGGAGGTAGCGGCAGCGGCAGTGGCAGCAGCTGCCCTGAGGACTCCCATGGAGAGAGGAGAGGAGGATGAAGGAACACTCTATAACGGAGGGTGTTTGGAAAATGGTGAGAGGCTGCCAGCTCTGCAGGCAAGGGGTGGCATAACTGGGCTCCTGCGCCCCACAGGGGTGCCGCAGAAAGAACGGAGTTGGTCAAGGGAGCTGTGGACTCAAAAAGGTTGAAAACCTCTGCCCCATGTGGCTGCCAGCATTTGAAAAGCCTGAGTGCTTTTTTGTTTATAGAAAAAAAGGTGCCGGTACGCACCATGAAGTTATTACAGTAAGTGTCACACTTTTAATGGGGGGGGGGAGTGCCAGTACTCCCTTACCCTTAAAGGTAAAGGGACCCCTGACCTTTAGGTCCAGTTGTGACCGACTCTGGGGTTGCGGCGCTCATCTCGCTTTATTGGCCGAGGGAGCCAGCGTACAGCTTCCAGGTCATGTGGCCAGCATGACTAAGCCGCTTCCGGCAAACCAGAGAGGCACGGAAACGCCGATTACCTTCCCACCGGAGTGGTACCTATTTATCTACTTGCAAGGGATGTTCTCGTACCACTTCTTCTTCCCCAAGATGCTCACCTCCACAGAATCTGGTAGTGCTGTGTCCAGCATGATCAGGTCAGTTAAAAAGGTGCCCAGATATGGGATGGTGGGAGCCTGCAACAAAGCACAATGGGACTCATGCACTCAGCCCTTTGATTGCCCAGTGCGCCACCCTCCCTTGGGAAATTAAAACATTTGGTGACACTTCCTTAGCAAAATATGACCATAGCTGTCAACTTACAGATTTGAAAATAAGGGACCAGCAGC
The DNA here is from genome assembly GCF_964188305.1 of Podarcis bocagei. Classification (NCBI taxonomy): domain Eukaryota; kingdom Metazoa; phylum Chordata; class Lepidosauria; order Squamata; family Lacertidae; genus Podarcis; species Podarcis bocagei. The sequence goes on along the minus strand of NC_138143.1, from coordinate 10,448,835 downwards.
CTCGAAAATAAGGCATCAGCAGCCAAAATAAGGGATTTTCCAAGCACAGGTATGTTCAACTTCTGAGCCCCTCCGAGCCAAAGGCAGAAAGCCCAGCCAACAAAGCCTCAAGTGGTGGTTCCCACAGCGCAGCAACCCGGCAAAGGGGATGCAGCAAGGAAAACCACCGTCACCTCTCCGTTGGGAAGTGCTGAGCAAAGGTGATTCCCCAGGCAACACGGCTGATTTGATCGGCACAAGGCATGCAAGCTCCACCCCCCAGTCATTCCTAGACTCCTTATTGGGTGAGCAACACAGCTAAGCAACACAGTTGGAGCCTCCCTCCTCCCTGGCCGGCAGGGAGGGAGGGAGAGGAGCTGCTTCCTTTGAAACCCGGGAAATTTAAGGGACATCATCAATAAGGGACTGCAGTGGGACACAGTGCTGGGATAAGGGACTTTACCGCCAAATAAGGGATGGTTGACAGCTATGCATATGACCAATATGCAAATGGTGTCCAGAATGAAGGGAAAGGATGCTGTGGTTTCCACTGTTTGTTGGGTTTCCCTTCCTACTAGCAAGTTCAATGCAAGGGATTTCAAAAGAGGCGAATGTGTGCAAATCTGTGTGTGTGTGTGTGTGTGTGAAAACAAAGCTGAAACAAGATCTCTGTGAAGACTTCTAAATTGGTAGATGTGTGCATTATCAGATATAATGTAAAAATCTCAAATATTTCTAATTGTGGAGGAGAGAATGTTAGGCGCAGTAGCTAAACCTTTAGCTGACAACTACTCTTGCTAAAAAAAAAATCAAAAGAGCACCACATTCTTTTTTGGGGGTCTTTTTAGGTACTAATTTTAGGGTTATCCCCACTCACTCTGAAACAAAACACAAAGATGGTACAGGATACAGAATTACGATATAGCTCCATTTGTTAGAGTGTGGTGTTGATAATGCCAAGGTTGCAGGTTTGATCTCCATCTGGGACAGCTGCATAGCAGTGAGCTGGACTATAGATGATCCTCAGGGTCCCTCCCAACTCTAGTTTTCTAAGAGAAAAGGGAATTCCAAAGGGTAGATGCTGCCACGCTGAAAGACTTGCGGGTGCATAATGAATATTATGTGCCACTCGCAGCACGGCCAGTTCTACAGGTCAAAGCAGTCAAGTGACATATGTGAGAGAAGGTGATTCTCTCAAGTAGAAAGTTTCCCTTTCTCTTTTATCACGCTTCTTCAAAGTCATATTTGATGACATGTCATGTGCAGACTTTCATAGAACTGTAAAATCAAGGAATTGTAGATTTGGAAAGGATCCTGAGCACCACCGTCCTACAGTGCAGGAATCTCAACAGGCAGTTCCCGATCCAATTCGAAACCATACCTTTGACTAATCTTAAGTAGTATTTTCACACTAGAGGGAGAGTGTGGACACTCTGGTGGAAGTAATTCTTTGGTGAGAGTCTGGTTTTCAGGATCTAAAGTGTGAGGGAGGTACATTAAACATGTATTTCTTACCTCCCCTTTATGTTTATTTTGTGGGATGTGATCCATGAGAGGCAGTCAAGTACAACATTCCTTGTAATGCTAGAGAAGACATGCGAGGGAATGTTTGGTCCAGCCAGTCGCAACTTCCTGTTCCTCCTGGCTGGAGCATCCTTCCTTTTGCATGACCTAACCTGTCCAGGTAACATAAGGACGAGTCACACAGCACACCTCCTCTTTTTTTTTTTTTACTTCCTTCTTTGTTTGACCAGCTTCTAGCTAGGACTGCTCTGCTAGCTCTCAGCTAGCAGAAGCACTGGGATTATTCCCCCATATGGGGTAGATCCACATGTACATATTTGTAACTAAGTCTGCCTTCAGGAATCCAACTGCGAACTGGTGTGAGAAAACTTCTTTTATTGACTTTGAATAAGATTGTGGCGTCTTTATTCTTTAAAGAGGGATTCAAGGGAAATTACCAGGAACATACAATTCAGTCTGAGACAGATTGAATTGTGTAATAGTGAGAGGCTCACACGAGCCTGCAACCAGCTATCTGCTGTGCATATAAAAAAGGGGGAATGTAACTCTGCTACATAAAGGAACTTGCTAGTGCAAGTTAGGAAGGATATCAATAAACAATATATCCTCTCCTGCCACCCTGAACATTCCCACATATTTCCCTCGGAGTGGATGGACAGCTGGCTGGGGAGGGGGCAGGATGCCTCTCACCACTACCCTGGTCTGATGCTTCACCTTCGGAGATGACCCAGCTGGGGGTTGTGTGCTGTTCCATCCGTCACTGGAGCCCTGTATACCTCCTTCCTGCGAGAGACAGAGAGAAAGGCTGCAGGATAAACTCAACTGATGTCCGATGTACCTTGATCCAACTGTACAGAACTGACCCTCCTAACAGGGGCTAATCTGAGAACTCAAAGGCTTTGGGGCATTTCAGCAGGTGCCTCTTGTTGCTGAAGCCCCTGAACCAAAAGAGGTTGCACCCAGGGCAATTGTAGCTCACACTGAACAGAGCATTTACACTTTCCCTGCTCCAAACATGGTGACTTAATGCCCCTGGGTAACACTTAACACAACATGGCTATACCAGTTGCACTGGCTCCCGGTGGAGTACAGGATCAGGTTTAAGGTGCTGGTTTTAACCTCTAAAGCCCTATACGGCCTAGGACCCTCGTACCTACGGGACCGCCGCTCCTGGTATGTCCCACAGAGGACCTTACGGTCTTCAAACAAAAACATCTTGGAGGTCCCAGGCCACAGAGAGGTTAGGCTGGCCTCAACCAGAGCCAGGGTTTTTTCGGCTGTGGCCCCAATCTGGTGGAACGCTCTGCCACAAGAGACTAGGGCCCTGCGGGACTTGACATCTTTCCGCAGGGCCTGCAAGACAGAGCTGTTCCACCAGGCCTTTGGCCAGGGCACAGCCTGACTCCCTCCTTTGGCAATCTTCACAGAACTTTAGCCTAATGGTTGCCATCAATTTGATTTGAATTAATTTTATAATGAAATGATTTTAGAATGTTGTATTATTTTATTGTTGTTAGCTGCCCTGAGCCCAGCTTTGGCTGGGGAGGGTGGGATATAAATAAATTTTATTATTATTATTATGGCAACTATCCTCAAGTCCAGTGGCGGAGCAAGCCGATCGGGCGCCTGGGGAGGCACGGGCACTGTGCCTGGGAGCGGGGCCAGTCACCCACGGGGGCACCGCAGGGCCTCTGAGGAGTCTGCCTGCCTCCTTCCACTCAGCCACCATACAGCTGAGGGGAAGGCAATGGGAGGACTGTTTGGGGCAGCAGGGAGTCTGCGGGCGCTCAAGCCAGTGCGTCACTCCCAGGAGAGACATGTAGCTCAGGCGTGCTGCAGGCCCAGCGGTGAGTGCCGCCCACCATTTTGTCACTCCCCTCAGCTGGGACACCCAGGATGGACCGCACCCACCTTTGCTACGCCCCTGCTCAAGTCCCCACCCCACTTCAGAGACATCACAAATACTTTTTTGGGGGGGGACGACCTTGGCCCCAAGGAGTTGGCTCCTATGCCCCGGGCTATTGAACCCTTTCCTGATCCTGACAACACTGGACAGTACATTACAGTTATACCTTGGGTTACAGACACCTCAGGTTGCATTTTTTTGGGTTATGGACCCACCGAAAACCGGAAGTACCAGAACAGGTTACTTCTGGGTTTTGGCGGTTACGCATGCACAGAAGCAACAAATCGCAACCCATGCGTGCGCAGACACGGTGTTGCGGGTTGCGAACATGCCTCCTGCACAGATCACGTTCGCAACCCGAGTGTCCACTGTACATCCTTCTGAGCACATTATCCCGCATAAAAAAACACACAACACACACAGACACACACACACACAACGTTGCTCTCCTCTTCCTCTCAAACGACGCAGTTCTGCTACCTGCAGCAAGATTTCTCGGCACTTCAAGTAATTGTTGTCTTCGGAGAAGATCTGTGAGAGCTTTCGGAAGGAGCCCCTGCTGTCCCTGGGAGAGAAGTTAGGCTCAGTTTATGCAGCTCCCTGGCACAGGGGTCAGTGCAAGAGGCCACAGCCAGTCCAAGCTGTTTTGCAGCCTGAGGCAAAGGGCAAAGACAGTGGCACACACACATCTCCAGAAGCTTGACTGGACTGGAAGCTGAATCTTTTTTTAGCAGTGGCTGCAGCAGAGCATCCTTTGTGGTGGAAAGAGGGCAACAGGCTAGCAGGTCTTTCAAATTTCAGCAGCGCCCTGTGCAAGGCTATAATGTGACACTCCCGCCTCTTGTCTCCTGTTTTGCATGTGTACTATGTCATAGTTGTGATGCCCTGCGGTGCCCCCCCCCTTAGCTTGGGGCCCGAGTGGGGGAACCGGTCACGCTGCCCTAAATCTGCCCCTACAGACTAGCACAGGTCAGGCTGTGTGGCACAAAAAGCTCTGTCCTCCGTGAGAGAAGAAAATTTGTAGGACTCCGGAAAAACAGCTGGCCTTGGGGGGGCCATTTCATTCTGCTTAATTTTCCAAGCATGGGCTTGTGTCAACTGAAACCACCAACTGAGAATGGCAGAAGCTCATCTCTCTCTGTTTGGGTTTTTATTTATATTACATTGGTACCTTGGTTTACAACCATAATCTCTTCCTGAGGTCCATTTGTAAACCAAAACAGGTTGTAACCCAAGGCGCGCTTTCGCCAATGGGACCTCCCCCCAAAAATTGTTTGTAATTCCCCCCCACCCCCAAATGGGCTGTAATCCAAAATTAAGGTTGCAAACCGGGACACGCACTTCCAAATTTGACGTGTTTGTAATCCAAAATGTGTGCAAACCAAGACGTATGCAAACCAAGGTACCACTGTAGTTTCTTTTATCCTGCTGTATTATGTAAAAGCTTTCGTAAAAATCTTGTTTGAAAAGAAAAAGACTGTCAGGAGCTCTCTGGGGTCGCAGGCAAAACTCTTCCCCAGTCCTGCTTGGGGACGATCCTTGAACCTGCCAGAGCCCTGTGGTTTCTCTCCAAAGAGAAGCAAGTGGACCCCATTAAAGGTCAAGGGACCCCTGACCATTAGGTCCAGTCATGGCCGACTCTGGGGTTGTGGCACTCATCTTGCTTTACTGGCCGAGGGAGCCGACGTACAGCTTCTGGGTCATGTGGCCAGCATGACTAAGCCGCTTCTGGCGAACCAGAGCAGCACACGGAAACGCCGTTTACCTTCCCGCCGGAGCGGTACCTATTTATCTACTTGTACTTCGTGCTTTCGAACTGCTATATTGGCAGGAGCAGGGACTGAGCAACAGGGGCTCACCCTGTTGCGGGGATTCGAACCACCAACCTTCTGATCGGCAAGTCCTAGGCTCTGTGGTTTAACCCACAGCGCCACCCGCGTCTCTTGTTTGTTTTAAAAAAGGGCTATGTAAGGTATCTAACTGCTGGAGATGCAACAGGGATAATGCTTCTCTAAAACATGTTTTTTTCATTGTCCTATATTGAAAGATTTTGGGCAGAAGGTAACTGAAACCATCAACAGAACTGTACGGAACAACCTTACATTTACAGAGCCAAATATCCTCTTGAATAATATACCCAGCACATGGAACCTTACAAAAGGACAATATGAGTGGACTCTGTGCCCTTACCACAACAAAAAGACTGATACTGATGAACTGGAAAAATAAAAATGTGGCTCCCTTCTATGACTGGATTAAAGACTTATACAAACTCGCAACATATGAACAAACTGCATATAAATGCAGACTTGCCATGGACAAATTCAATGATATCTGGAATCCATTCTTACAAATACTGTAATAGGTTAAGATCTGGTGAAGTACAATACAGTGGTACCTCGGGTTACATACGCTTCAGGTTACAGACTCCGCTAACCCAGAAATAGTACCTCGGGTTAAGAACTTTGCTTCAGGATGAGAACAGAAATTGTGCTCCGGTGGCGCGGCAGCAGCGGGAGGCCCCATTAGCTAAAGTGGTGCTTCAGGTTAAGAACAGTTTCAGGTTAAGAAAGGACCTACGGAACAAATTAAGTACTTAACCCGAGGTACCACTGTAACGACCTTGTAAAATATACAATTTTGGGGTTCTCCGCCTTTATTTCCCCTTCTGCATGGGTTTTGTTTCTCTTTTTCCTTTTCTCTCTTTTATTTATGTCTCACAATGTTTAGTGCACATATAATTATGTACTCTTTGAGCTTTCCATAAAGATGGTTAAAGAAAAAAAAGCACCACACTTTTAACCAGGGCTTTTCTTCTAGGGGAAAATGGCGCCACCGAAAACCTCACCTGTGTACAGCAGCCCAAGTCCGCTTCAGTCGGTAGATGGAGTTAGACTGCAGGGCAGAGAGGATGGCATGCAGCGAGGAGAAATTCCGGAGGGCCCGACATCGCTGGAGGGCAGGCGTACCATTTGGGGAATTGGGAGTGGGGAAATGACAAATATTTCAGTAAGAAAGGGGTAGGATTTAACGCCAGCGATTGGATTGAGTAAAGATTTAACTGCAAAGCAGGTGCTGCATTTTGTGTACGGCTGCAAGCTTTTGATTCGTTTGGTTGATAATCAAACCATTTTTGACGTGTGGACTGTGACTCTAGAGAAAACATGGCCATTGTGCAGGCTATTACCACAATACAGAAGAAAGAAGACCTTATCTTCTAACAATAGCTGGCAGTTTTTATTTAGTAAAAGAGAGTCAAGAAATCTTGCACTTCTCGGGATCTCAACCCTCAACCCCCACAGTACTGAGGTTTTGATAAGGTACACATGTATTTACATTCAATTAAACTGACAGATCAGTTAGAAGGCAGATGAAAATTAAACATTCTTCAAATCAATTCACGTTCCTCGCTTTAATGCCACTTGTTTTGGCTATATTTTGATATATCATCTTAAATTTACATTGTCAGCATGTCTGTTTCTTTTGCAATGAAAAGCTGAGGGGGTCTGTGCCGTTGGCTTGTGCAGCTATTATGTAGGCCCATTTTTGAAATATTCACAAATTGTGGAGAACCAGTGAGCTGGCTGGAGGTACAATCCCATATGTTGGTTTGTGTGCTGCCAGGAATACAGTGGTACCTTGAATCTCAAACGCCTTGGTACTCAAACAACTTGGAACCCAAACACTGCAAACCAGGAAGTAAGGGTTCCAGTTTGGGAATTTTTTTTCGGAAGCTGAACATGCTTCATTTTGAGTGCCACACTTCTATTTTGAGTGTTACGCAGAGGTCTGTCTGTTTTTGCTATTTATTTTGCGTTTTAGTTTTTGCAGCTCTTTGCTTTTCTTTTTGAGACTGTGTGGAACCCAGTTCAGCTACTGATTGATTGATTGATTGATTGATTGTGTGACTGCAGTACATTGTTTACTGCTTTCATTTTATGGATCAGTGGTCTCATTAGATTGTAAAATTCATGTTAAATTGCTGTGTTAGGGATTGTTTTTGAAAGTCTGGAACGGATTAATCCATTTTGCATTACTTTCTATGGGAAAGCGCGCCTTAGTTTTGGAACACATTGGATTTGGAACGGACTTCTGGAACGGATTAAGCTTGAGAACCAAGGTACCACTGTAGTGGCAGGGCTAAGGAAACAAAGAAAACGAAGGCCAGCTAGCTCACTGGACACAGAAACTCTTACCTGGGCAATGTCGATCCATTTCTCTAGCAGGTGTGCCCGCTGGGGAAAGCGCAGAGTCAGGTCTCCCAGTACAGATGCAATGACACAGCTGGTGACTGCATTGAACTGGGCCACAGTGGCTCGGACGCTGGGAGCCACGTGCTGATTCTCCTTCTTGTCTCGCTGTGACCACACGCAGCCCAGGCAGTGGAAGGGCCACACTGCTCGGAAGAGTTCCTGGGGAAGGAGAATGAGAGGGAGGATGAGAGAGAAGACCACCCCAATGCCACTCAGTGCAACCACTGCAGAAGTAGGGTAGGACTTTGGATCTTGGATCAGGTCTCCAAGATTCAAAATCAACTCTCTGCCATTGAACCATAAACAATATACAGGGTAAAAGGTAAAGGTAAATGACCCCTGGATGGTTAAGTCCAGCCAAAGGCAACTATGGAGTTGCGGTGCTCATCTTGCTTTCAGGCCGAGGGAGCCGGCATTTGTCCACAGACAGCTTGATTTAAATTGGATTCTTAAAATAAAATGCTTCTGGAGGAAAAATCTTTCTAAAGATAGTTTTCTATTTAAGTTACATTATAGTCCAAAGGCTATTCATCAGGAAATAAAGATTTGTTTTAAGTTTTTCATGCATGCTAAAACTCAGTCTAAGGTTTTTAATTGTTTAACCACATCAGTTAACAAACATGGATACTTATGCTATAATGTTATTGTTTTAGTTAAATAAATAGTTCAAATTGTTATTAAGGAAATGATTATATTTCTCCTTCCAATAAAATACAGAAGAAAAGTTGTCCAAATATAAACAGTTAACTTACTAAACCTCACAATAATTTCAAAAGCATCTGTCTATGTATTTCTAATAGTATAACCAAATCAGTAATTTTTGATATAACTGTAACAACTATTCTGAAAATTTATTATTCAAAAAATGAAACCTTCATCCGATTGTAAATATTAAGATTATACAGTGGTACCTCTGGTTGCGAACGAGATCCGTTCCAGAGGCCCATTCGCAACATGAAAAGAGCACAACCCGCAGCGGTGCATCTGCGCACGCACAAGTTTCGACTCGCCGCTTCTGCGCATGTGGCAAAACCTGGAAGTAAATCTTTCCGGTACTTCCGGGTTGCCGCAGAACGTAACTTGAAGCAGACGTAATGAGGTATGACTGTACCAGCAAGAATGAGTCTTTCCATTAAAAAATGATTTAAATCAACTCTTAATGTCTAGTGATTTAAATCGTGATTTAAATTGATTTGATTTAAATCAAAGCCACCCTGGCTGGAAATAAAACTTAAGAGCCCAAGAGCCACACCACTCCCCCCATTAATGCTGTTTTCTTCTTCCCAAAGCTATTTGCTATCCCTGACCCCTCTTACTCACTGCATCCATCAGGGTCAGCTGTTCAGCTACTTCATCCACCGAGAAGGACAGGAGGGCTGGTGTTTCCTCGCAGTCACCTGTCCCAGCTGCTTCTCCGATCACCTGTGGCAGCCCCATCCCTGTGGGTTCCCCTCCTGTCGGGCAGTGAGACAAGGGCCACCTGAGTGAGTGTGCGCAAGCCCAACCCTGACGAAGGAAGAAGAGGGCCACACACTTGTGTGCATGGAGGTCCTTTCACTAGTCCAAGAAATTTGCATTCCCCCAGGATCTCCTAAAACGTTATGCAGAATTCAGGGACAACTCACAGATCATGGGCTACCTTTGCATCCTCTGAGCGCTGAGCCCCACAATTGCAAGAGAGCCTTAGGTGCCCCTTGGGGCCCCTAAAGAGATCATCCCCTTGCCAGGTGACTTCTTGACTTGCTTCTACAATCAAACCCGTACCAGAAAGTGCATCACTGACAGATCTCAAAACCTGCAGCAAAATCTCATGCGGCTTACGAAACATCCCTCCCCTCCCCAAAAAGTCTATAAATACCACATGATCATGGGGAGGCATGATCCAGTACATGTAGAAAATTCTGACGACAACAACAGCAATAACTATTATTATTATTATTTTATTTATATGCCACTCATCTGACTGTGTTGCCCCAGCAACTCTGGGCAACTCTCACCAAAATATTGAAAACACAATAAAACATCTTCTGTTGTTCAGAAGATATAAAACCCAATGGAGCAAACTATCCTAAGGAAACTGACAATCTTTGGGCATGGGTAGACAAACTAAGGCCATAGCTGTCAACTTACAGATTTGAAAATAAGGGACCAGCAGCCTTGAAAATAAGGGACCTGCAGCCTCACCTGTTCCAGGCACTCCAGTCTTCCTGTCCTCCTGCAGTCTGGTCAAACTCATGCTGGGTAGCTTCGAGAACACTGTCCAACCAACTTTGTAACCAGAGGTTCAACTGAATAGAATCTGAATCACATGCACCACAAGGCCTATGCAGCCTCAACTTAACATGGCTCCCTGGCCTGGCTTTGCACTGCAAAGTTTGCAGCAGCACATGCAACAAAATGGCGTCCAGCATTCAAAACCTCCCTCAGCTTGCATTAACTAGCCACACACAAGGCATGCAAGCTCCACCCTCCAGTCATTCTTAGACTTCTTATTGGGTGAGCAACACAGCCAAGCAACACAGTTGGAGCCTCCCTCCTCCTTGGCCGGCAGGGAGGGAGGGAGAGGAGCTGCTTCCTTTGAAATTTAAGGGACATCATCATTTAAGGGACATTTAAGGGACATCCATCAATAAGGGACAGCAGCGGAACATGGTGCTGGAATAAGGGACTGTCCCTTCAAATAAGGGACACTTGACAGCTATGACTAAGGCCCGGGGGCCAGATCCAGCCCAATCGCCTTCTAAATCCGGCCCACGAACGGTCTGGGAATCAGCGTGTTTTTACATGAGTAGAATGTGTCCTTTTATTTAAAATACATCTCTGGGTTATTTGTGGGGCATAGGAATTTGTTCCTTCTCTCCCCCCCCTCCAAAATATAGTCCGGCCCCCAACAAGGTCTGAGGGACAGTGGGCCGGCCCCCTGCTGAAAAAGGTTGCTGACCCCTGCTTGGGGATGCAAAATTCCATTGGTAGCAAAAGTTGCGACAAAATTTGCAGCCTGGTGCCTTCACCCTCCCCTTGTTCTCACCAATTTTCTTCAGCATGCAGCCAGAACTGCCTTCTTCATCTAGAAAAGCAGGGAATGGTGGCAGAGCCATAGCTTCTCCAAATGAGTTAATCCAGCAAGAAAAATACTAAACTAGAGACCTCCCCTCTCCCCTTCCCTGCCTAACCCTTGTGCCTTTCTGGCAAAATAAAAGCCAACACATTGTTTTTTCTGTGATTACTCCAGGAATAACTAGCCTGCCTCCAAACTTATTGTTAACCTACGTATTGTGCAGAAGGGGGTGGTAGAATTCTGAACCTCTCTGCTTCAGGCTGCAGGAGAAAAGCATATTTTTGAATGTTCCCCAATGTAAAAATAACCTCTCTGCATGTGATACACTAGCACATCGGAGACACAATTCTCGTTTGCTATATACAGGGAGCTTTTTATGTGAGGAAGCATTCAAAAATAGGACAACGCCCTTCCTACCTGCAGTGTGAAGTATACCGTTCAAAATGATACTACTGTTGGGATATTTCCGTTCCACCTTAAAAGGGAGCAGGATGTTTGTGTCACAGCCTGCGTATTTCCTGTTCACAGGATGTTTAAGTTTGCTATTGCTTTCGTTTCTCTCTCTCTGTCGGAGACACTGACTCAGAACGGTCATGTCTTTCTTTGTTCTGATCAACGCTAAATAAAGTCTGTAGATAATGCTCACCTGGGTGCGACTTTTGCTGTGCTTCTGCTGATAAAGAGTGTGCACGAGCCCTGGAATGTGGCAAGGTATTTCCACGAAACTCGTGTCGCTAAAAGCTCATACTGCGTGACTACAGGGATCGATGGGTCGTCCAGCAGCCGGCTTGGGGCCATGATGGACATTATCTCCCTGGCAGTATCCCAACAACAACCTCATTTTGCACCATGTGGATAATGGCACTATTTTCACCACAGGAAGACGCTTGAGCTGAGTAAGTTTAAAGTTTAAAGTGAAAGGTCACCTGTCCACACACAGATTCCTCCTGGTCTATACAGACTAGCCTTTTCCCACTTGGAATAATACACTGGTTAAGATTGGGTTGGTTCCTACAACACCTTTGATTTGAGAGCTCATGGTGGACTCTGGTTGGCCAAGTCTGCTTGCATTCTACTTAATAATCTAAACTGGACTTCTGGAGTAAAAAAAAGAGAGAGCAGACAATCCCCTTAGAAAAGTCAGCTTTGTGACAGCACATTAAAAGTCTTGATGCTGTTGTTGTTGTTTAGTTGTTTAGTCGTGTCCGACTCTTCGTGACCCCATGGACCAGAGCACGCCAGGCACTCCTGTCTTCCACTGCCTCCTGCAGTTTGGTCAAACTCATGCTGGTAGCTTCGAGAACACTGTCCAACCATCTCGTCCTCTGTCGTCCCCTTCTCCTTGTGCCCTCCATCTTTCCCAACATCAGGGTCTTTTCCAGAGTCTTCTCTTCTCATGAGGTGGCCAAAGTATTGGAGCCTCAGCTTCAGGATCTGTCTTTCCAGTGAGCACTCAGGGCTGATTTCCTTAAGAATGGAGAGGTTTGATCTTCTTGCAGTCCATAGGACTCTCAAGAGTCTCCTCCAACACCATAATTCAAAAGCATCCATTCTTCGGCGATCAGCCTTCTTTATGGTCCAGCTCTCACTTCCATACATCACTACTGGGAAAACCATAGCTTTAACTATACGGACCTTTGTTGGCAAGGTGATGTCTCTGCTTTTTAAGATACTGTCTAGGTTTGCCATTGCTTTTCTCCCAAGAAGTAGGCGTCTTTTAATTTCGTGACTGCTGTCACCATCTGCAGTGATCATGGAGCCCAAGAAAGTAAAATCTCTCACTGCCTCCATTTCTTCCCCTTTTTCTATTCTTCCCCCCCATCATAGAATTTAGATTTTCAGATAACTGAAAATGGTGGTCCTGATGCTGAATTGGACCAAGTGAGCGTTGCAGGGTGGAAACATGTAGTGAGAGGCAGCCCAGGGCTGATTTTGCTTTTGGGTGGTTTTGCTTTGGGCATGCACACCCACACACCCACACACTTGACAGGCTGCCATGTGCCTTCTTCAGAGAAGACGACACCAAATAGTCATGGGCTCCAGCATATAGGATAGCTGGCTAATGCAGCTGCTAGAATGGTGACTGGGAGCAGCCACCGAGGCCATATAACACTGGTCCTGAGAGACCTGCATTGGCTCCCAGTACGTTTCCGAGCACGATTCAAAGTGTTGGTGTTGATCTTTAAAGCCCTAAACGGCCTCGGTCCTGTATACCTGAAGGAGCATCTCCACCCCCGTCGTTCAGCCTGGACACTGAGGTCCAGCTCCAAGGGCCTTCTGGCAGTTCCCTCACTGTGAAAAGTGAGGTTACAGGGGACCAGGCAGAGGGCCTTCTCGGTAGTGGTGTCCGCCCTGTGAAACACCCTCCAGTCAGATGTCAAGGAAATAAACAACTACCTGACTTTCAAAAGACATCTGAAGGCAGCACTGTTTAGGGAAGTTTTTAATGTTTAATGCAGGGGAAAGCCTTACCTTCTGCCTCAGCAGCACCTGCCCTCCTGTGCTCCTCCTCCTTGTCGTCTTTGTGGGACTGCCACAGCCCCTCTGCCAAAGCACACGCTGGGGAGTCACGAGCAGACTGGTGCAGGAAGCTCAAGGTTCTCTGCAGGTTGGGATGCTGGGGGGGCTCCCAGAAATCCCCCGGGTGATGCTGCAGCCAGAGTTCCAATACGTGCAGCACTGCCCTGCAGCCGGAAGGGAAACAGAGTCAGGCAGAACCATACACAAACACATGTACAGTGGTGCCCCGCAAGACGAATGCCTCGCAAGACGGAAAACTCGCTAGACGAAAGAGTTTTCCGTTTTGGAGGTGCTTCGCAAAACGAATCTCCTATGGGCTTGCTTCGCAAGACGAAAATGTCTTGCGAGTTCCTGCGGGTTTCCCCCCCCTTCCCCCCTTTTTCTAAGCCGCTAAGCCGCTTATCAGCTGATCCGATCAGCAGATAAGCCGCTAAAAAACGCTAAAAGCGCTAATCCGTCAATGGGCTTGCTTCGCAAGACGAAAAAACTGCTAGACGAAGAGACTCTCAGAACGGATTCTTTTCGTCTTGCGAGGCACCACTGTACAGTGGTACTTAATTCGTTCTGGAGGTCCGTTCTTAACCTGAAACTGTTCTTAACCTGAAACTGTTCTTAACCTGAGGTACCACTTTAGCTAATGGGGCCTCTAATCCCGTCGGTGTACGATTTCTGTTCTCATCCTAAGGTAAAGTTCTTTACCCGAGGTACTATTTCTGGGTTAGCGGAGTCTGTAACCTGAAGCGTATGTAACCTGAAGCGTATGCAACCTGAGGTACCACTGTACTCACAAACTGCTTAGGCTCTTATCCAGGGGTAGGCAACCTAAGGCCCGGGGGCCGGATGTGGCCCAATCGCCTTCTCAATCCTGCGTGCGGACGGTCCAGGAATTAGTGTGTTTTGACATGAGTAGAATGTGTCCTTTTATTTAAACTGCATCTCTGGGTTATTTGTGGGGCCTGCCTGGTGTTTTGACATGAGTAGAATGTGTCCTTTTATTAAAAATGCATCTCTGGGTTATTTGTGGGGCATAGGAATTCATTCATTTCCCCCCCCCAATATAGTCTGGTCCACCACATGGCCTGAGGGACAGTGGACCGGCCCACGGCTGAAAAAGGTTGCTGAGCCCTGTCTCTCCTCACCCCCCAATGCCCCTAGCCCAGCGGTTCTCAACCTGTGGTTCCCCAGATGTTGTTGGACTACAACTCCCATCATCCCAGAGCTCTGGCCTTGCTAGCTAGGAGTGATGGGAGTTGTAGTCCCAAAACATCTGGGGACCCACAGGTTGAGAAAAGCTGCCCTAACCCCTCCTGTCCCAGATAAGCTGCCTGCTGTTCAACAGCAGAACGGACTACCCTGGAAGGTGGACTTTCCTTCCTTTGGGGTTCTTAAGAAGAGGTTGGATAGCCATCTGTCCTGGATGCTTGAGTTGAGATTCCTGAACTGTAGAGGGTTGGACTAGAGGACCCCAGGGGTCCCTTCCAACTCTACGAGGTGATGATTCCATACTGCCTTCACCAGGCTTTCTTCCTGAGGGTGCCCCTCCTTAAGCGTCCTGCCAGATTAGGCTGCTCGGACTTCACCAAGCTTCACTGCCCATCTGGCATCTCATTACAGACAACTCCCTCTTTACGCAGAGGCCACATTCCAAGGCACCATGCGCTTAAGTGAAATCACATATTTTTGAAACACCATGGCAAAAGTCGCCAAACGTCCTGTTTCACCCCTGCCCCCTTCTACCCCCTTTTTGGGGGGGTCATTCCTGGGTTTGGAACGATGCCCGCGTCCTCAGCTGCACACATATTGGATGCACCTGAAACAGTCACTGCCTGTATAGTAGAACCTCGGATTTCGAGCATCTCGGAAACCGAAAGTTTCGGAACCTGAACGCCAAAAACCCAGAAGTAATTGCTTCCGTTTTCGAACGTGCCTTGGAAGTCAAACAGCTTCTAAGACGCGTTTCTCTATTTTTTCAATTGAATTCTTTGACCGCCCATTGTGCCTCAGTTGTCAAGTGTTTTGGAAGTTGAACAGTCTTCCAGAACTGATTGCATTCGACAACCTAGGCTCCACTGTATTTTCTTCCTATATCCAGTGCTTTTTTCTGGGGGCACGCAGGGGCACGCATACCCCTAAACATTTTGTGAATCTTTGTACTTTTGTCCATTTATTTGTCTTTATTTCTCCCAAATTGAACTATAAAATGATGGGTTTTTTGAGTCAAACTGAGAGTACCCCTAAACATTTTTTGAGGGGGGAAAGAACTTCCTATATCTGCCAGTTTAATACAGAAAGTATTGATCTGATGTGTAGAGATCTTTCCTATTCTACTTAATTCAAGAGGCTTCTGGAAGCTTCTCTGTGTGAAAGAAACAAGCAGAAGGTTCCTGATGTTTGGGTTATTCCTTCAGGGAAGCTGCGTATAGCTGGCTTAAACTGGTTCTCGTACCTCTTTCTGTCAAGGAGCCTGGGTTTCACTTTCTCTTTCTATCTCTTTCCTTCTGGTGCGGTGTTCTGTACATAGTATGCTTAGTGTTAAAGTTAAGACTTAATATAAGTTATTGTAAGTGTAAATCAAATCTGCTGCAACTGGATTTCTTATGGACAGTGCCAATCCTGAATGTATTGGATTTGTGACCATTATGTTCATCTGCCTTCAGTAGCAGTAAAGCTCTGCTGGATGAAATACAATTGCCTCTGGTCTATGTTTTGGGAATCCTGCAATGTGTTTAAGTTTTCACTCTGCTAACTATACGTTGGGAGTTCTGCTCTGGATCAATATTGAGTAGAATTTCAATGACAATAATACGTACTGCACCCACATGGCTATATATCCCCTTTCCAAAGAACACTTAATTGCATGAAACAAATAAATTTGCCCTGTACACACATGTCTATAAATAAATTTGCCCTGTACACACATGCGAAAAGCAAAGTGGGCATCACTCTGATACCCTGCCAGATTAGAATTGCTTTTCCCGCCCCAATTCGCCGCACTGCCAGAATCAAGAAGCAGCCCTTCTCCGGGCTCCTGAATCGGGAGCACACCTTGTCCAGCATTTTCCTCCTGCCCAAACCACCCACCTCCTACCCCTGTGCCTCACTTGTCCGGTCCCAGTGGCAGCAGCAGATCCAGCACCTGCGCAGGGTTGGCGAAGGCCCGGTAGGTGGCCAGGAAGCTGGGCACGTAGCCAAGGTCACCCTCCACGTTGGCAGACACCAGCCACTCCACCAGCCTGGGGAGTGTAGCAGCCCGCAATAGGCGCTTCTTGCACGTGCGGTACTGTACAAAGGGACACTTTGGCATGCTGGAGACATCCTGTTGGGAAAGGGACAGGCACGATGAGGTGGAAGAAACTCACATAGCTGACACCTATTGAAGAGGTGCTTATCGTTGTCTAATACACAGGGTAGAGGTGCAACCTGCCTTCAGTGGGAACTGCACAGTTTAAAAAAAAACCCTATTTGTGAAAAATCAGATTAGTTAACATGGAAAATCTGGTACTTGTGGAGTTATCTTGCCTTTGATCCAGGAGATTCCAGTGATTCCCATAACTTCTGAAAAGGTTACCACAAATCTTGGGACCCCCAAATTTGCAATAATAATAATATTATAATTTGTTATTTATAACCCACCCATCTGGCTGGATTTTCCCAGCCACTCTGGACAGCTCCCAACAGAACATTAAAAACACGCTAAAACATCAAACATTAAAAACTTCCCTAAACAGGGCTGCCTTCAGATGTCTTCTAAAAGTCAGATATTTGTTTATTTCCTTGACATCTGATGGGAGGGCGTTCCACTACCGAGAAGGCCCTCTGCCTGGTTCCCTGTGACCTCACTCCTCTCAGTGAAGGAACTCCAGAAGGCCCTCAGAGCTGGACCTTAGTGTCCAGGCTGAACGATGGCGGTGGAGACACTCCTTCAGGTACACTGGGCCGAGGCAGTTTAGGGCTTTAAAGGTCAGCACCAACACTTTGAATTGTGCTCAGAAACGTACTGGGAGTCAATGGTAGGTCTTTCAGGACTGATGTTATGTGGTCTCAGCGGCCACTCCCAGTCACCAGTCTTGCTGCCGCATTCTGGATTAATTGTAGTTTCCAGGTCACCTACAAAGGTAGCCCCACGTAGTGTGCATTGCAGTAGTCCAAGCGGGAGATAACTAGAGCATGCACCACTCTGGCGAGACAGTCCGCAGGCAGATAGGGTCTCAGCCTGCGTACCAGGTGGAGCAAGGGAAAGAGAGGAGAGCTCCTTGTCATGCTTGCACACATGAGGGAGACGTGACTTTCTGTGCATGTGTCCCCTCTGCTGTCCAATAATAAAAACCAGTTTAGCATAGAAGGAGGGATCCGGTATTCCCTATAAGGGAAGCTGCTACATACCAGCTGACACGATCTGTTGGCGATGGGCTCTGCCCTCACTCGGTGAAGGATGATGCTGTAGATGGCCCCATCTTCTGCCTCTTCACCCCACTGCTGAAGGGGTTTCTGGGGAGAGGCAGAAAAGAAACAGAAGCAGAACTAAGACACAGCTTTTTGGCTTCCTGGCACCATATGCATATGGCAGTGTAGAGCAGGGGTTCCCAATTGGTGGTCTGAAGATCCCAGAGGGTCCGTGTAACCCACCTGGGGAGGGGGGCATGGCACCATTCACATATCAAAAGCTACGATAGAGATATCAAAATTTTCAAAAGTAGGGAGTCCAGGGCTTGGCTCTTGAAAAACAGTACTTAGCTAATTGGGGATCAGTGGTGTAGAGCAAGGTCTAAACTGAACTGGAAAGAGTTGAGCTGGGAGCCAAGAAAATGTTATTGTCGGGGTAAAGGGAGGCTTCCACCCATTCAGCGGTAGATGTTGGGGGGCAGAGAGCAGTAGTGAGATGCTGGAGCTGTGTGTACCATGTGGTCGTTCTTGTACCCCCTTAACTAGCCCCAGGTGTGATGAAGGCAGCCAGAATTGAAGTACTATTCAACAGCCAGTCTAGTCACATTCCCGTGCATGGAATTGCAGGAGGTGCCATCTTGCCTCAGGCAGCAAAATATATTGAGCTGGCCCTGATCTTATTTTCTTGTATGGTGTGGCAGTCATGTTGTTTCGTCAGTATTAGCTGCCTTGAACATCCAATAGGGAAAGCTGGGGTATACGTTTTAAAAATAAATAAATAACAAATAAACTTGAGCGAAGTACGCAAGGGAATGGAGTAGAGCTATCAGAGAAGGAAGACTGGCAGGTTTGCTTTTCCATCTCCAAAACAAAGGAAAAGGTTCAGGGCACAGCTGCACAGGAGGTTTCTGGGGGTGAGAAAAGAGGCTTATGCATGGACGAGGGGCAAATCTCTGTCCTGTTTCCTATTTACAGTGGTACCTCAGGTTACATACGCTTCAGGTTACATACGCTTCAGGTTACAGACTCCGCTAACCCAGAAATAGTGCTTCAGGTTAAGAACTTTGCTTCAGGATGAGAACAGAAATCGGGCTCCAGCAGTGTGGTAGCAGCGGGAGGCCCCATTAGGCAAAGTGGTGCTTCAAGTTAAGAACAGTTTCAGGTTAAGTACGGACCTCTGGAACGAATTAAGTACTTAACCTGAGGTACCACTGTAGTGCTCAGCGAGCAAGTATGGGCATCATTGTTTATCACAGTGATTCAGGCATCATACTTGGTGGCTCAGATAGACGGCACTGTCTGTGTTTCTGCAATGTTTTCACCTTTCCATAGGCTGCTGGTGCCACGGATGGAGCTTGCGGACTCAAGGCCATTATTAATTGACCAACGTTCAACGGCCAGTCAAAGAGAAGAAGGTTTCATCTCCTTCACTTTGATTACCTGTCCTTTCCCAACTCAACCCTCAGCATCAAAGGCCAGCGTAAACCGGGGTAGGCAACCTAAGGCCCGTGGGCCACAAGAGGCCCACAGGAGTCATTTAACCGGCCCATGAGCCACCCCCAAACTGAGCTGCCTGCTCGGTGAGTTCCCACTCGCTGCACTAAACCGGCGAAGCGCGGCATGGGGACTCGCTTCCGCAGCACTGGAAATCGCGTTTGCACAGGCGCAGGGGCTGGAGATCGTAGACGCACACACTGGAAATTGCGAGCGCGGGAGCTTATCCGCACGCACAATCCAGCCCCCGAAGGATCTCCGCTGGAGTGAACCGACCCAGGCGAAGTAAACCTTGCCGACCCCTGGCCTAAAACCAACCACACACAGTGCAGCTGCAGGGAGCTGCTATTCTGGCTGGGGCCCCCCACCTCACGCCACCTATTTGCAAAACATAGACCAGCTACACAATGCAAGTCACTTTTAGTCTGGCCCTGATTTAACGCTGCTAAGAAGCTTGTGTTGTCATCACGGGTTACTGCTATTGTGAAGGGTCGCCGTTCTTGTTTTGCATACATTTTAAGCTGCAATTGAATTGTTGCACACTGTACTTTTGGCATTTCTCGATCATTTAGACCCATCCTTTCCATTTCCCCCTCTGCACCCATGTGAACGCAGTGGTACTTCAGGTTAAGAACTTAATTTATTCCGGAGGTCTGTTCTTAACCTGAAACTGTTCTTAACCTGAGGTACCACTTTAGCTAATGGGGCCTCCTCCTGCTGCTGCGCTGCCAGAGCACAATTTCTGTTTTCATCCTGAAGCAAAGTTCTTAACCTGAGGTACTATTTCTGGATTAGCGGAATCTGTAATGTGAAGTATATGTAACCTGAAGCGTATGTAACCCGAGGTACCACTGTATACACTTTCTAAGGATGACACTACAGTGGTACCTTTGGGAACAGACTTCTTGGACAGATTAAGTTTGAGAACCAAGGTACCACTGTATATAGAAATGAGCAAACCAGCAATATTTTAGGGAGCAGGCTAGCAGTAACCATTACTTACATCATAGGAGTCTACACAACACAAAACACTGTTGCTGTATGCAGGTTTTATTTTATTTGTTTTTTATCTTATATTTTGGAAATGTACATCCAGTTTTTCTTCCTTTAATTTTTTGGGGGGCCCCCAAGACAGTGGGGCCCTAAGCTACAGCTTGTTTAGCTTATACGTAAATCTGGCACTGGGCTCGCTCCTAAGATTCACTCCCTGAATTTGTACCTATGGGGCGGCCTCTTTTTCTGTCCCTGCTCTTGTGCTTTTGTTTTGCTTTGTTTAACAGCAACCTGACATAGCAGCTTTTCCCACTCTGCCTGTCAGGAGACGCTTCACCAATGGTTGCTGCTGCTTAGAAAAGCACACAGGGAAGAAGAATGCAACTGCGTCATGCTACCAATGTTGTCTGTACACAGGAGAAAAATACTCTTTGATTTGGGTGTAGGACGGACCAGACTGTTCCTTCCTTCCTCTCCGGGAGTGATGATATCTGGACTCAGAGTGGAATCGAGGAGTTCCACGCCCTGCCACCAAGCTGAACCCCCTCCTATCCAGGTAAGGTGAGATGGGGGAGACCCACTAAAACAGGTTGATCACAAAATAATAATAATAATAATAATAATAATAATAATAATAATAATAATAATTTATTTATACCCCACCCTCCCCAGCCAGAGCTGGGCTCAGGGTGGCTAACACCAATAAAATTACAATAAAACATAATTGGGGAGAACAAACAAACAAACAAACAAAAACCAGTTTATTAAAATACAGGTTAAAATACAATTTAAAATGCAGCCTCATTTTAATAGTAGCCCATAAATCAAAACCTTAATGGGAGGAAACATAAGGGTCAGACAGAGTCCAAACCAAAGGCCTGGTGGAACAGCTCTGTCTTGCAGGCCCTGCGGAAAGATGTCAAGTCCCACAGGGCCCTAGTCTCTTGTGACAGAGCATTCCACCAGGTTGGGGCCAGTACTGAAAAGGCCCTGGCCCTAGTTGAGACCAATCTAACCACCTTGCGGCTTGGGACCTCCAAAGTGTTGTTATTTGTGAACCTTACGGTCCTCTGTGGGGCATACCAGGAGAGGCGGTCCCGTAGGGATGCCCCTGGTCGATCCTTGGACCCCCTGATAAATTTCAACAACTTTGGCTCCCTAAAAAAAGCTCAGCAACTCTGCCAGTTCTGCAGTCTCCTGGGAGTTGGACGTGACTGCGCTAAAGGATGAAAGCAGCCCTGCCTGGGGACAGGAATTCCTCCCGCTTGGTCTCGGCACCCCATCCAGTTGCTCCAGCTTCGTTCCTGTGACCTTCCTTGACATTTCCTGCTCAGCAGAGCCGCCAGACCGGTCCTGCAAGAGGTGGAAATGTAACACCACAACCATCTGCATTGCTCTGTGCCAGGTACCAGTGGCTGAAGGCAAAGGCAGCACAAGTGCCCTCCGCCAGCTCTCACTAGAAGGGGCACAGATGCCAAAAAGGGGCATCTCTCTCTTTTAAAAAAATAAAAACAAAAAACACCCTTTATCTCTCCCCACCCCTAAATACTGTGGCTCTGCATTACTTGGAAACATCATTTATAACTGAGAGAGTTGAACCAGGAAAGTAATAAATATATCGAAATCAGTGAATAATAGCAACATTATTGATGCACAAAATGCATGATTGCCGACTAACTTTAAGAGCTGAACTAGGAAAATAATAAATATATCGAAATCAGTGAATAACAGCAACATTATTGATGCACAAAATGCATGATTGCCAACTAACTTTAAGCATTTTGCAAAGCCACAATATGAACTCTCTCTGTGTGTACACGCACGCGCTTTGGATCCTGTTGTCAAATGTTATAAAAATTATGAATTCAAATACCGTATCAGAAATTCATATGATAAATATTAGGATATGTAGAAATCCATCTGCAAAGTCCCAAAACGCGTTCCTCTTTTTAAACATGTGGTGATATTGTTTCCCTCTTTGTATATCTCTTTCCTATTCTGCATTATTTAAAGATACACATGTCTGGCCTATCTCCAGTGAAGAGAAGGTGTTCTGAACAGTGGAGAGGGGTCTGGATGTGGATCCTGCATTTCGTGAGAAACATCCTGAGAAGCAGGGCTGTGTGTGTGAATTAAAAGAATTTGAGAGCAAAGGATTAGAAGCTTGGCCTCTGGAGTTAGTTCTTTTGCTTTTCAGTTTATGCTCTGCACTTTCCTGTTTCTCATTGAGAGACGCTTTCAATATCCGAACCTCACCACAACCCTACATAAAAGCCATCCCTCCCTCCCATCCTAAGCCACAGCTGCACCGTGCAACACTTTCTCTGCAGTTGGCATTGGGGGGAAGGTGGCGAGAGGGTACCAGCCTTTGCTGTGGCTTCCAGAGCAGCAGTCCTAGATTTGTGCAAAGCCGCGTTGACTTCAATGGGCATAGGGTCTTGCAGCCCCTCCCGTCTCAGGTTGCAGCCCTGGAGGCTTCCCTCCGCTGCAAAGCCCCGTTCAGGATCAGCTCCAACGCGCCGCGGCACCCGAAGACCCGCGCCCTGGGCTCCCTTAAGCAACTTAGCGGCGGCTTAACTGCCTTGCGGATCGGCTGCTTCTCAGGCAGCCTTTAACCCCCGACGATTAAAGCGTGATAAGAGGGGGGAGTGTCTATCTGGAGAGCAGTGGAAGGAGGAGAATGCAGCGGGGCTTGGGTTCAAGAGCTGGGGGGAAAGAGGAAATTCTGGAGGTGAAGCGCAGGCGTGGGAAAAGGTGCCCTTTACGAAATCCCCTCTTCTTCCAGGAGCAAGCCGGTCTCTTTTGTACATCTGCGCCCCCCCTTGCACCCCCAACCCCCCTGCCTCGCCTCCCTACCATTGCAATCTCCGCTTTGCCCATCCTCGTCGGGTCTCCTCGGAAGCAGCAGCCTCGGCCGGTCCCTCCCGGGGCTTTGCATGGGGCAGGCGATGGGGGCAGGCGCCTTGCCCGGCCCTGTTGCGAGGAGGGGCTGAGAGCTCCTGCCCGGGCTGGGGACTCCTCCTCGGGAGCCGTCCGGTTCGCCAGCGAGCTCAGAGGCAGCAGGAGGCGGAGCCGCCGTGCAAATTTCCTCCGCCCCGGCCCGGATCCGGCAGCCTTACAGTGCTGGACGGTGCAGGTTGGCTCATTGCGCCTGGTGCCCGGGGAGCTCTTCCTTCGAGTCTTAAGGATGGGGGTAGAATCTCAAGGCAGCTACACAAGAGAGAGTTTTC
Organism: Podarcis bocagei; assembly: GCF_964188305.1. NCBI lineage: Eukaryota > Metazoa > Chordata > Lepidosauria > Squamata > Lacertidae > Podarcis > Podarcis bocagei. The sequence continues at coordinate 10,425,495 of NC_138143.1, read as the reverse complement.
CTAAAAGATTCCCAAAAACCTCCTCTCCTCCCCTAAGCATTTCTACTTACTTTTCATTTCTTAACACAAGGCTCCCCCCTTTTTCTAGCAAGTTTTATTAGGTCAATAGAGAGAGAGAGAAATTGCAAAGCTTAATATCAAATATATTTCAATAATAATAATAATAATAATAATAATAATAATAATAATAATAATAATAATAATAATAATAATAATGTATTTATACCCCACCCATCTGGCTGGGTTTCCCCAGCTACTCTGGGCGGCTCCCAACAGAATGGTAAAAATACGATAAAACACCAAATATGAAAAACTTCCCTAAACAGGGCTGCCTTCAGATGTCTTCTAAAAGTCAGATAGTTGTTTATTTCCTTGACATCTGATGGGAGGGTGTTCCACAGGGTGGGCGCCACTACCAAGAAGGCCCTCTGCCTGGTTTAACCGAACTAAGGCTTTGATCTAGATAACAATAAGAACATGAAGAAAGAAAAGGGGGACAGGGAGAGAAGGGAGTAGAAAAAGAGAGAAATAAAAGAGTGTAGAAAATAGGCTGAGACAGAAAAAATTCTGAAAATAGAGAACTTCCGATTATTCATTTGTCTCCTATATATTAACAATATTCACTTTGTCCAATCCAATATCACACAGGACTTTTTTTATCTAGAGAGTAATTCATAATACTTGTCAAGGTGGGAACTGTAGTTCTGCAATGCCTGGAGGCGCCATGTTGGTTACTCCTGGTCTGGGGCTTTTGAATATTAGCTGGGATTTACAGACATCATCGCAAGCATTTTTCACACTAGCCCTGCAAAGTATCACCCCAAGTAGCTGACAGGGGAAGAGGTGAGAGTAGTAGCTTGTCTAAACCTATTTAGGTTGCCGGTGGCAGAAGCAAGATTTGAACCCAGGGCTTCCTTGCTTGCAACGGTAGTTTCTCAGCTGCTTTGCTAAACTGGCTCTCATCAGGGAGTGTGCGCATTTGCCATTCTTGGGTGTTGGCGGTGGATTTAGGGCAGTGTGGGGGCTTCCGACTCCCCACCCCCACAGAGTGCTGAGCTGAGAGGGCGCAAAACTGTGAAGATCCATTTTGGGGTGCCAAATTTTGGCCTCATCAAATAATGAACGATTACCAAAGTCCACCCCTGGCATTCCCTTGTTGCCAGCTGATCCGAGTCCCTGGACAGCAGAGAATATTTATTTTTCACAATTCTGTGCTGCCCAGGAGTGTTTCCAGGGCAGCTTCTGAATAGGCACTATGATAATAAAACTGTAATATGACAAAATGCAAACGGGAATCATAAAATGAGTCAAACACCCGCTGGTGGCTTAGCAACTCACCAAGTCACTTCACTGCCGCTTCCCTCCCTGCTCTTGGCCAGTGGGAACCATTTGCTGTGTCTAAGAGCAGCTCAGTGAGAGTCAGTAAGAAGAGCCACAACGATTTACAGCGCAATCTACTCCAAAATTAGTCCCACTGAGTTCACTAGGACTTGTCCTTACAAGGCTATGTACACCTTGCTCCAGTGTGCTCCTGCCACTGGTGTCTGAAGTGCACGTTAGCCAAAATCCATAGGTATCCTGTAGTTTCTTGAGAAACTATCTTCCTTCATTCCTTCCCCCCAACTTGAAAATGCAAGATGCAGTTAAGCTGAGCTGTGTTCAGTTCAGACAGCATCTGTGCATATGAAGATGGCAGATTCCTTGAACAGGAGCTGGGGAGGGGGATGGAATTGCAAGTGTGGGAAAACAAATCAGGTAATGCGCATCAGGTGGGCACCCCTATCCCCTCTCTGGTGTGTCCAGCCACGTGCAAATGTGACTTGAAACACAGCAGAGGAAAACAACCTTGCTTTAAGCCACTAATGTGCACACAGTCCCAGTGAATATTGCAGCCTTAATGAAGGGGGTGGGATGGGGGTGGGGGAGGACATGCTACCATGGAGCAATGTGAGTCCCCCGGGTGATTGGATAAATCTGATTTGTTTTTAATGGAAGCTGCCCCAAGGGTCTTTGTGGACTGAAAGGAAGAATAGAAATCAAAATTGACAAGAGATATTTGACAGTGGAAAGGGACTGCCTTGGGGGGTTTATTTGAGGTTTTTAAGCAGAGGTTGGGTGGCCCTCTGCCATGGATGCTGTAGTTGAGATTCCTCCATCGCAGGGGGTTGGACTAGAGACTTTGGGGGTACCTTCCAACCCTACAATTCTATGATTCTGCGAGTGCATGATTCTGCCACACAGGACAGAAACAATACTGCACAAAGAAAATCTACATATCATTTACTGGAGCAGTTGCTGAACTGTTGCCCATGAGACCACACATGACTTTATCTGAGCACACCCACTACTAACTCCTTCTGCATTTTTGTTCTGGGTGTTGCAGCCCACTCCCTCCTCACACCTCTGCACTCTCAGAGCCTTTTCTCCCCCCATGGGGACATTCTTAGCCTTCACAGCAGCATCCCAGCTAATCAGGGATACATAACATGGAATCAAAACAACCAAGGAAGGCTGCTTGCTCTTCTCTATTTGTTTGCAATACAAACAAACCTGGGCCAAGCCCCGTTAGAAGGAGTGCACCATGTGGATTAGAGATATGTGAGATCCCACAATACAGTTTCTGGTCCTTTAATTCACTATTTTTTAGTGGGTGTGATTGTCTGAAATGACAGCCACACACTGTGGATCTGGCATTACTACTGATGGTCAGTCAGCAGAGAAGCTGAGGGACACCTGTCTGGCTAACATCAACTAACCAAGCTATGCTTCTTTTTAAAAAACCTGTATCCAGGAGATTTACACCAAATGAACAGCTTGGCCTCCCAACCATCTACTTCCTTAGCCTTTGCAATACCAGCCTGATCGCTGTTTACAGTCCGCCCCATCGCTGACAAAAGCACAGACAAGGAGGCAACTCAGCCTGAACAGGGTTTATTGCATCATACACAGCAAACACAGCACATAGTAACCCCGTTCCGCAACCAGAGTGTAACTGACTCTGAGCCCCCACCTCCATCCAGATATACCAGGGGGTGATTGTGGCTGGAGCAAGGGGGGAAATCAGTCAAACTAAAGGCACGGTGGGGAGTATCTCTGCTCAGGGTTGAGAGATTCTGGAAAAGAGTCTGATTTAGCTGGGAGGTGGGCAAGGTGCATCCTCTTCCTTCCTGACAAACACCAGGGCCAAGCCACCCCACCCACTGAAGACCCCATGCTTTTCACATAGGTGAGAGCTGAAAGGCAGGGAGAGCAGGAGCTATGCACTGGCTGCAGCTCACTGCAGGTTCCTGCCTGCTCTCTGCCAGCATGGGAAACAGATCCACAAAGCGGTCATGTTTCTCCTTTCCTGGGGCCTGCAGACTTGGCGGGAGTGAAGTGTGGGACTGGCTCACACGGAAAATCAGTGGCTGGGAGGCACCTTTAATAGCCAAGGACTCTGGAGCACTGCAGGATCAGGGGAAGGTATGGAGGGGGGGCTACATAGGATGCAGCTTCCCTTCCTTCTTTCTGTAGCGGGTGCGACGTTTGGTCTTCGATTCTATTATCTGCTGGGATTGACGCTTCAGGGCTGCACGGGTCACCACATCCGCATCATCCTCTCCGCTATCCTCCTCATCTGCAAAGAGACCAAAGGGTTTGTGGCAACACGAGAGCGGGGCCTTCTCTGCAGTGGCTCCCCGTCTGTGGAATGCTCTCCCCAGTGAAGTTTGCCTGGCGCCTTCATTAGACATCTTTAGGCACCAAGCAAAAACATTCCTTTTTAACCAGGTGGTTGATTTGATTGACATCCTATGACCTTTTAAAATGTGGTTGGTGGGTTTTTTTTGGGGGGAGGGTTATTGTTTTTATTTTGATTATATATTTTGTGGTTTTATATTTTGTTTTTGTTTTGTGAAGCTCCCTGAGACCTCTGGGTATAGGGCGGTGTATAAATTCAATAAATGAAATCATCATCACGCATGAGGTCACAAGGCTAAGGTTCCAAGCCCTGCACTGTGACACGGGACTAGCATCATAACCAAGTCCAGAGCCACGGAGAAAGGCTGCCCCTCAACAAAGCCCATAGCCCAAAGGCAAAGAAAGGTAAGTACTCTACACCTGTGACATCACAAAGGGAAACATAGGTGTGCCAATGCCCCATAGCCATGTGTTCAAGGCCAATGATGTCGTAGGCAGAGAAGACCTGTGCCACACAGCTGCCACCCACAGAGAACCTGTAACTTAAAACTACCAAAGAGCCCACAGTGTGCTAAGACAAGGGCTGTGTGAACTCTGTGCAATACAGGAGAGAAATTCAGTGCCCAGGTAGTCCAAATTCTGGATTTTTTAAAAAAAGAAATTCTGTAAAGTATGCAAACATGCATATTTACTCTGGTTTTGTATAATGTTCAGTGTTTTGTAAAAGTCATTATCATTTTGCTCATTTCCCCTCTCTGCTGAAAATCCAATTAAGCCATTTATCCGATTTCAGAAATTTTAGCAGGCATTGTACACGTGCATTAAAACTTACCTGCACACCCACAAGTTACAAATTCTCTTTTCAAAACAACTTTTTTTTTTTTTAAATTCAGGAAGCTGAGGTCTATGCCCACAAGCACATTCTATGCTCCCACAAAATTGTGGCATGGCTAACACGACAAACAGTCCACAGCCACAGTCCACTAAGCTGCTTGTGCATTGCTTTGCATTGCACCCACCTGCAGAAGTTAGCTCAGTATATGGAACCCAAAACTATCAGCTATAGAAGCTATAGAGCACAGAAGTAGACAGGAGGCAACAGAATTTGCCTACAGGGAAGGCTCTCGCTGTGCAATGTAGCTTCTATCCAATGGCCATGTGTTAGAAAACTTGGATACCTGCTGCTGAGACTTACCATAATACATGTCTGGCTTCTGTGCGGTGGGTAGTTTGACCCTCGTATTGTAGGCAGGCAGCCGTCTCTCAAGTTTAGAATGGAACTGCAACAACATAGGACAGAGGTTAGACTGGGACCATGGGAAATGGGGAGGGGCAACTCATTTCCTTGTGTATTAGGGCAAAGCCCAGCAGACCGCGTAGCTCAGCAATTCTGGCCTGACTTGAAATGTATTGTCTTTGTAACTTTGACTGAGTCATGTTTTGCCTTAATGTCACCTGATCGGGTCAGGGATTAAATAGAAGAATCTTAATAACTGGAATGCAGCCATAATGACTGAGAAATTTATGTTCTCGGAATTCAGAACCCACCAGAGTTTGAAAAGGGAGGGCGAAAGAGAATTGCAAAGAGTTTGAAGCCAGTCTGAATTTAGGCAGGGCAAGGATAGAGCAGAGAGTGCTTAGTTGAAACAGAAGTGTGCCTGGGAAGCACAAGTTGCTCCCTTTAGAGAACCGCTTTAGTGACTGCTTTAGGAGTCTGCTCCCCAAATGCTCAGTTGTGTATTCGTAAATAAAGCAAATAGGAAAAAAACATCACAAGTCTCAGTGCCCTCTTATCCATAGGAAGCTAAACCCCATAATTCCATGTGGATTATCACTGCCTGGTGAATTGGGGAATATGTCATTGTGTAGAATCCCAACAAAGGTGACTGAGAAGACAAATTAGTCTGGCCCTCTCAACCTTATCTGAACCCACCTCCACGTCTTCAATTCTCTGGAGAAGTTCCTTCTTGTCGCGATCCTTGAGAGAATCCATTAGGAACAGCAGCTTCTCCTCTGTCTGGGCCAGGAGGTCAAGGACATAATCACTGGCTTTCTCATTCAGTTGGGTAGAAGCAAAGCGGCCATCTTCCTAGGGAGAAGAAGAGATGTTTACTAGCCTCTGCCCAACAGAGCACAGCAGGGAAACCTATGAACTTGTTGGAACAGCTACTTGATCAGGGCCACACAGGGAGAGAACAAAGGCAAAATCCTGTTACCCTACTATAAGCATATCTTTCAGTGAGGTGAACAGAACCCTGGAGTTCTGCCTCATAGCTCCTGCTATAACCATTAGCGCCTGCTTTCTTCCTCCAAGACTCTCCTCCTCAGTGGAGAGCCTCAACCTGCCACTGATGGTGCTGCCAAGTAGTGCAGATTGTTGGGAACATCATGCAGGTCAGAGGTACGATCTTGGTTATGGTATTGATTGAGCTGTACGCTGTGTGTTGGGTGGGGAGCTGCCTGCTGTAGAGCCAGGACATGCTCAGCTGTGCACTCACCAGCTTGATGTGCTGCACTTTGGAGGCCAAATGCTCCACTCCAGTTTTGGCATTGAGCAGAACCTTGTTCACCTTGGACAGCTCTTCCCGGGTTGCATCACGCCTCTTCTCTTCTTTTTGCAGATGCGCGCGTAACTCCTTCATAAGGTTCTGGGCCCTGGGGGTGGGAGAGGGGGTGGGGTGGTTCACAGAAGAGAACCCTTGAGCCCCCCAGCTCCTAACCCTCATGTGGGTCAGGGAGCAAGGACTGGCACACTCTGCATGGCGGATCGCCAACATGTGCTCTTGCCTGTAAGCCAAGTGATACAAGTGGAGGAGCCAACTTACCCCACCTTCCGGGCCTCTCCCGAGTACTTGGTGTGCTCAAGTTCACGTTGCAATACATCCCTCTCCTCTTTTAGTCGCACCAGGGACTCTTCATTCTCATTCTTCATTTCCTCCAGGTGCTTGAAGGTTTCTTCTTGAGCCGCGAAGCAGGCCATAACATCCTGTCAAGATTTCACAGGGATGAATGGAAGTATCAGAGCTGTATGAATCTGGCCCCTGCCCGCTTGGCATGCATGCTACTCTTTCCATGCAAATAAGAGGCAGCCGTGGAACGATAGGATCCACCACAGCTCTGAGGCAAGCCTGCAGATCTTATTGGTCATGTCTGGCCCTTTTGCCTCCTACAGTACAGTCATACTTCGGGTTGAATACACTTCGAGTTGAGCACATTCGAGTTGCGCTCCGCGGCAACCCGGAAGTAACGGAGCGCGTTACTTCTGGGTTTCACTGCTTGCGCATGCGCAGACGCTCAAAATGACGTCATGCGCAGAAGTGGCGAAAAGCGACGCACATGTTCGCAGATGTGCCGTCGCTAGTTACATTTGCTTCTAGATGCGAATGGGGCTCCAGAACGGATCCCATTTGTATCTAGAGGTACCACTGTACAGTGGTACCTCCGGTTATGAACTTAATACGTTCTGGAGGTCCGTTTGTAACTGGAAGCTGTTCTTATCCTGAGGAACGCTTTTGTGAACGGGGCCCCCGCTGCGTGCACACGCTTCTGTCACGTGATTTCTGCTTGCATCCCGGGGCAAAGTTTGCTTCCGGGAGCAGCTACTTCCAGGTTAGCAGAATTCGTAACCCAAAGAGGTTCGCAACCAGAGGTATTACTGCACACATCAAAAGGAGCCTCAATAGGGAAACCACTGTGGCCAGCAAAGTCTCCTGTCTCTGCTAGAGCCAACTGCTGGTATCCAAGCTCCCAAAAAGATGAATTCTTACAGTTCAAGCAGACCAAGTTAAGAGGAGAGCAACCAGCAGCACAGGGGCATGAGACAAGACAATGCAAACCTGCCAGCACACTATCAAAGTGTGGCAATCTCAGAATGGGGTATCTCTTTGGCTTAGAAGCTAACAGAAGCACAGAGAAGTCTGGAGCACAGAGAAGTCTTGCAAAAGACAGTTGTCCTGGTTCTAGAACCAACCTGAAACTTTCCTGTCTAGTTTGGGTGCCTTGTGATCCTCGCTAGATCAAATGGATTTGCAATGGGTCCAAAAAGCAGCTTGAGAGTAAATTAAAATGGTCTGTGTCATTCATGGGACAGTCATGCTTACAGGCAATGCTGCTTACAGGACAAGACACAGCTCTGAAATTTCAGGCATGGAGGAAGTGGGTCAAAAACTTCCAACTGGAGAGGACAACAGGAGGGGCATCCAATGATTTTCATCAACATACCGGGCTTTATAGGTTCAATTAATCCAGCCCTGCCACAAGCACATCCTCTCCAATCCCTCAGTTTTACTGGAAAAGATCCAGATTTCATGTCCTTGGCCTTTTGCCCTCCGGGAACCTGCAGCACAAGTGCCTCTAAACTACGTCAGTGGGTGGCTGTCTGCAGGTCTGGCTCCTGCCAAAAAGCAACAATTGATTGTGCATAGATAGCTTGGCTGCAAGCCTGAGCCTCCTACGGGCACAGCAGCATTCCTGCTGGGTTCACAGTGCAGATGAGCTGAATGGGGATGGACATCCGGTTTTCCTAGAAATGCTTTTTTTAAAAAAAACAACCAGGGCGTCTTTGGGATATTTAAGTAGAGGCCAAAGTCATGAGAAAAATCAGCTAAGGGCAAGAAGTAAATTTATGAATGGAATTTGCCCAGAATGGCATAAGAACACAGCCTGCAACAGGAAAGGATAACTAAGTTTTGATTGGCTGGCAGCAGCTGGTACACGGAGAGCAGAGAATGTTTTGCCGTCACACATGAATAACTAGTGCCCCGAGCAACAATTGGACTTGTGGCGTCAACTGCATATCAGCAGGGAACAGTCATGGGATGTGCTGGAGATACTGCAAAACGGGGGCGAGGAAAGATGCAGATCAATTCTGAGTTTTATTATTTGGTCCTCTGCCTGAAAGAAGGGAGAGTAGCCAGGAAGCTGTTCTCCCACTCTGAGAAGGGTGGCTAAATTCACTTCTGTTTGCAGTTTGTCTGGGGGCAACAAAATTAACAGCATCCCCCCCTCCCCTTAGGAACTCCTTTTGGAAAGAAAATTAAGCAGGAATTGCACAGTGGCGTATCCTGCACTTGCTTTGTTTCTGGACAAGCTGGAGGTTGAATTTGGGCTACTTTGCAAATTATACAGTGATAAAACAGACTCCTCCCCCTCCAGCAAGCTGCCTATTTCTCCTTCTGAATCTTGGGGTGCAAACCCTGACAGTGTCGGAACACTGGCTGGGCTTCCTGAATACGTTGCCAGTGAATGTGAGGCAGGTCAGATACATTTAGAGCAACCTGATCCACACCAAAACAACTAATGTTGTTCACTAGATTAATCTCAGACTGGGGAGCTAGAAATAACAAGCGTCTTAAGTCTGGAAAGGGGCTGGGAGGGTGGGTTTAACAGTGATCTAATGTTGCCCTCTCTCAGCTAAGGAAGGAGTCTGGGAGGAGGCAGCGGGCAAAGTTCTTACATTTGCATTTGTGACGCCAGTGGCTACTCGGATCTTGTCAAAGGCCTCTGCTGCAGTGAACATGGCTTGTTTGCTTTTCAGGATAGTTGATTTCTTGACCTGGGGCTCCTTGAGTACGTCGTCACTTCCAAATGGGATACGATCCTTCTGAGACTGCTGAAACAAATGGAGTACATGTGGACAAGGTACAGTACACATAGCCCAACAAAAAAAATCTCAAAATGGCTTCTGTTATACTAAGGCCTTGCCAGTTGATTGTTGATTTGCTTTTAATTCCTCTCCTGCCTCATTTTATTGTATGCTGAACTGACTAGATTTCTTTCTATCCCCCCCATTTTGAATGATTTCCCCTTCTTCTATTTTTAGCCTTTGTTTGTTTATACTTTTCAAGTTTATACATTTCACTAATTTTATACATTTCACTAATTTCACAATCATTTTGACATTTCAAAACTTGACTTCCTTCCCCCTCTTTCTGCAGTTCCTTAAATTTGTTCTTAATATCTTCTGCATATCCAAATTAACTTAATTTGCTCATTTACTCATCTTCTTTAAATATATACTCTTATAAAACTGAAGGTTATTACAATAATCCTGCCAGTGTTTTCATCTGCTTAATAATTTTCCCTTCTTTACTGCCTCTCGCCTTTACAATTGTGTCAAGGCCCTGGACAGCTGGTGGCGACCAGAACACCTTTGATCACCATCCCTGGAGTATAGATGAGATCACCCAGCCAATGAGATGTTAAATAAAAACGGGCACGAGAACTCCCTTGGAACACAGTTCAGGTGGCAATATGTGAAAGGGCCTCTGGGTAATCAAGGCACAGATCTTCAAGATGATCTCGTCCTGCTCTTTCCCCTGGCAGGATCTTCTAAGTCACTGATCACATCCACATTAGCCCACCCTCAGATTAGTCAGGACACCCTGATTAAAGCCTTTCGTGGGAGGGAATAAACAAAGCAGCCCGACTTCATAAAGGAGGATATAATTGCTCACCTGCTACATAAACTAATTATTTCTTAACTGGGTGCAGAGATCAATCGGGTGCTCAGAAAAATCATCCACTGAGCCTCTTTGCAAGAAACTTTTTATTTATTTAACAAAATTTTACACGTAGTTGGAAGAGGAAACAGCAGAGGTGGGGAGGGATTCATGGTGCAACAGTTGGCCTCTAAAATGTTTTTAAATGCCCTTAGTGGCCTGAGCCTCAGCTGGGTAATGAAACAATCCTAATCAGTATAGTAATTTCCATATCCAGGGCTTGAATTCAGTTGACAAACCTTGTGGCCAGTGCTTAAGGACCAAAAATACACTTGACACGCCATAACACCACACCTCAGAAAGAGATTGGGCCTTGCCCAGATCCCTGGCTGACAATAGATTGGGGGCAATGTTAGATTTTTTAAATTTTGCTATAGAATCCCACTGGCAGTTCACAGACAGTGTTATGACTTCTGTAATTTCACACAGATGCAGCAAAACCACAGAATTTGCTAGTGGGGGCAGAATTATAATAATAAGACCTAACTCCTCTTTTCTCGTTATAGAAGTCAGAGAGTGGCTGCTTGCCCATTTCAGACATTTGTGATCTTTATCTAGTCCACTTCTGAGATTTAAGATCTTGCTGTTAGCACCAGGAAAAGCAGAAGCTATCTAACAGGCAAAATATCCTTTTGGCTTATAGTCAGTCTGGAGACAGGGGACAGACTTGGGGAGTGTCAGTCACTTAATGGAGAGAAGAAAACCCTACAGTACCCGCCTCTCTGTACGCTCATTCTGCGTTCTCTTTTCCTCGGTCAGCTTCTTCAGATCCTTCAGCTTCTTATCACGAACTTTTCGTTCTCGGTAGATGATTTCTTCTTGGTTCAGGAGCTGTGCCTGCATTTTGGAGGGAAGAGAAGGTAAGCTACTGTCCTGTCCTTGTAATCTCTAAATAGGATGCACTGTGAACGTCTCTGCACCTCTTAGGCCTGTTTTTGGACAGCCCAATACACCCATTAATGTGGTGAGACTCCAATCTCGGGGATGTTGTGATGTTCCCTGAGGACCACTTCCTGGTTGTCTCTCCTAACCTACTCAACACTAGATCACAATTAGAGTTGTGTGGTTAATACAGGGGCACCCGACTCTTATTTTATTTGTTTTAAATAAGAGTTCTAGGCTAATATGTTTGCTTTAAAAGCTTAAAAAGTCTCTGGAACAAACCCCAAGTTCTTTGAAAGTATGACTCTTAAGAACAGAGTAAAATATGTGAAATGAATAATATGTGTGCAAATAAAATTAATTATAACTGCAGCCCCTAGTGAGAATCTCATTACATTGGGAGGTCTTGTATTATTTAATTATTATACAAGTTCAACATGTATATACAGTCATACCTTGGTACTTGAACGCCTTGTGACTCAAACGTTTTGGTTCCCGAATGCTGCAAAACCTGGAAGTAAGTGTTTCGGTTTGCAAACTTTTTATGGAAGCCAAACATCTGATGAGGCTTCTGATTGAGTGCAGGAAGCTCCTGCAGCCAATCAGAAGCCGCGCCGTGGTTTTTGAACGGTTTTGGGAGTCGAACGGACTACTGAAACAGGTTCCGTTCAAGAACCAAGGTACGACTGTATTGCTCCTCACCACACAGTAGCCACAAACCATGACTGCTCCTTCCTCCTGTATCCAACACTGTGCTGACTCCCTACCCTGGCTGTATCACGAGCATGTTGGGCTTCCGTGTTCACGCTTTCCAGGTCCTTAAGCTCGTTGCGTAGGCGTAAGATCTCAGCTTCCATAGCATCCAGCTTGTTCTGGAAGTGCAGGCTCTGCTCCTAGAAAAGGGATGAAGCATTCCAGGGTGGTTATAGAGCAAATAGCCATGATGCCTCATTCATCTTTGCAGACCACAAATCCCTAATCATCTAACTCCCTCAGTGGCTCCTAACCCACTTAACTCACTGCATCTAGGACCTGGGAGATCAGGATTCAAATCCTCACTCAGCCACAAAGCTTACTTTGTGACCTTGGGTGAGTACAGTCTCTCTGTTTAACCTACTTACCTGCCCTGTGGGTGAACAGGAGGCAAATGTGCAGGTGGATGGATTGCATGTGAGGCTCTGGTCCAACCATACCTGCCATTTAGCCCCCAGAACATTACTCATGAAGAAACTTGGCTCTGTGTCTCACCTGCATATGCGATTTTAACTTCTGGTACATGCCGGTGATGCGTTGGGCCTCATCAGTCTTAAATCTGGCCTTTTCCAGTCGGTTCTCCAGCGTTCGTAGAGTCTGGATATAAAGAACAGCAAACTGAGCTAGCAGCCAGTAGGATGAAGTCTCTCCAAAAACCCATCTAGTTCAAAGATGTCCTTTTCCCAAGTTACAGCTGCAGGGATGCAAGCAACTTTCAGGTTCTATAGTCTAATCTTTCCATTACCACGTTCTTCAGATTGCATATGGCTGGACTGACAACCATCCCAAGTGCTTTACGAGTCAGTGGAAATTTTTACAATGACCTCATTGAGTTGTAGGGAATCTTCAAGGTGAGCAAACATGGTGATCGCTCCATGGTGACAGAACAAGGAAAAAACGGACCTGGCACGTTGCCAGCTTGGAAGGGAAAACAAAATGCTGGTATAGCTCAGCCAGCAAGTGGAGAATAGTCCCCGGCGCAAGACCTCAGGATCTGGCAGGATGGGTGGTGGGTGAGAAAAGTCACCTGTCTGGCCTGTGTGGTCTTCTCCTCTAACGACATTCATGCACAGACAGGATTGAGGGAACAAGAACGTGGTTGAATACAACCACTGTCTTCCTACTTCCTTTACTCAAACAAGTTTTATTTAAGTAATCAGAATACATTAGAAACCCCCGCTTTCTGAGGCAAGTTCCAAGAATCTCTTCTGTTTGTTTTACAAGTGGTAGATATTGCAAATTTGGGTGGTACCTTTATTCAGATTCCTGTGATCTGCTAGTTGCAACTGCTTGTTTTTCAGTTGGTTTAGCTACAGTCAGTGCTTTTTTCTGGGGACATGCAGGGGGACGCATACCCTTAAATATTTTGTGAATCTTTGTACTTTTGTCCATTTACTGTATTAATTTCCCCCGATCTGAACTATAAATTGGTGATTTTCTTGAGTCAAAATGAGAGGGGGGGGAAAGCACTGACTACAGCAGGTGCTAAGCATTAGGTTTTGTATAACTGGATGTGCAAAATGGTGCTTGAATCTCTCTTAGAAAAATAATGAGATACTGAGAAACCAGTGTCTCTCAGAAAGATATCAAACACCAATATAAGTATCTAAGATTGTTTAAACAAAGATACTCTAGCATTTGAAAAATTAGAGCACAGCGATGTTGTTCCAAGTTATGTGCTCTTACCATCTAATAAAATAATCCTTTCAATACTTCAATCTGATAACACATTCATGCATTTGCACACGGTTAATTGCATCTGATAGAGGATGTTTGCCTACATTTTCAACAATGCTTATTTTTCGAAACTATCACACAATTTTCCTCTTGTAGATAAAAACATCCAATATATGCGCACATGCAGTTAGCTGCAGGACATGCTAAGCTTTGATTTGAACCTTCATATGAACCTTCATATGAAGCTCCCATGCCAACCTAGACAACTGTTTGTACCCCAGTACTGTATGTTCTGAATTGCAAAGGGTCTACAGGCTTGTTATCCTCTTGTGTCAGATAATGCCAGGAATTTAACCTGAGAGCTTATGTGCACAAAGCAAACCACATCACTGAATTATGGGTCCTTCTCTTATGGCTCCGAGCTGTTGCCCATTCACAGCCAAAATGTACTGAGTATATTAATCACAGGGTGGAGAATACATATGGTACTTTGTTCATAGGTTTGTGAAGGTGTGTATCAATGTAGCTCCTGCCTGTACTGTATATTCAAGTGTATAAATCATTCATATCAGAGGACTAAAAGTGGAACAGCATCCCTATCATATCACTAACAGGAACAGTATAGAGGTCTGGTGGATAAATTAAGGCTTGGGAGCTCAGGCACTGTGCTTTTGTCCTCAGTATCTCAGTGAGCTACTCATCTCCCTTCTCTCTGTCTTGATGTCCTCATCTGAGAATAGGGCACATATGGCAATTTCTCAATTTCGGACAGCTCCATTTACAAGACAGAATTAAGACCTTAGATGTTCCAAGCACTGAAAACATTATGGTGCCCCCATATGTAATTCAAAATAAAACCAATAGTAAACCATAAAACAAAATTTCAAAACAAAAGAAATCAAGATATTGCACCACATGACAGGATCTGACTTCCTTGCATTATTTTGAACTAGTTCAGTAGGATGCCTCCTGGTTTAGGTGGGAATCAGTAATAGAGAACAGAAACATGAGGGAAGATGTGTGGTGGAGTGTAAGTCTAGCCAACTTCTGATTTCCCCCACGGTGACTATTTCAATTGGTTGTTTTTTGTTTTGTTTTTTACTTAAAAAAATTATTGGTTTTTTTGCTTAAAACACACACACACAAAAAATAAAAGGTAACATAAAAGGTAAAGGTACCCCTGCCCGTACGAGCCAGTCTTGACAGACTCTAGGGTTGTGCGCTCATCTCACTTAAGAGGCCGGGAGCCAGCGCTGTCCGGAGACACTTCTGGGTCACGTGGCCAGCGTGACGAAGCTGCTCTGGCGAGCCGGTACCAGCGCAGCACACGATAAAAAATAAAATAAAAGCAAAAGAAAACAATAATTCCCCCTGTGGCTTCCCTTCCCCAAAATTCAACATTCTTTATTTTTACAGTCTTTTTACCATCGCATCTTTCATATATTATCCCTGATATTCCTAATATATCAATTCTATTTCAGCTATACATACTTAATCTATGCATATTAACATGTTATCTTTAGACCAATGTTTTTTCATATAGTCTTCAAAACACTGCCATACGCTCCTTAATTTCTGATTTGCCTGGTGTCTTATGGCAAGCTGTTAACTTTGCCAGTTCTATATATTCACATAGTTTATTCAACCAGTCTTCTTTTGTGGGGGTAGTACCTCCTTTCCAGTTTTTTGCCAAGACTAGTTTGACTGCGGCTGTAGCATATAAGAATAATATTTTCTTATCCTGTGGGGTATCTTTTCCTAAAATGCTCAGAAAATATGCCTCTGGCTTTTTTTCTATGGAGATTTTGAACATCTTTTTTATCTCTTCATGAATGCATCCCCAGAATCTTTTAATTTTGTTTTGTTTTTTAATATCGAATGTCAAATTCTTCCCAAAAACATTTTCTTCTTGTTGTTGTTTTTTCGTTTTTGTTCCGCTGTTTTGCTAGTGCCCAAAGCTTGTGCTTAATCTGCCTACTGGGCAATCTACTGTGTCTATTACAGCTAAGTAGCTAGAATGGGGACAATTAAGGAAAGTAATGCAGTGGTTCTTTGCCTCCCTCTTGCGGTGTGTTCACATAAGCTGCCAGAAAGAAAAGGGGAGTCAAATTACACGTTACATTATATGTTAGCAACTGGTTGTTTTGTCTTTGATAAAGAGCAGCAGCATCAGGAGGGGTTCATCAGGATTGCAACTGCACACTTCGGAGGAAAGGGATAGAAATTCAGTCCTTTATTCCTGCTCTAGTTCTGATCCAGATCAGTCCTGCTCTCCCACAGCTGCTGCTTGCCCAGGAAGGAAAGCTGCCATTCCTAGATGACATCCAATTTAGGATAACCAGATCTAGAATGCCAGGATGTCCTGCATTATAAATGTCAGTTAACATATTATTATTATTATTATTATTATTATTATTATTATTATTATTATTATTATTATTATTTCTATTTTCAATGCCCTATTCTAACTTGATCAGACTCCACTTGGAGTACCAACTCCAGTTCTGGGAACTACAATTTAGGAAGGATATTGACAAGCTGGAACATGTGCAGAGGAGGGCGACCAAGATGATAAAAGGCCTGGAAACCAAGCCTTATGAGGAATGGTTGAAGGAGCTGGGCATATTTAGTCTGGAGGAGACTGAGAGATGATATGATAAAGGTAAAGGTAAAGGGACCCCTGACCATTAGGTCCAGTTGTGGCTGACTCTGGGGTTGCGGCGCTCATCTCGCTTTATTGGCCGAGGGAGCCGGTGTACAGCTTCCGGGTCATGTGGCCAGCATGAATAAGCTGCATCTGGCGAACCAGAGCAGCCCACGGAAACGCCATTTAATTTTTTTAGTATTATTTTAATAATTTTTTAGTGGCAACAGCACTACAGCAATGATTTGTTTTTGTTCTTATTTTTATTATGCATTATGTATTGCAGGCTTCCTTAGCCTCGGCCTTCCAGATGTTTTTGGCCTACAACTCACATGATCCCTAGCTAGCAGGACCAGTGATCAGGGATGCTGGGAATTGTAGTCTCAAAACACCTGGAGGGCCAAGGTTGAGGGAGCCTGATGTATTATGTCTTTTATATTGTAATTTTATGTTGTGAACCACTCTGAGATCTACAGATAAAGGATGGTATACAAATTTAACAACAACAACATTCTAGCCCAGTGAGAGGGAAACAATGGTGGAGCTTTTCAGCCTCCTCCTTCCAAAGGATTCAGATTTGACTCACCTTAGCTGCCTCTATATTCCGCTCTTCCATTTCTTGCATTTCAGTGATCTCTTTTGTTTTAACACCATACTGAAGCTGTAGCTCTTCCAGCCTGCGTTTCCGCATCTCCACCTGATGCTTCAGGTTGTTTAACTGATTGATTTTCTCACATAGCCGGTGATTGATGATCTGAATAGCACCCTTTGGAACAGAGGGAAGAGGAGAAGAATTAAAGAAGCCTCAACGATTGTGCGGACAGTCATCCAGGTGAGGGTGAATTAGACTGGAGACAAAGAATTGGTTTTAATAAAGCTGAAACTCGTCTGAACTGAGGAAGGCTTTAAGATAAGGGAAAATTTGTAAATATATTTGAATTGGATATGCAGCTATAAAAAAGATATGAAATAAATAACCACAGAAAGGAAGGGAGGGGATTTGAAGGGAAGGTAAGTTAGATTTGTAAAGATTTTGTTTTTCTTGTCAAAATATTTGTATAAGCTGAAAATGAAAAATAAAGTTATAAAAAACTGAATTGAGGAAAGCTTTTCATGTTGTGCAAATGTTTTTTTGTCCTATTATTTCCTCTGAGCAAACAGATACTGCAGGTTTTTGAAATAATGTGCAAACCTGAGAAACCTGTTGCCCAATGGACACATTGTTTTTCCTTTGTGTTGCAGGGTTTTCAGTTTTTGGCATTTTCGTTCTGTGCAATGATATAACGGGACAGGGATCACCTACCTCTCCAGTTTTATTTTTCACAGACCCTTGCTCAGCTGGATGTTCGTGGAATGCAGCCTTGATGACTTTTTCTTCTCCCTGAAAAAAACCCCAAATAACTGTTTTCAGTTTCTGAAAGTCTGACATAAATCCAAGATGCATACAAGATGGAAGCATATTTCTTTGAACAGAGCTTGCCTTTTACAAGTAGGAAGGTAGGGTGTGTTAAGAAAGGCATGTGCGACACCCCCTCTTCCCCACCAAAAGCCAAAGTCCTTTCTCCCATTTTTTTAAAAATTGCAGAGGAAACACTAGGAATGCTTTAAATGCAAACATGCAAGAAATAGTTAAGGCAACATTTTATTGGACCAGCTCTGAAGAAGCACGCAGATCTCCAGGTGACAAACACCTCTAGTAGATAGAATAGGAAGGGAACTGATTATCAGCAGTGTTGCATGAGTCCGAATATATTTTTTGCAAGTTCAGATAATGGTCTAATCAAAAACCACTCATGCACATACACAAGCAGAAGAACAAAGGTTGATAATGTTCCAAGTTATATGTCCAGCCCACTCTTTTTATGCAATAAAATTATAAAAACTAAGGGTGCATAAGGGCCTTTCCCATCTTGCTATTGGCGAGCACATTATTAAATCTGGTGCAACAAACTCAGTGTGAGGTCAGGTAGACCCCCATCTTTCTCCAGGCTTGGGCGATGGGAAGGGGCTGTTCCTCCAAGGCTTAGCAGAATAATAGTTACATTTGATGAGTTCTAGCATCTGTTTTGGAACAGGACGTACATTTAGTGGGATTTCAATTGGAACCGAACATTTTGTTTTTTCCTTGTGTGTCCAACCAAAGCTTAGTTGGGTGGTGGATCAGAGCTGGCAGATGAATACCATACCATGGCTTGGGAATGGGCATGCCTGACATCTCCCCAGTGGTTCCGAGGTGATAGTGAAGCAAACTTTGGTGCACACGAACGGATAGCTCAGTTGGTAGAGCATGAGACTCTAACCTCAGGGTTGTGGGTTCAAGCTCCATGTTGGGCAAAAAGATCCCTGCACAGCAGGGGGTTGGATTAGATGATCCTTGTGTTCCCTTCCAACTCTACGATTCTGTGAAAATATTCCTACTAATTATACGTTTGAAGTTTCCAACCAACACACTTGTTGCTTGCATATCTGCATTAATGTGACCAGCGATGGGGAACCTCAGACCTCTCTCAAAGGACTTGCCCCAACCCATGCCTCTTACTAGCCCAACTTCGCACCCTCCTTGAGTGTGTTTGCTTGGCTGGAGCCAGTCCCTGAACACTGATGGTGCTTTTTGCTTGTTTGGAGGCTAGAGTGCAAGTGTGTGTCAAAACTGCCTACTGTACAAAGGTATCTGTCAGGGAACTGCCATCAGAGGGAAGAGGAGAGGAAAGTCGCTCCAGTGATGCAGGGGAGGGAACTAGCAAGGAGAGAGAGAGTGCTTCCACGGGGGAAAGAAATCCAGGGGACACCAGGGAGAAAGGGGAAGCTGAGAGTAAGGCGGAGGGGAGGCTCAGAGACTCTTCCAGTGAAATCAGCAGAGAGAGCACAGGACCTCCGCTTGGCACGCCCACGCTGCGCAGAAGGCTTCCACGCAGAGAATCTAGGAGGAGACTTGGAGTCAAGCAACTTTTATGTTGGAAGAAATTTAGGTCCCGCCCACTGACGGATTCTGCCAGTGACTAAGACAGTCGCGTTTCAAGGGCTGTCAAACCAGGGAAAGTTTTAGCTATACGGCTAGCTTGGAGCAGTTTGCAGTTTACGCACAAGCAACCCCAATTCTCATTACAGTATCATTCACATTTGTTGGTCTGCCCACATTTGCCTCTGCCTCTGGAAGGAAATGTGGATTTCAGGCTGAAAAAGGTGATAACAGCTACTAACCAGTGTTATAGCCTCACTGAGAACATCTTCAGTGTTTCCTTCGTTCATTCTTAGGCTTGACAGCCGCTCCAACGTCTTATTCATCATAGTTCCTTCCTTAGCACCTTGGCAGCGTCCCAGAGTGTTAGAGCCAGATTCAGAATGGGCTGCTAACAGACTTTGAGCTATACTTTTGTGTTTCTTTGCAGTTTGCCCTAGGTCAATGACTTGTGTTCCATGGCTTGTCACTTTCATGCTTACTTTCCCTGACATATTAAACTTCCAGTAGTAGTTTACTAGCAAAACAAACACACCACTGTCATCTGTAACAGCCCTGATGCATTTGTGATGACACACAATGACAACATAGATTACTGGCTGCAACATAATAATGTAAGCTTCCTCGTGTGTTTTCAGGTCTCTGTGCTAAGAGACAACATTGCAAAGGACTTGAGCTGCTACACGTGAACTTCAGGTTAGCACATGTATATTTTCCATGCATTTTCTTTGACACACTGTACACATTTTGAACATAACACATTAATCATGTGCTTTTTCTTCTCAATATTTGTAAATACAACTTGTTTGGTCGGTAAGAGAAGTTTTTGAAAGTCTAAGGTATCCAGAAGTAGCTTTAGCTTGTTATCGGGCAGCAAAATCAGTATCGCATACAGTCACATCTGCAGACACCATCTTAAAGTGAAGAAATTGAAATAAAGTTGTTGATTTGCTTGAGTTCTAACCATTCATGTTGCTTGAATATTTTTTTAGCAACAATATTTGCCGCATGACACTTTCCAGCTTTCTTGGTAACTCGAACACTGGAGCCAAATAGCTCAAATTGCCCAAAGGTTATAGAATGCCATTGTCTGGTTTCAGCATGCACACATGAAGGTGATATAAAAACACCTAAAAATCCATGTTGACCGCTTTGGCTCCTGGACAAAATGTCCAGAATTCCTGAGAAGCATCCCTGATAGATTGTGCAGTGACTGCTAATAGATTATTATTATTAATAATAATAATAATAATAATAATAATAATAATAATAATAATTTTTTATTTATACCCTGCCCTTCCCAGCCAAGGCCGGGCTCAGAGCGGCTTAAAAGTATAGACAATATGTGCTTTTATACCTTTCCACCAAAAACACTCATGCCTAAGCAGTGCTTTTTTTCTGGGGGTACGCAGGGATACGCACACCCCTAAACATTTTGTGAATCTAAGTTTGGCATCATTGAGGGGCAGTATTTCAATATGGGTAGGAAAATGAGAGTACCCCCAAGGAAGAACTGTAGAGCTGGGGCCCTTATCTCAAAGTGAAAAGAGATCTTGGTCTGGGATGAGTGCCAGCATGAGTTGATATCATAAATTCTGCTCATTATTTCCGCTTGCTAGAAACAGGGGGAAACATAGCTATGAGGCTTACCGCTAGGAGATGTGCCAACGTTTTGTGCAACTTCTTATTCTCCTTTCTCAGTTGCAAAATTGACTCCTTGTTCTTCTTAATGTTCCATTGGGTGGTCTCATAGTAAGCTTTCCGATCACCTTCTGTAACGAGGACAAATAAAACCACTCTGCTTATTGCTCATCCAAAAAAGCAGCAGCAGCAAAGCCAAACTTGTTGAAGTAGTTGCCAATTTGGGGTAACTTTTAGTCATCTTCATATCCTCTCACAGATATGTGATTATGGCAGCTACGTTATATAGTGAATGAAATGACAGAAATTATGCTTTACTACATGACATACTTTGAGAGTTGAATTTAGTATTTCATTAGAATCAGGAGTGTAACCGAGGACAAAAAAGGCTTAACACAAGGCCTCTTTTTAATAGGAAATCCAATCTCCTTTTAGAGGTTTCAAGCATTTTGCTTTGGTCTGTAACTCTTGTCTGAAAATAATAGTGTTTTTTAATTTCTCAGTAGTTCCTTCCCATCCACAAAATAGATATTGTAGGCCAATCTTACATCTGTGGCAGTATAAATACCTTTCAGATGCCCCTCCACTTCTAGACCTCAACAAAAAGTGTAGTAGTATTGGATGTACAAGACTTGAACATATTAATTAGACTGTGGTGCTCACTAGAAATATGGATATTGGCACATATAATGGGTTATATCCAATGTTGCCGTTCTACTTGCACAACAGACATCTTGCTTGAGCAAAGAAACTTGCCTCTCCTTTGCAGCCCCCTGTGGGCCCCCAAAATCTGCTCTAGAGGACTGGGGGGACCATTTGGAACAGATTTTAGGGGTGCACGGAGAAAGGAAGTCCTGTTGTATGAGTGGAACTCAGTACATGCTGTGCTGAATACAACCCAATGAAACCAGCACTACTTAGCATCTAACTCGACTTTGTAGTAGCACAAGCATGGCTATAGTATGTTCTCACATTCTCCCTCTCTGCTGCTCCTAAGAGGCAACATCTTGGCTGTGTGTCCTGGAAGACCTGCTCTCTGCCTTGCTAGCCTTTTCCACCTGGCCTAGAAGGGCAGGACCTTGACTGGCTGACTGGCTGACTGGCCTCCAGCTACAAAAGTTGAGGCTGCTGAACAGACTAATGGGCTGCGGTATTTTTTAGGGAGGTTTAGTTGCTATTAATGATATTAATTTTTGTATCTTTATTTTTATATATTATGATTTATGTGGAAATTGTTCAATTTGGCTGTGTACTTTTTCATGTGTTATATTTATTGGTTATGACTACTTTATGTTTGTAATTATGTAACATCTTTTCATGTCGTAAGCTGCCTTGAGAATGGTTTTAACTTTGGAAAGGTGCCACACAATTTTATTTATTTTTAAGAGTGTTTCTGCAAAACCACATCAGTGGTTGAACTGTGCCAGTTTCTCGCAGTTCCCTCACTGCGAGAAGCGAAGTTACAGAGAACCAGGCAGAAGGCCTTCTCTGTAGTGGTGCCCACCCTATGGAACACCCTCTCCATCAGATGTCAAGGAAATAAACAACTATCTGACTTTTAGAAGACATCTGAAGGCGGTCCTGTTTAGGGAAGTTTTTTAATGTTTGATGTTTTATTGTATTTTTAATATTTTGTTGGAAGCCATCCAGAGTGGCTGGGGAAACCCAGCCAGATGGGCGGGGTATAAATAATAAATATTATTATTATTATTGTTATTGTTACTACTACTACTACATGCAACTGGTTAGTTAGAAATCCAAGTGGGAAAGCTCTGAAATGCAACGGCCAGGAGTCTGGTCATCTGTAGTGTATAAGAATTAGCCTGAAGCCTTCAAACAGGGAAGCTTGACAAACATTCATGTTCCCACACCCCTTTATACCACAAATGAATAGATAAAAGTGAGTGACTACTAGTAATGTTCCACTTCCCCCATGGGTAGCTTTAGGAGGGAGCCCTTCCCTTTCTGTCTTCCCATTAACAAAATAGTGGTAATGACATAATTTACAGGGTGTTGCAAAAAGGAATGAAGCAATGGAATATTGTGCCGGAGGATTCTGCTGAGTGATTGCTACATCTAAAATAATCACACCATTGGTCAATCTTGCTCACCATTATCTACTTGGACTGGAAATGGCTTTCCATGGTTTCAGGGAGCTTCTATTACCAGCCCTACCTGGAGCCCCCGTGGGTTGAACACAGGGCTTTTTTACACAAAAGGCAGATGCTATGATCCTTCCCCAATACATAACACGCCACAGTTGTTGCTTTTTTTAAAAAATTGCTGTGACGAACAGAAAAACACTTTCCGGGCCAACCTAGCACCTAACTCCTGCATGACAATTTGCAATCAGTTCAATATTATGCACACTTAAGGTAAAGGGACCCCTGACCGTGAGGTCCAGTCATGACCGACTCTGGGGTTGCGGCGCTCATCTCGCTTTATTGGCCGAGGGAGCCGGCGTACAGCATGTAGCCAGCATGACAAAGCCTCTTCTGGCGAACCAGAGCAGCCCACGGAAACGCCATTTACCTTCCCGCCAGAGCGGTACCTATTTATCTACTTGCACTTTGACGTGCTTTCAAACTGCTAGGTTGGCAGGAGCAGGGACCGAACAACGGGAGCTCACCCCGTCGTGGGGATTCGAACCGCCGACCTTCAGGTCAGCAAGTCCTAGGCTCTGTGGTTTAACCCACAGCTCCACCCACGTCCCTTTATTATGCACACTTACTGTAGTATATATATTACATATTATATATATAATATTGTGCAACCTTGTTGTTGTTTAGTCGTTTAGTCATGTCCGACTCTTCGTGACCCCCTGGACCAGAGCACGCCAGGCACTCCTGTCTTCCACTGCCTCCCGCAGTTTGGTCAAACTCATGCTGGTAGCTTATGCACACTTATAAGTAAATCAATGTTTACTCCCAAGTAAGTGTGCACAGAAAAGCAGCCTTACTCAATACGGGATGCCTCCTCTCCCACTTCCGGACGCTTTCTCCCCTCAGCAGCCAGGCACCCCTTACCTAGGAGTTGTATCTTGTTCTGCAGCTCTGTAATCTGGTCGTGGACCGGGGGCTTAATCCCCTGCAGGGCTTGTGTCACTGGCATGGCGGAGTATCTCTCCTACCACCTCAAGCAGGTTCTGCTCGTCCCTTCCCCACCTGCACACGACCGCCGGCCCCGTCCCCAAGCCTCCCTGTCTTCCCCCTGCCCCGCTTCGCCAGGCTGCTTCCCCCTCACTCGACCATCAGCTGCATCCTTTCGCCTGCATCCGTCTCCATGGCGACCAGCTCCTCCGATGCAAAGCGCCCATTGGCCGAGGGAAGCGACCCGCGAAAGGCATGGCGGGAGGAAGGTCAGGTTGTCTCGCTTTTCCTAGGCCGCAGCTGAAATCTATCCGCAGCCATCCTCGCCGTCGCCGTGCGGGGGAACGCGAGCAAAGGTATTGGTGTCGTCCCTTTGCGAGGGAAAAGGGAACCAGGTCATTAAACCCATGAGGCAGCGCCGCTGGAAGGCGGAACAAGCAAAGCGCACTTCCGCCACTCTCGCGATGGGCGCCTAAAGGAAGGGGAAGTCCTCGAGAAAGCGCCTAAGGGAAAAGGACAAGGACTTCCGCCATACACGCCCACACACGCGGTATTTGAAGCGGATGTTCCCGTCATCCCCTTCCGCTTCCTCGGACGGTTGGACTTGGGACCCGTTTTCCGCGAGGATTCCCGCGCCCCGCCGGTGAGGGAGGCTGTTTGGCTTGTGAGGGGGGTGCGGGTTCCTGGAGGGAGAGCGCCGAAGGCCGCTCTTGAGGGGCGCTGGAGGAAGAGCCGGGGAAAGGCGAGTTCCAGGGCCTCTGCGCGGGGGGGGGGGGCAGGTCGCGCTGCACCTGCCTGTGGCAACGGGGCAGATCCCCCCTTGGGCTTCGCCACGTTGCAGAACCCTGCCTGCTTTAAAATGGGGGTGCGGGGTGCCGTGCTGTTTTTGTCGTGGTTCTGTGTTTTTACAATATCGATTATCGTTTCGAATTAAATGTCGGCAGTCGCCCTTCATCCAAAGACCACAGGGCGCTTTGCAATAGGAAAACGCAAAAATACTCAGCATGGTAACAAACGGAAACAAACAAAAAAACCCCACCCCAATTTAAAAGGCCACAGATGGTTTCCAGTGAAGACACCTCCTTCTGTATTACAGTGGTACCTCGGGTTACATACGCTTCAGGTTACATACGCTTCAGGTTACAGACTCCGCTAACCCAGAAATAGTACCTCAGGTTAAGAATTTTGCTTCAGGATGAGAACAGAAATTGTGCAGTGGCAGCGGGAGGCCCCATCAGCTAAGGTGGTGCTTCAGGTTAAGAACAGTTTCAGGTTAAGAATGGACCTCCAGAACGAATTAAGTACTTAACCCGAGTTACCACTGTAAAACAAACCAATGACACGCGCCGCCCCCTGCACATAACCGCATTTGGAAGACCATAGATTGTGAGTCAGCCCAAGGCTTGGTTGAAGAGAAAAGTTTGTTCCTGGTGCCTAAATATATTTGGTGAAGGCACCAGGCAAGACACCCTGGGTGGGGAGCATTCCACAGTCCGCCACAGTCTTTGGTTGCCACCTTCCAGACTTTTCAAAGGAGGGACACGAAGAAGTGCCTCAGATGGTGATTGCAGAGTCTGGGGTGATTCACGTGGAGAGAGGCGGTCCTTGATGTATTGTGGTCCTGAGCAGGGCTATAGGAAAATGGACCAGGGCAGTTTTATATTAGGTGGAGCTTCCATTTTTTATACTAATGAAGGTTGGTTTGAGTTTAGCACTCTAAATGCTGGAATGCTAGTTTGTTCAGGCAGAGCAGACTTTCTAATTTATACCTCTCTGAGATTATCTTGGACAGAAATTGGGAAATTCGCTTGGAGTGTAGCATTTCAGGCCTTAAAATTGGCCAGTTCTTAGGTAGGTGGAAAGAGGTATGCTTTGATAAAGAATTGCACACGTTCAATAGAATTAAAAGCTTTGCTACCTGGTTCCCAAAATGGAGTTTCACCTTTTAAAAATGGATGTTGGTAACGTGCTGGTCAAAATGTTGGCCCATATATACCTTGTTCATCACAGCTGGGCTTTAAAGGCAGAAGGAGCATGGGGGACTCATACTGCCTCACTCAAACCATTAGTAGGAAGAATAGGAATAAGAAGATTCTCTGCCTCAAGTCCTTTGACAGGCACAGAGAAAGACCAAGACAGGATAGGAGGCAAGTTACCGTATTTTTCGTCCTATAGGACGCACTTTTCCCCCTCCAAAAATGAAGGGGAAATGTGTGTGCGTCCTGTGGGGCGAATGCAGGCTTTCGTTGAAGCCTGGAGAGCGAGAGGGGTTGGTGAGCACCGACCCCTCTCTCCAGGCTTCAGGAAACTGTGGAAGCCGTGGGAGCCCTCCCCTGCCTTGGCAGAGCTGCCTCTTACCCCAAAGCCCCGGCGCTCTGGGCAGTCGCGCCGTTGCTTCGGGTAGCTCCGCGCAAGCCGCGGGAGCCCTCCCCCGGCTTGGCAGAGCCACCTCTTATTCCGAAGCCCCGGCGTGCTGAGCAGTCGCACCGTCGCTTTGGGTAGCTCCGCGCAAGCCGCGGGAGGGCTCCCACGGCTTGTGCAGAGCAGCCTGTTCTGGGGGCTGGGGTCAGGGGAAGCTCGGGCTTCCCCCGACCCAGCCCCGCACCTGTGGGGAGAAATAAAAAAAAAATTCTTTATTTCCCCCCCAAAAAACTAGGTGCGCCTTATGGGCCGGTGCATCCTATGGGGCGCAAAATACGGTACTCATTTGTGCTATGATTTGGCAAACGAGAGAACAGCGCTTTCAAAGCACTGGGATAAAGTGCTGCTTTTTCTTTATTCAGATCCCAATCCAATTCTTTTCTCAAGCCCAGATATAGCAACTGATTGGACAATGATGCTCTCTGAAGACCAGAGCATGCAGTTACCATAGAGATGCCATCTGAGGCTTTCCTACCGATGGTGCTACATGCTGGCTGTAGCATAGATAATAATAGGCAGTGACGGTGTAGACTTCCACTGCAGGTAATTGTATATGTTATGGCCAGAACAGGTGGCCTATTCTAAAGAGAAGCCTTTATTTACTTTATATATTAAATTTCTATAAAAACACAAAAAGACATAACATAGTAAGAAACCCAGACAATTCCCCCATGGGGTTATTAGCCCACCCATGGCAACTACAACAAACGCTCTCATGTTTGTGGAGAGTCAGAGTTAGTAGGTGCCTGTTGATTCCCACGCAGAATCCTGTTTCATGTTTTGACAGTCCTCAGTGACCCAGGTCTTAGGGTGTGGCCCCTATGGAAAATGGGAAGCTTTTTTGGGGGGGTGCACCAAAATAAAAACAACTGGAATAGTTTTTAAACACCAGTGATGGAAAAATAACTACAATTTCTAGTAAGGTGTGCAAAATGTTTTATGCACCCATCTTGTGTGGAGTTGAAAAGAATTCACTACAGCATCACCTTTTAAGTTACTTAAAAGATGCCTTAATATCAGCCTCCTTAGTTTTGAGCCCTGAGAAAGATGATAAAAGTGTGTTTAAATTTCTTTTTGAAACTGGAATATTTTCTAAATTGTAGAGCATACTTGGGTCAAATAAAATATATGAATTCAAATTAAGTTCTTGAGATGTGAAGGGAATTGTGTTTTGGGTTGCGAGTGGAGGGGACAGAATTCTGCATCTTTGCCCCTTCACCTATTTCTGTTAGCATGGAAACTTCTGTAGCAACAGTCCTCTGTTTTTCCCTTTCCTTCAGGAGCCGCTGCTGCTTTTTGCCTTTGGATCATGCTGCTGCTTACCCTGTTGTTGTTCTTGCTTTTGGGCCTAGCATCTCCTGTGGAGGTGAAGCGCCCACGGGGCGTCTCCTTAACAAGTGAGTTCCCAGCAGATAAAATGCCAAGCGTTGTTCCACCAGCAAGCAACTCCTTCTGTTGATGTGGAGAATGGAAACAAGATGTCTGTATTATAAATTTGTGCATCCACTTTCATTTCTTAGCAAAACTCTACATTTGGTATATTCACTGTTTGTTTGTTTTTTCCTGGTTGAAAAATGGAGGAATGAGGGAGGACTACAAGGGTTAGGGCTGCCATTGCTTCCTGCTCTTAGTTCTACACTTCATTTGGTGCCAGTTGTGACATTTGCAACTATGCACACATTTACACAGTTACTTCCTGCAGAGAAGGGTTGTCTTCTTCATGACTTGCTGTTCCTTTCTGGTAAAACTGTTAAACTTGGAAGCATTTCCTAATTCTCATAATTCTTTGAGTAGCCTCAATTCTTTTGAAAGTTAGTGGCAGCAGCCCCAGCGACTTGGTTTTCAGGCTTGTAATCACATTCTCGTTTTTCAGATTGCACTGTTCTTCCCCCCTCCCCACTGGAACTGTTTTGCATAAAATGCTGAGATTTTCATGTATTTAAGCCTCCCTTGTGCTGTTTCTTCCTCATGTGGTGGAAAAGAGACTACATCTGAATGTGTAGCTTTTCTGGACTAGTTTAACTATGAGGTGAATTCATCTTATTAGCAGGTGCCCAGACTGAAGGGCAAGGTAGGTAGCACTACACTACTGGTTGCATTTTCTACGAGTTGGGTTGCCAGAATGTGTCAAATCATTGAGTGGCTTTGGGGAGAAGATGGTGTTTTAGTGTCGGCTTGTGAAAGGTCAGTCATGTTTCATGAATGGCTCCTGAGCCTCAAATGATTGCAAATCTTCCTAGCACTTAATACAGCCTCCTTTGAGTGGAACAGGGACAAGGTTGAAGAAGAAACTGCTGTTCACAGCTAAATATTATTTTAGTGGCTTTGAGTAAACAATTCCTTGAAGCTCTCTAAAAAGCAAACTCATCCTATTTTAGTGCACACCTGTCCTTCCTCTTCCGTTTCCTGTTGCAGTTTCCCTCAGTTCAAATGTCAATCTTCCCCTCTCCACCACATCACTATGGTTATCCATGGGTGATTTAGAGAGAGCAAGTGTGTTTAAGGATTTGGTATTGACTGGGGATGTTAGAAGACTATGCCATGATATTGCTATTGGTTTTTTGTTTTTGTCCCGTCACCCCAAATTTGTGTTGTTTGGCTTGTGCCTTGAATGTTGGCCTTGAATGCCTTTCTGGATTGGTGTATTTGCATTCTGCAATTTTTGTTCTCGGAACCAAGTGTCTCTTGCTGTCCTTCTCAGGCCATCACTTCTATGATGAATCGAAGCCATTTACTTGTCTAGATGGCTCAGCAACAATAGCCTTTGATAGAGTCAATGATGATTACTGTGACTGCAAAGATGGATCAGATGAGCCAGGTAAGCCCCACTCACACACCTTGCCTCCACCAATGAAACATGCTGCTTATTGCTGCTGTAATTAGATACTTGCTGATATTGTACTTCATGGGGTTACCTGTTCCCTGAATGTGCGAAAATGTACAAGGCATGAAATGCACAAAGTTTCAAAAGCAGAATATGGTTTGCCTGGATTAAAAGCAAACGTATTAGCTGAAGAGAGAGACAGCACAAATCATAGCTGGGTGGGAGGTTTTAGATTAGATATCAGGACGGATTAGATGTTTCTCACACAATAGAGGGGCAAGCACTTGCCCATGGGGGCTCTGGAATCTGCATCTGGACTTTGGGGGGGGGGGGTTCTTTTGCCTTACAGCAATACCACTTGTAGAATCACAGAATAGGAGAGTTGGAAGGGACTACAACGGTCATCTACTCCAACCCCCAGCAATGCAGGAATCATTTGCCCAGTGTGGGACTTTAGCTGTGGGACCTGTGATTGAGAGTCTCACGCTCTACCAACTGAGCTCCCAGCAATGCCTAGATGATAGGCAGGTCCTGGTCCAGCTGAGGTACAAAGTTGCTAGTGGGACATGAGACAGAGCTGGATCTGTATTGTCTTCCTGCTTGCAACTTTGGCAAGAATCTGCGTTGAAAATTGGGAGCAGGGGAGATGATATATTAAATTGGTGCAGAAAACTTGGATGTTCAGTGTTAGTCAAGAGTGAAAATGATATGTCCTAATGACACTTTGAGTAAGGCTTTTTGGACCAGATGTTATGTCTGAATATGTTACATAGGTTTGCTGCAATCTGTTTAGAATTAATGGGAGAAGCTGAAGCATGAGGAAGATTGGGTGTGAATAGTATGTTTGTGTGTGACTGAAAGTGACCTTTGGATTATCTTTCTCTTGTTGCAAGATCCTAAATCCAACTCTCCATAATGGTAAAACAAGACAAAGTGGTCATAGTGACTAACTTCATAGAATGGGCAAATCCAACATGGCCAGTTTATCCCTAAATCACAGAATGTGCGGGAGGGAAGGGTAACATTGGTTCTTGTAGATAGCTGTAAGCATCTAATTTGTTAAGGTATCCACTAATATCTTATCTCTCTGCCCAGGAACTGCTGCATGCCCTAGTGGCCGTTTCCACTGCTCCAATGCTGGCTACCGACCTCAGTACATCCCCTCCTCCCGTGTCAATGATGGAATTTGTGGTAAGCTTTGCTAGCTCATGCGGGTCGGAGACTTGGGGCTGCGGGCAGCCAAGCCCAAGTGAGTGAATGTTAATGGCTCTCCTTGTCGTTTGCCTTTCAGACTGCTGTGATGCAACAGATGAGTACAACAGCGGTATTGTGTGTGAAAACACCTGCAAGTAAGGCATGGCCTATATCCTTTCAGGAAGCTTTTCCTCTTCTTGGACTGCTGATTCAAAGGCAGCTCCAGACTGGGTTTGGGCTAGTTTGGGAAAGGAAAGAGGATAAATGTACACTTGGTCCCAGGCAGCAGCAGCTCCCAAAATAATTTTGCACAGCCTCTGTGAAACTTGGATCCTCCCCATCTTCAAAAAAATAAATCCACTTAACAGTTCTATTGTTTAATTACAGGACACTACAATAATCAATCGCAGTATTAAAAACAGAACACCCACTCAGTCTTAATCAATCGGAGACATTTTAAAAGGCAAATTTTCTTGATAGTTTGCTGTATTATCTTG
Organism: Podarcis bocagei; assembly: GCF_964188305.1. Taxonomy (NCBI): domain Eukaryota; kingdom Metazoa; phylum Chordata; class Lepidosauria; order Squamata; family Lacertidae; genus Podarcis; species Podarcis bocagei. The sequence goes on along the minus strand of NC_138143.1, from coordinate 10,394,736 downwards.
CATAATAGAATGTCTCAGCTTTTGTGCGGCTACAGCAAATTGCTGTGCTGTAGGTTGTAGGTGTTTGGTTTTTTAAGTATGTTCCTGGCCTTTCTGTGCCATATTTGGGTCAAGTACAGCTCACAACAGAACATTTCAAACATGATCGCCAGAAAAATATGCAGCTGCAAAATAATGATGCCAGCTAAAACCAAACTCCAAAAAATAAAAAATAAATTTAAAAAATGCATGGAAGCACCAGAAACTTAATCTTCTTGTGCAATGCAAGTTTTCACTCTTAAAGACAGAGAGGGAGATAACAATTCTTCATTCCCCTGATAACTTCTTTTCACGTGTTTGTCATTGGTGCTGGCTAAGCACAATGCGGTCCTACATTCTGTATTGTATTATATTGATCTTGATGTTTGTAAATATCATGAAAGAAAAAAAGGGGCAGTAGCTGTATAGGTTTGCAGGGGTAGAGATTCCAAAATACTTTGATGCAGTATTGTCCAATGATTATTTTAATGCTATTTTTAGTTTATTTTGATTTATTAGTTATTTTAGGGTTTTTTCTTAACCTTTTACTCTAAGCTGCCCTGAAAATGTATTTGAAGACTATTATTATTATTATTATTATTATTATTAAACTGTAAAAAATTCACAAAATAAATGGGGCAGAGTAGTCATATTTGTTAGGCTACCCATAGCTCTTGTCCTGTTGTCACATAATTCTGCAAACTTTTATGAATATGGAGTTATTCAGAATAAGAGGACTTGCACTGTGTGTCTTAATGTGAGCACTGCCTCTGGCTGCGCAGCCCAAGGTTGGTCATCATTGACATTACCTGGGTTGTAGCTTGCTGCTGGGCTGTCATTTCCTGCCATATACGCTGTGCCTGAAAAAAGCTTGCTCCCCACCCCTTCTAGAATAGGGTCTCTCTTGCTGCACTGGTTAGTGCTGTGGGTGGAAGGTGTCTTTGGGGCTCAGCTCCAGCTGTCTCTTTCCTTGCCCTGTGCAGAGAAATGGGCCGAAAGGAGCGGGAGGCACTAAAGCAGATGGCTGAAGTGGCCAGAGAAGGCTTCGAAATCAAGCAGGCCCTGATGAAGGAAGCAAGCAAGAGGAAGGAAGAAAAACAGGTGAGGATGCTGGCCTAGGAAGTGGAAACACTGTGCTGACAATACAGGGGAAGAGTGCTCATTGCCACCAGTGCTCACGAGCCTGGGCATCGTTCCTCTCACAGGAGCATTTTGGAGTCACTTGAAGAAGCCAAGCTATGGCTCTTTTCAGGTAGGCATTAGAAGTGAGCTCTAGTGGGTGGGGAGCCAAGTTATAGAGATTCTGTACACACCTTGGGCTTGGACTGTTGAGAGGACCTCTTCTCTCTCCTCCCCACCCCCCCCAAACACTTCTAGATAAAGCTCACTGAGCTACAGGAGAGCAAGAAGTCTGTGGAGGAGCAAGTGGAGACTCTGAGGTCGCTAAAAGAAGCTGCTGAGAAACCTGAAAAAGAAGCCAAGGATATCCATCAGAAAGCCTGGGAGGGTGAGTGCACTTCTACCATACGAGGGGATTTCATGGCACTGAAAGCCTCTGTGTCAGCCAACAGCCTCGTTTTTAAAGCAGGAGAACTTGTGGTCCTCCAGATGTTGTTGAATTACAGCTTCCAGAATCCCTGATCATTGGCCATGCTGCCTTAAGATGGATAGGAGTTGGGAGTCCCATAGCAAACAGGTGGCCACAGATTCCCCAGCCCTGCCTTAATAGGAGGTTAGACAATGATGGATGGGTTTTCAGCAGCTATAAGCTATGAACCGGAGCTTCTGTATTCAGATACATAGCGTCTAATACCCTCAAGTCCTGGAATGGCTTCCTGGAAGTTTCCGTCTTGCCACTGATGGGGAGATGGGATGCTAGAGTTGCAGCTGGATGTGCCTTTGTCTGCGCTGCTCACATTCTTAGTTCCAAGCCCAGCTCTTGCAGGGGCTCGGGGTGTTTGCCACGTTAACAGTTCAGCATGGTAAAAGCAACACAATGAAATGCTTGGGTGAAATACTTAGTGCTGCATCCAGAAATGGATTGAAATTATCCTGCACCTGCTTAACGCCAGCCATTAAAAACAGACCAATATGAAGCTGTTGCAACACTTCTGGAAGACGTTTGGCAGGGCTTCAGGAAGAGGGAGCTGCACAGTTCTTGGGTAGTCATCAAGCCACTTAAATTGTTTTTCATCTTTGTACATTGTCATGTGTTGAGAATGAATTTGAAATGAAAAATAAGCAGAATAAATGTTGGGCATGACTCTCTGTTCCCTTTTTCTAAATAAAAAAATTCCTTCCAGTAGCACCTTAAAGACCAACTAAGTTAGTTCTTGGTATGAGCTTTCGTGTGCATGCACACTGCATGCACACGAAAGCTCATACCAAGAACTAACTTAGTTGGTCTTTAAGGTGCTACTGGAAGGAATTTTTTTATTTTGACTATGGCAGACCAACATGGCTACCTATCTGCAACTTCCCTTTTTCTGTTAGGGCATGGATGGGATGTGTTTTCTTGGTGGTTCTCAAAGACTGCATTTATCAGGCAAATAAGTCTGCAGGGTTTTAGATTTCAACACATGTGTGTCTACTTTATTGTTTCATTGGAATGTGTGCTTTAGGGACAGGATTTGAGGTGCACAGAAATCCTAAAGCTGTTCTCCTAGTTGTAGAGGAAAATATGACTTTAGAAGTTATGCAGGGAAGTTATTTTGGGTTTTTTGAATGAATGAATGAATGAGTGGAACTTGTTATTTGCCCACTTTGCAACAGAACAGAAAGCGGCCGAAAGAGCAGTGAGGGATCAAGCCAAAGCAGAAGAAGCCTTTCACGAGCTGGATGATGATGGAGATGGAGTGTGAGTCTGAGATGATTCCCCCTTTCAGTAGCTTGTTCACAGACTCTGTCATCTGTGGTCAAAGGCATGTGGCAGGACAGATGTTGATCCAGCTGCTGATCCCTTTGTGTCCTGGTGTCAAATTCTAGCGCTTAACTATTCCTGGATTTATTTGGAGCAGAGGAGCACTTATTGTTACCATGTTGGCTCAGAAGGCATTAATTGTCTGTAAGACGTTTCAAACTGGTGAGAGGGCACAAACCCAATCCCATTGCTCTGAGACAAGATACCCTGTTAATTAAAAGCATCCCTAAGTGATGCTTTAAGTCTTCAAGCAATAATGAGGGCTAAAAACTTGCTCTTTTCTGTAAAATGAAAGCTAGGAACCTTGGAGTACACATGCTACAGGGACTGCTATATCAGTCTTTGTGTATGCAGAGTTGTGAAGGGCATGGCTAGTAACCTAATTGCCCTCCTGTGCCTTCAGGATATCTGTTGCTGAGCTCCAGACGCACCCTGAGCTAGATGCAGATGGTGATGGGATCCTTTCAGAATCAGAAGCCCAGGTATGGTGGGGAATGTGCACTTGTAAAAGGGGGCTTTTCTTCTCATGCAAGCAAAAACAGCTGTTCATGGTTATCCTTCGTTCTTTCTGGTAGGCCTTCTGCTTTCATGCACTTCCTGTGCTTTGCGGTTCTCTTCCCTCTCCCACCAAAAGCTAGGTTAAGATGAGACCACTTGACATTTGGAGTAGGGCTGGAGTCTGGGACTAGACAGTGTTGTAGATCAAAACAAGAGTGTCCAAATACTGCCAGGCTGTGAACTCCCTCCCCCCCCCATTGGTTAGAAGTCACTTGCTGGGCTTGGGGGTGTATTGGGGTGGGGGAAGATGTCAGTAGGCATTCTACTGAAGACACTCTGCTTTAGTTTACTGTTTTCCAGCCATTCCCAATATGTCCTGTGTGTGCTCAATAGCTTACTTCCTTTGTCAGATTTTTCTTGGATCTTTTCTTAGTACAGTCATACCTCGGGTTACAGACGCTTCAGGTTGCGTTTTTTCGGGTTACGGACCCACCAAAACCCGGAAGTACTGGAACGGGTTACTTCTGGGTTTCGTTGGTCGTTCATGCGCAGAAGTGCTACATTGCGCTTTGCACATGCGCAGAAGTGCCAAATTGCAACCCGCACGTGCGCAGATGCGCCGCTGTGGGTTGTGAACGCTGTGGGTTGCGAACGTGCATCCCACACGGATCACGTTTGCAACCCAAGCATCCACTGTACTGCCCCAAGACCTTCGGGTATAGGGCAGTATATAAATTCAATAAACAATAATAAGAATACTTGAACCTTTAGTGCAGTGGTGTCTATCCAAAATCTTACTTTTAGACTTATGTTTCTCTCTTCTGGTACACTGTAAAGCACAATCTTCATTTTCTTGCCACCTTTTCAGTCCCAGTGATGAGAGGTGCACACTTTTAAGCGAAAGCTGGAAACCTTTGTAAAAAGAGTCATCCCATAAGTGCTTTAGAAGCTCCATTTTGCCTACCTGCTGACCTGAAAACTCAGGCGCTTTTCAGTGCCATGCTACAAGGGGTCTTCTGTGCCATTTGGGCGGATTGGGGGGATGACTAAGTCTGCTAGAGAAGAAGGGTGTTTCTTAGTTATGCAGCAACCAGTTATGTAGCCAATCACTAAGCTCTTGCCCCTTTCCAATATATCTGTCACTTTTCCTCAGCCCTGCCAGACCAGTTTTCACATATCTCAACCTTTTGGAATATTTATAATACTTGCAAAAGGAGAAAAGTAACCACAAATCCATGTGTATTTATCCCACTTGCTGAATTAGAGTTTTGAAGTTGTAGAATCCTGTCTTCCCATTGCTATCAGATTCGGACAGTTTACATGTAGGTTTCAAACAGTTTCAAATTTAAAGTGCATCAAGAATAACAAATCTAAGGAATGTATTTTTAAGGAAATTAGGCCATGGGAGAAAATCTTTCTATTTCAACTTCAGTATTTTTTCCCTTTTCTACTAGTGTGTGATTTATTTATTTAAGCCTAAGGTGTCCACAAGGTGGCAGTAACACTGAACCTGCTCTACTTTCAGAGTGTGTTTTTAGGCTCTTTTCGCTGGCTGCTGAAACTAGTACTTTACATCATTTCTTCATCCCAAGGGAACCCATCAAGGCTATGGAAGAAACTGTGGAAATCCTCCTAATCTGTGTTCTTGGTTCTGTAGAGTTGCATGGTTGAGAGCATCACAAATGAGTTTCTTCCGCCAAAAGTGATTGGCAGAGAGAAGGGTACCTCTTCACACAATTCATAGTTAACTTAGGGAATTCAGTGTTTCATTGGTTTAGATCAGGAGTGGGCAGATCTCCGGCTTGCAGAATCTGTTTCGTTGTCATTTTTACCAAAATCCCGTAAGCCACCAGCTGAAGCCAAATGCAAAACAAATTCCTGGGCTCAGAATTTTTGTTCTTTCATACTAAAGTTGAATGGTGCATACAGTCTTTCCATACTCACTTTTGGTTATTCTAAGCTTTCTTCATTTCCACAGCATTATTTAAGGCAGAGCGGCGGGGTGTGTCATTTTGTTGCTAGGAGTCAGAAATCCTTGCCCCATCTACAGTGGTACCTCGGGTTACAAACGCTTCAGGTTACATACGCTTCAGGTTACACACTCTGCTAACCCAGAAATAGTGCTTCAGGTTAAGAACTTTGTTTCAGGATAAGAACAGAAATCGGGCTCCAGTGGTGCGGCAGCAGCAGGAGGCCCCATTAGCTAAAGTGGTGCTTCAGGTTAAGAACAGTTTCAGGTTAAGAACGGACCTCCAGAACGAATTAAGTACTTAACCCAAGGTACCACTGTACTGCAAATCGCCCAGCAATCTACCAATACTGTAGATGCAAATGCAGCTTCTGTCCACCCCTTGTTTAAGGGGTGTTACTTGCTGAAAGAGCAGGGTCTGTCTTGTTTTTTTAATGTTTCTTATAAAAAATGATCTTGCAGAGTCTGGCTTGCTTGAAAGGAATGCTACCCTCTTGTCTTTCCAAAATCTATCACCATTGTGGGGAACAGGAGGATGACTACTTGACTGATGGCATTGCTACTTAATTTAACTATGGGTTAAACTATGGGTTAGCCCTGGGACATATGCAGCTGTGTATAAATACAGTTTTCCTGTTCTTTCAGACTTTACTGGACAATTCCTTGCAGGCAGATGTGGCCAGATTCCAGGACACTGTGTGGGCAGCGATCAAGGAGAAGTACAGACCAGAGGTCAGGGTGCCAACCTTGTCTTTCTCTACCACAGATCCAAATAGTTTGAATGACCTTTTCTGGGGAATTGATATCTGAAGCAGTTTTGTTCCATGCTTGGCTTGATGTCATTACTATACTTCAACTCTTAATTTTGTACATCACTTTTCGGACTATTCACTGTGTTCTGAAAACTTTCTGTGGTGGTTTCACATTTATTATGTATTCAATTTATATCCCACCCATCCTTCCTGAAGGAGCCTAGGTTACACAGTATAAATTATGTAGTGTTGGTATATTGTATGCTGCTTTGAATTCCTAGTTGGTTAGAAAGGCAGGATATAAATGGTAAGCATAAGTAGACTGGAGCATTTGGTAGAACTATTTGGATTGCAGAATTAGAAGTATCTTGGCAGGCATTAATCATGGCTCCATCTGCAGCTACTGGAGAAGTGGGTCTTTCATGGAAAGGCAGGCCACTGAGTGACATCCATTCTCCCTTGCTCCTCAAGAATTTCAAACACAGTTACTAACTAAGGGCAGCCATCAGTTACAAGATGGGCTAAACTCAACTTTTCCCTCTCCAGAGCTTGGTTGATGTACAGCCCCCACCAAAAGGCCCATCAGATGAAGAGCCAGATACTCAGCCCGATGCCCACGTGGACCAGTTACCTCCTGATGACGATTATGACGAGGAGGAGGATGAAGATGAAGAACCTGAGGAAGACAGCATTGATGAGGAGGTGAAGGTACTAAACTGAGTTTCAGGAGTCTACAACTGAAATATACAGGGATATTCTTCTCCCTCTCCTAACTTAAATTTTACATTCAAGAACCCACACACCATAGGAAAATATATGTGTTTTTATTTTAGCACACTTTATTCTGAATACAATATTTGCATGTATGTTTGACTAGAGAGGAGCTGGTCATGGAGCAAGGTGTTGAAGGAGTGGCGTTGAGTAAAGAATTTTGCCCCAAAGCCTATAGAGCAGTGTTCGAAACTCCCATTGTTCTAGGCGCATTTTGAGACAGGGAATTTCATTAGCGTGAGCAGTTTTGGAGCTCTGGGTGTAGTACTGCTAAGATTTCAGATTAAAACCGTTTAGCTCCTAGCTTTCATATCTCAGTTTCTAACACTACTATAGAGGGTGGGTGGAAAAGTAGCCATGCTGGTAGCAGGGACTCATCCCCTCCAGAGCTTTTTGCTGATCTTGGGATAGGGTGGAATATTAAAGCCTGACAAATTGCTATGCCTGGTGTAATGAGAAGAATGGCAAGTTGCTAGTACTACAGTTTCACACATAGAATTTTTGTTGCTGTTGCTTAACATTAGGAAGTACATGGGAATTCAATGCGGGTTCTCTGTTTGTCTCGCTCCCTCTGAGCCCCTCTTATCCTCCAAAGCAGGGATGGGGAATCTTCCTCAGCCTGAGGGCTACATTCCCTTCTGGGCACATTTCAGTCACACAAAATCATTCAGGGTGTGAAGCATGGCCAGTCCCCGCTTGTCAGTTTCTCCCAGTCTCCCCTTTCCCCTCTTGTTTATGGTCTATGCGGGCTGCTTTTTGAACTGGAAGTGACGATGGCCACCTGCTGCCTCAATGTCTCCATAGGTCCCTTCCCCCAAGCCATCGTCTGATGTCAAGGCATCAGAAGATGAACTGGAGAGGATGCCCCCTTATGATGAAGCCACACAAGCTCTAATTGAAGGTAAGCTACTCTTTAGAAAGCATCCTTTCAAATGCAAGAAACACCATGATTGTCTTTAGTACATGCAGGCCTGCCCGTGAATTTGCTGTGTAGAAAACAGAGCTATTTTCCAAAAGGGGCCAAGAGGAGGTGAGCTGCAGCTTTTAACACATGGCTGAAAATTTTGAGCTGCCTTGTTTTGAGAAAGTTCTGGGGAAAAAATCAGAGCTGTTCAATATTTCTTTTTATCATGCAAGAAAGGTATTTGATCCAGTTGACCTTGTCCAACGTGAGGTCCCATGAACACCTGATGGTGCTAACTGGTCATGTCTTGATTGCTTAGAGCTTTCTTCTCACACAGTAGTCAGTGAGGCAAGCAGGAGTTTACAGGTAGCTGCTTGCTTTAACAAGTAACTGAACATGAGAAGGAGAGGTGTGAAGTCAAGATGGGGCAAATCAAGCTCCTCTTAGAACGTGAGAGCCCTGCTGGATCAGTCTAGCATCCTGTTGCTGCAGTTGCCAACCAGATGCCCATGGGAAAACCTGAGCACAAAAGCAACTCTCCCCACTTACAATATCAAGCACCTGGTATTCAGAAGAATACTCTCGAGGACTTCCGGGTTGGCGCGATTTGGAAATGGCGGATTCCCTCCGAGCTGCGGAGGGAATCGGCTCAACCGAGGACGGGTCTTTGCCGGGCCGGCGACGCGGGGACCCTTAAAAACCGCAGGCGCGGAAGCCTGCGGACTGAAGACTCGGCGGATGCCTTAAGCGCCCCCCCCGATCCACGAAGAGCCTTTTTAAAGGCTGCGGAGAGGATACGGAGGGCGGCGTGGCACTGAGAGTCGATCGCTACCTCGGTGGAGTGAAGCCGCGAGCCATGACCAGAGAGCGCTGACTTCCTTCCTTGAAATTTGGACTGAAAAGAAAGAACCCGTGAGTAAGACGGAATTGGATTTTAAAAACATTACCCTGAATTGGAGACGACCGGGGGGTGTGCTAAAAGGAAGTCCGCACCCCCCCCCTTGCAGACGATCTAAGCAACGACAAAGTGCTAAGCTGGAGAGCCTACCCTTGGAGGGGTGAGTTAAAAAGGACACTAACTTCCAAGATTTAGTTAAAAGAAATTTTGAGCTGGAGAGTGGAGACTGGGAAGCCTTCTTTTTGCTTTAAACAACCCCCCCTCCCGGGCCCGGGAGCGTCCTGTCTCTGTGCCTGTGTAAGAGCTGCGGAATTTGACAGCTGTCAAAGCTGTCAAGCGGGCAGTTTAGAGTGGAAAAATTGCTATTTAAGATCCCTCTGGACTAAGATGAGTTACAATTGAACCAAGATTGTTGGAAACAAAGTAATAAAAATAAGTTAAAGGATTGTTGGAGAAAAGACTAATAAGTAACCAGATTCCCCCTAGGGGGAATTCTGTGAAACTACAATGGATACAATGGCTGTGGATGGAAAGTTACTAGTGGAAATCGAAAGGATGTTTCAATTGGTGGGAATTCTACAAGAGCAGAGCTTAGCTATGAATAAACAACTTATGACCTTGACTTCTGGAACAGGCAGCTCTGCTGTATGTATTGAGGACCTGAATGAGAAAGAATCCACAGCTGAATGGGAACTGATATCTGAAGAGGTGGAAGAGACTAAACAAGAAAAAGAGAAAGTAAAGCTGGGAAGTAATAACCAAAAGCCGACATCTGTGGAATACAAGCAAGGAGATTTTTGGATTACATCTACCACAAGTCTGCGAAAGATGAAGAAGAAGAAGGAGGAGGCCCCGGGAGTTTATGGAACACAGGAACTTAAAACAAAGAAATATGATTGGGGCCTCCATTCTGACTTTGACTTTGAAGATGCAGGATTTGTGGAAATTTTTCAGCAGTGGCTTTCAAATGTCCTTGTGGGAAGAGAATATGGTTTGATGGCGAAAGAACTCTTTCCAGATTTGATGACCGACATAAAGGACTACCAACAAGACCGGCGGAGAGGGACTGAAAGAGACTTGAAAGCCTCGGACGTGAGGAACCCAGGCTAAGAACTGTTATTCTGGACATGTATTGGGAAGGGACAAAAACCGGGGATGGGAGGGAGGGAAGAAGAGAATCTTAAAAACACTCAAGACCTTTAGGTTTAGTTAATATGACTTTTAATTAAGACAAAATGAGAAATCGACGGAAGAGAACTTGAGTCCAACTTAGGAAAAATCTATATTTTGTTTATAAAAAAGGTAATAAGATGGTTAAGAGGAGAAACACCAAATTGCTGACACAATCTTGGGAATTGGGATGCACGAGGGGGGGTGGGGGGAAGTCTGGGAATAGGGTTAGGAAACTAGGATTTTCGGAATTTATACATGTTCTTGTCTTGTGTCTTTTTTGTGTGTGTTTTGTCTTTATAAAAGTGGAAAAACCAATAAATTTTTTTATTTTTTTTTAAAAAAGAATACTCTCCCCAACAGTGGAAACGGCACATAGCCATCATGGCTTTTAGTCACTGATAGCCTTATTTCTCTCCATTGGAGGTGAGATGAGTGGTTTAATCCTGTCATGGAACCATCTAGTGCCTCGTGGGTGAGAAATGGGCATCATACAAACTTTCTGCATGGCACCAAAGAAGGAGAGAGGGACAGACTCAGATGTGTACATGTAGTTATGTATTTCACTAGCTGTATTCAAGAATTTCCATAGCTCACCCTTTTGGCTACTCTCCATGCTGTATATTCAGTGTGTATTGATTTTTCTAAAAAATATTTCTGCATTAGAACGTTGGAGTAGAGTCTTTTTAAATTGTTGCATTGCCTGACCATTTTTGCTCTGTTGGGAAAAGTTGAGTCACGTCTATGGAAAGGGCAAAGACACTTTAGCATCACCTTGAGTCTAAATATAGCACGAGGCAGCGGGGGAGGAGGATGTTTGTGTTTAGTGTTCCAGTAAGTTCCTTCCGGATAGATGTCATAATGGAACCACCTTTGTTTAGCTGTCATGTAGCCACACCTCCACTTTCTCCTCCTGAATTCATGTGGCTTTCCAAGCCTTTGGTACCCCAGTGAGGTGATCTAACTTCTTCAGCAGGGGTGGGGTGACCTCAGGCCCTCTAAGCCCTCTTTATCTGGCCCTTAGGATTCTCTGCAGGCTGCTCCTCCTCCCAAGGCTACTCTTCTCGGCCTAAACAGAACGTGACCTTGTACTGCTCAGAATACCTCTTGCCTGCTTGGATGGAGGGATGCAGATGTAGTAACCACAAACTCTTATGTGGCTGGACTATAGCCTACTGTACAGAGCAAAGAGTCATATGTACTGCTCCACCCACCACTGGCATGTGCCCCCCCCCCCAATAATAATCTATGAGGTTGTTCAGGCGGGCATGTGATCCTCTGGCTGAAAAAGGTTCACCAACCTGCAGTTCAGCATCATATTTTACTTCAATGTGACGCTCTCTTTTCCAAGTGACCCAGGTGTGCTTGGTCTTTTGGAAGATTGAGTTTACCCAAAGCTATGCAGTGACACCTTTTTCAATAAGCCTGGGAAGGCGGAGCTTTTTCTTTCTTTTTTACTGTTGCTGGGGCTTAAAAGAGCAGCAGACCAAGTTGACCCAGGGTGCTTGAGAGGTTCTTCCAAGTCCACCCAGTTTCCAAGCAGGATCTGTTGATGCTGTAGAACAGAGCTTGTCAAAATGTACCAGACGTAGCCAAAAGCTGTTTTATAGCTGCAATAAAATGAACTGGGCAGCCAAAGGCATGTCTGCACTTTGTGTTCTGGGAATGTGCGCCATCCGAATAGATCACCGCCATTAGCATTGCTAAGCAGGCACCATTTCTCAGATATCTAATGTCCACGAAGCAAAAGGCAATCAATAGGCTGGACTTGCTGTTTGAAGTGGCTCGCGTGGGCTAAAGGGGGAATAGCTTTGTTTGTGGTTTTCTCCTTGCAGCAGTGCAAAGCCATCAAAACGCACAATATGGACATGGGATTATAACATGTTTGTTTGTCTAACTTCTGATTTGCCTTTCCTCCTCTTTGCATTAGTTATAGGTACTGAAACGAGTTAATTCTGCTTTTCAGTAATTCCAGCTAGTTGGGGAGTGGACAGTGACATATACTTCAGACGTATGGACAGTTTTCAGTTGACAGCCACTAGGTGGTGGTGGTGGTGGTGGTGCATCCCAGATTCCCATTATTTTGTATAAATTCTTCCAGACGGGGGTGCTAAATTTGTTGTTGTTGTTTTGTTGTTGTTTTTGTTAATTCTAATTAAATTTGTATAGCGCCCTTCATTTGAAGATCACAAGGCAGTTCACAACAAAACTACAAAATGAGAACACATTTACTCCTTATCCTCCCAACCCTTGTAAGGAGCTACTGAGGGTTGAAAGTCTGGGGCAACTTTTACAGATATAGGGGCATAGGTAAAGGTAAAGGGACCCCTGACCGTTAGGTCCAGTCACGGCCAACTCTGGGGTTGCGGCGCTCATTTCACTTTATTGGCCGAGGGAGCCGGCGTACAGCTTCCGGGTCATGTGGCCAGCATGACTAAGCCACTTCTGGCGAACCAGAGCAGCGCACGGAAACGCCATTTACCTTCCCGCCGGAGCGGTACCTATTTATCTACTTAGACTTTGACGTGCTCCCTCGGCCAATAAAGTGAGATGAGCACCGCAACTCCAGAGTCAGCCACGACTGGACCTAATGGTCAGGGGTCCCTTTACCTTTAAATATAACATAACATAACATAACATAACATAACATAACATAACATAACATAACATAACATAACAACATAACATAACATAACATAACATAACATAACATAACATAACATAACATAACAACATAACATAACATAACATAACATAACATAACATAACATAACATAACATAACATAACAACTATAATATAAATATAATATAATATATAGAAAAGTCCTGGGCAGCAAGGTCACTACAAATTCTTGTGCTCCATAGCTTCATTCCTCTCTGCAGAGGGCAGAGATGAGTGGCATCTCCTGCACTGCTCTTAAGCTGTTTCCCAGAAGGATAGAAATTGGCCAGTGGTTAGCTCGTGGTCTGCAGTAAGAAGGAAATGGCCCTTTTAAATAGCTATTAATAGACTGAATTTGAGCCGCAGAGCCATCATTTCTTGTGTTCTCCCCTTCCTTTGGACAGGGCCCAGTGTTGAAGTCAGTTGCTTTTTCGCCATTTCTTGCTGCGGCTGTTGAATTTCCAGAGCATCTCCCATTTCATATATGTGAAAGGCTTCTCTGTGCTGGTTCCTTGCAAGCCAACTAAACTCCCTGGGCGAAGAGCAAATGTGCTTGCAAGGGGAAAGCAATGCAGTGCAGCTGGTGGAAATTTGGACCTCAGTGGTGCAGTTCAGATCTCCAAGTCCTGCTCTCAGTCTGGGTTCTCCTATAAAATGGAATGAATACTAGCCAACTTGGTATTAATTTGATACCAAGCAATCAATGTTAGCACTTACCTGGCCAATTTCCAGTCACCCACGATAAGAAGTATAGACAAACAGACAAATATAGAAGTAGTATTTTTTCTTTACAGTCACTCGTGTATTTGATAGAAGTAACATCAACTCATAAGTCAACACCCGGCTCGGGCATCACATAACTACCAGTAGTTAGCATGCCAGAGCTTTGTTCGTTATCAGAATTAATCAGACAAATTGCTCCACCAACTAAGAGCAGCCATGCGCCACCACCCCCAAAATCGAGAAAGAGCTATCAATCTGTCAATTTTTTCTGTGTCTGGGTCAGGCGAACTTTCTCATGTAGTGCATGGCCATTCTTAGTTGGATAGAGCGATTTGTCTGGTTAATTCAGATAACGAAGGAGACTCTGGCATGCTAACTAGTTATGCAACCCCCAAGCTGGGTGTTGACTTACGAATTGATGCTACTTCTATCAAATACATGAGTTATTGTAAAGAAAAAGACTACTTCTATATTTGTCTGCTTGTCTGTACTCCTTACTGTGGAGCACTTGTCCTTGGTGATATATTTTTCTGTGCCTTTGCATTGTGCTATTCTATCACCATCCTCTGCATTGTCTGTTCAATTTCTAGTCATGTCGCAGTTAACTGGGCACTCTAATCTGCGTTCATACTTACTCAATAGCAGCTCAATAAAGCATAACTAGTGATGAAAGGCCTTAAACTCAAGATTGTCCCTGAAATGCATCTTAATTGGTGTACAGTGCTTCATGTAAGCCATATTATCTTCATACGGAAGATAATATTATTCATAAGAAAAGAAAAGAACCTTGAAACAGTGCAACATGGCAATATAGAAAACATTATAGATTGCAAATTGTATAAGAATAGCATTAACAATCAGAGTTCTTCTTACCCTCCTTCTGATTTTCCCCAAACCATCTAGTTGTGAAACAGAATTTCTGATCTCCCCTAGCATGTTGGCATTCTGATATAAAGGCCATAGTTAAGACATCCAAGGCTATGGGCCAGGATACTGTGGCCTTCAGCTGAGCACATGAGGTAGAGTTGGATAAATAGTGAGCAGAGAAAGAGAGTATGAATCCTTGAGCACCTTTTATATTGATCAGTAGCTGGGTCAGGAGGATGGGTGAGTTTCATGAAATACTTAGGTGAACCAATGTAAGAGAGAAATCGTGGATTAACATGTGGGGGAAAGTTTTAAAAGGCAAATGGCATCCTATTTGTGCTGATAATATGACCTCGTATTTCATCTTACTGTCATGCAAGATGCCGGGGACTCGCACGTCTGCCACTGAGAATCAGCCGAACAGCTCCCAGCAGCTTGCGCATGAGTGGCCCAGAGTTGAATCTTTCCATTCTCTTCATCCACTTTTGTCCATCATGGCTGCTGTACATTTTGCTGAAGTTTGCTGTAGTGGGTTGTTTACAGGCCTTGTAGGGTCCTGATTTACACCTTGCAGAATTGCTGCGGGGTTGTAAAGGTAAAGGACCCCAGTTGCAAACAACTCTGGGGTTGTGGCGCTCATCTCGCTTTACAGGCCAAGGGAGCCAGTGTTTGTCCGCTCCGCAGACAGTTTTTCCCAGTCATGTGGCCAGCATGACCGAGCTGCTTCTGGTGCAGCGGAACACCGAAACCAGAGCAGTGCACGGAAACGCCGTTTACCTTCCCGCCGAAGCAGTATCTATTTATCTGCTTGCACTTCTGGCGTGCTTTCGAACTGCTAGGTTGGCAGGAGCTGGGACCAAGCAATGGGAGCTCACCCCCGTCGCGGGGATTCAAACCACTAACTTTCTGATTGGCAAGCCCAAGAGGCTCAGTGGTTTAGACCACAGCACCACCTGTGTCCCTATGGGGTTGGACTGGTTTGATTAGCAGGGCTAGTTTAATTAAGAAGTGAACTCTGCAGAAAATTTGGCGGGAGTTACGTTTTTCATTCAGTTTTGCAGCCAGGCTTATTTTCCTGTATGTCTTCCAGCTGCCCAGAAGGCCCGAGAGCAGTTTGAAGAGGTAGAGAAGTCCCTGAAAGAAATGGAGGAGTCTATCAGGTATGGCTTTGGGCTGGCAGCCACAGTCTCTCAAGGGTGAGGTGGGCTTCCCTCTGGAGGAGGGGCAGAACAGAATCCATGTCACTTGCAAGGGTAAGTAAAGTCCTTAGATCAGAGTTAGAGGGACCGAGTCTTGCTGGCAGATGTTACTGGTGAGCCAAGCTTGACAGGTTGGGAAGGCCTCTCACCTTTCAGTCACAATGGCATTGGGTGATGTTTTTGCCCCCATCCCCATTTGAAATCAAGCCATGTGAGCAAAGGCATAACCTGGGTGGAGCACGGAGCAAGGGCTTCGCTACATAATACTTTACAAGGACTGTTGGACACTCCCCTTTGTTTTTAGTTCAGCTTTGTCCTTACCTGCCTCATGCCTGATGTCATATATGTGATGTCAGACGTAGGGTATGGGGACATGGCTTGGCCAAAACAGCCTGGCATGCCAAACGGGGAGGATTGATGGGCGTAATTAGCTGTGAAGGCTGGAGGTTCCCTCACCCCTGCCTTGGGTGAATTCTCCTTGAGGCCTGCAATATTTCTTTCTGCTTGACACTGACCCTTCCCCGTTGGCTTCCAGCAATGGCAATTTGTACCCCCTAGCCAGCTGTTTGTGTGATTTCCCCAGACACCTAATGGCTTGGATAGGTAGTACACTTGGCTTCAGTAGGCAAAGTCTTTGGGGGGGGGTGATGACAGGGAGGTTCTTTCTCCTGGACATAGCTGTCAAAGTTTCCCTTTTTTAAAGGGAAATTCCCTTATTCCGAATCGGATTCCTCGCAAGAAAAGGGAAAAGTTGACAGCTATGCTCCCCGCCCCCCATTTAGTTAGGGGAGCTCAGCAAGCTGGTGTTTGAGGACCCATGTGCTAAAAGCAAGGTGTGTGTGCCCATGGGAATTATGTTGAGAACCACAAGGGTGATTTTTAAAGGGTTAGAGGGGCTGGTTTTGAAAACCCTATCCTTTGCCTGGTCTTTCTTGCTGCTTCTTACTTTGTTAATGTATCCTCAGCTAGGATGCTAGGAGAGGTTACTGTTCGTTATTTTACTGTGAAGATAAGAGCGCTTTGTACAGTTTCGCTCTAGGGGTTTGGGCACTGCTTTGATGCCACTTGCCATTCAAATCGCATCTCCCCCCACCTTTCCCCGGTCCCAGGTGGGGGAGGGGAGAAGGATAGAAGCCAAAAATAAATTTCAAGCTGTCTCCTATTGATTGCATACATAATTATTGCTGTAATCACGCCACTCCTGAGTTCTTAGGCTGGGAGGGCTGATGCAGGGAGCAGATGGGAGACCTCGGCATGCTTAGCTTGGCTGACCTTGGTGACAGACACTTCATTTAGCTATTGGGGGAGGATATATTTTGCTGGTTTCTGCCACCTTCTCAGTGGAAGGGGATGTACAGTGGCAGAGGCACTAAACGGACCCTGTGGCTTAGTGATTTCTGGCCGCATCTTCAGAGTCTCTTCACGTACCCATTGTGGCATGGTGGTATTTTTTGACGTCCTCTATTACTTTACATTGACTCCCAGTCTGATAAGTAAGTATTATCAGCTGTTCCTTCCTTTCTCCACTTCATCTTCGGAATGGCTATAGTCACTTCCAAGTGGTTAGAATGGATGCAGGTTTTGTTGTGATACAGCGCATTGCTCAAGCCAACCAGCCAGTTCTTTCCGGCCAAAGGTTTTTGCACAATTTCCGTGCTCTGTCCCTGAGACAATTTACCCTGTTTCTTCTGACAAATCTTCCACTAGCTTGCTTGGAAGTGCAGCAGGAGCTTCTCTGTCCGAGAGGAGTGTGCTAAAATAAATCTTATTCCGCAAACTAGCTATGAAGGGCTTGTCTGAATGAACCTCTTGTTACATCTATTACTCTTCCCTATAAATATGTTGTTGTTGTTTTTAAGGAAGCAGAATAAATTATACAGATTAAATCTATGAAAATGTCATTTATTCTGGGCATAGTATTGCAGCTTCCTGTGCACTGACTTTAACATCATCTTAAGTGGAGAGTCTACAGATTTATTCCCCCCCCCCCACACACACATCAAGGGCAGTCCCTGCAAGTACAGGCTGTGAGCTGCCCATGGGGGCGCCCTAGTCTGACCAAGACCTCTGAACAGGCTCAGGGACAATGCTGTAGCTTCTCATTTATTTATTTGCACAAATTTATATGCCATTTAATCATAGAAGAATATGAAAGTGGTATGCATCAAGGAATACAGTAAATCAAATATTTAAAATATAAGCATCAGTGAGTAATAAACTGCTAAGATATATCTGGGAAAGCCTGATATTTAGTGTGTTACTGTTGCTGCTTTCCCAGTATCAATGGCCAATCTTCATATTCCTTGATGGGTAGGCCTAGGATAGTGGCGGAGAACCTGGTCCAGATGTGGGATTCCCAACTCCCATAGCTCTAGCCAGAGTTAGGGATGATGGGAGTTGTAGTCCAGAAACATCTGTCGGGTGCCCAGGTTCCTCACTCCTGACCAGCAGAGACTTTATGCCTCTGGAGCAACTTTCGGTTCAGAACTTCGAAAGGCATAGAGGTTGCAAGCAGCAGGCTCTGATTTCTGGAGAGAGTGTGCAGGCAGAGCGATTAAGCTGCTTCTGTCGTGAGCCGGAGTCCTTAGGAAGTATACAACTATGGCCACTCAGACCTAGGGTTTTCCCCCCTGAGTTTGTAAGTGTGTGCCATGCCTGCAGCACTTCAGCTGGCAGGAAGGGGCTTGCGTGACCAACAGTTTATCCAAGCAACCTCCCCCAAGCCCCCGTCTCCACAGATAGGCAGCAAGCATGTCAAGGAGCTGTAGGCTAGAGCCCTTCTTTCTGATATGCTAGTTTCCTCTACTCAGGAAAGGGTGTGTTTTGCGGGGGCAGGGGGAGTTGCGTGGAGGAACATTTAGTCATACGAGACCCCCCCCCCCAGCCATCTGAAGTGATACAGCCAAAACACATGTTTATCCCCCCAGGGAGAACTAGGCCTAAAACAGCAGGTGCAAAACAAGAGCTTTAATTGAAGTCCCTCTTCAGCATTAGCTCCACATGGGGCATTTCCCACCCAGCCATAACTCCGCTGCGCTTGCAGTGCAAACTGCCCCTCCCCACCCCAGGGAGATCTCTGGCTTGTCCCATTAGGAAGGCTTTTAAGGGGGTAGGGGTTGGAGAAAATGTGCCAGCTAAGTAAGCAGCTAATGGAAGTCTGGAGTCACAGCTGAGACCTGTTTTGTTGGTGTCATCTTTCCAAGCTCTTTTTTTTTTAAGTAATGAAAGGCATCTTTCCCTTCTAAAGGAAGGAGGATGTTTCACGGTCCCTTTTATTTAGGGCGACTACCTGCCCTCCCTTCAAAGTTTCAGCATGGCCGAACATACTTGCTCACCCCTATCCTTAGAGTCTCACAGCCTTGAGTCGCTGCTACCCCACTTTTCCCTGGTTGCTGGTGGGGGGCTGTTGCAGAAAGAGAAGTGGCTTAAGGCTCCGAGGCAAAGTCTGGGTTAGGACCTAAGTGCCCACCTTGGCATGTCCTGCCACAACAGACCGAGGGAGGGAGGAAGGAGAGGACAGGAGTTTTTCCTTCGTCCTAAAACCTATGTTGATCAGACCAGGGCAAAGTGGCTGCTATGGCAGGTCCTTTATTAAACAAAGAGCTTTGCATCTCTCTGTGCGCATGGGGGAGAGAGAGACCCGTAATTAGGAGTAGCCTTGGTGACAGGGCGGTAACCATGGGACCCAGCCTCCCCAACCAGTCCCTTTGCTGCTCCGTGGGGTCCCCTGGGAGGACAGGCAGATAAGGGCAAGGAACAAAGACAGCCACTTAACAAAGAGCTTGGGCAAAGGCCATTGACCCCTGACACAAGCTGGACTTGCCTTCCACCAGCGGGAGAGGGCGGAGGAGACCGATGCCAGGATAACACTTGACTCCTGGTGGTCAGTGAAGCAAAAGGGACCTGCTGCCACACTGGCCGTCCTCTCTCAGCTCCCCGGCGTTGGCAGCTTGGGGGGAGCTGTAACTCAGGAGCGGGTAACACGGCCCTATGCCTCTTCACTGCAGAATCTGGAAAGCTCTTACCCACCAGGCCATGCTTCACTTAGATGAACCGTTGAGCTGGCTCAGCAATATGGCGGCATCAGTTCCTCTTGTTTTAAAAAAATCATTTTTTCATTTTTTTTAAAAAAAGACAATTTGTGAGAAGCATGAAACGTTGTGCCATCTTTGTCTCATGCCAGTCTCCTGCTGGCCTTTCTGGGATAATGTGTCTTCTGAGATGAGGTTTCACCTCCACAGAATGCATGTATCCCGCAAAACCTTTCCTTGATTGCAACAGCTTCTTACTCTTTGTCCTTATCAACTGCATGGCTTCCCACCTCTGGAAATACCCCTTAATGTTATGAGCCTGCTGTCTAGAGAAAGTCACTTAAAGGCTGCCAGGAGGTCTGCCTGCTTGTTTTAAATTTCTATCCATGCTTCTTGTCGCTTATGCACAACTCGGAGCAGCCTTCAGAATTTTCAAATCACAATATCCCATGTGATAAAATGTTCAGTTAAAAATACAACAAACACTTATTTCCTTCTCTTCTGGTCTTGGAGCTAAAAGCCACATTTTTTCCTCATATGCTTTCTCTATATTTTGCTGTATATGTTAAGTAGTAGGAATTTCATGTATTAAGACAGATTTAGTGGTAAGAAATTCTCAGCCTTTCTTGACTGGATTACTTTTGCCTTCTGAACAAAGCATCCCTCCTGTATTTCTGTTAAAATTGGCCCAGGAATATTCCAGTAACCCCCTAGCCCCATTAACCTTATTCCGTCAAATGTCCTGTTAGCCTGTGTGTAGTTTTTTCTTTTAACAATGTTGCCTTCTTCCTTCCCTCCCCCAGGAGCCTGGAGAAAGAGATCTCCTTTGATTTTGGACCTCATGGTGAATTTTCTTACCTCTACGGCCAGTGCTATGAACTCACCACTAATGAGTAGGTGCCTGTGTCCCTTGCTTGACTATTTGTTTCCTCTGGGGAGTGGCTCTCTTCTCTCTGCTCAGCCCTATGGCATCTGGAGTGCTCTCTTTGAACTGTGTGTCTTACAAGCCGTCACTCCAGAGGTGCCAAAAAGTAGGTGGGTGGCCTGCCCACCCGCCAGGGTTAGCCTGTAGAGCAGCAGGAGATGGAGATCTAGCCAAAAGGTTCTTTGTTCCTGTTCTTGACTGTAAGACGAACATTATTAATGAAAAGGAAGCTGATTTTTACTCCCCAAAACTGTAGCTTGGTAGTATGGCAAATTCCTCTATAACAAGGTGGCTAGCTTTTGGCAAGCTTACTGGGGCAGCTCAGGGTGAGAAGAAAGGCACCCCCTTCAAAACTGAAGATGGAAGGCTCCAAAATTGGAGCCAGGGACTCAAAATTTAGGCAGATAAGGCTCCATCAGAATTCATTTTTTACTAGTTCTTGGGGAAGTGAGGTTCTCCACTCAGAAGAGAAGAGGTGCTGTTCTTTGATCTAGATATACAGTTGTACCTTGGAAGTCAAACGGAATCCATTCAGGAAGTCTGTTCAACTTCCAAAATGTTCGAAAACCAAACCATGGCTTCTGATTGGCTGCAGGAAGCTCCTGCAGCCAGTCAGAAGCCACGGAAGCCCAGTCCGCTGTTTGGCTTCCAAAAATAGTTCACAAATCGGAACAGTCGCTTCCGGGTTTGCGACGTTCAGGAGCCAAAACATTCGAGAACTAAGCTGTTCAAAAACCAAGGTACGACTGTACAAATAACTGCTCTTGAATGTTCATTATAGCTTCTAAACTGGATCTTGTATTGAGGGTCAAAGTTTGGTTTGGGTTCAGCCCATGTCCCGCAATATTTTGAATGATGCCTGGAATTTGGGTGCCTCTTGACCCTGATGTTGGTGATTGGGCAGGATAGCTTTGTGATGTGAATGTTCTTAAGAGGCTTGCAGTTCTTTGGACCAAGGTTGGGGAATGTGTCGCCTTCCAGATGGACTTCAACTCCCATTGGGCCCAGCCAGCATTGCCCGTAGTTGGGAAAGATGGGAGTTATGGCCCAGCCCTTTAAGGCCCTGCTCCTAGTTGGGCTTCCTTTGTGCCATGGGCTATACAGTAGGAGATGCCTTGTAGAGAGGGGACTAGGGGACAAGCAGGACTCCTTATAAGAAGAGTTATCATAGGCATCAGTGTTCCACCCCACCCTGATGATTAAGCAGGAGAGTGTTGCCTTCTAAAGCTCAGGTCATAGAAAGCCAGCTAGTACAGTATTTGCCAGCCTGATGCTACTGAGATATTTTGAACTACAATTCCCAACAGCCTCAGCCAGCACAGCCACACACCTGTAATCACCTGATGTCACCATGATGTTTCCCTTTGGAGACCTGCTTAACATCGAACAGACCTGCAAAGAAAAAATGTTTCTTGGCCTGCACAGTTTGATTTTTTTCAGTCAGAAACTTGCAACTGGAGACAATCCCAGCTGGCTTGCATTTGATAGCACATTTTAATTCCATACCAAATACAATCACCACTTGGAAGCTCTGATCAGGGTCTCCTGAGTACAGCAGATCACAGCGGGGCTGGCATTTGGGGCCAAATTTAAAAACGCAGGCGCTGCTTGCAGAAGAACCATTGAGAGTGCACCAAAAAGCTCCTGATTTTCCTGTGTAGTGGCACCGTCACCTACCCTAGACCTGGCGTCATATGGGTTAGAGGGAAAGGGCCATGTGGTTCAAATTAGGACACCTGGGGGGCCTAATTTGATTTGGTTGGCAAGTTGGAGGTTCCCCATTTGTTCTTTACTTGATAGACCAATAAGACTTCTATTCTGGATGCTCAGTATTTTTCCTTGTAAGCAGATCACGTTTAAAAGGTTGCACACAGTTGTATTCTGCGTGTTTCAATGGGAAGCTCATCTCGTACATTCTTAAATCTCTGGTGTTGATAGCAAAATAATCTTGGAAGCAAGGGACAGATCGGGAGCCTAGTCTTCTTCCTGCCATGCTTTCCCATTCCATCTAACCCCGAGCAGTATCCTTTCCAAATATATTTTGCCTTGGGTGCCATCATTTTAGGAGCCAGGTCTAATGGTCTAATTATCGGCACTTCAAAGCACATGGCTCAGGGATCTCATGGATTTCTTTTATGCTCTTTTCCTCCTCAGATATATTTATCGCCTCTGTCCCTTCAGCAGAGTGTCTCAGAAGCCCAAACATGGCGGCTCGGAGACCAGCCTTGGGTAAGAGTATGGGTAGGCAAACTAAGGCCTGGGAGCCAGAGCCAGCTCAATCGCCTTCTAAATCCGGCCTGCAGACGGTCTGGAAATCAGCGTGTTTTTACATGAGTAGAATGTGTGCTTTTATTTAAAATGCATCTCTGGCTTATTTGTGGGGCATAGGAATTTGTTCATTCCCCCCCAAAATATATATATAGTCTGGCTCCCCCACAAGGTCTGAAGGTTTTTCAGCCCCCCTGCTGAAAAAGTTTGCTGACTGCTGGGTAAGAGACTCCAGTGCTCCAGGATTCGACATGTTTCACAATAGTCTGAGGTCACTAGCCTCCCAAGCTAAACAGGGAGATGTTGCAGTGTTTTAGTGACTAAGCAGAGGCTGAGCTACAGATCAGGAAGTGTATAGTTTGAACTTTGGCTTTGCTCTTCAACATGCTAGGAGGCCTTATGCTAGTCAAACTCTCAGCCTTAGGACACCTTGTAACAATCCTCATGTTGGGGGTGATGATACTGATGTACCTTACAGGGCTGTAAGGGTTAGGATTGCAACCATGATGATGTACATCAGGCACTTTGGATAATCTGAAACACACACCTCTTTGCCCTGGCTTTTGACACTTGAGGTGCATATTTTTAGGACCCACCTTATTTCTGTAACTGTAAGTTGTTTTCATGTTGTGACCTGCCCTGAGACCTTAAGGTGGAGGGCAGGTAATATATAAGGAATAAAATAATAATAATCACTACTATCAGTATGAATAATAAAGCCCTGCCCCTTAGCATCAGTCAGTGTAAGAATACCTACTCAATTAGAAACGGGGAAGAAAACTTCATGTGTGTGGTGTGCTGTTTTAAAAACACCTTGCTGCCTATTTTAACTTCCTGAAAATGGTCAGCTGTGCTGATAGGACCTCACTTGGTGGCTAGATCCTTGCCCTCGAGACCAGCCAACCCTGGAGCAGATTCATCCTGTGTAGAAGTGGCTCCATCTGGTTCCAAACGTTCCCTAAGGTTATGATTAGCAGGGGCTACTTTGGGTGCTCTGAGTTGTTGCTTCCTTTCCAGCACGTGGGGCTCCTGGAGCGGTCCAGAGGATAACAAATTTGGTGTCATGAAGTACGAACACGGGACAGGCTGCTGGCAAGGCCCCAACCGATCCACCACAGTAAGTGATTGACGTAGTCCTGAGAGACCAGGAAGCTTGGTCGGGTGACCAGCAAGATACAGCTGCCTTTTCAAGGCCCAGCAGCAGCAAAGTGGCCTGTCACCCAGCTGACAGTATGCCTCCCTATCTGCAGGCTGCGTGAAGTTGCTTGGTTTCCAGCACACCCAAGTTCTGGCTCAACTGGAATGAAAAACCCCAAACCTTTATTTTCTACTCCCAAGCATGCCCATTAATGTGGGTTCCCTGATCCCAGTCAGTGAAGGAAACCTAGTTGAGTGTGGGAA
This sequence comes from Podarcis bocagei, assembly GCF_964188305.1. NCBI lineage: Eukaryota > Metazoa > Chordata > Lepidosauria > Squamata > Lacertidae > Podarcis > Podarcis bocagei. The sequence goes on along the minus strand of NC_138143.1, from coordinate 10,370,759 downwards.
GAGGGCAGTTCAACAGAAGAGGTGCACTTTTTAAGAAGTAAGAAGGAAGCAGAGTTGGCTGCCTGTTGGAACCTCTGAAAGTTTGGGGCTGGGCTGCCAGTTTTAGCAGACCAGCCTGAGGGGATGGGGCAGTGACCGTGGTTAAGTCATTCATTCATTCCTTGCCTCAGTGATGTCCTAAGATTTCCTTCCATGTTTTTTAAAATAAATTTTATTAGAGTTTATAAATACAAAACTTAATCTCAAATATCTTTTTTGTTCAACATTAAGTAATATAAAAACATGGGGAAGAAGAAAAAGTAAGATAGAGAGATAAGAAAAAAGATAGGAAAAAGCTTTCAAGAGAAAATAGAAAAGATACAGTTCAGAAATTAGAGAACTTCTGATTCTTCGTCTGTCAGCTATATATAAACAATAACCACTTCATCCATTCCAACATAATATTAGGATTTCCCTTGGGAAGATTTGATGGATGAGGGATTTTTTTGTGAGTTCAGGGTCAGGCTGATCTGCCTTGCTTGGATCAGAGTAGGAATTCTCCCATCCCACACTGAACAGGCCCAGTGATTTGTCTCATCTGGCAGAAACTTGGGTTGGCTATCGTGGTTGGCTGACACTGTTGCTAGTACGTTGTAAAGCTGGTGTTGCTGAACTACAACTCATCCATGTCTGAAAGCATGGCCAATAGCCAGGGATGATGGGAGTTGTAGTTTGGCAGCATCCCCAAGGAGTGACCAAAGAGGTCCCCCATGCCTGTTGCAAAGAAATGACAGTGGGTAAGGGAGGGTTTATGTCACAGGCAGCGGTAAATGCGATGGGCTCCTGCACAGCAGCTGCAATCCTAAGCCACAGACTCCATAGTGGGTAGCCAATGTCCTGTTTTCTCTCCTTCCAAGGTGAAACTTACATGTGGCAAGGAGACAGTGGTCACATCGACGACAGAGCCCAGCCGCTGCGAGTACTTGATGGAGTTTATCACCCCAGCAGCCTGCCAGGAGCCAAAAGACCTCGGTCACGATGAACTCTGAGGCTGGCAGGTGAGTTCCTTTGTCAAGTCTCAAGATGACACGGTAGCCATGGGCGCTGGCAAACGGGGAAGGAAAGCCATGTTCTAAGTAGTGCAGACTAAAACGTTTAGTTTGGCAGCAGTTACACATTGGAACCCCCTGCCTGTTGACACCGGGCAGGTGTCCTTTAATCCCTTACTTTTGCTTTTAATAATTATCAAAATGTTTTTAATTGTGCTTGCTGTTTTCATTGATAATTTTAATATTTATTGTAAACTACATAGGTTTTTTAATACAATCAAGTGGTGTATAAAATTTGTGTACGTAAAGAAAGTAAATAAAGCCCCACCAGGAAAGGGGAGCAGAGTTTTTTGAGAAGGTTCCACCACCCTTTGCACAACTTGGCAACTACCCAAGATCAGGCCATTTGGGAGGTCGCTTGCCTCTCTTGCCCCCTTCTGCTTAATCAGAACTTCTTTTTTTAATGTATTGAAGGAAGACCAGTGTCTCTGTCAGTTCTGTTCCCTTGGCTGATTTGTCCTGTCTGCGATTTCCCCCCTGCAGATTTGCAAAAGAGCTGTTGTCAGTGGGACCAGGTTCTAATCGACATGATTCAAAGAAGCACTGCAAAATTTACTTCTCTTCCCCCCCTGGGGCTGCCCCACATGGACCCCCGACATCCTTTCTCCACTGTTCGCGCTGCTCTTCCTCAGTGGACTCTGGAGCTTTTGAATAATTATGTTTACCCTGTGAAACACTGGGGATTGAGTGTGCCCCCCCTTTTTTCCTTCCAGGGCACCATCTGCCCAGATCATGCACAACACACAGGACTGCTCAGCTGCTTGGGCCATTTTCTTGCTGGGGAAAAGGCTTCCTCCGCCTCTTTAACGGTTGCTTCTTTGTGGAGGAAGAGCCCTTACTTTTCAGCCATGCAGAGACTTCAGGCCTTTCCCCCTGAAGCTCTTCTCTTCTGCCAGCATTTTCTGTTCCAAGCCAGATTTCCACTCTGTCTGAGACAGCTGAAAGAAGACGACTGGGAAAAGAACCTGCTCCTTAGCTTGCCCCCTGCACTGCCAATCACAGCCTGGTTGTTGTTGTTTTAATCCGCTGTCTGATGTTGAACTCTTATTAAAAAAAAACACATCACCACATTCCCTTCCAATAAACGTCTCTGCTCTCTTCTGTCTGTGGCCTCAAGATTCGGAGAGTTGTTTGGAAGGGGTTGTATGAAAGGGGGATGGCACAACATGGCCAGTTTTATGTCTGCCTTCCGTTCATGCAGCTGTTATCAGTGGCCTCCGCATGTGTCATTTCACCAGGAGGGGCTGGCAGAAACTTCGACAGAATGCATTAGACTCAACAGACCCTCCTCTTCCTTCTTCCTCCCCCCTCCACCTTTGGGGAACTGGGCCTCCCAGGGCTGCTATGCTCCTCTTGATAAAGGTTTTGGGGGAGGGCAGCGCTGGTGCCTTTCACCTGCTCCCCTCGATTGCTGTCAAAGCCGGAGCATTTCCATAACAAAAAGGGAGGCGACTTCCCTCCCAGCCACCATTGTTTCCCATCTGAGCTCCTATCCCAAAAGGCGCCTGGTGCTGGGAAGAGGGGGTTGGGGGGTAGGTCTGACAAAAGGCCCCTCTGGTGACTGGGGACATGTTTACTGTATGGGTTCAGCCTCCCCTGGGCAAAGAAGCAGGGAAGCATGTGCAGTTGGTTATTGATAGAGGAGGGGCACACCACCTCATCCCACCCCCCAATCTTTCCAGAGGGGGAAGGAGGTGTTTCTCCCACACCCATGGGGTGACGTAGGCGGTTTCTGCTGGCGAAACAAGACATTAAATGGAAGCATCTGTTCTTAAACCAGATCTCAACGGGTGTGTGTGTATGCGCACCCCTTAGTTCCCTTCCTTTGGATCAAATCCTCTGATCGGTGAAGGAAGGATGGGCGAGACTCTTGTGCCCCACCTCCCACAAGCACCATTCATTCCCCCCACCCCCCGAAACACACTTCAAGTAGAGTAAACGTGACTCTCATGCACAGGGCAAAACCTGAGTTAGCACCTCTTCTACCAACCCCATTCATTTGCTTCTATGCTTGGTTGCCATAGCGTGACAAATAGACCTCTTTTTTATTTATGCTAATAAAATGTCCCTTCATAAGGGATGTTTTCATTGTTCCTGCAAGAGTGACTTAAATATGCAGAGTTAGTGGGGACAGACCATCCACTGCAACATCTCTCAGGTGTCAGTGTTCAGTTTCCCCCCACATAAGTGAATTGTGGCCACTATAGAAGAAAGTAAAAGACAGAGTTTGGGCAAACCGCTGGGAATTGAGATTAAAACGGGCTTCAGTCTCTGGACGAAGGATCAGGCTTTGCTCCTTTGCTGTATGTTAACTGCTTCCTGTTTACTTTTTCTCATAGAACTCAAATGGGATCCACTGCAGGTAGACCCCCACCAACTGCAGAGCCCGTCTCAGTGTTGTTTCTTTTCAGTTGTGTGACAGACCACAGGTACCACCTAGTTACTGCTGCTGACTCCCCCAGTACGTATGAGTAACCCAGAGTAAGTGGAGCATCTGCTTCAGTAAATGTACAAGCCTGTATATTGTGTGTGTCTATCCCAACAGTTAACAGCCATGAGAACATGCATGGCTGCGTCCTTTGATTGCATGAGCCAGCCGAGATATACAGTGGCACCTTGGGTTACAGATGCTTCAGGTTACAGACTCCGCTAACCCAGAAATAGTACCTCGGGTTAAGAACTTTGCTTCAGGATGCGAACAGAAATTGCACGGCAGCAGCAGCAGGAGGCCCCATTAGCTAAAGTGATGCTTCAGGTTAAGAACAGTTTCAGGTTAAGAACGGTCCTCCAGAACAAACTAAGTTCTTAACCCAAGGTACCACTGTACTTTCTCCTCCCTGGCTAACACAAAATTTACAAGCATTCTAGGACTTTCCCATCATGTTATGCAAGCCAGCCTTCAATCCAAAACAGACTTTTTGCGCTATGTTCATATTATATGTGTAAAGGGTAAGGTAAAGGACCCCTGGATGGTTAAGCCTAGTCAAAGGCGACTGTGGGGTGTGGCGTATGAATATTAACACTGGGCTGTGTCCCAATACATCAAAACACTTCTGATTTTTTGGGGTGTTTGTGTGGTTAAAGTGCTTCTCAGCCCTTTTTATCGTCTGGAAAGTTGCTTCGCCTCTGAAGCAACTGTGGGCATTTGCTCTGATGTAGATATGTAAATTAAACACTCTGCCAAGATATTTGTTGGCAAGAGGAGAGAGATGTTTGCTTGCGAAGGACACGGGACTTTTTTCCTATTCTGAACGACACAGTTTCTATGGATAATGTGTGCTTTGTTGGTGTCTTCTGGAAGGGAGGACAACTTTTATCATGCCCTGTCCTGCCTTGCTAGATTTCTCTATCACATAAACAGACAAAAGGACTCTCATAAGATTCTGAACTTTTTATTTTCTGGCATGAAAAGTACAAATAATTAAACAATTCCATGTAAAAGATTCATACAGCCGCCGTGCCTGAAATCCCAGTAATAAATATTCTAAACTAAATGCAAAGTGTCATTTTTTTCTTTAACAGCAGTTTTTTAAACCCTTCCCACATCAACAGACTCTCTCATGATTTTTTTTTTTAAATATTGTTTTTAAAAACTGTCCCAATACACATGTGAAGCTTAAAGAGGCTCTGGGGGCCAGGTACTCCAGGCCTGTCATCTTTTCCCCTGAGCCCCACCATGCCCCATGACTAAATACATTGGTGGGGAGGGTGGAGGGCATGTAAAAAGGTTATTAGGATCTCGCCATTACAACAGACAGACAATTCTTTAAACCCTCTGCTCCCTTCAATGTTGCACCCTGACCCATCATTTGAAAGCAAATTTGCCTAGCAAACATAAGGAAATGCCACGAGCCCCGCTCGCTCGCTGGTGTCTGCCTTCGTTGGCATGCAGAATTCTCTCTCTCCCTCCCCACCCCTGCTCCAACCCCCATTTCGATCCACTTCGCTTTTTTTTTTTTTTTTTAGTAAACTCAAACTGGCACTTATTGCTACTTGAAAAAATATAGTCGAGAAGAGGCTAGATTGCTGTGACCATTTTAGAAGCAACAGATCACAAAGAGAATTTCGTTTTGCCACTAAATGCCCTCGTCGAGATGCAGGGAAGGGAGTCAGATGCAGGGGTGTGGTTGCGGGAGAAGAAATTAATCAGGATCTGAGCCGGCTAGCCAAAGGAAAAGTGTCTTGACCAAATTAGCTGGAACCGGAGGCAAAGCTCTCGAAGGTAGCTGTGCTTTCCAATTTGCAGCTTAGCTCAGTGGCTCTGTTTCAGAACAGTTCTTTAAGCACGCAAGTTATTTCGGTGGCTCCATGGTCTGCAAAGGGAGCCAGGCTCTAGGCTGTGTTGTGGGTAGCAAAAGAATTTCAGTGGGTTTCCATTTCCCACCCACCAAGAGAACTTTGTAGGGGGTGGAGTTTTTCTACCTTTTCCACTCCCACTAAGATGCACACAGGTAGTTTATGCTTCTTCCTGCATATATTGAGTGGTATTGAGAAGAGAGGACTTGATACAGCTACAGGGCTGCGCTATGTTTCCTGCTTTAAGCTCCAAGGCATGGGTGGGCAAACTAAGGCCCGGGGGCTGGATCCGGCCCAATCGCCTTCTAAATCCGGCCCGCGGACGGTCCAGGAATCAGCTTGTTTTTACATGGGTAGAATGTGTCTCTTTATTTTAAATGCATCTCTGGCTTATTTGTGGGGCATAGAAATTCGTTCATTATTTTTTCTCAAAATATAGTCCGGCCCCCCACAAGGTCTAAGGGACAGTGGACTGGCCCCCTGCTGAAAAAGTTTGCTGACCCCTGCTCCAAGGCATCGCTCCTCTGGTCTGGAGGTTGGTTTGAATGCTGCCAAACAATTTTCAGAGAGGTCACTCTCCTGATCAGCACTTCCCAGACTCATGTACAGTTTGGAGCAGGGGTCCACTTTGGAATCCACAGTCCAGCGGATTTTGTGGCTAGCTAGTGTAAAGAGTTTGCAACATGACCTCTTTTCTAAGATTATTAAAGGCTAATCCCAGTGATAGAAGAGAACAGCCCAGCAACAGACCCTCCCACCCAGGAGTTCTTCAGCTACTGCAGTGGTTTTCTAAGGAGGCCACATGGCAGGGCACAAAGCAAAGTAACTAACAGGACACCTGACAGTGTAAATTATTGGGGGGGGGGCGTCTAGCCTTCATCTAATCCGGGGTTTCCCAAACTTGGGTCTCTAGCTGTTGTTGGACTACAACTCCCATCATCCCTAGCTAGCAGGACCAGTGGTGGTCAGGGATGATGGGAATTGTAGTCCAACAACAGCTAGAGACCCAAGTTGCTGTGTTGAAGAAAAGGCCACCCTGACCCCTCTTGGATTTGAAGTAGCTTCAATCAGTAGCCAAGAATGCAAGTTTTTTTTAGTTCAGTGGGCTTTTTGAAAAGAAAATGCCTCAAAAGAGTAGCATGAGCTCAATTTTTTTACATTTGTTCCGTCAGCACATAGATCTATACCCCCAGCAGTCCCAGTCTAAAACATCTGGAAAGCGCCAACTTGGCAAAAGCTAATGCCATCCTGATTATTTAAATTTCAGAGAATTTATTTTCAAATGTGTTACTCGGATCTAAGCTTTCTCATACATACCTTTTAGATTTTGTATACTTTGCCTGATTTCGGTTTCCTTTACTGGTGTCTCCCAAAGTCACTCGCTATACCATTACTTAACCCAAGCAAGTAGCCTCTCCTTCCCTTTCTGCAGTGTTGCCAGGGGTTTGGTGAATCGTATTTGAAATTTTTCCTGAGTTGGGAGATTCCCGCTTCCCAGCCATCCAGCAGGTTATTGGTCGTGACTAGAGATCTCCCCTTGTGCTTAAGGATCTCAGTGAATCAGAGCCAGAGTGGGTCAAAAACTTCCTTTGTGCCAGCCCGTCTCAGCCGCCTGTGGTGCCTGCTCAAATATTTAAAATAAAAGAAGCAAACTGTCACTGAAATAACTTTTTTTAACATGTGGGAGGGATGCTGAGTGGCAGCATGTAAAGGGCAGAGGGTACAAAACACAAGAATAAATAGAGAAAATGACAAGCTACATGTTTTTCCCCTCCCGCCCTCCCCTTTACTTTCTATTAGGATGAAGACTCAAATGTATTTTTCCCAACAAGACAAAAGTAGATGATGTAACATCGAACCCCACAAACAAACTTGCCTATAAAGTTTTTTTTGTTCTAAATGCCACATTTGTAGGTTGTTGTTTTTTTAAAAAAAGAAAAAATTACCTCTGTGCACTTTGCCCTGTTGGAGAGCCTGTCGTTTAAGCTTATATTATTATTATTGTTGTTGTTGTTGTTTCAATTTTTGTTTGCTATTTAATAAATAAATTAGGAATAATCACTTCTCAGCAAATTAAAAAATATTTCCCTTTTAACTTGCAACTCTGATGAGAACATAAATATACACAAATGTACTTTTACAAGGCAGTAATAAATATTTAAGTTAACAATAAGTTAAAAACTACAAGAAGCTAAAATTCGCAAAAAGATACAAGAGTTAATGGTGCCAGTTTTTTTGTTCTTTTTTTTCTCATTTTATCGCAAACAGAAGCTGCCACAGACTCTTACAAAACACAAGTGAACACATTTATTGTCAAAAAATCAAGAAATCCTAAACTAATTTCTAAATCATTAAACAATTAAAACTCGAACTAATGCTAAAATGTTTTAATTATCATTAAGTTCGTCTTTTAAATGTTGTTCATTTTGTTTCCATTTTTTTTTTTGCTTGAGAGCAAAAGAAAATAAAAGTCCCTTGCTCCACAAGTGCCAACGATGACTTCGTTGTTTTCAGCAAACCAAAATAAATAAATAAATAAATTTTTAAAAAGAAGAACGGAAAATAGCCGATGTGCATTTTCAGGATGTGATTTGTGAACACAGATCCAAAGAGATGCCTCGGGAAAAGGCGGTAGCAGTTGCGTCCCCTTTTAAAAGTTAAGTTGTTTTTTTAAAGAGAAACTTCCCTTCTCGTTCCCTTTGAAGTATGTGGAGGGGGAATTAAAAAAAAAAGAAGCAACATGGACATGGATGTCAGTGTAGTACAACCCTTACAAACAGATTAATCCCACCTGAAGGCTCCATTCTGAAGGGAGACAACCATAAAATGAAATGAAATAAAACAAATAAATTATTTTTTATTTTTAAGCAGCAGCCCTACAGAGCAAGATTCAGACGTTTTTTAAAAGTCCTCCTGGGCTCTTTTGGCTTTAATTTGAGAAACTGGGCAATGCCTCCACGGAAATGGCTAAAACTCCAAAGGTATTTGGCATTTGTGGCTGCCGGATGAGTGAAAAACTTGAGTAGATTTCTCTCCACCATCACTCCCCACAATTTCTTGCTATTATACCAAATAAATAAAAAATAAGCTGGGCAGTGCTGTGGAGGAAGTGTCCCAAGTGAATGTTTTGGCCTGTCCCCATTCAACAAACATACACACTCGAAAGGGATGAAGGCTCCTTGTGGAGGACCATGGAGCAGGAGATGTCTTGGTCCAAAGGTGGAACACTCTCACCTGTGCCAAGAACCTCATCTCTGCCCCCTACCCACTCCATGATAGCACCTCCTATATCACAGGAAACTTACATACAGTAACAGAGATGACACCCTCAGGCGTGTTAATCCCGTTGTTAAAAAACAACAACGCGGAGGGGGGGAATTACAATGGGCAACGGTCAATGGGAAGAGATTTGGTATTAAGAACTGTCAGGGAAGCTTCCCCCAAGCCTTCGAATCGAGGCCTACGTGACAAAGGTGTGAGATATTGGAGCAGCAAGTTCCTTCCCTTCAAGGGTTGTGTTACATACGGTGTAGTTTTAGCTTTCCGCGAAATAAACATGGCCTCGGACACACAAGGTCTATTTGGTTGAAGATGGCGGTGGATGGGGTTATTTCGCCCTTAAACTTGCCGACATGTTTAGGACATTTAATCGGACAGAGACTGAATCCAGGAGGGCCAGGTGGGATAGGTGGCTGGGTACGCAGACCCTGCAGGGTTTGATCAGGGAATAGCCTTAAGCATTGTTCCACCGTCCCACTATCATGGTTAACAGGCAGGGGTGATGCTTATGCTAGGATGCCATTAGGTGCCATGATAGTAACTCGGTCACAGCTTAAGATGGCAAAGCTGTAAGCAGAAGCTGCTTGAAAGCTCTACGCTCCAGTGGGGTGAATCCTAGTTTCACCCTGGCTTCCCTTTTGAGCCAGAGAGCACATGTGTCATTTTCCTTAAGCATGTGCAGAGGTGCTCACTCACATACGCACCTCTCTGGCTACGTCAAAAAAGCTCTTGCCGCCTGCAATTTTTGCAGACAACCCAAGAACATTATGGGGTGCCTTGACCGAAGGAGGTTTTGAGGAGGTGTCTCAATGCTTAGCCTCAAAGGGCAACTTAGCTGAAACTTGCTGTTGTGTTTCACCAAACTGGCATCCAAATCTCTGCTGGGGAACCTGGTTAAGTACCTTTTCCTTCCAAACACGGACAAAGGGTTCTCCCCAATCTCTCCCCCATGATGGATCAGATACCACAAGACATCAGGTGGAGGGGAAACATGCCATCAGCTTAGAATCGGAGCGGGGATGTCATACTGAAAGCTAGATGTCCAGCAGACAAGAAGCATGTCTTTGGCAAGGATCCAGAAAGGTGGGCTGAGGCGCTCACCCTCCTGTGAGATGAGCAATCATACTGGCCCATGCCGTGACCACTGGCCCATGCTGCCTCGGACCAAGAACCCAAGCAGGAGTGTGCATCTCAAAAGACTGGAAGGTTTATTGCTGCCAAGAGGAAAAGAGAAGCCCCCTGAGAGAAATCTTAAAGCATGGGAATTGCAAGGCCTTCCTACGGGTCAGATTGCTCCACAACTGCCTTGCAGCGTGGTGGAAAGAGCTCCGATCCTTTCTCCTACAGCCCAGCGCACCAGAGACCTTCTGCTGGAAAGTCAGAAGACATCCTCGGCTGCTGGAGTCCACTGTGGCAAAGTGCAGTGTTGCTTTACAGAGGTGATTGGCTTTGTGGGGACGTATTCTCTCTCGGGGATGGACCAGCCACAGCAGAGCAGGCACTAAATCTAGCAGAATGGCTGAGGGCGAAAAGGTGGTGCCGTTTCAGAGCTGCCAGGGCATGTGGCTAATTCGGAGTGAGGGCGAGTGGGAAACAGAACTGACTTGAGTGAGCCGAGAGAAAGAATGAACACGGAGTTATCAAATGCTCAGATGGACACTTGGACTGTTGGGTCTTGCCAATGCCTCCACCTAGGAAGGCGGAGGAGGAACAGAAAACTGTGCCCCTTATTGAAAAGGAAGGCGTGGCACAGCCATCCCTTGTGGCATCACCCTTCCCCCCCCCCCCCGTGGATAGCAACTACCAGGAATCATGTTGGACTCATCCACCGCACAAGCCGGGCTGTGCAGTTCCCCTGGCCAAGTGTGACTTGCGCTCAGCTGTTCTAGGGAGCCACATGGACAAAGCAGAGCAAAGACATTGCCAAAACAGCCCCGAGATCTCCATTCAACAGCAAAGGGGGTCAAAGAGCTGACCTATTTGGTTGCATTAAGCTGCCTGGAAAGGGCAAGTGGCAGATGTTCTGCCTCACGTCCACTCAAATGGTAGGGGAAGGAGAAGAATTGGTGCCTCCCTAGCAAGTGCTCGCTGCTCCCTTTCTAGTCCTTCCTCAGAAAATGCCAAGACTGACAATCTCACCCCCCCCCCAGGCCCCAAGTCAGCCTGTCTCCACTTCTGTTGCATCTTCTGAAGTACAATGCCAGGCTCCTAGGGGGGAGCATTTGCAGATTCCCCAGCCTCCAGCTGCATGACCTTCTTTGGACCAGTTTTCCCTACTCCCCGCCTACCCAACTTATCCTTGGTCTCTTACATGAAACGGCTGGATCCATAATTAACATAAAGAGAACCCTTTAATTTTTAAGACTGTTGGAGCTGTGGACTCTAGTTACAGTATATGGATGTGGGATACTACCAGAAGTCAGTGTCAAACAAGAGACGCCCCTCAAAATAAGAGGGTCCCTGCTTTTCCTTCATGATCCTTCTCCTGATTGCCCCTGCACTTAGCCCATCATTATAGCACTACACTGAATGGACTGCCCAGGAGCCTCCCAAATTGGATCAAGCTGCCTTGCCTTTGGGAAACTGAATGTTAATCTACTTTTCCGTAATTGATGTCCATTGCGTCGTACACGGAGCTCTGCAGATCTAACTCTCCCTCTTCTTTCCAAGATGTTTTGCAGCATCATGCATAACAGCCTTGGCGTGCCAGCAGTGGGCAGTGACATCTGAGACAGTTCAGGTTTTGCGTCCTCTGCAACAGCTAGAGTAGTTGCTTGCTACCATTCCCCCATTGAGGACCATGTTGTCTCTTTGCTAAGGGTAGATATCAGGCATGCATTGAGAGGTGGGTGAATAGAGCCCCTCTTCCCCCACCCAGCATCAGCAGGGTTTTCCTGCAGAACCAAACCTATCTGCACAAATCAGCTTCCATACTCTAGCAGCACTAACTGTTTTGGGGTGCTTCTTTTTTTAAAATTTCACTCAATGGCTTTTCCGATGAAAAAGCCAAAAGAAATCTTAGTGGGCAAACAACTCTGAAAATGGACATGTGTAAAACTAATGCTGGTGTTAAGCACACAGCCTAAACCATTGTTGTTTTTTAAAGAAATAAACTGTTTCCTATGCTTTTTGTCCCTTTGTCAGGGGCTGGGTAGGTAAGAGAGAAGTCCGGTGGGGATGTTGCAAAAATCCGTAAGGTGACTGCAGCCCCTTCTGCCCTGTCCCCAGCCCCTAACAAGACACACAAAGACAAGAAAAGCAATAAAATAAAATAGAGAAGGCTAGTGGGGGGAAAAGAATCCTGAAAGCAATTTGCTGCTGCTTCTGCCCAGCTAAGGGAGGGACAGAACAATCCAAAACCCTTGGGATCTGAGGCACTAAGTGCTGCTCCTGCACAAGACTCTCAAAGACTTTCCAGGCAACTGGGGATGGGGGCAAGGGAGAGGCTGTGGCAGGAAAAAGATAATAGGTCAAGAAAAGCAGCTACCTTCCCAGCATGCTTCTGGTGTGGAGAAAGCACGTGGGCCTTACTCACTGCTGTTTGGGGTGCTTGTGAAACTGCTGCTATGCAACTGGCAACAGCTGGCATCTGTTGGGACACCACCCTTTGGAAAAAGCCATGTCTTTTCTCTCCTGGTCCCAGCACCTCTCTATACGGCACTAACTGAACTCGGTTTCCTTTCTAATTCTCACGCTTTTAAAAATGCCTTCAGTCACTGTGAGCCGCCACAGTTGTGCTGGTGGGCTCAGTTGCTTTCGCTGGCGTTTAAACCCTCCCTGCAACAAAGCCAGGCTCAACCCCAACTGCTGTACCGCCAAGTCGTTTTGCAAACCTGGGTGGAATTAGCAAAGGGAAGGGAAGGCTCAGCTTCCAGGAAGGAACCGCCCCAGCTCAGAACTATGGCTATCCCCCAACTCAATCAATCCCATATCAAAGCTGATGCCAAAATCCCAGTTCATTATATGGAGACTCTTGTGTGTCTCCAAGCTACCTGTATCTGTGAAATTTGATACAATACAGACATCCCCATCACTTGTCTGGAAAGGCCATTGGGAATGAATGACTGGTGTGTGTGTAGAGCAGTAGCACTTAGTGACTTGCTTTCTATTTGTCCCTTTGAATGTGTGTGTGTGTGTGTGTGTGTGTGTGTGTGTGAAGTTCAAGAATCCCAGTAAAAATTTCCAACAAGGTCTCTTTTCCTTTTTTATAAAAATAGATTTTTTTAAAATCTTTCTAAACGTTTGCTGTCGTTTTCGTTTTGTTTCCCATTTCAGCCTTTTTAATGTATCATTTCCCCCTTTTCATTCAGTCATTAGATTGATCTAACATTGAAAAAGAGAAAGGGAAAACTCACCCACCAGCCCATTCCCACTCCTGTACCTCCCCCTTTAATCAAAAACAACTTTCTAGCTTATCAGGATAGTCAACTAACACAGTTTGGGGGTAGGGGGTTGGCTCCCTTCTCTCTCTCTCTGTCAGATGGCCCCATGCTTGGTCTTAACAAATTCTTCGCCTAAAAATTTATAAAGAAAGAAGGAAAGAATGAAAGGCTTGATTTTGGGAGAGGCAAAACAGCAGGTTTAAATTGTACCACCACCTGATTCAAGTCCATATTTCTGACCCGAAAAGAAACTTGACCCATCTAGTCCACACAACCTGATTAATCGACTAGGAATCTTGGACACTGTGCCAGGTCCCTGGCCTCTCTCGCTTGCTTATCTCCATGACCTACGCTCTTACTTTAATCCCAAATTATTCCAGGACGTAAGCAAATTATCAAACCTGATATGCAAACATACAAAACAGAGCAGAAAAAATATATATGGGGCCTTTGCTTTCCCCCCAGGGAATGAGGCTTCTCTGGGGAAAGGCAGGAAGGACCCCCGTTTAGGACATATGGGGTTGGGTTTTTTCCCCAAATACAACATCATTCTAATTAAGGGCCAGGCAAGGTGGTAGGATTAACAAACAATATCGCTAACATTTTAGACCAAGGGATGAGATGAGAGCATTGTCCACCCACCACATTTGTACTTTTGCGTATTTTATTTTTTTTTTTGCATCCAAGAAGGACAAAAGTGGTGAGCTGGATTGTTGTAACTCCTCCCCGCCCCCCAGGCTAGCTCAGAAAAGCAGTCGTGACAATTCTTGGATTTGCTGATCCGCAATATTGGGGTGGGGGGGAGGTCGGGAGTATTTCTATATCACACCTTACAGGAGAGAGTGGTTTTCGTCCCCCCGGGGCCAGGAAACCTGCCCATCAAAAGGAACAATGTAAGGGGTCAGAATTCAAAGAGGGAAGGAAGGATGGAAGATTGGGGAAAGCTTCTGACTTGGGTAAAGTATGTTAGAAAAGCCTAGGACAAGGGACCGGGTTGGGGGGGGGGCGCAGTAGGGTCACAGAAACAGAGAGGTGTTCTATTCTGAGTGGATGTCTCCCCTGCACATTGCCAAGAGCAGGGACCGGTATTCAAAAGGTGGCTGACATGTTGCCACATCCGTGCTCCCTGCTGGGCTGTCGGGCACAGGGGAGGGGCAGCGGGAGAAGCCTCCTGCTTCCCAGAGAAGATCACGGTGTCTGGCGGTTTTTTGTTTTGTTTTAAATATTCTGCAACATTTGAGTCAATGAACATTTCCGTTCTCATGGCGAGTCGGGGAAGAGGGCTGTTTTCCAGCATCCTTGCCGCTCACCCCACCCCACCCCTCCCGCCATCTCTCTCGCCCCGCTCGCTCGCTCATGCCTTGTGTTGCTTACTGGTCTTGAAGGAAACCTGGAGAATTCGGTCGCCCAGTCGGTAGCCATTGAGGCTGGCGATGGCCATGGCTGCTTCGTCGTAGTTGGTCATGGTGACAAAGCCAAAGCCCTTGCACTTGTTGGTGGTGAAGTCGCGGATCACTTTGACGTTGGTGACTGCTCCAAAAGGCCCAAAGAGCTGCCACAGGACACTCTCATCGGCCTCTGGGGAGAGGTTGTACACAAAGATGCACCAGCCAGCACTGGAGGCCCCTGTCAGGTTGACTCCCGCCAGGCTGGTCATGCTGTCGATCGTGATGGGAGAGAACCTGGAGATCAAGGAGAGAGGACTACTTTGGGTGTAAGGCTGGCATTCTACCAGCATGAGCTCACTGCAATATGGACAGGTTAGGAACAGCGCTACCTACTTCTCAGGGGAAAGGGCGAGGCACCGGCAGTTCACTCCTACAAGCCTTGGCTCCAAGGGGCAGGAGGGAAAGGGCACAGGCAGTTCCTACCAAAAGACCTGGATCCTTCAGGTTGAATTTGATGTGCAGTCGTACCTTGCTTGTCGAACTTAATCCGTTCCCAGGGTCCATTTGACTCCCGGAACAGTTCAAAAACCAAAGCATGGCTTCCGATTGGCTGCAGGAGCTTCTTGCACTCAATTGGAAGCTGCGGAAGCAACGTCGGACGTTCGGCTTCCGAAAAACCTTCGCAAATTGGAACACTCACTTCTGGGTTTGCGGCGTTCAGGAGCCAAAACGTCCGAGTATCACGGCATTCAACAACCAAGGTACCTCTGTACAAGCCTACCTTTGTAATTTCCCCCACAGATTTTGGTGAGGTGACATTGTAATTCACACTCCTTCAAGGGTATTTCTGCCTGTGCTAGATGTTCCCCCAGTTTGGTTCAGCCTGCAAGTGTGCCACAAGTCTCCCTGTTTGTCCTTAAGGTTTCTTGGCTCTAATAACGAAGTAACCTCAAGGGTAAAATGGAAGGGCTCCTAACGAAGGAGACGGTGACTTTTCCTGTGCATGAATGAGTTCATCATGCAAGTCCTGAAATTGGAATCCCATGCAGAATCTGGCACAATGAGAATCTCATTTTCCATTTAAAGAAAAACAAACTTAAAACCCCCCCACACCAAGTTATAAACTTCATGGTAGCAAATAACATCTTAGAAATGATTCTAATGAAACAGGGAGGAATTCAATGTCGTGCTCTTCCAATTGTTCCGTCAGCTCAAGCATTTCAGCTTGCCAGACGAAATGATCCCCCCTCTCCGCCCCTGAGCTCTGTTATGGGGGTTCTCCCAAGCCCCCCAAAGCCAATTCTGGCACAGGGAAGGGGGAGAGGAGGGGGAAAGCCCATTGTACAAGGGATTCCAGCGATGGGACTCATTAGGAGCATCCTGCCCAGGATGTGGGGCAGAGCTTGCTGTGAGGAACAGGTATAGTACAAACTTCCCTATGTCTCTCTCTCTTCCCATCGCCCAGCCAGCTATTGTTTTCTGACATGTTGCTGGTGACCACCTGTGCTCCAGTTATTTCCTTCCCTTTCCTCGTCCACCCCAGTTTTGGAGGAGAAGAAAGAAAGAAAATTGAAATGTTTGGATAACCTGGATCTGTGGGTTGATTCAGGTAAAAGTTAAAGGAGCCCTGGACAGTTAAGTCCAGTCAAAGGCAACTATGGGGTTGCAGTGCTCATCTCGCTTTCAGGCTGAGGGAGCCGACGTTTGTCCACAAACAGCTTTCCAGGTCATGTGGCCAGCAGGACTAAATCGCTTCTGCTGCAACGGGACATCGTGATGGAAACCAGAGCGCACGGAAACACAGTTTACCTTCCCGCTGCAGCAGTGCCTATTTATCTACTTGCACTGGCGTGCTTTCGAACTGCTAGGTTGGCAAGAGCTGGGACAGAGCAATGGGAGCTCACCCCGTTGCAGAGATTTGAACCGCCAACCTTCTGATCGGCAAGCCCAAGAGGCTCCGTGGTTTAGACCACAGCGCCACCCGCGTCCCTCTGGGTTGTTTCACACCACAACTCTGTATATGGATGTGTAATTTTTGTTATTGATCCAGAACACACTGTTATTCGTGGCTGAATGGCTCACCAATACTACCTGCCTGCTGCAACTAAGCTTTCCTAATACAGGTTGAAGTGAATGTATCGGAGTGGTTCTGTGCAGAGAATATCTTCAACCTCCAGCCTGCTGCAGTAGAGCAGTCGTGTAAGTGTCTGCTAATTTACTTGACTTCAGCGGCAATCATTCTATGCTCATTTACTTGGAAGGAAGCCCCATTGACTTCAGTGGGATTTACGTCAGAATAAACACATGCATGCGATTGTGCTATTGCACAGAAAATTCTCTGTGAACAACAACCCTCCCCTCTAATCTTGTTGGGAACAGGAGGCGTGAAGGAAGGCAGTTCTGCAGAAGAGTCAAGCTTCTTCTTGCTGAATCTGAGGAAACAGCTGGGCATTGCCAGGAATCTCCAGGGCAGACTGGACCACTCATGAAGGATGCTGGCATAGCAACCACTTAAAATGACAAAGGCTCAATTTGGGGCTTAGGAATTTTGGACCTAAGGAGGAATGAGCTTGCTCAATGCCTGCATGTGGAACTACAGAGAGCTCCATTTAAGCTGCTCTGAGCTTTCGAAGGAAGATTGGGACGTGAAATATAAACAGTAATTGTTGTAACATGTTTGACAGCCTTCTAGCTCTCAGCTGTATCTGTCTTTGGTATAAAGTTTGTCCGCCTTCCCAATTCACCTTTGGAGCAACCGTCTAATTTCTGTCCTTCAAGCAACACAACTAAATGAAACCAAGAAGCACCCAACACAGTGACAACAGATAAACACAAGACCAAAAAAAAAAAAAAAATTATATAAGGAACAGCCAGTCATCTGAGCAAAACAGCAAACCCTTCTCTCGAACCAAACCCAAAACAGAACGAAAAGAGAGGCATGAAAGGTCTGTAGTGTGTCCCCCAAGACACACAAACCCAAATTCCACAGGCCTAAGGCAGAAGATGGAGGGATTCTATTGTTTTAACTTTTATAGTACTTTTAAATTCCCATGCTCGCTGAGGGAGGTGGGGGGAATAAGAAAAAAGAGGGGAAATGATTACAAATTAAAAAATTAGTATTGGGGAGGGGTGGGCATTGAACCAAGCAACCACAAATAAAGCTGTCTACGTTTTTTCCCCCCTTTAAGGTTAAGAAAAACAGTCAGATACCTTAGGAGACTACCAATGTTATGTCTAATCATGACACCCACATTTACTTTCTAAAAGGATGAGTGCGGCTGCACTGTTAAGGCCGAGGTTGGGGTGGGGGGGGCCTCTCGCCTCTGGGGCTGTGTTGACAATCACCTTTTTAAAATCCAGCCTTGTGCTGTGGGCCAAGGTGGGGAGGGAGGGGGGAGTGGCGAGGAGCGTAGGCTTTTGAAGGCTATTTACCTCTTGACGCCGTATGCCATGTTTAGCAAATTGTCGAGCCTGTGGGAGGAAGAGGAAGACGAGGAGAGGCCATTGTTAGTAGACGATCTCGTAACAAGAGGGTCGTGTGGTGCCATCTGGCTTGGCTATTAGTGCCGCAGCAAAGGCAGCGCTTGCTTCCTGAGACTAAGCACAGGTTGCTCTTTGCACTTGGAGGCCCTGGAGGAATTTAAATGTCTTAGGTTTGGAAATATATATATATCTATGTATATATATATATGTGCTGAACAGCAATGGGAAAGGATCTCCATCTATTTTGTTTGTTTATAATCTGTTTTTCACATACTGAGATGCATGGGTAATGGACAGGCACTAATTAATTAAGGGCAATGGTGTCTGCATTTCAAAAATGATGATGATGATTATGGTAATAATCAATCATTTTTTAAAAGAGAGAGAGAGAGAGAACACCTAGATAGAACAGAACATGGCAAACATATTTACAGTTACAACTTGCCACCCCCTCTTGTTAGGACTTACTTTCCTCTGCAGAGCTGTGTCCAGATTTCATGCAGCAACTCTGAATTTTCTTCAATTCATTTGCTTAAGAATCTGCATGATTACCATCATGCCATGGAATCTAGGCAGCTTGCCTTACTCTTTATTTTTTAAAGGCAAGAGTTTAGTCTTAATAGTTGCTAGCAAAGATCTGAAAACCTGCAGGTTGCCTGAGCTTCCAATGGGCAAAGCTACCAGCATTAGTACTTTTCCCTATTGGCCTTCCTGCTTCTATTGTCCTTTAAAATGGTCCCTCATCCCATCAACTGCACATATCTGGATTTCCAGAATCTCATCTCTTCAAAGAATGTGGTGCAGAAAGGCAAAATCTTGCTAAGAATTCCCCCAAATGGTGCAATTGCATAGAATACAGTATACACATTTCGGTAGCACAATTTTTATAACTTAGTAATAGGACTTGGGAGTATTTTTCCTAGTGCAGATATCCAGGCCTTACTTATGAGGTGCGTTTCTAATAAACTAGACCTTTTGCCTGTTTGCACATGCGGGAGAGAGCATTTAATGGGTGAAACATAACACCTCCCAGATCCATGGATGTGTTTATTAGCATTTGTGTTGTGGCTCTATCATGAACGGAAGTTTAATGAGCCAAGACACAGAAAATATCTACGTCCGCATGTTCCATGCATATGTATGACTTTTGCATGTCTGTCACGTTATGGCATGCCGTACACCATGCAGATGCCATGCCTATGAACATCATCTGTGTATGGGTCCACTGGATATGTATGAGCAGGGAGTTCAAACATAAGTGACCCAAACCTACAATTCACTCCATCATTACTTCACCAAACCAAACCAAAATCTATCCTGCCTGTTGGGACCTATATTGGCTTTTGGACCAAAGGAAGAAGCGAGATATCAGAAAAGCCTTCCAGCAGCACAAAATTCCTCGTCTAGTAGGCAGAGAGGCTATTTTAATTCTCCTAGTGTATTGTTATTGCTTTCTTTCTGATAAAAGTATGTTTTAGATACTATAGCTAAAAGTTGACCTGGAATGTGGGAAAGTAGCTGGGTTGATAATCCCACTTTTTGGGAAGGGCTTAGACACATGGCCTTCTGGAAACACTGTATTCCTCACTTCTACACAGTACAGTGGTACCTAGGTTCGCAAACACCTTGGAACCCAAACACTGCAAAGTGTTCCAGTTTGCGAACTTTTTTGGGAAGCCAAGAATGCTCCATTTTGAGTGTTACGCTTCCAATCTGAGTGCCAAAACTTCAGTTTTGAGTGCCACACTTCCATTTTGGGTTCCATGTTTCCGTTTTGAGTGTTATGCTGAGCTATGTCTGTTTTTGCTATTTATTTTGCGTTTTTGCGGCTCTTTTTTGTGTGTTACTGTGTGGAACCCAGTTCAGCTACTGATTGATTGACAGTGTGACCTCAGTACATTGTTTATTGCTTTCATTTTATGGATCAATGGTCTCAGATAGTAAAATTCATGTTAAATTGCTCTTTTAGGAGTTGTTTTTAAAAGTCTGGAACGGATCAAACCATTTTGCATTATTTCCTATGGGAAAGCGTGCCTTGGTTTTGGAACGCTTTGGTTTTGGAACGGACCTCCGGAACGGATTAAGTTTGAGAACCAAGGTACCGCTGTAATTCCATTTGGTGGTTTCTCTCTACCTGAATTGTCGGAATGTATCTGCATTAGCTGATGGGGTTAAAAGGGAAATTCACTACAGACATCTCTAAGAAAGAGAAGGAATCACCAGATTCTAAACCTGGGTGTGGCAGCTTACATTAGACCTTTCAGGACAGAAATCTGAACTAGCCTACTAGCAACCCAAGGTCATTTTGCTCTCCATGGGAGAAGGCCAACGGAACAATTACAGAGCACTCAGTGGCTCCATAGAACATGCCTGGAAGCAAAAAACCACTCCTTTAAATTCTTCACAACTTCAACCAAAAGCGGGACAGGGCTTTGGGATACAAGAATCCCCTTGAGCTTTGAACAGACCGTTTACCCTGAGGAGCTCTCCCAGCTCCTGCCACACTTTAGGGCCAAAATAGGAAATACAGTGGAATCTCAGGTTACATACACTTCAGGTTACATACACTTCAGGTTACAGACTCCGCTAACCCAGAAATAGTACCTCGGGTTAAGAACTTTGCTTCAGGATGAGAACAGAAATCGTGCTCCAGCAGTGTGGTGGCAGCAGGAGGCCTCATTAGCTAAAGTGGTGCTTCAGGTTAAGAACAGTTTCAGGTTAAGAACGGACCTCCGGAACAAATTAAGTACTTAACCCGAGGTACCACTGTATGTAAAACTGACAAATAACCCGTAGCATGGCATAGCATGTGTGTGTTTGTATGTGCATGGTTAACCCAGCCCCACTTCCACCATCCTGACAAAAATAAATAAATCCCTCCCCACTGTAAAGGTGCTATTTGCTCCAGGAAGAGAATCTGCCATTGATGCCTGTGCAAAACAGCAAGGGGGGGAGGGGGTTGTTGGAGCTAGGGACATTCAGTGCAATACACAGGTGTACCCTCTACTCCAAGTTGCTTCTTCTCAGACACAGCCCAGAATCCTTTGGGCTCCCATGCCAGCTAGAAGTGGACACAGAGTATGGCCAAGGTGGGTGGGTGGAGGAAATAAATATGAAGGACTCTGCCCACCTCAAGGACATGGAATGTGGAGAGGCAACAGAAGGTAGGATGGTGCAAGATACTGTTCAAAATACTCAGTTTCCTGTTCTCCAACACCAAAGTGGCAACTAACCTCTCTCTCTATATATAGATTTTAGAATCCAGTGTTTTTAGGCTCCGGTTACAATATTGATATATCTAAACCTATGGCCTTTTTGGTTTCGAAGCAACCCTACAAAATGACAGAGAGGCATATGAGTGCAACAGAAATGTCTTCGGCTCAGATGGTAAGAGAGCAACAGGAGATTAGGCAACAGAATAGTTCAGGAAGTCTACCCTCCAATCGAAGCAATTTCCTTCTCCAAGAAACAAAGGAAACACCCATAACAGTCCTCTGGGGAAGCAAGGCTAGAAAAATCTCTGTTCCCTGCTACACTCAAAATGTTTTCAAGTCCAAAGGGCACAGCTTCTCACTCGCTCTACCACAAGCTTCCTCCACAAGCCTCGATATGCTTCTAGTATCCAAACCACTTTTCCTACTGGGTCAAAAAAAGAGAGAAAAAGTAAAGGACCCCTGACAGTTAATTCCAGTCACAGACGATTCTGGGGTTGCGGCATTCATCTCGCTTTACAGGCCAAGGGAGCTGGTGTTTGTCCGCAGAGAGTTTTTCCAGGTCATGTGGCCAGCCTGACTAAGCCGCTTCTGGCACAACGGAACACCGACACCAGAGCAGTGCACTTCACATATGTACTTTGAGGAATCGGTACAACAACTATGTAAGGTAAAGGTAAAGGGACCCCTGTCCATTAGGTTCAGTCGTGACCGACTCTGGGGTTGCGGCACTCATCTCGTTTTATTGGCCGAGGGAGTCGGCGTACAGCTTCCGGGTTATGTGGCCAGCATGACTAAGCCGCTTCTGGCGAACCAGAGCAGCGCACGGAAACGCCGTTTACCTTCCCGCTGGAGCGGTACCTATTTATCTACTTGCACTGGTGTGCTTTCGAACTGCTAGGTTGGCAGGAGCTGGGACCGAGAAACGGGAGTTCACCACCGTCGCGGGGATTCGAACTGCTGACCTTCTGATTGGCAAGCCCAAGAGGCTCAGTGGTTTAGACCACAGCGCCACCCACATCCTTGGTCAAATATGCACAGCCTATGCCCAAATCCATCATGATGAGCACTTCCGCCTAATACAAGCCTCTGTGCATTTTTCCTTGCCACTGCTCTCCCCCCCCCCCCATGCCAGTTGGATGCAGCAGGCTGAATTCCTTTAAAACACAGCCACTGCAGCGAGTGCTCTAATCTTGCTATTTAGCATAACATGCACAACACAACTTCTACTGCTTGGTGGGGGCAACATGAAGAGCTCAAACCCAGGTTAAGTTCCACCTCAGCTATGAACTTCCCTGTGTTATCAAAGCCTGGGCATTTCCAGTGTTTGAAACTCCCATTGTTATAGACGCGTTTTGCGACAGGGGTTTCATTAGCGCGAGTAGTTTCTGAGCTCGGCACAGTGCTGCACCTAAGATTTCAGATTAAAAACACGGTGTAGAAGGAAAGGAGGACCTTTTTCTGCCTCCCCACTTCCAGCTACTCTCTGAAGACTGGAGAAGACACCTTCTTAAGAATATTAGGGGAAGGTGAGAAGGGGAAGGACTAGACCATGGGAAAAGTGAACATATGCAGTTCATTCATTTTCAGCTTTGTATTCTCATTATAAAAAAGCCCGCCTAGACATTCTGTTGTTGCACCCATAACCTAGGTTTAAGGTGCCATTTAGCTCCTAGCTTTCATATCTCAGTTTCTAACTCTGGACATTTTTCCCTCTCAGCTCTCCAGCTGTTAGGTGGGACTACCAGCCATCCTAGAGAGTTAGGAAGATGAACAACTTTGGAGATTTGGGGACAATATGAAGCTGAATAAATATGTGATGAGTAGGTACCACATAATGAGTCTCAAATAACGTCACTTTGTGAACAGTTCTCTCACACATGATTATTTATCCTGCTTGGGCATGAAGATAAATCTGTGTTAATCCATGCACGCTGCCACACATGAAAGTCACATCGAAAGCAGACATATGCGCCATCTTCACACCCAGCAGGTGTACACAGGGTGTTTTTCGATGCCATGTGGGAAAAATATCACGTGTGAAGCAGCAGATAACAAAAGAATCCATGAAAAATGTGGGAGAAAACATACATTTGATGCAGATCGGGAGTTCAGATGCAACCAGGCATTCAACGCCAAATGACGGGGAGTGGGGGATTAACAGCCTTGAGGCTTTCTTTCAGTTTGCCTAAGACTTTTCAAATCCAAACGGGCCAAGGAGCTGCTTAGGGATTGCTGCAGACCTTCAGGTGGCCCTCATAATCTGTCCCTCCCCATCTTACCTACAAATTGAAAAAAAGAAAATGGGGTACAGTGGTACCTTGGGTTACATATGCTTCAGCTTACAGACTCTGCTAACCCAGAAATACTACCTCGGGTTAAGAGCTTTGCTTCAGGATGAGAACAGAAATCGTGCTCCGGTGGCATGGCAGCAGTGGGAGGCTCCATTAGCTAAAGTGGTGCTTCAGGTTAAGAACAGTTTCAGGTATAGAACGGACCTCCGGAACGAATTAAGTACTTAACCCGAGGTACCACTGTATATGAGAATTCATGGATCACGATTTCCAAAACAACGTACAAAAAGAATTTCCTGTTTCTTACAGGATCTGTCCCACACAGAAGGAATCTGGACATTCATCTGTCCCAACCCTGCCCCCTGAGGAACACAATACAACTGGTAAATGGCACACATTGGTACTTAGGAAGATGGCACTTCCTCTGTTTACACCTGATGGAAATGTGGCTGCCCTCTAGATCCAGCAGAACCTCAAGCTATATCGACAACCGTCCCTTTACTGAATACTGAGATGTGGCTATTTCTGAAGTGGAGCGGCAGGGTCAGCTGCTGCTAAAACTATTAGGGGAAAACACAGCTAGGCACAAAGAGGCCCACTCACAGTGGAAGTGCCTGGCCTCACCACCACCAATCCTAGCAGTTTTCAGGTGAGCATCACTGGAGCACACAGACCGCTTCTAACCATCTAGTAGACCAGGTGCCCTGTAATCTTTTCCAATTCAGCGTAGCAACAATCTGAAAGATGCTCATAACATGGTCCCTTCCTGCCTTGAAGAACTCAGCATGAGGTAGCCACTGAATAGTACTGTTCCTGTCTGCCTCGTTATTAAGACCCCAATGTGAGGCATGGGCTCAGGAGGGAGTCCAGGAGGGAGTCCAGGAGCCCCCCCAAGGTGCACTGATCCACAGTATATTAAGGAAGTGCACACAGCAGTACCGGAACAAGGCCCAAGCCCAACGGGTCAGCTTTACAGAAGGCAATCTCTTAAGGAACAGCCAGTGAGACTGTGCTAAAGGGACACTGGAAGGAGGCAGAGGATTCAACCGCACATCTTCGCCTTGTGTTTACTTAGAGACTAGCCGCACCCATGGACACTCAGATCTAACATACAGGCAAATGATGAGGCTGGGTATCTGAGTCCTAGGTTTCCCCCAAGCATAGGGCGGCAGCTGCCAGGGACCGGGTGAGGAGAACAACCTGAACTCTCAGCCCTCCAGCAGAGGAGAGGGGAAGGTGTCTCACCTGAATCGCTGAGTCTGGTGGTGCAAAGGTCCCGTGTACCGTCGAGCTGTGGTCTGGTACAGATGCGTGAGCAAAGCTTGTCCTGTCTTCTGGCTGGGGTTGTTGGCAAACTTGACTGTGATGGGTTCACTGGCGCCCAGGGGCTTCTGCCCATTCAGCCCCTTGATGGCCTCCTCAGCTTCTATCCTCTTGTCAAAGCGGATGAAACCGACTCCTCTAGAGACACCTGGAAGAGCAGGAGTCAGAATGGCATGGGTGTCGTATGAATGCTGGCGAGGGCAACTGCTGAGTTGATAATGCGGGGCTACAGTATGGTACAGTCAACCCTCGGTTGTCGAATGTAATCCATTCCGGAAGCCCATTTGGCTTCTGAAACGTTCGACAACCGAGCCGCGGCTTCCAATTGGTTGCAAGAGCTTCCTGCACTCAAGCAGAAGCCGCGTTGGACATTCAGCTTCCGAAAAACGTTCGAAAACCAGAGTTTTGGGTGTTCGGGAGCCGAAATGTTCCAAAACAGAGCTGTTTGGGAACTGAGGTTTGACAGTATCTCTCATCTGAAGACAGACACTTCCCCCTAGCACCGTGCATTCAGTAACATTTGTTCAGTTTTCCTTTTAATGCCCCTGAATGTTTGAAACACATACAATATATAAAAGACTGGATAACCTCCATTGGGTAAATCAGACAACTTTAGATTAAGCTTTAAATATCTCAGCTAAGTACCCTGAAATAATCTTGGTAATTTCGGAAGTAGCATCCCTCAACAAATATTGGATTACAGACTCTTTGCAAGTCAATATTTTGAGCTGTGTGGGAGTCACTAGGAGATCTCTGCAAAGGTTGTCGAGAAAAGGGCAGTCCAAAATTATGTGGTGTATTGTATCTGGTGTTTTCTTATTACAGGAACAGAATCTGTTCTGGAAAGGGATTTTTTGAAACCTTCCAAACAAATGGATGAGGAGAATGCAAGTGCTTCTAAGAGGTGATATGGGGCCTGGCACCCACACAGTCTCAGCTTGAAGTCCTTCCCATAAGTAGTATGGATCAGTGGAGCTACTCAGTGGAGCAGGAGCACCTGACATATGTAGAAAGCCGTGATTTTTTACTTATTGCTTGACATGTTCCCACAGCGCCACCCGCGTATATTCTCCAAATAAAAGTTTACTTCCTGCCAGTGGTGAGATGGGTTGTGACAACCCACACAGAATCACATTTCTCCCCTCCAGGAGAGTGGACAATATTTCTACTTTAAAAAAAATATGTATGCATGTCATAATCACTCTAAAAGACAGTCTGTGCAGCCTATGCCTGTAGTTACTTCAGAGGAGGATCCTAATAGGTGTCCTCTTTTTTAAAACCTGCTCCATCTGTGTATGGCTGCTTCGTAAGAACTTATGAAGGACTCTGCTGATGAAGCAGATCTATCTAGCCCAGTATCCTGCTTCCAAAACTAGCCTCCAAGTGCTTCCAGGAAGTACACAAAGAAGGCTTGAAGGCAACAGCTCTCCACCACAGCAACTTGTATGAGAGTCACGACTAACAGTTTTTGGTAGACTTTTCCCCATCCCCCTTTTAAAGCCATCTAAAAGCTAGGGGTCCTTCTGGCGACACAAGGCAGCCCTGTTTAGGGAAGTTTTTAATGTTTAATGCTGTATTGTGTTTTTAATATTGGGCTGGGAGCTGCCCAGAGTAGCTGGGGAAACCCACTGATGGGGGGGGTATAAATAATAAATTATTATTGTTTGTTTGTTTGTTTGCTTGCTTGCTTGCACATGTCCTTGGGTTTGCATCTGTGCTTGGAAGGCCAATTCCATGTACACCCCCCGCCCTCCCACCTTGCTATAATGGAGACAAATTCTATGAAGGGGTAATAGTGTACTCTTTTCTCATTTTAAGTCTGGCACATATTGATTTTTTGAGAGGAACGCGCAACTGTGGAGTTTAACTGGACAGCCATGTGTCCCATTCCACACATTGCAAAATAAGGACACCTAGATTTGTTGCTGTGCATACACTCAACGAGAAACTGCAGCCAATTTTGGCTCTCCGCTGAGTGCATCTGTATAACACGTGAGCTTTTAATCCCCCCTTTTTTTCATTACTGCACTCACACTTTACATTTTTTAGTGTTGTGTGCAAAAATGTCATGCACAAAACCCTTCAGTACTAACCATTCTTGTTACCTGTGACATTATCACAGAATTTGAGGCACTGAGCAATAAGGAAAATGAGTGTCCAGGCTCAATAAAGGCCCTAGATTACAATTAATCTAGCCCTGGGAAGTGCAAAGTGGTAATACAATGGAACCTTGGTTCTCGAACGGCTTAGTTGACGAACAAATCAGCTCCCAAACAGCGAAAACCCAGAACTAAGTGTTCCAGTTTTTGGAAATCGGACGTCCGTTGCGGCTTCCGCTTGAGTGCAGGAAGCTCCTGCAGCCAATCAGAAGCCACACCTTGGTTTTTGAATGGTTTCGGGAGTCGAACGGACTCCTGGAATAGATTAAGTTTGAGAACCAAGGTTCCACTATTTAGACAAGAGTGTTTCTGGGTATTTGCAGAATCCGGGTGAAACTCCACTGATCCTCAACATGAGAATCAACCTTTGTTTGCCTGTGTGGACAAGGCCTGAGCCCATGTACCAAGTGTGATAGAAAGGATATGCAAATCAGAGCGCAAGCCCATGATGTCCTACAATGATAGCATTATAGGCACATCAGGCACATCCCTTCCTGCTCCGTTTGAAGGACCCCCAGGACTATGATAAATCCTCTCCTCACTCTGCTCAAGTCCCTTTGGCAATCTTTTTCCACCAGTGGCGCTGGTGGCAGGGTACTTATGCGCTTCTTAATACCTGTGACCTGATCGACAAGGATGCGGGAGGTGATGATGCGCCCATACTGCGAGAACAGCTGCTCCATCTCTTTCTGGCTCATCGTCTTGGGTAGGCCGCTCACGTAGAGATTGGCATCACGGATGGAGGCTGAGCTAGGCCGGGCGTAGGACACCTGGTGGCAGAGATGGCAGAATTACAAACACTCTCGAGAAAGAGCTTTCTGTTTCCACCTCCCACTTCAACCCCAGCAGCTCCCACTTTCTTCCAGGGGAGCCAAGGATTCCTACTTTATTCCTCCCCTGCCTACCTTCGCATCCATCTCCCATCCTCTTCCACTGTAAGCAACCTGAGACAGGAACCTCTCTTTTCACAGTGCCTATTAACTGTGTGGTAATAATAATAAGAGGGACACGGGTGGCACTGTGGTCTAAACCACAGAGCCTAGGGCTTGCCGATCAGAAGGTCGGCGGTTCGAATCCCCACAACGGGGGAGAGCTCCCGTTGTTCGGTCCCTGCTCCTGCCAACATAGCAGTTCGAAAGCACGTCAAAGTGCAAGTAGATAAATAGGTACCACTCCAGCGGGAAGGTAAACGGCGTTTCCGTGCGCTGCTCTGGTTCGCCAGAAGCGGCTTAGTCATGCTGGCCACATGACCCAGAAGCTGTCTGTGGACAAACGCCGGCTCCCTCGGCCTATAGAGCGAGATGAGCGCCGCAACCCCAGAGTCGTCTGCTACTGGACCTAACGGTCAGGGGTACCTTTACCTTTAACAATAATAATTAACAATACTAACAATATTGCCACCCAGACTCTGCCTTTACACCCCTTCATAGACTCTGGCCTCCTTCCATCATTTGCACAGATTCGTTGAGATCAGGATTTCCCCAAACTTGGGTTTCCAGGTGTTTTCAAACTACAGTTCCCATCATCCCTGACCACAGGTGCTGATAGCTAGGGATAATGGGAGTTATAGTCCAAAAACAGCTGGAGACTCAAGTATGGGAAACCCTGATTAGATGTATAGCTTAGGGCTCATCCAGACATCCTTTCATGTCACTTTTCTAGGCACAGGTCCAGGTTTTAAAGCTCTGTGTCCGAGCAGTTTGTTTGTCCCCTGGGAACACCAATGTCTTACTGCAAACGTCAATCTGCAAAAAAACACCCTGTTTGCCGTTTGCCCCGATTCAGTGGTAAAATGTGAGTTCTCCCAGGGAAAACGCCTGGAACAACAACAAAAAGGATGTCTGGATGACCCCATATTCTGTGCTGAAAGCCCTGAGTGGGTGAATGTCAGGCTTCAGGGACTCGGCTCCCCCCCCCCCCCCCGGTCAGTAGATAAACAGAACAAAGTGAAAGGAGTCTCTTCTCTTATCAGTTAGAATTTTTAATGATCATAGCGAAAGAACAAAGAATCAATTCCTTGGAATGAAAGTGCTCTCAGTTAAGGGTTCCACCCACTTTCTCCCTAGTCACTTCTGCGCCTTGCAACCTGATCTCAAAACCACTGTGCTTTCTGAGCAGCCACCTTATCTGTTCTCCTTGACCTTGGGCTGAGCAGACGGGTGCTTTCCAGTGAAAGAAAGTCTGTTAACTCTCTCTCTCTCCCAGTTCTTCTTCTCCTAGCTCAGCGGTTCTCAACCTGTGGGTCCCCAGATGTTGTTGGACTACAACTCCCATCATCCCTGAGCTCTGGCCTTGCTAGCTAGGGGTGATGGGAGTTGTAGTTCAACAACATCTGGTGACCCACAGGTTGAGAAAGGCTGTCCTAGCTGTTCATCACCCAGTTCTTCCCAACTTCTGCCTTTTGAACTATGCCCCTCTGCAAACCATTGTTCCAAATCTATACTGTCCCATGGCTGCTGGGAAGATTCAGGATCCTGAGCAGGAGCTTTGGGGGGGGGGGGGAGGCTCCCACCATTCCTCCTCAGCACAGTCCCTGGCAGTGAAACACAACTGAAAGGAAAGAGGGTTCGTGCCCCTTCTGAACTCAGATATGCATCCCGGCCTTCCTTTCATGAAGGCACCTTGAGGGCAGCTTGCCTGCCCACCCCAACCCTCCTCACCTTGATTGTTTTTGTCTGTAGTTTGAGCCCATTCAACGTGTTGATTGCTTTATCAGCATCGTTGGAGTCAACATAATTGACAAAGCCGTAGCCTAAGCTCTGCCCTGGTGGGGAAGAAGGGAAAGAGGTTACAGTGGAGGAGCTGCCAAGGAAGGAAGGAAGGAAGGAAGAGACGCAGAAATGGAGAAGGGAGGTTTCTTTCAAACCAAAGGGGGAGGGAATAATTAACGCGAAGGTAGCATTTTCAAAAGATCTGAAACAAAAGCTTAAAGCTCTTCAAGTCTGATGCAATTTTAACATCTGAATATAAAGGTTAAAATTGGAATATAAGGGTTGTTTCAGTGGGTTCAGAACTATCCTGTGAATGCTGCAGTATATCATTTTGTGCCCCTCACTCCTTCAGCTCCTGCCTGCGTTGCTCAGAATACAATGTGTGGCCTATCGAGTTATTTTGGGGGCCACAAAAGACATGATGCAGGAGAGCTGTGGACCATCTCCAGATGGTTTGGGGTTTTTTGGTTCCTTATTGAAAAGCAGATGTGGGGGTGGCAAATTTGACCACAGCAGAGATAGGGGAAAGTAGTGCCTAACCCTTTCCCCTCCCCAAACTGACCCTCACACACTTGTGTTTTTCTCAAGCAGGGGAGAAGATACAGGGATCCGAAATCTATATCCTGCAGGTGAGGAAGCAGCTTGGTGGGAGCAAATTTTGATCAGAAAAATGGTCCACAAGTTAAACACTTATCTCCCCCACCCATGGTTTCTTTATTGTATTTACATATTTATTAATCTTACACCCTGTCCTTCCTCTAAAAGGAGCTTAGGGTGACAAACACACAAGGGATCAAACAATTAAAGCATCTTAAGAACTATTCCAGTACAGAAACTGGATAGGATCTGCACTTTAAAAGTCTCGTTGGAAGAGGAGAGTCTTCAAGCAGGCCACCGAAAATACAACAGATATGGTGCCTGTCTATTATATAATGTTGTCCTATCAAATTCACACAAGTACCGTGTGCGTAGATAAGAAAGGCCTATAGCACCGTGGTACAGCACCTCATTTGCAGTTTCAGTCTCCGACACCTCTGTATAGGGCCGGGAGACCTCTGCCTAAAAGCTTGGAAAGCTGCTGTCGATCAGTGCTGACACTACTGAATAGCTGGACCAGTTGTCTGGGGGCTCATTTAGACTTCCTTTAGCCCCAGGCTTTCTAGGCAAAGGTTCGAGCACTTTGTTTCCCTCCCCCCCATGCTTTCCCCACGAAAACTCGCTCTTTACTGCTGAATCAGAACAAATGGCATTCCATGGAAAAGCTGTTTGCTCTGATTCAGCAGTAAAGAGCAGGTTTTTGCAAAGAAAGCCCCTAGAAATTGTGGGGCAAAAGGTTAAGTGTGGATAAGCCCTGACTTGGTAGAAGACTGCTTCTACCAAGCATTTTAGCTAAACCAAAAATATTTGGAGATTGGCTCTCCCACACCCTGTCTGTAATTTGGTCTTGGGGCAGCATGCAATTTTTTCATGGGTTCTTTTCATCCACTTTAGTCGGATGTGGAAGCTAATGGTCTAGAGCAGAGCTTCCCAAACTTGGGTCTCTCTCCAGCTGCTTTTGGACTACAACTCCCATCATCCCTAGCTAGCAGGACCAGTGATCAGGGATGATGCAAACTGTAGTCCAAAAACAGCTGGAGATGCAAGTTTGGGAAGCCCCTGGTCTAAGGGAACTGCAGCCTATAGACGAATTCAGGAGGGCACTGCAACACACCTTATGTTTCAGCCAATGACACAACCATCCTCCACAACCTAAGAATACCTACAAACTCAGGTCCCAGAGCCCTAGTAGGAGGGCCTCACATCATTACGTAACTGGGTGTCAGAAACACGACCATGGTCAGCATTTGCTAATAAACTCTCAAAGGAGTATTTTTAAACAAACTGGTTTCAGCTCTAGCCTATGCCAAAGTAGCAACCCTTCCATCGGCTATTAGAATGAGAGTGATCTGGAAACTAGTCCCAGAATCCTGTTTTGGACTAACAGGAGCACTAGACAACAAATTAACATTAAACAAAAGCGCTACTAAAAATCAAGTTACTGATCGGAGGGGGCCTCATTTAATTTCAGAAAGGCACAGACTCTTATTAATAGAAGCAGCAGTTCTTAAGTAACAGTCCTTAGTCCAGAAGGCCTTAATAGAGAAACAAGCGGGGGCTCAAAGAAAATGTGTTGGGTCTCTGGGCTGCTGCTGTTTAGACCTCCCACCTGTTCAGAGATTATGCAGGGGTTCCAGGGTGTGTGTGAGGAACGGCTCATTATTTCCTTGGTCACTTAAATGGCCTCGTCCCAGTATACCTGAAGGAGTGTCCCCACCGCCATCGTTCAGTCCGGACAGTGAGGTCCAGCGCCGAGGGCCTTCTGGCAGTTCCCTCACTGCGAGAAGCCAAGTTACAGGGAACCAGACAGAGGGCCTTCTCGGTAGTGGCACCCACCCTGTGGAATGCCCTCCCACCAGATGTCAAGGAAATAAACAACTATCTGACTTTTAGAAGACATCTGGAGGCAGCCCTGTATCGGGATGTTTTTAATGCTTGATGTTTTTATTATGTTTTTAATATAATAAAAAGCCACCCAGAGTGTCTGGGGAAACCCAGCAAGATGGGCAGGGTATAAACAATAAAATAATTATTAAGGGAATCATGCTTGTTTTTTAAAACCTCATTGCATGCATGCCCTTGTTGTAAACCGTCAGGGCAGATATAGTGAACCCACAAGTCAGATCAAGCTGTGCATCCCTTTGAAATGGCTCACCAGCCCCCCCACTTGGAAACACCCCCCCCAACACAACACTGGGCTAGGATGAGAGGTTTAACCCACTCCACCAGCCCAAAGTTGCAATGGGTCAATGTCCGCACCACAGCAGTAAGCTTGCTGAGGCTTAAAGCTTCTCCACCAAGCGCAGCACTATGCTGGGGAGGTATCTGTGTGTAAAATGGGGAGGGTGATCTGTGTTTCTGTATGTATGCGTGAGAGCATGTGTGCTGTATGCAGGGCTGGATTTAGGTTTGATGAGGCCGTAAGCTACTGAAGGTAATGGGGCCCCTTATATGTCCAGCTGCCCTTTGTCAACAACAAATTGCCGCTGTTTTTTGTGTTGAATATATGCTATATGGTCATTTATGGACCTAATAGGTATCTAAAGCCATTTGCAACCCATCCATGCAGAATGGAGGCACCCTAGATACAGAAATGAGCAAACCAGTGATATTTTAGGGAGTAGGCTAGCAGGCGGGGCCCATTACAGTGGTACCTCAGGTTATGAACTTAATTCGTTTCAGAGGTCCGTTCTTAACCTGAAACCGTTCTTAACCTGAGGTGTGCTTTCGCTAATGGGGCCTTCTGCTGCCACCGCGCTGCTGCCGCACGATTTCCATTCTCATCCTGGGGCAAAGTTCTCAACCCGAGATACTACTTCTGGGTGAGCGGAGTTTGTAACCTGAAGCGTCTGTAACCCAAGGTGTCTGTAACTTGAGGTACCACTGTACTTACATCATAGGAGCCTACACAACACAAAACGCTGTTGCTGTATGTAGGTTTTATTTTTGTTTTTTTATCTTATATTTTGGAAATGTACATCCAGTTTTTCCCCCCTTTCAATTTTTTGGGGCCCCCAAGAGAGTGGGACCCTAAGCTAGAGCTTGTTTAGATTATACGTAAATCCGGCACTGAGCTTGTGTGTGCTGAACCATATGGCTGGTGTGTGGTTGTTAACCACATTGGAAATGACCCTTATCTGCGCCTGCCGCCATGCAGTCCTTGGAGGGCCCCCAAAAAAGGTTAGCCACGCGGGTGGCGCTGCAGGTTAAACCACAGAGCCTAGGACTTGCCGATCAGAAGGTCAGCGGTTCGAATCCCCGCGACGGGGTGAGCTTCCGTTGCTCGGTCCCTGCTCCTGCCAACCCAGCAGTTCAAAATCACGTCAAAGTGCAAGTAGATAAATAGGTACCGCTCTGGCGGGAAGGTAAACAGCGTTTCTGTGTGCTTCGCCAGAAGCGGCTTAGTCCTGCTGGCCACATGACCCGGAAGTTGTACGCCGGCTCCCTTGGCCTATAGAGCGAAATGAGCGCCACAACCTCAGAGTCATCCACGACTGGACCTAACGTTCAGGGGTCCCTTTACCTTTACCTCTGGGTTAGGGCCTCAACTGCTTCTCCACACCTTTTCACTTCCCCAGCTGACACCCTCAGCATTGATGGAGGCTACTACGCAAGCTCAGTCCTCCTTGAGCTGCTACCTGAGGAGTCTATTGCGGAAGCAGGCAGAAACTATTCTGTCTGTAGGTGGCCCTGTTCCACTGCCAAACTGACAGATACAGGATACAGGACCACCCAGTTCAGCATTTGATTATGCTGATGACAATGACTAGCTGGGGGAATTCTCTGAAATGTTCCTCACGTGCTGAAAAGGAAACCTACTCATCTACCTAAATTTTGAAATTTAAACTGAGAGGTGGTTTGCCTTTTTTAAAAACGTGCTGCAGACTCTTCAGCAAAAACTTCCAAGTAATACTACATGCACATCACCACCACCCCCTTCTCCTCGCAGCTTTGCTTGCGTCATGTAATAAAAATTTAAAGTCTTATATATATAATAAATGTTCATAAATGTACCAACCAAGCACATACATAGATATGGGGACCACATGTCTGGAGCAGAACAGGAAGACCGCCCTGAAACCATTTTGACTCTCAAACTGACCAAATGTGTTCTCTGCAAGGAAGGAGGGGGTGACGGAACCTCCCCATTGTCTCAGGAATTGGGTAATCACCATCTCAAAGGAATGGCCAGACTACCAGGAAAGGCAATCAGATAAGGCATTATCAGATAACCTGGCAGACAGGAAAAACAACATTCAAATTTCTGTTGTAGACCGCCTTTTCTGTGGTATGATATTTGTGGGGGGTGGTCTTGGGTTACACCCCTTCTGTGATGTATGTATGATGTATGGAGGGGTGGTCTTGAGCTCCAGGGCAGGGAATTTAAAATGTCTATATAAGGGCAGGCACACCTTGATTCTGGGTCCTCCTGCGTGTGAGGGGAGCACCCTGTTGCAACAGCTTTAATAAAGATCAGGCTTACTAGCTGCTTTGCTTCTCAATATTCTCTGGTTGGCCTCTGTTATTTTCTCTTACCGATAGGGAATCCACTTAAGGACTCTGTACGGGCTCTTGGATACCCCATAAGGGAAGAAGGGTAGATTTTGTTTACAACAGTCACAACCAGGGCAATGGTTGAGTTTCAACCTGGGAGCCTCTCACAGATGGGACCACAGCTCACATCATCTTTGCCTGACAGTTTTGCAGGCTGGAGCGGAGAGGAGCTGAGAGCCCTTCAGCTTCCCTCAACTCTATTCCACACAGTGGCTTTAAGGTAAGAAAATGTGGGGGCTTGCGGCAAGCAGGCAAACCAGTATAAGGGTTTTAGCAGAAAAATGTGTAAGATCCGCTGACGTATAACAGAAAATGCAAATTGTAGCGCGACACTTTTTAATTCTCTAGCAAGATTTTCTCAATTTTCTTTTTTGATTCGTTAATATTAAAATCAACCATGCCATGAGCTTTGTGCTGCTGACTTCACAAAAGTTAAGACATCATAGCAAAAGTTGCACCTTCAGACACAGAGACGCCTTCAGAGACGCCTTCAAACTGCATAATCACCAAAATGTTACACTTGCAGAGGACAATCTCAAGAGTTATAGATTTTTATATATGAGATCAGACAAAATATGCCTCTGTGCTATAAATAATTCAGATTTCATTTGACGTTTTGCACAGCTCAAAAAACAATTAAAATAACATATCCAATTTGATAAATGTTATTAATAGAAATTCCAAGGTTTATCACTTTAACGCATGATACAGCAGCTTTAAGATACCCAGATTTCAGTGTCTGAATTAATGTTAACTGTAATTGTGGAAATTGCATTTTGCCCTATTTGCTTAAGGGCAAAACGAGATATAGCTTGCATTTCCCAGCATCTTTTGATTGCCCAGGCTGAGAGCAGCTGCAGGGGCGATTAGGATTGTGGCAAGTGGAGGGAGGGAGGGTTTTCAATCCTAATTTCCCCCTCCCACCTGGAACCATCATTAGTTGTAGAAGAAAATAATAACAACAACAACAACAACAACAACAACAACAACAACAACAACAACAACAACAACAACAACAACAACATTTTATTTATACCCCGCTCTCCCCGTCCAGGGCTGGGCTCAGGGCGGCTAACACCAAATATAAATCACAATAAAACGTAATAGGAAAAAAAAACACGGTTAATTAATACACGGCTTAAAATACAGTTTAAAATGCAGCTTCATTTTAGTAGGAGCCCATAGATCAAGACCATAAAGGGAGGAAACATCAGATATTCACCTGAGCCAGCTATCCATGCTGGTCCTACATGGGCCAGCAAAAAAGCCAAGCGAAGATTTATATACCAAATCCTATATAAGGGGTCAGAGTGATTCTAAGCCGAAGGCCAGGGGAGACCAGCTCCATCTTGCAGGCCCTGCGGAAAGATGTCAAATCCCGCAGGGCCCTAGTCTCTTGTGACAGAGCATTCCACCAAGTTGGGGCCAGTGCTGAAAAGGCCCTGGTTCTAGTTGAGACCAATCTAACCTCCTTGAGGCTTGGGACCTTCAAAGTGTTGTTATTTATGGACCTTAAGGTCCTCCGCAGGGCATACCAGGAGAAGCAGTTCCGTAGGTACGAGGGTCCTAGATGCTTGTATATTAGTAGTTTGGGAGGGAGAGGGGGCGAGCAATTTACATCAGAGAAAGGGAATCGAGGAGAAAGGGTTAAGTCCTCATTTCTTGCACCACAATCTCAATCCAAACTGTTATCCCCCAATGGCCGCTTATTTATTTAGGAAAAGAAATCAGAAAAAAATTTATAAACTACTCAATAAAAAAGAAATCTCCAAGCAGTGTATATGAAATAATATACAATATTTATTAACAATACACTGAGAAAACAAAGATTTTTAAAACAAGCATATGTAGCTA
This sequence comes from Podarcis bocagei, assembly GCF_964188305.1. Taxonomy (NCBI): domain Eukaryota; kingdom Metazoa; phylum Chordata; class Lepidosauria; order Squamata; family Lacertidae; genus Podarcis; species Podarcis bocagei. The sequence continues at coordinate 10,334,139 of NC_138143.1, read as the reverse complement.
TGTTTTATGTCTGAATAGGATTGCTGAAATAAAAAAAAGTTTTTAGCATGTGTCTACAGCGCTGTGGATTAAACCACAGAGCCTAGGACTTGCCGATCAGAAGGTCGGCGGTTCGAATCCCCGCGACGGGGTGAGCTCCCGTTGCTCAGTCCCTGCTCCTGCCAACCTAGCAGTTCGAAAGCACGTCAAAGTGCAAGTAGATAAATAGGTACCGCTCCGGCGGGAAGGTAAACGGTGTTTCTGTGCGCTGCTCTGGTTCGCCAGAAGCGGCTTAGTCATGCTGGCCACATGACCTGGAAGCTGTATGCCGGCTCCCTCGGCCAAAAAAGCGAGATGAGAGCTGCAACCCCAGAGTCGGCCATGACTAGACCTAATGGTCAGGGGTCCTTTACCTTACAGCAGTAGGGGGTGGGTGTCAACAGGCAGTGAGTTCCAAAGTATTGGTGATGCCACACCGAAATATCAACTCCTCATGAATTTGAAACAACTATCTGGGCCCCTGGAAAAGTGCAAGTTCTGCAGATCAAAATGGTTAAGAAGGTACATATGGTCTATAGTCCATGCTGTGGACTATGCCGAGATGGCAAAACTGATTGGAAAACTCAGAAACCAAGAGGATAAAAGCTTTATAAAAGAATGGGGAAAATTTCTAAGTTATTTAGGAGACCACTATAAGCAGATGGAAACATTAGCACGATTTTGATTTCACTTGTGGTTTAACAATTACCATGGACAATATGGTTTGATATATAAATTGGAGTAGGGAAGAATATGAGGTATTAAATGCTTATAACGGGACCCCATGGAGGGGACGGGAGGAAGTCCTGAGATTCGAAGGAATGTCTTTATATGGATATACTTTTTGATTCTCTGTTTATAACTTTGTATTTGTAAAACTAATAAAAATGATTATACACACACACACACACACAGTGGTGCCTCGCAAGACGAAAAGAATCCGTTCTGTGATTCTCTTCGTCTAGCGGTTTTTTCGTCTTGCGAAGCAAGCCCATTGAAGGATTAGCGGATTAGCGCTATTAGCATCTTATCTGCTGATTGAATCAGCTGATAAGCGGCTTAGCGGCTTAGAAAAAAAGGGGGGAACCGCAGGAACTCGCAAGACATTGTCGTCTTGCGAAGCAAGCCCATAGGAAATTCGTTTTGCGAAGCACCTCCAAAACGGAAAACTCTTTCGTCTAGCGAGTTTTCCGTCTTGCGAGGCATTCGTCTTGCGGGGCACCACTGTATATATATATATATATATATATATATATATATATATATATATATATATATATATAGAAAGAAACCCCTATGGAGCCAGGCGATTCTTCTTAGTAAACTGGTTCCAAGCATCTAAGAACTTCGTATACTAAAAAACGAGACCCCAAACTTGGCCCAGTAACAAATCAGTAGGCAGTGCAGATCTTTGAGCAGAAGTATAATTTTCTGGTTGGATCTCACCCCTGCCAGCAACCGTGCTGCAACATTCTGAACTAGCCCAGCCTTGAAATTACCAACACCTGGACTCCTGTGCCCAAATTATGGTTGCAGCAGTCGTGTTCAGCTGAAGCTGCTAAAAGATGCTCCTAGCCACTGAGGCCACCTGTGTCTCCAGTGGCAAAGGTGGATTCAGGAGCACAGCCAGACTGCATATCTGCCCCTTCAGAAGGAATGCAACCCTGTCCAGGTCAGGCAAAGTTCACAAACATGGCAGCCGCTCACCCGCAGAGCTCTGTCTTGCCCGGAGTCAGACTTTGTTTATTTCTCCTCATCCAGTGCACCACTGCAACCGGGCACTGATCCAGGGTCTGCACAGCCTCTTCTGAGTCAGATGTGATGGGGAAACAGAGCTGAGTGTCCTCAGCAAAGTGATGGCACCTTGCCCTAAATCTGCTAATGACCACTCTCCCAAGTGCTTCATTTAGATATTAAATAGCATTGGAAACAAAACAGCATGGCTTTCAGGACGCCTTCTAAATCCGGTCTGCGGATGGTCCGGGAATAAACGTGTTTTTACATGAGTAGAATGTGTCCTTTTATTTAAAATGCATCTCTGGGTTATTTGTGGGGCCTGCCTGGTGTTTTTACATGAGTAGAATGTGTCCTTTTATTTAAAATGCATCTCTGGGTTATTTGTGGGGCATAGGAATTCATTCATTATATATTTTTTTAAAATATAGTCCAGCCCCCCACAAGATTTGAGGGACAGTAGACCGGCCCCCCCACTGAAAAAATTTGCTGACCCTTGTCTAGTGCTACTCTCCAAAATGAACACTCAGAGGCAGGGAGCAGAACCACTGTAACACAATGTCCACAATATAAACCAACAGTGCCAGTCCAGGAGGATACCAGGGTCACAATGGTATCAAAAAGCCACAGAGAAATTGAGAAAAAGAGAGAGAGAGAGCAAGGTCACACTCCCCTTGTCCCACTGTCAATAAAGGTCATCCATCAGGGCGATCAATTTGTTCCCATGGCTAAGTCTGAATCCTGATTTGAATGTGTCCGTACAGTCATACATTGGAAGTTGAACGGAATCTGTTCCAGAAGTCCGTTCGGCTTCCAAAATGTTCAGAAACCAAAGCATGGCTTATGATTGGCTGTAGAAAGCTCCTGCAGCCAATCGGAAGCCGCTGAAACCCTATCAGAGGTTTGGCTCCCAGAAATAGTTCACAAACCGTAACAGTTACTTCTGGGTTTGCAGCGTTTGGGAGCCAAAACATTCGAAAACTAAGCTGTTCAAAAACCAAGGTAAGACTGTATTATCCATGAATGCCTGAACTTGTTCCACCATAACCATCTACCACCTTCCCTAAATAAGGGGGGTTTGTGGCTAGTTGGTAGCTAGTTTGTCCAAACCAATGGGTCTAGTACTAGTTTATTTAGAACTGGCTGGACCACCACCTTCTCCAAGGTGACAGGAACTACCCCAACATGCAGCAAAGCATTAACCACACTCTGGATCCAACCAGTCATAGCTCCACTGCTAGAGTTAGTAAGCTAAGAGAAACAGGGATCAAGGGGGCAACATGGCTGGGCAGAGAGCTGAAAGCAACTGTAAGTAGAAGGTGATCCCACCACACATTGAGGCTTGGCCATCGGAACCTGCCACAAATGCAGAGTTAAAGCAACTTTATCATCAAAATGTGCAGCCAGTTGGTCTCAAGCAGGTTCTTGAGGGGCTTCAGTGCGAGTCAGCAGTTCCAAACTGCACGGAAGAGCTCCAGTGGTGAGCTTCTTGAGGCACAAAATTCATCTTCTTCAATGCCTTGTAGGCAAAATGATGTCCAGTAAGTGTTTGGTTGACCCTTCAAGGGAACCTCTGAACCGCTTGAGCTCTAGACTTTGTCCAGCCTGTTTCATAGCCCGCAGCTTCTCCAAATACCAGGGAGCATACTGGGTTCTACAAGACCGAAGAGGACACTCAGAAGTGACTGTGTCTCATCTCACCGTTCCACAATAGGAACCAAGGTTTGGACAAGATCATCGGGCTTCTCTGCTGCCAAGTTCCCCAGAACATTCAGAAATCCATCAGTTTCCATCAGACTTCAGGGCAGACCCTCCGAATGGGCCCATCCCAGTTGCAGGGGGGAACTGCCATCACCAGTCCAAACTTTACCAGATGGTGGTCTGACCATGACAATTATTTGCCCTGTACACACCCCAACTTCAGGCCATGCCTTGCATCACTCTGGGTAAAGTCTGTAAATTAAGGGCAGTAAGTTGGACCGAAGGCCATTTGAGACAGCCCCATGGTGGTTGTGGAGGCCATGAAGTTCTGAGTTAGATCTATAGCAGCCTCTGTGTGGATATTAAAGTCATCTAGGGCTTCCAACACCATGCTAGAGATCACCTTGGCCAACTCAGTCTGGGAGGCTGCTGAGCAGAAGAAAAGTGGTTGGTACACCCCCAGTATGCTCCCCTGGCCCAATATCAGGTGCAAGGTCCTCTAAGCCCACCTGAAGATCAATAGTTTTTTTGGTAAAGGGGATGGAAGTCCTATGGACGATGGTGACACACAGACCCAGATTCGCTGGTTTGGCTTAGTGCTGCACTATGTCCCAAGGTAGCAGAGCTGAGTTGGTCAGACCCACCCAGTTCACCCACCCAGGTCTCAGTATGCACACCAAGTCGCCCCCTACAACCTCAGTCAAATGGTGGTAAAGTATGGTCTTATTATGGAATTACGGTAAGTAGCAGCAATGCCAGAGCAGAGAGTTCAGCCCATAAGTGACCAGGTACTTCTGGAAGCAGAGCAGCTGAGAAGCGAAGCATCTGGACCTCTGCCTCAGATGGTAGCCAACCCCTCTTTCCAAACAACAGCTCCGCTTACCCACAATGACCAAAAATAAAACAGCACACAAATAATGTTGGGAAACGCTTCCAGGCATCTTCCATGGCAAGTTTCGTTTTGCCCCTAGAATGACAGACAGACATATTCTGACACTCAGTGGGCAAGAAGAAGGCCCACCCCCTTGAAGAAGGTTGGTTACTATTGAATGATGATGGTGTCTTCCTGCCATTACGTAGGTTGCCTCTCAATGTCTTTATCACCACCGTGTGATAAAGGGTACATCCAAGTTCACAATTGAAACATTCCAACTAATTGGAACTAAACACACATTTCCCTGCTAACTTGATTGTGACAAAGTTTGTAGTTCGGGAATTTAAATCTGGAATCTACATTACAGTCCCCGAGGGGGGAAATGACTGGCATTCGCTATAAAATATGCCACCCAGTCCCTCTTTCTAGTTTTTGAGATATATTTTTTAAAAAAAATTGAGAAAGTATCTTACTAAGTTTCTGGACTGCCCCTTTCAACTTGCTGCTGTTTCCAGCGAGACCACATTCATTCTGCATCCATGAAACGACTACAGGTCAGGAACAGACAATTTGCAGTCAGGGTATTTTGGGCTTGGGCAGAATAATCCAATGGGGCAAGGAAGGGGTGAATTTGTGGTGCAAGAACCACTAAATTCATAACTCTCTGGGCTCATGCCAGAAGGTGGCGGGGGGCAGAGTTTTCTCCTGCCATCCTGCACTGCTCCCCCCGTTTTGTGTTTTTCCTCCCAGCGGTATCAATCTGAAGGCAAACTGGGGCATATCTACCGCTGGAGCACTGGTGGTTGCAGAAGAGCAATGCCACTACAGCGAGGCATCTCCCTCTCCAGCTGCAGAGAGCTCCACTATACCCTACTGTTCCTGGAACACCCTCCCAGGGAGCTTAGTTTTGCACCCTAAAAAGACAACCTCTTGCAATTCCAATGTACTTTCCATGCCATGCTGACCCTGTTGTAACTTAGTAATGCCTATCCATCTGTCAGTGTGCATGTGCTTCCTTCCTTTAATGCTACAAATTCTCTGTCGATATTTCAGTTTTCTTTTATTAAACTTGATAATTTACTTAAGAGTTAGATTTTGCCTGGATTTCTAAGTATATACTACATCTTCTGAGTTATGTGGCCGGTCACACACTGCCAAGGGGTTGCACAGAAGCTTGTTGCACCTGGATGAGTTTTGGACTAATACTAGCAAAGAACAGAACTTGACTTCAAGCCAAATAAATTGCAAACTGTGCTTAGCTTGGGCTTCCTTCTTGCTTTTATAGAATGTTAGTGGCGACACAACAGGGGGCAGATTACATACTAAAACTACCTAGAAACAGTAACTAGAAGTTATCGCATCTGGATCAGAAGGGAGGAGAGAAAGAAAACCCTGGATGTCAGCACCCCAGACGTGTGACAATCGCTCTCCTGGATTTGGCAATTAGATTAAACGGCGATCTTTGGAGCAAGCATAGAGAACTGGATCAGGTCAGTGGGCTGGAACCAGATCTTCTGCAAACCCCATGAGCCTTTTTGACAGGAGAATGAAGCTGCCCACCTGACAGTCACCTGATGTCACCATTATTTCAGGTGAAGCATTCCTGTTTGCTGAGACTCTGTCTGCTGCACAGTTTGATTTCAAACTGTGTGGGCAGTTTGCTAGGCACAGACAATTAGCTGACATTGGAAAGCCTGCAAGCCCTGCTTTCGGCAAAGATCTTTATCTTTGCCTTCCCCGCACCTGATATATTGTATAATGTCAGGTGGGGGACAGGTGGCCATGGCCTGGGGATAACAGCCTTGCAGGCTAAATTAGGATCCCCATCAGGCCTAACTAGAGTACAGGGTGTGCAAAGTTTAAGCTCAAATTTCTGCTTAATTTGAAATTCACTTGGTGGCCTTTGATAATCAACATGGCATATCTTCCTGTGCAAAGGAGACCACTGGGAGAAAGGTGTGCTACAAAAGTCCTGTTGGCTTCATTTGTTCCTTAACATCTGCAAAAGTAGAAGGCTTCCTCTCTGGAAATACAGTCAAACCTCGGTTGTCGAACATAATCCATTCTGGAAGCCTGTTTGGCTTCCAAAATGCGTCGGACATTCAGCTTCTGAAAAACGTTCAAAAACCAGTGAATTTACTTCCGGGTTTTCGGTGTTTGGGAGCCAAAACTTTCCAAAACTGAGGTGTTTGAGATCCGAGGTTTGACTGTATTTCACATGAAAGGGTAGCATGCAAACTAAATGGAAGTAAATAATAACAATAAAATCAAGTAGCTAGTTCTGAGGACCGGGTGGCCTGTGTACTTGAACCACAACCGGGTGGTCTTGTGTACTTGAACCACAAGAAAATGCCCCCCCCCCCCAAGCAAACTCAAAGTCACAAACTGCCATCTTCAAAGCCACAAATCAAAGCTAGTATTTTTTTCCCCCAAAGGGGGCTGTCAAATTTACTTGCTGCACAAATGTGCTGAGAATTCAGACACGGCTTTGCCATTTGTAAGTATCAGGTGCTCAAATCTGACCTTCCGTCTGAACAAACACCAGCAACAAGCCAATGCAACAGGTAATCTGAACCGGTACCTCAAGGTCTGGTTTCAGTAGCAGCCTGTGGAGCTGCCCTCTCAACCCTGGCATCAGTACAGCTTATCCAAGGTTGAGACAGGGAGTGGGAAAACAGCTGTGGCATCAGGACCGCATGCACACATCACCACGAGGTGGTGAGGTGCCCAGGCAGTCACAATCTCACTGCCACCCTGTGATGCCCCGGCCCCTGGTAAACTGCAGCTTCAATACCAGTGTCAGAAGAAAAGTTCCATGCCACTCATGGGCTGCTATAGTCTCTTTTCATCATATTCCATCCACCGCTAGCTTGTCATTATCATAAAAAGATGTATCGCGATAGTAAATGACGACATAGCAAATCCCGAGAGAAGCACAAATGCACTACAGTTCCAGGCCTGCGATCCATTCGCCATCTACCAAAAGCTCCTTAAGGCCTCCACAGCCAGTGCCGGATTTATATATAAGGTAAACAAGGTATAGCTTAGGGCAGTGTTTCCCAACCGGTGTTCCGCGGCACACTAGTGTGCCGTGAGACGTTGGCTAGTGTGCCGTGGGAGGGAGGCGGGCGAGTCGGGCGGTGAGAGGCGGCGGCGGCGGCGAGGATCCGCGTCGAGCCGGGGGCGGCTCCGCGGTGGTGGTGCCGAGGTTTCTCTCTCCATTCTCCCCTCACACACACACACAGGTAATAACACAGGATCAGCTGACAGGACCCAGCCAATGGGGCGGCGGCAGGGCAGCGCATGCAAAAGGGAGGAGCGCGAGACAGCGGACGAGGAGGAGGCCGGCATGTCCGGGCAGCAGCAGCAACAACAGCAGCAGCAACTCCCGGCGACGGCTCCTCAAGCCCTGGGCAACCCTACTCCCTCACCGGCCTCGGCCGCCCTCCTGCTCCACCCGCCGCCGCCTCCCCCGCCGCCGCCGGCCACCTCGGCCCCGCCGCTGCCCCCTCCTCCGCCCGCTATCGCCGCCACCACCACAACAGCCGCCGCCGCCTCAGCTGCCGCCGTCCCTCAGTCCCTCGCTTTGCTGCCTCCTCCCCCCCCACCCCCAAAGCTTGGAGGTTCCCCGGCAAGGGGGAGGGAAAAAAATTGAAAACTTTCACTTTCGTGCGTCCCTCCCGGCGTGACGCTGCGCGCTGACGTCACGGGGCTGTAATGGTGGTGTGCCGCGAGATTTTTTTCCTCAAACAAGTGTGCCTTTGCCCAAAAAAGGTTGGGAAACACTGGCTTAGGGCCCCACTCTCTTGGGGGCCCCAAAAAAGTTAAAGGGAAAAACCCTGGATGTACATTTGCAAAATATAAGATAAAAAACAAATAAAATAAAACCTACAAACAGCAACAGTGTTTTGTGTTGTGTAGGCTCCTATGATGTAAGTAATGGGCCCCGCCTGCTAGCCTGCTCCCTAAAATATCACTGGTTTGCTCATTTCTATATATAGGGTGCCTACATTCTGCATGGACTGGTTGCATGGCAACATGTGCAAATGGCTTTAGATACCTATTAGGTCCATAAATGACCATATAGCATATATTCAACATAAAAAACAGCAGCAATTTGTTGTTGACAAAGGGCAGCTGGACATATAAAGGGCCCCATTACCTTCAGTAGCTGAGGGGCTCATCAAACCTAAATTTGGCCCTGTCCACAACAAACAGAGAAGCCTAATTCATGTACCACAACAAGCTATAAATGAAATCCCACCATCCTAAGCATAATAATTGGCCTGCTAGATCAGACCAAAGGTCCTTTTAGCCCAGCATCCTACTAATTTTAATTTTAATCAACTTGTTTTTATTATTGGTTGTTAGCTGCCCTGAGCCCGGTCTTGGCTGGGGAGGGCGGGGTATAAATAAATTTATTATTATTATTATTATTATTATTATTATTATTATTATTATTATTAATCAGATGCCTCTGGGAAGTCCACAAACAGGGCTGGGTGACTATAATGTTCTCTGCTGCTGCTTCCTATTAACTGGTCTTTAGAGGGTTGCTTCCACTGGTCTGGAGGAGCAGGCAGCGAGGAGGGCACAGCTGCACACTCAAGCCCTCCTGGCAGATGAGTTCCTGCCATTTGCCAAGGAGGATCAGGGGAGGGATGAGGGCCACACAGTGCCAACCTTTCCACTGCATCACCCATCTTCCTCCTCGTAAGTGGCAGTACCAGGAAGCCACCCACCACCACTACTGAGTGCTCCTGAGATTCCATATGGCCCTTCTTCCTAGCCATTGAAAAATCCCCATGGATTTCTCTAATCCCAGTTTAAAGCCAGCTAACCGGGTGCCCATTGCCACTTTTCATGGCAGCAAATTCCAATAATAATAATAATAATAATAATAATAATAATAATAATAATAATAATAATACCCCACCCATCTGGTTGGGTTTCCCCAGCCACTCTGTGTGGCTCCCAACAGAATATTAAAAACACGATAAACTATCAAACATTAAAAACTTCCCTGAACAGGGCTGCCTTCAGATGTCTTCTAAAAGTCAGATAGTTGTTTATTTCCTTGACATCTTATGGGAGGGCACTCCACAGGGCAGGCACCACTACTAAGAAGGCCCTCTGCCTGGTTCCCTGTAACCTCACTTCTTGCAGTGAGGGAACCGCCAGAAGGCCCTCGGTGCTGGACCTCAGTGAACAATGGGGGTGGAGATGCTCCTTCGGGTATACTGGGACCAGGCTGTTTAGGGCTTTAAAGGTCAGCACCTACTATGCCAAACATATTTACCTCCTTCATGGGATTTGGGTCTCCAGGCCTCTTTTTCCACAGCTGCTGCCTTATGGCGTTGACGTTTTTACCGAGCTATCTGCCACAATTTCAGGTTAAGTCACTGCCACTTCTGACTCCATCACTGTACATGTTCTGGAGTTCTGTTTGCCCCAATGCACCTCACATTACGCTATCCCACTCGCCATTTGGTTGACCATCAACTCAGTTTGAATGGAACCAGTTGGAGCTCTTCAAAAGCTGCTTGGGTTTTTTATCATTATCATCATCATACTGTGGCTTATCGTGATGTCTGAGTCAAACAAAAGCCAGGATCTCTCCCTCTCCCCGCCCCCCACCGCCATATTGTCTTACCTGTGATTTTGTCTCTAACCAGCTTGCACGATTCAATCTCTCCAATACTTCCAAAGAGGCTCTTGAATTCTTCCTGTGTCATGTTCTGGGGTAGGTAGTTGACTATGAGGTTAGTTTTGGAGTCATCAGTGGCGCCGTTGGCACTAATCAGTGGCCCATTGGGGAGAGAACTGTTGCTTGTGGGACCATTGGACACTTGGGTCTCCATTGTGCTGATTATCTGCTGAAAACAAGAGGGAGTGGGGGGAGGGGGTTACTGTTATGAAGGAACTGAAAGCAAAACCCAACAATCTGTGTCAGGCTTAGAATCATAGAATCATAGAGTTGGAAGAGACCACAAGGGCCATCGAGTCCAACCCCCTGCCAAGCAGGAAACACCATCAGAGCACTCCTGACATATGGTGGTCAAGCCTCTGCTTAAAGACCTCCAAAGAAGGAGACTCCACCACACTCCTTGGCAGCAAATTCCACTGTCGAACAGCTCTTACTGTCAGGAAGTTCTTCCTAATGTTTAGGTAGAATCTTCTTTCTTGTTGTTTGGATCCATTGCTCCGGGTGTTTCTGCTTGCAACTTCAGGGATGTAGGGATGGGAAGGGTCTGGCTGGCCATAAGTTTGCCTGGATGGATTAGGGTTCCTGTTCTGAACCATCCAGAAGCTCCTTTGACAAGCTTTGTTTTGTTGGAGAGGCATTTTGCCTGCTGGCTACTCAGGTACCACTTACCCCACTGAGTCAAGATGTAGGGGATGAATACATGTGAGTTGCAGCACACAAAAGGCATTCTACAACTATTTATTACTGAATTTGCACTTATTTTTATTTATAGCCCATTCCATGTCAAGGGCCCAGGACAGGAGACAATACATTAAATCACAACACACATACACACCCCAAATTACACAGGTTAAATGGCATATTCCCTGGTCATCAAAAGCCCATTTAAACAAACAAATGAAGCAGTATTGCTTTTCAAAGCAAAGTTGCCAGGGAATGCTGGAGTTGAGGATAGACATGGAGAACACCCCTCCCCATTAATAAATGCACCAGCCATGAAGAAATGTCAGGTCAGATGGGCCACATGTTTGCTTCCTTACACACACAACCGAGGTTACCAACCCTGCTATAACCCTGTGGGATCTGGAACACCGAGTAATACAGTCCTGAAAGACATTTTCAACACAGTGGTGGAACTGCAAATGTATGAAGTGATGATCTAAAAGTGTGGGGCAGAGAGCCTTTGAGCATGTGCAACAGATCCACAGGCACACAAAATATGCGGAGGGGATTCTACTGATCCCTAAAAGTTCCTGGGATGAATGTGTGGAATACAGGCAAGAAGAAAAACCTGCCCATTGGTCATTTGTATATGCTGATCCACATGAAGGAGGAGAATTTCAAACTATCCCAAAGTACCTCTGACTGGCAGAGAGAGAGTGGGGGGAATAGTACTGCACCTGAATGTCCTGAACTTCCACGCTGTCAGCCACAGTTCCCCATCCATCCACAGATATATCCCACATAGGGGCGCTGAACCACTGAGCCTTTTGGGCTTGCCGATCAGAAAGTCGGCAGTTCGAATTCGCACAATGGGGTGAGCTCCTGTTGCTCTGTCCCACCTCCTGCCAACCTAGCAGTTGAAAAGCACACCAGTGCAAATAAATAAATAGGTACTGGTGTGGCGGGAAGGTAAACGGCGTTTCCGTGCGCTCTGGCACTCATCACAGTGTACCATTGTGCCAGAAGTGGTTTAGTCATGCTGGCCGCATGACCTGGAAAGCTGTCTGTGGACAAACACCAGCTCCCTCGGTCTGAAAAACGAGATGAGCACCACAACCCCTAGTCACCGTTGACTGGACTTAATCATCCAGGGGTCCTTTACCTTTTATGTCCCACATGTATAGATATATATGTTCCCCATCTTTCAGAATATTCTTTATTGATTTTCATTTGTACACTCCACATACCCACATTGTATTACATTTCACATTTACACCTGCTCCCACATCTAACTTTTTCGCATTGTCTTCATCCTTTTTGCATATTATTGTTCCTCTTTTGTATTTGTCCATAGGGTGTCTATAGTCAAATAAATCCTCCTGTATATACAATTCGTATTGTCTGTCTATATTCATTTACAACTACCGTTGGTTACATTAGTCACCCTGTACATTTTACTTTTTATTATTTTCTTTATCCAGAAATTTTATTTGTATTTCACATTATGAGGTTTATGTTCCCCATCACTGCAGTCAGAAGTCACATAGTCTTTGGCAACTTCATATGGTTCAGATCACCATTTTTTCATTTGCATCAATGAATCCATTAAAATATACAGTACACCAATTCAACAACAGCCTGTTGCCTAGAGTTGAGAGCATGATGGGAAAATCAGTTGCATCTGCAGAACAATCCAGGCATTCTACAGGTGCCTCCCTCCAGCAATAGTGGCACAATTCAGTTTCCTCCTCCCACATTTGTTCTGATTTCCACAAAGCCTCTGTGCCCGGGCTCAGTTCCCTTTTGCCTTCCAGCAGACTTCTGTTCTGCTAGCAGTGCAATGGCTCCCTGTTAAACTATTGATCAGGCCATCGATTCTGCTATTATCTCCAGCTTCAGGCCAGGATAGCATAGCATCAAAGGAAAATGCTTCGCTGCCTGCAGGACCTGTCATTAATTCTGCTTCCAAAGACAATCAATGACATGCAATCTCACTATCAATACATATTCCCCCCAATGGCTTTGAGAACTCAGCATAAAAAATCCAAAAAGAAGAGAGGGAAAGGACTCGGGCTTCCAGACTGCACTCCACCATGTTTGCACCATCATTTTTAACATCTTGAAATCAATACTAGATGGGTTTCCCAGAGTGTATGCTGAGTCTTGAATGCTCTGACGAATGCATTTGTACTTTCACAACATCTTGGTTCAAGCTACCTTAGGTTATATGGTGAGAGACACACTGAGACTTTCATCCTGGGCCAATTGCCTTTAATATGCTCAAAAGCATATTCTGCTGCTCCAGAGAAGCGGACACGGAGCAATGGATCCAAACTACAAGAAAGAAGATTCCACCTAAACATTAGGAAGAACTTCCTGACAGTAAGAGCTGTTCAACAGTGGAATTTGCTGCCAAGGAGTGTGGTGGCGTCTCCTTCTTTGGAGGTCTTTAAGCAGAGGCTTGACAACCATATGTCAGGAGTGCTCTGATGGTGTTTCCTGCTTGGCAGGGGGTTGGACTCGATGGCCCTTGTGGTCTCTTCCAACTCTATGATTCTATGATTCTATGAAAAGCACTGCATGAATAGGGCCTTTGCTACATGAACTGGGGCTCCTTGGGATTTCAATATCTGAATCAATTCCATGTTGTTCTATTTTTGGTCGGACACTTTGGCCTCTCCAGACTGGGCTTTGTATTGGGGGTTCTTGGCTTAGGTCTCATCTCCCTCTTTGTGAAGTGAGTGGGTTTATGCCCTTTGCCTGAGTTTTTTTATCCTAGGTACATAAAGCTGTCACGGCCAAGTGCTTTCTTTCAAAATGGCTCCACATCACACAGCCTGCAGTCGCTCTCCCTAGTTCTGTGTAGCAGCAAACAATTTGCTGACCAGCCTCCACCAATGATTCTGCGCAACACATGCAGCATGAAAGTCAGGCACCATAGAAGCAGCCGGCTTCCTTGCCTCAGTTTTCAGCTCAACCCAACCCTACCCCTAAAGTATCACCAGCAGGAAGGGAGGAAAGCAGCACTGTCACAATGCTGCAAACAGAGCAGACATTACACAGTATTTAAAAAGGATATGATACCCGCTCAGGGCCGATGTGCGTGTTCTGCCAGTGAGCATCACCAACAGGAAGCGGAAGCTACTCAAAGCTCCACATTAGGAGTGTGATAGCTCTGAAACGCTATTCATGGCATTTTCAGGTGACCACCTCAAAATGTAATCTGTGAAGCAGCCCCAAAATATAGAAACACGCAGATATGAAAGAGACTTAAATGAGTAGCAGGCAGTAGAGATTGATAGTTGTTGTGTGTTTCTGTTGTCTTGTTAAAAAGGCCTCAGTATACTTCAGAGGAAGCAATTCATATATGAAGAAAGGTAATGATAATATTCTTTATTTTAAAAACCCAGGGAAACTGAAGAAAAATGGGGCACCCATTTTATCATCATCATCATCATCATCACCTTTCCCCCAGAACTGAGACTCAACTTTACCAAAAATTAAAACAGCATGAATAAGAACACAGAAAGCTAAAAACATGTACAGTGGTACCTCGGGTTACATACGCTTCAGGTTACATACGCTTCAGGTTACAGACTCCGCTAACCCAGAAATATTACCTCGGGTTAAGAACTTGGCTTCAGGATGAGAACAGAAATTGTGCAGCAGCGGCACAGCAGGCCCCATTAGCTAAAGTGGTGCTTCGGGTTAAGAACAGTTTCAGGTTAAGAACGGACCTCCGGAATGAATTAAGTTCTTAACCTGAGGTACCACTGTAAAAAGTAATAGCTAAAAAGTCATTAAGCCATAATGGAATTAAAACAATCTATTAAACTGCAGATAGTAAAAGCAGCACAGCTCTTTCGTTAAACTGTCACTTCAAAATAAAACCATCTTCACTTGCAGATGGGAGGGAGCCAAGTGTAGCTTCTCTGGGAAGGGAATTCCAAGGTCAAAGAGCAGCCTCCAAGATGGCCGTCTTCCGTGAACGTGCATGTAAGGGTGGGTGGGACTGAGAGAAGGGCCTCCCCCAGACATCTCTGTGCCCGAGCAGGGAGAAAATGGTCCTTCAGATAGCCTGGGCCTAAGATACCTAGGGCTTCATAGGTCATAACCAGAATTTTATTCCAAAGTTTTGGGGTCACAAGAAGCAGCAGAAGACATTGTGGGGCAGCAATGTTCACTTGACCTCCAGCCTATAATATCACTGATGCTTACCAGGAGGCAGTGGTCAGGTCAGGTCACTTCTGGGAGTTAGCAATGCAAGGAGATGAACAGCATCCTTCAGGATGCCAGATTTGCAGGATCACTACCCTACAGTGATTCCCAGACATATTGTGTTTAACCACCACTAGTTCTGCAACTCCATCCTTTATAATGCTGATTGACTTGTTAAAGTAACTTGTTTTCATCTTCGAAGTCAAGTAAGGGGCTCCTTAAGGCTACAAGCCTAAAGGACAATCCTGTGCAGGTTCCGTCTGCAGTAATGCCCAGTGTATTCAACAGGATTCACTCCCCATTAAGCATGTTTAGGACTGTAGCTTTAACTGCAGAGTAACTTCTTACTGAACTCAATGAGACGTAATTGTGAGTAGAAGATATGCTGAATCAAAACCATGCTGCAGAGTTATCAAGACAGGTACTTGATACTGCAAACAGGTCGTTCTGGTATCACAAACAGGACTCGGGCAAAAGTACAAATCCCAATTCAATGGGCTGAAATCCAGGCTAGCATTTGTATGCTGCTGATGACATTGCATGGCTGCTGTGAAGACTCTGCCTGCCTGAGGAGCACCAAGCATTCCTCGTCTCCTTACGCAAGACGTCTTCTCATGACCCAGCACCCTTGTTGCTCTTCACTGCGCTCACTTTTAATTTCCAGAATTGTTTTAAAAGCTTTGGAAGTCCAGCTTAGACATAACAGAATGTCAAATGCTTCTCACCAGTGACAGCATGCGCGAGCAGGGAAATAATCAAATTATTTATGTAACCGGAGAATGACACAGAGAAAGAAATGAATGCAAGGATGGAGCTGACAGAAGCAATTCTCCAAAACCCCTTTTTTTCTTCCCACATCCAAACTTATCTATGCCCAGCATAGACATCTATATCTATATCTATATCTATATCTATATCTATATCTATATCTATATCTATATCTATATCTATATCTATATCTATATCTATATCTATATCTATATATCTCTATCTCTCTTTATCTATACATTAGAGCCTAGTTTATCCGTACATTACCTAGCATGTAATCTTATGGTAACTGTGCTAGGGTTTTTTGTTGTTTGTTTTTGCTTTTGCCTCAGACATGGTGCAAAATAGCTTTTGAGTCCAGGATATGTTCTGTGGACAGAGATGCGCCTGCAGAACACTGTGCTGCCCCAAAGATTTAAGAGAAATAAGCATTGCCTCCCTCCTGGATGCAAGATGTTCATTTGCGAAGGACATCAGCAGGAGCGCCTCTGCTCCTTCTTAATAGCTGTGCAGAAGAGGGAGATTTGGCAGGTGCAGCCTGGAACGCAGGGATAAGCAAAGCTGCACCTGCTGAAATTTCCTTTTTTTTACATAACTGTTAAAAGGAGAGGAAGTCCTGCTCTCTTTTGCACCCGGGTACAACCAGGTTCAGGAAGGTTACTAAGTTGGGAATTGATGCCTGAAGAATTGGTGCTTTTGAATTATGGTGCTGGAGGAGACTCTTGAGAATCCCATGGACTGCAAGAAGATCAAACCTCTCCATTCTTAAGGAAATCAGCCCTGAGTGCTCACTGGAAGGACAGATCCTGAAGCTGAGGCTCCAGTACTTTGGCCACCTCATGAGAAGAGAAGACTCCCTGGAAAAGACCCTGATGTTGGGAAAGATGGAGGGCACAAGGAGAAGGGGGCGACAGAGGACGAGATGGTTGGACAGTGTTCTCAAAGCTATCAACATGTGTTTGACCAAACTGCGGGAGGCAGTGGAAGACAGGAGTGCCTGGCGTGCTCTGGTCCATGGGGTCACGAAGAGTCAGAAATGACTAAACAATAACAACAAAAGCAGCAGAAATATGCATGGTTCTTTCATTTCGGGACAGGGTGTCAACTATGTGATGCAGTGATTTGAGTACTGGGTTTCAAATTAAAAAGCACCACCTCAAATTCCCACTTAGTGCTGAAGCTTGCTAGATCTCGAGTGTCAAGCTGCTAGCTCTCAGTGAACTTAGAACTTGAGTTCTAAGATGGAAGCAAAGTTGTGCAGAAATGAAACAAGTGAGCAGAAGAGATGTCATGAGCTTCCTGGAAGAGTGAGGTACAAATTACTATTATCAATCATCATTAAATTTGTATAACACCCTTCATCCGAAGATGGCAGTTCACCACTAGAAGGTTTGGTCAGTGTTTTTTTCTAGGGGGTACGCATATCCCTAAACATTTTGTGAATCTTTGTACTCTTGTCCATTTACTGTATTGATCTTTCCCTATATGAACTATAAAATGGAGATTTTCTTGAGTCAAAATGAGAGTACCCCTAAACATTTTTTTAAAGAAAAAAAGCACTGGATTTGGTTATACAGTAATATTTAAACAGCGTATAATTTGAAAGGCTTCAGGAGGGTCAGGCAGAAAGGAGATTAGGCAGGAAGGTCTTGGGGAGCTGTTAGCTCTCAGTTTTGGAACAGCTACCTCCTGTTTTCCTTCCAGACAAGATATTGTGCTCCCCCAGTTACCCACAGGCTGGGATCACACAGCCTAATCTGGTATCAGTTTCAAGCTCTGGCCCACTTTAGCCCTGCTAAGCCCTTAATTGGGATGATCCTCACTCTCTATCCTCTTTAGAGCCACACAATGAGATTTGCCCCCCTTACTCCCCCTCTCTTGCCAACAAACATATGTTGGCAGGGGAAAGCATGGGGCTGGGAATTGGATTGAGATATGCACACCCCCAGGGTCTATTCTCTAGCCCCCTGTCCACCCGGACCCCCTTTCCCACATGACAGCCATCTGTCCTAGGTTGCTGGCCCCAGGGGCCTGCAGGCCTGGTTGCCATGGCAGCCATTCACTGTGTGATGCCATGGCAGCTTAAGCTGCTACCCCTAATCTGGTTGCTAAAGGACGGATGGGGTCTGTAAACACCATAGGTGCAGCTCTTGAAGCTGTGATTAGAGAGCTGGGACCCACACATTCCCCCTCTTGTTCAGCCCCCTGCCCCTATGGAGATAGCGCCCTTTTTACAGGGTACGGGTGTTTTAAAGTGATGTCTGCATTCTCTGCAGTTAAGTGAGGTGCTGGAAAAATCAGAACCAGATAGTAGCAGCTGATAAGAATTAGACCCTTCTGTGCCTGAGACCTTGGGCAGCCCCTGGCAGTTTAGACAATGCCCGGCCTGGTATAAAGCAGGGGAATGAGGATGTAATCAAAAACCAGGCATTTTGTTCTACGCCAGTATTGACAGCAGCACTCTTTGCTAGGACGCCTCGACAAATCTCGCAAAGGAAGAGAAGCCACTGTTGCAAGGAATTGCTCTAGTTTGGGGTGGCGGAGAAATAAAAGTAGGACGTCAGCATAGAATTCTACATGTTGTAAGTTGCTGCCCCCCAAATAGCCACAAACGTGCAGAAGACTGGCAAAATTCTATAGGTAAAGGTAAAGGGACCCCTGACCATTAGGTCCAGTCGTGGCCGACTCTGGGGTTGCGGTGCTCATCTCACTTTATTGGCCGAGGGAGCCAGTGTACAGCTTCCGGGTCATGTGGCCGGCATGACTAAGCCGCTTCTGGCGAACCAGAGCAGCACACGGAAACGCCGTTTAACACGTGAAATATAGACGGGCAGCGGGATCTTTCTAAGATCCTGCTCAAAAATCTTAACACTAGTTTTCATTTTTCGCAGCTTCATGCTCATCCAGCAAGGCTGGTTCCCAAAGGTCAGCACTGGATCTAAACAGGTTTCCAAGGTTCCTCTGTCTACACTAAGCTATGATCAATAAATGGTTTTCAAGATGGCACCCTGATCCTTGACCGCTGGAGTCAACAACCCCAAGATTACGAAATGAAATAGTGTTTGTAACTGAAACTGCTTTTAGATGTTTCTGTTTTCGCTTTGTTCTAAATTGTGGGTCCGTTTACCACACCAGGGGGAGGGTGGGATATAAATTTGATAAACAGCAACAACCAACAACAACTGCACAAGGGAGCAAATTTTGTACCTACTTTAATATTATCTCATGGTGACACACCTTTGTATCTGGCAATCATAAATGCTATGCATCAAAAATCTAAAAAACTATCTAGGCACTGTACCAAAATATTCAAGATGACAGGATGCTGCCCACAGGCTGACTATGGAAAAATAGCATACATGCAATGAAAAGGGGCGAAAGAGATTAAAAGGGAGAACTGGAAAAGGAGACAAAAAATCATTCTGTGCTGAGCAATTAAGAATATACTATCTGAAATAAATGGGACACAAGACAGTTCTTTGGAACAGAAGACTGGGTTGATTTCACTATCAGTTAGGAGGGAATTCCAAAGATTAACACCAGAAACAAGAATGAAGAAGGGAAAGATCCCACTTTCATAAAAAGAAAAGAACGAGAGCAATACAAAGAAGAAGACCTGACCGCATTTTGTTCTTTTTGCAGTTTTTGTTAAGTATTATTAGTTGCTGCTTCTGTTGCTCTGTTGTGTTTTGAATTTCGTATGCCTTTTCATTGGGTGACATGTTCTGGAGGGTGTGTGTGTTGTTGTTTTTTTAAAGACAAAATTATGATAAAAGATAAGGTGTAGCAAGAAAACTTTAAGATGAGGGACTGAACCATAAACAGAATATGGAATCTAAAATAGAACCACTCAAGAGCAGTAATCCAGGCAGGGGTGTGTGTGTGTGTGTGTATTTCAGATCAGAAAATAAGATGAAGAACAGGATGTAAACATAGAGGCTACTTGGAAGGCTTCTGAGTGGAAATGCTTCCTAAAAACAACTGTATAATGTAATAAATATGTAAGTAAGGAGCTTAAATTAGGCGTACATAAATCGGTGGTTGGCACTGATGTCCCAGTGGACACAGCAATGGAAGGAAAACCTGTCCACCATTTCTGACCTTGGATGGTTCAGGCGCCATGAAAACAGGACACCATTGTGGTTATTGTTTTTAACAAGGCAAAGCCTACTTTTCTATAAAGATCTAAGCCCAAAGCAGCTTATGAAGCCAAACATTCAAGAGAAAATATGAAGTAACAAAACAATGAAATGGTTGAAATGCACAATATCCAAACTGCCCATCGCACACGCCAACCAAAACAACTGCAAAGTCAAGCAAGCTTGTGATAGTGTGTCTACCCCTCTCTACTCCTCTGACCTGTCACACCCTCTCAGTGGAACAGGCCACTCAGAAATAAGATTCCCCAGATTTGCAAAAGCATTAGTTTGCAAATTCTAAAGCTTAAAAAAAGGTCTTGTAAGGGTCAGTTTTCTTGCAATTACATGCCTACCTGTCCCCTAGATTTTCCACCCGAGTTGGTTGTGTTTTGTTTATGTGCTTAATTGGTCTACTGTTTTTTCCTCACTGGAATTGTGCATCTTGAAATGCAGTTTTAATGAAACTGAATAAAGACTGCTCAGTGACTTCCAGGACCTATGGAATGTCAAGGACAGATGAATCACAGAATGCAGAGCCATGCTTGTCAACTGGAGGAGACACAAAAAAAGAGACTGGGGGAATAAAGACCTGTTTGAGCTCCTAACAGCTATTAGTATCTTATATTGGGGGCATGGTAGGGTGCATACCATGAGGTTTAAAAAGCCCTTTCCTTTCCAGAAGGGACCTTTGGTCAAATTTTATGTTCTTGGCACACACACAGGAGCCCAAACTCCCATTGCAAATGTCTCTCCCCCCCCCCCCGACTGCCACTGTAACCTCCTGGGACTAAAGGATGGTCTGGGGCTTTTCCTAATGGGGGCAAGGGAAGGGTGGTATCCAATGTAGTTTTACACAGAGAAGACCAATTAAAATTAATGAACATGACTAAGCTAAGTCTAAGGGACACGGGGAGGGGGCGCTGTAGTCTAAACCACTGAGCCTCTTGGGCTTGCCAATCGGAAGGTTGGTGGTTCGAATCCCAGCGACGGGGTGAGCTCCCATTGCTCGGTCCCAGCTCCTGCCCACCTAGCAGTTCGAAAGCTCTTCAAAGTGCAAGTAGATAAATAGGTAGCGCTCCGTGCGCTGCTCTGGTTTCGCCAGAAGCGGCTTAGTCATGACCTGGAAAAACTGTCTGTGGACAAACGCCAGCTCCCTCGGCCAGTAAAGCAAGATGAGCGCCGCAGCCCCAGAGTCGTTCGCAACTGGACTTAACTGTCAGGGGTCCTTTACCTTTACCTTTTAAGTTAAGTCTATTATTTTCAGTGGGTCCACTATGAGTTAAACTTAGTTGAACACCACCCAAAGTGATGAACTTATTCTATTGCTGAACCAAAACCTACTAGGTAACTATAGATTCCTCCATTTCACCGGAGCAAAATTGCTTAATGGGATTTAGTTTAGTTTAGTTGTTGTTTTTATGTGGTATTTGCACGACTGCCATTGGGATATCAGAAGTGGCACCCATTTACGATGTTTTGCTTTCCCAAATTCGAATGGCGATCCCAGAATGGAACTGCAAAAAAACCCTTACATCTAAGCATCCTCCTGACCGTACAGGAGATGCTTCTCAGTGTCCCAACCTAGTGACACCCATTTGCAATGCAGAGGGAAGCAGGCCAGGCTGGCGGAGGGATTTAGACTGCAGGGGCCAGAAGCCTCGGAAGCTCACCAGGAAGCATTGGGTGCTGATCCAAACCATCCCAGAGGTTTGCGCACATCCCTGAATTAAATTGGACAGCTGCATCACGCTGCCATCTTCCAGCCGAGCTCATCTGCTGTCAGAGACAATTGTGGAGGAGGAAATATTCAGGGCCATGTCTGCCAAGTGGAGTACCATAGAATCATAGAGTTGGAAGAGACCACAAGGGCCATCGAGTCCAACCCCCTGCCAAGCAGGAAACACCATCAGAGCACTCCTGACATATGGTTGTCAAGCCTCTGCTTAAAGACCTCCAAAGGAGGAGACTCCACCACACTCCTTGGCAGCAAATTCCACTGTCAAACAGCTCTTACTGTCAGGAAGTTCTTCCTAATGTTTAGGTGGAATCTTCTTTCTTGTAGTTTGGATCCATTGCTCCGTGTCCGCTTCTCTGGAGCAGCAGAAAACAACCTTTCTCCCTCCTCTATGTGACATCCTTTTATATATTTGAACATGGCTATCATATCACCCCTTAACCTCCTCTTCTCCAGGCTAAACATGCCCAGCTCCCTTAGCCGTTCCTCATAAGGCATCGTTTCCAGGCCTTTGACCATTTTGGTTGCCCTCCTCTGGACACGTTCCACCTGCATCGTGCAACCAGAGCAGTGCACTATAGAACCCCTTGCAATGTCAGAGAGGAAGTCAGGAGCCAACACAAAGACACCTGAAATCTGGGGTGGAGGTATGATGGAGGTTTTTTAATATATATATCTATATGTGTACAGTCGTACCTTGGATCCCGAATGCCTTGCGAGTTGAATGCTGTGGCTCCCAAACGCCCCTAACCCGGAAGTGAGTGTTCTGGTTTGTGAACATTCTTTGGAACCCAAACGTCCGACGCTGGTTCCATGGCTTCTGATTGGCTGCAGGAGCTTCCGAATGTTTTGGAAGTCAAATGGACTTCCAGAATGGATTCCCTTCACAGGGGCGTCGCAAGGGGGGTACGGGGGGTGGGCCACCCCGGGTGTCATGCCTAGGGGGTTGACAAAATGCCCCAGGGCAGATCAACATGGTGCTGGCACCCCCAGTGGGCGGATTTTCGCAACTGGCACAATCGTTGTCACAAAAATCCCCCCGCTGATCGTGCAAATATGCCCAGCATGCAGCCCTGGGTACCGGGCGCATTTGCGCGATTGCATGTTTTACCTGAGAAGTTATCTATGCCAGGTATCAGCTTACCTAAGTGGCGCTGTGGGTTAAACCTAGGACTTGCCGATCAGAAGGTTGGCGGTTTGAATTCCTGCGACAGGGTGAGCTCCCGTTGCTCAGTCCCAATCTAGCAGTTCGAAAGCACATCAAAGTGCAAGTAGATACCGTATTTTTCGCCCTATAGGACACACTTTTCCCCCTCCAAAAATGAAGGGGAAATGTGTGTGCATCCTATGGGGCGAATGCAGGCTTTCGCTGAAGCCTGGAGAGCGAGAGGCGTCGGTGCGCACCGACCCCTCTCGCTCTCCAGGCTTCAGGAAGCTATCCGCAAACCTTGCGCACCCGGCGGGAGTTCCCGCGGGCTCGCAAGGCTTGCAGGCAGCAGCCTGCAGCCCGGAGCACCCTCCGGAGGACGCCCCGTGCTTCGGGCAGGTGTCCGCAAGCCTTGTGCGCCCGGGGGAACTCCCCCCGGGCTCGCAAGGCTGGCGGATAGCAGCCTGTTCTGGGGGCTGAGGTCGGGGGAGCAGCGTGCAATGCGGCAGAACAGAGCAGCCTGCATGACCAGTAGTCATGATTATGGAAGTTGGGGGCATCCTAAACGAAGCTCACTGGGAGATTTTGGACACGAGGTGCTTGCCACCTCAGATGAATCAGTGGAACTCAGAGTGCTGTTGCGAAGCGAAAAACTGTCCCGCACTCTTTGGAAGAACAGTGAGGTGCAAATCTACATAATATTCATGTTAACACATTCTTCAAATGCCTATCCTAATGCAGCCAAAACAGGGAGAGATGGGGGAACATCGAGGTTTACAGATACACACATCCCTTTTAAAAAAAACCCCAAAAGGGTGGCAGGACTTCCAAAAAAGTCCAACAAGGACTCAGCATGATCAATAGCACGAAATGGTTTGGGGGACAGAAAAACAAGCCAGGGGAGTAATGAAATGAACTATTCTGGCAGAAGCCATAGCTGAAACCCTGAAAGCGAGGGAGGAATTCCACCCAGCAACATTTTATAATAATCAGCCAATAATCTGATGAAGCGTTTTCAATGCTAAGTGCTGTTCCACGATTAATAATGAAACGTAACATTCATTTGAGTGCTCTGCGCTCAAAACACTTCACATATGTACTTTGAGAAATCGGTACAACAACTATGTAAGGTAAAGGTAAAGGTAAAGGGACCCCTGCCCATTAGGTTCAGTCGTGGCCGACTCTGGGGTTGTGGCGCTCATCTCGCTTTATTGGCCAAGGGAGCCGGCGTACAGCTTCCAGGTCATGTGGCCAGCATGACTAAGCCACTTCTGGCGAACCAGAGCGGCGCACAGAGAAACGCCGTTTACCTTCCCGCTGGAGCGGTACCTATTTATCTACTTGCACTTTGACGTGCTTTCGAACTGCTAGATTCGCAGGAGCAGAGACCAAGCAATGGGAGCTCACCCCGTCGCGGGGATTCGAACCGCCGGCCTTCTGATCGGCAAATCCTAGGCTCTCTGGTTTAGCCCACAGCGCCACCCGCATCCTATGTAAGGTAGACAGGTACAATTAGGCCCATTTTACAAATGAGGACAACTGAGCCCTCTCATGCCACCTCCTTACTCTGTGGCTAGGTTTGCCCTATTTTTGAAGAGCAAAAAAGTGAACAGCCCGAGCCGCTGCCACCCTGAGCTGGGAAAAGAGGAGCATGGGCACGGTGGCAGCAGCCACATGCACCTCTTTCCCCAACTCAGGCTGGCAGCAGCTGTGGCATGCAGAGCAGCCCGAGCCCGAGCCGCCTGAGCCCCAAAACCCCGGACATTTCCTTTAAAATGTAAAACTCCGCCCAGATGGGCATGTTTGCTCCCAAAAGGGTTTCCCCAGACGTATGGAAACCCTGTCTGTGGCTGAAGCAGGATGAGAAGAGCAGGGAACTTTCTAGTCTGGGGTCTTTGCCACCATAATGTGTCATCAAAGGAACATCAAGCTAAGGATGCAGCCTGTGGATGGGCTGCTGGCCTCTGAGGCTGCAGCCTGAATGGCAGGACATATGGCCCCCCAGAAAATTTTTCTGGCTGCCAATGAAGAGCCCCCCTCTTCTTCTGTATAGGGGGGAAGAAAGATGCCCTGGCAGGAGGAGCTGGCCCCCGATGCTCTCAATGGGGTGGGGGAACGGGGTGCCTTCTGACACGGCACACATGCTTCAGCTAACAGATACAACCCCCTCTCTCCCCTTTGCATCATGTCTTTGTGCTGTAACGACCCCATCCAGCTCCAGCTGCTAGAAATGCAAGACTTTTCAGCGTTCCCTGGTTGGCCCTCTTGGAGCTCCGCACGGTCAAGGCTCAGATGCCTGCGAGGGCATTTGGGCTGGCAGAGTGCACTGAGAATCGGGCGTCCTATCCTCTCCTCCTCCCTCCCTGTCACACAGAGACATACACCCAGCCACTTGCTAAGTGTGACTGCAGAAATGTGCCCTACTTGCTCAGCCACCGAAAAGATGCATAAAAAGAGAGAGAGATCGCATTTATTATCATCCCAGGATTTGGGGGAGGAACTGTCAAGGCTGTCTGCAGACTGTGCCAGCTTAAACTACCTTTGAAATTCGTTTTAGAATCGAGAAGCCTAGTGCCAAGAGACACTGTAGAAATCCTTCACCCCTTCTGTCCCCCACCACACCTCTTCGTTGCCCAAGAACTGGGCAGCGTTCCTTCAGATCCCAAGAAGTCTACAGTCCAATGGCCTGGTCCTTGCATGCCCAGTTTCACAAACTCAGAAGTCCTGGCCCCATGCGTCTCTCTGCATCAAAAACGTGGGCATCGTCATAATATGTTATTGTGCAAAAATAAGGGGGGAATCGTAAGGGGAAAGCAGACACACAAATGCCCACCCCTGCCACCTTTATTCCTCCCCTCTCCCCACACGGAGACAAGCACGGCATGCAAAACAATGGCCTGCCCAGCCGAGCCTTGGGGACAATACAGCATTGAGTGCCCAGGCGACAGGAGGCACAAGGACTGCCAGCCACCGAATGTTGCTATTCTTACATGCATCCGACACGCCCACCCCAACAATGACACACACAGTTCCCTCCTCTCCAGAAAGGGAAACTGCAGGGAGAGTGGAAGACAATCGGGAGGAGAAGTAGGAGAAGGTTGGCTGGGAGTGGGGGTGGGGGAAGGAGAGGGAGGTTTGCTTCGTGCCCTGGGGGACTGGGTCATTCATGACTGGGCAGCAGCTGGGAAGAAAAGTCAGAATTCCTGGTTCTCTTTCTACTTTGTGAGAGGTGGAGCAGGAGGAGATTTCTGCAAAGCTGGACTCCTGGATTGTCCTCTCTAATATTTGAGCATTTAGACTGCATACACTATGTTCTTCCTAGGTAAAGGGACCCCTGACTGTTAGGTCCAGTCGCAGACAACTCTGGGGTTGCGGCGCTCATCTCGCTTTATTGGTCGGGGGAGCCGGCGTACAGCTTCCGGGTCATGTGGCCAGCATGACTAAGCCGCTTCTGGTGAACCAGAGCAGCACACGGAAACGCTGTTTACCTTCCCGCCGGAGTGGTACCTATTTATCTACTTGCACTTTGACGTGCTTTCGAACTGCTAGGTTGGCAGGAGCAGGGACCAAGCAACGGGAGCTCACCAAGACTGCTCTAATATCTTATTTTTCAAGTGACTGTGCTTGAGTCTCAGTTAAACAACTGGCTGGTTCAGATGACAACCTTGAATTAGGTTAAGAACTTCGAGAACGTAAAGAATAAAAGCCACTTGATCAGGGACAGTGCACATAGATATTGGCCTATCCCAACTTTTTTTTCATAATGGCTCCTGCTCCTGCTCAGGCTGCACATAAAAAACCCTTTTTGTTCCAGAAATTCATTCCGATTGTGCAGATAAAATATAACTGATAGAGTTTAAGAAGGGTGGTGTATTAGTGTGTGAAAACAGCCCAGATCCAATAATTCCCAGGCGTGCATCCTGGTGCCTGAGTATCTTCACTTGGTTGCAAGTGGGCAAAAGCCAGTGCAAAACGTTTCTGGCAAATTTCAAACACTGCATGCACTTTGCACGGGTGTCACACTGCACGTGCAGCTCCTCTCCCTGCTCCAATGAATGTTAGAATATACTAGAAGCATAACTTTTTCAGTAAATGCATATATTGTGGGATCCACCCCCACCTTCTGAAAATTCACTAGATCTATTTTTTTAAAAGGTAACCTGTAAATGTGTTTTATTCCATCAATCATGATTTCCGAGAGAACTAGGTTGATTTCTTCTTTTCAAAATTAGATGCACTGCTGCAAACTTCTGTTTGTTTTAAATAATCCTTTCCTTATAACTTTACTGGTTTGAGAGGCAGCTTTGTAAACAAGAGCATTGGGGTTGGCATAGATCATGGGTAGGCAAACTAAGGCCTGGGGGCCGGATCTGGCCCAATCGCCTTTTAAATCTGGCCTGCAGATGGTCCGGGAATCAGCATGTTTTTTTACATGAGTAGAATGTGTGCTTTTATTTCAAATGCATCTTTGGGTTATTTGTGGGGCATTGGAATTAGTTCATTCCATCCCCCCCAAAAAATATAGTCTGGCCCGCCACAAGGTCTGAGGGACAGTGGACCGACCTGCTGAAAAAGTCTGCTGACCCCCTGGTGTAGATGATGCCTTAACATACCCAAGCAGGCCCACACCTGAGGGGAAAGGGAAAAGCTAATGCGCTGTGCATTACATTACAGGCCACCATGTGGCCTATCTGACCACCAGAAGTGCACAAGCCTTTGCCAGCACTGGACCATGCAGAGAGATTTCTTCCGGCTTGGACTCCCATGACCTCACATTATCTCTGAGAGCCCCACCAACCAAGATATCCTGAGCTTTACTGCCTTCTAGCCCATCCCCATTGGTGCTGAGTTATTCTCACGCTTTTATTGTGCATCTCAAAGAGGAAGCCTTCAAAGTGTATGTACTTAACAGCTCCATTCCGGGAACCTTGTGATTATGCGAAAAATTGCACCTTATTTTTAAAAGCAACGCCTTCCATTCTTCACCCTTGTTTTAGTGGGGGAAAGCCTGGAAGAAGAAGAGGAGGAGGAGGAGGAAGAGGAAGAAGAAGAGGAGGAGGAGGAGGAGGAGGAAGAGGAAGAGGAAGAGGAAGAAGAAGAGGAGGAGGAAGAAGAAGAGTAGGAGGAGGAGGGGGGGAGGAAGAGGAAGAGGAAGAGGAAGAGGAAGAGGAGGAGGAGGAGGAGGAGGAAGAAGAAGAAGAAGAAGAAGAAGAAGAAGAAGAAGAAGAAGAAGAAGAAGAAGAAGAAGACGACGAC
The DNA here is from genome assembly GCF_964188305.1 of Podarcis bocagei. Classification (NCBI taxonomy): domain Eukaryota; kingdom Metazoa; phylum Chordata; class Lepidosauria; order Squamata; family Lacertidae; genus Podarcis; species Podarcis bocagei. Next base: position 10,306,179 of record NC_138143.1, on the reverse strand, counting down.
ATCCAAACAGCTCTATTGCCACCACAGCCCAGGCAGTGCAAAACCCAGGAGGGGACTATGTAGGACTTGATGACAAAGCTGATGGTTTACTGAGCTGCTGAACTGATGTGAAATGTCTGAAGTTCACAATACTGTGAAAAACTAAAAGTACACTGGTACTTCTGGTTGCGAACAGGATCCATTCCGGAGCCCTGTTCGCAACCTGAAAGGAACGCAACCTGCGTCTGTGCATCTGCGGGTCACAATTCACCACCTCTGTGCATGCGCGTGATGTCATTTTGCGTGTCTGCGCATGCGTGAGCGGCGGAACCCGGAAGTAACCCTTTCCGGTACTTCCGGGTCGCCGCGGGACACAACCTGAAGCAAACGTAACAAGAGGTATGACTGTAGATGTGGAGTCCCACACAAGGCCCACTGAGCAAAATGTGGGCAGGGAGCAGAACCATGCCCAGGGCTGCTCTCAAGAGTTTGCACTTAGCAACACAGGCAAACATTCATCCTTTTCAAAAACGGAGGAGAAGGAATGTAAAACTGGATCTACTGGCAGATTGCTGGATGATCTCCAGCAGTTCAGCAAAACCTGTAATTGCTTAGTAACATCGAACAGTAACCTGTAACTCATCCAAATATAGGCATGTCTGTGGGTGCAGGACCTCAACCTATGGCTCATGAATCCCAGGAGGTCAACTAGTTCAAACCCCTGCAAATCAGAGACGTGGGCAGGGGTCACCATTGCCTCCTGTTCGGAGTGAGTTCCGTAGTTCGTTCTATGCACTGCGTGAAGAAGTACTTTCTTTTATCTGTCCTAAACAGTGTTCAAAACTCCTACTGTTCTAGGCGCATTTTCTGCCTCCCCACTTCCAGCTACTCTCTGAAGGCTGGAGAAGAGACCCTCTTAAGAATATATGGGGGGGTAGGCAGGGGAAGGACTAGACCATGTGAAAAATGAACATAATATTTTAACTGCAGTTCAATCATTTTCAGCTTTGCATACTTCTAAAAAACTGTGCCTAGACATTGCATTGTTGCGTCCATAATGTAGGTTTAAGGTGCTATTTAGCTCCTAGCTTTCATATCTCAGTTTCTAACACCGGTCCTAAATCTTCCAACATTCAGCTTCTTTTGTTGTCCACAAGTTCTAAGTTTATGATAGAGGAGGAAGACCTTTTCTCCATCTAATTTCCCCATGCCATGCATAATCGTTCAGCCCGGACACTGAGGTCCAGCTCCAAGGTCCTTCTGGTGGTTCCCTCACTGCAAGAAGCAAAGATACAGGATACCAGGCACAGGGCTTTCTCGGTAGTTGCACCCATCCTATGGAATGCCCTCCCATCAGATATCAAGGAAATAAACAACGATCTGACTTTTAGAGGACATCTGAAGGCAACCCTGTTTAGGGAAGTTTTTAATATCTTATTTTTTATTGTATTTTTACTATTTTGTTGGAAGCCACCCAGAGTGGCTGGGGAAACCCAGCCAGATGGGCAGAGTATAAATAAATAATTAAATTATTATTATTATTATTATTATTATTATTATTATTATTATTATTAACTTTCCATCATGCCACATCTTATTCATATTTTTTCTAAACTAAAAAGTCCCAAATTCTCTAACCTTTCCTTATCGGGGGAGTCACACCACCCCTTTGACCACTGGCATAATGCTGATACACTCACACATATGATAGTTCCATCAGTAGACAATCTCTGGGTTGTGAGTTCGGGCCCCACGTGGGGCAGAAGATTTCTTCATTGCAGGGTGTGGAATGACCTTCGTGGTCCCTTTGAACTCTAAAATTCTCTGATCTATACACTACCATGGCTCATTTTTGCAACAGAACACCCATCTCGATGCAAAACAATCCCAGGCGTAATTGCATTTCTGGGGAACAGTCCCGTGCTACACTGTCCCTTTCAAGATTTAGAACACCTCACATTCAGGCCCCAACTGTCACTTCTGTGCGGCTGCACAAGAGCGGCTTAATGCAGCCAAATAACTGAGATTAGGAAAATAGGAAAACAAGACCCTGCAGAGCAAGAGACAAAATGAAGAAAAGCTGGGGAAAGCAAATGAGCTTTCCGTGACCAGAGGAAGAGCTCTCTCTGAATGGAACCGAGGCTGCTGCCACAAATGGAAAGGAACGACAGCAACCTGATTCCTTAGCCTCTCTTCTCAGCATTGGAACACATGATTTGCTCACATCAACAAGGCGCATCATGACGAAATGGACATGACTGCTACTCCCACAGCCTCCCAGCTGGTTCTCCTCCCAGCTGAGGAAGCTCTCCATCAGCTGCTGCTGCTTCAGACTTGAGCTTCCTCCATAACAACAGATACCATGACCTGCACTGAGGTCTTGCTGCCAAGAGATTTCAGGTATCCACATTAACACTGAGTTCCACAAACAGTTATAGCTACTCAATGAACTCTGTAAGCTGGGACCTAAACAAAAAAAAAAATTCAGGCCAAACATTTCGGACCCGTGTGGTCTACCCTTTGCCCTTTGGTCCAGAATTTACAAAGAAGAGAAAAAAATCACATTCACCAGCTTTTAACAACGTAAGAGCAGCCCTGCTAAATCACACCAGTGGCTTGTCTAGTCCAGCATCCTCAAAGTGGCCAACTAGATGCCTAAGACAGGGTTTCCCAGACTTGAGTCTCCAGCTGTTTTTTGGACTACAACTCCCATCATCCCTCGCTAGCAGGACCGGTGGCCAGGGATGATGGGAACTGTAGTCCCAAAACAGCTGGAGACCCAAGTTTGGGAAACTCTGGCCTAAGGGAAGAATCTGAGTTCAAGAGCATCCTTCACTCTTATGGTTTCCAGCAACTGATATGTAGAAGCTACTAGCCATCACTACAATTCCAATGTCAACAATAGAGCATTATCCTCCAGAATCTGTCTAATCCTCTTAACACTTTAAACAACCAATCTGTGTTACATGACCCTGGCAATGCACTCCTTCTGAAAAAATATTGAAGGGAATACCACATTACATTAATTTTAAAAAAAATTAAAAAGAAAATCTAAACAGGACACTTGCATTTTGAAGACAAACTGATCTGGAGCATACTTCCAACCTGAATGGGGACCACATTTGCCATCTTCCTGCTGAAAATTGTCCTGTTCCTTTAAGGCACCCTAGTAGCAAGTATGTCAAGCCAAGAAGGTACCATTTTCAGCAGAAACTGGCGCAGGGTCCGGATCAACAGCACCTTCCAAATTAGGGGCCCATGTTTCCCTTTTCTTCAGATTAAAAGAAGTCAATTTAAATAGGCTTTTTAATAAAGTGTGAATAGCATGACATAGCCTAGCTCCCAAAGAACTCTGCAAGGCCCACTTCTGTTTCTGTTCCAGCAACCAAGTAGGGGATAAGTTGTTGGCATCCATCTGTCTTGAGAGACATTGGAGTGGGCTTCTGGGGATGAAGTCAAATACTGTGTTAGCAGCACCAAAGTGACCTCTCCAGGGCGCAAGACTGGCCAGTTGGCATGGAGGTCCTGGGCTGCCCAGATGACAAGTCTCTCCTCTTGGCCTCACTGAAGCAGTCCAAAGGAAAGCAGAGCAGTACGTTTGGCACCAGCTTGGCTGCAGGAGTTGCTGGAAGGTGGTGTACAAGCTGCTATCCAACCATCTTAGAGACTCCACTCCAGATTTGTGTAGGGTTTACTCTTTAAGCTTTTCTTCCCCCAAAGATATCCCACAAGCCAGTGGAAGTTTAGGATCAGAGTTTTCCTTCTCCAAGATGGGCTGTCTTCCCAGGTTGATGAGCCTCATCTGCCCCTCACTTCCCTCTACAGCACGAGCAGAAACGGCTCTTCGATCCACTATTGGTCTTGTCTGCTGAATTTACCAGAGGCTGTCTTTGCAAACAGGGGAATCCCTAATTCACAGAGAGTTTGAGGGCCATTGGCTACCCTCCAGTGCTTTAGCCAGCCAGTCAAAGCCATTCCCAGGGTGTGGCCGCTGTCGCATGCTGACAGCTTCCAGAAGCCACAGGTGAGAGCTGAGTGCAGGCTGAGAATGAAAGGTGGACAACCTAACCCAGAAGGAGCATGACGTGTCCCCCAGCAGAGGTACCACCTTTCCCCCTAACACCACATTCTCCTCTAGGGTGTAAGGAGCCCACCGGAAACTTGCTAGTACAGTGGCACCTTGGTTGTTGAACTTAATCCATTCCAGGAGTCCATTCAACTCCCAGAACCATTCGAAAACCAAGGCACGGCTTCCGATTGGCTGCAGGAGCTTCCTGCACTCAATTGGAAGCCACATCAAATGTTCGGCTTCTGAAAAACGTTCGCAAACCACAACACTCACTTCCAGGTTTGCGGCATTCAGGAGCCGATTTGTTCGGGAGCCAAGCCGTTCGAGAACCAAGGTACCATTGTACTCTACTTTCTACCAACTCCTGGGTGTTTTTACCAATTGTTCAGTAGGCAAGGACCCACTGTGAGCATAGGTAGCTGTATCTAGTCCAAATACCGCCTCCTTTGACAGCTTTTCTCCGGGAACTCAGGAAGAGGTCTCTCTCATCTCCCTGTTACCCGATATTTTTTCTTGAGATGTTAGGGATCAAAACTGGAGCTTTCTGTATGCAAAGCATTGTTGTATCACTGAGTTGTGGTCCCTTCCCAAGCCCATGAGCTGGGCAGAGAATAACAGCTGCACTCCCGAGGAATAATCCATGTGAGAGTGCATTGTCTGTGAAACTGAGGTGGCAACACACCCCTACGAAGTCTCCCTGGAATTGCATCCTGGAAATTGCGACAGCACAGAGGTTAAAGCCAGGAAGGGCCCTGTGTTGACTCAACAACTTGACCGCCTACCACCTAAAAGTCTTCATAGGAAACATGGGGGAAAGCTTTCCTCATACTATAAACACAGTTTTTGTTACTGCAAAGCCACCCATTCCACCACTCCCTTCCCAACCTATTTCTGTGACAGAAGCTCACCAGCTGAACCACTTCAGAAATGTTTTGCCACTTTCCACACATTCTTTAGGACCAGCACGTTTGTTCCAGTCTCTCTGTTTGTACAAATGAAGCTTCAGAAAACAACAATCTGTAGGGAAGCTTCAGCACATGACCTCATTCTTGATGGGACTTTCAAACCAACGCTGCCATGGCTGGGGACATGATTTGTGCGACTGGAATATGTGGGGATATTAGTGCCATGATTAGGACAAAACAACACCAGGCGGGTGGGGACACAGAGGAATTTCTTACAGTGGACCCTCCGGATACAAATTAAATTCATTTCGGGGGTCCGTACTTAACCTAAAAAGGCCGTAACTGGAGGCACCGCTTCTGTGCACATGCACGGCACGATAAAGTGCTTCTGAGCATGTGCGCAGGGTGAAACCCAGAAGTATACACTTCTGCTGTGTTCACAACCCGAAATTTACATATCCGGAGCGGTACGTAACTCGAGGGTCCACTGTACTTTGTTTTCTTTGGAAATTCTGGGTGGGTTCAACTAAGTTGTTGTGCAAGCAAAACGAAGCCTGCTCATTCAAAGGGTCTTTGTCCCCACCCTGGGTAACCATTAAATCTGCTCCAAAGGGTTAGGGGAATCTCCAGGACAGGTTTAGGAGGCGTGTGGGGAGGAGAGTGGGGAAGTACCCTACTTACTGCTATGTTGAATTCCACCCTCTGCATTTCTCCCCAAGCCAGCTTTGGTTCAAACTGAGAGAGTAACCTAGCTGCATTTCAAGCCAGCAATGTGTACACAACCTAAGTTCCTCCATTTCCATTTGAAAGGGATCCAACACTTATTCCAGCAAGGCAGGAAGAACCTGGGGCTATATCAGGATTGCTCCCTTGTCAAACCGCACAACCTAATAGTTGCTTGGAGACTGCAACCTTTGAGTGGCACCTCAAAGCAGAGTGTGTCAAAGAAACTGGGGTGTAATGCCTGCTTCTGTCATGAAACTTAAGACTCGTTCCATGTGCTTCAGAGGAATACAACAGCCATGTTTCTCTCTGCCCTAGTCAGTTCAATGGGTGACAAAAGAAGATACCAGCTGCTGCAGCCTAAATGCAGATTGGAACTAATTACCAACCTCCAATTATCTCTGGTTTGAGAATCAGGATGTCTGTCTGTGAAACACAAACCATCTTTTCCTGGCTGAGTCAGTCACACCTTTGTCAAAGGAACACCCAGCTCAGCCCTCTAACTGACAAAACTTTCCCCTTTGGGGTTTGCAGCCAAAATCACAAATGCATATTCTTTTACTGTAACTCAGAAGTATTTTTCTGCACACTGCTGTAATTGCTGCCTGCACTGAAATGTAAGTAAATCCTTTTTCTGTTTATCTTACAAAAATGTGGTTCATTCTCTGCAACGGTGATGAAGAGGGAAAGGTCAAGAGACCACAAATAGAAGGGATAAAAAGGTATAACTGCCTAATTCCCAAGCTTTAATAAACTGCAAAACTTCCAAGTGTTTTTACTCTGCTAAAAAGCCTTTACTTTGCTTTAGTATTTCTCCCACACACGTGGGATAGGAGGTTCAGATTTACACCTACAGACTTAATCCTCAATCCATTTCCCACACCCTCAATCCCTGATATGACTCAGACTCTAAATGCAAAAACTGCATTTAAAAAATGTTTGTATGATTTTCACACTTTCACACATGACTGTCTTGCCATGTTTGGAGGCTGCAGCGTGGATGCACTAATAACTGCAGCACTTTCGCAGTGATTCCTCCCCTCCTCCAGTGCTTTCCGGGCTAACATTAACACTAGGGAAATCAAACAATGGCTGCAGTGCTTTTAGCAATGGGACGAGAGTCAAGTGTTCCCAAGCATGTTAACCTGGAGCTAGTGGCTTCTTGCCATTCATGTGTAGGTCCAAGCCACTTCAAAATGACACCTTGAAATGTGGCCTCCTAAACCACAGCTATGCAAGAGGGAAACAACTTCAAGACCAAACATCTCAGCCTCTACTTGCCTTTCCATCTTCTGTCAGCATCTTTTAAAAGCTTCAAAATACATTCCATGGCCGCCCTAAAAAGTTGTGTTCCATTGCCAAATGGCTCTTGCAAATTAGGAATCTTTTACCTTGAACTTCCACTGCTTGGCTCATGTATTCTGCCCTTATCCTTTTCAATTTTGCTGGGATGTTTAAGTGCTTTGGCCTTCAGCTACCAAGTGTACTGTAAGCACAACTTGAAACTTAGTCAAATAAGTTTAGTCAAAACTATTCCAACATAAAGTGGAGAGGGAAGATCCTCCACGATCATGCTCATCCCATTGGGCTGAATCCCTCCTTAGTGTATAGTTCATGAGCAGCCTTGCAAGCCCTTGAATACATCTTACTGGACAACTGATGCAAAACAAATTCAAACAGACATGAGATTAAGCCAAATCTCATTTTACACGTTGCACACAAGGACTACCTATAATGAGCACATTCCATTATAATTTGGTAAATGCCTCTATATAGTACTTAGAGGTTATGCAGGGAGTGTGGAGAAGCTTCTTAGTATTATAAGGGTCCACGAAGCAATTTTTACATATGCAAAACCTTCAACATTTGTTTTCTCCTAATCTTGAGGGTAGAAGACGGACCAATGGATTCAAGTTACAATAAAGGAGATTCCAACTAAACATCAGGAAGAACTTTCTAAGTGCTATTTGACTGGGATGGACTGCCTTGGAAGGTGTAGTGGACTCTCCTTCCTTGGAGGTTTTTAAGCAGAGGTTGGATGGCCATCTGTCAGGGATTCCTTAACTGTGATTCATACAGAGTGTTGAATTAAATGACCACTGGGATCCCTTCCAACTCTACAATACTATGATGCTATGAGCACTTGATGGGTGCTGTTGGTACCCAACTACAACATGAGAAGTTAGAACCAGCTCTTCACCACTTTCAGAAGTGGTCTACTGTTTCAGAGTGGCCACCGAGACCATATAACACAAGTCCTGAAAGACCTTCACTGGCTCCCAGTACGTTTCCGAGCACAATTAAAAGTGTTGGTGCTACCTTTAAAGCCCTAAACGGCCTTGGCCCAGTATACCTGAAGGAGTGTCTCCACCACCATCGTTCAGCCCGGACACTGAGGTCCAGCTCCGAGGGCCTTCTGGGGGGTTCCTTCCCTGCAAGACGTGCGGTTACAGGGAACCAGGCAGAGGGCCTTCTCAGTAGTGGCACTCTCCCTGTGGAACACCCTCCCATCAGATGTCAAGTAAATAAACAACAATCTGACTTTTAGAAGACTTCTGAAGGCAGGCCTGTTTAGGGAAATGTTTGATGGTTTATCGGGTTTTTAATATTCTGTTGGGAGCTGCCCAGAGTGGCTGGGGAAACCCAGCCAGATGAGCAGTGTCTAATTATTATTATTATGTTATATTCTTTCAAAGCCCAACTAACCAATATGTTAAACGTATGCTTTAAGGCAGACATAGGCAAACTCGGCCCTCCAGATGTTTGAGACTACAGTTCCCATCATCCCTGACCACTGGTCCTGTTAGCTAGGGATGATGGGAGTTGTAGTCCCAAAACATCTGGAGGGCCGAGTTTGCCTATGCCTGCTTTAAAGCATGGGCATCAACTCTAAGGAACCCAGACCCCACTGCCCCCCAAATATTTGGGGGCACCCCATCCCAAACTGACCGTGCTGAGCTGCCTCAGCCTCCTTCTCCACCACTGCAGCATGATAGCACAGGTAAGGCCCCCAATTGCCCATCCTTCTCCCTTTCTCCTGGGGCTCCTTCCTTCCTTCCTCTCCTCTGGCAGCCTCAGCCTGGACCCAAGCGCCTCGCAAGCCCCCTGCCATGAAGGAGACTTCGATGCCTCCTGGTGTCCAAGAGTGGAGAGGAAGGAGTGTTCACAGGCTGGGCTTGCCGTTGTCCACCAGTGAGACCCCTGGATCAGCCTCTCAGCCCCAGCACCAGCCTGAGCAGTGCTGCCTCCCATGCCTGGACCCAGGCAAGGAAGAAAGGTGGTTCAGCCCAGAGAGGCCTCACCCCGAGGGCTGTGCTTGCTTGGCTCCAGCCTGCCTTGATTCCTGTCAGGGGAAGGCTTCCCCAATACGGTGGTACCTTGGGTTACATACGCTTCAGGTTACACATGCTTCAGGTTACACACTCCGCCAGCCCAGAAATAGTGCTTCAGGTTAAGAACTTTGCTTCAGGATAAGAACAGAAACCGGGTTCCGGTTGCACGGCAGCGGCAGGAGGCCCCATTAGCTAAAGTGGTGCTTCAGGTTAAGAACAGTTTCAGGTTAAGAATGGACCTCCGGAACGAATTAAGTACCTAACCTGAGGTACCACTGTATTTTGTTCAAGTTGGCGCCACTGCTTTACGCTATGATGTTGCAACCATTATTTCCTCCAAAGGAACCTGCTATGGGGCCCTGATGTGGATTAGGGCCGTGCTATGTCTCCCCTGCCCTCCAGCATGCACCACCACCACAATTGCCCTGACACTGCTGGGCAAGAGAACTTCCGGGGGCAAATTGAAGTACAGTGGTACCTCGGGTTAAGTACTTAATTCGTCCTGGAGGTCTGTTCTTAACCTGAAACTGTTCTTAACCTGTGGTACCATTTTAGCTAATGGAGCCTCCCACTGCCGCCGCACCACCAGTGCGCTATTTCTGTTCTTATCCTGAAGCAAAGTTCTTAACCTGAGGTACTATTTCTGGGTTAGCGGAGTCTGTAACCTGAAGCGTATGTAACCTGAAGCGTCTGTAACCCAAGGTACCACTGTACTGGTGAGGTGATGCTCAGCAGGAAAATGGCATGGGAAGGAAATCCATCTTGTCTCCTCATAGGGTGTTGCCAGCCTGAATGGGGATCTTCCAGGGTTTGCTTTCTGCAACTGAAACATGGTGGCTCATTGCAAAGGCACACTTTTATGATGTCCATTTCTGACCTGCAGTTTGACCCTCAGTGCTAATTCTTAGGTTTGGAATGACCAGCAGGAATTCTCATGGGTCTTTTAAAGCATGAGAAGCATCATCATTAAGGATGAGACCGTGATCTCTATAGGCCAGGTAATCCCACAATGGATTAATGTGAGGAGGGTCTTCTGCATTCTTCAATTTTGGTGAAGAGGAAAATAAGAAAGATGGATTTTCCTTCTGACGATGGCTGGCGGCTATTGTTAGCTAAATTACAAGCTCTCGCAGTTGAGATGCTGTCGCGCTTCCTCCACAATCCAAGGAGGTTTTCCAGTGTGCAAATGTATTTAAATCTATTCATCGGTTCAAAAAATAGACCACTGATCCATTTTAAAAAACCTTAATTGGTTGGCAACCAATTAGGATTTTTAAAAATGGATCAGTAGTCTTCAGAAAAAGAGCCATTTTCAAAATGTTCCTGCTAGAAACAAGAGTCAAGTTTTGCACTGTCCACGAGTATTAAACCACCACAGGCCCAAAGAGGTAGAAAAAACGACCAGATTATTTTCCCCCTTCCTCCACAAATAGCTCTGCTCAGTGAACTCTGTGCTGCTTCAGGATCCTCAGGAACAGTTTAAGATAATTTGCCGCCAAAGATGGGGAAATGAATGGTGATGCCGCTCCTAGTCAAAACAGGTAGTACTAAAGAGGCTGCTCAAGTCATTTCAGCACTGAAGAAGAATAACCAGCCACTGCCTTTACCCCTCCGCAGTAGTAAATAAATACAGTAATAAATTAAATTACTTGCTTTCATTTCATGAAAACCCAAAGCCTCACTGTTCCCAATAAATTGGCCAACCCAAAGGATTCTGTTCAGACCCACTGAAGTCTTAGCTCTCAGGCCCTGGATTAACTAACCAGGAGGTTGCAGAAGGTCTGAACACAAATGCTTTATAGTAGTTTACAAAAATGTATTCCTTGCTATCATATCTGGTCAGATATCTTGATCGATTCCCAACTGTGCCCAGTCAAATGACCTTGGCCCAGTATACCTGAAGGAGCATCTCCACCCCCATTGTTAAACCTGGATACTGAGGTCCGGCTCTGAGGGCCTTCTAGTGGTTCTCTCACCACAAGAAGTGAGATTACAGCCTTCTCAGTAGTGGCGACCACCCTGTGGAACACCCTCCCATCAGATGTCAAGGAAATAAACAACGATCTGACTTTTAGAAGACATCTGAAGGCAACCCTGTATTGTTTTACAATTTTTTATGTGCTGCAAGCTGCCTAGAGTGGCTGGGGAAACCCAGCCAGATGGGCAAGGTTATATTATTATTGTTATTGTTGTTATTAATGATCAGAAGCTGAACATAGGGGCTACAGTCCTAGTCATGGCAGCTACATTCCCTCCCCTTCCCTTCACACTCTCAAGTTCTTTAAGGGAGGGAAACCCAACACTTCCCTCCCCCCCCCCCAACCTATCCTGGGGGAGGAAGTTTGAGCAATATGGGAACAGAGGTGTCAAACTGGGTGGACCATTTCCTTGTAGCATAAAATGGGGGAGTAGACACCCACTCACATATGGTTCCTGGGATCCTCACTAATCCAGAGTCTTTAAATCTATATAGTAAACAGATTTTTGCTCAGCATAACTTTCTCAAATAAATTCTATATAATATTGTTTGCCTTTCCGTCCTTCCACTGCGCTGCCCTTTGGAAAGTTCAATATTATTACACAAGCAGCACAAAAAAAGAGGGAAGGCTGCCTGCATTTTGTTAAGGGAAAATAGCTATGTAAATCTTCCAGACCAGCACAAGTATCTGAAAGCAGAAGCAAGGGTCTATCTTCCAAGCATACATACACTGGGGGGAGGGCGGACCTATCAATCTCACCTTACAAAGCACACATGTGTGCATGCATGAATATGGCTCTGAGATTATAATTTGAGAAAATGACATGCAAAACACACACACCAGGAAAGCTTAATGTCACGCTCAGCGTTAAATCATGCACTAACTTTGTTCATGAGTGAAGGTCTGCAATATGAAATTATAATGCAACCAGCAGTCCATAGATCTGCTCCCTCTGAGAAACTTTAGACTGGTAAGAGCACTGACTAGCATTTCAGCTGCTGGACAGGGATCTCGGTAGAGTGTCGTCAGGTCCCTAGCTTGACTGAAGGGCTTCCGCTCAGCCAAGCCTTTTTTTTAAAAAAAATGTATTTTATTTAGGATTTTCTTGTTTTACAGAAGTGTAGTGCCTCGTATTTTTTTTTCATGTAACATTTTTACAAATCCGTTTCATTTGTTGAGGCATTAGGGGGAGAAGAAAAAAAAGAAAAAAGAAAGGGGGGTGGAGAGGGGGAAGATGGATGGGGTGGGGTCGGGTGGCGGTGTTTCTATTATGTTTAATGTATGTAGCGTTTGGTGTCAGCGTTGCTTGTGTTGTGTTCCTTTGGTGGTGAGAGAGGTTGGGGTTGGCCAAGCCTTTTTAACTTCTAAACCTGTTCTCAGTAGGTCTGCAACATTAAACCAATTAACTGGTTGGGAGCAATTAAACCCCTTTCAAGTGACTGGAAAAGCAATGCCCACTTAATCATCTGTCAACACACTGAGCTACATATGAATTATTTTTAAGTATTTAAAACCAAAAAGAAGACACCTAGCAACTTTTCTTGTGACGTATTAGCAGACAACACATATGTCGTTGTCATAGCAGAAAGTAGAAGACTTTCACTGAACTTACTTTTTTAAGAAGCACAATTGTGCAGCATGCAGATTTTGGTGGGCACACCCCCACACACTGCTTGTTCACAGCAGCAAAGGGATCATTAAGGCCTAGGCTTATTTGGCTGCATAAGGTTAGTTGCTAGAAGCCTCCGATACTGTGCTAGGAAAAAAATGCAGAGTCTGCAATGCATTGTGAAGTTTCAGCCACATGTGCACTAAATGCTGCTTCTGATGCTATGTGCTGCTTTGTGGGTCCCTGGATTTGACTACAGGAAATGCAAATGGACACCTCATTACCCTCACATTCTGAGCAAACATTAGTACCTCTCGAATCAGAACCTTCCTTTTCCACACCACCCCCTTCTTGCTTTTTTTATTGACAGATCAGGAAGTGCTCTCACCACTGAAAAGTTTCAAAGGCTAGCATTCTGGGGCCAGTAGAACTGGATTCGGCTCATGCCTGGATCAATATGAAGAGATTGGACATCACAACTGACAGTTTGTCAGGTAACACAGAAAATCACAACCTTGGGGCAGATAAACATCTTGTAATGCATCAATGATGCACAAGTGTGTGCTGAGGCATGGTGCCTAACAAATCCTATAGAAAGGAGGCTATGGAATTGTGTAGCATCCTTGTTCTTCTTCTCGAAGATCTGGAAGATATGCAGTGCAAACAGGGAACTGTCCTTCAGCACAGAAGAGAACTCACCCACACACATAATCCATCAATCAGATAATGTACTGGACCCGAGACAGGAGAGTGCTGGGTTCACTCCCATTTGACCTCCAACCTCAGCAAATGACCTTGGGCCAGGCTCCATCTCAGCCTAGCTATTTTACAAGGTCACTGTGACTATTATTTAAAAGGAGGAGGAGAAGTGAGGAGATTATATATATACCGCCTGCCCTGATGTCCTTGGAACACAACAAAGGTAAAGCGAATGTATGAGGAGCAAGAATGTAAGAGCACTGCCATCAAATGGACTGCACCCACATGCAGGGGATAGCGACCGCCATCGCTTGCACATCTGTCAACACTTGGGTTGCGATTTGGAGCAGATACCAGTGTTTCCTTACTGTTCAGAGAAGACAGCGGAAGGCAAGCTGCTGAGTCATTTCGATTTGTCCAGTGGAGCTTTGCAGCAGTTATATAACAAGCAGTGCTCTTTCCTTTCCTTTCCTTTCCTCTCCTCTCCTCCTAGAGCTGGCAGCAGAACTCAGAGGAGTTCTGGCCCCCAGCCTTGCTCTTGCCAGGGCCCGCCTCCTTGCCCACTGCTTCCAAGCATCCCCTTAGACCCCCGCTCTCTTCCCTCAGGACAGAACCGAGGAGCCCTGGGCACCAGAACTGGCCAGGTCGCTTGCCCTTTAGATTGCTGGTCGTTGCTGAAAGCACAAGGGAAGCCACTGTGATGGAACAGCTGGGGGCGGTAGGTGGGGGAGGAGAAAAGGGAATAGATTTGAGGGCAGAAAGGAGGAGACCCTCCCCCCCCCGCCTGTCTGTGAGGCAGGGCCAAGGGACCAGATGAAAGCCGCTGAATAATGGATAGGCAGAAGGCACAGCGGCGGGGGAGGAGAAATGATGCGCTTGCTCCCTCTCACGCAAACATGGCAGCAAGCACTGAATATTTCATGCACAGCGTGAAATTGAGCATTCAGGGTGCTGTGAGGCCAGGCCGCGATGCTCCCTGCGTGATAAGGCCCAGCTGCCTTGCTCAGTCCGACGGTGCCCATTGAGTGGGTTTAAAAGTGAAGGAGGGGCTGCAGGGGGGAGACGTTTTCCAGCTACGCCTCAGGAACCCCAGTCAGCGTCCATCGCCAACTTAGTAGTGCAACTGCCCAACGATGCATCCGTACAGCACCATGAGCATTATGGCCGTTGCACTGGGATGGGGCTCTCGAAAGCAGTTCTCTCTCATCGCCCTCACCAATGATCTCCATAGCCCCCGAGGGGGGTGAAATAAACTCTTGGGTCAAACTGGGGTCACGATGAACAATAAGGTATAAGCCTACATCTCTGAAATCTGAAGGTTTGAGTCTCTGGCTACGATCCCATGCATGCTTACCTGAGAGTTAAGCCCTGGAAGAGACTCTGAAAGACCCACGGATTTATTGTGGCATCCGCTTTCAGGGGCTATGAGAGGCCAACCTGATAAAAAGTGTTGTGCTTGCTTGGAGTACAGAACACTTTGTGCATCTGGTTAAACTGCCTCCAAGCCCAGGGCAAGGGCAGGCTTCAAGCTTGTGGGCTCTACTTTGTTGTTGTTTTTATTCAAATTCTAAGGAGAACCAACCAGAGCCAATTGCAAAAATAGTGGCTCGCTGGGGAGGGCCCAACCAGCTGAACATGGTAGGTCAGGGGAAGGGTCTACTGGGACCCAAGCATTGAGATGATAAACATACAAATCTGTACCGGAGTGAGTTACTGCAGCTTAGGGGATTGGCCTACTTTAGAAGGCTGGAGGGATGCCATTTTGTTGTTGCTATTTAACAATTAAGAGTCAGAAACTCTTGCCAGTCGTTCTGCTGCAAATCATCCAGTGATCCATCAGAAGATCCAGATTTGCTTTATTGCCCTCCCCAGCTCTCGCCTATGAAAAGATAATCCTTCTTCATTCTTTTCATCTTTAAGTTGCCACAGATTTTGTTTTTAATGCAGCAAATATGGCTCTAGGTTTTCACTTAAAACCATGTGGGCAGGATCCAGTTAAACTAAACATCTGAAGCCAAAGGTGGAATGAGCTTCCAGTGGTCAGGGTTGGGTATCAATCAGTCCATCCGTTGCGTAGTCCTGATGCCCTCTATGTCCTTCATGCTTTCTGTTCCCCTGCTCAGCATCATATATAAATCCTGAACACCAAAATCCTGAGCACAGATCCTATTGTGCAAAATAGACACATGTGAGCAACTTGATCTTCATGTCATTTGTTCCATTCTGAGAATCTGAGCTTCCATGGTGCTGAATCTGAAATGTTCTGGGACAGAACTTAATGAGTTGTGACTGAAAGCCACGGAAGATGGAAGGCAGCCTCTTGAGCAATGGCAGGGCCAGAGTGCTTTGAGTCGGACTTTAGAAGACCGACAAGGAAGGGATGCATCCAGGTGCAAGAAGAGTGAATGGCTTGAAGTTTCAGGGAAGTACCACCAAACAAAAGTTAGCAAGGGCATCCCTTCTGCGAGAGTTCCTGGCGGCTGCCCCCCAAAAGGAATGTGTTCTGGGGCACAATTGGAACAGGGGCACAGCAAGATGATGAGTTACGGGAAAAGGCTAACTAGAAGCAACTGCAAGTCCTGCAAGTTCATGCACATGCAAGCCCAGCATAGCAACCAAAGGCCAGAAGAAACAAGCGCCCTTTTCAACCACCAAGAGAACGATGCCAAAACACAAAGGGCTGCAATTATTCATGGAGTACCTATAAGCAGGTAGCTTTAGAAGACACACAGACACAATGGGGAGAACTTCCTAGTGCATAATGGAACCAGCTGCCTATAATATTATTGAGCATATAAAGCACAGTGCTTTGGAGTATTCTAAGTGTGTCATATTTCTACAAAAAATTGTAGAAACCTTTCAGGGAGAGGCTGAATGGAGCATCTGTTGGATTTGGTTTAGTTACAGAGTGGCCAATCCAGACTACATGGTCTATTGAGACTCTAGTTCCAGGACCAGAATTAACAAGACAACCCCCAGAAAACTGCATTTGCCAAGAACCATCACAACCACTGGAAAGATGAGACAGAAGAAGCTGATCATCAAAAGCCAACTGAAAAATGGCCCCAAAACATCACCCTGGGCTGGCATGAAACAACCAGAGAGCATGAAGAACTGAATTAAAGACCAGCTGCCCCAAGGTGGTGAAAATCACAGGCACATCATTCTCCCTAAGACAAAAATAAAAAATAAAAAATGCACCACACAAAACACTAATGGCAACCACAACAATGTCTCAAGAAAGCACAGAGAACATAATCTCTGTACATGATCATGGGGTGCTTATTAGGTGTGGATATTTTTGAGTGGATGTGGAACATTGTCATGATGTTGTAAGGGTGGTAGACCAGCAAATATATCAGGTTGCTGTAGTGCCAACCCCAAAAGCTCAAGGTGGCAGGCTATGGGGAAACAAGGAACGCTTAAAACCCAATGGCACACTAGGCAATCCAAGAGGTGTGGACCCTAAAATGCATTGCAATGTCACCAAGGAGGTTTCCCCAGTACTGCAGACAGTGCTACAAAACTCAGATATATAAGCTAGGTGCCAAATGGTTACTTAAACCAGGTTCCAGTTGCCAAAACAGAGTGCCATTTGGGGGCCGGACGGCTCAAAGGTCATATTTTTTCCATATGACTTTTCGGTTCTGATTATGCAGATAAAATAAAGGAATTCTACAGGATGTGTTGCTAGTGTGTGAAAACAGTCAAGATCCAAGGATCCCCAGGCATGCACCTCCAGATGGTGATGTCGGAAAGCATCCTGGCGCCTGGCATCTTAACTTGGTTGCAAGTGGTTGACAGGCAGGTGCAAAATGCACCTGCCAAATTTCGAATGCTGATTACAGGTGATGTGTTAAAATTAATCCTGGAGTATGCACTGCCTTCCTGTCTCCAAGCAACTTGCCTAGGTCACCAGTGAACCCCTGATGGTCTTAATCAGAAGATGAGGGACACTGCTAAAGAACCCCTCCAAATGTTGGATTACAACTCCCATCATCCCTAGTTGCTAGCCATACTGGCTGTGGATGATGGGAGTCAGAGTCCAACAACATCCAGAAGGCCACAGGTTCCTCACCTGATAATCAGATCCATCCATACTATGCACCAAGTATCCAGGTTCAGTGTGCAAATTTCACACACACAAATAAATTCCAAACTGGCACACTTTGCACTGAAACAAGTATTTGCTTTTGTAGACTTTTGTACTTTTTGCTTTGTTTTTGCCAAGCGTTCGGAGAAGCCTTAGGAGAAATAGCAAGGCATGCATAGAACCTAGAAGTAAGATAGCAACACTGGGATAACCAGCCAAGTCATACCTATTCCATGTTTCCATATGAAAGACCCTCCAAGATTTCAGTGGTGAATTTCTCAAGAACGTGCAGTTTGTACCAGATCTAAGATATTGCACAGGATTATGTGCACTTCTGGCGTGTAGTAGTCTAGCCATATAAACCACAAGCAGCCCAGGTGACAAGGTCATTTGTTGGCTACTAATTGCAAAGCCATTTGGCAACGCTGAGAAAAGGTCAACTTTATTCAGCTCAAGTCTTACCCAGAGTAGACCTACTGAAATTAATGGACATGGCTCACCCTGTGAGCTGCTGTGTTCTTCCCCCACCCCATGACACAGGAGCACTCAGTTGAATGCCACACTTTCCCTGCCTCTAGCCCTGATTTACTAGGGTCAGGGAGGAGGGGAGAATGGCGAGGCTGCTGCCACTTGCGCCTTAAGACAGTGGAGAAACAAGGAAAGCGAGGAGTGAAAAACAGCATGTTTATTTACAGAGCCTGGGCC
Organism: Podarcis bocagei; assembly: GCF_964188305.1. Classification (NCBI taxonomy): domain Eukaryota; kingdom Metazoa; phylum Chordata; class Lepidosauria; order Squamata; family Lacertidae; genus Podarcis; species Podarcis bocagei. Next base: position 10,288,086 of record NC_138143.1, on the reverse strand, counting down.
AGGCTTCAGCCACGCCAACTGGTGAAGCACAGCAGCTGCGACCATCTCACACAACACAATTAAGTCCCATTCCCCAAGCTGCGCATAACGACTAACAGAAACGAGGAGGTCTGGCTCCCAACCGGCTGGCTCCTTCCTTGAGTAGAAACAGGGATGGAACTCCCAAAGGGCCAATTTCCTGTCTGAACTTGCTGCTCCGGGGCATTCGTGCTCCACCCCACCCACCTGCCCCTGGCTGTTAGCACCACACTAAAAGCTTTGGGAGAGGCCTTCTGACGTGGGAAGGGATTAGGCCCTGGGCAGAGGAAGAACCTTGCGAGTCCTTCCTGCAAAGAGGCTGAAACACCCTAAGCTGTTTCCTGTGTCTCCTGTGATCTCCCCTTCTCCCTTTGCCTTTCTTTCCCATCCCAAGTGATCCAGGATTGGCTTGTGCCCCTAAGTGACAGGTGGGAGAAAAGACCCAAAAGGGGTCTTTCGGTGGGCAGCAGAGAGCCTTAGAAAGCATACGTGGTAAAGAATAGGGGAAGAAGGAAGGAAGAGACAGAGAGAGCAGAATGACTGGCAGACTGCACACTCCTTGCCAGCTTAAAGGACAAGGCTTAGACCATGTACTGGTCAAGGCCATTTTAGCTGCACCCTGCAGGATTTCAGTTCTGCTCCTTCCCTGGAGGTTTTAAAGCAGAGGTTGGGGGGCCATCTGTCATGGATGCTTTAGTTGAGGTTTCTGCATTGCAGGGGGGTTGCACTAGATGACCCTGCTACTCTATGTTTCTACATGATCAGTATTTCATCTCACAGCCTTAGGAAGCCCAGGTGATAGAATTATTCACCCAGAGGTTGACTGAAGACACAGAGCATGCAGCTCCATATTAAGTAAAAACAACACGCCTTAAGACAGTGGAGAAACAAGGAAAGCGCAAAGCAGCACAAAATCCAAGAGGAGCCGATTGGTTCCAATGGACTGCATGGTTGACCTTGGCTCGGGGTTCAAATCCCAGTCACCACCAGCTGATCAGAAGCCAGACTCAGTTTAACCATCTGTGAAGTGGAAACAGCAATGGCCTTACATAAGAGGAAGATCAACCAATTTAAGATTTTGTTAGCCAAATCCCAAGGGGAAAGCTGTGACAGTCTGATGGAACAAAAGACAACTAGAAGTCTTGGAAACTGATTTATGATGCCATAAGCTTTTTGTAGGGCAAATGTAATTAATAACTAGACATCACATGGACACCCACACGAAGGCATCACAACAGCGCTGCTTATTTTAAATATGGTGTTGGTAACCACGCTTGTGAAGACAATACTGCCACTAGCCAAATGTAGAACTGGCTATTGCAGGTCTCTCTCCCTCTCCCTTTCCCTCACAAAACGCCTCAAAATCTAAACCAGGGTGTGAAGGGCTGTAGATGACAGTCTCTCTTTTCTGCCCCGTAATGGGTATTGTGGAGATTGCTGGAGTTTCACCAGGAATAAGGGATGGTGGCTCAACCTGTCTGGCGTCAAGCTAAGGCCTTGCTCCTCCTGCTCCAGGCCCCACAGATCCCCATCCAAACTGCCTGCAGAAACAGCATGCCCAACCTTGGCACAGATTACCCTCCCTAGTGCAGAGGTCGACCCTTTAACCTGCCTGCGCCAGTGGGGAAAGGCTATTCGAGCTGCCATTTTCTTGCACTGTAACTTTAAGAACCCAGTTCCCCCTCCTCTCCATCTCTCTCTCTCTGCTGCATTGCTGACCCTGTGGCTTTTTCTCTCTCTCTCTACCACCCCCCTTCCTGCCTTTACACCCACAAGTGAGATGCGGTGCATACAGCTATTACAGAAAGAAAGCACACATGAATCTAAGCCACCACTCCAGCCCTACACACACACCCCACTCCTTTCTCCCTCCATGCCCATGCTTTCCAGAGGGTGGGGTGCACATTGCAGTACGGCAGGAGTGCACAACTGAGCAATCGCTACAAGGTCAAAATGGCTTTGTGTCATCTACAAAGGCTGTTTTCCCCTTACGGTGGTCCCCGCCTTTTTAAACCCTAAATGTGGCATGAGCAGGCACTCATATCTGCCCCCACCCCGCCTACCTGCAACCAGGCGCATATTGCACAGAGGGAAGTCTGGTCACAGACCCACCCATGCCATGCTTCCCTTGCACGCGCGCGCGCGCGCACACACACACACACACGGAGCCCGCTGGGTCTTGCCACCTTCCTCCCTGCTGCTGCTCACCCAACCTCGCCATCTCACACCCCTATTCCCCCGCCGCCTGAGACACGCGCGCTTCCCCTCCATCCCTTTTCCGCATTTCCACCCCGTCTCCTCCTCCTCCTGGCAGCATTTGCAACAGCCTCAGTACAAGCCGATTGTGCGTCGGGGGAGGCACTCAAACCCCTCCCTGAAATGCTGCCGCCAGCTCCTTTTGTTCGCCTGCAATCCCCCTGCCAGCAGACTCGCTCTCCAGCTCGCGGGGGGGGGGGTGGGTCGGTGGGTGGGTGGGGTGGGGCCCAGATGGGAACGTCTCTCTAGGAGAGAGGACGAGGTTGCGGGGGGGGGGGAGCGGGAGAGCGCGATGCTGCTTTTCAAAAGGATGGCATTTGCAAGCGCGCAACAAAATGCAACGCGCCAAGGAGGGCGGCGCGTCCCTCCCCCGCTTGCGTGCAGAGGGGCGGCGGCGGCAGCAGCAGCGGAGAAATGCAGGTTCTAGATAGACGAAGCCCCCTTGCAACGACATCGTCGGCTCCCCCGCCCGTCCCGTGGCAAGCCGGATCGCTTTCATTTCGCCGCTTGCCCTCCCCCTCTCCAAAGCACCGTTGGCGGAGGCAGCGGGCTGCAGCAGCTCCTTCCTCGCCTCCGAGGAGCCGCTTGGAGATGCGCGCCCGAGGGCGGCATGCGGAGAGGGCCACTGCGCGCCTTCCCGGCCCCGTCGAGCACGAGGTGGCCCGCGGGCGGCGATCCCACCCAGCCGAGAAAGCGGCGTGCCTTACGCGCGCCTGCATGGCGGCAGCCAGACGTGCGCGAAGTACCAACGGTTGCCCGCGGCCAGCTCGAGAGAGACACACCCCGAAGCGACCGAGGCGCACAAAACGCCCAGACACCGCCTCCCCTCCCAATTCCTACGCGCAATATCTCTCGGATCTCTCCAGAATCCCGTCGGGTTGCATCCAAAATTGCAAGCCGCTGAGCTAGAAATCTGGCTTAAGCTGGGCCACCCTGCGGAGGCAACGCGAGGAGGGGGGGGGAGCGCAAAATGTCCTTCTCTCCCCTTCTTGCACGACCTCCACGGTGATGGATGCGTGCAGGAATGGACTGTTGTATCTGCATAACCGTTCCCCTCCAAGAAAAAAAATCAACCACACGGATAGGACACCCCCCCCCATTATAATAGATGCTTTGGTGTGTTATGGTCGATTCCATCGTCCTCCGAGACGCAGCTAGCTCCGCTTCGGCCATGCACTCGAATACGCACACCCTCCCCAAGGAAAACCCGAGAGAGGCTCGCCCTTCTCTCCGACCTGCACAACGTACTATAGCTGACACAATCCAGATACGTGTGTGTGTGTTCGTGTGAACACGCTCTTTAGCCCTTCTCCGCCCGCCCGCAATCTTTTAACGGGGTGGAAGGGTGTCGTATGGATCCTTTCAGGCTCCCGAGTCTCCAAAGAGCCCCCCTTGTGTGCGCGCGTGTCCCTGGCGAAGGGGGCGAATGCGCCGGCGGAGAGCCACCGCGGCAGAGATTTCGCCTTCCCTTTCACCTCCCGGTTCAAGGCCAAAGCTCCCCCGAACGAGCAGCGGGGAGGGGCAGGGCTCTCCGGAGCGCCGTCTCCGCTACATTTCCCCCATCCAGCCCGCCGCCGCCCCCGAAGCATACAAAGGAGCGCCGGAGCCGCGAAATACCTACAGTGACCATGCTTAGGGCGCGCCGGGATCCTGCCGGGCGGCGGCGGCGGCTCCGTGGACGGCTCTAGAATCGGGCTTCTTCGCCCCCTTCTTCTTCTTCCTCCTCCTCCTCCTCGGGTGGGGCGGGTCGGAACGGATTGGCCCCGGGTGCGGGGCGGGGGTCGCCTTGCCTTCCCGATCGATGGCGAGTTGGACCCCCCGGCGACGGTGGCGCATACAAAATAAGGGGGGGGGGACCGTCCGGGTGAGGTGGGGGGAGGGAGGAAGCGAGGATAAATTGCTGTCCCGGGGGGGCGGGGGAGAAGCGGAGGGAAGAAAAACCCTTATTTTTATAAAAACAGCTTCCCTCGCGAGGAGAAGGGAGGCGGGGAAGGAACGGAAGAAGAGGAAAAGGAGAAAGGATGGGCGTCGAAGCGGGATTTAGTCCGGAGAAGGGAGCCGTGAGGAATGTTAAAAGGAGAGGAGGACGGAGCGGAGAAAACAGAAAAAGAAAAGAACGCGGGAGGGGGGGAGTAGAACGAGAGAGAGAGAAATGGGCGGATTATTTTTTTTTAAGGGGGGAAATTAAAAAGGGGGGGAAACGGAGGAGGGACGGACGGGAGGCGAGCGACTCGCGGAGATTCACACAATGGTCCTTTAAACGCCCTTGACTATTTACACCCGGGGATTTTTGCGAGGGGGGGAGAGGGGGATGGGCGGGCGCTCTCTTCTCCGGGCCCCCCCTCGGGGCCTGTCCTTGGCCGCGAGCAAGGCGCTAGTCCGTCGGGGGCCCCGGCCGCCGCAGCTGGGCTCGCTCCGCCGCCCGCGCAGCCCCTCAGTGGCCCCCCACCTGCCGGGCCAGAAGCTTTTATGAGCCCCCCCCCAAGACTGACAGGGCCCCCGCTCATTGGCTGGCGGCGGCGAGCCATCACGGAGGCGCGCTCCTCCCTGCTCCGCTTAGAACCCCCCCCCACCACACACACACGGTGGAGAGGCTGCGTGGGGAGGTAACGATGGGCAAAGCGAAATGCGCGAAGGAGAGAAGACGAAGCGCCCCCCTCTGAATCTTTGCTTCTTCTCCCTTTCCTTTATCTCCCGATGGTGAACCCTTCCCCGCCCCCGCCCCCGCTGCAGACGCCCGTTCAGACGGGTATTTAGGCCACCCACCAGCCCAGGGAGGAGATAAAGCGAGGAAGGCGCCATTTAGAGGAAGGCATAGAACAGGTGGTAGAGAAATGTCTCGCGCATCCTGCCCCAGAAAGCGGGGTGGGGGGAGATAAGGGAGATGGTGGAAGGAGGAAAGAGCTGGGATAGCTCCGTCAGTACAGCATGGCAACTCTTAATCTCAGGGTCATGGGTTCAAGCAGCACGTTGGGCAAAAAAAATCCCTGCATTGCAGCGGGTTGGACTAGATGACCCTGGGGTCCCTTCCAACTCTGAAATTCTATGATTCTAAGAGAGAGAGAGAACACACACACACCCCACATACACACACTAGCTTCCTTAGGACAATGAAGAAAGTGCTGGAGCATGTCTTTTTCAAGGGGATTAAACTTGTAATTGAAGATTACTTTAATAAAATTAAAAAAAAAAGAAAGTGCTGGAGCAGAACTATCAGATCATGTGAAACTGCACGGGATGCAGTGGCGTAGCGTGGGTTGTCAGCACCCGGGGCAAGGCAAGTAATTTGCACCCCCTAGCCCGTGGATTTGCGCCCCCTAACCCGTGGATTTGTGCCCCCTAACCCTAACCCCCAGGTGTTGTGCCCGGTGCGTCCGGCCCCCCCTGCACCCCCACGCTACGCCACTGACGGGATCCACAAGTTGCCCCCCACAGCAGCATCCCTGCAGCATCGAAGAGGATGCTGTGCTGAGCACAATCCATTAGTTGCCCTCCAACATCCTCTGCAATGTTGGCAAGGGACACTTAGAATAAGAGCCAGCCATGCCAGGTAAACTGATTCTGGTTGCAAATGAAATTGCTCCGACTGAAATCCAGAATGTATATTCCAGACTCCAGTTCTCTTGCAGGGCTTTGAGGTGGTGCCCATACATGCATGCTGAATTGGCCAAAGGGAGAAAGGGCAGATATCTCTCACAAGGGAACCACGCTTAGATCTGAAGCTGAAAGTTGATTCTCTGGTATTCGAGAATCAGTGGGCACAGAGAGCAAGATGGCGACTGTGGAGTGAGCAAGTGTTCACAGCTAGGTCAGGGAACTCAAAAATAGCTGTCCTCACAACTGAACTTGTGTTTGCCCATTTTGCATGTAAAAGCATTAGATTGGAAGTTGCACACCCCGGCTCACACAACTGAGTTATTTAATGGCATATCATACCCAATCAGGTGCCATATTCCTGTAACGTTCAACTTAGACTCTAGTGTCCTGGGTGATCTCTTGGCACCAGCTTGGTAAACCCCAGACAGAATTACTCATCCAAGTAAAAAACAACTGAGCTCCTTCTGTTATAAAGAGACCCACAGTTACTCCAACACTGAGGGCTTCTAAATGAAACATACCTGATAGCGGTTCGTCTGCCTGAGACAAGTCTGAACTTGGCTTTGTTTTTTTTAAATATATAACTGAGAAAAAAAATTTGTCACAGATGTCCTGAACATTATTATTTCCCTACTCTAGCAAGTATCCCAGAGATGCACTGCGCACCTGAGAATCCATTCAGGCATATTAGAACTCAGGTAGGGTTACCAGACGTACCAAGTTCCCAGGGACAGTCCCCCAGATTTGCAAATCTGTCCCCGGACAAATTCTGTCCCCAGAATGTCCCCAGATTTGCAAATCTGTCCCTGGGAAACATGGCAGCAGCAGCCACAGCAGCCCAGAGCCAGCCTGGTAGCGCAGTTGGCTCTGGCTGGCTTCAGGAGCTGCTCGCTGCCATGGTGCCTGCCATTTTTCCTTGCTGGAAGTCCCCATATGATGTATCTTGTGCACAACACATCATATGGGGACTTCCAGTGAGGAAAAATGGCTCCAGGCTGCTGACTGCCCCTGCTGCCGAAGGGGAACTGAGGACGTCTGGCGGTACAGATTTTCCTGCCCCCTTCCCCCTTTGTTTTGACTGATCAGGGGAGGCTCGGGAGTTGCGGGTGGGCGGCCATTGCCCAGTTTTTAAAAAACTCTGCGCATTTATGTTTCACAGGGTGCAAAAGAAGGGCTTTACACCTTTATACAATATGCATGTGTGCTTGGGCCCAGGGTCTTTTGCCTCATCATCCCCACTACTGACTCCCTGTTGCTACTCAGCTTAAAAAAAATAAAAATGTCCCCGGATTCATTGAAAAAAATCTGGTAACCATAAACTGGGGGAGGGGGCAGACTGGGCAGCTACTGCTTAAGGATCCTACCTGCCTAGACAGCTCCCCCCAGAAGAAGCCCACTCTCAAGCAATTTCTCGGTCTTCCCTTAAATAATCTTGAAAATTGTAGTTTGGTGAAGATGATGATGATTTCCCTCTTGGGGGCAAGTTGCTACCCCCCCTCACACAAAACTATCATTCCCAGGGCTCCCCATGGCGAGGGAATAGCTATTGAACCCATTGAAATCTGTAGTGTAAATACACTTCTCTTGGCTCCGTGTGAAGCAAGGGTTTCCCAGCCCCTTAACCTCTGCTCTCCAATAAAAATATGGAAGTGTAGGAAACACCATTGGTTGAATCCATCTAGCTCAGTATTGACTTGCAGCATCACTCAGAGGGGTGGGATCATTCCTTGTCCTACCTGAAGATCCTGAGGATTGAACCTGGATCTTCTGCATGCCCTTGGTGCCATGCCCCCCCCATCAGTGTACTTTGTTAGAGTGCATGAGAACCATCCATACTTGGGGATTGCCCTTAACAGCCCTTTCCTAATCTTGCAATTGACTAATTTGTCTTACAGCGTCAGAATTTTGCTGCCAAATTTTGATCCCGGATAATGTCCTGGACACAAGTATTCACCAAACTGGAGTCGAGCATGTGGAATTGCAGGGACTGCAGAATTTCTAATTTCAGCAAGGGGGAAGTGTGTGTTTTCATCTCTGTGTGTGCCTCTTGTCACTTTTCCATTGGCCTTGGTACTGCCGTGTTTCACCAGGCGAGGTCGTCTGTTTGCAAATGTGTCCCAGAATTTTGTTGGTAGGCTTGTTTTAGGGTGGAGTTTTTTTCTTTTTCTTTTTTTGTCTTTTCAGTGTGTTGTTTGTTGCTGTTCAGTTTGATGAGCTAAAAACGTGGCTATTTGTAAGCTCAGTTGCTTGTTCAAGGATTGGCAAGCACTAGCATTTTTGATCTTTAGAACCGGCCTGTGTTTTTACTTTAACTTGTCTCAGCCTTTCTTTCTTTCTTTCTTTGACTTGTTATTGTTTTGATTTGGGTAGAACTAGATAACACTAATCCTTTTTATTTACAAGGAGTCTGCAGGAGGGAAGGGCACATCCCGGTTCTTCCCTGCAGCCCTTGTAGATGGGCTGCATACAGAAAAATCTGTGGCAGAACATTAGCAAGATTTGTACAGTATGATCTCTAGTTCTTTGTAGAACAACAACCATGTGCTGATTTGGTTTCTAGTAGTTCTACCGTATTAAGCCTTTGAAATCATGTTCTCAGTAGGTCTGCTGTACAATTATTCTGTCATGGTTCTGTCATTTTGTTTTTGCCAGCATGGCCTTACCTGCAATTTTCTCTTCTGCAGGCCACACATACATATTTCTATCATCTCTTGCTTGTATTATTTACCTTCCAGTACCCAATGACCTTGGAAATCTCTGATTTTATCCAATATGACCACCCTTGCTTGTCATTCAACCTACCGCTAAGTGGGTCTGAAAGAGGGCCTCACTGTTTGCCAAGATCACCAGACCAAATTGTACAAACCCAAAAATGGAAAGCCACTGCCCGCCCCCATCAAAGTCTTCCCTCAAAGAGCAGAAGGTTAATTGTTGAGAGAGCCATAATGAATCTAGCCTGGCTGGCACTGACCTCTGATTCTACCAGACCTGCAGACCTGCAGTCAGTGCTTCTTTTTCTAGAAAAATAGGTGCTGGTTCTCACCATGAAGTTGTTACATTAAGTGCCACACTTTTAAACAACCGCACCCTTGAGTACATAATGGATATTATCTTGCTTCATACTCAGGGGGTGTGGCTTCTGGCTCCCCTTCCCCATCCTTTACCATAGTGCCTACACAACATCACCTTAGTCCTACAACCAGCCAATTGCTATCACTATTTATATAGCACTTCAAGAAGAAACCAAACAGTTCTGCTGCAATACACTCAATTTCCCCATGCTGTGGAAGGCAATGGGTGCTTTGTTCCCATTTCCACAAATGGGAAAATCGAGGCAGGTTGGAAAACAGGCCAAAGTAGTTCTGCAAGTGGGATTTGAACATAGCTCTTCCACCAAGCCGTGATTCTGAAACTGCTGGACCATATTGTCCTTCTCCATGGCCCATCATGCAGTTTCTTCTCACCCAAGGAACTGAACTGGGAAAGAAGAGGGACCATGGCTGTAGGTCAGAACACAGGGCCTTTCGCAGATCTTTGCTCCTTCCCCTGTAAGTACTCATTTAAACCACAAGGAGAGCAATCACCCCAGACTCAGGAGTGTGTTCCAGAAGTCCTGCACCCCAAAACGTCCTTCGCTATTATCATGTGACTTCCCTCTAAAAGTAGCCTCTTCCTGTATCAGTAGATCAGATGCCACATTCTGAGCTGTGGTTGAGAAAGGAACGAAAACAAGGCTCCCCGCTGCTCTCTTCCACAGACCTTGCCAAACTGAGATCAGCACCCAGGAGTCATGTTCCAGCAGCAACAGCCTATTGGACCTCTGGAGAGCTTTTGTTTTGAAAATTCTCTCTCCCTCTCTTTCTGTTTCTTGAAAGCATCTTTAGAGGTATGTTGCCTTCTCCTCCTCCTTGCCCTGCCCTCTGCTTTGCTATGCAACATTGGTCAGACTGTTGAGGAGGGTTACACATAGCAGCATCCTTTCACCAAAAGCCAACAGCTGTTTTCCCCATCTAGCTTCCCTGTGGACGGTCGCTTCAATCCTCTGAGCCTGTGTAGCCCTGTGATTCCTCTGTGGTGATCAACAGATCTCCCTCCCTCCCCACCCTCACCCTGCCAACTTCCACCTACCAGAGGAACTCCTGTGCAGAGCAAAGAGAAAGCAGCCAGCAAAAATGTCAAGCGCTCTCATCTGCAAAATTCACTGCTTCCCACCATTCTGGCGCCCTGCAGCTGAGCTTCTAGCCACTCGGAGGATCAATGTGAACCATTTTAAACAGATGCCGTCTCTGGCACCCCCTGAGTCCCGACCTCTGCCCCTCTAGCCCCTCTATCTTCCCCCCTCCCCGGCTTTCAAGTGGGTGGGGACATTTGCCACAACTGAGGGAAGAGGATTGGTTTTCAGTGAAGCCCCCTACCTCATTTGCACTCAGGAGGTATCGTGCTGTGTCTTGTGGGCATCTGCTCATTTTCAGCAGCATCGCCATTTCTGATGGAGGGTGAGAGAGAAGAGAAGATTACAGTTAGTCTCAGCGGAGGGAGGGAGGGAGGGAGGGAGGGAGAGACATACACACACGCATAACTAGGTAACGGTTTTGTATCCACGTCCAGTGATTTATAGCTGTGCTGGGCCTATTCCACTGGGGAGATCTGCAAACCACACAGCTTGCGCTGCAGATGACAGGAACCAAAACCAACCACGCCCACCCAACCTCTTCTCGCTCGTTTTTTGCTCTTATGTAGAAAGAGAGGCATTCAACAGGGTCCTTTAAAGGGAAACTCCAAGAGGGAAATCGAGGAGAGAGGACTGTCAGCAGGAACCCCTTACCATCCACCCAGCAGAGGCCTGGGAAATCACTTTCAGTTTCAAGTGAGAAGGTTAGAGCAGTTGCCAAGATGCAGCAGGCGCTGAAGTGGGTTCTGTCAGTGATGCTAACAATCCAAACACCTCTGGGGAGCAAGGTAGCTGCAGAGAATCTCACCTGCTCATCATGGAGGCGAGCGGTCCCTTTGCTGCAGAGGGCAGGGAGTTGTGGAGTGGGCACAAGGAAAGGTAGCTTTCTGTGCAAAAATGTCACCAGGGCCCTTGTCGACCAACCTCCCACCCCCTTGATAGGCTTAGCAACCATCATATTGGCTGCTCACCTGGGTTCCTTATCAGCTTAAAGCTGACGGGCAATTTGGAAGAAGCCGTAGCTGAGTGACAAAGCTTATGCCTTGCATGTAGAAGGTACCAAGCGCAATCTGCAGCAGCTTCGCTTAAAAGCATATCAAGTGACATTGCTCAGAAAGAAGTCTGCTGGAGATCCTAGAGAGCCATTGCCAATCAGAGAAGACAGCACTGTGTCCTTGATGGGCAAATGGCCAGACTCCATATAAGGCAGCTTCAAATGACCAGATCCCAGAAAGTTCAGTAGGACTCCTCCTTTACTATGTTCCACCATTTAGTGTAAATGTTTCTATTCTGAAAAGCTTTTGTCTTCCCTAGCACATGACATGACAAACTCCGTTTAGGTTTTTTTTATCTGCTGAGCTTGTTTCCGTTGTTATGTCGTTGTTGTATTTTTTATTGATTCTTCATCATCTTTGTTGGACCGGTCATGTTGTGTGGATGCCTGATTATCGTCTTCCAAAGCAACTACTCTATTCCAAATTTAAAAATGGAAAGCGTAATGCTGGTGGTCAACAAAAGAGGTTTAAAGACTCTCAAGGCAAATCTTTAAAAATGTAGTATAAACACTGACAATTGGGAAACACTGGCCTGCGAGAGCTCCAATTGGAGAACAGCCTTTACCAAAGGTGTCATGGGCTTTGAACTCAGGATGAAACTCAGGATGAAAGGGAGAAGCGTGCTAAGAGGAAGGCACGTTTGGCAAACTCTCACCGTGATCAACACCTGCCTGGAGACCTATGTCCCCACAGTGGAAGGACGTGTGGATCCAGAAATAGCCTCCACAGTCACTTACGGACTCACCATTAAGACCATGGTAGTTCATGGAAGTTCATGGAAGACAATCTTACTTGACTACAAGTGATCACAGGAGGAGGAGGAGGGGTGTATTTTTTAATGTAAAATCACTGCATTTTAATTGTTGTAAGCTGCAATGTGAATGCATTAGGAAGGTGGGATACAAATTTTCTAAAGAAAAAGAAAGATGAAACCCAAGTTTTATGAATCAACAAAGGGATTTTGGAATACTGAATTTCTCTGTGAACGCTCTGCTGCATATTCTCCAGATCATGAGTCACCCCAACATGAAAGCGTCTTCTACAATGCAGATGGATCAGGACATTTGCTTGGTCTTAACAGCCACTTCCATGGCTGTCATTCCTAACGAGGATGCGGGTTGCTTCTCTGATCTTCAAACCCGAGTGGGATTTTATCTAGTTACCGTATTTTTTGCTCTATAAGACTCACTTTTCCCCTTCTAAAAAGTAAGGGGAAATGTGTGTGCGTCTTATGGAGCGAATGCAGGCTGCGCAGCTATCCCAGAAGCTAGAACAGCAAGAGGGATTGCTGCTTTCACTGCGCAGCGATCCCTCTTGCTGTTCTGGCTTCTGAGATTCAGAATATTTTTTTTCTTGTTTTTCTCCTCCAAAAACTAGGTGCGTCTTGTGGTCTGGTGCGTCTTATAGAGCGAAAAATACGGTAAATCACTAAGCCTCCACATCTTCGGGACAAGTAACAGCTCTATGTCATACCTCACAGAACCATTAAGTAAAAATCTCCCTTTTTGTGTATTTATAAAAATATGTGATATTGGCCATAGAAATAATGCTTGATTTATACTGAATTGCCAAGCTGAGTCCTCTTGTTCTCAGTTCACCAAGGGTTTTGCATGCATTCCACAACCATTATCTTCTGTAGTTGGACCAGACAACTCCCTGCAGGTATCCCCTGTAATGATGATCACTTTCTCTTCTTTCAGACCATAATGACTCAGCTGCATAGTCTCTTTGTCTAATTTGAAATGTAACTGGCCTGCTTTGTTTGGTTTCCAAAAATAACTTGACTTAGGAGGTCATTCACTGTACCTGAAATCATGTGTTTCTTCCATGAGTGATGGTGTGATTTTTCCTTTTGGGAAATGCCAAGCTGACAACATCCAGAGATGTCAATGCCTGGAACCCCAAGTTGCCCTTGCTTTTACTCAAATAAGCAAGGCATGGCAAAAATGAGATGATATCTTCTGCTGGTCAGCATAACTGTTCAGTAAAAGATAAAGGTAAAGGACCCCTGGATGGTTAAGTCCAGTCAAAGGCGACTATGGTGTGCAGTGCACATCTTTGCTTTCAGGCCAAGGGAGTTGGCGTTTGTCCGCAGACAGCATGACTAAACCGCTTCTGTCACAACAGAACACCATGGCGAAAACCAGAGCACACGGAAACACCGCTTACCTTCCTGCCACATTTATCTACTCGCCTTGGTGTGCTTTCAAACTGCTAGGTTGGAAGAAACTGGGACAGAGCAATGGGAGCTCATCCCGTCGTGCAAATTCAAACCGCCAACCTTACTATTGGCAATCCCAAGAGGCTCAGTGGTTTAGACCACAGTGCCACCCACTCCCTAACCTTTATCTGTTCAGTACCCTTCAAGTGACTGAAGTGAATGCTTGGGTGTGCTACTCTAGCCTGACAGCTTTCTTATAAATCCTACTTCTCCTATCTGTTTATCTTTTCACTTGTGTTCTCCTTCCTTCCTTCCTTCCTTCCTTCCTTCCTTCCTTCCTTCCTCTTTCTCCCTCTGTCCTTCAGTCAATCCTTGTCCCTAGTTGTACCCTCAGCCTTCTGCTACTTGTTGGTAACACCATGGCACCATAGCGCCTCTCTTCCCTCCCCTCCCACTTCCATTCTCTGTCTAGGACTGCCATTCTCTCACTCAGCAAAATTCTGTGTTCTGTGGTCTCTTGCTTGCTGCACCTCCTCACCTTTACTGAAGCCCAGCTTGTCTTCCTCTGACATGGTTACTTCTCTCTCTTCATTTGAATCACTTTTCATTTCCAGAGGGGTAGCTGTGTTAGTCTGTTGCAGCGGAATCAATCCTGAGCCTTGCAGCATCTTAAAAACTAACAAATGGCATAAGATTTCATGGACCAGAGTCCAGTTCATCAGAACTTCTACTTTTAGTGTTCATTCTCATATGGCTTTCTTACACTGCTGCACTATTATTCGAAGAGCTGTGAATGCATCAATGAATTGGATAGATGTACCCAGAAAAGAAGGACATTATGAGAAGCCCCAAAGCACCTGCTTTAACATACCAAAAAATGTATCTTGGTGGTTAATGAATCCCTGCCTCCCAGTGCATAACATCTGGAAGAACATATGTCTCAAGAGGAGCTCAGGCATCTCTCTGTCTTGAACCCAGTGCTAACCAAGTGTTACCAGCTCATACCTATTTAGGTAAGTAAACCAAGTGGGTAGGGCAAGAGTGGGGAACATGGACATCTGGACATAGCCAGTGGTCAGGGATGGTGGGAGTTGCAGTCCAATAACATCTGGATAGCCAGAGGTTCCCAACCCATGGGGCAGGGCTTGTATATACCCCATTGTCATCAAGCAAAGGCTCTATTGGAATGCATGGTCTGACCACATCCCTCAGTGCAACAGGAGCCTACGCTGCTCCCCAACACATCAAAATATGGGTGTTTATTCCCTAAGCACATGCCACTTAGCATTTGTGGCACAAGCACCCAGTTCCACACTTGTAGGTAAAGTTATAGTGCAGCTAACTTTCCCTGCACAATGTTGAGTAACTTAACCTGTTGTAACATACTTAAAACAGGGGGCAGGTGATGCCTCTCTGCTACTTGCTCCTATGGCTCTGGGAATTGAAGAAGAGGATGGAGTGGGGCACATGAATCAACAATGTCTGGGGCTTCCAAACATGATTCAGCTTAACTCAGGGTGCCCATGGGGGTTTCTGAGCAACAAACATGCCTTGAGAGGAGGGGGGGGAGAAGAGGGTCCCAGTGGTGCCCCCTCCCCCAGCTGCTGCCATAGGGGCTTCTGAAGGACCACCTCTCCTCCACCCACCTCAGAGCAAGGATAGAACCAGAGGCGATGGGTCCTCTGCCATTTTCTTGCTCACAATCAATTTCAGCACCAGAGACAGCTCCCAGTCTTTGGTTTATCCCTTGTTTCTTCTTGTGCAGGTAATCTATTTCTCACTGAATAATAGGCACTCTGCTGTTGCAGAATTCTGACTTCCTTTCCATGCTTCTTGGCAAAGGGGTGGGGCGTAGACCCCCCAAAATCTGCTGCTGCTGTAGTTAACTAGATCACATTAACTTACGGGTATTCCATGGATTCTGACTCTCCCTCTTTTTTTTAATAATAAAATATTTTATTAAATTTTCAAACATCAAGTAAAAAGTAAACACACATAATCCCTTCACCAAAAAGATAACAAACAAAGAAACCAATACAAATACACCAACAAATATAGAAAAGAAAAAAGAAAAAGAAACCCAACTGTTCAAAACATTTTTTATATAACTAACTGGACTTCCTCACATCCCCCTTACCCTGCGTTCTTTATAATAAAAAATACCAGCAAATTATTACCTTGTTTCAAACCTTATTTTGTACTCCCTCTCTTGGAGAAGTTTGGAGCTTAATTCTGTAGCAGCAGCTTGCTGGGTTTGGGATGAGCTTTACCTGTTTTGATGATTAATTTGCCCGCAAGGCTCATACCAAAGCAAAGTAGCAGATTAAAGAAATCGATAGAAGTAAGCCTCTGATGTAACTCTTCTGCCTGAGAAGAGAACAAAACTCAGTAACATTCTACTTCTACTTCCCATGTTTCTAAAAGAGCCCACTCAAGATAATTTCACGCAGAATAGCTACACTCACAGTGCAGTCTTAGATCTAGTAGTGGGGTGGCTAACCAGCCTCACTCCATGTGGTCTTGGGCTTGACTCCCATCGGCTCCAGCCAGCATGGTCAATTGCTAGCGATGGCAGGAGCTGCGGTCCAAGAATGCCTGTTGAGCAACAGGCTCCCCACCCCTGCTCCAGCGAGAACTTATGACAATACGTGGAGCAGGTGGGGAGAGAGGATCTCTCCTCTCCCTCTCTCTTCCAGTCAACAGTTTATAATTTTCTAACCTTCGATTGTGATAGATCTGCAGTGTGTGTGTGTGTGTGTGTGTGTGTGTGTGTGTGTGTGTGTGTGTGTAAATATACTTAGCTCACAGGGAAGAAGAAGAAGAGGAGGAGGAGGAGTTTGGATTTGATATCCCGCTTTATCACTACCCTAAGGAGTCTCAAAGCAGCTAACAATCTCCTTTCCCTTCCTCCCCCACAACAAACACTCTGTGAGGTGAGTGGGGCTGAGAGACTTCAGAGAAGTGTGATTAGCCCAAGGTCACCCAGCAGCTGCATGTGGAGGAGTGGGGATGCGAACCCAGTTCACCAGATTACAAGTCAACTGCTCTTAACCACTACACCACAATAGGTGCTCCAAATCCTCAATCTTTTCTCTGTTCTGCACTTTCCCAAGCTCTATATCCTTTTGTAGATGGTTCCACCAGAACTGTACCGTATATTGTACCAAAAGTAACCATAGCATAGTTTTCTTGGCATTGCAGTTTTATTTTCAATTGCAGTTTCACTTTCCATTTTCTAATAATCCCAGCATTTAGCATGCCTGTTTCGTGGCCACAGCAGATTGACTTGATGTTTTCAGTTTGTTTCCCACCATGATTCCAATATCTCTTTCATTGATAGTCACAGCCTATGTGAAGTCGGGATATTTTCTCCAAGACTCCCATCACTTTGTGAATCATGCCTGCCTTTTAGTTGCCTGTTGGAAGAGGGGGCTTGCCTCTTATTCCTTTCCCTCCCCTTGCTATGGACCCCAATTTCATTCTTAACACACTGGAACCTTTCCTCCTTGAGACCAGAGTCTAAACATCCATGTTTTCCCTGTTTGGGGGCAGCGGTGTGGGCTTCCAATTCCAGGCTTATTGTAGTCTGTCTATGGGATGCTGGCTTTGTTTCTTCCCTCTGAAACCTGGATGTTGGAGAGAGGAAAACATATGCCAGCAATTATCCCAGCAAGGGTTCATCTGCCCCTATCTCTTGGGGCTCCTCTAGCCAAACTGGGGACAGGAACATGTCTTTTCTCTAATGAGGAGGCTGGGCCCGGGCCCCTTGGGTCACGTCAAGGAGTCAGGTGCTAGCTGTGACCCCAGAAACTGGCTTGGGGAAAGGTGTATATTCCACAAGGAGCCATATGGCTAGACTGGGGAATATGAAAGGGGATGGTCGGGTTAAGGAACAAAAGAGAAGCAGCCCTTCCTGCAATGGGGCAGGGAATGGAGAGGATATAAGAGACGGGAGTGAGGGAAGCCAAATTTCAGAGCTGTTGCAAACTAGCCTGTCTCAGTGGGTTAGCAAGTGACCTTATTTCAATATGGTCATTTTCACACATTTACTTGCTTAAAGAATCATATGCCACACCTTCAATGCGGGTTTATGTTCCCAAGGGTGGCTTATAGAGCAATAAGAAACAAAAAACAAAAACCAGCAGTAAGCAAACAGCAACAACAATATGCAAAGTAATGCTGCAAACTATCCAAATATAACAAGACCAGCCAAATTAAATAGGCAGTCAAATAAATCTAAGTTAAAGAACGCTTTAACTTAGCTTAATTTGACTGCCTATTTAAAGTTAAAGAACACTTTAACTTAGAGTCCTGGAAAACATACATGTTTTTGCCTGGCACTGAAGTGATAGCAATGTGGTCTCCGGGCTGGTGCCCCTTCTGCGTTCGGCAATAAGCTTGGCAGCATCTATAGTTCAGCTGACACAGCGGTCAGAAAGGGCTCCTTCTCCAGTTTTCCTTTGCTACACTTCAGGACAAAAATGACATGGAGAGCATGTGCTGTGCTTCCCCCTTCCATGATGTCAATGTAAAACTTGTTAAAAAGGCCGGAAATTGGTTTGTGTGATGTGATCTAGTTCAATATTCTGTTTCTCAAAGTGGCCGCCTTGATAGCCCCAGGAGGCTTTCCTTCCCCTGCTCATCTCCTTCATAGTGCTGGCTCTTTCCCCTGCCCCAACAACAACAACAAATAATAGAATTGCAGAGTTGGAAGGGACCTTGGAGGGCATGTAGTGCAACCCTGCCCCTGCTGAAAGCAGGGTTCTCCAGGGCTGAAGGGTGCCAGGTGCCCAATCCAGCCTCTGCTGTAAATACCGCTTGCCTTTCTAGTCCCCTGTGGTTGGGTTAGATCATGCGAGGAATTTCTCTGCCTGGCCACCTGCCACAGAGTGTGGGAGGTCAGGCAAATCCTGAGTTAGGTTACTGAGCCCCTCAGGGAAGCACAAGAAATGGGAATAGTGGGCAGCAGACCTCCCCCTCCCGCTGTCTATGCATCATAGTAGGGACAACTTTTCCTATTGAAAACCACTGAACTCTGTGTGAGAGGGGGAGGGCTGGAGTCAGGAGTAGGTCAGCAATAAAACACCTGGTGTCAGTGGAGTTAACCAAAACAGTGCAGGCCTAGTGATCACAGCAACTCTTTCTAGTAGGTCTTGTCCCATGAGGATTGAAGGTCCCCCACTTCCCACTGCTCTCTGAGGCTCCTCCCTAGGTTCGTTCCCCAGCAGCCTATGCCTATGTTTTCTTGTCTCTCTTTGCTCCTCCCTCTTCATTCCTCTCCATGTTCTGGGAGACCAAGTAGGAGGGGAGCTGGTCTTAGCAGAAGGGGGGAGATTCCTTGGCTTCTTCAGCAGCCTGCCTCCTCTCTGCCTCTTGATACACACACCCTCTGCATCTGCCTCCAATTCCAGACTGCCTTCTGCCACAGCCTCTTCCTGCTCACTAAACCCTGTTATTTCTTCAGCTTCTGACACCTCCTCCTCCCAGTCTGCTCCTTCTTCTCCCTCTGACCACTCATTGTCTTTTCAGCACCAATCCCCTGGCTCTGAGCCTTCTTCTCCTGGGGGGTTCCCTTCTTGCTTCCCTAGCTAGTTCCTCCCAGTATTCCTCTGCATCCAGCCAGGCCATGACAGTGTGGTACAGGAGCTAGTGCTTGTGTAGGAATGGCTGTTCATTGGTTTCAGTTTCTTATCTGAACATAACCCACATTTGCCAATGCATCCAATTATGAACGTTAGACCATTTTACTAACATCAGCTGGGAGACCATTACTGGTCAGGTGTCTGAGAGAACTACCCATAATCTTTCTTCAGCTCTGGCTGTGTTAATGAATTCCAGTTCTGTAGCTTGCTGTTTCAACTGTCCCTTCAACCTACGTTGACATGCACTAGAAAATTTGTGATGCTGCAGAAGCCAGTGACTGTGGTTGGCTGAGCTGCCCTAAAGTCACAGAGAGGTGGGGCAGACAGAGGGGTCTCTGCCTTTCACTGCCTGAGCTGCTCAGATCTTGGAGAGTAGATAGAAGGACCTGGGAAGATGGGAAGAAAGGGGTTGCAGGGGCTTGCAAAGGCAGAACTGCAAAGGAAGGGGGGCTGATCCAGAGGAATGAGGCAGCAGTCTGGGAGGAAAAAGGAAACTGGAAGTGAAAATGGTCAGAGAGGAGACGGGCACATGGCCAGGAGCTGCAGAGGTCCATACATTGATTCAAAATAACCAGCCAAATCTTTGACTGCAGGACTTTGATGTACAGGACTATACATTACTATGGCAACCTTCAGGTCAAAGGCAGAATACCCAAGGAGATGTTACTGCTCTCCTCCTGCTATTAAAATCTCAAATATATGTATGCTTACCTTCTCATGGCAGAGGGTGTTCTGCCTAAGCATGGGGCAGAAGAGAGCCTTGTTAGCAGGTGAGGGCTTGTACGACCTCACCTTGAGTAAGCCCAAGTTGTGACTATTGTAGATAGTGATAGGTTTCTTTATGGAACTGCGAGCAGAGTTAAGCTGGCTTGTTGGTTTTAGTTTTGTTTTAGTTTGCATTCAGTGGCACCACTGTAGGTTTTAATTTGTTTTGTCTTTAATGACTTATACATCACGTAGAGAATTTATTTCAGAGATGACAAAGAGATGTAAATACTCGATTGACAACTAGCTGCATGTCAGCTCTTGTGGGTAACCAGCCTCCCGCAGCTGTCCCGATCACAGCCCTAGCCAGCACACGTAGGTGAACACTGTCACCAAGATCAAAGGAAGGTGACTCAAGAATTCCTGCTTTTGCCAGGGCTTGCCGACTCACTTTCCACTTGCTTCACCCCCTTGAACATGAAAATAAATGAGGATAACTCAGAGGTGTGAGCAGGTGGTGTTCAGCACCCTGGACAGGGGCCCCCTGATCTGGTCTGCACATCATCCAGCGCAGGTGCCTGGTCTGTGCTTGAAAACTAAGCACATTTTAAAGCACATCAAGGCTGAAGATTCCCACCAGCATGAATCTGGTCTTGGCTGAATCCTCAGCAGCAGCAGCAGCAGCCCCTCCTCCAGGGCCATTTTCAATTGCACAGGGAATCCAGCTAGAACTGCCTCTTGTGGAAAAAGCCCAGCGTCCTCCTTCAGCTTTGTCAGCAGACTGTGGTTTAACATTAGCGTCTGGCACTAGCACTGGGGCCTAATTTCCATACAAAGCTGTCCATGTTTATTCTTCCGCTGGCAAAGATGAGCAGGCTGAGCTGAGGGCTAGCGGAGCAAAACCGCCAGGAAGGGCTAGGATGCAATGGAGGCTGCAGCACACTGCAAGCGGGCTGAGAGGGAGGCACCAGAGCCCCAAGCCTGCAGATCTGCAGGGAGGCGTAAAGGGGTGCAGCAGAAACCTGAAACAGAGTAGCCTGAGGGGAATGAGGTTAAACTGTTTCCTTGCCGCCACCCCCAACCCCTGCCAATCACTCCTGGATAATGTTATTTCAGCACAAGTTGGGAGCCTGCTCTGCATATTTTTATGAGACATACCTGCACAGCACATCTACTACACACACTAGTAATTAACAACAACAACAACTAGTACCTAAGGATTCCATTCAGACAGAGCTGCAAGGCACTGCTGCATTGAAACGCAGGTTGTGTCACGCAGTCAAGGAGAAAGGGGATGCATCGGGAGGTAATTGATCAAGGCTTGCTGAGAAGGTGGTGGCTACATTAGGGAGATTGTGCACGGGAAGATGCTAAAGCAGTAGAACAGTGGAAGGGGGAAGCATCACCTGGTATGCTCCACGGAGGACCTTAAGGTCCACAAATGACAACATTTTGGAGGTCCCACGTCGCAAGGTGGTTAGATTGGTCTCAACTAGGGCCAGGGCCTTTTCAGTACTGGCCCCGACTTGGTGGAACGCTCTGCCACAAGAGACTAGGGCCCTGTGGACTTGACATCTTTCCGCAGGGCCTGCAAGACAGAGCTGTTCCGCCTGGCCTTTGGTTTGGACTCATGGTCTTGATCTATCAACTACTTTTAAAATGAGACTGCATTTTAATTTGCATTTTAACCTGTTTTTTAAATTGGTTTCCCCCCCTTATGTTTTTAATGTGATTTTGGTCTTGATCTATCAGCTACTTTTAAAATGAGGCTGCATTTTAAATTGCATTTTAACCTGAATTTTAAATTGGTCCCCCCCCATTATGTTTTTACTGTGATTTTATTGGTGTTAGCTGCCCTGAGCCCGGCTCTGGCCAGGGAGAGCAGGGTATAAATAAAATTTATTATTATTATTATTATTATTATTATTATTATTATTATTAGGCAGCTGAAGAATTGGCATCCAGACTCTTGCTGGGTAGTGGCATAGCAAGCACTCTGAATGGCTCTATCAGAGCACCTTGGGAGGCTGCGAGACCATGCCCAGGTCTTCAGGGACAAAAAGACCTTTGGTTCTGCAACAGACCTAAAAAAAGGGTGTTGCCAATTGGCTTTGAGTCAGATGGACTTTGACCTCTTAGCCAAGTCTCTCTTCCTTTTTCTTTTTCTAAAGTTAGCCTTGACAATAGGCCCCGACATCTCTCACAGAGGTAAAGGAAAGGCTACTTTGTCATTTGCCTTCATCGTACCATTTATAATGTTCAATTAATCAGCTAAAATCTCTCTTCAACTGGGTGAGTGCTCAAGAAAGAATTTAAAAAACAACAACAAGAAGAAGACTTTGGATTTGATATCCCTCTGAAAGCGGCTAACATTCTCCAAGTATTGCCCTATATTAAAGTTACAGGGGTCTAAAGACATGGGTGCTTTCCTTTCCAGACGCAGGGGTTTCACCAAAGAACAATTGTTTGCTACGGCTCAGGGCTTCCAAAAGTTTGGAGCCTTACTCTAAAGGGAGCAGAATGAGGAGACTGAAGAAGGAGAAGAGGAGGAGGAGTTTGGACTTGATATCCCGCTTTATCACTACCCTAAGGAGTCTCAAAGTGGCTCACAATCTTCTTTCCCTTCCTCCCCCACAACAAACACTCTGTGAGGTGAGTGAGGCTGAGAGACTTCAGAGAAGTGTGACCAGCCCAAGGTCACCCAGCAGCTGCATGTGGAGGAGCAGAGACGCAAACCCAGTTCACCAGATTACGAGTCCACTGCTCTTAACCACTACACCACACTGACTCTCTACTTGCTCTATCCCTTTCCTCTAAAACATCACACACACACACACACACACACACACACACACACACACGTTTCCCTTCTTTCACAGCAGTTGCAGCAGGATGCCACAGAATCTTGGTTCAACCAGCAGTCAAAGGGATGACGTCCCACCAACACATTCTCCACCTGGCCTAATGTTCTGCAGTCTGGACCTGAACTCCTCCAAAAATCAGACGATCTCCACTGCTTCCTTGGGGGTGCAGATCAATTAATAATGGAAAAACAACCATCAACACTCTACTTCTGTACAATACCAACTACAGGTGAATCAATCTTCCACGCCTAGGCAGCTGCTGCTACAGCATCACCCATCACCTGTATTCTCCCATCACTTTTTACTGTTGTGACCCTGCATTCAAAAGGGTGGCCAAACTGTGCAGTGGGAGGGAGGCATGCAAAGACATCAGGGGCCTCTCTCCTTGCTGGGCTGTCCTCCTTTCCTACCAGAGCCAGGCAAAGGCACCAAAGAAAGCAAAAGAGGCAAGAAGAGAAGGCCTGTTTGGGCTGCTGGTAACTGTGGCTTGCTTAGCTGCAGTTGTCAAAGCAACCAGGATGCAGCACTTAAAAGGCAGAGGCTGTCAGAGGAGGAGAAAGGCTGGGCAGAGGCTTCCATTCCCTGCAAGGGCTGGTGCTCATCCTGCACACACACCCTGGAACCCCAGCCCAGGCCACTAAGTGGTTCTGACAGCTGCAGCTCCAGCGCTGATGTTCGGAGACTTAAAATAGTCACAGGCAGCCCAATTCTGTGCCTGGGGTTCTCTGCCACCGACCCCCTCCTTTCTCTCCTCCCGGGGACCAGGGCGAAGGGTGGGCCTCTGCTCAGTCCTGCCAAATACGCTAGCTCTCAAAAGTACTGGCTCCTAACATGACAGACTTATTATTTATATCTAAAATAAAAAGGGCATGACATTTTCGGCCGGAGTGAAAGTTGTGGACCATGCACATCGTCTGCAGTGTGGGCAGAGCCACTGGGGTGGTTGTACTGGGTGCAAAATTCTTAGGGGCGCAAAATTTCAAAAGAAAAGAGAGGAGTAGTAATAAATTTAAAAATAGCACGCCCTCCCCCTAACACAGAAAACCTCCCAATGTTTGCATGGGAGGACTAAGGAGCGGATTTGGGTGACAGCCAGTTGCCAGGGCGCCCTCTGCATGGGCTTTAGAAAGATACTTGTTCCTAACCAATCCCATCTCAGTCTCTGTCATGCTCAGAGCTCATAGGACGCCACAGCTGCCACTTGGTTAGGTCGCCGAGCTACTGCCCTTTGTTCTAGCCTATAAGTTGGTGGTGCCAAGGAGACTTGCCACTTGAGCCCTCCCCCACCATCCTATTGTGGCTCCAGAGTGTGACAGCTTTTAATATCTGATTATAAGTGGGTAGTAGGGATGAGACCCTACATAATGTAGGAGGGGATCCATGCTGTGGGGTCCACCCTTTGTTAAGCTAATTGTTCACTATCCGGGAAGAGTGATGGGTGCTTCTACATTACTGGGAGCTAATGAATGAATAGCTGTCCTTATGCTGAGGATTAAGATTGTTATATGGAATGTTTCTATTTTTCTTCTTTTTCTCTCCAAGGTGCTCATCTCCTGGCACAACTCACAACTGATTTCAGAAGGGTACCACACTTAAACCTCTGAGAGGTCCATGAGAATCAACAAGGTTGCACTGCTTCCAGGAGATTTCAGGGCACACCTGTGGCAGAAGCTGAGTTAAAGTCAATCCAGATAAGAACAGGAAGCGCCATCACCTCCCCCACATATTGAAGGGTAGTCCGATAAAGGATTCCAGGGGGCGTGGCCCTGTCCAAAGCCTATGGAGGTGAGGGCCTAAGGCACGCCCCCGAGCGGTGACCCCGGGGGAGTTCCTAGTTGATGTGCAGCAGCAGGACTCCCCCTACTGGTGGTTAACCCTTCCCGGACTTCAAGCGGACAGGCTGAAGCCGGATATAGTTGGTTAGGACCAATGCCTAAGCCAATACCGCTCATCACCTGTAAAAAATAAAGTTGTGGCCATATTTAGCCCATTAACCTTAAATAATTGTGTCATGTGTCTTTATTTCCATTGGGGGGGTGGGGGGGCGGGAACTTGCCATGCAATGGCCAGCAAGATGCATATGGGAAGCAGGCAAGCAGGATTCTGCCCTCTTACAGTTTCGGGCAACTGGTATTCCAAAGAACCATATTTTTCACTCTATAGGACACACCGGACCATAGGACGCACCTTGTTTTAGAGGGGGAGATGCGCACCGACCCCTCTCTCTCTCCAGGCTTCAGCGAAAGCAACAAGAAGCCTCCGGAGCGTGGCCTGAAGTGCTCCCACTGCGCATCGGAGGCTTCGCGTTTCAATCGCTGAAGCCATGGAGCCTGCATTCGCTCCATAGGACACATACACATTTCCCCTTAATTTTTGGAGGGGGGAAAAGTGTGTCCTATAGAGCGAAAAATACGGTATACTGCCTCCAAAAGTGAAGGTAGTAATCAGTAGCTGTCAACCAAGTATGCCTGGAGTTGATTCCAGCCCACTTCTTTGCACACCTTGCCTTAAAGGATTTTCACCACTGGCTGATATTTGGAAGTACGATCTGGATCCAATGAGGGCTTCTTTGGAAGTGGCCTAGCAAACACCTAACCCCCCTTTTTTATTTGCATTTTCAAAAACAGGAACAGGAGCATATTTAACCCCCCTCCCCTCTCCCTGTCCCATTTACAACTTTGTACCAAATACAGCCTGTCTACATATACCATACGACTCCCCTTCCACCCTTTTCCTGGTTCCTTTTGCTTTTCTACTACTCCGCGTAATCCACATCGTTTTAATCATCCAATTTGTTATCTATTGAAAACTTATCTATTTCAACTCCGCTGGATTTACTCGAGGACTGCCAAGCTATGTATTTGTTTTACAATATGTGGTAAACGAATTAGCAAACGCCTAATTCAAGGCTGCTGGGAGCATACCCGCTTTCATCTCCAGACATGCAGGTGGTAGACTGCACCTCACCAAGGACATTGTCTTTGTCCTCAGGCCAGAAGAACGGAAAGAAATTCGAGCAATAGTGATGAGATGCCTCTCGTGGGCCATCTAGCAATTGTACTGTCACTGAGGTGGTGCCCAAGCCGGAATGGATGCGAGCGATTTTATCTGCAAAGTGCCAAGCAAGTAGATCACAGCAAGCTGCCAACAGTTCATTAAGATCACCCCAGGGGGGCCTACATAAAGCAGAATGTGTAGCACTCTTAAAGAGTGCTGCTGGACAGCACTGTGTGGCGGGAAAGTGCCTTCTCTTTGCCACCTTCAGTTCAGAGAAGGACTTTGGGGCGGAAGCCCAGGGCCAAAATCAGCAGAATCAGGAGGGACCCCAACGCAGCAAGGCTTAGCACATCTTGGGAGTAAGTAATACACATTGCATCTAAGAAGTGGGTAGGACCGTGAGGTCCAGAGTCCAATGTGGCCTGCATGCAGTACTGGTAGGGTCCCAAATGAACATTTGCACCTAAGAAAAAGAATACAGCTGGACCTTGGATCCTGAACGCCTTGGTACTCAGCCGTTTTGGCTCCTGAATGCCGCAAAACCAGAAGCGAAGTTTGCAAACGTTCTTTGGAACCTGAACATCTGACGGAGCTTCTGCGGCTTCCAATTGGCTGCAGGAGCTTCCTGCAGCGAATCAGAAGCCGCGCTTTGGTTTCCGAACATTTTGGAAATCAAACAGACTTGTGGAATGGATTCTATTCGACTTCCAAGGTACGACTGTATGTTGCACGACATGGATGGGGAAATTGCCTCATGCGATGTTGTTACAACACAACTCCGATAATCCTTGGCCACTGGCCATGTTTATTGGGACTGTCGGGAGTCCAGCAGGTCCGTGCTGCCTCATGAAAGTACTAGCTGGGGTGATTGGGCCTTCTCTCACCTCCACCGCTTCCCTTTTCCAACCAGCAGCCTAACACTCTGGTCCTCATGCTAAGGAAGCAAATCATTCGCTCTAGAAGAGAAGAGTCCCTGTTACACACATGCAGAATCAGAGACTTGTAGCATTGGAAGTGACCCCGAGGTTTCACCTAGTCTTGCAGTGCAGGAATCTGTGGCTCTTGAAATTCATTTTGTGAGTATGGGCAAGGCAGGAAATGAGCCCCCTGCTCCCACCTTGCAAAGATGTCATTCCTCTTCTGGGTTGAGAGAAGCAACCGTCTTCCAATACAGTGTCTCAGTTGTCATTCCATCCCTGTCAGGCTCTTCATTTCCACTTCAAAGAGCCACTTTGCTGGTTCAAAACCCCATTGAGGGCTGAACAGGCCTTCCCAAGCTCTGCTGTGAATGGTTGCTGGCTACTTAGGGCTATCAATCAGGATTAAGGGAGGTCTGTACCAGCCAAGGGCAAGTGGTTCTGGAGCACCTGCTGGTGGGGCTGAGAAAGAAGTAGGTAGAGGATGGGATTATGGCCAAGGGGATGTTTTCATGCTTTTATTTTGATCTCTGTAGCTGAGCCCAGCAGTTCAGAGTGAGCTATGTACATATTTCAAACTGCGTGTTCATGAAATGCTGTTGTCTACCAAGCAGTCTTGTAAAATCAATATATTTAGGGGCTTTCTACACATCACATAGATTGGGGGAGATTGAGGGAGACGCATAATCTTCTCCCTGATGTACTGAGCTGCTGCAGGCAAGGAACTCTTTGCATGGAGAAGATTACACCCCCTCACACAGTGCAGTATGAAGTGGATCAGTCCAGAATCCTGCCCCACTCAATCTACCTGTGATGGCCTGGGATTCGGACTCGGAGGCGGAGCCTGAGGAATCCCAGCCTGCACAGGATTCTCCAGAACCAGCTGAGCTGGGGCTGGGGCATGAGCCTGAAGGGTCCTCACCTGTGCTGGATCCTCAGGTGCAGGCATCAGCTGAGTCTGCTCTGGCCCCTGAGGTGATGGAGGACCCATTGCCTATAGGTGCTCCACTCTCAGCCCCGTCAGGGGAAGCTGAGGTTGCCTCTGGGTCCGGTAACCCTCCAGCCTCTCCTGAGCTGCAGAGGCTCAGGGCAGAGAGGCGGAGGGAACTAAGTTCCCGCAGGAGGAGTGCTCGCCTCCAGGCCAGGAGAGGCGAGTCACCTGTGGACCGGGGCTGCCCTATGCCTCGGGGCAGATAAAAGCCAGCCAGGCCCAGTCCCAGGTTGCGGGAGCAACGTTGTTGGTAGCCTGTTCCTCTGCCAGAGTTCCTGACCTCACCCGACTCCCTGCCTTGGACCCCACTTCAGCTTTGACGGGCAGCCTACATACCGTACCCTTGACCTCGGACTGGACTCAGACCTCACCGCACGGTTGACCCTCAGGACCAGCACACTACCCCACACTATTGTACATCTCAATGCACATCTTCTGTAAGAATGATTCCAAAGCACATCTGTGGGGAGGAGGGGTGGGGACAGCAATTGGGCCGATCCTGCCCTGACAGTCGTAGGCTCTGTGCTGTGGTCACCGACATGGAGCCCAAAGAGTCCTCTTAGTTTGAGCTGTCTCAGGAGCTAAAGCTTATCTGGAAACCGAGCGGGATGGGGGACAGAGCTTCCCACCTCCTGCGCAACACAGGGAATAACCAGGACAATTTCTTTTCTGTATTGCTACATTTATATCTCACTTTCCCTCCAAGGAGCTCACGGTGAACTACATGGCTCTCCCATTCCAGTGGCAGACTTTGGGCTTTCAAATTTCAGCGGTGCCTTGTGTGATGCCAAAATCCAGCACCTCCGCAACCTCTCGCCCTTCATTGTTCTTCACTGTTGTAGCCCCCCTCTCCTGCAGCACTCTCTCGACTCGGTGCCCAGTGTGGGTGAACCAGTCGCACTCCCCTAAATCCGCCTCTGTCCACTGGGAGCTAGACTGAGCTAGAGACTGGCCCCAGGTCCCCCTGTGAGCTTCAGGGATAAATCAGGATTTCAGCCCTGGTCTCCCAGATCCTAGTCCATTGCTCTAACCACTACATAGTATCGTTTCCCTTTGCTGTAACCTGCCCTAATAATAATAAAAAATATAATAATAATAATAATAATAATAATAATAATAATAATAATAATAATTTATTTATATGCTGCCCAACGCCGGGCTCAGAGCGGCTAACAGCAGTAAAAATAGCACAGTTTACATAAAATCACAGTCAGTTAATTGAAATACAGTGGTATCTTGGTTTACAGATGCTTCAGGTTACAGACTCCGCTAACCCAGAAATAGTACCTTGGGTTAAGAACTTTGCTTTAGGATGAGAACAGAAATCGGGCTCCGGCAGCGCGGCAGCAGTAGGAGGCCCCTTTAGCTAAAGTGGTACCTCAGGTTAAGAACAGTTTCGGGTTAAGAATAGACCTCCAGAACGAATTAAGTTCTTAACCCGAGGTACCACTATACATTCTAAAATCAGTTCAGAATCAAATTAATGACAACCATTGGGCTAGAGTTCTATGAAGATTACAGAAGGAGAGAGGGAGTCAGACTGTGCTTTGGCCAAAGGCCTGGCGGAACAGCTCTGTCTTGCAGGCCCTGTGGAAAGATGTCAAGTCCCCCAGGGCCCTAGTGTCTTGTTACAGAGCGTTCCACCAGATCGGGGCCACGGCTGAAAAAGCCCTGGCTCTGGTTGAGGCCAGCCTAACCTCCCTGTGGCCCGGGATCTCCAAGGTGTTTTTTATTTGAAGACCGTAAGGTCCTTCGTGGGACATACCAGGAGAGGCGGTCCCATAGGTACGAGGGTCCTACCTGGACCCAGAGTTGTTAAGGATCAAAGGCTCCTCCTGCTGAAGACGAGACCCACCTGGTGCCTGTCCCAGTTCCCAGAGCTGTGTTAGCCTGATGCAGCACTGGGGGTTCCAACTTGAATAAAATATTGGGGGGCTCAGGTAAGCCACACCCACATAATCCATCACAAAATGTGCCACACGCATACTATGTGAATGGCAGTGCCCATCATCTTTGGGGAGGAGGGACAGCTCCCTCAAGTATTTTAGGGGGGGGCTGAAGGGACTTCAGCCCCTAGGCCTTTGGCTTGGAATCAAATTGATCCCCTCCCCCTCTTCCTTTTTCCCCTTTCTCCTTCTGTGATGGAACTCCTATTTGGGGACTTCCCTGGCTTTTTTCTGACCCACGTAGGACCATTCTGGATAGTTGGCCTTGGTGAAGACTTGATGTTTTTATCTCCAAAAAAGTTTTTTATTTGAGTTCCTACTGAAATGAGGCTGCATTTTAATGTTGTACAGTCATACCTTGGGTTGAATGTGCTTCAGTTTGAGCGTTTTCAAGTTATGTTCCGTGGCAACCCAGAAGTAACGGAGCGCATTACTTCCGGGTTCCGCCGCTCGCGCATGCACAGATGCTCAAAATGACGTCATGCGCATGCACGGAAGTGGCAGTCGTGTCTTGCATTCTATTCAGGATGTGAATGGTGCTCTGGAACGGATCCCGTTCGCATCCTGAGGGACCACTTTATTTTAATTTTGTTTTTAAGTTGTATTTCAATTGATTGTTTTATACCAGTGTTAGCCGCCCTGAGCCCGGTCTTGGCTGGGGAGGGCGGGGTATAAATAAAATTTAATAATAATAATAGGCATTGGTTCCTATGTGGAGCACAAACAACCAAGACTTGGCAGCTTGTGTCAAAGGGAGAGTTTGCAAGGTTTCCTTACAGCTTCCATACATTTCAATGGGGCTTCCACCAGAGAGCATTCCGGAGGCTTGTGCAAATGAGATTTTGGGGCAGGGAGCTGGGGTTTCAACCTGAGGTTCTGAAACACTCCAAACTGCTCCCAATCTCAAGGAAGCGGAAGGCGGAGATGGCCAGAGGAGGACTAACTCTCCGCAGCTGTCGCGGTGGGTGAATTATTGATAGTGGCTAATGACCGGGTAATTGAGGCTGAGCCGAGAGCAGCAGGTATCAATTATACATGGGGGAGTGGGCAGCTGGGATTGAGAGGGCGAGGAAGATGGACTTTGGCGCTTAGCACCAACGGATCACCTTAGAGGAGCCAGGAAAGCCATCTAGCCTAACCTCTCTCTCGGAGGCAAGAGATGCCTGTCTCCCATTCACAATATAAAAACAAAACAAAAATACATAACATGGTAGCAAACAAAATAGTTTTGCCCCTGCCCCAGTTTAAAAGGCCACAGATAGTTTGATTTCCATTCTGAAGGAAATCAGCCCTGAGTGCTCACTGGAAGGACAGGTTCTGAAGCTGAGGCGCCAATACTTTGGCCACCTCATGAGAAGAGAAGACTCCCTGGAAAAGACCCTAATGTTGGGAAAGATGGAGGGCACAAGGAGAAGGGGACGACAGAGGACAAGATGGTTGGATGGTGTTCTTGAAGCTACCAGCATGAGTTTGACCAAACTGTGGGAGGCAGTGGAAGATAGGAGGGCCTGGCGTGCTCTGGTCCAGGGGGTCACGAAGAGTCGGACACGACTAAACGACTAAACAACAAAGTTTGATTAGCAAAGGCCTGGGAGAAGAGAAATGTTTTGGCCTGGCACCTAAAGATATGAAAGCAATGAAGGTGCCAGGGAAGTCTTTCTGGAGAAAGCATTCTACAAGCAGGGAGTTGGTGCAGAAAAGGCCTGTTGTCACCCTCTAGACCTCTTGTGGAGGAGGCACGCGAAGAAGGGCTTCAGAAGATGATTGCAGGGTTCGGGTTGGCCATATGGGGAGAGGTGGTCCTTGATACTTCAGAGTCACAGCCATGCCTGAAGCCAGACTAGAATGGGTCCAGATAATCAGTGTTCATTCTCCCAGAATTCCTAGAGTGCCACCACCCTCTCATGCACTTTGCCCTCAAATTAGATGTTCGCCACTGAGCTATAGTAGCCTACCACGTCTGGATCCAGGGAGATACCCTTAAGGCAGAGGTTTTCAACCTTTTTGAGTCCATGTCTCCCTTGACCAACTCTGTTCTTTCTGCAGCACCCCTGTGGGGCTCAGGAGCCCAGTTATGTCACCCCTTGTCAGCAGCCCCTCACTCTTTTTCGAACACCCTCCCTTGTGGAGGGTTCCCTCAGCCTCCTCTCCTCTTCCCTCTCCTTGGGGTCCTCCAGGCAGCTGCTGCTGCCACCAGTCTTGGTCTCTGAGCTGCCTCGCCCTGCCCCAAAAAGAAGTGCCTCCTCACTACCCAGGGGCCTGGGAAGCTGGGAAGACGATTCCCCCAGCCTTAGTGGCCCAATGGAGATGAACATGAGGCCAGCAACTTACCTACAGAGGCAACAGTGGGCACTGCCAGGCCTGTATGGTGGAAAGACTAGCTTTCAGCACCAGGCACTCAGCTCCCAGGCAGGCCTTGCATACAGCAAGCCCAAGAAAGGCCAGCGCCATGCCTGCCCGCCCTCCCACTTGTCTGCCCACTCCCAACAGCAAGTGCTGGTGGACTGGCTGGCTGGCTGGGCTTGCTCGCCTGCTTGCTTGCTTACTCCAAGTCCGCCTCAGCTCCTGGCACCTCCTGGCCAGAGGCACCATTTGCCTGTGAAGCTTGTAGTCAGGGTTGCAATAAACAGCTGTGCAAGCCTTTGGGAGGCAGAGATGTGGAGAGGGCATCAGAGGAGGGAGGAAAGGAAAGAGGGACAGAGGCCAGTGTTTCCCGCGGCACCCTTGACCATCATTCAAGGCACCCCAGGGTGCCACGGCACAGTGGTTGAAAACCATTGCCTTAAGGAGCAAGGGAGACCACCGCCACCTACTTCAAGGTGGATGGTTCCTTCTCCTTCTCCAAAAAAACATTCTTCACACCCTGGACTCACCCAGCCTAACACAGGACTGCTTCTAAGGCCAGAGCACGTCAGGGACACAACTGCCCCAACTGTGCAAGCAATTCACATGGTTGCTTTAGGCAGTAGTATTGTCAGAAACATCAGCGAATCAGCTGCATCCTCTACAAGACTGCAAAAATACCAAAGCCCACCTTTCAGGTTGACCAGAGCAACCACTTGCAGGGGAGGAGAGAGCGCAAAATGCTTGTGCCGGCTTTGAAACTTCACGGCTGTGTGTGCGCACAATAGACTGCAATTTTTTTGTGCCTACAGAATTATAGGACGATAAACTTGTGCTCGCCACAGCCTCCGAAGGAAGTTCAGCCTCCTCTGAGCACCACAGAGAGGGCCGGGGGCGTAGCGTAGGTTGTCACACCCGGGGCAAGGCAAGTAATTTGCGCCCCCTAACCCATGGATTTGCGCCCCCTAGCCCGTGGATTTGCGCCCCCTAGCCCTAACCCCCAGATGTTGCGCCCGGTGCGGCCGGCCCCCCCTGCACCCCCCACGCTACGCCACTGGAGAGGGCTGTTCCACATACGGAAAACAAGATGGAACCCATGAGATCACAGACACGAATGAGGCAAGACCCAAATGATATGGGGAACTGGAATGGGCCGGCCCTAGCATTAGGCAATGAGACAGTCAGCACAGGCAGTTCATTTTGGGTGTAATGAAAAGGCAGCTAATTGCTACTTATTTGATTTATTATGCTTGCTTTGTTTACTGTATTTAATTTATCATGGTTGCCTTTGTTAATGTTACTGAATTTAATTACTTACGGTTGTATTTTTGACTGTATTTTTAGGACCTTGTGGGATTTTCTACTGCAGATAACAAAATAATTTGACTGCCCTTGGGTGCAGCTTACTGAGAGGTGCAATGTGTGTGAGAGAGGGCAGCGGCATTCGCTGTTCCAACCAACAAAGTGTCTAGACTTTGGTAGCGTTGCCATATTTCAAATTCCAGACACAAAAGTTGTTGAGCTTTTTTGGCAAAGTCACTAAAAAAAACCCCTGACAATTTTTACCTATTCTTCAGGTACATCACCAAAGAACAACCCTACTCTTGGGTCATCCCTAAGCAATCCTACTGTCATGTGTCAACCTAGCCCAGGGACTATTTGTATACTTTTGTCCAAAATCCAACAATAGAGTAACTTAAAAAAGAAACTGCTCAATCCCATTTATTTATTAAAAGATTTCTACCCCACTTTCTCTGACCATATAAAGAACCCTCCTGCCTAAGAAGAATGGCAGACAAAATTAATGGACTATGCAGAACTGGATAAAATCACAGGAAGGGTTAGAAACCTGCGGGACCAGAGATTTGCAGAAGATTGGAAAAAAATATACGAACTATTTGAAAAGCAACTATAATCAACAGATTACATTAGTAGGACTACAAGAAGTTTTGTAAGGAAAAATATATGAAATATTGCAAAATAGAAAAAGAAGAGAGATTAGTTATGAGATTTAAAGGTAATAGTGAAAGTAAGAAATGTATATTAAGTGATTAGATTGGAAATTTTTCAGATGTGATTGATGGAAGTCCAAAAATATTGTATAAGATGTAAAAGTAATTGTTTGAAAATGATATGTTAAAAAACTAATAAAAAATTACACACACACACACACACACACACACACACACAGTGGTACCTCGGGTTAAGAACTTAATTCGTTCTGGAGGTCTGTTCTTAACCTGAAACAGTTCTTAACCTGAAGTACCACTTTAGCTAATGGGGTCTCCTGCTGCTGCCGCACCGCCAGAGCAGGATTTCTGTTCTCATCCCGAAGCAAAGTTCTTAACCTGAGGTAATATTTCTGGGTTAGTGGAGTCTGAAACCTGAAGCGTATGTAACCCGAGGTACCACTGTGTGTGTGTGTGTGTGTGTGTGTGTGTGTGTGAACCCTCCTGCCTAAGGGAGCAAGCAATCGTAATTGAAGCAATAAAGACAGCATCACAATAAAATAAAGAACAGGCTTTAAACGGAAGACAACAGTCAAAACTCAACAGCAGCTGACAGAAAGCAAAAGGACTCTCTCTCTCTCTCTCTCTCTCTCTCTCTCTCTCTCTCTCTCTCTCTCTCTCTTGTGTCACAAGAACACTGAGGTAGCAGCTTTTTGACCTGGCACCTGAAATGAGATTCCCCCTCAGGGATGAGGGGACTAAGTGGGGCTGGAGAGGAAGTTTTCTGATGACACCAGATTGTTCAGTGTGGCAAAAGCAAAAGGGGATTGTAAAGCGTTGTCAAAGGATCTCTTCAGCTCTTAATGTGGCAAATGTGATTCAATGTAAGCGAGTATCATTTGATGCACAATGGGGCAACCCCCAACTTCTAATATAACCAATGAGACCTGAATGGGTGGTGACTGACCAGGATAGCTGCTGGATACGCTTGATGAAAATGTTATCGCAGGCAGTAGCAGCAGCTATGGAAAAAGGTAATTTCCATGTTTGGGATCTTTAGGGAAGGGATTTAAAATAAAACCGCCAATACAGTGGTACCTCAGGTTACGTACTTAATTCGTTCTGGAGGTCCGTTTTTAACCTGAAACTGTTCTTAACCTGAAGCACCGCTTTAGCTAATGGGGCCTCCCACTGCTGCTGCGCCGCCGGAGCACGATTTCTGTTCTCATCCTGAAGCAAAGTTCTTAACCTGAAGCACTATTTCTGGGTTAGCGGTGTAACCTGAAGTGTATGTAACCTGAAGCGTATGTAACCCGAGGTACCACTGTACTGTAATGCCGCTTCTGAATACCTTGCGGAGTTATGGTTGCCACGCCTCAAATACATATACTGTAGACCTAGAAAAAGACGATCCAAACGATCTAGCTGCTGGAGCAACTTCCCTCTGAGGAAAGGTTATGATGTGTGGGGCTTTTTAGTTTAGAAAAACTGCCGTTGGAGATGTGACAAGAGGCTTGTAAAATTATGCACGATGTAGATACTGCACCGTGAACAGAGAAAAGGTTCCCCCCAGTCTTTCATAGTATTAGAACTCAGGGTGAGGTTCAGGGCAGACAAAAGGAGGCACTTACTCACACAGTCCATAGTTCATCAATGAAATTCACTACCGCAAGTGGTGGGGATGACCACCAACTCAGGTACTTTAAAAGACAACTATGTGAAGGATAATATTATCAAAGGCTGGTAGTCATGATGGCCATTTCATCTCCATCATCAGAGGCAGTGTGCCCCTGTACCTGTCGCTGAGGTTCAGGAATTGGAGAGTTGCATTGCATTCGTGTCCTGCTTGTGAGGTTCTGATCAGCATCCGGTTGGTCGCTGTGAAAACAAGGTGCAAGACTAGACAGGCCTCAGGACTTTTCTTATGCTCCTGGAGGAGAAAGTTCCACAGCCTCCTAGGTGCCACCTCCAAGGAATCTTGGGACTCTTTTGCCCAAATGTTGGTGGTCGGGCACAGAGCAGGGCTCCGTTTGGGGGACCCAAGTGGTAAGGTAGGTTCATATAATAATAATAATAATAATAATAATAATAATAATAATAATAATAATAATAATTTTTTATTTATACCCCGCCCTCCCCAGCCAAGGCCGGGCTCAGAGCGGCTTACAAGCAATAATAAAAACAAGATGACTGATTACAACTTAAAAACAAAAATAAAATACATTAAAATAATGGAACATTAAAATATTAAAATGGAGCCTCATTGCAGGAGAAGGAAAAGAAAAAAGAAAAAGGGGGGCGGAGGGAATCAAATTGGCTCCAATCCAAAGGCCAGGCGGAACAACTCTGTCTTACAGGCCCTGCGGAAAGAGGTCAGATCCTGCAGGGCCCTGGTCTCATGAGGCAGAGAAAAATAGGAAAATAGTCTTTAAATGTTCCAGCCTCAGCACTGTTTAGGGGCTTTAAGAGTCAAAAACAACAAATTGTACAAGATCAGAGTAACAGAATTTGGAAAATGAGCCCATCAAATAGAACGGAGAGAATTTAGTGGTTTGGTCTGGTTTTAGACCCCTCTAGCTGTCTAATTGTGAAGCTGAGGCTCCAATACTTTGGCCACCTCATGAGAAGAGAAGACTCCCTGGAAAAGACCCTGATGTTGGGAAAGATGGAGGCACAAGGAGAAGGGGACGACAGAGGACAAGATGGTTGGACAGTGTTCTCGAAGCTACCAGCATGAGTTTGACCAAACTGTGGGAGGCAGTGGAAGACAGGAGTGCCTGGCGTGCTCTGGTCCATGGGGTCACAAAGAGTCGGACACGACTAAACGACTAAACAACAACAAGCTTGTCTGATTCTGCAGCACCTGGAATTATTGTGATGTGGGATTGCCGTTGGAGAGCCCTGCAGTAATGCAGTGTACCTGTGACCAAGGTATTTGCAAAATTTCTTCAGGAAACGGGGCAGCCAGCCAATTAAGGTGGGCAAAAGCACTCCAGGACACAGCAACTGCTAGAGCACCAGAGACCAGTGCTGGGTCCAGGAGATTTCCCAAGCTGCAGAACTGGTTCTTAAGAAGAAGTGTCTGGAGGGCACGCATCTATTTCATACCCAGAGCTCTGCCCCGATAGCTCCAGGGGAAAGAGAAAAACTCCTTCATGCATGGAGGGTTATTCCTTCTGGCCCAATGGACCCCGACTAGCCCAGAACAGCCAGGCATGAATTACAATGAACTGGGTCTTTGACTAGGGCAGACACAGGCCTTAGCCTGGGGTCTGGGGCAACTTGGTGAAGACTTTGCAATGGCCACCCCCAGGAGGTTTATTTGTCAATGAACCCAAAGCAATATGCTGCTCCTGTCTGAAGAGGCTTCCCTAGTAGGCAACACTCCAGAGACTCACTCAGCTTGCCTCCAGAGGCTCACTAGTTGCCTCCAGCTGGGGTAAGATCATAAGGGGCTGGTGGCCTGCTTTACCCTGTCTCCTGGCCTGGCACTCAGAGCCAGTTGATTCTGACGCTCCTCCTCTGGGGACGATGAGGCATCTCCCTACCCTTGTCCATCCTATTGCTCAGCATCCACCAGGCTGCCAGGCTGAATCAGGAGGTGATCGAATGCCCTTCATTCGCCCGCTGCCACGTCTCTACTCTCTTGCTCACTGCCTCCTCCCCTTCCCTCCTCGCTCTTCCCTGCAAAGGAAATTACAATTGTGATTTATTCAAACTCACCCACCCACTGCCTCTAATCTCTGAGCCTGCAGCACTGGGAGTAAATTCAATCAGGGGAATGTTTTATAACCAAGGAGAGCCTCTTGGCTAGGTGGCGGCAGCAGCAACAACTCGGAAGCCTCTCCACCCTATGGGACATGGGAAAACAAGACCCACATCTTTGCCTATAGGCCTCAAATCCTATGGAGCTCAGCCGTTCATTTTGTGCAGCCGGGAGCGTGGAAAGCACATGGATGGAAAGAGATGTCTTTCTGCCCCGCGACCACAGCTAATTCCCTTCTCTAGTGCGGACCGTCAAAGATAGGGCTGGTGTGGTCAATGTCTCTGGACAGGATCCCTGCATTATCTACATGTGTGTCCCATTCATCAGCTGTGCTTTCAAAGCCTCCGGGAAGATTAATGCTCTGGGTCACTGCATGCAGTGTGTCAAAGAGAACTGCAGGATCCAGCCCAAGCCCCGAAGACATCCTCCTCCAGTTGGGATTCTGGAGCCTCAAATCCCAGCTCTGTGCATGGAGCAGCAACAGTGAGGTCATCCACAAGCCAGAGGAGCAGATGCCGCTACCTTCCGGCCTGGTCCATTTCCCCTTCTCAGCCTCTTGAAAGCATCCAGCAGATCGGAAGGTGGGGAGCAGAAACATCCGCTGGGAGGTGGAAATCATCTCCATTTTCTCATCCTCTGATCCAATTTCCTCCCAGAAGAGGCAGCGTCTGCTATTCACTAATGGCCCAATCCGTCTTAATTAGCTAAAGGGGAGGGGAACCAGCGAGGGGAGGGGAGCGTGCAGCTCTCCCTTCATAAAAGAGGGAGACAAAGGAGAGTTCCTTGCCCATTGCCGGCTGGAATTTGTGTTCTGCGTTTATGAATGAATAGGCCAGGGCAGCACCTGCTCATTCTTTGTTCCCTTAACAGATTTACTTTCTCCTTGACAGAAGCCTGAACAGGATGAGGCTGGCCAGTAATTTGGAGGGGAGGCTGTGGATGTGGGGAGGGAAAGGCAGCTTCAAAGTGATGCTACAGTAACACACTATGGGATGATGCACTGCAAGAGTGTAAAAGGAGTCCTGGTGGATCACAGCGAGACCAGTAACAGCCAGTCATATACTTCTGGGAATCTCACAAGCAGGCCATGGAGACAACAGCTCTCTTCTGCTGCTTACCTCCAGCAATTATTACTTGGACGTATCCTGCATCCAAACCTAAGAGATTCCATTTGGTTGCCGTAGGAGCTAGCCACTGACAGGGTTATCCCTCCACGAAGGTGTCTACTTAGCTGTCCAAGCCAGCTGCCAACACAGTCTATGGTGGTGCATTCAACATACTGTGTTTTATTTGAAAAAGACCTTTCTTCTAAGTGCCCAGAATTTACTACCAGCTATCTTGGGGGGCGGTGACCCTGCATTCTATAAATTTTCTCTGCACACTGCAAAATTCTGCCTCCTGCCCCCCCCCCAAAAAACATGATCTCAGTGAGAACATACAGATTCTGGTCATGCTCCAAAGTCTCCAGCCCCCAGCAACCAGCAGAGGAAAAAGTCAAGCTCTTATTTGGAATGGATAACCTTCCTAACCTAGCTGGCCCCCAACTTGAGGGGGGGGGAGCCATCTTCAAAAGCTACAAAATACTGATCTGATTTCCAGTCAACGTGGTCCACCAAACACAGTTTCAATACAGCACTGGTTGCTTATACATTAGTGTATGTACGTATGAAATGTTTGTGTAGCTTGGGTTCTTGAGGCAGCATGGTGTAGTAGTTAAGAGCGGTGGACTCGTAATCTGGTGAACCGGGTTCGCTTCCCCGCTCCTCCACATGCAGCTGCTGGGTGACCTTGGGCTAGTCACACTTCTTTGAAGTCTCTCAGCCCCACTCACCTCACAGAGTGTTTGTTGTGGGGGAGGAAGGGATAGGAGAATGTTAGCCGCTTTGAGACTCCTTCGGGTAGTGATAAAGCGGGATATCAAATCCTAACTCTTCTTCGTCTTCTCTCTTTTTTCAAATGAGAAAGCTACGAGTTTAGATTTCTTTTTGTTCACCAGGGAGGTGAGTGTTTGCTTGCAACAGGTGCCTGCTTCCCCTTTGATTGCTATAAAGGCTCAATCACAGAGATTCAGTGCTGGGTTCCCCTACTGTGGCACAGGTAGATATGCACTACAAAGCATGGTGGGTACTTACTCTATTGTACCTGCTAGCAAGCTAACAATGTATTTGGCATTTCCTTTGTAACTACTGTCTGCTTTGTTTCACTTCACCCTCATTGGGAAAGTCTCACCAGGGGCAACCCAGAGCCCTTGCAGTCGGGATTCCACAATGCTGTGGCTGCATCTTCAACCAGAGCATTTCTTCAGGAAGAATAAAACCAAGAGCCCCACCTGCTGGCAGGCAACAAAATATGTAGGCTAGCACATGCAATTAACTCTAATGTACATTGAATGAAGCCATGAAGTCTAGAAGGGGAGTAGGGAAGTGTTTACTAGGCCTTCCATTTAAAGTCTCCAAGGAAAAGTACTGCTTTTGAGTTGCTAACAAGGTGTTAATAGCTTTGGAAGAGTAAGTGGCTGCTAAAAAGCTCTTTAACTAGGATCCAGCATACCAGCCCCTCCAACTGCAATAATTGCACACTATTCTGCTCATCACCGCATCCCCAAACCTTCCTATAATGAATACCAACGCAAATCTGGGCGCTGTTTCAACTGAGCTGAAGTGCCTTCTCCGTTTGGCTACAGAATGCCAACAGTCACTACTGCCAAGCCGCTCAGAGACTGCAGCTGAAAAACTCCAAAGATACCCACCGGCACAAGGGTAAGGCTGGTGTTACCAGGGAGGAATGGACCCATAAGCCAGTGCTGTTAGAAATGGGGCATTTCCACATGTTCCCACTCCCTTTTGCATCATTCAGCCTGCTACCATAAAACATGCAGGACACATGTTGCTTTTTAGCAGAGATTTTTGGATGTGACGCTTGCAGTGTTGGAACACCAGAGCTGGACTTCTTCCCCAAGCGTGAATCAAAGCTGCTATTGCATCTTGGTTCATGGAAAAGGGGGCAGGTGCCGTGAACTGGAGGCAGAGCCTGACACTCTGCAAGAGGGAGAGAATCCAGGTTGCGGCCAAAGGAGAGCAGCTTTTGAGGTGCCCTTGGTGCTGAGAGCAGCAGTTCCCTGAGCCTGCATTATTCATGTGGCCTTGTCGGGTAGTGAATTATTTATTCAGCACTATTTGCAGGGAGTGGCAAGAGGCACCGAGGTGCTTTTAAAGCAGAAAGTGGGTGGGAGGGGAGAGAGAAGGGATGGCATGGGCCATTAACCCCATCCCTGCAGGAAAACACTGCGCAGGAGGTGAGAAGTAGGATGGAATTGGTTAACTTTCAGGACCACTGCAGAGAGGATGAGAGAATAGCTGGCAAGCACGAAACTCAGAAAGCAAACCGCTAGCAGCCCTGGAACAGTGGCACATTGGAAGGAGCAATACCTAGTGGTTAGCCTCCACAACAGGCCTTATAGTAAAGGTAAAGGGACCCCTGACCATTAGGTCCGGTCGTGACCGACTCTGGGGTTGCAGCGCTCATCTCACTTTATTGGCTGAGGGATCCGGTGTACAGCTTCCGGGTCATGTGGCCAGCATGACTAAGCCACTTCTGGCGAACCAGAGCAGGGCACGGAAATGCCGTTTACCTTCTCGCTGGAGCGGTACCTATTTATCTGCTTGCACTTTGACGTGCTTTCGAACTGCTAGGTTGGCAGGAGCTGGGACCGAGCAATGGGAGCTCACCCCATCGCGGGGATTTGAACCGCCGACCTTCTGATCTGCAAGCCCTAGGCTCTGTGCTTTAACCCACAGCGCAGGCCTTATAAAGCCTGCTATAAGGGAGAAAAATACGTCTGAGAAAAATACGTCTCATGAGCTCACTTATCAACAGTGTACCAGGAAGCCTCTCTTGCCCAGCCCATCAGGTGAAAGGATTTATACAGGCTGCTTGCTGAAAGGACAGTTAAGGGTGCAGAAATGCCCTCTTAGCCTGGAAATGGAATGAAGTTGGTACAGCACAGCAGGCACACGCTACATGCCACAGTTCATCTATGGAGTTGCGGGGTGACCTCAGCTTTGTAACATGAGGCTTAATAATACGAGACTGCCTCGGGACTGTTGTTAATGTTGCTGAGATAATGAATACAAAGTGCTGAGAGCACTTAGGGGGAAATGCTGTGTAAAGTTTATTATTCATAGAAACCACTCAGTTCCTCCATTCCAGTTGAGAACAGGCTCAGGGCTGCAGCCAGGTTTGGAGTAGAGAAGCGCCAGGATCACCCAGGCTGGTCTAGACAAACACTCAAGAAAGGGGATTTGAAGGGCAGCAAAACGGGCCATATCCAAGTATTGCCCTATATTAAAGTTACTGGGGTCTAAAGACAGGGGTGCTTTCCTTTCCGGATGCAGGGGTTTCACCAAAGAACAATCATTTGCTATGGCTCAGGGTTTCCAAAAGTTTGGAGCCTTACTCTAAAGGGAGCAGAATGAGGAGACTGAAGAAGAAGAAGAAGAGGAGGAGGAGTTTGGATTTGATATCCCGCTTTATCACTGTCCTAAGGAGTCTCAAAGCGGCTAACATTCTCCTTTCCCTTCCTCTCCCACAACAAACACTCTGTGAGGTGAGTGAAGCTGAGAGACTTCAGAGAAGTGTGACCAGCCCAAGGTCACCCAGCAGCTGCATGTGGAGGAGCGGGGCGGGGAAGCGAACCCAGTTCACCAGATTATGAATCCACTGCTCTTAACCACTACACCACACTGGCTCTCTAAATACCCCCAAGGTCAGCTGCAACACCAAAAAGGCAGGAAGGTAGCAGAGGGCCTTACATGATGAATGGGGTGGGGAACACATGCAAAGAACACTTCAAAAAAGAATTGTGGCGAGGGATGGGGAAACCTGTGCTGGGACTCCAGCTCCCCCTGGCCCCAGGCAACATGGCCCATTGCCCATGCAATGATGGGAGCTGTAGTCCTGCAATATCTGGAGGGCCCAGATTCCTTGTCCTGGGTGTCAAGGTTCCGTCATAGAAAAGCTCTGCCCCAAAGGCAAAGGAGGAAGCTATGCAAACAAAATCAGAACCCATGCCTAAAGAACACAGCAGTGCTCAATCCAAAAGCCCCAGGCCGGATGGGTGGGTAACTGGGGGTAATGGAATTCCTTCCTCCACTTCTCTTGCTAGCATCTTTTCTTAGCAAAGCAGCTGTTGCTCTGACTCCCCCACCTGGACAAGACTTGAATTACACAGGAAGAGCCGCTTGCTATCCTTGACTGAAAGTAGGATGGAGACTGCTGAGAACTATGGGGATACGAACTTGACTTCCAGAATTGGGGGGAGGAGGCAGGATATAAATGCAGGCTGTGACTGCTGACACACATGTTCAATTGACTAAAATAATAATAATAATAATAATAATAATAATAATAATAATAATAATAATAATAATAATAATAAATTGTTTATACCCTGCCCATCCGGCTGCGTTTCCCCAGCCACTCTGGGTGGCTTCCAACCAAATATTAAAAACAATACAGCATCAGACATTAAAAACTTCCCTGCCACCTTCAGTTGTCTTTTGAAAGTAAAATAGTTATTTATTCCCTTGACAGATGGCGGGAGGGTGTTCCACAAGGCGGGTGCCACTACCAAGAAGGCCCTCTGCCTGGTTCCCTGTAACCTCACTTCTCACAGTGAGGGAACCGCCAGAAAGCCCTTGGGGCTGGATCTCAGTGTCCGGGCAGAATGATGGGGGTGGAGATGCTCCTTAAGG
Organism: Podarcis bocagei; assembly: GCF_964188305.1. Taxonomy (NCBI): domain Eukaryota; kingdom Metazoa; phylum Chordata; class Lepidosauria; order Squamata; family Lacertidae; genus Podarcis; species Podarcis bocagei. The sequence goes on along the minus strand of NC_138143.1, from coordinate 10,244,955 downwards.
TATACAGGACCGAGGCCATTTAGGGCTTTAAAGGTCAGCACCAACACTTTGAATTGTGCTCGGAAACGTACTGGGAGCCAATGAAGATCTTTCAGGACCGCTGACTTGTGGCCCCGGAAGGGGGCAGAACAGATTTACACACACAAAGACCCAGAAAGCAACCCCTGCACAAATGGGGAGTTGCCTGTATAAAGTAGGCAGCTTTAAGAATTCAACAGAGCAAAATGGCCCAGTCTGGGAAGGTCACTTTTCTCCTGCTGGAAACTGGAGGTGGAATGGACTCCCTTGGAAGGTGGTGGACTCTCCTTCCGTGGAGGTTTTTAAGCACAGGTTGGAGGACCACCTGTTATTGATGTTTCACTTGAGACTGCTGCATTGCAGGGGGCTGGACTAGATGACAACGGGGGTCCCTTCCAACAGTGGCAAGCTTCATGCTCCAGCACCAGGAGGTGTAGAGCAGGCGGTGGCGGGGCTGGCGTGCATCCTGGGGGTGTGGTGCTCAGCACGGGTGGAGGGCCAGCCGCGATGGCACCCCACCAGGATTGCGTTGCGCTCCCCCCGCACTCCTCTTCCTCCGCCAGTGCCTTCCAACTCTACAGTTCTTTTTTTTAAATCATTTTTATTAATTTTCCAATAAAAAACATCCAATTAATATATCCAATCATAATCCAATTAAAATAAAAAACTGAAATAAAAAAAGACCAAATTATAATCCAAATTATAATTGTTGATTTTTCTCGGCTCCCCATAGTCTGGACCTCTGAAGCATATCTCCACATCTCAGTCCTGCCTCTCCTCATTGTTTCCATATTTCCCACATCTCGATTTTAATGCTTTAACCAACTCTACAGTTCTATGAGTCTTATGATTCTATCCCACTCCGGTACAGGGAATAACACAGCTGTACGTGCAGGAGAAAACAGGGAGAAATGATACCTGGGTCACAGATACCAAAGTGGAGTTGCAGTACTGTCATGAACAGGGTGGTGTGAAAATGACCACAAGCCAGGCGGTTTTGTTTCCTCCAGAAGCAGGCTTTTCCATCTACAGCCAAGGATCAGAACTGGGAGGCTACAGAAATATATTTTATGGCACTTAGTCTGCATCTAAAATATGGGGTTTTTAATCGAGCATGTGGGAGTCTGTGTTTTGGTAAAGGAAGAGTTGGGGACCTCCCATCAACCCCAGCCAGTATGGCTAAAGGTCGGGAATGATGGGAGTTGTCCAACACACCAGGAACAACCTTTCCAGACACTCTGGGATGCTCATGAGTACATACAAAGAGGTACTACTAAAGGGTTTCTCCATGTGAATACCAGACCTTGAGAGAGACCCCTAACAAGCTTTATTGCTTAAAAACCTATCAACAACCTTTCCAACTTTTTCATATTTTTACTGAGGGTTAAAAGTGGATTTTTCAAAAAACGGTGGCTGAGATTCTCAGTACATGCAAATTCCTACAGCTCCTATTCACAAAGGAGACTCTGAATATGGCAAGCCACAGTGGATGGGTACAGAGGCCCACAAGTCAAGGGTCTGTCTTGTGAAAAGCTGAAGCATGAGCATATCCACCAGCAAAAACCTGTGCTTTAGCGGGTGCTACAATTCCAGAAAAAGGGATACAAAGGCCAAATCTGGCTTGCCTTCCAATGCAAGAGCCCTGAAGGATAAGGAAGAGGCAGTCTCCAACAGCAGATTTATGACTCTTCTTATCAACCTACTTTTGGCAAGATATGACCTTTCACGAGAATAGATCAAAACAGTGGCGTAGCGTGGGGGGTGCAGGGGGGGCCAGCCGCACCGGGCGCAACATCTGGGGTTAGGGTTAGGGGGCGCAAATCCACGGGTTAGGGGGCGCAAATCCACGGGCTAGGGGGCGCAAATTACTTGCCTTGCCCCGGGTGCTGACAACCCACGCTACGCCACTGGATCAAAACATGCAGATCAGCCGAAGAGTCATCTTGAATTGCAGTCAATAGATACAAACTGGTCATGTGAATCCAATATAGTTTTCCCACTGAAGTTAGCCTCTCTGTAAGTAGTGGTAGGCAAATAGACCCTCAAACCAAGCATCAAATTGCCAGACAAGCAAAGGTGCTGTTTAGCAGTAAACAAAGTACTGGTAGCTTAATTGGCTAAGACTCTTCTTGTCTATTAATACAGCATCATCCCCCCTTGCTTGGAGAGTTGGGACAGCTGTTGCACCACAATCTCCAGTTACAAGATGAGCTGATTTGATGCTGTTTTGAACAATTCCCCACCGCTCCACCCCGATACCTGAGAACACCTGCACAACTAAAACTTGTTGAAGTCTGTCACCATCTGCTCTTAAAAAGCTGGTGCACAACACACCGATGAAGGGCTGAAACCCTATGCTGCAGGCGGCACACATGACATATCCAGCTGTGAATGTGCAAGTAGTGAACCTATAATGGGGTGACTTTTTATCATATGTGCTGGGATTGTAGTAAAATTTTAAAAATTTGGGAAATGATATATAATGAGTTGAAGAAAATGTTTCAATTAACATTTGTAAAAAAAGCCTTAAGCTTTCTTGTTTTCCCCCCAAATAATATTTATTATTTTCAGTAGATAAACATAATAAAGAAATAAAAGATTAACAATAATAAAAACAAACAAAAAATAAAAGAAAAAAGAAAAAAAGAAAGAAGATACTTACAACATATTACCACTTAATTAATTAAAATTAAGTACCATCCATCTTCATAAACATAGTATTTGACTTCCTCGAATCTCTTCCATCCAAATTTCTTAGTAATTATATGTAGCAGTTTCCAATATCAGTGTTTCAAAAGACCATTTCACATTCCTATTCATGTTACATAGCTTTCCTTATCGTACATTTTCTTATTTATAAATTTAATTCCATTTTAATCCTAGGCCTAATTGTTTCTTCAAGTGGTTACATATCTTTAATATTACAATATTTATTCGAATAGTCTTTAAATTTCTTCCAGTCTTCTTGATGTTCCTCTTCTTTCTGGTCACGGATTCTCCCAGTGAGATCAGCCAGCTCCATAAACTCCATCATCTTCATCTGCCTGAAGCTTTCTTGTTAGGGATTGTAGGAAAAGACCTGCCAAGGAAATTAAAAAACATTTTCATGTATGCAACAACGGTGGCAACAGTCTTAAAAGCACAAAGATGGAAGAATGAGGAAATCCCAGCTAAAGAACTGTGGCAAGAGAAACTGATGGATTATGCGGAATTAGCAAAATTGACACATAAACTACGTGACAACGATAAATGTGACTTTAAAGAAGAATGGGAACCTTTTACGAAGTACTTAAAGAAACAACAAAATGAACTGGACTCCTTGGCAGGTTTTGAATAAACATTCACAAACTCTTTATTGGTAATATAAAAAGGTAAAGGGACCCCTGACCATTAGGTCCAGTCGTGGCCGACTCTGGGGTTGCGGTGCTCATCCCGCTTTATTGGCCTAGGGAGCCAGTGTACAGCTTCCGGGTCATGTGGCCAGCATGACTAAGCCACTTCTGGCGAACCAGAGCAGTGCACGGAAACGCCGTTTTCCTTCCCACCAGAGCGGTACCTATTTATCTACTTGCACTTTGACGAGCTTTCGAACTGCTAGGTTGGCAGGAGCAGGGACCAAGCAACGGGAGCTCACCCCGTCGTGGGGATTCAAATAACATTCACAAACTCTTTATTGGTAATATACCAATAGATAAATTGAGGATCTTTACAACTCTATAACATGCAGAGAATAATATGTGTTGAAAAACCAGAGAGAGGAACTGAGGGTAGTCTGGGGGGGCTGGGGGGTGGGTTTTTTTCTTTTTAGCGGAGGGGAAAATGGGGGGGGGGAATGAGGATGATATATTTTTGATAAATTGTTAATTGTTGAAATTCCTAATAAAAATATATATTTTTATTTTTATTTTTAAAAAGGAACCTGTAATGGGGCATTCAATAAAGAGGTTCATAGTCAGGATCAGGCAGCGTTGTGCTCCGGGTGGCTCTTTAGCTTGTGGAACTTGACACTGTCCAGTTTCTCAAAGCGCTTTCTGCAGTGCTCGCAAGTGAAGTTGTACTGGGCTTCTGAGGTATGCTTCTTCATGTGCCAGTTGAGAGAAGCTCGCTGCCGGCATTGGTATCCACAGATCTCACACCTGTAGAGAGAAGCCGTCATCACCTCGCTGCATTCAAGAACATGGCAGCAGCCGAGAGCCCACAGGCAAGGCAATATGCCATCACCGCTTGCTGCCAACCTTTCACACTGCATGCACATAGCACCCTTGAAAATCAGAGACCGGGTGTCAACCAGTTACTGTGTCTGACTTCAGGTGTAGCCAAAGAGGGAGCTGTGTCCACAAGAGGGAGCTTTTGCCAGCAGTTTCCATCAAGAGGTGGGACTGTTATCATACCCAGAGACCGTTCTGTGCTGCCTCTCCAAGGCACCTTTAACATTACGTTCTCAACAAGGTTGAAAGGAAACAGCCATTCAGGCTAATTCATTGCTTAAATCCAGCCCCAAATTTTAGCTAGCACTGCCTTTTGTAGAGGGACGCCGGTGGCGCTGTGGGTTAAACCACAGAGCCTAGGACTTGCCAATCAGAAGGTCGGCGGTTCGAATCCCTGTGACGGGGTGAGCTCCTGTTCCTCAGTCCCTGCTCCTGCTAACCCAGCAGTTCAAAAGCATGTCAAAGTGCAAGTAGATAAATAGGTATCACTCTGGCGGGAAGGTAAACGGGGTTTCCGTGCGCTGCTCTGGTTCGCCAGAAGCAGCTTAGTCATGCTGGCCACATGACCCGGAAGCTGTATGCCGGCTCCCTCGGCCAATAAAGCGAGATGAGCACCGCAACCCCAGAGTCCCTTTACCTTTACCTTATTGGACTCCATTAGGCTTGTATATGTCTTTGCTACAGATGTGGTAAGGACAATGCCTCCTTGAAATATATGCTTGTACAGTCGTACCTTGGGAGTCGAACATTTTGGCTCCTGAACGCCGCAAACCTGGAAGTGAATGTTCCGGTTTGCGAACGTTCTTTGGAAGCCAAATCTCCATTGTGGCTTCCGACTGCATACAGGAAGCTCTTGCAGTCAATCGGAAGCCACGCCTTGGTTGTTGAACGTTTTCAGAAGTTGAACGGACTTCCGGAACGGATTCTGTTTGACAACCAAGGTCAAACTACTCCAGCTTTCTACTCATGCCCCCACTCCAGGTCACTCACTGAAGAGGTGTCTCTCCTGTCTGTGTTCGGCGATAGACTTCCAGGTGGTTCTTCCGCTTGAAGGATTTTCTGCAGGTCTCACAGGTAAATTCACGGACTCCTATGAGAAGGAAAGGAACAGGTCAGTACAGCCTGGGGACCTGGGACCTACTGCCTCCCACAAGGTCCTGGGTTGAGCAGGTAGCACCCATCTCTTGCTGAATTTTCAGCGTTCCTTCAATTAGGAAAAATAGATTCTACATGCCCTAATGGTGGCCAGGATACTGATACTGATGAATTGGAAGAATAAAGATATGATACCCTTCAGTCAATGGATTGACAATACGACAACACTCACAACTGATGAACAAACTACTTACAGATGCAGACTTTCTTTGTGTAAATATGACAGTGGTACCTCCAGTTGCGAATGGGATCCGTTCCATAGGTCTGGCCGCATCCCAAGGAATTCTCAACCGGAGGACTGCTTCTGTGCATGCGCGCAGTGAGGTTTAGCATTTCTGCACATGCATGTGCGGCAAAACCCAGAAAAATACTTCTGGGTTTACTGCGTTTGCATCCCGAAGATTCTGTATCCAGAGGCATACGTAAGCAGAATTACGACTGTTGTTGTTGTTTAGTCGTTTAATCGTGTCCGACTCTTCGTGACCCCATGGATCAGAGCACGCCAAGCACTCCTGTCTTCCCCTGCCTCCCGCAGTTTGGACAAACTCATGCTGGTAGCTTCGAGAGCACTGTCCAACCATCTCGTCCTCTGTCGTCCCCTTCTCCTTGTGCCCTGTACTTGTTTTATACTTGCAGCCAATGTTTTTCAAACTTGGGTCTCCAGCTATGGTTGGATCATCCCTAGCTGGCAGGATCTGTGGTCAGGAATGATGGGAGTTGTAGTCCAACAATAGCTGGTGACCCAAGTTTGAGAAACACTGAATGGTGTTATCTGTTTTTATGACTGTATATTATATTGTTTTAACCCAGTGTGAGATTGTATGATAAAGTGTGTGACAGGCTTATATGTCACAGACAAGACCCAGTTTGCCAGGACCCCTAGGGGATGGGGCAAAGAGTACCACTGCATAGGAGACAGCAGACAAGGAGCAATACATGATGAGCACCTAGGGGAACCTGTAAAGGCGCTGGTCCCAACAGCAAGTGCAGTGCTAAGTAATCCTGAGAATGCACGCTCTGCCATTAAGGTCACAGCATCTCTAGCACTCCATAGGTGAGACGCTTTACAGACTTTGATTTAAAGAATGTCACAAGTGCGGGAGGAGCAAGCTTGGGGTGTCCCATGTAGTCAACTACAGCAATTTATGGAAGAACTTTGCTTCAGGATGAGAACAGAAATCGTGCTCTGGAGGCGCGGCAGCAGCAGCAGGAGGCCCCATTAGCTAAAGTGGTGCTTCAGGTTAAGAACAGTTTCAGGTTAAGAACGGACCTCCGGAACAAATTAAGTACTTAACCCAAGGTACCACTGTATAGCTAATAAAGCAGCCAATACAGTCAGAAAACACTTTTTGGAATCTTGATGGAAAATTCACTGAAATAAAAAAAACCCGGGTGCTGCCACATTTGAAATACTTTTGGAATTCCACAATTAAAAACAGTTGGCTGCATGTGGCAGTGATTAGTAGAAATTTATTTCTTTTCATGGGTACAGCTAGTAGCCTTTAGGTCACAGAAGGAGGTGTCAGATCTCCCAACACTCACCATTGTCACACTCATTCTCAGAGTCACTGAGCGGCTTAAGAGGCAAACGCATGTCCTGGAAACAGCGGTGCCCTGCTTCACACTGCCACACAGCTGTTGTGTACATCTCAAAGGTGGGGTCCAGCTCTGAGAGATGCGGCTCACAGGGACAGCAGTTTTTGTGGTCTCCGTACCAGATTACTATGTTGTTCAAGCAGTTCATATTCCACCTTCTTCCTTGTGACACGGGAAGCGGGTTAGGGAGGAGGAGAAGAACATAAGTTTGTGAAATATACTCCGAGTCGAGAGTGGATTTCATGCTCTTTATTCAGCTCATAGTGGTGAGGAGGAATGAAAGTCCCCTCAAAGTATCTACTTTATATACATTATTTACACACAATGGGCTGCACGTGATTGGCTAATTCCGGAATTCTCCTGTAGGCCAGTCAGGTTGTGGATTCACTTCCATCTGGAGCCGGATTGGGTGGCTCCTGCAGACCAATCATACTGCTGCATTGTTCTAGGACCAATCAGACTACTGCATTCTGAATCCTATTGTTCTAGGACCAGTCAGACTGCTGCATTTTGGATCCTATTCAACTCAGTACATAACAGTTTGAGAAGCAGAGAACAGAAGGTCCCTTCAAACAATTGAAATAAAAAGCTTACAACACCAACCCCTGAAGAAAGAATCCACGTAATATTTGTTAAATACTCATTCATTTTATATGCAAGAAAGGCTATAAGGAGCCCTAAGAAAGTCAATTTAATTCAAATAAATTAACTTCAAAGATGCTGAGACTTACATGTTCACCTGTCAGGGGACTGCCATCGGAACAGGGGAGGGAGGCAGGGAGACCGCTGGGATACAGAGAGCCTCCAAAACTCCTGAGGAGCAGTTCTTCTTCCAGCGGTGGAAAAAGCCACACCTCCAGTGGAGAAGAGAGGGAAGGGGACAGCCAAGTGAGGAGAGGGCTCGAAGATGCTGCTGAGCCCAAGTGTCTCACCTAACCTGGCTGGCCAGGAGGGACGCACGCCACTTCCGTCACCCAGCTTGCGCAGAGGCGTGAAACGCAAGGAGGGGAGGAGGAGGTTTGGGGTGCCGAAGTTCTTATGTTGGGGGAGAAGCTGGAAGGGGCCACTCCCGGATTCTGCAAGTGACTGAGACGGTCATGAACTTGGTAGATCTGCACTGTAAACAGTTTGCACAATAAAACCTGTAAAAGACAGGCTGGAGTCCAGCATTGAACATGAAGCTTTTAAAATAATATAACTGAACACCACATCAAAATACCAGTTTATTACCATACCACAGGCTGCACTGCTAATCACAATAAAATGTTGGCTGCCTACAGGCATCTCTGTGAGATATTTCCATATCACAGGCAGCAGTAGCGGCTAAGCCAAGACACACTCCTTGCTCTCCCTTGCAACATTGGTAGTCTTGGAGCAACATGTATAGTCGTACATTGGAAGCTGAATGGAATCCGTTCCAGAAGTCCGTTCAACTTCCAAAACATTTGAAAACCAAATTACAGCTTCTGATTGGCTACAGGAAGCCGCGGAAGCCCCATTGTAAGTTCGGCTTCCAAAAATAGTTGCAAACTGGAAGGAACAGTCATTTCTGGGTTTGCGACATTTGGGAGCCAAAACAATACGATACGATAATCTTTATTGTCATTGTCCCATACAGAACAACGAAATTGGAAAAAATCTACATCAGACATTCAAAAACCAACAAGCCTCCTTTCCCAGCTATCCCAGCCTGGTTAACCCCCTAAAAACTCTGATACCCCATAATTAAATACAATATACTCCCACAGAGACTACCTTACACTGTGTTTAAAACCAAAATCGCATTTGGATAAAAACTGTTTCTCAGGTGGCTAGTCCTAGTCTTTATAACCCTGTACCTTCTTCCAGAAGGCAGAAGCTGAAAGAGATCATTTCCGGGGTGCGCACTATCCTGCACTATCTCTGCAGCTTTCTTATGACACATGGAAGCATAGATTTGATCCAAGGTAGGGTGAGTGCACCCAATTATTCTCTTCGCAGTCTTTACAACCCTGGATACCATTGTTTTTCCCCTGACCATACAGCTCACAAACCACACACAGACCATAAGTTAATGCACTCTCAACAGTACAATGGTAAAATGCCATCAACAGGTCCTTTGAGAGATTATTTTTCCAGAGGATTCTCAGAAAATATAACCTCTGCTGTGCTCTCTTCATCAGGTCTTTACTGTTTTCTCCCCAGGTTAGGTCATACAGTAATACTTCCACAAAATATTCAGGAACTAAGGTGTTCGAAAACCAAGGTACAGCGTACCTTGTTTTGCAACTGGGATCCGTTCCGGAGCCCCAGCTGCTAACCGAAAAGGACACAGGGCAAAGTGATTTAGGGCTTCTGTGCATGCGCGAGCAGCAAACCTGTACTTCCGGGTTTGCCGCAGATGTTCACCAGAATGGACGCTAGACAAGGCGGGCGTTCGTGGAAGTGTTACTGTATGACTGTAAAGCTAGACAAGCACCTCAACAGTATGTTGGAATGCACATCTCTAGTTGCAAATCTCTGGGTACAAACGTGAATCGTCTGTGAAATACTTCCTGTGGCCATCTCTGTCTGAAGGCTACACAAACTTAATGGGAATGAGAGAAATTCCCTGAAGGCTGCAACGTTTGACAGAAGGAGCCACATGTCATGGCCTGATTAACAAGTCATTCCTCCCTTTAACAAAAAGCTAAATACAGTGGTACCTTGGGTTACATACGCTTCAGGTTACATACGCTTCAGGTTACAGACTCCGCTAACCCAGAAATAGTGCTTCAGGTTAAGAACTTTGCTTCAGGATAAGAACAGAAATCGTGCTCCGGCAGCACAGTGGCAGCAGGAGGCCCCATTAGCTAAAGCGGTGCTTCAGGTTAAGAACAGTTTCAGGTTAAGAACAGACCTCCGGAACAAATTAAGTACTTAACCCGAGGTACCACTGTACTTCATCATCCTGCCAAACTCTGTATATCAGCACTTCTCTCAATAATAACCCATTTTGCTGTCAAGCCCAAATCATTACACAGAGAACTAGATGCCATCTATGACCCCACAGTTAACTATTGGCAAACAACTCAAAGGTCTAGAATACAGACTTCAAGCTTTCGTAAATGAATAAAGGAAATACCTACTCCTTTTGGTTTCCATGGTAATTTTGAAGCATGAGAACAATGTGCCAAGCTATCTTTAAGGCAAATAAAATGTCTAATGCAGCATTTCTCAAACCACACAATTTGCTATGGCCAATTGATGGCATTAGAACAATTTTTTTAATTTTTGTTTTTAAAGAAAGAAGAACCACACAATTTTAGGATTAGAATATCAGCTAATGTGCCACATTTTTTATCTATTTCTGCTTGGCATTTGCCTCTTTAACATTAGACATCTTAATTACCAGTAATGTAAAATATAAAGAGATATTTGTCAAGCATTTTCGCCTCAAATTATTTTTGAAATTTTTATACAGCCATCATCTACTATAATCAGAGAAGACTCAAAGCAGGCACATTCTGTTTCAATTTTTAAATGTCTGCAGAAAACCTTTCTAATCTGTCAGGCCAATGTAGGCCTACTGTTAAATATATCTTTCCGCAATAGTTGGCTGATTTCTGATTTTAACATTTTTATGTGGTTTTTATTCTGTCACTTTACATACGATTGTTGTGAACTGCTCTGATTTCTTCTATGAATCCTTGGTTCTCAAACACAATTCGTTCTGGAAGTCCGTTCGATTTCCAAAACGTTAAAAAACCAAGGGGTGGCTTCTGATTGGCCCCAGAAACAATGCCAACAGCCGAAATAGATGTTCAGCTTCCGAAAAACAGTCTCAAATCAGAACACTTACTTTCGGTTTTGCGGCATCCAGGAACCGATTTGTTCATCAACTAAACTGTTCAGGAACCAAGGTACCACTGTATATAAATATATATTATAAATAAATTATATGCCTACAAGCAGGAACAGTTAAACAGAAGGGGCGATTACACACTGAAAATGTAGCTACCGTATTTCTATCTCAGTGTCAACTTTATGCTATTAAACAGAGGTGGACAAATGTTACAGAGCAAGGTGGATTATTGATCATAATATACCATCCAACTCCTTGGCTTCTTTTATTGGATCATGTAAAGGACCTTATAGCCAAGAAGGATACATGTTTGGGGTTTTGAGTTCAGTGAGCAAAAACTGCGATTATGGGAAATACTAACATCCCAACAAAAACATAACACTATGGGAAATATAAACAGCATCGCTTGACAAAACTAAAAAATGTAATTTGGTTCAAAGCGGGGAAATTCTGAATTTTCATTTTATTTTTGAAAACTGGAAGCCATCTATCAATGGGAAATATTCTATGTAAACCTACCTACTGAAATTAGTGAACCTACTCACTCATGTTCATTAATTTCAATGGGCGAGTAAAACTTCATTCCAGCCAATAGAGGAATCTGCAAGCGCATGTAAAGCATGATTCTATGCTGGTTCAGTGAAATTTACTCTGTTAAGAAATACTATCAGAATTCATTTCTTTGATTTCTTTTTGGAATTTTGTATCTGTCATTTGCAGAGTTTACTGCAGTAACAAGTAACTGAAAGTAAGAACTCATTGCAATTCTGCTTCTGACACTGGCACACACTTGTGCTCAACAAGTTGCATTTTCCCTGCTCAGGACTTCCAAGTTTTGTAATCCTCAAGTCTCAACCTGTCACCAGACACCCTTGACCAGCAAGTAGCAAGGGCTCCAAACAGTGGGCTAGACATGCCTGCAGTCATTCGTTTCTGTTCTTTGCTCAGAAAACAATTCAGCCAATGTAACAGAGCAAGCAAAACACACCACTACAAACATATTTACATACTTTTCTTCCTTTGTGGCTCATAAGGCATCTGTTCCCAAAGCTTCCTGGAAGAAAAAATAATAGCCTATCACACCACATGCACTCAGAATCTGAGAAGTGGATACCATTATTTGTTTTTAAAAGAAAGCCGAATAGAAAGAAGATGATTTTCAAATGGTCCCAAGCAAGATAAATGAGACTCTGAAGATTAGATAGATAGATAGATAGATAGATAGATAGATGACATAGATAGATAGAGATAGAGATAGAGATGATAGAGATAGAGATAGAGATAGAGATAGAGATGATAGAGATAGAGATAGATAGTTTATTTGTTAATTAAATTTACCAATTTAATTAATAAATAAACTATCTATATCTATATTGCCCTTCATCCAAAGGCCACAAGGCAGTTTACAACATAAAAATACAAAATGAGAACACAAAATACACAATAAACCAAAAAAAAAACCAGTAGCACCCCTCCCTAACACATAAGAGTCAGTTTGCTCTTCAGTCCCCCTCAGGAAGTCAAGAGCTAAAGCAGTGTTTCCCAAACTTTTTTGGGCAAAGGCACACTTGTTTGATGAAAAAAATCTCGAGGCACACCACCATTACAGCCCCGTGACGTCAGCGCGCAGCGTCACGCCGGGAGGGACGCACGAAAGTGTAAGTTTCAATTTTTTTCCCTCCCCCTTGCCGGGGAACCTCCAAGCTTTGGGGGTGGGGGGGAGGAGGCAGCAAAGCGAGGCAGGAAGGAGAGCGCGGCTTGGCTGGGTGAGCTTTGGCAGGGAATGAGAGCCGCGAGGCGGGCGCTGCGGACGGAGGCGCTGCCTGCCGAGCTCGCAGGCAGCCAGGCAGGCAGACGGCGAGAGCCCCGCGCTGGGCGGCCTCTCCTCGCCGCCGCCGCCCCGCCTCTCGCTGCCTGACTCGCCCGCCTCCCTCCAGGCAACATCTCGCGGCACACCAGGCAACATCTCGTGGCACACTAGTGTGCCGCGGAACAGTGGTTGGGAAACACTGAGCTAAAGTACCACAAAATTCAATCATCTTAATCATGTTTCCTCAGCCACAGAAATCACTACCACTGGGAAACTGAGGATCCCATCAAGAACACCCACAAATGCATTGATTTCTTAATCATAATGATGACCTCTTAACATCTAAGCTCAGATGAATACTATGAAATGTGATTTCTGGCCTCTTAATGCAGAGAAATACAGCGGCTGTCTCAAGCTTTCTGTTTGAGATTTCCGAAAATCTTGAGGGGTTTTTTTAAAAAAGTTTTACATTAGGCAATTGCCTGTGTTGATTCTGTTAAATCTTTCTCTAATAGTGTTCACCATAGTAAAGGTAAAGGGACCCCTGACCATTAGGTCCAGTCATGACCAACTCGCTATTGTGGAACCAAACGGATATTGAAAAAGCTGCCCCTCATCACTTCAGAAGTTCACAGAACACTGTGATGGACAAATGCTCACCCTTCACTCCAAGACCATTCCTGAGTTTCATCTTATCCTCACCACCTGTCCAGTATATATGAAGTCACTAGCTATGGTTAAAAGGAAGTTTGATATCAATAGACCTAGTTTTGAGTAGCAAGAAGAGTAACCCTTCCATATATCTCCTTTGCCTGATCCTTCAAAGGTGCAAGACTAGGATCATATGCACATTTACTCAGAAATACCATCTCTGAAGGGGCTTACTCCTGTTTTTGTTGTGATTGTCTGCAAGGTTTTAATTGTTCTTGTTGGTATCCATCTGTCTTGAGAGACAATGGAGTGCACCTGGGTGCGGGGAGTCAAACTGTGGCGTTAGCGACACCAAAGTGACCAGGGCAGTGTGTATGGAGGTCTGGGCTCCCTCTTGGCCTTGCTGATGTGGTCCAAAGGAAAGCAGAGCAATATGCTTAGCACTAGTTGGTGGCAGAAGTTACCGGAAGTAGATATACTGTAGCCTTTCGGACCTTTTCCATGGGTCGGATGAGCGTTGCTCCCGGGAGGGAGGGAGGAGTCAATAGACACCGAGGGTTGCTTCAGAGAAAGAGTTTATTTCTGCTCTCCGGAGCAGCAGAAAGGCACTGCGTGATCGTTCACAGCAAGCACACTAAAAAGCAGTTACAGACAGTTTATATCCCTTTCAGGTCCCCTTTCCCCTTCCCCAGGAATCCAACCTCGTGAGTTTGTACACGTAAGTTTACATCCTTAAGCATGAACAGACCTTCCTGTAGCCTGTACTCTTATCTTGGGGTACAAAGGTCACCCAACTATAGGAGCCATCTCCGGGTGCGTGGGCTGACAGGCCAGTCTTGCAAGTTCTGTGCATCAGCGTGGTCAGGATATTTACAACCGGTAAGATAAGACCCAGATCCGCCATCCCATCTTGGAACTGACAAGGCCATCCATTAAGCCTTCATGGATTGATAAGGGAGAAGGCTTTGTTTATACAGCTGCATCTGTCTCCTACAGCTCAAGCTATTGGATTTTAGCTAATACATCCTTGAAGAAAGAATTTGGGAGTTTTGGGGCTCGGTTCGGGATGCCTGCACAGTCAGGTTTTAGTAATCTGTTCCTTCAATACAAGGTGCCAGCCAACTGTCTTAGGGACTCCACTCTGGGTTCACACCTTAGCCTTTCCTTCTCTCGAAGACATCTCGCAAAGCAGTGGAGCCTTGGGATCAGAGTTTTCTTTCTCCCCATATGGGCTACCTTCCTGGGTTGACAAGTCCCATCTTTCCCTCACGCCCCTCTACAGCATGTGCAGAAGCCACCTTTTTGAGCACGGGCCCCACTCTTGGTTTCATCCGCTCCATCTGCTGGAGCTGCCTTCACATGCAGTGGGACTGCATAACGCAAGGTTTGAGGCCCATTGGCTACCCTCACCTGGTTTAGCCGGCCAGTTGAAGCCATTTCCCACAGTATGGCTGCTGTCACATGCTGACAGCTTCTGGCAGCCGCAGGTGAGAGCCAAGTGGAAGGTGGGGACCAAAGGTGGACAAACTACCGCAGAAGGAGCATGACGTGTGTGTGTCCCCCCCTTACTGTGTACTATCCCTCCCCAAACACCCCAATTTGATGATTTAATAGATCTCATGGATATATTAATGTGTGTTTTTTTAAAAAAAAAAGTTAGGTGGCTATTTTTCTATGTTTTACCTGTTCTTATTTTAACCTGTATGCTGACTCGAGTCCCGCATCAAGGAAAGAAAAGGCAGGCTCACATTCCTCCCCTTGTGTAGAATGTGAGGTGAAATAAATATCTAAATAAATACCCACATTCCTCCCCTCGGAAAGAATGTGTGTGTGAGAGAGAAAGGGACCTCCTCAGAGCAGACTGAGACCAGACACCTTCCCTCTATAAATCATTTAATGTGTCCACACGAATAGAAGTTATTAATACAATGGTGCCCCGCAAGACGAATGCCTCGCAAGACGGAAAACCCGCTAGACGAAAGGGTTTTCTGTTTTGGAGGTGCTTCGCAAAACGAATTTCCTATGGGCTTGCTTCGCAAGACGAAAATGTATTGCGAGTTCCTGCGGGTTTTTTCCCCTTCCCCCCCTTTTTCCCAAGCCGCTAAGCCGCTTAACAGCTGATCCGCTAAGCCGCTTAACAGCTGATCCGCTAAGCCGCTTATCAGCTGATCCGCTAATCCGCTAATGGGCTTGCTTCGCAAGACGGAAAAACCGCAAGACGAAGAGACTTGCGGAACGGATTCTTTTCGTCTTGCGAGGCACCACTGTATTGTAGCAGTTGTATAAGGGATTATTATTTTGATTGGAATGTAGCTGAAATGAATATGATTTTGGAACGCAGAAATAAATAAAATCATCAAGCCATCAAATCTAGCATGTGGGGGAGGGGCACCTAAATTATATAATTTGGTATTTGAACGATTGGTATTAGTAACTGTATTATAATTTGGTATTGTTGTAATGAGGATATTATTGGACTGTAATTGGGGGGGAAATTACTGCATTTTTCTGTTAATAAGACTAGGTTTTTTTACTTAAAAAAGTATATGAAAAACTGTGGGTCGTCTTATACCAGGATAATGAATGGTGTGGATTTCTTAAACTGCAGTCCCTAAAAATAGGGGGCGTCTTATACATGAAAAAATACGATATATATACAGTGGTGCCTCGCAAGACGAAATTAATTCGTTCCGCAAGTTTTTTCTTCTTGCGAGTTTTTCGTCTTGCGAAGCACGGTTTCCCATAGGAATGCATTGAAAATCAATCAATGAGTTCCTATGGAAACCGCCTTCAGACCAGGTCCGGGGACAGTCTGTCCCCCGACCTCTTCTGAAGGCTGGGGGGGGGGGACAAGGGCTTTTCTTCCCACCGCCAGCCTTCAGAAGGCTGTTCTGAAGGCTGGCGGTGGGAAGAAAAGCCCTTCTCCCCACCTCCCGCCCCGCAAGCTCCGGGGACAGGAGCACTTTGCTGCCGACCACCAGCATTTTAAAAGCCCCCGCTGTCCCGGGGCGATTTTAAAATGCTGGCGGGCGGCAGTGAAGCCTCCGCTGTCCCGGGGCGATTTTAAATGCTGGCGGGCGGCAGCGAAGCCTTCCTGGACCTCTTCTGGACCTCTTCTGAAGGCCGGCGGGGGGCAAAAGTCTTTGCTCCCCCCCCCCTGCCTGCCTTCCCAGGACAGCGGAGACTTCTCCGCTGTCCCGGGCGATCTTAAAATGCTGGCGGGCGGCAGCGAAGGATTTATAATTGTATCCAAGTATTTCCTTGTAATTGTATCTGGGGTTTCAAATCAACACTGCTACTTTATAATTGCCCTCTTCTTCTCCTGCCACACCAGTGTGGCAACGCCACATCCTTAGAACCACTGCATTTAGGGTGTGATTATGCAACAGGCATGATTCTCTCCCCCCCCTCTACTTGCCCCCCAAGTGCCTGAAAAAAGAGGAGTTTTGATGGGTCTCGTTTTCCTGTGAAATTTGTGTTTTTAATGATGTTTCCAAACAATTAAACTATAGTATGTTTGCAACAGCTCTTGTAAGTTCTGCAATCTTCATAAGGTGTGAGGGCTGTTTTTGTACCCTAGCACTGCAAACACAGGTCAACGAGGGTGGAAGAATATAAAGAATCAGAGCCAGCCCAAGACATTTTTTGCTCCTGAACCACAAAATGGCACCTCCCAGCCAGGGAAGGAGTGAATGAAGAGCTCCATTGGGAACAAGGGTTGGGGGAGACCAGCAGTGCCTCCTATTTGCCAGGAGGTTGCTGTAGAGGGGGCATGAGGGGGATGGGGCTGCCGAGGAGATGCCTACCCATAGGGTAAAGTGAGACGGCTGCCTCAGTCCACAGGATCCACAAATTATCCATTTATGAATGTTTTAAATAGCTGTTTTAAACTGCTTTTACTGAAAATATTCTTGTTTTATTCTTTTTGTAAACATCTTGGAGGTTTTTCTACAATCAAGCGATGTATAAAGGTAAAGGTAAAGGGACCCCTGACCGTTAGATCCAGTCGTAGCCGACTCTGGGGTTGCAGCACTCATCTCGCTTTATTGGCCGAGGGAGCCGGCGTACAGCTTCCGGGTCATGTGGCCAGCATGACTAAGCCACTTCTGGCGAACCAAAGCAGCGCACGGAAATGCTGTTTACCTTCCCGCCGGAGTGGTACCTATTTATCTACTTGCACTTTGACGTGCTTTTGAACTGCTAGGTTGGCAGGAGCTGGGACCGAGCAACGGGAGCTCACCTCGTCATGGGGATTCAAACCGCCGACCTAGGCTCTGTGGTTTAACCCACAACGCCACCTGCGTCCCCATGTATATGTCCCTCATATAAAAGCCATGACTTAGTGTCTACACCTGACTTTTATCCAGTTGAATATTAAATTAATGTCCTTTCCTCTCCTGGGGCTGGAGTTGTTGCTTTACAACAGGGTTTTTACTTGTGTGGTTTCTTGTTCATTGATGCCTAGGGTCTCTTCCACTATTCTTACTCCATATTGTGGAGTTTTCTGAAAACTGAAACTGAAATGGAAGTGACTCTGTATTAGGGTCACTTGCTTGTGGTCAAAAGCCTTGCTCAACCAACAACTACAGTCGTACCTTGGCTCTCGAATGCCTTGGCTCCCGAACAAATTGGCTCCCGAACGATTGAAACCTAGAAGTGAGTGTTTCGGGTTTCGAACGATTTTCAGAAGCTGGATGTCCGGCGTGGCTTCCGATTGGCTGCAGAAGCTTCCTGCAGCCAATCAGAAGCTGTGCTTTGGTTTCCAAACGTTTTGGAAGTCAAACGGACTTCCGGAACGGATTCTGTTCAACTTCCAAGGTACAACTGTACAAGCATTTACACACATTCCACTCACGCACGACTGCGTGTACACGAGGTGCTAGGAAATAATAAAATAAAATAAACATAACCAGCCTCTATTAAAGCTTTAAATTAAATTCTACAAACACATGACATTTGACTTTCTTTTTTAATGCTAGCATATATTACACAAAGACAGTGGTGCTGGGAGGGAGGTACAAAAGCAGCATCACATCAGGAAAAACAACCCACAGACTTTTAATCCTTACCACTGACCAATACTCATAGAGTACCAAACCTTCCAATTCCAGTTTCAGGTCAATGAGAGGAAGAAAAGCTCAGCTCATCTAACTGCCAGGGCTGCAGTGATAAGGAAGTGAAGAATTGTAGTCAAAGAATGGAGGCTCTGTCACTGAAACGCTGTTATGAAACCATCAGGAAGAACTCAAGGAAAGTGGATTTCTAAAAAGAGAACGCCACAGAAGGGAACACAGGGAAGTTCACTGCAGCCTCTCAGACAATTGAAAGAACAACAGTGATTTTTAAAGGTATCAACTCTTGATCTGAAAGTTTATCTGGGGGAAAACGTTTCCAAAAGGAGATGCAACATTCCTCTGCTGCTGTTATAGCAAAGGTGTCGACTCTGTCCACAGGTGTTCAATGTTAAGTGTTGTAGCTGAGAGGAGAGGTGCTTTGTTGAAGAACAGGTGCCCTCAATCCACCAAGCAATCAAGACTGAACCCAAAATTCCTCCGATCATTTGTAGGAATGATTGCACTAGCAACCTGGGATTTAAAGCACAAGCATGAAGTTATAAATTAAAGACCTCTGTTGAAAACAAAAACATGTGCTCAAAGATCTCTGTTGAGGCGTTGAGCTTCCGCCATCTCCTCTTCACTATCGTCATCCAAGTTGGTGCCTGACTGTAGCTCCCGGGGCCCAGGGGTGAGACGGAACACAACCGGCGTCTGACGCAAAACTGGGTTTGTTTTCTGAAGACCCACAATCCACTTGGCCAAGGTGGCCTGGTCTCCTGCCCCTGCCATACACATGGCAAATACAGGGCCCTCTTCAACTGCGGGGAAAGCACAAAGAAGAGCGTCATTATTTTAAAACAGGAAAAGAAAAAAGAAGTGAAAGAAAAGAATCTGAGCAGTGATCTTGCATACATTGTGTAGAATGAGAAGCCCTGCTCAACAACCAGACGTGAGACTCCAAACATCCCTAGCTCTGCTCTTTATCCAGCCCAAATGGCTTAGTTACTTTCCTATCTGAGCAGCTACCCTTCGAATTAATTCGCTACGTATCGCCTCCAGATGTCTCAAGTGTGCTGCCAGGTCACCACCAGACTGCAACTTCGTCTGGTCCAGCTGCTTGAAAAACGTCAATGCAGACGCCGACTCTTTTCTAATATATACTGCTGCAAGACTGTTCCACATTTCTTTGGCAGTTTTCTTATTCCTTATACAGTGGTACCTCGGGTTACATACGCTTCAGGTTACGTACGCTTCAGGTTACAGACTCCACTAACCCAGAAACAGTGCTTCAGGTTAAGAACTTTGCTTCAGGATAAGAACAGAAATCTTGCTCTGGCGGCGCAGCAGCAGCAGGGGGCCCCATTAGCTAAAGTGGTGCTTCAGGTTAAGAACAGTTTCAAGTTAAGAACGGACCTCCGGAACGAATTAAGTACTTCACCACTGTACTGTACCACTGTATAGACTCCTTGCTGGTCGCTGACTGCCAAATTAATTATAGCCCTGCCCAATCAAAGACTGTAACAAGACTGTAGCCTCCTGCAGTGCCACATGCATGGGAGTCTGTGCAGAACTTGACCCCATGTTTTCATCAGAGTCAACATAAGATGAGCAGTTGAGCAACTTCAACAGAATACAAAAGGGAGGAATTTGCACGGCTAGCAATAGCTCCTGTTTTCAAGTCCACCACCTCCCAATCCACACCATGTTCCAAGATACAGTGGTGCCTCGCAAGACGAAATTAATTCGTTCCGCAAGTCTCTTCGTCTTGCGGTTTTTTCGTCTTGCGATGCACGGTTTCCCATAGGAATGCATTGAAAATCAATTAATGCGTTCCTAGGGAAACCGCCTTCAGACCAGGTCCGGGGACAGTCTGTCCCCGGACCTCTTCTGAAGGCTGGGGGGGGGGGAAGGGCTTTTCTTCCCACCCCCAGCATTTTAAAAAACCCTGGGACAGCGGAGGACTTCTCCGCTGTCCGGGGCGATTTAAAAGCCCCTGGGAAGGCAGGCAGGGGGGACAAAGACTTTCGCCCCCTGCCCGCCTTCAGAAGGTGTTCCCGCCCCCCCGCCCCACTTCGGAACAGCTTTCCGAAGTGGGGCGGCTGGGGCAGGTGTCCCCGCCCCCCGCCCCACTTCGGAACAGCTTTCCGAAGTGGGGCGGCTGGGCCAGGTGTCCCCGCCCCCCCTCCCCACTTCGGAACAGCTTTCCGAAGTGGGGCGGCTGGGCCAGGTGTCCCCGCCCCCCCTCCCCACTTCGGAACAGCTTTCCGAAGTGGGGCGGCTGGGCCAGGTGTCCCCTTCCCCCCTCCCCACTTCGGAACAGCTTTCCGAAGTGGGGCGGCTGGGCCAGGTGTCCACTTCCCCCCTCCCCACTTCGGAACAGCTTTCCGAAGTGGGGCGGCTGGGCCAGGTGTCCCCGCCCCCCCTCCCCACTTCGGAACAGCTTTCCGAAGTGGGGCGGCTGGGGCAGGTGTCCCCGCCCCCCCCGCCCCACTTCGGAACAGCTTTCCGAAGTGGGGCGGCTGGGGCAGGTGTCCCCGCCCCCCCTCGGAACAGCGTTTTAAAATGCTGGGGGTCGGGAGCGAAGCGCTGCCGACCCCCAGCATTTTAAAACCTTCCCGGGACATGGGGAGATTTTAAAATGCTGGGGTTCGGCAGCGCTTCGCTCCCGACCCCCAGCATTTTAAAACCTTCCCGGGACACGGGGAGATTTTAAAATGCTGGGGTTCGGCAGCGCTTCGCTCCCGCCCGCCAGCATTTTAAAATCTCCCCGGACAGGGGGAGATTTTAAAATGCTGGGGGTCGGCAGCTAACGCTTCGCTCCCGCCCGCCAGCATTTTAAGATCGCCCGGGGCAGGCGGGGGGGGGGGAGGCAGGCGGGGGGAGCAAAGACTTTTGCCCCCCGCCGGCCTTCAGAAGAGGTCCTCTTCTGAAGGCCGGCTGTGGGCGAAAGTCTTTGCTCCCGACCGCCAGCATTTCCCTATGGGCTTTCGTCTTGCGATGCAAGCCCATAGGGAAATTCGTCTTGCGAAGCGCCTCCAAAACAGAAAACCCTTTCGTCTTGCGGGTTTTCCGTCTTGCGAGGCATTCGTCTTGCGGGGTACCACTGTAATCTCAGAAAATGTTGGCAGCATGTGGAAGATTGGCAGATGAAGATGATGGACTTTTCAGAGCTGGCCGACCTGACTGGAAGAGTCCGCGGCCAGAAGGAGGAGGAGTATCAGGAAGAATGGATGAAATTTAAAGACTATTTAGCTAAATATGTTAAGATAACTTAATTGGAAAAGCTTGCAAATAATAGATAGGCTTAGGATTCAAATATGTAAGGATAAGATTTAATATGTTTAAATTTAAATTAGAAAGAATCAAAGATGTTAAGTGATCCAAGTTAATTTTTTGAGAAAATAGATTTTGGAAAACTGTTATAATGATATAAAATGAAATTCAACCAGGGGGATTTGAGGAAGTCACTTAATAATGTTACCAAGATTTAAACAGGATGTATGTATGTCTGTTTGTCTGTTTTGAAATTTTGAAAATCAATTTAAACATTTGGGAAAAAAAGAAAAAAGAAAATGTCAGCAACATAAGCTAAAGGTGCCCATTAGACAAATTTGTGCAAAGCACGGCTAGCTGTGATGGTGTTGCAGGTAGTATGACACTGAATACCAGTTGCAAGGACTCACAAGTAGGAGCCCCGCTTGCAGGCTTCCAGTAAGCATCTCATTAAGTCACTTCTGGTCTGATCCAGCAGGGAAAATTCTTATGGAATGGCCCATATTGTCTCCTGTTACCCTGAAGCGCTTCTACCACATTAATGATTAAAAAAATAATACCCACAAAAACGACATGAACGGCAACTACCTTCATCTATGTCAAATTCGTAATCATCCCAAAGATCCCGTTCCAGATCAATATCCAGGTGCATAGGGTAGTAGAAATTCCTTTCTGGGTCAATTACTTCTTCCTTTTGTGAAAAGAAGCAGGTGGGGAGAGATTGTATTACTTTCACAGCCAACAAAATGACCTAGCTGCAAAGAACACTCATCCTGGCATTTCGAATTAGCACCCACACCCCAACAAGACATATTCCCTAGAAGAGCAGGATCAGGCCTACTTGTGTATACCATATCCATGCACAGCAGATGCTTCTGAGGATACTACAGCACAGTGAAGAGTGATGTGTTTCTTTGTCATTCACTTCCAATGGTCAACTTGCCCAGCCCAAACCTTACTGACTGGCAGTGCTTGAACTGTCCTTGCTGAAACTTGTCTAACTCCTCAAATATGCTCTCTCAGTATTCTGTATTAGGAGGGGAGGGAATCTTCCTGCATTAAGCAAACAGCAACTCCCCATTTGCTTTCTCTAGATCACAAGACTTTCCCTTGTTAAACTAAGTTTGCAAAGTCAGGCTCCTTGTTCCTCTTCTGCTCCTGCAAGTGGAAACCCTCCTTTCCCCACACAGCCAAGATTTATCTGAACGTCCAGCTTTCTGTTCCTTCCTGCTGCCATATGCACTAACACTTTGGCTGAGCTTGCTCCAGTGCATATTCAATGCACATTCTACCATGCAGTGAACACAAATGTAGAGATGGCTGATTAAACAGGACTAGACTTAATAATACAGTATTTGTTTAATGTGTTCAATTTCTGAAAAGTCCCACTGACTATCTTGTCTGGTTCCTTAAATTCAGCAAAAAGCACCCAATACCCAATTTCCTTTAAAGATGCCTCATGTGAGATTACAACCATTTCTTAAATCCTTTCTAAGCTGCAGAAAGTCTAAAGCACTGGGAATATATTATCTATTTTAAATGCTCTGAATCACCAACCTCCCCAACCCACAGACATATCACCATCTCTCCCTGAGAAATAAAATACAAACAATACTATCCCAATTCTCAGTTTTCCCAAGGCAAGTTCCTTTTCTGCTGAAGCACTTCAGCATAGTGATCTTACAGGTCCTCCAACAGGCCTTCAAAGTGGAGTTGGGAGAAAGAACAGGCCATTTACCCTTTCTTCTCGAGGCAACAGCTCTGCCCTGAGCACATAGTAATAAACACATGTCTCCTTCAGCCACAAGCGGAAGGGGCCTTCAACAAAAACAGGCCTGTCTGTATTGTGGTGAGCCAGGAGCGACTGCTGGTCAGGGCTCTGGATTCCTAAAAGGGGGAAAGTATAGATAAAGGAAAAGGTTATAAACTAATGGTTAGGTATCACAGTCATATCAAAAATAATGCTTGAAAAGGACATGGTTTCACTGGAGGGAAAGGTGGATATGATATGCACATCTGTTATTAACTAAACAATAGCAGAGAGTCACCGAATGGCTTTTTTGTGGTTTTGTTTCTGATTAAGAATGGAAAGCAGGGAGATGGAAGCAGAAGCCAAGGAACTTAGGCAGGACTCCTACAGGTCAAAGGGTGGGATTTATAGACCCAGGACTCTTAAAACTATTTCCACCATTAACCAAACGCTGGGCCCATCCCTCCCTTTGGGGTTCTTTACCATGCTTACTGTTACTAAAGTATTCTGGTAGGCCAAGTATTGTAGTTTGAAGAAATTTTGTAAACTTACTTTTTTCCCTCCTTAACACAGCACTTTTGCAATAGAGTGAAAGAACAATACCCCCATCTCTCTCCCCCCACAACTGTCTATGACAAAAATGTCTCACACCAAACGTAAACGAACTGCAAAAAATGCTATGAATTGAAAGTGGAGACAACAGAGGCACTGGTCCCTGTTTATCTGTTTGCTTTGTAACACAAAAACCCCCAATAAAAACTAATTTAAAAAACAGACAGCACTTTTGCCATCACACAAAATGTTGTATTCACTTGGGTTTTTGTTCCTAGTTCAGTGGGAGAAGAGAAGTCGCTGAGATAGCTAGAAAACTTAGAAGGATTTCCCCAAGCGTTAAGTTGTCTAATGTCATAGCAGTAAGAAGTGGAGACATGGGATGCATGTAAATGACGATAATATTCTATGATGATCATCTTGGCTGTGAGACTTGGAATGCCTGCTCCCTGCCTTGCTGGCCTTTTCCCACCTGGTCTGGGAGGATGTGGCTCTGACTCCAACTACAAAAGCTGAGATTGCTGAAGAGGCCAGAGACCCTTTTGACTGTCTCTCAGATCATTGAGCCTCAGCTTCCACAGACCCCATCAACCTCCACTGGCAGGAATGGCAGCAACAGCAGCAGCAGCAGCAGCTATGTTCTATGCTTATATTACTTTATTCTCTTGCTAATTATGCTGTTTTAAATGTGCATTTTATATCTGATTTCTTTTGATAATATTTTCTTTTGAAATGTTTAAGATAAAATTTATTGTTAACTTTGCAGCATTAAATGTGCATTATGTAGTTGACCTCTTTTGTAATGTTTTATTTTGAAATCTTTAAGATAATATTTTAGTCTCCTGTTAAATTATGTTGCTTTGAATGTGCACTTGACTTTCTTCAGTAATGTTTTATTCTGGATTTTTTTATTTGATGTTTTAATGTAGGTTGCAAACTGCTGAGATTTAAAAAAAAAACTATAAAGTGATATAGAAATGAAATAAACGATGATGATTCTAAAGTTGATTTATTACCCTCCCAAGCTTTGGAATTTCATGCCCTTCAAGATACAGAAGTCACTCAGTGCATAAAAGGATATCACACAGCCCCAAGGAGTCAAGTGAGGGTCTGTATGAAGACAACGGGCAACACTTTGGCTGGTCCACCCTTTGTTCAATTCTGAGTTAAATATTAAGGTAGCATAATTCACACCAGAAACACCTGCTCTTCACAGCCCTGTTCAACTGAAGCATACCATAGCCCTATGAGGGCATCCATTTCTGCCTCCTTTATAGCTTGCCTGCTCCCTTCAGCTCCAGAACACAGCGATTATCCACTCAACATAAAGGAATAATGCAAAGGGGTTAAAGTACCTACAATATGCGGGTGGTCAATTGTTTTTCCAGAGTCCAAAATCTCCGAATGAGGCAGCTGAAAACATCAAGATAGCTTTATTATTAATTGGCCATTTCCTCCCCCAGCCAAGAACCCTCCCCAAACCAGGAATTATACAAACAGTCTGCCCTCACTGCTCTAACAAATTAAGTGTTTAACAGCCAAACCCCAAGTTTACGAGCTCTAAATTAACAGAGACATTTTTAAAACTTCTAATTCTGCAGTGAAGAGGAGGGTGGGAATTCCACCGCCTATCCAGCAGAAATACAGCCAGGTATTTTGTGGTTAGGGATGTGGAAATATCAGAAGAGTGGGTTAAGCATACACTATAGTGAGGCTTCAAAGTCAGTACGAAACAGGAAAACCTAAAAACACAAGTCATCCAATGTGTTTAAAAATAAAATAAAATATTAATTTAATTTATATACATCAAGAGATCCCAGGGTGGTTCACAGAATAAAATACAGATATATATAATTAAATTTAACATTTAAAAAAAAAAATCAGTGCCTAAGACTTCAGTTTCTTGACACTCATTGAATGGAGCAGGTTTATTTCTTACTAAGAAACCAGGGGAAGAGGAATACTGGCTGCATGGCTTTCCTTACCCCTTTGTAAGCAGACTGACAAGAAACTTTTTTTAAAAAAACAAAACCACATTCTCACACAACTCCTTTGGGAATCTGTGCAAAACATTAAGAGGAACGTGCTTCAAATAAAAGGTGTCAACTAGAGAAAGCCTAACCAACCCTTTTGAAATAACGTGTTCAAGTCTCACTGGTTTCAATGTGATGCAAACACACAGCATTTTTTTTTTTCCGGGAGGGAGAAACAAGACATAGACTTCTTCGCCAAGATACTTTTTGCAAATGCTTCCTCAATATTTTTTTTTCAAATTTAGTGCCCAAAGGGCTGGACCTGCACTATTAGCCTGGTAGACCACAAATGCCAAAGGTCTGCCCAAGATTAAGGAATCCAGCTATACAGAAAGAGACGGGGATGTAGTTATTACAAAACGCCAAGATCCCTACTCGGAAGATTCTTTGTTTTCCTATTACAGAATTCGGAAGCACTGGCACACAATTTTAGCGACACCTGATCCAAAGGCACCAGGGCTGGAATGAGATGAGCTGATACAGCTTTCCGTTCGTCCCTCGCAACGCTATCATCATTTCAGACCTTGGGTGTCTTGCACTGCCAGGATCTCAGAGTGCCTCAACCTACCTGATATACAGTAACCTTGCCATCCAAGTCAGCTGCAATTCTCTGCAGGCCCAGCCTTGCCAGGTCTACAGGGTCCTTTGGCAGAGGATCTGGAACTGGGTGAGGGTTGATGTGCTTGAATTTAGGAAACCAGTACATGATCCTCTGGTATTTCCTCACCGGGTGGCTCTTGTCCCCAAAGATCCGGAGGAGCAGAAGCTTTGTCTCCTTGTTCGGCATGATACCTTCAGAGCAAGAGGAATGACAAGACTGTGGTGAGTGTGGCAGGATCTCCTTTCCCCACCCACTAAATATGACTCCAAGTGTCTGGACCCTGGACTGGAGGCTGTACTTAGCGATTCAGCGGGGGACCATTTTAATTGGTGAAGCTGCAACTTAAGGGCACATGCTCTATACTGCTTGGTCCTTCAGAGCTCACTATGAGACACAAGCGCCACTTCCCCACCACTCTCGCCCCATAATGTTCCAGTTCCACACATTAACAGTATAAAGAATTACACTGGGCTATGGAGACTTTGCGCCTGCCCATTAGGGGAAATAGAAAGCCTCGAACATATGTTTTTTTAGATGTCCTTTTTATGTTGAGATTCTTAGAGACACCATTGATCCTTTGCTGAAGAGGCTCGCCGATCTTTCAGACAAGTCTAAACTTAATTCTCTCCTCTTACGCAAAGATCGTAAGACGACCTGGCTGGTAGCCAGATTCTGCGCCCAGATTTGTAGGCACAGATAATCCTCTGGAATAAAATAGCTTGCTAGGAAAATGCTGAAGTCGCCCTTTGGGGTGCCTCAGGGTCAATTTTTTTATGGTAGCCCAAATCTGTATGTATGTATATATCTCAGTTTTAACTCATGAACTATTGCTGCAATCTGCTCCAATTGTATATTTTATCTTTATGAGCGCTGTTTTTATTGTGTTATGTTATGTGAGCATCTACTGAGAGTAGACTCACTGGGTCATGTGTGGTTCCCATACCATCACACTATGTTGTCCACAATCCCTCCAAAGTAAAAAGATGGGACTCCTTCAAGTGAAGGAAAATCTCTCTGCTAAGTTCTCCAGCTATGTTTGTTCGGGTGGCAGTGTTTGACACTAGTTCAGCAGGCTCTGCTGATTATTTAGAAAACCTACGCGGCATTTTGAAAATATTTATGATCACTCTAGAAGAAGAAGAAGAGTTTGGATTTGATATCCCACCTTTCACTCCCTTTAAGGAGTCTCAAAGCAGCTAACATTCTCCTTTCCCTTCCTCCCCCACAACAAACACTCTGTGAGGTGAGTGGGGCTGAGAGACTTCAAAGAAGTGTGACTAGCCCAAGGTTACCCAGCAGCTGCATGTGGAGGAGCGGGGAAGCGAACCCGGTTCCCCAGATTATGAGACTACCGCTCTTAACCACTACACCACACTGGCTCTCTAGGCTGATGGAAAGGTCCATGCTTTCATCATTTAAGGGATTTATATGTCCTCATCATCCCTGACTTTTTTCTTTTTAATTTTTTTAATTTTATTGGAATTTTATTTACAACATAACACAAACCCCCCACCCACCCAAATACACAAATCCACCCTCATTAAACGTGAACATAACATACAGTGAGCATAACATACAACAATACAAACAACCAAATAAAAGACTTCCTTTATCCTGTATCTGGCCTCCTTATTTACTTCTTATAAACTTTCCTTTATGAATAATTATTAAGATTTTTCTAATTATAACTTAAATATCCACAAAGTCTCCTGCAGACATTAATTGAAACAAGTCCAGGTATGTATTTTAGGGAACTGTTTTGTGAAGTAGTCTATGCATTTCCCCCATGCTTTTTGAAACTCTTGTCTAGTGTGATCTCTAATTGCCACTGTTAATCTACATCCCTGACTTTTCCACCCTTTGTATCCCATTTCCCCACTATTTAGCCCTCAAGGTCATTCAGAGTATCAAACAGAAATAAATAAAATCCAAGTACTACCAAAAATAATACTGATTTGCTAACCAGATAATTGTCAGGAGTAACAAGAAGAAACTAGATGAGATAACTGTTTCTTTTATAGGACTAGTAAAAGGTAGCTTTGAGATGTGCATAATTATTCATCATAAAT
Source organism: Podarcis bocagei (assembly GCF_964188305.1). NCBI lineage: Eukaryota > Metazoa > Chordata > Lepidosauria > Squamata > Lacertidae > Podarcis > Podarcis bocagei. The sequence goes on along the minus strand of NC_138143.1, from coordinate 10,216,359 downwards.
ACAGAATGTATACATAACTTAAAATGTATATCCCTTCACTAATAGCTCCCTTCCCTCAATGTGTTGACAATATTTGAGATTCCTGCAACACAAAACTATTGCTGAGTTCTTCAGCTAACTCCTAGGAGTCTCAAACGCTGATCACAGAACAAACAGCTATTCTATCTTGAAAAGACATCTGAAGGCAGGCCTGCTTAGGGAAGTTTTTAATATTTAATGCTGTATTGTTTTTAGCACTCGATTGGGAGCCGCCCAGAGTGGCTCGGGAAACTCAGCCAGATGGGTGGGGTATGAAGAAGAAGAAGAAGAAGAAGAAGAAGAAGAAGAAGAAGAAGAAGTCCGTATAGTTAAAGCTATGGTTTTCCCAGTAGTGATGTATGGAAGTGAGAGCTGGTCCATAAAGAAGGCTGATTGCCGAAGAATTGATGCTTTTGAATTATGGTGCTGGAGGAGACTCTTGAGAGTCCCATGGACTGCAAGAAGATCAAACCTATCCATTTTTAAGGAAATCAACCCTGAGTGCTCACTGGAAGGACAGATCCTGAAGCTGAGACTCCAGTACTTTGGCCACCTCACGAGAAGTGAGGCCTCCCTGGAAAAGACCCTGATGTTGGGAAAGATGGAGGGCACAAGGAGAAGGGGACGACAGAGGACGAGATGGCTGGACAGTGTTCTCGAAGCTACCAGCATGAGTTTGACCAAACTGCAGGAGGCAGTGGAAGACAGGAGTGCCTGGCGTGCTCTGGTCCATGGGGTCACAAAGAGTCGGACACGACTAAATGTCGAAACAACAACAACATTATTATTAACACACCCCTTGGAAACTACTGACGCTGTTGCATGCCTACCATAGGTCTCCATCTGCTCAAGCACCTGGACACCACACTCCTGTTGTCGAGGGTAGTGATTGAACATCCTCTGAATGAAATTGCGAGGCACAAATACTTCCTTGGGGAAGACATCCAAGATTTTGTTGTAGACATTGATGTCCTTCTCTACCCCATACTCTGGCATCTTCTTCAGCGCTGCATAGATGAATTCCACGTGACCCCTGTGGCGAATGTCCCGCTTGCAGAAGATGTCCACAGCTTCCTGAAAAGTGGCTTTCGTCTTTGCAGTTTCAGTGGTGCTCTCAAAGATATCTTCAACGGTCATCAAGGCTCGTTGGGTAGATTCTTTGTCATTGTCTCCATCGCCCTTCGAAGGGGTGGTACTGCCAAGTGCTGTGCTTACCTGGATGCTCCTCACTGTACCCAACCTGCAGTTCTAAGAAAGAGAAACAAACAAAGGGCTTAGCCACACTTACCTTTCCTCCATGCAGGGTGGATTTGATTTAAACCAAATTGTTTTAAATCACGATTTAAATCACTAGTCAGTAAGATTTGATTGAAATCTTCTTTTTTAACAGGAAGACTCATTCTTGCTGGTATAATCTTAATATGATGAAGGTTTCATTTTTGGAATAATAAATTTTCAGAGTAGTTTTTACAGTTATAGCAAAAATTACTGATTTGGTTATACAATCAGAAAGACATTGACAGATAATTATGAAATTATTGTGAGGTTTAATAACTGTTTATATTTGGACAACTTTTCAGCTGTATTTTATTGGAAGGAGAAAAATAATCATTTCCTTAATAATAATTTAAACCATTTATTTAACTAAAACAGTAACATTATAGCATATGTATCCATGTTCGTTAACTGATGTGGTTAAATGATTTTTTAAAAAAAACCTTAACAAGATGAAACAGTGAAATCAGCTATGATAAAGTGGGCACAAGATATTGGTCATAACATTATGTTTGCTGACTGGGAACAGTTGTGGACCACCGGTATGAAATTTACGGCATGTAATGCCTTAAAGGAAAATATTATGAAAATGATTTATAGGTGGTACATGACCCCAGTCAAGCTTGCAAAAATTTACCACTTGCCTGATAATAAATGTTGGAAATGTAAAGAAACTGAAGGTACTTTTTTTCACCTTTGGTGGATGTGCCCAAAGATTAAGGCTTTCTGGGAAATGATATATAATGAAATGAAAAAGGTATTTAAGAACCTTCCTTAAGAAACAAGAGGCCTTTCTCCTGGGCATGGTCGGCCAATTGGTGCCAAAGAAAGACAGAATATTCTTTATGTATGCTACAACAGCAGCAAGAATACTCATCACAAAGTATTGGAAGACACAAGATCTACGCACTCTGGAAGAATGGCAGATGAAGGTGATAGACTATATGGGACTAGCAGAAATGACTGACAGAATCCGAGACCAGGGAAAGGAAATGGCGGGAGAAGATTGGAAGAAATTTAAGAACTATCTCAAGAAACATTGTAAAATTAATGAGTGCTAGAATGATGCGGTGTGAGAAATTAAATGGAGTACAGCTGTAAAGATTAAGTTAAAAGAAAAGAAAGGTTGACAATTAGATAAAATTAAGGGTGAGGATTTGCTGAACTAAATTTTTCAAATGGGAATGCAGATAGGGAGGTATGAGGAGGTCGGTGAAGTAAGTTTTAAGAAAATAAGGTTTTAAAATTATACTTGTTCTTTTTTGTTTGTGTTTGTGTGTATTGTTTTGTCTGATATAATTTGTAAAATCTTAATAAATATTCTATAAAAAAACAAAAAAAAAAACCTTAAGAGTTTTAGCACCCATGAAAAACTTTTTAAAAATCCTTATTTCCTGATGAATTGCCTTTGGACTATAATGTAACTTAAATAGAAAATTATCTTTAGAAAGATTTTCCCTCCAAAAGCATTTTATTTTAAAAATCCAATTTAAATAAATTTTTTTTAAAAAAATCTCATTTATTTATTTATTTTTAAAAATCATTTATTTTTATCCACCCTGCTTTCCAGGCACGATTCACACTTTAAAGTTTCAATGTCTGAGTGCTTTATTTGGGGTTTTTTTTGTTTTTGTTTTGCTCTTTTTTTTCCTCCCTGTGAAAACCCACTCTTTACCACTGAATCAGAGCAAACAGCAATCCAAAGTAAACCTGCATTGCTGTTTGTTGTGCTTCAGTTTTAAAGAGCGGGTTTTAGTGGGGAAACCTCCAGGGCAGAAAAAAGAGCACTCAGAAACTGAGCTTAAAAGTGCAGACCTGTGTCTAGAAAGCGAGGACAAAAGGGAAGTGTGGATAAGTCCAAAGAATTAAGAGTCGGGAAACTTCACAGAATGACAGGCATCAGACCCCAAACAATTTAACCCAGAACCTAGGAACAGGCACAGTGAATCTGAAGTATACCTTCAAGAAGGCAAAAGAGAACTGCTTAGATACACTTTTACCTGGAGACAGTCGCTTCTCAGAAGCCGTTGGAGATCTCTCTGAGAAGCAGCCTTCATCAGCAGAGTGCCCCTTCCAGCAGAGAGCTTCTGGGCCAGCAGTAACGTCCACAAGCAGTTCATGGCGGCAGCCTGTCTTTCCCGAACTGGGCAGCAAAATACAGCAAAATGCTGCTTCTGGCAAAAGCCTACAGCTCACATCCATCAGCTACACCTGAAACACAGAGTTTGGGAAGGACAGAAATCTGCTCAGTGTCAGAGATCATAGGATAAGAAAGTTACTAGGATATGAACTTTCTTTTACTCTCATTTACCACAGTTACAGAGCTAGACTACATTCTGTTATGACAACATGCCAGCCCCCAACATGTACAAAACTTTCCCATCTGATATGCACCCCTTTAAACATGTCAAGTGTAAACAGGTGTAGATAGCTTGATACATTAGGCACCTTACGATATGATACGATATCTTTATTGTCATTGTCCCATACAGAACAATGAAATTGAAAATCGACACAAGACATTTAAAAACCCCTAAAAACTCTGAAACCCCATTTTAAAATACAATATTCTCCTATAAGGTAAAGGGGCCCCTGACCATTAGGTCCAGTCGTGGCCAACTCTGGGGTTGTGGAGCTCATCTCGCTTTATTGGCCGAGGGAGCCGGTGTACAGCTTCCAGGTCATGTGGCCAGCATGACTAAGCTGCTTCTGGCGAACCAGAGCAGCGCACAGAAACGCCGTTTACCTTCCTGCCAGAGTGGTACCTATTTATCTACTTGCACTTTGACGTGCTTTCAAACTGCTAGGTTGGCAGGAGCAGGGACCGAGCAACAGGAGCTCACACCATCGCGGGGATTCAAACCGCCAACCTTCTGATCGGCAAGTCCTAGTCTCTGTGGTTTAACTCACAGCACCACCCGCGTCCCAATATGCTCCTATAGAGACTCCTTATTCTGAGTTTAAAGCCAGAATTGCATTTGGGTAGAAACTGTTTCTCAGACGGCTAGTCCTAGTCTTTATAACCCTGTACCTTCTTCCAGAAGGCAGAAGCTGAAAGAGATCACTGGGTGCGCACTATCTCTGCAGCTTTCTTATGGCATCTGGAAGCACAGATTTGATCCAAGGTGGGAAGAGTGCACCCAATTATTCTCTCTGCAGTCTTTACAACCCTGGACAGCGTTGTTTTTCCCCTGGCCGTGCAGCTCCCAAACCACACACACAGACCATAAGTTAATACACTATCCAGAGTACAATGGTAAAATGCCATCAACAGGTCATCTGAGAGATTTTTTTTCTTCTTGCTAGAAGACAGCTGGAATTCATTAGTGTACTATTCACATCCAAAGCTAACTGGGGCAAACATTTATTTATTTACCTTCCTACCACCCCTTAGCTCCTGAGAGGAGCCACAGGGCATTCACAGGCCAAGTTAGATAATATGAGAAAGCAACCGCAGGCATATTGAAATACAGTTAAATAGCTCCTACCGTTATCATTACCCTTCCATTTACAGGTCAGTCTAAACTCAGCCCCCCACAACTTTGGGTTCCCCACATGTCGTCGGATGACAGCTCCCACCATCCCTGACTATCCTGCTATCTGGGGGTGATGGGAGATGGAAGTCCAAAACCACTTGGAGGACCCCAAGATTGAGAAAGGCTGGTCTTCACTTGTGCAAGGCAATCGACCACTATTCTCATTTTAAAAACCGGGCTATTGAGACTTGAGGTCAGATTCTGCGGGAGGGCTGCCACATACGAGGGGGATTCGAAGCCGCTGCAACACACGTGACCACAAACACGTGTTTGACATTCACACATTACTTTAAAAAAAACGAACCCCAACAACCCGGTAATGACATGGTAGGACATAATCCATGGGGATAACCGCCACGGCTGTCAATTATTCGGAGCTTCCTGCTTTCTCCTTCCCCGGAGCCACCCCCCCTACCCAGTAGCCCCTCACCCACAACTGACCTCCCTTACCGGGCAGCGCCATCTTGAAACCTCTCCGCGTGACGTAGGCTTCGCAAGCTGCCCAATCAGTGGGGAGAGGGCGGGGCCTCGCCCTCAAGCTCCTCCCTGAACGAAGCGGCTGGTTCGCGGCGCATCAGAGGCGAGCGAGCGGCGAAATCTGGGGTTCCTTAGGACCTGCGCGGTCGGCGGTGCTGCCCCGAAGTGGTCCCAATTCAGCTGCGGCAAGATACCGCTGCGCCTTTCCCGCAAGGTGCATGCAAGGCGGGAAGCCAGCAGCTGATGCCGGGTTAGCGATGGGGGGAGGACGTTCCCAGTGCTGGTTCCACGCTATTTTGCGCCCCAGTCCAGGCTAACTATTTGCACGCACACGAACTTCTCCCCCCCAAAATGGCTAAAATCAGGTACCCTGTTGTTTAGTCGTTTAGTTGTGTCTGACTCTTCGTGACCCCCTGGACCAGAGCACGTCAGGCACTCCTGTCTTCCACTGCCTCCCGCAGTTTGGTCAAACTCATGCTGGTAGCTTTGAGAACATTGTCCAACCATCTCATCCTCTGTCGTCCCCTTCTCCTTGTGCCCTCCATCTTTCCCAACATCAGGGTCTTTTCCAGGGAGTCTTCTCTTCTCATGAGGTGGCCAAAGTATTGGAGCCTCAGCTTCAGGATCTGTCCTTCCAGTGAGCACTCAGGGCTGATTTCCTTCAGAATGGAGAGGTTTGATTTTCTTGCAGTCCATGGGACTCTCAAGAGTCTCCTCCAGCACCATAATTCAGAAGCATCAATTCTTCGGCGATCAGCCTTCTTTATGGTCCAGCTCTCACTTACATACATCACTACTGGGAAAACCATAGCTTTAACTATATGGGCCTTTGTTAGCAGGGTGATGTCTCTGCTTTTTAAGATGCTGTCTAGGTTTGTCATTGCTTTTCTCCCAAGAAGCAGGCGTCTTTTAATTTCGTGACTGCGCCCTAGTCCAGACTAACTATTTGCACGCACACAAACTTCACCCCCCCAAAAATGGCTAACTAAGGGGGGAAAGATGACAATCACGAAACTGGACAGCTCTCCACTTACTTTAAATTGCAATCACAAGTAATGCAACAATCTTTGACTACTTTTCTCAAATACTACAAAAGAAAACGTTTTCGTGCGCAAACATTTCGAACAATCTTGCGAATGTTAGTGTTAAAATGTAAAGTCTCTGAAAAGTTCTGATTTCAGGCATTTCCCTTTGCAAATTTTGTCACCAATTCCTTCAGGTGTGTTCCTTCCTTCCCAGGGTATGTTCCAAGTTCTCCAAGCCAGCTGGTCTCTTTCACAACATTGTTGAGTGTATGTAAGTTTTATAACCCCCGACTGAGAAATGGATAACTCAAACTGGGGATACAAGCTGACACCCCAAAATCCAACTTTGTATGATAGAAAACACTTCTCCGGAAAAGGGTCTTTAAAAAAATAATGGACCTTTCCTTTCTAATAATAATAATAATATTTTTTTTTTATTTATATCCCACCCTCCCCAGCCAAAGCTGGGCTCATTATCTCATTTGTTAAGTTATTTTGGCCATTGAGGCAGGGCTGGCCCAATGCATTTTGGCACCTGAGATTGGCCCTACCACCACCACCAGGGAAGAAGGGGTGACTGAAGATCTACACCAGGAATAAAGGGCAGTACAGTTATACTCGGCCTCGGTCGAGTATACCTGAAGGAGCGTCTCCACCTCCATTGTTCTGCCCAGACACTGAGGTCCAGCTCTGAGGGCCTTCTGGCAGTTCCCTTGCTGTGAGAAGTGAAGTTACAGGGAACCAGGCAGAGGGCCTTCTCGGTAGTGTCACCCGCCCTGTGGAACGCCCTTCCACCAGATGTCAAAGAGAAAAATAACTACCAAAGTTTTAGAAGACACCTGAAGGCAGCCCTGTTTAGGGAAGCTTTTAATGTTTAATAGGTTATTGTATTTTAGTGTTTTGTTGGAAGCAGCCCAGATGGGTGGGGTATAAATAAATTATTATTATTATTATTATTATTATTATTATTATTATTATTATTATTACATTGGTAATAAGGGTGGGAAAAGACCAGTAGACCTCCTCTTGGCCAAAAGGGCAATGGTGGGGGGGGGGGAGGCGCTTCCAAAGAGGAGGTGGATCTAGCCTCCATTGAATGTGCCACAGACTGTGTGGATGTCTCTATGGTTGTAGCAGTAACTGCCAGCAGTGGGCGATAAATTCCTTACAGCCCAGATCTGTTGTCTCTGTGGATCCAGCCGCCCAAGGCCTTGCTTTGCTGACCCTGCAATTAAGGCAACCACTCAAAGTTGTCCGCACCACTCTTCCCTTAAATTACAGTTTACCTGTCTCCAGTGTTTTGCTATCATTAGCTCTTAGGAAGAATGAAAGCTTTTGAAATGTGTTTTTGTTAGGAATAGTACCCCTGCTTTAGTCCTCCAGCTATTGTATTGTATTGTTTTATATACTGTGGCTTGCCGTTGTTTTATTGATTATGGTTTAGATATTATTTATTGTAACTGTTGAGTGGATTTCTGTTTAACTTTTATATGTTGATATTATTTTATACTATTCTAATGATTGTTAAATGTTACTTTTTTGATGTAGCTTGCCTATTTTAAAGTTATGTTTTATTATTACATTTTTGTATTGCATTAGATTGCTATAAGACGTACATTTTTTGTTTCTTCAGCTTGTAAACCACCTTCAGTATTGTAAGCTAGAAAGACGGTATACAAATTAAAAATGATGATGATGATGATTAAACATGGCATGTGTAAATCTATTTCGCATGTGTATTCCTGGTCTAAATTTCATGCTTCAAAAAGGGGTGCACTGTTAATGGGATCCCCTCCACAGTGTCCACCAGCTCCCAGGCTGCAAAGGCACCGTGAGGACACCCAGGGAGTAGGGGTGTCGCCAGGATTTTTGTTGGGGGGATTGTCAGGACTTTGGGGGAGGGGCAGAACCACTGTGATTGGTCAGTTAAGTATTTCTGTTGTTTTACTTGGTGGGGGGCAGCTGCCCCTCTCCCCCCCCCTTGGCTATGCCCATGCCAAGGAGAGAGGCAGGGAGGGGTCATGCAGGGCACGTGATCTCCCTCCCCACCATCCCAGTGAGTCAGGTGCCATTAGAGGAAGTGAGCAGCGATAGCTGAGCTGCTTATATGGCCGGGCATCGGTGCCTTCATTCCCCCATGGCAAGCGTACCAACTTGGCCCTGCGACCGTGGGTGCCCAGGGCCGTGGGTGTCATGCAACGTGCATGGCCCTTGCATCAAAATTTGTGGGTGCCTAGCCCCTTCATCTCCTGCCAACCTAGCAATTCAAAAGCACGTCAAAGTGCAAGTAGATAAATAGGTACCACTCCGTCGGGAAGGTAAACGGCGTTTCCGTGCGCTGCTCTGGTTCGCCAGAAGCGGCTTAGTCATGCTGGCCACATGACCCGGTCAATAAAGCGAGATGAGCGCCGCAACCCCAGATTCAGCCATGACTGGACCTAATGGTCAGGGGTCCCTTTACCTTTAGCCCCTTCATTGGGAATTTTGTGGGTGTTCAGGCACCCAAGTCCCCAGGGAGTTAGCACCTATGCCCCATGGGCTGAGGCAGCAGGGGTGCTTGGGAGAGCCTGAGGGCGCAATTGGCATGCTCATCTACTTCTTAAACTTTCACCTTGAAATAGAAGCACATTTTAATGACACAAGCTTCCATGGAGAAGGGCCCACTTTGTCAGCATGTTCTGACAGTTGATAAATCTCTGCATATATAATAAAATTCCCCACAACAGCCAGTGTGGTAAGTCAGTGTAGTGTTGGACTAGGACCTGGGAGAGAGAGACCAGGGTTCAAATCTGCTCAGCCCAGTGGCGTAGCGTGGGGGGTGCAGGGGGGGCTGGCCGCAACATCTGGGGGTTAGGGTTAGGGGGTGCAAATCCACGGGCTAGGGGGCGCAAATTACTTGCCTTGCCCCGGGTGCTGACAACCCACGCTATGCCACTGGCTCAGCCCCAGGGAAGCTTCCTGGGTGACCTTGGGCCTGTCACTCACTTCCCAGCCCAAACTACCTCACAGGGTTGCCGTGATGATAAAATGGGGAGGAGCAGGGGAAGGACTATGTCTGCCGCCTTGAGTTTCTTGGTGGAAAGGCAATTTAGTACAGTATGTAACGAAATAAATAGAGAAATGCCTGAGGGAGATTGTCTACCTATGAGATCAGAGGCCAATGAAAGCAAATGGAGACGAATCCTTGGGAACTAAGCAGTTTACCTTATTTCTTAAGCCCGTTCCTTGTAATTGCTACTTATGCTACTGTATTTTAAACATCCTTTCCCATTCATTATCTATCATTTCAATTCATTATACAGTGGTACCTCAGGTTAAGTACTTAATTCGTACCAGAGGTCCGTAGTTAACCTGAAACTGTTCTTAACCTGAAGCATCACTTTAGCTAATGGGGCCTCCTGCTGCCGCTGCTGTGCCGCCGGAACACAATTTCTGTTCTCATCCTGAAGCAACGTTCTTAACCTGAAGCACTATTTCTGGGTTAGCAGAGTCTGTAACCTGAAGCGTATGTAACCTGAAGCGTATGTAACCCAAGGTACCACTGTATATCATTTTATCATTTGAAAAACAAACCAAAAGCCTTTCTTTTGGGAATTATAGGGACAGAACTACCGAAACTGTATAGAAACTTATTCATGTACAGTGGCAAGAATGTTACTTGCCCCAAAATGGAAAGAAGCAGAAGTCCCAGCAAAGGAAGAATGGATACAAAAACTTACAGAATATGCAGAAATGGCGAAACTTACCAGAAGAATAAGAAATCAAGATAACAAGCTTTTTTATATAAAAGAATGGAAATGGTTTATTAAATATTTACAGATAAATTGTAAGCAGATAACAACATGGGCAGGATTATCGGCAGTTTGAAAGTAGATGAATAAGTAAGCAAATTAAGTTAACTTGGATATGTAGAAGATATCAAAAATAAATTTAAGGAACCGCAGAGGGGGAAGGAAGTCAAGTTCTGAAATGTTCAAACGACTGTAAAATTAGTGAAATGTATAAATCTGAAAAGTATAAATAAAATTTAATAATAATAATAATAATAATTGGTACTCATGCTGTGGATTTACTACTAACAAGCTGCGTGGGGAGGCTTATTTGCTGGTAAAGTAAAATAAAACACCGCCAGCCTCAGCTGATTGACTAGGCTGGCCTCGGAGCTGCTTTCCCTCCGGGTTCGTGGCACCGCGCGCCCGGCCGGGTGCAACGACCTCGCGCCCCCGCTCGCTTTGGTCGGCCCGCTTCCCACGCCCCTTCGCGGCGTCTGCGGGGCGGATCTGGGCGGGAGCGAGGGCGGCGCGGAGGCCGCCGGTTGGAGGAGGCCGGGGGTGCGGGGCGGCGTTGGCCTCCTGTGGTCCGGCTGGAGGAGGAGGAGGAGGAGCCGGGGGGGGGAGTGTCGCCTGCCTGGGGCCCGCGCCGCGTCGCGGGCGTCTCGGTGTCCCTGCGCAAAGCAGCAGGCGTGGCCGGAGGGAGGTGCGTGCGCCTTTGCGCGTGGCGGCGGCGGCGCCGGAGGCTGGGGCGCGAGACCCCGGGCAGGCGGGGACCTCCAAGCGGCCGGACTGAAGCTCGGACGTCGGGCAAGCGGGAGCTGGAGGGGCTCGGCTGGGTGTCAGGTGGGTCCCGCGAGCTGTTCGCCCCGGCGGGGCGCGAGCAGAACCGGCTTTTGGAGAGGCTCTGTCCGTCGCCAACCGTCCTGCTTTGGGGACGAAGCGTCTCCAAGGTCCCTCTTGGAATGGGCAGCGTTTAGTGGGGCATCCAGGCTGAAGCGGAGTCCCCTTTCCCCCAAAGCGAAGGACATTTTGTTTTCTCGTTATTGCGCAAGGAAGTCAAAGCGTTGCTGCGACATGCTGTGCGTTTCCGTGGCTGTCGAGGGCTAGCGGTGGCCACGGTGGCTGGTTGGGGAGCTGTGCGCTCCGCCTCCTCCACAGCTGGAGGCGCACGGGCAGCTGTGCGTCTGAACACCAGTTGCTGGAAACCGCGGGAAGGGTCTCTCGGGTTCGGATCCTGTTCGCTGGTTTCCCATAATGGGCATTTGGTTGGCCACGGTTAGAACAGGATGGTGGGTTAGGTGGGCCATTGGCCTGATCCAGCACACTCTTCTTAGGGGTGTCCAGTTAACGATCTTTCACCGTCCCGCGAGCATATTTCCCTGGTTCCGCGATAATATCTCCTACTACCTCCCCATCCGTTTGAATGAAGAGAAGCCAGAGAACTGGCTTCTCGACCTTGCTGGTAAACTGGGACCTTGGGGTGAATTACGATGGCAAATACGTGGCAAGAGGGAGACGCGTCTCGTGGCAAAGAAAACAGCAGCCTCAAAAAGGGTGGAGAAGCCACGAGTATGTTTTGCCTGCCTGTGTGTTTCAGAGCATCATTAACAGAGCAATCCTGCAAGTAAAGTCCTATAGAGGCACAGGGAGTATATTTTCTAGACAAAATAACTTAACTGCTGCAGTTGTATGGTTGAACATGCTTTCCACTATGTATGTGGAATCCTTTGGAAATGTAAATAAGTCTGAGATCACTTGCTTTGTAACAGCCAGCAGCATGTGTAGGTGGTTTTAAGCCTACATATTTAGCTTTAGCCAGTGGTGTCCAAACTTTTTTCAAAGAGGGCCAGATCCAAAGGGCCTACCAAAGTTGTTGACTTTTTTTTAGGATTGAGGTTGTTGAGCTTTTTTATTATTGAAGTTTTTAGGGCCGGTGGTCTGGATTAGGCCCCCAAAACAGACTTTGAACATGCCCGCTTTAAGCTGTGGTCCTAGACACACTTTCCTGGGAGTAAGAGCCTTTTAATTCAGTGGGATTTACTTCTGGGTTGGCATGCACAAAATTGGACTGTATGTCAACGTTTGAGCAAGTTTAAGCCGACTTGTTGGAGTGTACATATGAAGGCTCGTCGCACAGGTTAAAACTTCCATCTGAGACCTGTAAGACTGGAAGAAATTCCAAAGGTTATTAGGTGATAGGTACTGTGATGTGTCCAAGTACATAAAAAAAATTACCTTCTGCTGAGTCAGGCCGTTGTCTATAATGCTAAGAATTCTACCTTGATTGGCAGCAGCTCTCTGAAACCTTGCACATGCATTTTCCCCAACCCTGCTTCCTGAGATTCTTTGACTAGAGGGCTTGGCATGTGCCATGGTACTGAAGGAGGAAATTCCTCAGTTGAAGTGCCATAGCCAAAATAGGTGCTGTTTGCTTTTATTTATTTATTTCTGTTGCAATAGCTATAATACGCCGCCTTTGATAGCTCTCCCACAGTGGCTTACAGAAACATTCAAAACCATAAAATATAACTGAAAGCAAACCATTAAAAAAACAAAACGGCAACCTAGGAACAGTACATGGCTGAGCTGAGCAATTCAGATAAAACAGATAAAAAAAATTAAAAATATCCAGCAGCAGTTTACACAATTAAGTAGTTAGACCAGTACTTCAGTTAAAACTAGATTTTATTTCATGGGAAGGTGGTATGCAGAGCCGGCCCTCACCTGTAAAAATCTTCATGCAGGGGTTTATGGCACACCTGAACAGCAGCTGGAAGGCATGTGGGTTTGGATATGGCATAGAGCCATGCTTGCAATCCCACCTGTCTCTCGGAACTGCATGGCTCCACATCTCAATAGATCACAGCAAAACCACCCCAGGACATAGGGAACTGCATATGTGGTGTAATATGCATAAGAATGGCCCTGTCATATCCCTTGGGCTTGACTAGTGTCACACTTGCTTAAATGGTTGTTGGACTACAACTCCCATCATCTCTGACCACTGGTCCTGCTGGCTAGGCATGATGGGAGTTGTAGTTCAACAACAGCTGGAGGCCCAAAATTGAGAAACTCTGTTAACTAGTGGAAGCTCATGCAAGAACTTCTGCTGGCACAGTGGGGCTCTCTCTCCTCTTCTCCCCCTGTGCTCCTCTAAATTGGCTTGGGGGGTGTGTGTGCCAGGAGACACCCCCCCAAAAAAAAAACAACAGCACACAGGGCTAATAGTGAGGAGAATTTTGTATGGCAAGCTGAAAAAGCTTCTGTTGATGGAATGATTGCCATAGCACTACACCAATTTCCTCCACTCAAATTCATAGATACCTCCTACTGGAAGGGGACATGGCTTAGTGGTAGAAGACGTGTTTTGCACGCAGAAGGTGTCAGTTAAAGAGAGAAAACTGTAAAACCCTTTGGGAGATGCGTAAGTGGTGGTGGTCAGCTTGTATGAACAGGAGCCTCATTGCAATCATTTGAGAAGCAGAACAAATCTATTGCAAAATTCAGCACTAGCAACACAACTCAGAGCAGGATGCTGACAAATTAGTACAGTAGTTAAGAAACTGCCTTATATGAAGCCATACCATCACTTCAGCTGTACTTTCAGATGCCAGGGATTAAAGCAAGGACCTTTTGCACATCCATCACTGCCTATTCACTCAAATGAGGGCAGGGGAACGGGCAGCAAGAAGGAGCAACAGCAGCAGGATGGAATACCTTGGGAATGGCCGTGAAGCCTTGGCCCAGGCATGAGCCTCTGAGGGAGTCCAGCAGTTCCGACCCTTGCTACCTGCCCTGCTGTGAAAGAAGGACCAAAGGCACTCTGAAATGTTTAGCCTGGAAGAAAGAAGATTAGGAGGGCAAGATTAGGCTGTTTAGTTCAGAAATATTTTAAAGGATTTCAGAAAGAAGAGAGGGAACAGCCTTTCCCTATGTGAGCAGCAGCAATGGCCATGAACCGCAAGGAGGTTGGTTTGGGTTCAGTTCAGAACAGATATCCTAGAGAAGCTGTTGGTCTTGCTTGATTTTTTTCCAAGGAGGGGACAGTCAGAGAAAGATTGAACAGACATGTGTTGGGTAGTTAACAGCACACCTTGTTCTACTGTTTTAGAACCAGTTCAAGGTTGTTTTTTCTTGTGATCACACTCACAAATTTGTCGTAAAGTGACACAGGTGGCACTGTGGGTTAAACCACAGAGCCTAGGACTTGCCGATCTGAAGGTCGGCGGTTCAAATCCCCGCAACATGGTGAGCTCCCATTGCTCGGTCCCTGCTCCTGCCAACCTAGCAGTTCGAAAGCATGTCAAAGTGCAAGTAGATAAATAGGTACCACTCCGGCGGGAAGGTAAACGGCATTTCTGTGCGCTGTTCTGGTTCGCCAGAAGTGGCTTAGTCATGCTGGCCACATGACCCGGAAGCTGTACGCCGGCTCCCTCGGCCAATAAAGCGAGATGAGCGCCGCAACCCCAGAGTCGGTCACGACTGGACCTAATGGTCAGGGGTCCCTTTACCTTTACCTAACTGTATGAGCTAATCCTGGGTCTGTTTATTCAGAAGTCAGCCCCACTGAATTAAATGAGAGTTGCTAACAAGTAAGGGTGCAAACCTCTAGTATGGGAATAACGACCAATGAAATCAATGGGACTTTGGAGTAGTCACTCTTTAAATGTGCATAAGGTTGCAGGCCTAATCTCCAGCTGCCCTGTCCTGTGGCAGGCCTTTACAACTCCTTCCTGGAATCTGGGCTTTGAACAGGATGCACTTTGATCAAACAATTCAGTCCAGACCAGCAAACATAGAAATAAAGCCAGCCAAACACATTTCTGCTCTGCATCCAGATCTCTGTGCAAGATGCCCTTGAGAACTGTGCAGAGACCAGGTGCAGTTGTGTGACTTCTGCATATGTGGACATGGGGGGAGTGTTTAGAAATCCTGCAGCCATTGGAAGTCTGTGAATCAAGAGCAGATGTCCATTTCCTCATTCTGCAACACACATGTTGGTTTCAAGGCAGTTTCATGTTCCTCTGGTTTCCAACATGAACATGTGTTTTTGAAAACCTGGCAAGTATTTTGTTGTTCTCAAATACACTTGTCATATGAACATAGAGAGTTGCCTTAGACCAATAGTTCTGACTAGCTCAGGACTGCCCACTCCGACACTCATAATTCATTCAAACAAAACATTCTTCCTATAGGCTGTAGCTTCCATATGATTTGGGATGCCTCTCTGCATTATATGTCCCATAGCACCTTGTACATCTCCACTTAAAGGAGCTCCAATAGCAGAGTTGGGGAAGACCCCAGTACCTTGGAGAGAAAAGTAGTGGACTGGACTAGGCAAGCTAATGGTCTGACACCAAGCTATAGAGAACTGCCCAATGTAGGAGTCAGATAGGAGAGAGGGAGGGAGGGAGACCCGGGCAATCCATTGAGAAGAACACTCCTGCCCTTATTTGATGGGCCTGCTTTTTGGAAGGACAACATGACTACCATACTACCAATTTAATTCTGCTGTGTGGAGGTGCAGGGGAATATTGGGTGTATTCCATGCCACATTCACAGTTGATAGAAATAGCGGTGCAATTGCAGGTACCTGGTTTGTGCTGTGCATGGACTGATCATGTGCTTTAGATTCCTTTGGAACGCATGTGGGTTCTGATCTGAGACAGACGAGCTGGTGTGGGGCAGCATGTTCTCTAAAACGTTGCTCTTATCTGATAAGATTTGTCTCTCTGCTACCAAGCTTAATTTAACAGCCTGGCCAGAGATGGTAAAACAAGTTATTGCTTTCAGCTACTGGAGGGCACTTAATAGCCATCAGGCCGCTCCTCTGCCTCTAGCTGGCTAAACTTTCATCAACAACTTTTCCTTCCAACTCACAGAGCTCTATAGTGGGGTAGGAGAGCTGGAAAAAAATCATGCCTGCCAACCATTGCACCCTTTGGTTTCATGTACAGTGGTACCTCGGGTTACAGACGCTTCAGGTTACAGACACTTCAGGTTACAGACTCACTAACCCAGAAATAGTACCTCGGGTTAAGAACTTTGCTTCAGGATGAGAACAGAAATCATGCTCCGGCAGCACGGCAGCAGCAGGAGGCCCCATTAGCTAAAGTGGTGCTTCAGGTTAAGAACAGTTTCAGGTTAAGAACGGACCTCCGGAATGAATTAAGTACTTAACCTGAGGTACCACTTTACTACCAAAGGGGCACATTGGTTGCCGGATGAGAAATATATTTGCATTAATTTCAGCTCTCCTACCCCCCCCCCACTTGGTAGTTGTACTCCCAATTGCCCTAGTCTCCTTCCTACACACACATATATTTTCTCATATTATTTTCCTTCTGTGAAAATTCATTATTTACTCCCATCCTCTTGTAGCTATTGTCTGCTGACCCCTTAGTCCTGTCTCCTCATTTCTCTCTAGTTCTGAGAGAATCACCTTTTTTGTCCCTGATAATACTCCTGTCTCCCTTCATTCTTGGGAGTTTCTACATGCATGTTGACCACCCAGCCTGGTGCCCCCAGATTCTCTTTCCACACAACTTCCTTCAGCAGCTACCTTTGGTCAAATTTTCTCCGCATTGTGACCATCTTGATCATGTGGAAAGAAAGGCTGCTCCAGACAATCTTTTTATTGAGCATTCAACCCGATTTACTTACACTGGTGTTGTATGATGTCAGCTCTTTATCAAACATTCACCCAAATCTGTTTGCACAAAGGTCTTTCCATTTGTCAGTCATGAGCTCACACTTTTTAGTTCATTTTGCCATCAATTTCCTAACTGCACGAAGCCTGTATGTTTGCTGTTGTTTTTTTACAAGTGGATTTGTTGTAATCAATATGGCTAACCTGATCCAAAACACCCACCCACTCCACTCACACACGAAAACAAAGATCACCACAGCCAATCACAATCAATCAATCAATCAATCAATCAATTACATGCTAGGCCAACCCCAACCTCTCTCACCACCAAAGGAACACAAGTGAACAACACAAGCAACGCTGACACCAAACTCTACATACATTAAGCATAATAGAAACATTGCCACCCTACCCCACCCCCATCCATCTTCCCTCCCTCCACCCCCTTTCTTCCCCCCCTTTTTTCTTCTCCCCCTAATGTCTCAACAAATGAAACGGATCTGTAAAAATGTTACATGGGAAAAAAAACCCGAGGCATTACACTTACTTCTGTAAAACAAGAAAATCCTAAATAAAATACTTAAAAAAAGAAAAGAAACAGAGATCCAATAACTATAGTCCTAAGCAAAAAACACACACACAAAAAAGTGGATTTGTTGTGACAGTGCTTTAATTATGCAAATCTAAATTTCCAGTATGCGTCCTACTCTTTCCTGCTAAACAGTAGCAGTCTGGAGGCAATTTCCTTCCACCTCTCCATCAGCCTTCTCATCTCTCTTATTCAGTCACCAAGATAGTCAGTTCTGGAACCTTTTGCCTCTTATCCCCTCCTTCCTCTCTCCTTCCTTTCCTTTGCTTCCTCCTTCAGTTTTGCAGCCTCCTCTGCGCTTCATTCCTTCGCTCCTCCCTCCCTTAGCTCCCTTCATCCCACTGATCCTAAGCCCAAGCTCACTTCTACAGTACAGTATACAGTATTTCACTTCATCTGCTCCTGTTCGTGCGCAGCTCAGGAAGTCTCCTGACCCTTGCCAGCTGCTCTCGACACTGCAGGTTTGTTTTCTACGCATTTTAACACAGCTGATTCTTGCTAACCAAAATTACTGTTCTTTTCCATTTTTAGGTCTTCCCACCCAAACTCTGTGTTTTGGATATTAAGAAATAACCTGTTTTCCTTCTCTCCACCCATTTTGCCCCAGAACTTCCTCCTTTACATTTTAGAGTCTCTTTTCTTGCCTGGTCTTCTTAATCTCATTAGTCTTACGGATCCCTCTTGTCTTGCCTGATTCCCCTTTTAGTTCTTTCTGCCAGCGTTTAGAACCTGTCGTCCAACTGGACGTCACCAGCTATCTTACCTATATTCTCTATGTGGGGGTCATCAGTGCACGTTCCCACCTTTGAAGGTTTCGCCTGTCACTTGCTGCTTAGATTGTTCTGGGTACATAAGCCCCTGAGGGAGATCTAGTGAAGCTTATCCCTTTGGCATACTTGCAGTTCCTTTAGATAACACGCCTGATCCTTCCTAAGCTGCCACATAGTTGTGCTACTTGTGCCTCCTATATCGTGCATTTTACACCATGTGCAGCTGCTTAATCCTTATGGTGTTATGACGCGCTGGTCAAGTCTAACTTTGCCCCATATATCAGAAACTGAAGTTCTTCCGCACCATCTCCACTTGGTCCATGCAGTGAATTGTCAGCCCAGTAGTGGGCACTCCCACCCTGTTCTTAAAACGGGAATATGTGTGCCATAGCAAAGCATATAACCAAATGTTCCTGCCTTGCAATTCACAAAAAATTGCAGATCCATGCGACTGTCTAGAACTGGCTCCATATCTGTGGCTGCATCAATCAATGAGTGGGACAGAAGCTGCAGTCCTTCAGAGCTTGAGACTATGAGTCATTTGCAATATTGCCTGTGGCAGAGTAAACTGGAGAGACTGGGCTGTGTGTAATCCGACCCTATAGTGCTCTCAACCCAGGCAGCAGTTCAGTGCCCTTTGCTATGTGGCTTTGAGACCAAAATGACTTCCTCTTCTACCCCTAGTGTAGCAGTTGTCAAACCTTTTTTCTTTCTTTCTTTTTTGGCAAACCACTTGACAATTTACTGGGCCTCCTCTGACTACTGAATAGGCCAGTTAATCCTGGATAGCTCAGTTGGTGTGATGCTGATAATGCCAAGGTTGCAGGTTTGATCTCCTTATGGGACAGCTGCATATTCCTGCATTGCAGGGGGGTTGGACGAGATGATACTTAGGGTCCCTTCTAATTCTGTGGCGGGAAGGTAAATGGTCTTTCCGTGCGCTCTGGCTTCTGTCACGGTGTCCTGTTGCGCCAGAAGCAGTTTAGTCATGCTGGCCACATGACGTGGAAAGCTGTCTGTGGACAAACACCCGCTCCCTTGCCCTGAAGCGAGATGAGCACCGCAACCCCAAAGTGACCTATGACTGGATTTAACTGTCCAGGGGTCCTTTATCTTTTCTTTACAGTTCTATGATTTTATGACTATTTAATAAACTTTTATTCAATGTCAAGATCGTGGTCAAAGCTAGTGTCACTTCAGAAAAATCAAGTGCAGATATTATTTCCCCCCAAACATATGATTCTGGTGAATTTGTAGGGCGGGGGGCACCTCTGTTCTGCCTCTCCCCCGCTCTCCACACACCCCCATACACATTCGTCTTCTTGCAGGTGTTGCTGAGAGCCAATGGAGGACTCTACTCGCCTTGGCTACTGTATTGTAGCTGGCAGCTTTGTGGCCTTCCAATTCTTCTTCTCCGCTGTCAGCCCACAGTTATCTTTGTCGCTGAGTTCCAGATATTCCACTCTTCCATCAGTCAAGCAGAACGAATGGAATTCCAGGTACAGTGGTAGCTCAGATTACAGACTCTGCTAACCTGGAAGTAGTACCTCAGGTTAAGAACTTTACCTCAGGATGAGAACAGGAATGGTGCGCTGGCAGCACACCGGCAGTGGGAGGCCCCATTAGCTAAAGTGGTACCTCAGGTTAAGAACGGACCACCAGAACGAATTACGGTATTTTTTGCACCAGACCATAAGACACACCTAGTTTTTGGAGGAGGAAAACAAGGGGGGGGGATTCTGAATCCCAGAAGCCAGAACAGCGAGAGGGAGCTCTGTGCAGCGATCCCTCTCACTGTTCCGGCTTCTGGGATAGCTGTGCAGCCTCTTCAGGGCAGCAGGATGAAGGCTGCCCGCTGCCCTGAACAGGCTTTGCGTGGCTAAGCCAGAAGCTAGAAGAGTGAGAGGGAGCGCTGCACAGTGATCCCTCTTGCTGTTCTGGCTTCTGGGATAGCTGCGCAGCCTGCATTCGCTCCATAAGACGCACACACATTTCCCCTTACTTTTTAGGAGGGAAAAAGTGTGTCTAATAGAGCGAAAAATACGCTAAATTTGTAACCAGAGGTACCACTGTATAGTATCTTTAAGTGGTCGGGGAGGGGGGATGTGGAGAGTCTTGCAGTTCTCTCTCACACTCTCAGCTAGTTAGTTCAGTGGAAGAACCACTCCCCACTTAGCATGTGAAAAGCCTTGGAGCATCTCTTGCTTTGGAGGAAAGAGATGAGAATGTGTACATGAGTGCACATGTGCAGGGAGGGGGGAGAATATCTGCATGACACAGGCACTGCAGTCCTGGGGTAACCCTGTCTTATCCTCCTCCCTAGATGTGTGTCCACCCTCCATGCTGTGATAGTCGGCCTCTTCTGCCTCTGCATCCTTTGGTTTGACGATGCTGTAAATGCCAACCCTATCTGGTAAGAAGGAAAGGCCCTCCTGGCTTGCTCGCACGCTTCCTCTGACCACTTTGCTGCCCAGGCTTGCATGTGCTGATTTGTCAAGTCTGCCCTCCCCAGAGAGAGAGAGAGAGGGCAGGAAGAGCTGGTGCATGTGAGTTTGATGGGACACATTGTGCTAGGAAGGCATGAAGGGTTGTTTTGTGTTGGGGAAGAATAGCCCCTTGTGTTTCTTGAGATTTAGGATTGCGGGAGGGGGCGGGCACAGCTTCTGGGCCAGGGCTGGCAGTGGGCCTAAAGAGGTGTTTATGTTGTTGCCCAAGCCATACCCCCCCCTGCTCCCTTCCTCCCTCCCGCTCTGCTTGCAATGCACATATCCATGCCTTTCTTTCAGTTAGCCTCACATTGCTCCTGAGCTGGGCTGTCTAAGTGAGTCCCTAAAGCTCAGCAGGCATTTTGGTCTGCACCCTGGTATTTCTGCTCCTTTCTTACCAACACATCGACTAGTCGACTTCACCGTCTTGGAGCACACAGCCCACTGTCAGTTTATGTTCAATCCGGCTTAGATTCACCAGCTACATGTGGGATATTAGCTGTGTACGTCTTTGTGGTAATATAAGGCTGTATCCAAGGGGTGTGGGTGGCATTGTGGGTTAAACCACAGAGCCTAGGACTTGCTGATCAGAAGGTCGGCAGTTCGAATCCCCACAACGAGGTGAGCTCCCGTTGCTCTGTCCCTGCTCCTGCCAACCTAGCAGTTCAAAAGCACACGTCAAAGTGCAAGTAGATAAATAGGTACCGCTCCGGCGGGAAGGTAAACTGCTCTGGTTCGCCAGAACTGGCTTAGTCATGCTGGCCACATGACCCAGAAGCTGTACGCCAGCTCCCTCGGCCAGTAAAGCGAGATGAGCGCCGCAACCCCAGAGTCGGCCACGACTGGACCTAACAGTCAGGGGTCCCTTTACCTTTACCTTAAGGCTGTATCCAGACCAGCCCTCAACCTGAGGGTTGTGTGACCACAGTCACCGGGTGCATCAGGGTTGTCAGTGATTGGGGAAAGACCAGGTTTTGCTCCCACCTTGTTACAACTTCTCTCTTTTTTTTGTTCTTTCTCCCACAGAAGCAGCTAGCTCTTATTGTCTAGTTTTCATCAATCCTTACAGTCAGTTGTAATCTGTGAGGGAAAATCTTAAAGACCCATGGGTGTGTTTTATATAGTTTCAACAACAAGGAATTGGGCGGGGGGACTGCTAGAGACACAGCCTCCTTTTCATCTAGAGATGGGGATCCTATCACCTTCCAGATGTTGATGGACTGCAAGTCCCACCAGTCCTGACCAGCATGGCAGATGGTGAGGGATGAGGGGAAATGCTGTAGCTCAACACTATATAGAGCACTGGTCACCAACCTTTTTGGAACAATGCGTACATTTCAGATTTTGAGAGAGCTCTGGGTGTCCCAGACAGAAAATAGCTGCTGTGGAGAGAGGGTTTGCCGTAATACAAAATGGCTGCCATGGGCAGCATAGCATGTTGTTGTTTAGTCGTGTCCGACTCTTTGTGACCCCATGGCCCAGAGCACGCCAGGCACTTCTGTCTTCCACTGCCTCCCGCAGTTTAGTCAAACTCATGCTTGTACTTGTAATAGCATAACACAATAATAATAATAATAATAATAATAATAATAATAATAATAATACCCTGCCCATCTGGCTGGGTTTCCCCAGCCACTCTGGGCGGCTTACAGCATATCTACAAACATAAAGCCTTAAAAACTTCCCAAAATAGGGCTGCCTTCAGATGTTTTCTAAAAGTCAGATAGTTGTTTATTTCCTTGACATCTGATGGGAGGGCATTCCACAGGGCAGGTGCCACCACCGAGAAGATCCTCTTCCTGGTTCCCTGTAACTTCGCTTCAGTGAAGGAACCAACAGAAGGCCCTCAGAGGAGGACCTCAGTGTTAAAGATAAAGTCTCCCCTAACAACCTTACACTTTCCATGGGAAGTCACTTATGTCCTGCTGGTCTTGATTGTGCAGTTCGCACAATATTGGTTTTACACACACACACACACACACACACACACACAGAGAGAGAGAGAGAGAGAGAGAGAGAGAGAGATGCTGTTGCTGTTTATGGAACAGGGAGCATTCCTCAGTACCAGGAAAAATATTGAAGGTAGTTACACAACATTCATTCTTATTTGAATGAAATTTCTGAGGAGGTGCCTGCACATTTTGCCTCATAACTTTCTTCACGGGGGTTGGGGGGGTAGGACTAGAGACTTACTTTCTTCTTAAAAAATGAAAGCTCAGAGTCTGGGGCACCAGTGAAAGCCTTTTCAGGCACAAGTTGGCAACCCCTAGTATAGAGGGACATAGGTTACCCATCCCAGCTAGCTGTTTGTCATCACTTAGTTTAAACCAAACATGTAAAATACAAAAGCATGGCAAGATAGAAAGAAAGACCTGAAGATGTTTCATGGTGATGGAGCAAAGCAAGGGCCTCGTGTCTTTTTTTCTGCAAGCAGATGGTATGAAAGACTGATTTGGATACACCCATAGTCCATTGTGGCGGACAGTCCATTTTTGCCCAGCCTCTCTTACTGATCCCTCACCTCTTATCATTCTCCCACTCTTTCATCCTTTGCAGGGGAGACCCGTGGCTTGTCAAGCTGAACATAGCTGTCACGTGTGGATACTTGCTGTACGGTAAGTATCATGGCCGCCATTTCATTGGGCAGGCTAGAAAGGCCAAGGCTGGTAGCAGAAGTTTTCTGGGGAAGCTTGCCGTTCCCCTCACCACAGCCACAGTTTGCCTTTCTATTCCTTGGCCTGCTGCCATCAGATGCCACTGGGAATATCTCGCCCTGACCCAAGACCCATTAAAGTGAACAGGAAAGGTGCTTCTATACTAAGGCATTCCCAGTGGATTGGGCCCCAAAGAATCACCCTAAAACAAAACATAGGAGCTTGTGCTTCCCTATTTCCCATCTCATAGTGAAGGGGAAGTTTGGACTTCCCAGAAAGAAGAAAAGCTTTGCAGCTGAGGCTGTGTAGGAAAAAAATGTACTGGTGTGTGTTATCTGCTGCCCTGTTTGCTTGTTTTATGTTTCTTATTTTGTTATTGTGCTGTTTATCGATTGTTTCTATTTATTGTGGTTATCTATGGCTTCACTGTAAGTCATTTTGAGCAGCTTTTAGGTGCAAAAGTGGAATAAAAGGTGTCTAAATATTTTTTTTTAGTACACACTCACTTGTGATGTACAGTATCTTTTTTGCTGCCAGTTGGTGAATTTCATCCAGCGATTTAGTTCTGTGAGAAGTGAATTTGAAGCCCTGTTTCTTCTGCCAGAGAGTCTCTTGCAGCCTCTATCAATTCACTCTCACTCTTCTCACTTACCCATTGGTAAAGTTTTTATTTACTTACTTGCATCCATATCCTTCTTCCCAAGGTGGCAAACATGCAGCTCCCAGGTGATCTCTCATCCAGGAAGTGAATGATGGCCTCATGTGCCTTCAGACAAAACTCTGGAAATCACAAGTTATGTCAATCCAATAACACACAAAAATTATAATATAGCACAGAGTTCCTCTGAATTTCATTGCAGACCCAATCCACACTTCCAAGACCAGATCAGAATGCAACAATCTTTCTGATTTTGCACTTCTCTGAGTTTTGCAATTCAGTCTTTACCTAGAAACATGCCACGGCATATTAAAAATGTGTCTATTAGGATAACCCAATAACATTTTCAAGCATTTTAACGGGAAGATTTTTGATGTCTGACGTTTCATTATGTTTTTATATTCTGCTAGAAGCCGTCCAGAGTAGCTGGGGAAACCCAGCCACATGGGTGGGGTATAAATAATAAAATAATTTATAATTTTATAAATATCCAAAATTAACCAAATCTGGTATAATAATAATAGAGACATTTGGCGGATGCAGTGGGAATGGGTTTGTTAGCCAATTAAAAACAAACAAACAAACAAACAAACAAACAACCAATATGTTGTTTATGGAGTTCTGAGAGGCTTAATTTGCGGAAATTCACATTCCGGTTTTTAAGGTCATTAAAGAAAAGCGAAAACTGCTGGGAAACTGTGGTACAGGGTGAAGCAGGCCCGTAGGGCAGAGGAGAATACAGTGGGGAGGATGCAAAGTTCTTGGAGTTGTTCTGGATGAAGGAAGCTCATCCCAAATACTGGGATCCATGCTTAGTTTTGGAAGGAGGCTGAAACACCCTCTGTATTTCAAAGGATTATTATGATGTGATGGGGACTATATAAGGTTTCTAGATTTCCTCAACGGTAGGTAATATGTGAGAGGGGAGGGAGAGAAGTAAATGTCTCAATATAAAGATAGTGTTGTTTTTTTAAAAAAAATTGTTGTATTGCTGGATGCTACTGAGTAGCTGACATTGGGGCCCAGACTGCCAACACTCTCCTGTACCACTGCTGGCAGATGGACATAAAGCTACTAGCTGGTGGCTTCGAATCCCTGCGATGGGTTGAGCTCCCGTTGCTCTGTCCCAGGTCCTGCCAACCTAGCAGTTTGAAAGCACAGCAGTGCAAGCAGATAATTAGGTACCACTGTGGTGGGAAGGTAAACAGCATTTCCACACGCTCTGGCTTCCGTCACGGTGTCCCATTGCACCGGAAACAGTTTAGTCATGCTGCCCACATGAACCCAGAAAGCTGTCTGTGGACAAACGCTGGCTCCCTCGGCCTGAAAGTGAGATGAGTGCCACAACCCCATAGTCCCCTTTGACTGGACTTAACCGTCCAGGGGTCCTTTACCTTTTTAACCTTTTCCCCTACCCCATTTAAATCTTCACCTTTTAAATCTCTGCCTGCAGGTTGGCTGTTAAAAGAAGAATCACGGGGTCAGGGGTGGAAACATGTCGGCCTTGCTCTGTTACTAGCCATGCTTGAACCTTGTATCCCGCCTGCTCATCTCCCAGTAAACCTTCCTTGTGCGTATGTTGTGTTCTGAATTCTAGATCTGTTGCTGCTAGTGCGGTACTGGAGGACATTGGGAGATTCGCTTTTCGTTTGCCACCACTTGGCAGCGCTATACGCTTATGGATACGTGTTGGTTAGTTCCAGAGTCCTTTAGCTATTGGGGAGGAGGGAGGGGGAGAGGTTTCCTCCTATTCTTCATTCTTGTTCCTTTTTCTAAAAGAAAAAAACCCCATTCTTCATCAATCCCTTTGCTTCCCTCTGCTCTTCTACAGCTTTCAGTGCTGCATCGTTCCTTCCCAACCCACAGAAACCGGCTGTCATCAGGGCAAAAAAGGACATGGTCTGAAATCTGGACCAAGGAAAATAAAGAGAATTAGCATAGCACAGACTGAAATCCCCCCCCCCCCGCTTCCAATGATCGGTTGGCTGAGAAATATAACTTCCATATGTCTGAGAACTCCTGATTTACTTTTCATTTACATGCTCCAGGAACTTTAAAAAGTTTTTTTTTAAGAGACAGAGAGTGTGTGCCATGGGGAGGCACCATAAGCATGATTACTCAGAAATAAGTCCCGTTAAGTTAAATGGGATTGACCCGCTAATTTGTGTGTTTAGGATTGCAGCGTAAAAAGGTGTTGTATGGAAATGAAGTATAAAGTATAAAGACAGTCCCTGCCTCCGGGTTCACAGTCTAGAACAGGAACGACAAACCTGTGGCCCTCCAGGTGTCATTGAACTACAACTCCCATAATTCCTGACCTTCAGACAAGCTGGGTGGGACTAAGGGCAACAGGAGTCCATCAACATCTGGAGGACTACAGGTTATTCATTCTTGGTTGAGAAGAACAAGATATGCTAGGAAGGGAGAAAGACAGACATTTTGGAAGCATAATGAGAAGTAGCATTGGTATGTCACATTAAAGAGGAGGGGGAATGTCAAAGATTTTTTGTCTCGGTTTAACTTTTTATTCCATCACTAAGCTCTTTGTGAAATGGTGGAATTATTTTCCCCTTGTCAGAAATAACCACCACCACCACAGTTAATTTATTAATCAGCTTCCTAAGCACAGTCTTAAGGTGATTTACACATGAAATAATGAAAAAATCAAAAACAAGCACATTTAAAACAAGACTAGAAGTCTTAACACTCGTGGGGAAGACCTGTTAATTCAGCTGATAAAGCCAGAACAGAAATATCTTCAACTGTTTCCGGAAATTGCAGACACCGGGCGCCTGTCATATCTCAAATGAGGAGTTGGAGAGTCCTGTTCAAGAGGAATCCATGTGTGCTTCTAAGTTTTGCTTGTCCTGCTCAGCCATTGATTGATTTAGCAACCTTGGAGGAAGTAGTGTTTCCTCAAGACTCCTTACCTCATCTGCAGAATAGCCATTATAATGTAGGCTGCCTTCTACATAGGCATTTATTTACATGCTGCTTATATGCCAAAATTGATTTGCACTTTGCAACTATAAAATCAGTCCATAATTAAAATGCACAATAGCATTGAAACATTCTTATTTAAATATACAGTAGAACAAACAATTATAAAGCATAAAATTAAAACCGTTAAAAGCAGTTTAAAAAAACCAATCACATGTTCAATTCAAGGGAATATTTACCTGGCTAGAAAATGATAAGGAAATGTTGGCATCACATTGAGCCTTGAGGTTAACATAACAGCAATCCTTTGCACACTTAACATGGAAGCAACTCCTGGGAATTCAGTGGGAAGAAGAGTCCACCATCTCATGGATGAGGCTATGCTGCAATCTTGTCATACTCGGAAGCTAGTTCTGCTAAATGAAATGGAGATTTTTTTACAATCAATAACAGAGTTTGTGTTACTAGTAAATGGGTTTAGAGGGTGGTTGGGCCCCAACACCATTTACCCCAGATTAATATAACTTCAGCCCACATCGGAGGACTCCTGCCCCCACTGCTGACTACCTTGCCCTTTCTGGCTCTTTCTCTTTCCTGAAAGCATTAACTCTTGAATCCCCTGTGGTCATTCTCCTGTGCACAGCCCAGCCTGCTTCTTCATAGCAAATGGAGTCAGCTGGAGCAATACTCCTGCTGCAACAGATGTCCCTAAAATTCTCAATTCATTTCAAGGGGGATTGAGCAGGAAAAGGACCCATGAGATTGTGCCTGTCTTCTGACATGCAATTAGGCATTTGTAAGGGACTTGCTAGGGACGCAGGTGGCGCTGTGGGTTAAACCACTGAGCCTAGGACTTGCTGATCAGAAGGCCGGCGGTTCGAATCCCCGCGACGGGGTGAGCTCCCGTTGCTCAGTCCCTGCTCCTGCCAACCTAGCAGATTGAAAGCACGTCAAAGTGCTAGTAGATAAATAGGTACCACTCCGGCGGGAAGGTAAACGGCATTTCCGTGCGCTGCTCTGGTTCGCCAGAAGCCGCTTAGTCCTGCTGGCCACATGACCCGGAAGCTGTACACCGGCTCCCTTGGCCAATAAAGCGAGATGAGCACCGCAACCCCAGAGTCGGTCACGACTGGACCTAATGGTCAGGGGTCCCTTTACCTTTACCTTAAGGGACTTGCTTGGATGGATTCGCAACCCAGCCCAGTAAAGTTGCTTGCATATTGCATGCTAGTCGTGTTGCTGAACTGGTATAGTTCACAAAACAAAGAAGCAGGTATTGCGGACCAGCTTCTATTGGTATAGATATGCACAGGTTTGGCAAGGTCCTGTTGGATGAATGGACATTAAAATTGTTTTGCATCATTCAGGATGGAAAAGCCCAGCGACCAAGGCATGGGTGGCACCAAGGAGTCTGACTGTACTGGTATTCTGCTCTGCTCCTCTCTAACACTTTCTCTGCTTGGCTTCCTTGCTGTTGAGAGAAAGGGAGGTTGGGCTCTCTGCTTGGTACCTGAGAGCTGCCTGAATCTTCTGGCACTGGAAAAAGTGAGGCCTATGGCACTGTCTTGGGGAACAGTGAGGCCAGCATCTCAGGGTTTCTCTTTCTGTCCCCACAGAGCCGTGGGGTGCTGCCCTACTTTGCCAATTTCCGTCTCCTCTCAGAACTCTCCACGCCCTTCGTGAACCTGCGGTGAGTTTTCTGGTGGAGTAAGTCAAGGGTTTTTATGGTTTCAGGAGCTTCTTCACAAACCTGTGACATCCATTCGGCAATGTGGGTCTGCATATCCTTTTCATAGCAAAGGGAACAGGCTTGTGGAAAGCAGCTGTTCTCCAGGCCCCTCACAAGGAGCCACAGTAAAGCCCCTCACTTCCTAAAAGACCTCGGCACAGTATAGCTGAAGGAGCGTCTCCACCCCCATTGTTCAGCCCGGACACTGAGGTCCAGCTCTGAGGGCCTTCTGGCGGTTTCCTCCCTGCGAGAAATGAGGTTACAGGCTGAGGACCTTCTCGGTAGTGGTGCCCGCCCTGTGGAACCCCCTCCCATCAGATGTCAAGGAAATAAACAACCACCTGACTTATAGAAGACATCTGAAGGCAGCCCTATTTAGAGAAGTTTTTAATGCTTGATGTTTTATTGTGTTTTTAATATTCTGATGGGAGCTGCCCAGAGTGGCTGGGGAATAAATAATAATAATAATTCCACAGTCAACATCTTAAGTCCTTTGGGTGGCCACTACTAAGGAAGCTCAGCTCACCCCTGATCCCTTAATCCTAGTGGAATTACCATAGGTGGCCCTGTGTTCCACCAACCTGTGAAGCTCAATGGGGGATGCATAGCACTGACCCCATTCAAAGCTTACCGTATTTTTCGCCCTATAGGACACACTTTTCCCCCTCCAAAAATGAAGGGGAAATCTGGGTGCGTCCTATGGGGCGAATGCAGGCTTTCGCTGAAGCTTGGAGAGCGAGAGAGGTCGGTGTGCACCGACCCCTCTGGCTCTCCAGGCTTCAGGAAGACATCCGCAGCCTAGGCAGCCCTTTGGGAGGTTCCGCAGGGCTGTCTAGGCTGTGGATAGCAGCCTGCTTCCCGGAGCGCCGGGTGCGCTGAAAGCAGAGCGACCGGCGCTTCGGGAACGCACCCGCAGCCTAGGCAACCCTGCAGGAGGTCCCGCAGGGCTGTCTAGGCTGCGGATAGCAGCCTGCCGCCCGGCGCGAGGGGCACCCTGAAGCAGAGCGCCCCTCGTGCAGGGCAGACATCCGCAGCGTGGGGAGCCCTGCAGGAGTTCCCCGCAGGACTCCCCATGCTGCGGATAGCAGCCTGCTGCCCAGCGGGCAGGGCGCCCTGAAGCAGAGCGCCCCACGCGCCGGGCAGACATCGGCCAGCCCCACAAGCTTGGGGGACAGCAGGGAGGCGCAGCGCCGCCATCCCGCTGTTCCTCAACCTGGTTCGGTTTCCCCAACCTGGTTTTGGGGGGGAAATAAAGGAAATTCCCCCCCTTTATTTCCCCCCCAAAAAACTAGGTGCGTCCTATGGGACGGAGCGTCCTATGGGATGATAAATACGGTACTTCTCAAGAAACTGCTGAGAAAATGGCTACATCATTCTATCTGGGAGAACCATGGCTGATTTAATGCTGCTGAATTCTTGGTTCCCCATACCTCACTAGAGGTCTGGAATTATCCTGTGGATGACTTGTGGTTTTGCTTTCTTCAAAGAGGTGGAAGGAAGGGGTGGCATCTTCCAGGGCAGCCCCCCTGGGTGGTTTTTATATATATATACATTTGACACAATACTTTTGCCTTATCTCAGGTGGTTCCTGGATGCAGTTGGCTGGCCACGCTCTTCCTGGGTCGTCTTGGCCAATGGCCTGGCCATGATGGTGGTCTTCTTTGTGGTTCGGATTGCCGTCATCCCCAGCTATTACATGCAAGTCTACTCCTGGTATGGGACTCCTGAGTATGAGCGCCTGGGCCTGGGTGTACAGCTGGCCTGGATCGGGCCCAGCCTAGCCTTGGAAGTACTCAATATGGTCTGGATGTATCGCATCACCCGGGGCTTCTACCGAGCCGTCTGCCGGTCCGTGTCTCGCAAGGCAGCATGAGGATGTTGAGAACGGGGCAGTACTTGGTCAGGAACACAGAGACTCTTAAGTACTTCTGGACCACGATGGATACTCCCCCTTCTAATACCCTTAGAAGCCAGTAGCCATAGGAACTGCTTCTGACCATCCCCTTGGCCCAGGCAGACAACCCTGGATCCACACAACTGGAGCATTTGTTTGTTTTTTCTTCCATCATCTTGGCCACCCTGAACAGAATGAGCAACTGGAGAACAACATCCATCTCAGTTTTGGGGATGGACTCTCTGGGCATCTAACATGGTTTGAAATGTATAGTTTAAACTCTTTCTGTGTGTATAGCACAGGAATATCCTTTGGCTCACATGGGTGGGTGTTGAGCAAAGAGAGATATAGCTGGATCAACAGTTGTCTGGTCTTTGTGACTTCAGGCTTAGACTGTGACAGTGTGTCTAAACAGCTCATTGCCTTGTTTCAGCTACATGTCTATCAGTTGGAAGGAAAAATATGCACCTTTGCCTCCAGGATAGAGGGGGCTGGTTTTCTGTTGGAGGGATATTTTAGAGAAAGAGAGAAGGGACGAAAGGAAACCGTTCTGCCACTTTGCCCAATGGCTCTTTGTTCTTTTATAGAAGTATGTTGGGAGAATGAAATAGGCTGAATGCATAGAGGAGGAAACTGTGTCAAACGAGGCACTGAAAATGGAGGATTGTCCATGATTGGACGGCAGTAGTAAATACTGGAAGACAGTGTTTGGAAAAAGGTGTTTCCACTCTAACAGGTTGGGGTGGAACTTGACATTCCTTCATACCAGGGTCCTCAGAACGCCGTCCTCAGCAGAACAAGGTTTCATAACTCTCTTCACTTGGGCATAACCATGACACTACTCTTGGCTGTGCTCTCTTTTGTTCTGAGAGCTCGAAAGTAAAGAGGTTGACACAAAAAGGCCTGAGCAGAACTAGTTCAAAGCAAACTGTGAGGTTGTTGGGGGCAGGCGGGGCCGACCCAGTTACCTTTCACAAGAACTACTCCAACAGGTGTTGGCTGCCATTCTGAACCCAGGCATTTCCTCGAGGCAGCATCCCTCTTCAGGGGAAAATTGCATCATTCCAGCACAATACTGCAATATTCTGTTGTACGTCAGTCGTAATATTGAGTGCAGCAGTGTGGAGTATGGCTTCCTCAAAGTCACTGATAATGTCATGTGTCACATGTGAACATAAGAAGAGCTTGCTGGATCAGGCTCATGCCCACCCCCCAAAAAACACACACACGCATTGTGTGCATGGCAAACTGACAGCAAGGCCCCAGCTGTGGAGATCTGGTGTTGTGAGTGTCACATTGCTGCTGAATGTGGGGAATAGATGTGTCCCATTCATTCCTCTGTGGTTACTCATAGTGAAATTAAGATGCAACTGTGAGAATGACCCAGGTGGATTTCCGTGTGGTTTGCATCTTTGATTCACCTTAGGGACCAACAGTTGCTTCTCTCTCGCCCCTCTGCACACACATTCTGATGATACAGTGCTTACAACAAGTTGTCAGGGGTTTAGCATTTTGTTTGCAAGGTTCATTGCACTGATGCTATCACTTCCTTACTTGTTCTCTTATGCTGAATCTTCCCCTGCCCCCCCCCACCCACAGCACTAATCACAACAGAGTTATTCCATCTCTAAGGCTGAGGGGGGAACCCAGGAAGTTTACCTGTGCTAAACCAGCTGAAATGGAGCCCCCATTAATTTCTGTGGGTTTCCACAGGCGACTTTTCTTGGGAACTCTGCTTCTAAGGTTGCGCTGGACCAAATATACCAACACCAGGTGCTTAACGTCTTGGGGTAGACTTCGATAAGAATTTATATGCTCTGGGTCAACCTCTACCATTCCTCTACCTGGCTGCTAGGAGAGCAAGCTAATTTTTAAGAAGCTTGTGAAAGCATTGTTCCCAAATCTGTGCCTTAAAATGCTTCTCCAAGCACTCAGCATCGCCCTGGAAAAGTACCCTCCAGTTTGTGGTACAGCTGCTGGCATACATCATTTCACTATGAACAAATTTATGCCACAAATTCAAGCAGTGGAAATTCTGTTGTTGATTTTCTCTGCTGTTCAGATGGTTTAATCCTCAACTATGCAGCATTTTTTAATTTTCTAACCTCCATTTATTAACTGGAATCAGTGAGCATTAATATAATAAATAAGATTAATTTATTAAATTTTGGTTTCCTCTACTCGTTCTTGTCTCTGTGTGTATGTGCGTTTGTGTGTTGCATTTGGTGGGTGTCAGGGGCTGCCTCAGGTCTCAGCTCACAAAAGACCAACGCCAAGCTCTTCTTATATACAAGGATGTTTATTGCAGTTCATTATTGGTTCCACAACCGAGGCGCGCAGCCCCGAGTCTCTAACGTCAGACATTTGAAGTCCCCTCTGAATCGGTCCCGCCTCTACACCAACTTAAGAGGCTTGTGCTAGACCACCTCTTCCTGTCTTTCCTTTTCCGCAGGGTCTTTCTGCCCCCCTGGGTTCCTTCCCTCCTGCTCTCTCCTGAAGCGGATCCCTCAGATGCCTGTTCCCCCCTCCTTCGTGCTTTGGGGCTAGGCTCCTCCTCCGGGCTTTCTCCATTTCCGCGCGCCTCCACATTTGAACTTGGCGCGCGTTCGCTACCCCTGACCTTCCTTTTGACACTTACACTACTCCCTGTACTACTCTCCGCCTCTTCCGGCAGGACGTCCTCCCCCGATCTCCTTCCCCTGTCTCTCTCCTGCTCCGCTCCGTGTGTCACACTGGGAACTCCCCTCTCTTCCCTTCGTTCCTGCTGGGAAGCCGGTCCCGATCTCCCACTCCCGCTCGGGGTTTCCCTGCTGCTTCCCTGCTCCTGGCAGCTCCCCCCTGTGACCCCCCTTGTCCTGACTAGGGGCGCCCCCTCCTGAGAATCCTCCGATTCACTTGAGAGACTCATGGAAGATCTCAAGTCATTGTCATCCTCTTCCTCACTGTCCTGTGATTCTTCCTCGTCGCTCTCCGTCTCCTCCCTCACCTGTGCCTCTGTCTCTGAACCCCTGACATCCATCCCCCCCCTCGAAGCCCCCCCTTCCCCCTCCCGCTGCTCGGGCGCAGGTTCCGGGGGCTCCGTCGTTGCGGAGGTTGCTGCCGGACACAGGTTGTCGACGTCGATCTCCTCTGCTTCCAGTTCATTGTTTGTGTACTCGAACCCATTGTCCTCTCCCAACATGTTCACGTCCTCCCCTCCCCCTGTTGCCTGGGAGGGGTCTGCTTGCCAAGGACCCACCCGCCACCTCATGCGCCAGTCCTCTTCTGGTTGGTCGTCCCACCAGTAAGAAGGGTCGGTGTCCACCCCCGAACACGATCCCCTTGGAGGGCTCGACTCTGGCGTCGTCTCCTCTGCGGAGGAGAACCCTCGGAAGGTGCTGGCGGAAAGTGTGGGCGTGAAAAGCCAATCGTCAAAAAACTGTGCTGGCATGGGCCTGTGTGGGAAAAGGGCATGGAACTCGTCCTTGAGGAGGGGTTCGTCCAAAGCGTAGTCCGGCACCCAACTGTTGGTGCTGGCCGGGGCGCCCTCCCTGGCGAGAAAATATTCTACTCCCTCTTCCCCCCATCTCGAGTCCAGAATCTCTGTGACCTCGTTGACTGGTTCGTCCTTAGGTGACCTCCCCCTCTTGGGCGACTCCCTGCTTGGTTCTGGTGCCGTCCCTGACTCCTGAAATCTGTGTGGGGCCTTGTAGGGGGTGAGCACCGACCTATGAAAGACCGGGTGCATTCTGGAACCCTCTGGGAGGGCCAATCGAAACGCTACGGGATTGATCCTGGCCTCAACTTGGTACGGCCCTAGTTGCCTGTGTCCTAGCTTCTTTTTAGCTAACGACTTGGCCGGCACCGCTTGGGCCGCTAACCATACCCAGTCTTCCACCTGGATGTCTTCCCCCTCCCTCCTGTGTTTGTCCGCCTGCACCTTATAGGCTTGTTTAGCTAGCTCTAAATGTCTCCGTAGCTTGTCGTGGACCTCTTGCAATTCTGCTGCGAAATGGTCGGCTTCCTGTGGTGCCCCCTCCCCCGTCGTTACAAGCCCCGGGAAGGTTCTGGGATGCCTTCCATTGTTAGCGAAGAACGGCGTCACCCCCGTCGACGCGTGCTTCGTGTTGTTGTAGGCAAACTCAGCCATCGGCAGGTAATCCACCCAAGCCGCGGGTCGCTGATTGGCGTAACATCTCAGGTACTGCTGCATGATCACGTTGACCCTCTCTGCTTGGCTGTTGGTCTGCGGATGCCTCGCCGACGACAGGTTGATTTTGACGTGAAGGATCCCAAGGAGCTTCTGCCAGAAGCTGGACACAAACTGGCGCCCCCTGTCGGACAGAATGGACCGTGGCAACCCATGCACCCTGAACACGTTGTCGATGAACAGTTTGGCTGTCTGCTCCGCTGTCGCCACCTTCGCGCAAGGAATGAAATGCGCCATCTTGGTGAACAGGTCTACAACCACAAGCACCGCCGTCTTGCCCCGCGAACTGGGCAGATCAGTGACAAAGTCCAGCGCCACCCTCTCCCACGGTTGCAGTGGCGTTTCCAGCGGTTCCAGCAGTCCCGCTGGCTTCTGGTGCACTGGCTTGGACCTTTGGCACGTGTCACACCTGGCGACGTACTCCGCGACCTCCCCTCGCATCTGGGGCCACCAAAAGTCTCTGGCCACTAATTCCGTCGTCTTTTCCTTGCCGAAGTGGCCAGCGCGGGGTGCGTCGTGCAACTGCTGCAGAACCTTCGCGCGGAGATCGTCTCCCGGCACGTAGAGAGCACCTTTACGGGTCAGCAGGCCGTCGTGTATCTGGAACTCGTCGTCCTTCGCTGTGCCCCTCCGCACCTCTTCCATCTTGGACTGTGCGAACAGATCCGCCCGCAACGCGCGACGCACCGCCTCCAGGTCCACGGCGGCTGAAGCGCACGCCCACGCCTGCGGTGCAAAAATGTGCTTGGCTGCCACCGGTGCCGCTGCCTCGAGATACTGCGGTTTCCTGGAGAGCGCATCTGCTATGACATTGTTGTCGCCTGGGATGTACTCTATCCTGAAATCGAAATCCGCAAAGAAGTCCGCCCAGCGTATGTGCCTCTGGCTCTGTAGCTTTGCCGTGCGCCAGTACTCTAGGTTCTTGTGGTCCGTGCGGACCTGCACGGTGTGCTTGGCTCCGATGAGAAAGTGCCTCCACGCCTTGAAAGCTGCGTGGATGGCCAGCAACTCCCTGTCCCAAATGGTGTAGTTCTGCTCTGACTTGCTGAGCTTCCGGGAGTAGAAAGCACAGGGCCTCCAGTTTCCCTGCGGGTCTTCCTGTAAGAGGACGGCCCCCACCGCTCTGTCAGATGCGTCAGTCTCCACCCTCATGGGCCTGCCAGGATTCACGTGTAGCAGCTGTTCTTCGGACGCGAAGAGACTCTTAAGTCTCCTGAAGGACTGCTCCGCTTGGTCCGTCCAGGTGAACTTCTTCGTCTTGGAGCTGAGAGTGTCCGTGATAGCTGCCGTCTCCTTGGCGAAACCCCTGATGAACTTGCGGTAAAAGTTGGCGAAGCCGACGAACCTCTGGACCTCTTTCCGATTTCGCGGGCTCTTCCAGTCCAACACCGCGTGGACCTTGGCGCTGTCCATGGCTAGTCCCCTGTCGGACAGCCTATAGCCCAGAAAATCCACCTCCGTCACGTCGAATTGGCACTTCTCCAGCTTGGCGTAGAGCCTGTGCTCCCGTAGCCTCTGCAGGTCCTCCTTCACGTCGCTCTCGTGAACCTCCGGCGATTCTGAGAAGATCAGAATGTCGTCGAGGAAACATACGCACTTCTTGTAGAGGAGTCCCGCTAGCACATGATGCATAAAAGCTTGGAAAAAGTGGGAGCCATTTTGGAGACCAAACGGCATAACTCTGTATTCGTAGGTGCCCAACGGCGTGAACATGGCCGTCTTCCACTCATCACCCTCTCGCACGCGTATGAGATTGTAAGCTCCGCGGAGATCCAACTTGGTGAAGATCTTCCCTTTCCGCACCGTCGCGAGCAGGTCGTCAATCTTGGGCATGGGAAAGGCCGTGGGTTTTGTCTTTGAGTTTATGAATCTGAAGTCTACGATAAGCCTCTTTTGGGGCGTGTCTTTCTTCTTCACAAAAAACACAGGACTTCCCCCTACAGCCTTCGATTCTCGGATGAATCCCCGCTGCAGATTGTGATCTATGAATTCCCTGAGCTCCTGCAGCTCCTCCTCGGACATGGAATACAGCTTCACAGGCGGCAGCGTTGTCCCTGGCAAGAGGTCAATAGCGCAATCGTAGGGCCGGTGAGGTGGCAACTGGTCAGCCTCCTTTTCACAGAAGACCTCCAAAAACCCCTTGTACTTGAGGGGTACTGCTTGCGCCATGCTGAGACGTAGCTGCTGCCCCTCCTCTTGGCCCTCCTCCTCCTGACCGGTCTGGATGCAATGCTGCGCGCAATAGGACGAGCCGAAGGTGAGCTGCCGCTGGTACCACGCCATGGTCGGGCTGTGCCTATCCAGCCAACTCATGCCTAACACTATAGGCGTGTCTGACAGGCGGGTGACGTTGAAACTGATGACTTCTCGGTGATTGCCAATCTGCATCACCATGGGCGGCGTCTGTTGTACCACTTGCCCCCCCAGCAGCTTCCTGCCATCCACTGTGACGACGTTCAATGGCAGCGTGGCTGGCAGAAGCTCTATGCGATGCTGCTTGACGAACTGCACCCCCACGAAGTCTGCGTTGCTCCCACTGTCAATTGTGATGGGGACCTCCAGGGTGCGTCCATTAGGTAGCTGGAGGGTTGCAGTGAGCTGCACTACAGGTTTGGGTGGCAGGGGGTCTGTAGGCTGCAAAAGCGCTGGGGACTGCTCTACTGATTCGCCTGGCTGTGCCCCAACATTGCTGATTCCAGCCAGGCATTGTCGTTTCCCTGAAACTGCTCTTCATGCTGTGCTGCTGCAGTTACTGTTGCCAAGGCTGCAGTGTGCTGCCGGAGCCTCTGGGGACACTCTTTCACCATGTGCGTTGCACTGTCACAGATGTAACACTTCCTGTTCCCTCTAGGAGGCTTCTTTTTGACTGTTCTGGACGCTGGGGCTCCGGCCACTGACTGAGCCTTTGCACTCCCCAGTTCCATAGGCTCCTCCCCTGGCTGCAGCTGAGGGGAGAGACGCGGACGTCCTGGATCTCTGGGAAACAAAGGAGGCACTCTAGACGGTGCGTGAAGCCGGCTACCCCCCTCATTGCGCCAAGGGCGTTCCTCCTGGCGCACTCCAATGGCAAGCGCACGTTGCACCACGTCTGCCAGGGTTTTAGGTCTGTCCCCCCCTAGCCAGTTCGTCCTTCACCGGGCCAGAGAGCCCCTCCCAAAATAAGTCTCTGACAGCCAGAGAATCTTTCTCCCATCGCAGCACATTCAGCAAGGCGAAAAAGCGAGCATGGTACTGACGTACTGAAGCCTTGCCTTAAACCATGGATCTGCTGGCGTGCCACATCCACATCCACGCTAGACTGAAAGCAAGCGTCCATGCATTTGAGAAATTCATCAGAGTCCCTTCGAGCAGGGCAATCTTCGCGCCACAGATTGCGCAGCCAAGCCCTCGCTTCCCCATGCAAGTGGGACACAATGAAACCCACTTTCTCCTCCTCATCTTTAAAGTCGTCGCGAAGCAAATGCAACGCATATTCTACGTCTGCTTTAAAACTGGGGTATTGCTGCAAGTTCCCATCGAAGTGGGCTACCAAGTTGCCCCCTCTTCTGCCCAGTGCTACTCCAGCAGCTTTGGTCCCCGGGAACCCCACTTGGCATGCATGATCCCACCTGGCTTGCAGATCTTGGCACCGCTTTTCCGCCTCTTCCCCCTTCTTCTGGGAGACCACTACCTCAGTGGTAAGCCGGGAGACTGCGTTGCGTAGCTCAGCTATCTGCTGCTCCATACTCATGGCTGCCAAACTTCGTGAGCTTTGCAAAAAAAAAATTTGCGTAGTTTGGGAGGGGACTTACTGTCAGGGGCTGCCTCAGGTCTCAGCTCACAAAAGACCAACGCCAAGCTCTTCTTATATACAAGGATGTTTATTGCAGTTCATTATTGGTTCCACAACCGAGGCGCGCAGCCCCGAGTCTCTAACGTCAGACATTTGAAGTCCCCTCTGAATCGGTCCCGCCTCTACACCAACTTAAGAGGCTTGTGCTAGACCACCTCTTCCTGTCTTTCCTTTTCCGCAGGGTCTTTCTGCCCCCCTGGGTTCCTTCCCTCCTGCTCTCTCCTGAAGCGGATCCCTCAGATGCCTGTTCCCCCCTCCTTCGTGCTTTGGGGCTAGGCTCCTCCTCCGGGCTTTCTCCATTTCCGCGCGCCTCCACATTTGAACTTGGCGCGCGTTCGCTACCCCTGACCTTCCTTTTGACACTTACACTACTCCCTGTACCACTCTCCGCCTCTTCCGGCAGGACGTCCTCCCCCGATCTCCTTCCCCTGTCTCTCTCCTGCTCCGCTCCGTGTGTCACACTGGGAACTCCCCTCTCTTCCCTTCGTTCCTGCTGGGAAGCCGGTCCCGATCTCCCACTCCCGCTCGGGGTTTCCCTGCTGCTTCCCTGCTCCTGGCAGCTCCCCCCTGTGACCCCCCTTGTCCTGACTAGGGGCGCCCCCTCCTGAGAATCCTCCGATTCACTTGAGAGACTCATGGAAGATCTCAAGTCATTGTCATCCTCTTCCTCACTGTCCTGTGATTCTTCCTCGTCGCTCTCCGTCTCCTCCCTCACCTGTGCCTCTGTCTCTGAACCCCTGACAGTGGGTGTTAGGGCTGCAATATATCTGAAATTTCCCGGACATAGCCAGGATTTGGCTATTGGAAACAGTGCCCGGGTAGAAAACACTTAAATGTCTGGGAAAATCAGGAAGTATGGCACCCCAAACCTCAACAACTTTTGTGTTTGGATTTTCACTTTTTGAAATATGGCAACCCTAGGCATGTTGTTGGCAGAGAAGTCTGCACCACATATGGATATCTCAACCCTGAAGCCTTCTTCCCACTGTGCCTCCTTTCACGTTTTCCCCTCTGTGTTTCTCAAGTACTACACCTGATGCAGTGAGCCATGGATAGACACCATTCACATAAAAATAACTGGGAAGCTGAGATGACCCCAGAACAAATTGTGTCCAGGACCCAAGAACAACAGGCCCAGCCTGGCCTCCTGCTCAGCTGGAAGACTGCAGACTTTAAAAATGTATGCAGCTGCTTCCATTGAGAGGTAAAGGTAAAGGGTCCCCTGACCATTAGCTCCAGTCGTGGCCGACTCTGGGGTTGTGGCACTCATCTCACTTTATTTATTTTTTTTTTTTAATAAATTTTTATTGGTTTTACAGCATTTTTAAGAAAAACAAACAAACACAAAACAAAACAAACATACAAAATACTTTCAAAGATATTTTCATAAACCTCTTTTCTTGGACTTCCCCATACCTCCCCTCTCTGCATCCCAGTGTCCATATTTGAACTAGCAACTTCCAATTGTTACTTTCTAATCTCTGTCATCTTAGTCCTCCTTTATTATCTAGCCTTATATCCCTGTACCCTGTTACTTCTAGCAACCACAACATTTTAACATTCATTAAGTTTATAGTAGTCCTTAAGATAGCTCTTAAATTTTTTTTTTCTCACTTTATTGGCCAAGGGAGCCGGCGTACAGCTTCTGGGTCATGTGGCCAACATGACTAAGCCGCTTCTGGCGAACCAGAGCAGTGCACGGAAACACTGTTTACCTTCCTGCCGGAGCGGTGCCTACAGTATTTATCTACTTGCACTTTGATGTGCTTTCGAACTGCTAGGTTGGCAGGAGCAGGGACCGAACAACAGGAGCTTACCCCGTCGCGGGGATATGAACTGCCGACCTTCTGATCAGCAAGTCCTAGGCTCTGTGGTTTAACCCACAGCGCCACCTGTGTCCCTCTCGATTAAGAGAGGTGTCTACAAATGGATTAGGAACTGGGTGGCAGCAGGGGATATGGACGAAGCAACTAGGAACAAAAGGAATACCTCTTAAACCAAAATGAACAGCTAGACAAGACACCGTATCTGGCCAAGTTGATTCCTAGAGTGGATAATATACAAAGGAAGAAAAGGGGTAGCTTTCGCTAACGACGCTTTATGTCTGAGTAGCTGGCAAAGCTTTTGAGCAATGGAGTCATTCAACTAAAAGTTCTGCGTAAGTAATAGCAGCGACTGCATTTATATCATAGGAGCCAACTCCTTGGGGTCAACTTCCCTTTGGTCCCCCAATAAAATATTTGAGGGGACCGCCGCCCCAAACTTGATGGGCATTGCCATTCAGGTGGTGCATGTATGCTGTGTCCCATGTTTGATTATGCGGGGTGGGGTTTACATGCCCCCCATATTTTATTCAAATTGGCACCCCTGATTTATATGGTACTTGAGTGTTCAGAGTGCTTCACACAGTCTCATTGTCCTTAAGGAAATGCTGTCCTGGAACCAATCAGAGACCTAACCTTTCTTACTGGTTTATCTCTGGTTGTAAAAATACAGTCAGGGTGCTGAGCCAAGCAATTCTTAGTGCTGCCCAATCATGGATCTTCCCTTGAAAAGCAACGTGGCAATGGACTTGCAAGTTGACGTTTGCTCCAATTCAGCTTTAAAGAGCAGGAAAAGCCTGAGGTTAAAAATAATAATAACAACGCTTGGACACAGGGTGGGTAGTGTGTTTTGCATACCTTACAATCTGGATGGCACATTTGGCGCTTCTCAACTACATCCCTGGATTACTCAGGTCAGCTCTGCAACCTGTCTAACTTTTTCATCCACGCTCTGCTCTTGCACACAGTGCTAAGGAATGGAACAGTCACCCAGGCAGCGCTGTGAACCAGCTGGGACATCTTGCTTCTAGGGCAGCCCTGTGGGTTCCCTTCCCTTGCATGGGAGATCTCTAAGCAGTGACCTCACTCCTCATCCATCTCTACCCATGAGCCATGGATGCCACATCTTTTGGAGCACTAAACATCAGCCACAGCCCTGCCAAGTGGGATGCTGCAGTAGCAACCCAGTAGCAGTTTTGTTCTCTGGTCTAGGAAGCAAGACACACACACACACACACACACACACACACACACACACACACACTGTGTTTACCAAGCTCATGGGGCGGTGACGTCAACCCAGCCACTAGGGTTCTATAAATGGAAATGCTCATTCTTAGTTAAGATACAGCACTCGGCGGGGGAGAAAGGAGGGAGCTCTGATTCAGCCTCCACGCATCCTAGCCTCACATCATCAGGAAAAATTAAACTCTCAGAAGCTCCCTCAGGAATTGGTGAGGCTGCATTTGCCAAGTGACACAATGAGCTTTGAAGGCTACTGGCGTTAACTATGTGGATGCCGCATTGTGGAACAATGCAAACTTGCCTAGACATCAGGACGGACCAATGGCACATTTACCACACTACAGTCTACTGACAGTGCCTCGCCAAAATCTCTGGCAAAGATTTTTGTTGCTGATGTTGTTAGCCTTTCTGAACTAGACGTTGCCACAGATATATAAAATATGTGCTCTGATCCTGAGCTATTGGCACATTTTGAACTTTTTGTACCACCTGTGAAACAAGCCACATAGGCCACCTGAAATTAAGCTCAGCAAAGGGCTTGTTTGAAGGATTGTTGGGCACAATCCGGCCACAGTTAAGTCGTAAGGGCATGTCTTGTACGTCATCAAGCTCTTAGTCTGATGGATTAATGCCTTCTTGGCCAGGTAGCAGTTCTTTCATCCTGGCTATCTCAACTTTAACTGGAGATGACTAGGACAGAA
Source organism: Podarcis bocagei (assembly GCF_964188305.1). Classification (NCBI taxonomy): domain Eukaryota; kingdom Metazoa; phylum Chordata; class Lepidosauria; order Squamata; family Lacertidae; genus Podarcis; species Podarcis bocagei. Next base: position 10,174,096 of record NC_138143.1, on the reverse strand, counting down.
TCTTGGGTCTTAAACAGGAAGCTGTGTGCTCTTATCAATTTCATTGTGTGAGAATTACACAAATGTCACCCTGCTGTGACTTTTTCTCCTCACTTTTCACATGGTAAAGTGATCTTATGAACGCCTCACTATGGGGTGAGCTCCCACAGCCTGAAAATTATTACCTTGTGGTGAATTTTCCTCCTTTAAAATGACCATGTGACTTGGATCACTCCTGACTTTCCCCAAAAACATTATTGTTTACCTTGCTTGTCTGTTTTTAATTATATTTTATTTGGTTACTATAGTACAGAACCATATGAATATAGAATTTGAAAATGGAAACAAACCAACAAAATTACCCTGCCACCCTCTCTGAGAGATAAAGTGTGCATCCAAACCTGAAGTCGATTCAAGTTCACTTCACATATCCAGGTCCTAGAGGTCTGCAAAAGATAACATAAAAATAGTCAAATCAGCCAAAAATGCTTATATGAAGTATGAAGTCCTTTATAATAATTATTCACAGTATATATAATAAAACAGTGCCATTCTATCATAAAGGAGTCCTTTCATTTTCTACCTTGTGCCATTCTAAGTTTATTGGTGAGTTTATCAAAACATGCCAATTTCCAGACTTAACTGTGACGAGTTAGTATAGTAAGAGTTTACTTAGTACTTATCATTTTGTTTCATTTGGCCCTCTTATATTAGCTTTTTTTTTTTACTTTAAAATCCCCAGAGAACCAGAAGCTGCCCTTAAATTCAGACAGACACGTTGCACTTTTGTTTCTCCAACTTTTCACTATAGAATATCTAGGCAAAGACTTTGAATAAATGAGGAGCAAATTCCCTGTGCATAGATTGCAATCCTTTGCAGAACACACTGGAACTTCCTTTTGAATAAACATGTACTACACAGCATTGCATGGCGAATGTAATAAAGGAGGCCATTTGGCATGCAAGTGGAACACAAAATGTGTTCTCCAACAGGCATGCAAGTTTGTGGTTCACTAGTTCCATTCACTGGACATTTTGGATAAAGCCTTACCCTCCAGATGACAGTGTGCAGTCAGATTTATCCATCATCTCTATCTTCGTTCTGTAAGGAGTGAAAACACATAGATACGTGTACTTTAAGTTCATGTGCCTTTGATCACTTGCTACTTGGGTGCAACTCAAATGGCTTTGGCTAATTCTGAAGGTACAGTGGTACCTCAGATTACAGACGCTTCAGGTTACAGACTCCGCTAACCCAGAAATAGTACCTCGGGTTAAGAACTTTGCTTCAGGATGAGAACAGAAATCGTGGTCCGGTGGCGCGGCAGGAGCGGGAGGCCCCATTAGCTAAAGTGGTACCTCAGGTTAAGAACAGTTTCAGGTTAAGAATGGACCTCCAGAACGAATTAAGTTCTTAACCCAAGGTACCACTGTATTGACTTTGCACTGGTTTGGATATTGTTGCATCCCATAGTAACCATTTACTCAATGATTGTTGATCCTCACACTCTGGTGGCCTTGAATATAATGTGTCCATTCGTTTTCACAGAGCGCATCCTTAAAACAAGCTCAGCAGGTGTTAAGTGTATAGGTAGAAAGTCATCTAAATATGATGCAAGTGTGTGACAGTTTCTGTAGCAACATGGCACCCATGGCACCTTTGTTACCAAGAACTTGTTCTATACCTGCTTAACCCACCCACCTTAATTTTAATAAACATGCCTTTCATTGGCTGCAATAAGAATCATAGAATCACAGAGTTGGAAGGGACCCCAGTTGTCATCTAGTCCAGCCCCCTGCAATGCAGGAATCTCAAGTGAAACATCAATAACAGGTGGCCCTCCAACCTGTGCTTAAAAACCTCCACGGAAGGAGAGTCCACCACCTTCCAAGGGAGTCCATTCCAACGTCAAATGGAAACTTTCTTACTTACAGAAAGTTCATCTTTATGTTTAGTTGGAATCTCCTTTCTTATACCTTGAATCCAATGGTTCAGGGCCTTGATTGGTTGCCCTTTAGGTTTTCCCCACCCCCAGTTTCCAGCAGGAGAAAAGAGACCTTGCCAGACCGGGCCTTTCTGCTCTGTTGAATTCTGAAAACTACCATATTCTTTGCTCCATAAGGCACACTTTTTTCCTCCTAAAAAGTAAGGGGAAATGTTTGTGCGTCTTATGGAGCAAATGCTGGTCCCTGGAGCCAAATTGCCCAGGGGCAAAAAGCAAATTGTGCTTTTTTTAAAAAAAAAGAGGGAAGGGGGTGTGGAAACAAAGCTGCTGAGCAGCTGATTGGCAAGTGATCGGGAGGGAGATAAGGGACACTATCGATAACGGAGGCTGCCCGGGGGGGGGGAGGTAAAAGCCCATGGATCCTCAGGATTTTGGGGTCACCCCAAATTCACCATCCGATCACATAGCATGTCCATGGCTAAAGCCTGCACCAGAAAATCACACATCCACTGTTTTGTGGGGCCGTAATGGCGCAAAAACGTGGTTACAAAGCATGGTTCCACATGGATCCTCAGGATTTTTGCATTGGGCTACCCCAAACTCGGGACACGGGTGGCGCAAGGGACGCAGGTGGTGATGTGGGTTAAACCACAGAGCCTAGGACTTGCCGATCAGAAGGTTGATGGTTCAAATCCCTGCAACGGGGTGAGCTCCTGTTGCTGGGTCCCTGCTCCTGCCAACCTAGCAGTTCGAAAGCACGTCAAAGTGCAAGTAGATAAATAGGTACTGCTCGGGCGGGAAGGTAAACGGCGTTTCCATGCCCTGCTCTGGTTCACCAGAAGCGGCTTAGTCATGCTGGCTACATGACCTGGAAGCTGTATGCCGGCTCCCTCGGCCAATAAAGCGAGATGAACGCCGCAACCCCAGAGTCGGTCACGACTGGACCTAATGGTCAGGGGCCCCTTTACCTTTACTTACCCCAAACTCACTGTCAAATCACATGTCTGTGGCCACAGCATGAACCACAAAAATCATACATCCACTGTTTTGTTCAGATTTTTTTTTTCTTGTTTTCCTCCTCTAAAAACTAGGTGCGTCTTATGGTCAGGTGCGTCTTGTGGAGCGAAAAATATGGTGCCTACTTTTTATGTTATGCAGGCAACTCCCCGTTTGTGCAGGGGTTGCATTCCGGGTCTTTGTGTGCGTAAGCCTGTTCTGCCCCCCTTCCGGGGCTGGAAGTGGCATGCATGTCGATGGCAGAGTCCACAACCTCCTGAGGGAATCCATTCCGCGGTCAAACAGCTCTTACTGGAGGCTGAGGGTTAGGTGGTAGCAGCGGTTCACTTGAGGAGTGCGCCCAAGGCTACCTCGTGGACCTTTTTGGGTTCATAAGAGTGAAGGGTCTTTTCTCAACTCTCAGGAGCCTTCTTTGAGGGCTCATTGCTGAAGACTGTGGAAAAGGTCCCCTGTGCCTCAGCACAAATACAGTGGTACCTCGGGTTAAGTACTTAATTCGTTCCGGGGGTCCGTTCTTAACCTGAAACTGTTCTTAACCAGAAGCACCACTTTAGCTAATGGGGCCTCCTGCTGCCGCCGTGCCACCAGAGCACGATTTCTGTTCTCATCCTGAAGCAAAGTTCTTAACCTGAAGCACTATTTCTGGGTTAGCGGAGTCTGTAACCTGAAGCATATGTAACCTGAAGCGTATGTAACCTGAGGTACCACTGTACCAACAGAGCCTCTCATATCTCTAGTTCATGGTTAGGTAAACAGATAGCCTGAAAAATATTAGCAAAAATATTAGCAGGGGTGGCACTTGAAGTGTCTCTCTGTGTGTGTGTCCACTGCCACTCACAGCACCTGCCAACTCCAACCTGAGGAGGAAAAGCAAAGGGGGGGGGCTTCAGATAAGATGCTCCGACCCTCCTTAGACTGGGAGCCCCAAGGATCCTGAAAGGTCCCGTTTCTCTGCTCCTTTCCCATATAAAGTCTGAAAATGTTCACCGCTTGGCTTAAGGCAAACATGTTTATAAAAGCACTGTGGAACCTGGCATCCACACAGCCTCTCGCACTCCCCTCTCCCTCATTCCGGCCTGCACTGCCTCACTGGCCCACTACTGCTCGCTTCTGATTGTTACCAGATTTATGGACAGCCGAGGGAAAGGGAGGGGGGGGGACGAAAAGCAAAGCAGGAGAGGAAGGAGGCTGGACTTATAAGGCAAGTTAAAGAGCAGGAATCAATCTGCAACAGCCAGAAGTTTGGCTCATTAGTTATAGCAGCGCGGAGATAAATGGAAGCCGCCACCCTCCCTCTGCTGTGTGCCAGTAACTTTCAGACTTGCATAGTTTAAAAAAACCTTCAGTAGGACTGATAAGGGGTGTGGGAGCTAGCAGTTAGAGCAAGGGGCAGGGAGCCAACGCTCTGTTTCATTGCCTGCTCTGGGCGTGGAGTTGCGGCAGGATTCCTGCACTCAGTTCTTTGCTCTATAAAAGTTGCGAGGGAGGGGACTTTGAACCAGAGGTCTTCGATTTTACTAGCCCAGCTCTGCTAGGGTAGCGGTGACGACTATCCACATGCAGGCACATGGGTAGGCAACACAAGACCGGTGTCCTTGAGAGCCTTGAAAGCAGGGGGAAAAACAGCTTGTGAGAAAAACCGCCTCCATCCATGGCTGCTCCAACGTTGCAGCTTTCTGAAAGCTGTATAAGCAGCACCTGGCACAGTTGCACAAGCAACTCAAATGGTTCATTGGGGCAGGAATGTGTTTAAGTAAAGGGATCCCTGACCATTAGGTCCAGTCGTGGCCGACTCTGGGGTTGCGGCGCTCATCTCGCTTTATTGGCTGAGGGAGCCGGCGTACAGCTTCCGGGTCATGTGGCCAGCATGACTAAGCCGCTTCTGGCGAACCAGAGCAGCGCACGGAAACTCCGTTTACCTTCCCGCCAGAGCAGTACCTATTTATCTACTTGCACTTTGACGTGCTTTCGAACTGCTAGGTTGGCAGGAGGAATGTGTTTAGGGGTGCCAAATAATAATAAGAAGAAGCAGGCAAGCCAAGGGGTGCACCCCACAATGTCTTGCAATACAGCAATGGTGCTGGGGCTCAATATCCATCGTCACGTTGCTCTGGGATGACCCAACATCCTCTGCAACATTGACACACAGCTGGAAGCGGCAGGTGCTGTTTGAGCATCTCCTCCCACCTGGAGCTCTTGTGGTTCCAGCATGCTGTACCTAACATGCTGTTCCCATTTGGCAGGGGGCGGGGGCGGGAATCACCCTGGCTGCCATACGTGTTTTCCTGGACATTTTGCCAATTCATATGGCAGCCCTAGCTGTACCCAGCTGAGGCCAGTCTGTGTATGCATGTCTGGTTTGTAGACATTCCAGGTACTTTTAGGAGAATAAGTGTTTGTTGATTTATTATTATTATAATTTTAATAATAATATTTCTTTATTTATACCCCGCCCATCTGCTGAGTTTCCCCAGCCACTCTGGGTGGCTCCCAATCAAGTGTTAAAAACAATACAGCATTAAATATTAAAAACTTCCCTAAACAGGGCTGCCTTCAGATGTCTTTTAAAAATAGGATAGCTGCTTATTTCCTTGACATCTGATGGGAGGGTGTTCCACAGGGCAGACGCCACTACCGAAAAGGCCCTCTGTCTGGTTCCCTGTAACCTCACTTCTCACAATGAGGGAACCGCCAGAAGGCTCTCAGCTCTGGACCTCAGTGTCCGGGCTGAACAATGGGGGTGGAGACGCTCCTGCAGGTATACAAGATGGATATTTATTGTTCTGGTAAGATGGACACAGTTTCTCCTTTCTGCTGTAGCAGATCCTGTCCATCCAAAGGTGCATTTCATATCAGGATGACAAATTTCTGGACCCAGCAGCCTGACTTTCTTGCCACACCTGCAAACCAGCAAACCAACTTCTTCAGAACTTGAGAAGCCCTGGAATTCCCCACCAGGAGCTTCTAAACCATGGGTAGGCAAACTAAGGCTCGGGGGCTGGATCCGGCCCAATCGCCTTCTCAATCCGGCCCACGGACGGTCTGGAAATCCATGTGTTTTTACATGAGTAGAATGTGCGTTTTTATTTAAAATGCATCTCTGGGTTATTTGTGGGGCATAGGAATTCATTTATTATTATTTTTTCAAAATATAGTCCGGCCCCCCACAAGGTCTGAGGGACAGTGGACCAGGCCCCTGCTGAAAAAAATTGCTGACCCCTGTTCTAAATCCATCAAGTAATTGAGAAGTGGAGAATGTTGGTTCTCTCCTCTTGCTTTGAGCTCTTTACTACCCTAATTCATTGATGCAATTTGTGTTGGTTCTCATCTCCCACTAGTTGCACCTGGCAACTCAGTGTGGGTGTCCTCATTAGCATCTCCCTGGCCATCAATTATGACTGATAAACTTCTTCTAGCAAATGCCATCTTCTACTAGCTCTAGAAACAGCAGCTGATCATCAGTGCTCATTACAATGCACAGAGCAACATATATATTACAATGCACAGAGCAACATATATGTACTTATACATAGAATAGATATAGATATACAGTTGTACCTCTGTTTATGTAACCCTCTGGTTACGTAAATGTTGGGGTGCACGAGCCGCAAACCCAGAAGTATTTTACTGGGTTTCACCGCGTGAGCATGGGCAGAAGCAGCGCTTAGGTTGCAGAAACCTCGGTATCCGACCGGACCTCCGGAATGGATACAACACTTAAAATATAAATCTGGGGACATTAAATGAAATTCAGGGACATTCCGGGGACAGATTTGTGAATCTGGGGACTGTCCCCAGGAAACGGAGACATCTGATAACCATAGTCTGAAGGCAATTCCGTATAGGGAAGTTTTTTAACATTTAATGTTTAATTATGTTTTTATATATGTTGGTAGGTGCCCGGAGTGGCTGGGGCAACCCACAAAGATGTGTGGGGTATAAATAGTAAAATTATCATTATGGAATGGGACGTCGGAGAAATGTTGGAGGGAATGACTTCAGAGGGAGGGGTGGCTTTGACTGGGAAAATGGCACTGGAAAAAAGGTTAAACACCCCTGTTGTTGTTTAGTCGTTTAGTCGTGTCCGACTTTTCGTGACCCCATGGACCAGAGCACGCCAGGCCCTCCTGTCTTCCACTGCCTCCCGCAGTTTGGTCAAACTCATGCTGGTAGCTTCGAGAACACTGTCCAACCATCTCGTCCTCTGTCATCCCCTTTTCCTTGTGCCCTCCATCTTTCCCAACATCAGGGTCTTTTCCAGGGAGTCTTCTCTTCTCATGAGGTGGCCAAAGTATTGGAGCTTCAGCTTCAGGATCTGTCCTTCCAGTGAGCACTCAGGGCTGATTTCCTTCAGAATGGATAGGTTTGATCTTCTTGCAGTCCATGGGACTCTCAAGAGCAGGGATCAGGAACCTTTCTCAGCCATGGGCCGGTCCACTGTCCCTCAGACCATGTGGTATGCCGGACTATATTTTTTGGGGGGGGGGAATGAACGAATTCCTATGCCCCACAAATAACCCAGAGATGCATTTTAAATAAAAGGACACATTCTACTCATGTAAAAACACAATCATTCCTGGACTGTTTGCGAGCCAGATTGGAAAGGCGATTGGGCCGTATCCGGCCCATGGGCCTTAGGTTGTCTACCCCTGCTCAAGAGTCTCCTCCAGCACCATAATTCAAAAGCATCACTTCTTCGGCACTCAGTCTTCTTTATGGTCCAGCTCTCACTTCCATATATCACTACTGGGAAAACACCCCTATTCAGATCCAATTCCTCATCTCAGGTTGTAGCTTTTTAACATTTAAAAACAAAACAAAACTGGGAGGAGACCCAGTCTCTGATCTGCTACAGCACATCTGTTGTGGCTTTCAGCTGCTGTATTTTGGGATCTGGGGTATATGTGTATATGAGGGAAGAATCGCCCTCCTCCCCAATATTTTAGCCTTATTCCAACTTCAGAGCCAGCTGTCACTGTCATTCATCTTTCTGAATGTAGTCCATTGGGAACCTCAGCTGTGAAAGCGGCAGTGAAGTGAACCAGACCTGAGCAAGAGCTGGATTTCAATGAGATAAGAAATATTCCTGGCGGATTGTGTCCTGCAACAGCACCCAAGGGACAGGTAACCATTAGGCACAGTTTTCTGAGGGAAAATTGAGAGGGAATGATATGTCCCCCCAAAACATTTGCTGCATCCCTAGTTGGTATTAAAAGACAATTGAGGGAGTGTGCAGCTGCTGTGAAAAAGGCAAATTCCCTGCTGAGGATCATCAGGAAAGCTACTGAAAATAAAAATAGCAATGTCATAATGCTGTTATGATGCACAGGTGCACATAATGCACAGGTGGCGCTGTGGGTTAAACCACAGAGCCTAGGACTTGCTGATCAGAAGGTCTGCGGTTCGAATCCCCGCGACGGGGTGAGCTCCCATTGCTCGGTCCCTGCTCCTGCCAACCTAGCAGTTCGAAAGCACGTCAAAGTGTGAGTAGATAAATAGGTACCACTCTGGCAGGAAGGTAAACGGTGTTTCCGTGTGCTGCTCTGGTTCGCCAGAAGCAGCTTAGTCATGCTGGCCAAATGACCCGAAAGCTGTACCTTGGCTCCCTTGGCCAATAAAGCGAGATGAGTGCCGCAACCCCAGAGTCGGTCACGACTGGATCTAATGGTCAGGGGTCCCTTTACCTAATGCTGTTATACAAATCTACTGTGCAGCCCACCCATACTTAAAACACTGTGTACAGTCCTGGTCACACCTCAGAAAGGTGTGGTAGACCTTGAAAGGGGCAACCAAAACGATTGGGTGTATCAACTTCCCTATGGGACTTTTTAGCTTAGAAAAGTGGTGAGTAATGGGGGAGACACAATACAGGTGTATAAAATTATATATGGCTTGAAGAAATTGGATCTCCCTTGTAAAACTAGGGGTTATCCAATAAAGCTGTATTGTGGAATAGCCAGGAAAGATAAACACACAGGAAAGATCAACCCTTGGTAGCTGTGCCCGCCCTGTGGAATGCCCTCCCATCACATGCCAAGGTAATAAGCAACTATCTAGCTTTTAGAATACATCTGCAGGCAGCCCTGTATAGGGAAGTTTTTTTAAAAAAATGTTTTGGATAATTTTAATTAAATTTTCAATTTTGTAATTCCAAATAAACAACATCTTGTGGAGGGCCATTTTCCCCCTTCAGCCAAGGAATAAATTTTTGTGTGTGGAAAGACTCATGCAGCGGTCTCCTTTTCTCTGAATCTGAAAGTGAAGAAATCACAGGGAGATGGCAAATAGGAAAAGATAGCAGCAGGGCTGGCAGACACCCCTGATTTCAAGGGATAGATTTGAACCCTCAGTCCACAGCATCACCTTTCCACAGAATATAAGCCTTTGCATGAAGTTTTCTCAATTTTGGCAACTTGATGAGGGAACAAAACTCCACAGTCCTTTGCTTTAGCCAACTAACAAAATACATAAATGAATAATGTTACTGACAGAGCAAAGTGTGTCCACTCAGATTTCCACCAGCAATTGGTCTTCATAAAAATATACAATGATAAAATGCAGTGTGACATCAGAATTAATTTTTAAGTCACTTTAAAGGAAGCAAGAAAAGGGAAATTACTTCAGTAGAAAGAAACAACGGTGGGTCGTGTCAGTCAGCGATGACAATAGGCAGTGGGGGATATTTGCCTGGCAGCTGCAGTTCAAGGTGACTTTGTATGGTGACAAAGACCTGTGAGATAAAAGGCCAAATCTCTATGCTGTGTGTCACAAGGCTGCAAAGCATTGGGAAACACTGAATAAGTAGTTTTTTCTTATCTCTGATTCAGTGTCATCTGCATCAGCAGGTGGAAAGGGGGATCTCTGAGTCAAGGCAGAGAACTATAGCTAAATTTAAGGTGCCATTGAGGTGTGATTTATTTTTGTTGTTAAAGAAAAGTTGGGCGTAGCATGGTTCTCCAGATCTACTGTGTAGTCCACACTTACTGCCTTTCTGTTGCAGCTCTGCGATTGGTTTAATGTGATTTCCTAATTCTCACAATGCTGCTGAACCAGAAGAGGAGACTTTTAAGCACATAGGAATGTAGTAAGAGCTCTGTTGGGTCAGACTGACCCAATCCAGCATTCTGTTTCCAAGAGCAGGGCACCCAGAGATTCCCCAGAGGTCCACAAACAACACGAGAAAACAATATATTCTCCATATTGAATACCTTCCAACATGTGATGTGGGTGGCGCTGTGGGCTAAACCACTGAGCCTCTTGGGCTTGCCGATCGGAAGGTCGGCAGTTCAAATCCCCACGATGGATTTGAATTAAGTTCTTAACCCGAGGTACCACTATAGGAACATTTCTCACTGCCCCCCACAACTGTCCCTCCTCAACCCCCACATTTTTGTCCCCCACCCACAGACCATTTCCTATGAGAAGGAGGACGAGTGCCACCACCAGCACAACAATAGGACACATCACACACACCCTCCACTGTCCTGAGAAAACCCCTTAATCCAGATTTTATTTTCTGCTATTCTTTGATAGATTTACAGAAAGAAAAATACACACCAATAAATAAATTATAGAAAGCGGCAAGATTTTTTTATATAAAAAAAATCAAAACTCCTTGTGCTCCACTCTTCTTCCCCTTTCTTCCCATCCAGGGCGGCCCTGCCCTCTGCCTGCCCCTCAGAGCTGGGGGGTCAGGGCTGGTCCTTGGTGGCCACAGCCTCTCCTCCTTTCCAGCAGCTGCTATGAGCTGCCCAAGGGAGGAGGCCAGCTGCAGTGGCCATGGAGAGACCATGGAGAGGCAACAGGATTCTTCCTCGCAGCCGTCACTGCTGCCGCCATCACACAGGACAAGTGCTGTGTTATGTACTGAGTTGAATAGGATCCAAACTAAAGCAGTCTGATTGGTCCTAGAACAATAGGATTCAGAATGCAGCAGTTTGATTGGTCCTAGAACAATGCAGCAGTATGATTGGTTGGCAGGAACCACCCAATCATGCTCCAGATATAAGTGAATCCACAACCTGATTGGCTTACAGTAGAATTCCAGAATTAGCCAATCATGTGCAGCCCATTGTGTAAATAATGTATATAAAGCAGATACTTTGAGGGGACATTCATTCATTCCTCCTCACCACTATGAGCTGAATAAAGAGCATGAAATCACTTTGCGACTCTGAGTATATATCATGCTGGCTCACCCACCTCACTGAACTCGGTAGTTGTGGCGCTGGCGGCGGAAATAGGGACAGTCCGAAACCAAATCAGAAGCCAGAATGGCTTTCATAGTTCTGGGACTGTCCCTGGAAAATCAGGACTCTTGGAGGGTATGATGTTTGGTACTGCAGTCGCCATTTTGGTATCATGCCGCTGGTGATAGATCCATCTTCTGTGACTTTGTTTAATCTCTTTTTTAAAGCCACTGGTTGCCACATCTTGTAACAATGAATTACATGCATCGTGTAAAGAACTTTCTTTTGACTGTTCCAAATCTGCTGCTACAACATTTCATTAAGGTAAAGGTAAAGGGACCCCTGACCATTAGGTCCAGTCGTGACCGACTCTGGGGTTGCGGTGCTCATCTCGCTTTATTGGCTGAGGGAGCCGGCGTACAGCTTCCGGGTCATGTGGCCAGCATGACTAAGCCGCTTCTGCGAACCAGAGCAGCGCACGGAAACTCCATTTAACTTCCCACCGGAGCGGTACCTATTTATCTACTTGCACTTCATGCTTTCGAACTGCTAGGTGGGCAGGAGCAGGGACCGAGCAACGGGAGCTCAGCCCGTCGCAGGGATTCGAACCGCCGACCTTCTGATCAGCAAGTCCTAGGCTCTGTGGTTTAACCCACAGCACCACCTGCGTCTCAGAGAGACCTTTCACTCTCCATCTTCTCCAAACCATGCATTGCTTGATGAATCTCTATAATGTCACCTCTTTGATTCATTTTTCTAAACTAAAAAAGCTCCCATTCCTTTTGTTGAAACCTGCAAAGCAGGAAAACTTTCCATAAGGCAGGTGCTGGGCCTCTTGTGCTTGTGAGTATGAAAGTCAGTTCACAAACAGATGGGAAATAAAGCATTGAATGACTTGGGGGGAATATTCGCATGTTATAGCACAAGGCCTAACACCCTGTAGTTTTGAAACCACAGAGAAACTCAGAACCAATGTTGTATGGGGGACAAATCATAGAATTGCTGAGTTGCAGGGTCACCTTGTCCAACCCCCTTCAATGTAAGAATCTCAACCCTACTGGACTTCAATCTCATTTCAAATTAAGTGTTTAGCTGTATATGATTTTTATGCATGCCCTCAGTGAATGCCTTAGGCCTCAGTTCCTCTGTCTGTAAAATGGAAATTACTGTGACTCAGTTTGAGGAGGACAAATAAAACAGCACTTTATCAACCTCCATAAAGTAGGTCTCAAGGGGAGGGTGCTAAGTTTTTACAAGTGAGAGATTGAGTATTGGTTAAAATGGGGGGGGGGGGAGTGTGGCAAGAGATTGGCTATCAAGTTCCACTTTAAAAGTGTGGCAAACTATAGAAAGTCACAAAGTATTTTGCATGCTAAGAATGCTTTATAAATCAATAAGCAACAGTAAATCATTCTGGGTGTTTCTGATCCCAGAAACTTTCACAGCAGTTGGAAGAGGAGGGGTGATGGAATCTGGCAGATGCACGGAAGGCTATTGAGTTTGTAAAAGGAAATCCCAGCAACTCGTGGAGTTTAAATGTAAGCCCAGCAGTAAGCACCGCAATATTTTAACAAGACTATATTTCACTGTTTATTAATTCTTGTATCAATTACTGTGAGAGTTTATCCTACAGTAACGTTAAAAGGAAAGAGAAGCAGTGGCGTAGCGTGGGGGGTGCAGGGGGGCCCGGCCACACCGGGCGCAACATCTGGGGGGGGGCGCTCGCATTCGCAGCTCTCTGCCCCTACCTGGCTCGAGTGCTAAAATCCACGGGTTAGGGGGCGCAAATTACTTGCCTTGCCCCGGGTGCTGACAACCCACGCTACGCCACTGAAGAGAAGTCAGAAGTTTGCAAAAGAATTCTAGGCTGTCTATTTGTTTGCTGAGGGTTTTCTTCTTTCTCGTCCCTTTAGCAAGTGCTCAATCAACGACAGTGGTGTACAGGGCCATCTTAACCGTTGGCGCTAGGGGTGCACGGCACCCGGGCGCCGGGCTCTCAGGGGCGCCAGGCCGAGAGTCCGGGGCCAAGCGTTGGAGTCCGGGGAAGAGCTGCCGACAGTCGAGCAGAGCAGAGCCTGTTGGAGCACCGTGGGCTTTTCTGCTGCGGGCAGCTCAGCACTCCAACGGGCTCTGCTCCACTTAGCTGTCGGCTCTTGCCCCAGCTGCATGGCGGCTAACTGTTTCAGCGCCACGCCCGGAGCGCCGTGTAACGTTGTGGGTGCTGCGCGATGCATCCTGTTGCATGCGCTGAGCTGCGGGTTCCATTGCTGCCTTTTCCACTGTCAGCACACACTCCCAGCGCCGCCCAACGTGGGGTGCCAGTGCAGAACGACGGGGAATGCAAGCAGCAGCAGAGGAAACGTCTTTGGATGGGATCCACCACGTGCTGACAGCGCCAATGGCAGCAACAAATCCCGTTGGTTGGCGCTGTGAGTCCCGCAACCGTTCTAAAGGTTAACAACTTTGGGGGTTATCTCCCCCAGAAAAGGTCGACAACTCTGGACAACCTAGGGTGGATCTTTGCACCCCGGCGCCGCATATGCTTAAGATGGCCTTGGTGGTGTATCATGGGTTGCCAGTGACTGGGGTAAGGAAGGTGACGTACAACTCCCAACGCCCCCAAACCACCACCAACTTAGCCCTGGGACCAGCAGCAGGGGGTGGGGGAGCACAGATAGACATATGCACGCCACCCACCTGGCAGAAGCAACACTGCTCCACAAAGCCCAGCAGTGAAGGTTGTGCAGCCCAGGAGGAAAGGCATGAGAACTAGCAGAGGGTGCAGTAGGCCCCTGTGGTCTCCCCACCTCCTCTCCTCTCCCCGCAAAGGAAGCAGAGTCATGCCCACCCCATCTGGAAACAGTTCCTATCAGGGCGGGGCGGCGTTGGCAGCAATGTTGGTGGGGAAGGGTCTTCTCAGCAGGGAGAGAGAAACTGATGCGCCCCCCCCAAAAAACAATGTGCCCAGGGTAATTGCCCTTCTCGCCCCCACACACTACGCCACTGATCAATGATCCCCTGAAACACATAAAGTCCCTTCTGCTAGAGAGCAATACTAGCAGCCTCAGACAACATTTTGCCCATCATTCACACCCCTCTAGCATCACTTCCCGCAGTAATGATCCCTCTCCCTTTCCTGGGCCACATTGGATAGGGTTGCCTTCAACACAAGAAGTACCAACAGTAGAGGAATGGCAGATGAAGATGATGGACTTTTCGGAGCTAGCCAACCTGACCAGAAGAATCCGTGACCAGGAGGAGGAGGAGGAGCACCAGGAAGAATGGAAGAATTTCAAAGACTATCCAAATATGCTAAGATAAATTATATAGAAATACTTGCAAAATAACAGATAGGCTAAGGATTTAAATATGTGAAATTATAAAACAGCATGTTTAAGTTAAGATAAAAAGAGATAAAGATGTTAAGAGGATTAAGTAAATTTTATGAGATATTATCTTGGAAAACCGTTCCAATGATATATAATGAAATTCAGTCAAGGGAATTTGAGGAAGTCATTTAACAATGATATTAAGATTGGACCAAGTTCAGTTATGATTTATGTTTGTTTGTTTGTTTGTTTAAAATTGTTTAATAGAAAAAAAAATTGGGGGGAAGGAAAGGGTCGCCTTCAACCCATGGATTGGTCTCTGGCCCACCTACAGAGACGACATGGGTCATGCATTCTCCAAAACCAGGAGAATCCTTGATTTCAGTGCAAGGGTCACAAAGAAGGAGGAGGAGAAATTATGAGATCTTTGAAAGCTGTTGCTGCGGCTGCTGCTGCTGCAACAGGGCAGCTTTATTTGAACGGGTTTGGCAAAGGACCTCAAGTCTCTTGCAGCCGTGTCAAAGTTTGAGGTCACTCCAGAAGCACAAGCTGGGATTCGGGGACCTCGAAGGAAGTGAGGGATGGGACAAAAAGCTTTAGGGTTCTTTAATAAGATTTGCTAACAGGTAGACCCCAGTTTCAGGAATAGTGCGGCAATAAGGAATGGATGTTGTGTGAAGGTTAGAAGCCATAAAGGCAGATTCCCAGTCAGCAAGGGCTTGGGAAACCATGATTGTCCAGACACAACCCAGTCTGCTGTGGCAGATGGTTATCCCTGAATCCATAGCAGTGGCATAACGTGGGTTGTCAGCACCCGGGGCAAGGCAAGTAATTTGTGCCCCCTAACCCATGGATTTGCACCCCCTAACCCGTGGATTTGTGCCCCCTAACCCTAACCCCCAGATGTTGTGCCCGGTGCGGCCGGCCCCCCCTGCACCCCCCACGCTACGCCACTGATCCATAGTGGGATGGGGAGGCCCCAGCAGGATTTCTCCCAACGCCCACCAGTGAGTTTTAAAAGCCAAAGCACAGCTGGAAACAGCTGCCCCACCTGATGTTTCTGCCAAATCTGACAACCTTGAGGCCCAACTGAACTGCTTAGGCCAAAACCTGTCCTGCCACACATATATTAGGAAGAAATTGGAAGAGCTAAGCTGCTCTGCTAGCTTTTTCACATCCGTGTCAAGAGACTGGGAACTGGCAGGAAGATGTGACTGAGATATTCTATTAAAAAAAATCCTTTCTTTATTATAGTTTAATGAAGAAGGGTTTATTAAACTTGGGGAGAGTCCTGCTCCCCTGCTGCACACTGCTAAATATTATTTCTTGTCTCTCGATAACATCTCAGAATCTGTTCATCCTTGAAATGCCACCATTGTCTGTACCGGTTTGGTGGCTTCAGCAAATCAGTAAGTTGCTCAGTCAAATGTTCCCTTCCCATGCCTGATTTCTGAACAGTACAGTGGTACCTCGGGTTAAGAACTTAATTCGTTCTGGAGGTCCGTTCTTAACCTGAAGCACCACTTTAGCTAATGGGGCCTCCTGCTGCTGCCGCACCACCACTGCGCGATTTCTGTTCTCATCGTAAAGTTAAGTTCTTAAACCAAGGTACTATTTCTGGGCTATCGAGTCTGTAACCTGAAGCGTCTGTAACCCGAGGTACCACTGTAGTTTCATTCTGCAAAGCTTTCTTGTCTATTTAGATTCTTCGAGTTTATAGAGACAGGTTTGTTTATCAGCTGCTGCTGCTGGAAAAAAAAGTACAGAGCTGAACTTTTCTTGTTTCGTGCTGATAGTTTGCAAAAGCTCTTTGCGAAAAGAAAAGGGAAAGGAGAGATTGCAGCTAGCAGAGCAACATGTGAGACTCAAAAGCCAAAGAAGATGACAAAGCAAAGGGAACTGGGGCAGAAAGGGTCAGGGAGGCCTGGCCAAACAGCGAAGTGCTGCCCTCTGGATGACTGGACTGTTTTTCTAGCTTGTTCCTTCTGGGTTTTGATGCATGAAAAGGAAAGTGAGTGGCGCAGAGGCTTTGCTTGGGAAAGATGCTAGAAGGGAGGGAGTGGAAGGGAGATGCAAAGGAGAAAGAGCCACACAGAAGCGTAAGGTTGAGAAAGGGGACAGAACTAATGAGTAAAAGAGGCAGGAAGTTGCACTACCACTGGGGAGGGAGAGCTGTGGGCAGGGGATGCTTTGCCAGTCAGATCCATCGACTCTTCCCCTCTTTTCACATGCTCAGAAGTGACAAGGGCTTCTGTAAATATTTAAAACATCCATCAGGGAATTGAGTCAGCAGAAGAACTGGATGCCCCCCAAGCCCCCCAAGGTGGAAAAAATGACACCATCATTTCTTAATACCAACAGGCTGACATCAGCATCCCTGGCAGGTGGCGATTGGCCATGCTGTCTGGCCAATGGAAGGACTCCCCCTTGGGCAGGAGGAGGGGGAGAGCCGGAGAGCCAAGAGTTTTTAAAAGTTGCAGGGAAAGCAGCACAGAGGCAGACACGCTGTGCACCAAGAAGGCACCAAAACACACACAGAGAGCAAACCGCGCAGAGGACAGCACGTGTGCAACATGTCTGCGACACACTTCATCAGGGGCCCAGCCTATGGCATGTCAGCTGAAGTCAAGAATAAGGTAAGGACATCTACAATGCCTGGTTTGGAGCAGTGTGTGTGTGTGTGTCCTAGCACTGAGAGTTGTGTGGTTCTTCATAATCTAATGGAGTGGGACTTTTGCCTGTTGCATTACAAATCTAATAACATCAGCACTGCGCAGGACAGCAGGGCATTTTGTTTCATGGCACCTACTCACTCAGAGAAGGGAATAGGGAGGATGTGACTATATGTCCAGGTAGGAAGGCAAAGGCAAGGAGGAAAACCACGCAAAGCTTTAGGAAACAGGCTATGGGAGGTTTTGGAATGGACTAGCAGAAACGGACACCTAAATCGCTTTTAAGATGGCAACTCTGTTTTGTTTCTGTTCTCGGGATTTTTGTTTGATGAGGTCTGTTGTCTTTTCTTTAATGGACATGGGGTGCGGGGGAGAAACAAACGCTCTGAAACAACGGTAATAAGTAATTAATTACAGGCTCTAAGCAAGCTCAAATGATGACCTCTGGGACAATCCTGTTACCTGCAGAGGGTGGGATAAGTACCACAGATGATGGACAATGGAGATCCATCAATTGCCAGGATGAACAATTCAGGCATCAAAGAACCTCTCTTTCGTGTAGCACATTTCAAACCTTCAAAGTGCTTCACCCTCCCTCAGACTCTGCAGACCTTGCAACAGCCCTGCTTACTAGGGCAGTACAATATTCCCCATGCTGAAGATGGAGGTGTTGAGGCAAGGAGAACAGCTGTTTGCCTATGGCTGCCTACTGTGTTTGGGACTGAAAGTGAGATTTGAACCAGCCAAGCCCTACTCGCATTCTTAGCTGCTCCACTGCCTTCTTAAAGAACAGATGGGCTAGCTAGCTGTGGGGAACCTTTGGTCCTCCAGATGTTACTGAACTCCAGCTCCCATCATCCCTGGCCTTTGGGCATGCTTGTTGGGGCTGATGGGAGTTGTAGTTCAGCAAACATCTAGAGGGGCAAAGGTTTCACACACCTGTGAAAGAAAGAAAGTGTGTGTGAAAGAAAGAGATTAGGACAGCTAAGATCAGCATAATTAACAACCTTAGATCATGGTTGTTTTTTTCCTTATGAGGAAGATCACTGTTCTACCCATTTTACAGATATGAAAGTGTTGGTAAGATAAAGGCATTCACAGTCAAATGGGAATTTTTCACACGAAGGTTTTGAGTCTCTCTCATGCCTGGTTGTTGTTCACACAGAAGAGAAGCACTTGTAACCTGAGTTTCTGCTGCTACGTGTCTGTTTGGAAACAAGTCCCATTGAATTAAATGAGATCTGTTTCCAGGTAAATGGGCATAGGATTGTAGCCTATGTTTCACATCTGAAAATGCCCACTCCAATCCCCTGGTCTGGCACCATCTAAACCACTCATGACAAAAGCCTATCACAGCAGCCATGCTGGGAAGAACTTACCGGAACACCTTCTCCAGAGGTCCCTCTTTACCAATGACAGTTTCTAGATTTTGGAATCTGCCTTTGGCAAAACACTTTTTCCATTTTCTCTCCTTGCGGGGTGGCTGGGAGCAAAACATAGTGGGACTTAATCCAAAATAAAAAAATGAAATTGTGAAAAATTAACAACCATATTCTAAAACACACTGAAGTTAAAATACTAAAGCAGATTAAAATCACCTCAGCTTTCTAAGCACCAGGGGAGGCTTGTCTAAACAAGAGTGTTTTTAGCAGGTGCCAAAAACTGTATAGTGGTACCTCAGGTTAAGTACTTAATTCGTTCCGGAGGTCCGTTCTTAACCTGAAACTGTTCTTAACCTGAAGCACCACTTTAGCTAATGGGGCCTCCTGCTGCCGCCGCGCTGCCAGAGCATGATTTCTGTTCTCATCCTGAAGCAAAGTTCTTAACCCGAGGTACTATTTATGGGTTAGCGGAGTCTGTAACCTGAAGTGTATGTAACCTGAAGCGTATGTAACCTGAAGCGTATGTAGCCCGAGGTACCACTGTACAGTGAAGATCCCTGCTTGATCTCAATAGGCAGGGAGTTCCAAACTGCCACACTAAATGCCCGAGTCCTTACAAATGCGGAAAATGGGTATTATGTGGCACCTTCAGTAGTGCCAGTTCATATGATGAAAGAGAGGTTTTTATGGCTAGTTTACTTTGGGCTTGTGATGCCTGCTGCTCCTCACCCTTAATGTATCTTTAAGGCCCCTTCCCCACAAATATTCTGTCTGAGGGCCTGGATCAGACCAGTTAATGCTTGGGGAGGGGATTCTCTTCCAACCACGGCATCCTGCGTGTTTTAGGCCTGCCAGAGACCAGGAGGTTCAGCCTGAGACAAGCGGTTCTGCCATACTGTGAGCTGACCAGCAGGTGGTCACAGAGCTATTATTATTATTATTATTATTATTATTATTATTATTATTAGCCATCCATCGGATGGAGTTTCCCCAGCCACTCTGGGCGGCTTCCAGCAAAATATTAAAAACACAACAAAACATCAATCCTTAGAAACTTCCCTATACAGAACTGTCTTTAGATGTCTTCTAAAAGTTGTGCAGTTATTCATCTCCTTGACAACTACTGGGAGGGCGTTCCACAGGGTGGGAGCCACTACCAAGAAGGCCCTCTGCCTGGTTCCCCGAAACTTCACTTCTCGCGGTGAGGGAACTGCCAGAAGGACCACGGAGCTGGACCTCAGTGTCCGGGCTGAACGATGGGAGCGGAGACGCTCCTCAGGGTATAGACTTGAGGTGTGTTAGCCGTCGGGAGGATGACTGTTCTCCAGAGTCACCAAGAGGCAGCCACTTCAGGTGACAGGCCTAGGGTACCACTAAGGGGGACAGAATGGGGAACAGGCCATGTTGGGCCACTGTTTTTGTTGGGTGCTTTAACTGTGGTTTTTAAAGAAAGTCATGGCAGCATGTTTGATTAAAAGAGGGGAACTGGGAATGGGGCTTGTGGGTTTTGTGAGGGCCCCCCACCTTTTCTCCACAATTCAAGCTCTGCATGAGGCACAATCCAGCAGGAGGCTCTCCTGTGTAAGGTTAGCAAAACTGAATGCACACAGCATCTGTTCATTTTAAGAAGGCTTATGCAGAAGCACTTTCCATTGGATTGTGCCCCTGCCCCATATTAATCAGTGGGGAGGGGGGTGCCATTCAGATTTTACATTTCAGTCATTGAAATGCTATGAGTTAGAAAGTATGGACCCTGGTACTCTGAAAGATTAACTCAGGAAGTCAAGGCATTGGCTGGAAAAGGAGAAGAGGATAACTGTACAGTGGTACCTCGGGTTACAGACGCTTCAGATTACATACACTTCAGGTTACAGACTCTGCTAACCCAGAAATAATACCTCGGGTTAAGAACTTTGTTTCAGGATAAGAACAGAAATCGTGGGGCGGAGCCGCCGCGGGAGTGGGAAGCCCCTTTAGCTAAAGTGGTGCTTCAGGTTAAGAACAGTTTCAGGTTAAGAACGGACCTCCGGAACAAATTAAGTACTTAACCTGAGGTACCACTGTATTGCGACATGGCCATCCTTTTCTTACACATGCAACGGACCGTCATTCACAATGGCACTTGCACCTGACACTTTGGAGCAATGTTTTCCCATAAGGAACCTGTGTTTGGAGGGTGGTTTGGGTGGGAAGGGAGTAGGGTTGGATGTGGAGGTTGTTCTTCCATGTTATTTTTTAAAATCAATAAAATACATTTAAAAATAGAATGCCTCTCCAGCAGAGGCAGCTGTGTCATGGCTTGGCAAGGATTGTACTACCTGCTAATCAGAGAAGTGGATTGGCTCTCTGCTCACCACGGGCCTTTCAATATCCTACAGCTTTAGGGGTGATGCTTTATGTATGGAATCTTCCTTTTACTCCCATAAGCTTAGCTCATTTCTTGTTTCTGGCTGTGTTAAAGACCGTTAGGCTAAGGGCCAGGCCAGATTTCCAACCTGGAATTTTTAAGGGGCACCTGTCCGTGAGATACAAAGTTTGCAAGTTTGAGGCGCTGTTTTGTGACTCAAGAATGGCCTCCTAGCACCCTCCTAGTTTGCATGCAAAGGATTCCAGGTTCAGACCCTGGCGTCTCCAGGTAGGGCTGTGAAAGACTCCTGTCTGAAACTGCAGGGCGAGCTAGTTGGGCCGATGCGTTTAAGGGAACTTCATATTTTCCTGAAATGTCTGGGGCTAAGCCCTGAATGATTAGAGAATACAGACCTTCCTACCCATTCGCTTTCTCTCCTTGCACCCTCCATCTCCCGGGGCTCACCAGAGCACTGGCTCCAGCAAAAGGCCGGTCTCTCCCCGCCCCCCCCCCGCTTCCCTCCACAGCTAAATTCTTCAGCTACCGTCTTGGACTGCACTTTGCACTCTGCCGCAGAAGTCTGGGCAGCAACAGACTCACCATATATGGTCAGTTTTGGGGTTTCTTCGTAGGCTGGTTCTATATAAGGCATAGTTTGGCAGGGTGTGCATCTGGTGAGCGGCAGGATGTCTGCCCCAAGACCCCAGGTGAGGGAGACCACCACCACTGCCATAAACACGCACCCCAACAAATACATTCCTCAGGCAGAGGGTTCTCCTCCACAGCCATCAGAATCTCTTGGAACAGTGAGGATTGTGATACAAGAACAAACTTTCCTGCAGGATGGGAGTTACCTGTTAAGGAGAAGTTGGGAGACAGGCTGTCCAAGATTTGGCAGGCAAGCTCCTGCAAACCATCAGCGGTTTCCTACAAAAGATAGAGTTACAGTTCCTCTGTCCTAGCAGAGGGACAACAGAGAGAGCCACAGTTCTTCAAATATTAGGGAGGGGACTCAGTTACCATTTGCTGGAAAGCCATGGATGAGAAAACAAAGCTCTTGACTGTTGGGAAGTAAGCATTTTCAGCACAGTACCTTCCTCTAGTGAGACAATTGGCATCCTAAGCATGCGTTGTGCATCTTCCAACTGATATGGGGAGTCTGCAAACAAAGGTTTGAGTCGCACAGAACTCTTCCAGCAGAATGGTGACCACTGGTGAGCTGCAGAGAGCAAACTTGGTTACAAAAGCAAGTATTTTTAGTTTTCCTCCAACTTAAATAGAAACTCTTGCAGTATGGGTGGGAACTAGATGTGGGGAGAGTAAATCTAGTTTTGTAAACAAGATGGGGCACACCTGACTTGCCACCAGTACAAGTGAAAAGGATCTAGGGGTCTTGGTAGACCACAGAGCTTAGTGTGATGAGTCAACAGTGTGATGCAGTAGCAAAAAAAGCTATTTCTATTCTAGGCTGCACCAACAGACGTATAGCGTCCAGAGCGAAGGAAATAATAGTATTTTTCTATTCTGCCTTTGTCAGACCACATCTGGAGTACTGAGTCCAGTTCTGGGCACCACAGTTTAAGAAGGATATTGACAAGCTGGAATGTGTGCAGAGAAGGGTGACCAAGCTGATCAAGGGTCTGGAAGCCAAGCCTTATGAGGAATGGTTGAGGGAGTTGGGTATGTTTAGCCTAGAAAAGAAGAGACCGAGAGGAGAGGCTAGGACCTGAACAAAGTAAGTAGCCTTCCCAGTAGGACATCAGACAGGGGATCCTTGTGATTCTTATTTTAGGGGTCCAATTGGTGATTGTAATGCACAGAGAGCACCTGTGTTGGAATGTGAGCATAGGATTGCTGGGGAGTACACAGTAGTTCTGGTGCTCAGGTGGAAAGCAAGAGACCTCTATCTGCCAGGGAGGTAAGAGTTGTACCCAAATTCCTCCCTTAAGGAGATAGGGAAGAATGTTTCATTTTGCATAGAGAGACTCCATAGGAAGCTGCTCTTCAAACCGGAGGGCCAGAACAAGGTGATGTCTTCACAACCAGTGTGAAGAACCCAGTATCATTGGAAAAAACATTAGATTAATGACATGCTAAGAAAGTTAGAATAGGGGTTCTACCCTGGCCAAACTGGCAACCTAAAATGGGACATATTTACTGAGGAACTTCCAGTTCCAGAAAGAAGCCCCAAACATAGCCTGGAATTTGTTAGGGGGCAGGGAGCTACTGGCACAAACTTCATGGAGTGGCGTTAATTCATAATACAACCGCAGATTGGAATCCCTGTCTTCTGTCCAACCAGACCCAATTCACTAGAAGCACAAAACTTACATACCTTCTTTGCCCATATTGCAAGCTCATATTTCCTGCTCCAATACCCAAGTCCTCATAACACAATACACCCATTTAACTGAACGTGGTGTGTCCCTGGGAAACACAAGGCTTGAGAGCTACCATGGCACCCTGTCTGGGAAGCACGGAGAAACTTTTTCCAAGGCAAAATTCACATTGCTCTGGGCATGACAAACTACAGCTATTTGCTTGTTTCCGTGAAGCTGTGCACAGAGATTGTCCCATCCTGCTTTGCCTTCTTGTGCTGGAAGCAGAGATTAACACACAGAGTAATCCGTGACAGTGGATTCCTGTAAAGACAGTGTCCCATGAACATCATATGATAGCTTCAGATTTCTAAGCACAAAAGGAAAGAGCCAGAAAGCTGGACAAGCTTTTGTCTTCACTTCTTCAAATGCAGCTCCACAAGCACAAAGGCTACAAACTAGTCCATATTCTTTTAAAGTTCATATTCTTTTAAATGTGTGAGTGTTTGACAGAAAGCAGATATGGTTTTCGCAGGGAGGGTACTGGATTCGACCCAGAGTGCCTCAGGTCCCAATCCTTGCTCTGCTATGAAGTTTATTACTGAGTGACCTTGAACTAGTCAGTCGGTTTCTCTCAGCCTAACCCACCTCACAGGGTTGTTGTAAAGATAAAATAGGGAATAGGGATAAAATAGGGAAACCACATGCAGTAATTTTCCAGATACAAATATGACAAATGCCTTCAAATGCAACTTTTTAAAAAGGGTATTTTTTTTTTGCTAGAGTTTTAGTCATAAGAAAATGGGAAACTAGAATAGCACGCTTGCATCTTGCAAAGAGATTCTTAACTGCCATATAGAATTAAACATGCAAATTACTGTTCTGTGTTATGCTATATGTATACTGTTCTGGGTGAGATGCACTGCAGCTGTCAGCTCATATTTAGGCAACCTTTCTGGTAAGCTTTCTGTGGTCCCAAATAAAAAAATTCTCAGTGTTCCCTCTGAAATCCATAACAGTGGATAATAAGCAACAACACAAGGGAATGTGGGGAGAAAGGGATGAAAAGACAAGCGGGAAAAAGGACAAATGAGGAGACGACACAAAAGGCCCTGCACTCTTGCATCTTGTGCTTAGCTCTCACTGAAGTGGTAAAAATCCAGCAGCTGCTATAATGAAGGCTGGTCAAGGCAAATTCTGATTGCAAATTAATCCAAGTATTTCCCTTCTCTCTTGTGCATTCCTGCTTCTGCTGTGTTGTCAGTACCAGGTCTGATGGTTGCATCCAAGTTATGTAGTCCAAGCACTTGCTTCAAAGTTTCCTGGACAGAAGTGGGCCTGGCTAGCAGATATAGTACAGAGCCTAGCAATCAAAATATTTCCAAAGAGTTCCTGTTAGAATCCTAGCCCATTCTCATCAGAACCGATAAGCATTCCGCAAACCAGCTCAAATTAATCAGACTGCGAAGAAGCAGAAACTGAGAAAAGAACCTTCTAAGCCAGGGGTCAGCAGACTTTTTCAGCAGGGGGCTGGTCCACTGTTCCTCAGACCTTGTGGGGGGCCAGACTATATTTTTTTTGGGGGGGGGGATAAACGAGTCCCTATGCCCCACAAATAAGCCAGAGATGCATTTTAAATAAAATCACACATTCTACTCATGTAAAAACATGCTGATTCCCGGACTGTCTGCAGGCCGGATTTAGAAGGCGATTGGGCCGGATCCGGCCCCCGGGCCTTAGTTTGCCTACCCATGTTCTAAGCATCACATCTGCAGCTCAAGTAAGCCACCCTAACCATACAAGATTGGCTGCTCAGTGTAATTTTTCCTCTTTTCTTCTCTTAGCTCTGGGATGTCGGCATGGGCGTAGCCAGGATTTTTGTTGGGGGGGGGAGCAGGCCTTTTTTGGGGTGGGGGCAAAATCTCAGTTAGCTATGGATTTTTATTGACTTTTATTGAGGTGGGGCCGCTGCCTCTCCCTGGCCAACCTTGGGCTATGCCCATGGGCGAAGGGGTGAAATTAGACTTTATTTCAGCTTCCACTGAAATAAAGATCCAGTTTGCCCCTCTGTATGTGCATTTGCGTACACACACAGGTTGTGAGCCTCAATGACGCCCTTCTGGAGGCTTCACGCAGGGCAAAAACCTCAGCTTCCCCCTCCTAGCAGAATCATAGCACTGTAGAGATGGAAGGGACCCTGAGGGTCATCTAGTCCAACCCCCTGCAATGCAGGAATATGCAGCTGGTCCATACAGGGATTGAACCTGCAACCTTGGTGTTATCAGCACCATGGTCTAACCCACTGAGCTATCCAGGCTCCTGTAGCGATGGCGCTGCTGTGATGCTCCTAAGTTCCTATGACAGAAAAATCTGATCACCTCTCTAAACAAAGGACATAATGTGCTTTGTCCCATTAGCTTTCAGTTAGTGCCCAAACTGATTGGCAGCAGTTCCAGACTATTATAATTTTCACTATTTTGGGGTGGGATTCAATCACCCACTGGAAAATTCAGGTTGGCGCTTTTACCCAACAAACGTGCTTCTCTAAAAGACTGGACTGTTTGCAATAAGGAAAGTGACAGGAAAATGTGAGTAACACTTGCTTTGATGCAACACTGCCTAGCCTCTTTGCTAACATATCAACCTGAACGCTCACTAAATGGCCAACGTTGCCAAACCTCCCTGCAAACATGTCTGAGTCAATGCTCAGTAAACAGGTCACGCGAAAGCACCCTTAGCCTCTTGAAAGTTGCTAGTACCTTCAAGGACACGGGTGGTGCTGTGGTCTAAACCACTGAGCCTCTTGGGCTTGCCGATCAGAAGGTTGGCGGTTCGAATCCCCACGACGGGGTGAGCTCCTGTTGCTCTGTCACAGCTCCTGCCAACCTAGCAGTTCGAAAGTATGCCAATGCAAGTAGATAAATAGGTACCACTGCGGCGGGAAGGTAAACAGTGTTTCTGTGCACTCTGGCACTTGTCACAGTTCATGCACCAGAAGCTGTTTAGTCATGCTGGCCACATGACCTGGAAAGCTGTCTGTGGACAAACGCCAGCTACCTCGGCCTGAAAGCGAGATGAGCGCCACAACCCCATAGTTGCCTTTGACTGGCCTTAACCGTCCAGGGGTCCTTTACCTTTTACCTTAGCACCTTCAAATACCAGAAGAGATTTTTGATTCATTAACAATATTTTATTCTCCTTCACCTCTGACCTCTTGCAACTGCAGCACATCAGAAAACCATAGATTTCAAGGGACTAAAGAGGCCAGATAATGCAGAGGGAGAACTTGGTTGAAGTACACTAACACACACCACAGTCTCTGGCGTGGAAAGTTTTTGACCCCCCTGGCATTTGTTCAACTTTGGAACAAGTTAACCTTATTCACACATGATGCTGGCCATAAACTATGGTTAGATAAATGAGCTATCATGGAGTGGCTGGATGCAGAGGAGCAGTGGGAGACACCAGCTAGGGTACCCTCAGGGGAGCCTCCAGTGGTAGAAGGCTCAGTGCCAGGGGAGTAGTGGTGGGACGACAGTGAGTGGTCAGAGGGAGAAGAGGGAGCAGAATGGGAGGAGGAGGTGTCAGAAGCTGAAGAGATAACAGGGTTTAGTGAGCAGGAAGAGGCTGTTGCAGAAGGAATTGGAGGCAGAAGCAGAGTGGGAGGGGGGAGTGTCAAGAGGCAGGGGGGAGACAGGCTGCTGAAGAAGCCAAGGAATCTCCCCCTTCTGCTATGACCAGCTCCCCTCCTGCTTGGTCTCCCAGAACATGGAGAGGAATGAAGAGGGAGGAGCAAAGAGAGACAAGACAACAGATGCTTACGGAGAAGAGGGAGCAGACTGGGAGGAGGTGGTGTCGGAAGCTGAAGAAATAACAGGGTATGGTGAGCAGGAAGACTCTGTGGCAGAGAACAGTTCAGAATTAGAGGCAGATGCAGAGGCTGGAGAGGACAAGGGCCAAGAGGCAGAGATGAGACAAGTAGCTGAAGAAGCCGGGGAGCCCCCCCCCCCCCGCTGCGATAAGCTCGCCTCCCCGCTGGTCTCCCAGAGGTCCTTCCCAAAGACAGACAAGGTGGATAAATCTCAGGTTGCTTGGGAAGGTCCCGGGAAAGGATGAGACTTAGGGAGCAGTGGGAAGACGGGGACCTTTGGTCCTTGCAACTGCTTCGTTGGGGCAAGACCTACTAGGAAGGGGTGTTTCTTTGAATAAAGGGTTAACTTCAATATCTGTATGTTTTATGATGGGCAGTGCCCCACCAACTTCAGCCTGCTCTCTGCCAGCTCCCATCTGCCTCCTTTCTCACTTGGAACTGGTCCAAGGGATGACAACTACCTGTCGGCTTCTCCTCCTTAGTCTCAAGTGTTTTCCGGGTATCAAGAGAGGAGGATGGGGGCAAGGCTAGAATTAGTTGGCTCTGCCTACTATTGGGCACCAGGCCCAATGGACCACCAGCCGCCACTAGGTGTTCTAATGTGGGCTGCGCATTCACTAACCTCATGATCATAGGATAGAGTTGACATATTTCAAAATGTGAAAAGTTGTTGAGCAAAATTTGGCAAAAATGACACTGCCAACATGGGTTGCCATATGTCCGGATTCCCCCCAGACATTTTTCCGATTTCCACCCGGACACTGCTTCCAACTGCAGTATTCCAGGTATGTCCAGGAAATTCTGGACATACGGCAACCCTATAGTAGGAGCCAACTCCTAGGTGGATGGGCATTGCCATTCAAATGGTGTGTGTGCACTGTGTCATGTGACCAGTTATGTGGGGCAGGGCTTACCTGGGCCCCCCAATATTTTATTCAAGTTGGCACCCCTGCTCATGGTGTTCACTTATTTTTATGGTATCGATACCACAATTACTCGTGCACACATCAGTCTGTTGAATGGACAGGGAGGCTCTAAATTTCCCCACAAATTGTAATTTAAGAAAACCCAGTGTCCACACAATGCTGGTCATGCAGTTCAGTACGGACAACATTACAAATGACAATACATTGTTGGTACTCCTTGTTCCAGGTATTAAGTAGCTCGTTGAGTGCACCCTGGCAGCCACCTGGGTTACCTGCCATTACATCAAAACGCTACCTATGTGATATAGCCTGAAGAACACTACAGTCTCATCTGCTCCTACAGAACAAAGAACTCCTGCTGACTCACACAAGTGAGTCAGTTAAGCCACTTGTCACGGGCGGAAAAATCAGAATGCTTGGCAATGCTTTTTAACATTTTTTCTTATTTGTTTTGCAAACAGCTAGCTGTAGGGTTTTAAGCTTCATACAGCGGGGGGAAGCATTAACCAAAATGGTCAGACATGATGCTTTAGAGTTCCAAACCAAATATGAAAACAGTGTTCAGAAGAGCTCAGTGAAGGTGCTTATCAATATTGGGAAAGGTTCCCCCCCCCAAAAAAAAACAACCAACAACACACACACCTCACTTGCATTATTTTAGGCACTGGTTGCAAACATAACAATCAGCTTGCGGCTTTTGAGTTATGTTTCAGTAAGGCTTAGCCCCCAAGAAGATAAAACAAATGAATAGGGAATCTTAAGATCACTTCTAACACTTTGTGTTTAGCCAAATGTCCACACAAAAGTCCTGCTCAGCCCACTATGTCTTTGAAACATCCCAGCAGAGGGATAAATCCTTGTGGATCTGGGACGGACACATCCCCCATTTTTCTCCCAAGTTTGGTGAATTCCTCCTAGAGGGGACACAGCCTGTTTGGGTTGGCAGAGCTCCCTGGCACTAGCTGAAGGTATGAAGTTGCCTCACGTCCAGAGAGAGGGCCCAAGGAATGCTTTCTCTCTCGCTCTCTCAGCTGCAGCCTGGGCTGCCAAGTACCAAGAATGGAGAGGAGCAATGCTATCAGAGCACCTCTGAGATCCAACGCAGGCAGTCCGTATACAAAACTGAGCAGCCTGCTTGCCATGAATGCAGAAGCTGCTCCTGTGGCCCACCCTATGTCACTACTGAACTACAGCTCCCATAATGCTTGACCATTGGCCATGCTGTCTGGGGCTGATGGGAGTTGGAAACATCTGAAGGTCCACCCCTGGTCAGACTCCTAATGGCAAAGGCATGGTTCTGGGACCAAGGATGAGGGCATGGCATCAGTAGTACCTCTGGTTTACAAATTCCTTTCTGGATACATTGCCAGGAGATTAGGCTGACATTCCAGCCCTGATCTCTCTGTTAAATTCTTCCTCTGACTCAGTGCATGTCCTCAAAAGTCTTTCTCTTCTCTCTCTCAGAGTGCATTCTTGTTCACCTTTTAACATTGGATTCTACCACCAAAGGAGCTACTCTACATCTGCTCTGCTCTGGACTTTAATCGTTTTCATTTGCTCCCTAATGAATTAATTCTGTTCATGGTGTTAAAAAGAATTCTAAGGTCATAAATGAAATGAATTTTCACAAGCAATGCTATTTTTCTTGAAAAAGAGGTGCTGGAACTCACCATGGTGGAATCTACACACATATTTTAAAAATGCTGTGAAAATACTTTAAAAAAAACCAACATTTTGAAAAATGCATTGAATTTGTCATAGCTCACAGTTGCCATCTAGTGTCACATTTGTATATTGCACTTTACAACACATTTAAAACATTTATTTGCAGCTGTTCTAAACCACTGAGCCTTGGGCTTGCTGATCAGAAAGGTCAGGGGTTCGAATCCCCGCAATGGGGTGAGCTCCCATTGCTCGGTCCCTGCTCCTGCCAACCTAGCAGTTCGAAAGCACGTCAGAGTGCAAGGAGGTAAATAGGTACTGCTCTGGCGAGAAGGTAAACGGCGTTTCTGTGTGCTGCTCTGGTTCACCAGAAGCGGCTTAGTCATGCTGGCCACATGACCCAGAAAAACTGTCTGCCGACAAACGCTGGCTCTCTTGGGCAGTAAAGTGAGATGAGCATCGCAACCCCAGAGTCGTTCTCGACTGGACTTAACTGTCAGGGGTCCTTTACCTATTTTAGCTGAGTCCTTAGAATGCCTCCCTCATTCTCTTAGAATGGCAATGGCGCCCACCTGAGAGGTGCCAGAAATGAGTTCTGGTGAGTTCTAGCTGAAAAAAAGCCCTGTTCATAAGTGCACAAGGTAAACACACATACTTAAGTAGATAAACCACATGTCTGAAACAGTACAAGAGAGCAATCCCAAAACCATTCTCTTAAATGATCCCAAATATTGTCTCTGCAGTTGAAGGACATATCTTAGAAAAACCCTTTCCAATAGTTCTTTTCAATTACAAGTCCTTCAAATCCAGTCAAAAGAGCGTATTTTGTCTATGAATAGGGGAGGTCTGGGACAATGGTTTCAGGAATTACATTATTTGCCATTTCAAAAAAAATGGCCCAGACAGGCTAGAACAAGGCAATCAGCACACATTATTATCCACACTCTCAAATTTCTGTTGTAGACCAGGGGTAGGCAACCTAAGGCCTGGGGGCTGGATCCGGCCCAATCGCCTTCTCAATCTGGCCCGTGGATGGCCTGGGAATCAGCATGTTTTTACATGAGTAGAATGTGTGCTTTTATTTAAAATGCATCTTTGGGTTATTTGTGGGGCATAGGCATTCACTCGGTTCCCCCCCCTCCAAAATATAGTCCTGCCCCCTCCCCACATGGTCTGAGGGACAGTGGACCAGCCCACAGCTGAAAAAGGTTGCTGACCCTTGTTGTAGACAATCTCTTTCTGTGATGTTTTTGGGTGGCAGTTGGGCTTTGGCTAAGAGATCAGGCAATTTCTAAAGTCTTTAAAAACTGCTACACGCTTTTGTTGTGGGTCCTCCTTGCCTCCTTGCAAGCGGTGGGCGGGGGGACGGGCGGTCCTGTTGAAACAGGAAAAGGAAGATCTGCCTTGCTTTGACTGGTTCCTTCATCCATCCACTCTTCTCTTTTGTAAATATAATTTTATTTATCATTTCCCATTTTACAGCAAAACATACAAATAAACAAAACCTGAGGGAGAACACATGGGAGGGGGAGAGTCAATCAGTGACAGGCAGTTGAGGCTGCTAAGGATGCAGGAGGCCTATGTTTTCCATCAGTATCTCTACAACAATGAAAGTTAGATATAAGGACTGGATGTTTTATTTTATTTTTTAATAAAATTTTTATTGGTTTTTCACAGTTTTTATGAACACAAACATTACACAATACAAACAAACAAACACATAAACAAACATGTATAATTTCGAATCCTTTTTTCTTAGACCTTACTTCACCGACTACCCCATACCTCCCCTTTCTGCAGCCCAATTTCCAAATTTGTTTCAGCAAATCCTACCCCTTGGTTTTATCAAATTTTCCCTTATTCTTTTCTTTTACTTAATCTTTTACAGCTGTAATCCCCTTTTTTCCAAAACCTCAACATTTTAGCATTCCTTAATTTTACAATATTTCTTAAGATAAATTTTAAATTTCTTCCAATCTTCATCCGCCGTCTCTTTCCCCTGGTCACGGATTCTGCCAGTCATTTCCGCCAGTCCCATGTAGTCTATCACCTTCATCTGCCATTCTTCCAGAGTGGGTAGATCTTGTGTCTTCCAATACTTTGCAATGAGTATTCTTGCTGCTGTTGTAGCATACATAAAAAAAGTTCTGTCTTTCTTTGACACAAATTGGCTGACAATGCCCAAGAGAAAGGCCTCTGGTTTCTTAGGGAAAGTACATTTAAGTACCTTTTTTATTTCATTATATATCATTTCCCAGAAAACCTTAATCTTCAGGCACGTCCACCAAAGGTGGTAGAAAGTACCTTCAGTTTCTTTGCATTTCCAACACTTGTTATCAGGCAAATGGTAGATTTTTGCTAGCTTGACTGGATGTTTTAAATTGGATGTGCAAACTTAGATTTGTGATTCAATTGTAAAATGCAAAATTGGAAGAAAAAAAATTAAGCAAATTACATATAAGATTCTCAGGCTGCATTTGCATGTATCTTTTAACTTGGCTTCTCTCAGTGAGGGAACTGCCAGAAGGCCCTCGGCGCTGGACCTCAGTGTCCGGGCAGAACGATGGGGGTGGAGACGCTCCTTCAGGTATACTGGACCGAGGCCATTTAGGGCTTTAAAGGTCAGCACCAACCCTTGTTCCTATTTCTGTCAAGCATTGCATCCTGCGCTCAACCATACAGCCAGCTTATGAGGGAAAATCTAGAGGCAGTGAAACAGCAGAAGGTTGGGAGAGTCCTATAGCCTGCAGAAATCCCCACAAAATTCAAAGCGAATCTCTCCAGCCAGGAGCATGGGATGAGAGCCATCAGAACAGAATGTTGTCAGAGGCTCAGCGTCCTGCCAGCTTTAGAAGGGCTTAGGAAATACTGTATTAGATTTTCCTCATTGGATTGCTGTATTAGAATGAGCTGTTCCCCAAATCAAAATCTGAGTGGAACGCATTGTGGATGGCTGCTGCGTTGGCTGGCTTCGATCAGATTACGTCATAGGAATGCTTACCCTGAAGTCATTGTGGGTTTTGTTGTTGTTTTAAAGTAACCTACAGCAGCTGCGGGAAGCTGCAATCTGGATCAAAAAATCACAAAGGGAACTTTTCTAATACAAATCCTGCCCCTTTCTCCCCACTGAATTAAACCCAGTGGGAAGGAAAATACAGGCATTTGAAACTTCACCCCACTATGTGCCAAAAAAGAAGCTCAGAGAAGATTTTGAGCAGTGGGTAAGCCTGGCGTGAAAGAGAGAAGCACTCACTTGTTACATCTGGATATATAACCCAGGTTGCTCTTCCTCAGTTTCTTGGGGTTTAAGATGGACCAAACCAAACTGATACAATCTATATTGTGACAGGTGAAGCCTTTGCCACTGTTTGGACAAGTTAGGGCATATCCACACTTAGCTCTCGTTATGTACTGAGTTGAATAGGAGCCAAAATGCAGCAGTCTGATTGGTCCTAGAACAATAGGATTCAGAATTCAGCAGTCTGATTGGTCCTAGAACAATAGAACCCAGAATGCAGCAGTCTGATTGGTCCACAGGAGCCACCCAATC
Organism: Podarcis bocagei; assembly: GCF_964188305.1. Classification (NCBI taxonomy): domain Eukaryota; kingdom Metazoa; phylum Chordata; class Lepidosauria; order Squamata; family Lacertidae; genus Podarcis; species Podarcis bocagei. Next base: position 10,140,908 of record NC_138143.1, on the reverse strand, counting down.
CAGCTCCAGGTGGAAGTGAATCCACAACCTGATTGGCCTACAGGAGAATCCTGGAATTAGCCAATCACGTGGGGCCCATTGTGTAATAATGTATATAAAGCAGACATTCTGGGGGAACTTCCATTCCTCCTCACCACTATGAGCTGAATAAAGAGCATGAAATCCACTCTCGACTCTGAGTATATTTCAGCTCTCTTCTCTCTGCTCTCCCTCTCTCTCTCCCCTCCCCCACCCACCCACCCAGGGGAAAATCACTCTTTATCACTCAATCGGAACAAACAGCAATTTGGTTTTGCCCAGACTATTCATGCCAAGAAAGCTTGGGTCAAGCGCAAAACTGCTTGGAACCATGTTTTCTAGGCACAGCACAAGTGATGAGCCCTTGGTGTGATGATTGAAAGACGATTTCATGATAACCATGAAATAAGGTTCATATTCTAAGGGGAAGGGATTTAAAGCTCACCCAGGCTCCAAAGAAGGAACAGTGTGGGTTTGGTGGAGGACTTGAAAACTGTGTGGGAAGAGACCCCAAAAGTCAAGAGGAGCTGAGGGCCGGAAGCACCCTATCTAGCGTAACTAAAAGAAGGATGTAGAGTCAGCACAATAGATTGAGGGGGCTTCCTAATGGGGGCCTTATATCACAAATAGGTCATAAAGACCTTATTTTTCTGTATGCACATTTGGTACATTAGGTAAAGGGACCCCTGACCGTTAGGTCCAGTCGTGGCCGACTCTGGGGTTGCGACACTCATCTCGCTTTACTGGCCGAGGGAGTCGGCATACAGCTTCCGGGACATGTGGCCAGCATAACTAAGCCGCTTCTGCTGAACCAGAGCAGTGCACAGAAACGCCGTTTACTTTCTTGCTGGAGTGGTTTAGACCACAGCACCACCCGCATCCCTTATTTGGTACATTAGCTTCCACAAATTCCTGATTTTGTTTTTTCTAGCAGTGGGAGGATTCCCTTCCCTTGGACCATCCTTTGGAATCCCTTTTGGGGCCAGGTAGAGAAACTGCATGCGACACGCGTGGCGCTGTGGGTTAAACCACAGAGCCTAGGACTTGCTGATCGGAAGGTCAGCGGTTCGATTCCCTGCGACGGGGTGAGCTCCTATTGCTCGGTCCCTGCTCCTGCCAACCTAGCAGTTCGAAAGCACACCACAGTGCACGTAGATAAATAGGTACCGTTCCGGCAGGAAGGTAAACAGTGTTTCCGTGCGCTGCTCTGGTTCGCCAGAAGCGGCTTAGTCATGCTGGCCACATGACCCAGAAGCTGTACGCCTGCTCCCTCGGCCAATAAAGTGAGATGAGCGCCGCAACCCCAGAGTTGGTCACGACTGGACCTAATGGTCAGGGGTCTCTTTACCTTTACCTTAGAGAAACTGCATGAGATTTCTCCATGTGCTGGTTACCAGACTGAAGCAGCGATGAGACCTGTGATCCTGCCTGCTCTGGGAGATTCGTTTTTTAAATAAAAAACCTACAAGGGCAGCACAGATGACGGTTGCTGCAGTGGTTTTGGTTTTAATGGCTTAATCATCTGGCTTCTTGGGCTGGCAGAGAGTGGCTGAGATATCGTCATGGATTTTTTCACAAACCAGCAGATCATAAACTCCTTGAAGCTTTCTCCTGTCACTCAGGCAGCACACTCCCATGGGGCCAGTAGAATCCAAGACCCTAGTTGCTTGGGGGGCTGAAAAAGCCCTTAGAAGGAATGCCAGGACCTGGTTTGCAAGCACATTTCCAAATAAAGAGGCAAGCTGGCGCCAAGGTTGCTTTTCCCAGAGGTACATAAAAACCCAAATACTGGTGACTCGTTGCTCTCTATGGTCGGTATAAGTTTCCCCAGCATTAACATACAGTCCAACAGAGTTGAAAATAGAGACATTCAGGCAGGTAATATCCACTATCAATGATCACTTTCAGAGCATCCTCCTGTCAGACACCACTCCACATTGCTGCAAGCTCTGCTCGGCTTGCTGAACACTATATTCATTAGGTCTGCAACAGTTTGTTCTATGTTGCCTTCAGAAACAGAATGTGTTGTTGACAAACTTACCATTAACTTTAAAAAAAAAAGTTTGATGGAATTTGCAGCCTTATCTGTACATGCTTGCTTTGGGGTGTGCACAGAACCAAAGCCTTTGGTGGAATAGGCATTGTCACCCTCCTCATATTCCATGATAAGACAACCATGGTTGCAATCTTACGCACACATCGTTGGGACAATATTTTGCCAGGGGTGGGTAGCAGAAAATCAGGATATTGGCCAGGTTTGTACATCGCAAGAAGTCAGGTTTGTCTTAAAATGTGGTTTGCTCATGAACATGCTCCCGGTCTCCCATCCTGGCACATCTCAAAGAAGCTATATTATGCCTTGCCTTGTTTCAACCCACTATGATCAGCAAGCCAGAATTAAACCTTGGTTTTCTTTGAAACAAACACTCCGGCTAGAGAGAACCAAGCTCACAAGGGGCAGAATAGAGACCTATGTGGTAGGAGGGCAGCAGAGAGGAGCAAATCCTTTCCTATCAAACCATGGTTTAAGACAAATTTTGACTTGTTATGTCCAAATCTGGTCTTTGACAGCTTGCAATCAAAGCTAATAAGAAAATTAGAAGAGCCCTTTCTTAATTCCAGTTCCACATCTTGGTCTGGGGGGGGGTTGCCCTATTTCACCACCTGCAGTGAAATTAAAAGGTGAGGACCCCACTAAAGCCTCTCTTACCTGAGTTGCATGCTGGCACCTGTGAAGCAGCAGTGACAGGTTCCAGTAAGAACTTGTGGAGCCCTCTTGAGATATCACGAGATTTGAGCAAGATCTCGTGACATCTTGCCAGAGCCACTTCTCTGTTCGTGGTGTGGGTCTGTAAGGGTACCACGTTTTTGGACTTCCACCATTGGCCTTGTCCTGGTTCCACATATGTCGCCATTAAACACCCCTGAAAATTATAGTGGAACCTTGGGTTGCGAACGTGATCTGTGTGGGAGGCATGTTCACAACCCGCAGCACCGCATCTGGGCATGCGCGTGACATGATTTGGTGGTTCTGCGCATGCGCGAGCGCTGAAACCCAGAAGTAACCCATTCTGGTACTTCCGGGTTCTGCGCGTCCGTAACCCAAAAACGCGCAGCCCGCAGCGTTCGCAATCCGAGGTACAGGCATTCCAAAGAACAGAAGTGCAACCAACATACCAAACAATTTGCACCCCATCGTTGAAAAGTGTGTGTGTGTGTGTGTGTACGCGCACCTACAGGCACCTTCCCACTTGTGCATGACCACAAGCACATGACCGCTGATGTGCACACTGTTTTTGGCACTAAAAGGGGGGTGGGGCAGGGGCAGAATGGGGTGAACCGGATCGGAATGGACTGACGTGCAGTGGTCATGAATGGAACCCCAGTTAGCAGGAATTCCCCTGTATATAGAAAATTAGCAAAGAAATGAAAGCCAGCTTCAGTTTCACAACTCCTTGAAACTAGCTTGAACATACTTAAGAAGTTCAGAATTAAAGTGTGCAGATAGCACAATTTAAGGAAGAAATGAGTGCATTTGGATACAGCATTGCATGCAATATTGATTTGTTAATGTTGTGCAAATATTTTGCCTTTCCTTGGTGTTGAAAATGAGCAGATCTTGACCATAATGCTTCATCGTGATCCGAATTACTCCTTAGCTGTACATGAACCTTACTTCTCAAAGTAAACAATGAGGCCACCTCTGGCCAGTTAAGCACATAATGGCCCTGCTGGATCAGACCAAAGGGGGCCAATCTAGTCCAGCATTCTGTTTCCAGAGGTGGATTTAGGGCGGTGCACAGGGTGCTGAGCCAAGAAGACACCTTCCCACCTCCCTCCCAAAGCCTAGTTAGCCCATGTCCAGCATTGGGATGGAGCTGAGAGGGCTCTAGGACCCTGCCAGAGCCTTGCACCTCCTTTCCAAAGCCCAGCACCTTGCTGAGCCAGCTTCGGGAAGGCAGCATAAGTGTTTGTGTGTCAAATTTTGGCCTCACGCTGGGTGCCATATTACCAAGGTCCTCCCCTGCTCCTTCCCACAGTGACCACCTGCGAGATTGGCTGTGAGAAGCCCCACAAGAAGGAATCGTAAGGGCGATAGTCCTCTCTTGCTGCTGTTTACTCCCTATTGCATTCAGCGCTATGCTGCTTTCGATACTGAATGTAATATGTAGCTATCATCACTAGTAGCCATCGACTGTCTTATCCTCAGTTAATTCTCCTAATCCCTTGCAAGCCTTAACAGGCCCTTCCCTGGAATGGAGATTGCAGCCTTCTGCTAAAAAAGGCTTTCCAGGTCTGCTGTCATTTGCAGGTGCAAACATGATCAAAAGGCTGGACATTAGCATCACTTTAGTGGCCAGAGCTTCACCAGACATTGGACCTAATTCCAAAATACTCTGTTCCTCTACAGCTAGCACAAAAATACGATCCCCAGAAGGAGCACGAACTGCGGCAATGGATTGAGGAGCTGACTGGGAAGCGCATCGGAGAAAACTTTATGGAAAGTCTGAAAGATGGAGTCATCCTTTGCGAGTAAGGAACTAGGGGTGGGGGACATGTCTGGTAACCTCCACGAGTCTTGGGTGCTTTTTTGAAGGGTGGGCACCAAAGAATATCACCACCCACACCCTGGCACCCAGAACCTGCAGCTGTTGTTATGATAGACAAATTGTATGACAGGACCAAGCAGTACGTAACCTACAGGGAAAAGGTGCCCAACGCTGGCAAGAAACAACAGTTTAAGAGAGTTCATAGTGGGTTTGAATAATGCACACCCATGAGGCAAGGTGGGGCAGTTGCCTCAGGACATCACACTTCAGGTAACTGGAAGGGGCAGCAGATCCTGCCTCTATGAAGCACACCCTACACTTCTTGGGACGTGGGTGGCGCTGTGGTCTAAACCACTGAGCCTCTTGGGCTTGCCAATTGGAAGGTCAGCAGTTCGAATCCCCCCGACGGGGTGAGCTCCCATTGCTCTGTCCCAGCTCTTGCCAACCTCGCAGTTTGAAAGCACACCATCGCAATTAGATAAATAGGTACCACTGCGGTGGGAAGGTAAATGGCATTTCTGTGCGCTCTGGCTTCCATATAGCTGATTCCCTAGTTCCACTAGTGGGAGCCTGTGCAAAGGTACAAGGACTTTCACTAGTGCATTGGGGCTGCCCATCCCTGTGTGCCCAGTAGCCTCCCAGTTGGCTCAGGAGGCTCGAGAGCACCCACAGAGCAGCGCATAGAAAGAGGAAAGGGAGGTTGTTCTGTCAGTCACGTAGAAATGCTTCTGTTGATGGACCATTTGTTTTAATGTATCATTGAGTTCCTCTGTAAGTGGCAAAAAGTGTGCTTATCTGCCGGCCCCAGTCACAAGATCAGACACCATGTTCCAAGCCTATGCTTGGATCTAGTGACAGACAGTGAAAGAGCAGTCCCATTGCCAAATTCCCACCCTGCCTCAATGTCTTTGCAGGATGTTTAAGGACAAAAGACGGGACGTGGGTGGCGCTGTGGGTTAAAGCTTTGGGCTCGCCGATCAGAAGGTCGGCGGTTCGAATCCCCACAACGGGGTGAGCTCCTGTTACTCTGTCCCAGCTCCTGCCAACCTAGCAGTTTGAAAGCACATCAAAGTGCAAGTAGATAAATAGGTACCTCTCCGGTGGGAAGGTAAACGGCGTTTCCGTGCGCTGCTCTGGTTCACCAGAAGCGGCTTAGTCATGCTGGCCACATGACCCGGAAGCTGTACGCCGGCTCCCTCGGCCAATAAAGCGAGATGAACGCTGCAACCCCAGAGTCAGCCATGACTGGACCTAATGGTCAGGGGTCTCTTTATCTTTACCTAAGGACAAAAGACACACAAACCTTGCAGCACATGAGATGATACGCTGCTCTGAGGTCATGGGCCTGACTCTGCAAATAAGCTACACAGCTGAAGCATGAACATTAATGTAGGGTTGCCATGTTTCAAGAAGTAAAAATCCAGACACAAAAGTTTGTTTGTTTGTTTGACTTACATACTGCCCTATACTCGGAGGTCTCAGGGCGTTTCGCAGAAAAGATCACAATATATAAAATCATATATCAAATTAAGAACAATAACCCAAGAACAACCCCCACCCATAAAGAGCCACATTTTAAAAGGAAGTTGAGCTTTTTATGGGAAATTGACCGAAAAAGGCAAAGAGTGATACACACACGTCACACACTTCCTAGTTCTGCTGGCAAAACCCCAAATATTTTGTCGATTTCTCAAAATTCTCACACACACACACACCCCGACGCAAATTTCACTATTGGAATCTCGGGGGAAACTGGATGTGTGGCAACCCTAACTAACTGAAATTATGTTGATGGATTTTACAGAAAAAGTCCAGCTGTCATAAGAACTTTCAGGCCAGCCGCAATGCTAGGTTTTACATAAAATGTTCTGGCAACCAGCCCAGAGGTCAAACAACCTAGCTGATGGTTGGTGTTTTTCCCTGATCGTTTGGCAACCCTACTCACCACCCCAGCCAATTGGCAGAGAGGTGGACTCGTTCCTGCCTTCCATGAGACTGCTTTACCTATTTATCATTTTGAATATTAAAAAAAAATTTAAATCCCTCTGACAAATGAGCTCAACACCACTCAAACTTAGAAAGCAACACCTGCCGTTCTCTTATTTCCCTCTAGCATCAAGCTAGATTTTTAAAAACTTGACTTCCTCCTAAAGATAGTTTGATAGTTGGAAAGAAAAAACAACAACTTAAAATTGGGAAAATTCAGCAATAATCATCAACAGGTTTTTGTTGTGAGTAGTAAGAGAATTTAATTGCCTTGTTTTAAACAAGAACATATCAGAAGATAATATAGCAATTGAATAGGATTGCTGTTCATCTTTTTATTATGTTTTATTATATTTTCTATGGTGTGTTTTTTGTAACCATCATCTTACAGCTTGAGCAATGGATCATGCAGACCTTTATCTGATCCAGAGGATCTAGTTGTAAACTGAAAAGCAGCAGTATTCATTACCCAATTCTACAATAAGGAATGATCCCAGTGTTTCTATATAACAAGGAGCATTCTTTCTGCTGATTGTATTATAAGCATAGCTGTCAACGTTTCTCCTTTTTTAAGGGAAATTCCCTGATTCCGAATAGGATTCCTTGCAAGAAAAGGGAAAAGTTGACAGCAGTGATTATAAGTACATTTTAGGGCTGCTGCATATACAAGCTGTTTTCTGTACGGAGGTTCCCTGTGTATAGAAAAAGTGTGGTGTAGTGGTGAAGAGCAGTGGTCTCGTAATCTGGTGAACCGGGTTCGATTCCTCACTCCTCCACATGCAGCTGCTGGGTGACCTTGGGCCAGTCACACTTCTTTGAAGTCTCTCAGCCTCACTCACCTCATAGAGTGTTTGTTGTGGGGGAGGAAGGGAAAGGAGAATATGAGCCGCTTTGAGACTCCTTCGGGTAGTGATAAAGCAGGATGTCAAATCCAAACTCTTCCTCCTCCTCCTCCTCCTCCTCCTCCTCTTCTTCTTCCAAAGTATGGTGTCGGAATAAATAAATAAATAAATAAATAAATAAATAAATAAATAAATTGTCCAGTAGCACCTTAGAAACCAACTAACTTTGTTCTGGGTATAAGCTTTCGTGTGCAAGCACACTTCTTCAGTACGGTGTGTTCTTGCATCAAAAGAGTTGCAGATTGGGAAGTCTTGAAGGAGAAACGCATGGCACATGAAGTAATCCTTACACTGAGCAGCACACACGACACTTAAGAAATAAACTTCTTTCTCCCATTTCTGTCTTTCAGCCTCATTAACAAACTCCAACCTGGATCTGTGAGGAAGGTGAACGAGTCCACACAGAACTGGCACCAGGTAAACATTGTTAGGATATTTCCGTTCCACCTTAAAAGGGAGCAGGCTTTGTGAGTCACAGAGTCTGCGCATTTCCTGTTCACAGGATGTTTATGTTTTTCTGTTGCTTTTGTTTCTCTCTCTCGGTGCCTGGACGCTGAAGAAGGCAGTCATGTTTTTCTCTGTTCTGACCAATGCTGAATAAACTTGTAAATATGCTCTCCTGCGTGCATCTTTTGCTGTGCATTATCTGCTGATAAGAGCGTGCACCAGGTCTGGAATGTGGCAAGCTATTTCTGGACCTCGTGTCGCTAATTGCTGATACTGCGTGTCTACGAGAGATCGATGGACGTCCGGAGGCGACGTGGGGCCATGATGGACTTTGTCTCCCTGGCAGTATCCCAACAAACATTCCCTCTAATTCATTGCTAATCCATGTATCTCTCATTAAGTTTGCCTCTCCAAATCTTGCTTTGGAAAGTGGAGTGGAAAAGGATGAACTGATTAAAAAAACTTTAATGATGCACCAGGCATCAAAATCTGCATTAAGAGTTCCTTGGCCAAGCTTTTTCTCTATGGCCATCAGCTTTATCTCCCACAAAAGGCTTCTGCACCATCACACAAAATAACGTGCCCCAATCGCATTTTGCTCTTTGACTTTTGTCCATTATTCCTGCGAGCCTTGATTTAACAACATATGTGCATGTGTGGGGGAAAGAGAGGGCTTGAGCTAAAAAGAGGGTGCTCTCTCCAGAGAAGGGGAATATGTGAGAATCCGGCAACATCTGCATGGCCACAGATCTGTCTGCCACAGATCTATTGCCAATGGGGTATTTGTGGAAGGCAGTCATCGCCTGGACAAGCACGCTAGGGTAAGAAAAGACCCGGCAGATTATTCATTGGCCTCTCCTCTTTTACAGCTGGAGAACATTGGCAACTTCATTAAGGCAATCACAAAATATGGAGTGAGGCCCCACGACACCTTCGAAGCCAACGACCTCTTTGAAAACACAAACCACACTCAAGTCCAGTCTACTCTGATTGCTCTGGCTAGCATGGTAAGTGGCCTGGGACCCCAGCTGCCCATTTTTCCTGGTAAAAATGCAAGTAGCGGTGATGGAACAGCAATTAATAAGAGTGATAAAAGTGTTTCACAAACACGTCCTCAGTAATTTTTTCAGCCAACATCATCCCCATATTATATATGAAGTCAAGAGAACAGTCGCTTGACTGAGGCCACCTGGAGAGTTCATGGCTTAAGATAAGTTTCAAATAGGAGACCCTTAGTTTGTGGCTCTCACTGCCACTGGCTCTGATTCAATATGGGATGGCAGCAGAGATGGGCGATATCTGGTTTTCAGCATCGTGATATATCACCACCTAAACATCACGATATACTGATATATCACAATGTCTGAAATAAGGATAGAGCTGGTTTTCAACTTCATGATATATCACTAGCTAAACAATGCAATATACACTTGTAACTTGGAAGTCGAACGGAATCTGTTCTAGAAGTCTGTTCGACTTCCAAAATGTTCGGAAACCAAATTGCGGCTCCTACAGCCAATCAGAAGCCCCAGAAGCCTCATCAGACGTTCAGGTTCCAAAAGAACATTTGCAAACCAGAACAATCATTTCTGGGTTTGCAGCGTTCGGGAGCCAAAACGTCCGAGTTCCAGGGCATTCAGAATCCAAGGTATGGCTGTACTGATATTGTCACAATGTCAGTAATGAGGGTGGAGCTAGGTTGGCTTCACAGTTGGCATTGGCTGGCTTCACGGTTTCCCCCACATTGTGATTTTTGCACACACCCACTCCCCAGGCTTTGCAATATATTGCCACATCAAAAATTATGAAATGGATTTCATGGTATGGACTTTTGGAAAATATATCAATATATCACCCAGCTCTAGATGGCAGCAACATGCATTAGCAATGTCACCTGTATGCTGTGCACTAGTCTACGCTTGTTACGTTTGCTCAGCCTTTGTCCCTTTCCCTTAAAGGGCAATGCTTATTTTCCTCTCTGACACTGGTGGGCAATGGGAACTCTCATCTCAATATCTAGAGCTTACCGTACTTTTCCGTGTATAAGAGGCCCCCATGTATAAGACACCCCCTATTTTGGGGGTCTAAATTTAAAGAAAATGAGGGGAGATGGCCCAAAGTTGTTGAGCTTTCTTTTAGGGGGAATTGCATGCACGCCATCACCCCAGGAGGGTTGTTGCTGGGGGGCTGGCAAAGTGGACAGCCGCTCCCCCCACAGCGCTGTGGGAAACACTCCCTAGAGCACACACCTCCCGCAGCAGCATGGGGGGGGGATTGTGTGCCTGCCAACCAGCACGCAGCCCCCCTCCCCCCGCCACTATCCATGTAAAGGACGACCCCAGTTTTTGGACATGATTTCTGAGTCAAAAAACTTTGTCTCATACATGGAAAAATACGACATGTTTCGTCAGCAAGGCTCAGCCCCAGAATGTGTCTGCAATTTAAGATCCTAAGCCCTGGAATATAAAGTGAGCTTTTCCTCCCACAACCTATTCCCACCCTCTTGGAACTTAAGGCACAGAGATTCTAGGACAGGTGACCACCTCTCATTTTAAGAAAAGTCTCTTAAGTGCTGAGGCCTGGCCCATCCGATCGAAGCTACAATAAGCCCAGCAGGTCTGAGCAAGGAAAGGCGCCTGCTGGTCTCAGCAAGAGTTCAAAGCAGAACCCTCCTCACTCTTGGAAAAGCAGAAGCTTCTGCTATATACCGTATTTTTCGCTCTATAGGACGCACCGGACAATAGGACGCACCTTGTTTTAGAGGGGGGGAAACAAGGGGAAAAAAATTCTCCCCCTCTCTGCCCAGCACCCCTTCAGCGAAGCGGCAGGAGGCGCTGCACAGAGAGGGGGAGAATTTTCCCCCTCTTGTTTTCCCCCTCTAAAACAAGGTGCCGTTTAACGTGCGTTCAGTCGCCTTCAGGCGGCTACCTTGGAAGCCTGGAGAGCGAAAGGGGTCGGTGCCCACCGACCCCTCTCGCTCTCCAGGCTTCAGGTTCCTTTCGACCTGCTCTTTGGGGCTGGCAGGGGGAAGCCCACCACCAGCCCCAAAGAGCAGGTCGGGGAGCGGGGAAAGGCGCGCAGTGGAGAGGCTCCTGCCATAGCCCCCCACGCACTCTCCAGGCTGGAGAGGTGACACGCAGCTATAGAGGCTCCTGCCGTAGTCGCGCGTCACCTCTCCAGCTAGGAGAGGGTTGTGGGGGGCTGCTTTAGCCGTGCGCGCACTCTCCCGGCTGGAGAGGTGGTGCGCGGCTAAAGAGACTTCTGCCATAGTCGTGCGTCACCTCTCCAGCCGGGAGAGCACGCGCGCAGCTAAAGCAGCCCCCCGCGACCCTCTCCCGGCTGGAGAAGTGGTGTGCAGCTAAAGAGGCTCCTGCCATAGCCGCGCGCCACCTCTCCAGCCGGGAGAGGGTCACGGGGCTATGGCTTCTTCGCTCCATAGGACGCACACACATTTCCCCTTCATTTTTGAAGGGGAAAAAGTGCGTCCTATAGAGCGAAAAATACGGTACCTGAGAGGACAAACTTGCATCTTACCTGTTATGTACTGAAGTTCTCACCCAGGGCCAGCAGGGGGATACTGTAGATAGTTATGCAAATAAGGGATCGAAAGTGATGTTCAGTGATTGGAAAGTTTTAGAAAATTGTTACAGTTACGTTGTACTGGAGCTCTATATAAGCAGGCTGACTGAACCCTTCAGTCCAGTTCTGTTCTAGCCTGTGAATAAACAAGAGCTGTTTGAAGAATCGCTGTGTCGTCTGATATGTTCACCCACAACTTAACATTACCCTTTAGGCATTAGCACAGGGCAAGGGCAAAACTTGAAGGGATTTCTGCCTCTCGCTTTCCTACAGGCCAAGACGAAAGGCATCAAGGTGAACATGGGCGTGAAATACGCTGAGAAACATCAGCGCAAATTCCTGCCTGAAAAGCTGAAGGAAGGACGGAACATCATCGGGCTGCAGGTATGTGACTCCAGAACTTCCTACTGATTTATTCAGTAGGGAATTCTTCCCAACAGAAGATAAATGGACTGCAAGGATGTCCCAAAGGACCATTAGTGTAGTCATGCCCAGGGCCGGGTTTAGGTTTGATGAGGCCCTAAGCTACTGAAGACAATGGGGCCTTTTATATGTCCAGCTGTCCTTTGCCAACAACAAATTGTTGCTGTTTTTTGTGTTTAATATATACTATATGGTAACTTATGGACCTAAAGCTATAAATTATCTAAAGCCATTTCCACATGCTGCCACCCTGGAACAGCTCCCTCTCTCTGAAACTCAGACAGAGAGAGGTACAGTGGTACCTCGGGTTACAGACACTTCAGGTTACAGGCGCTTCAGGTTTCAGACTCTGCTAACCCAGAAATAGTACCACGGGTTAAGAACTTTGCTTCAGGATGAGAACAGAAATCACATGGCGGCAGGGCGGCGGCAGCGGGAGGCCCCATTAGCTGAAGTGGTACCTCAGGTTAAGAACAGTTTCAGGTTAAAAACGGACCTCCAGAACAAATTAATTTCTTAACCCAGGTACCACTGTATTCCAGTGGCAGCAGAAACAGTGACGGGGTGTGTGGGGCAAGGTACTGCCTCTTGCACTTCTGCCACCTGAGGCAGCTGCTTAACCCTGCCTTATGGATGGGCCAGCTCTGCATTCCACTCCAGCATTTCAAAGACACAGATGATAGCACAAATGTAGGGGAAGCTGGCTTATGAGCACTGCATTGCCACCTAGAGGCAGAAGGTGATACTAAAGATGCTTTTTAATAGGGGTTTGGATAGGGTTGCCATAAGGGACGCGGGTGGCGCTGTGGTCTAAACCACAGAGCCTAGGGCTTGCTGATCAGAAGGTCGGGGGTTTGAGTCCCCCTAGCAGTTCGAAAGCACGTCAAATGCAAGTAGATAAATAGGTACCACTCCAGTGTGTGCTGCTCTGGTTCGCCAGAAGCGGTTTAGTGATGTTGGCCACATGACCCAGAAGCTGTCTGCGGACCAGTGCCAGCTCCCTCAGCCTATAGAGCGAGATGAGCACCGCAACCCCAGAGTCCATCCACGACTGGACCTCATGTCAGGGGTACCTTTACCTTTTAGGTAGGGTTGCCATATGTCTGGAATTTCCAGAACGTAGCCGGCATTCAGCCATTGGAAACAGCGCCTGGGTGGAATCACTTAAATGTCTGGAAGTGTATATATTGGTGAATTTCCTTAAAAATAGCTCCAAAACTTCATTAATTTTGCAAAAAGCAAAAAAAAAAAAAAAAAAAAACCCCAGAAAACTCAAAAACATTGGGCAAAACTAAAAACAACATTTGCCCCCTACCCCCGGGTTTTCACTTTTTGAAATATGGCAACCCTAGCTTATATGGAAAATAATTGTGTACAGCTGCAAACGCTGGCAGCATTAAGACAAATGCAACAGTGTAAAAAATTGGTATAGTATTTGTAAAATATGCAGGGATATAAAATATGCAAAATGAACCATGGAAAGAGATGAAGGGAAGTCATTGATATCTTAAGTATGTAAAATGTTTCTCTGAAATTGTAAAAAAGAAAATTTAATAAAAGTCATATTTTTTTAAAAAAAGAAGCCTTACACTGCCTACAGATGCAATATGGCCAGGCTATTCCAGACATAATCTACAGGAATGTGATGGGAACAAATTACAGGAACCCCCCAGCTGTAAGATCTTCCTGAAATCTGGATGAAATCCGTGACAGAACCAGAAATAAATGGAATTCTACATTGTCTAAGTGGCAGGGTAGGGTTGGGGCTTTCCATCTGTGGGTAGCTGAATGGAGACCACTCTTGCAGGGAGACTTGGAGGAGACAGAACAACCAGTCTAACTGTCAACACTGTTTTTGCTTCCTAGATGGGCACCAACAAGTTTGCCAGCCAACAGGGCATGACAGCATATGGCACACGTCGGCACCTCTATGACCCTAAGTTGGGCACAGACCAACCTTTAGATCAAGCTACCATCAGTCTACAGATGGGAACCAACAAGGGGGCTAGCCAGGTAAGAAATGGAGGGGGGAACAAGAATAAATATGTGCGTTGACTATTTAGTATTCCAGTTCTAGCTGGGGTTTCCCCATCAGTGCAATGGTGCCTTGAAAGACTTCTCCTGCTGCCCACGAAGTATCTGTGCAACATTCCTTGCCCACTGCCCCCTTCAGCATGAGGTGGCAAGGGGGTCCTTGGTTTTTCCTCCTTGAAAAGCTCAGAGCCGAAGGACTCTCTGAAAGAGTGCCACTCTTTCTCATTCCCTTTTTTAGCTCTATGTGCTTCTCAAGGCTCAGAGGTCATCTGGGCAGTTGAACCATAGGAATTGGAGCAACTAAGAGAAAGACAGGGATGCGGGTGGCACTGTGGTCTAAACCTCTGAGCCTACGGCTTGCCGATCAGAAGGTCGGCGGTTCGAATCCCCGCAATGGGGTGAGCTCCTGTTTTTCGGTCCCAGCTCCTGCCAACCTAGCAGATTGAAAGTACGTCAAAGTGAAAGTAGATAAATAGGTACTGCTCCAGCGGGAAGGTAAATGGGGTTTCCATATGCTGCTCTGGTTTCGCCAGAAGCGGCTTAGTCATGCTGGCCACATGAACCGGAAAAATTGTCTGTGGACAAACGTCGGCTCCCTTGGCCGGTAAAGCGAGATGAGCACTCCAACCCCAGAGTCGTTCGCAGCTGGACTTAACTGTCAGGGTCCTTTACCTTTACCTTTTTAAGAGAAAAAGGGAACCACTGAGGGTGCAGTGGGTGAGCTGGCCAGGGGACAAAAGAGCATGTGCTGCAGAAATCAGAAGAATGTAGTGCCAGACAGCCAGAAGGTGCACTCACAAAAGTGGATCCAGTAAGATGTATTCTCGTGAAATGACATATTTTCCCCAAGAGTTCATCCAGCCTGTCCACCACGAAATCACAGATCACATCTGTCTCTATTGGCTGCACTGTGAAAATCACAGATCCAGTACCTCCCAGTGCTTCCATGGTTCACATGGATACAAGGCACAAATCCTCATGGATCTGTAAGAGATTCTCAAAACCACCATCAAATCTCAGGTCACCTCTGTACCTACTGATATATTCTGCAATTTATTGGTGGCTTCGTTGGCCTTCTTTGGAGGAAAAAAGCTATGAGAAGCCATGTTTTTGTGGTGCATTTTTTTTAATACTATGCAGTCTTCCAGTGGAAGGTTTGTTTTGATTGTGGCTTTGGTGGGATCCAAATTTAAGAGTATGTTTTAATTCTGCTGGATCTAACTTCTACCCAGACCCCATGGAAAAATAAAGTGTGTGTGTGTGTGTGTGTGTGTGAGAGAGAGAGAGAGAGAGAGAGAGAGAGAGAGAGAGAGAGAGAGATTTCTTTGTCTGGGGTAAGGTAAAGTGTCATGAGGGAGCATGGGAAGAAACAGAGGAGGTGGTACCCACAGCACTCTATCAACATTTCAAATGTGGCCACAGGGCCTAAAGTTGGCACCTGAAAAAGATGATAAAATAGCCTTAGACACAGTAAGATGGTGTAAAATCCTCAAGAGACAGTCCCAGTGTCCCATTAGATATTTTGCATTGCTGGGTTACATTCTTCTTCTCTGTAAAAAAACCCAAAACCCCCATGACTCTGGGAAAGGCACCATCTTTTGCACTCTGTTTTGCGTGCTCCCCCACCAAGTGGAACACCACCAGATTATCCCCACTATGGCAGAAGCACAACAGGCACACTGCAGCTGTTCTTAGAAATGTCACAGATGTAATGAAGTACAGCAGCGGTGTTAAGAAGAAGTCAATTTCTGGGAACAGATGGGAACGTGTGTTACTACTTGGGGATCTATTTATATATAACTGCCTGTCTACAAGAGCAAGGGGCATCCCCTAAGCAACACCCCCTTGTGGACCATTCATAGATTACTGTGCATTAAGCACTTTCGTACAACTAGGTTTTTAGGCATAATGCAAAAATAAGGGTACTCTGCCAAGAAGAGACAATGCTGCTGCTGTTTTGAGTACCAGATTATTTAACCCGGAATAAACCATTCCAAAAGAGCCCATGATTCTTTTTGAGCCAATGGCCTTGCTTTGAAATGCTATCTTACAGCAGCCTCGGAAACATGTGAGCTGAAGTTGAAGCAACTTCAGGCCAGGCGGGGGCAGTTATCTCAAGAAGATACCATTGCCAATAAACAAGTCCTAGCTTGTTCTTTCCTCATAATCCAGAAAGCAGGTACTGCTAATCTCAGAAGTGTTCCACAAGTACTTTTAGGTCCCCAAGAAGATCAAGGTAAACTCAGAAGAGCTATTTGAGGTATTTGTTGTCCTAGAAAGCAAATAAGCTCAGCCTTAATGCAAGGAGAGGAAGATGAGGGATGTTCAAACAAGGAAAACCAAATTTTTGCTTGGCATCCCATTGGCACTAATAAAGTTGAACTAAATACAGTGGTACCTTGGTTCTCGAACTTAATCCATTCCAGAAGTCAGTACCAAAACATTCCAAAACCAAGGCGCTCTTTCCCATAGAAAGTAATGCAAAATGGATTAATACGTTCCAGGCTGTTGAAAAACTACCCCTAAAACTCTTCTCCCCACCGCCCCAATCAGAGTAATCTTTCCAGATCTTGATCTTTCTCTCTCTCCCCCTCCCTCTCACGTCAAAGCAGCTGGGCTTTAGAGCGCTGTCTGGACGCTTCTCCCCACAGCCCCAATCAGAACAATCTCTCTAAAAGCGGAAGCGCAACACTAAAAACGGAAGCTCAGGACACGTTCGACTTCCCAAAAAAATTTGAGAACTGGAACACTCACTTCCGGGTTCCAAGTTGTTCATGAACTAGGCTGTACGAGAACGAAGGTACCACTGTACCAGCGGAGAGGGTATGAAGGGGGCCTCATGCGAACCCTGCTCTGCTTTCCATTCTTCTCCTTAAGACATTTCACACTCCCAGGTTCACCATTTCCTCTCTTCCTCTTCTTCCTCCTCCACCCATATCCATCCCTAGGCGGGCATGACGGCCCCTGGAACCAAGCGGCAGATTTTTGAGCCCGCCCTGGGCATGGAGCACTGCGACACCCAGAACATCTCCCTGCAGATGGGCAGCAACAAAGGGGCATCGCAGCAGGGCATGACTGTGTATGGGCTGCCGCGGCAGGTCTACGACTCCAAGTACTGCCTCACACCCAACTATGCCATGATCGGAGAAGATGAAGGCCAGTACAACCACAGCCATCATAACTTCTACAACTCAGAATAGCCAGCAGGAATCATGGGACGGACATAGAACAGAGACACCAGCACTTAAAAAAAAGAAAAAGAAAAAAAAGGGGCACTTCCCAAACAGGAGATCCACCATCAGGTGGCTATTTTCACCTGGGAATATAAGAAGATCCAGACAGTTCCCTAAACTGCTAACTAGCTCACTAGAGACTCTTCAAACCATGCCAAAGCCAAGTCTCCCCTCCAAGTCTCCACCACCGAGCCTTAATAGCTTCACTTCGATCTCTTTCACGCTTTATTTAATGTATGACGTACTGCCACTACTTTTAAGCATGCACTGATGTGGCTCAAAGCCACTAGGATGGAATGTTACAGTAATAATAATAATAATAATAATCTAATGGGTTGGGAGAAGCAAATACGAGGCAATGAGCACTCTTGATTTCTCCCTCTTTCTCTTTCCTGAACAAGAGCCATCAGTCATCTCTTCTCTGTGGCTTGTGGCAGCTCCTGCTGCTGCTGTTTTGGGTCAAGGCAGAAGCAGGCAATCAAAGGCACAGCTTCTGTTGGTGAACATATTGCCTACTGCACTCTGTTTTGCACCCTAACAGAAGCCGTTCTGGTACAAGCCCCATCATCTGCCTTGCTCTGTCTACAACCAGGTATGGGGCAAATTGGCAAGCCCCCCACCACACCTGCCTACTTTGCCAGGGGTTCCAGTCATTTTTGCTTCCTAAATACTAATAGTTTGTAGAAAAGCACCAGTGAACTGAATCAGCCATTGGCTTCCTGGAAACGGAACGTATTTAGGTAGAGTATGTGAACTGCGGAGGGAGACTGTAGAAGGAGGTTGGACGCATCTAACCAGTAAAGGGGTATGTTCACAGTGTCTGAAGTTATCCTAAGATTCATGTGAGAGATCGTTTGGTGAGAATTACACACAATTGTAAACCAAAACTGTTCATCTTCTACATCTTCAGGGAGAATCTGGATAATAACTTACCAGGTTATCAGTAATCTAGTCTTCACTAAAAAAGAGAGACAGAGAATTTATAGTCCTAATGGTTCTTAACTGAGCTCCATTATGCAGGCAACTTCTACAAAAACAATCTAGCGCTCAGAAATTGGAACTTCCCAGAAATACATGGCAAGTTATCCATTCCTCCTCCTGAATGCCTCTTGTTTACCAATGGTTCTCCTATCAAGTAAACCACTTCCTTGCCATCAATCTCATTTATCTCCAGCACACACTCCCAATTTCATAGTAAATAACGGAAATCAAAGCAACTCCATGCACTGCAAGCGCATTTACACACATTCTGGAGAAGAAATTTAAAATTCCAGAGGTACAGAACATGAACAGCCTTCAATAAGGCTGGCAGAAGTGCCGTGGGACTAATTCATGTTTGAAACTAAAATGCTTCTATTAACTAAGATTCACATGCTTCGAATGAAGACAAATGAATCACCTGCTATAAAGCCCAAACCAGTTTTGAGATAAGCCTAACCACAGAAGACCAAAATAAATCCCACTGAATTTACTTACACGAGTAAATTTGGCTTGTGATAGCACTATCATCCAGTTCAATACGTGCTCTGCAATCGATTAACTGCATGGATTTTAAACTTGCATAAATTTGCATATATCACAATAGCCCTGAAGGGGGAGGGGAAACATTCACTATTATTTCCACCTGTGTGAGGACCAAGGAGGAATGCTCTTATAAGAAGCCCCCTGCCACCACCTATGGATTTATAATCACTTACATTTAAAAGCAATTTTCCAACAAGTCTCCTCTAACTGACCAAAGCATTTGATTAATCAATTAGATTAGTTGTCCAAACATGGCAGTCTCGGTTTAAGGATTGGCGTGCTTATCTACCTGCGTGGCATCCAAGTTAGAACAGGAAAAAGCTCGCTGGCTTCACTAACTGCATCACCATGTTGTCTGGTGGCAAATCTAGTGTTTAGCCGGGGGGCACTTGCTCACTGATTAGCACTGTAGTTAGTATGTGGTACCAGATATTGTTACAAACCAACATTTGGGGGAAATGCCAAAGTCTATATTGCCAACGAAAGCAGCGGCTGTCTTTAAATCTTGCCCCTGCCCCTCGCTTCTCTCACTGGGGTCAGAGGTGCTCTACATATTGAGCAGCTAAGACACACCCAAAAAACCCACTCTAGAACTTTTTTTTTTTGTTATGTTCTGCTAATGACCACTTTTTAATTTCACTGCAGCACAATAAAAAAGAAAAAAAAAACACTTTTCTAATATGATTGGAGGTCTTCCTTATCCCTTGGTCAGAGGTTTTCAACCTTTTTGAGTCCACGGCTCCCTTGACCAGCACCATTCTTTCTGTGGCACCCCTGTGGGGCTCAGGAGCCCAGTTAGATCACCCCTTGCCTGCAGAGCTGGCAGCCTCTCACCCTTTTCCAAACACCCTTGTGGAGGGTTCCTTCAGCCTCCTCTCGTTTTCCTTCTCATTGGGGGTCCTCCAGGCAGCTGCCGCCCCTGGTCTCTGATCTGCGCCCCATGCCCCAAAGAGAGGTGCCTTCTCACACTGCCCCACAGGACCCTGGGCAGCATTCCCTGGGCAACTTGTAGCCACAGCTGCTGCAACAAACAGCCACACAAGCCTACGGGAGGCAGAGATGCAAGAGGGCATCAGAGGAGGGAGGGAGGGAAAGAGGGACAGAGGCCAGTGTTGCCTGCGGCACCCCCAACCATCATTCAAGGCACCTCAGGGTGCCATGGCACACTGGTTGAAAACCACTGCTCTTGGTCTATCTAGTCCAGATCTACTTTGGCTTACAGGGAATCTCTAAAACCTCCAGGCAGAAAGGACTTTTCAAACTCTGGAACCCAAGTGTATGCCAAGGATTGAGCCTGAAGGACCTTCTACGAGCAAATTCATGTAAAAAAGGCAATTTTTAAAGTGCTAAACTAGATTTGACTCTGCTCTCTTCCAACTCAATTTAAAGCTTGTGTTTCTTTGCAAGTGTCTACTGTCAAATGGAAAACAGTCAGCCGACGATGCAGAATGGGAGAGAATACGCCTGCATGGTTATGAATGTATTCAGCGATTTGTACCGCATTCAACGGCATAAAAATCCATGGGGCAAATTGGCTGTCATTTTAAAATGAGCAAGGTTTCTAGCCTTTGTAGTGACAGAGAAAACCTGAAAATAATGGGCAGCCTCTGCTTTAAGTAGAAAATTCAGATTTCTACAAAAAGGGTTATGACTATGCTGCAAAAAAATAATAAAGCATGTAAGCTCAAGCTATACTGTGCGCAGATCTAGAGCAGTTTAGAATCTTCTTCTGGGAACAGATAAACTCAAAACAATCTCTTGCTTGGCAGGTCTCAGAAAATAGGTACTGTACAAAATAAGGGAAATTATGTTTCATTTGCTGTCCATGGGTTGGTGTAAGAACATAAGAGCTTGCTGAATCAGACCAATGGCCCACTTAGTGCAGTAACCTGTTTCCAGTGGTGAACCAGGTGCCTATGAGAAGCCTGCAAGCTGAACCTAACACAAGAGCTCTTCCCATACCTGTGATTCCCAGCGACTGCCCTAAAGAGTCGCACTACCTCAGACAGTGGAGGCAGAGTGCAGCCCTTGTGGCTAGTAGCCATTTGATAGCCTTTTCCTCCATGAATTTTTCTAATCCTCTCTTAAAGCCATCCAAGTTGGTGGCCATCATTGCCTCCCAGTAGGAGTTCCATAGTTTAACTATGCACCAGTACTTTCCATGGCGTGTCCTGAATCTTCCATCCAATCTTCACTGGATAGCTCCAAGTTCTGGTATTGCAGAAGGAGATAAACTTCTACCCACTTTCTCCAAATGGTCCGCAACTTTTTCCACCTCTTATTCAACTTTTGTCTAAACTGAAAAGCCCCAAATGTTGTAAGCCTAGAGGAGTTGCTCTGTTCCCTTGACAATTTTGCTTCTTTGAAATCCTTTTCCAGCTCTACAATATTATTTTTGAGGTGAGGCTACCAAAACTGTACAGTATTCCAAGTGTGGTCACACCATAGATGCGTTTAATGGCATTATGTTATTTGCAGTTTTATTTTCAATCCCTTTCCTAATGGACCCCTAGCATGGAATTCAGCTTTTTCACACTGGATCAAAATCTTCTTTGAGCTATCCACTACGACCCTACGTCTTCTTCCTGGTCAGTCACCATCAGTTTGTTTACACTGAATTGCATTTACCATTTTACTGCCCATTCACCCAGTTTGGAGAGATCCTTTTGGAGCTCTTCACAATCTTTTAGTTTTAACCGCTTTTAGCAATTTGGTATCATCAGCAAATGTGGCCACCTCACTGCTCACTCTACACCATGTATGAACAAATTAAAAAGCACAGGTGCCAATAAGAACCCTTGGGGAACTCTACTTTCTGACTCCCTCCATCGGGAGAATTGTCTATTTCTGCTCTGATTCCTATTTCTTAACCAGTTACTGATCTACAAGAGGACCTCTCTTATTCCATGTCTCCTAAGCTTATTCAGGATCCTTTGGTGACCATTAGACAAGCATCTCCATTCCACTGGCTGGAAGTGACCAAACATGGCAACCCTTTACAACAAGGATAAAAAGGTAATACAGTACACAGGCGACTCTCAACTTAGATTACATTCTGGGGATAGTGTGTATAGTCAAAACACATTGGGTTCAGTGATGGGTGGGATTGTCAAAGTCTTTTCCCCCTGGACACCTGCCCCCCTTTATTTTAAATTGCGTAAAGCTGAATGTGCAAGTTGTGAGTTACCGGAACTTAGGACATAAACACCTGTATTTGCACGAACAAATCCAAATACTTTTCTCCATGTCAAAGAAACCTACAGGGTACTTGGTTAATTTTACAGCAGTTTCTATTATATAGTCATTGGATCCAAAACGGATTGGATTCCCCAAGCTGACCTCCAAATAGGTGAATAGCCAATACTTAGTTGACACGTTTCTACCTCGCCTTTAAGACAAGACAGCTTCCAACAGAACAAGTCAAACACAAAAATCGACAAACGTAAAATAAAAAGGTGGTTGAGACCTCTGGCCATAGTGTTCCATGCCACATGTCCTACAACCTTTATTCAAAAAGCAAGGTGACCCTGCCAAAATACAAAGGTTACACAGAAAACAGGGTCGTCTGGGGGCCCTGATTACCCTAGAACACTGCGCAAAGTCCCAACAGGTTTTATTTACTCAGTCTAATCTCTCACAGCAAACAAGCCCAGTCAGCTGATTTGTCACAAACACTCCATTCTGGTACTCTTGATGTTCTCACCTTGGCCTGGAATGCAGCCATTTGCTCCGTTTTTGCCAAGGTCAATAGGGGAAAAAAAGATTACTTCAAGAAGCCGTGCTACTTTACAAAGAACAGGATATAAGTAATAACTTCATAATAATCTTTACCAGACAAGTTAAGTGAGATGGCCAGCTTCAGTAGATGGGTAGAGGTTCAATTCTCCACAACAGGACCTATCATTCTCTTTTGCTGAGAATTGGGTATTGTGCAGGAAAAAGACAGCCAGCCTGGGCTGTAGCAAGAATGGGAAAAGGCTTTTCTTTCAGCTTGGGTCAGCTACTCAATGTGGTGTTTAGCCACTTGTCAAAATGTGGACGGAGCATCATTCCTTTCAAGGCCAGGTGGAAGGCCACAGTGCCACCTTAAAACTTGTTTCAATGGCCCTTCAGTTGACTCTTCCTTTGGCTGAGAAGTAGGACTTGAGTAGTAGCTGGTCTCCCCAAGGCAAACAGGAGAGAACCCAAGAATATTTTTTTAGGCTCCACCATCCCTGCTTGTCTTTTCTTTCATCACTGCCTGTGGAGCTCTTAAGGAACTCCACCCCAAAAAAAACTTGCCTCCCTAACCAAGACAGGTATATAATTGAAAGTTCTGCATTAAAATAGACTCAGTGTGATCTTGCACCATTACTATTAGTGGAATGACCACTCCAACAGAAAGCTCAGTTTCCTTAATGGTAGTTCAGCCTTGTGGTTCTTTGATTTCCTTCTTCTACGGAGCTCAGAATGGTATTTTAGCCCCACAGCATCCATATAAAATGGAGCTGGGCTGAAAGAGGGTAATTTACCCAAAGCGTCATGGAAACTTACAGGGAACTGAAGATGCAACAGCGAAGAGTATCCAAGAACACAGCTTAAGGCACTCTTGTCTTCTTCAAAATGGGCAGCAATTACAAAACCGAAGACAAACACAAAGTTGCTATCACAGAAGCAGCTAACACAAAAAGCTGTACTGACTTCATACAATCCAAAAAGATTAACGTGGGACCCAACACAACACCAGCAGTAACAGAAAACACTGAACAGATGCTTTTCCATTATAGAATTTATTTAAAGGGGATGATAATTATTCAGTTACTGGCAGAGGCTGCTCTAATACATTTAAAACAAGTGGATTCCTGCTTTCTTGGACATTATTTACATACAAGGGCACAAGAATTTGCTGTCCAATAGGAATTAATTCCTGCTTAGATCTAAAAAGACAAGGGACTTGATAGAGCAGCAGTGGTTGTTTGGGAATGTACAGCTGGAGGCTGCTTTTACCATCGAACGCAGCCCAAAAAGGCCTCCTGATTCAAGGCCACATGACAGTGAGGGAGGTAAGGTGAGAAGGGGCCAGAATCCTCTGTCATTGACTGCCAAATTCAGAATTAAACCTCTGCCCGTATCGCCATTCACTCCAAAGTAAATCATATGTGGTGGTTGCTGTGACCCCTGTATTTTGTGAGCACTCTGTTATTAGGGAGGCTAATAAGAAAAGGGAAGCCAAACTGGCAATTAAGTGATCTATTTCTGGAAAGCAGAGTTCATGCTCACCACAGTGAGAAAGATAAAAAGCAAAGCAAAACAAAAAAAACATACACACTGGAAGGATCTTTTACAATATACTGTTCAATTATCACCAATGTACATTGCACCAGTACCTATTAATCCGATGATGGCACAATCTCTGTGATGTAGGCAGAATTCTCCTCAGTAAAGTACAATTAAAATCCCACATCTACTCCTATGGAGCATCCAGAAGCACAGTTAACATCACTGGCTACTAAATTGGCTTTTAAATAAGTCTTTTAAAATAAAGCAACGCTTCTTTCATGGGATAAAGAGTCCCCATTTAAAACAGTAGCATCAAGGAAGAGTCATGATTTCCCCCCTCCATCATGTTGATGGTCCCATAGTCTTAAGGTCAGAAGTAAGGTCAGATTCCTGCCTATTCAACTGCTGGGCAGGAGCTAAGCTTGCTTTGTTTCCTGTGAAAGGAAAGAAGAGTCCTGCGCATGAAAACACCCAGGAAAAAAGAAATGATGGTAGGGAAAGAATTATAAGAAATTCTTCTGGCAGTTTCAGGAACCCAAGGATGACATACTGCCACCCCTACATAATTGGCACCAACCTACTGAAAGAAATGTTTCCTTAGTGACCAGGTCTACTCCTCAGTGAGTCACTAAAGCAATTATACGTGGGGGATTATTTCATGTTCTGTTCCTGTATACTCTTGCTTGCTCAGCATTGCTGTTCAACCATGGCAACAAGGTGTGCAATTTCCCAAGGACTACCTCTGAATACCCAGCGACAAAGGAGCTTGCATGGATGCTCCTTCCATACAAGCCCCACTGAAATGAACAGAGATTGAATAGCGGCCCTTGATAAGAATGCACCCAATGCATTGTTGTATAGCAACAGTGATCCCAATGATCAGTATGTTTACAAAACTGCGGGCCTTTCCAAAGTTTTGCAGATCCTACTTATAGTCTTTAGTCCCTTAATTCCAGGAGCACAATCTCATAATATTCATGTAGGACAGGATTACTGGATAGAAACAACAGCACAAGAGTCACATTTCCCAGCCACTTGTTGGATCTTCCAATGCATTATGTAACAGATAACTTCCACCCTCCAAAATTAAGAAGTATTGTTGAATTCCTGGCAAGTTCCTCTCCAGTTGCTATTGATTGGCTGCCTCACAAGCATCTATCCAGTCACTGTAAACATCCACTGGTTCTGAAAGATCTTTAGGGTGAAATGTCAAGGAAGAATCTACCATGAGTGCCCCCCACATTAAAAAAATACTATTGGTTTTGGATGTGTATATTTTTCAAAAACACTGCTAAATCTTGCAAGTGATTTCTTCTATGAACCATAGTTAAGCTGGTACAAGAGTAGAACTCTAGCTGATTTTAACTATCTGTGGTGGTGGGGTATTTCAGTTGATTAACCACTTTGGCAAGGCTATGTCTGATCAATTTTGATGCTCTCTATTTCCAGGTCTTTATGCAGGGTAAGATAAAACATGTCAAGGCCAAAACCAAGCAGAAAGCATTACACCCTAGGTTATGAATTACTGACATGAAAAAGTAGGAGCCAAGTCTACATGGGGAAAGAGAATAAAATATTATAAAACTGAATTGAAGTTCAAAGGATACATGTTATAGGAGTCTGAAATTCTTCCAGACACACGGTACAGGATATCACACCCGTATTTCGAGCCCTGTCCCTGAAACACAAAAAAAATATTATAGCTGAAAAATACCCTTATGTGAGAAAGTGTAAGCCAGAAAAGAGGAAAAAGATGGTACATTCATATGACTTTGGGTATGGAATATTGTTTAACATGCAGTGAACAGTAGGCACAAACATTCCTACAGCCATCTCCGTTAAAGGCATAGCAAAATAAGAAGTACCAGTCACAAATCTTTCCCTACAGAATGGATGGGGAAGCTCTGGCCCAAGAGCCAATCTTATGCCACACAGGGCTCCAATCTGGCTCACAAACCATGTTACCCAAACCATGCCCACTTGTGAATCATTCTGATGGAAAGGGCTTTCCAATCCTGCTTTGCCTGGGGAAGTAGGACACACAGCCAATGCCTGCGGAAAGCAGGAGTGAGCTCCCTTTGCATCAGCTAATGTGTGGAGAGTTCAATTCTGCTTGGGGACTTGGGAAAACATAAGGCCAAATCAAGGCCAGCACAAGAGGCATAAATATTCCATTTTCACCACCCTGCATTAGTACTAAAATCATTTCAATGCCAACTGTAATGAATATGGGTTGCTCGCGCGTAAGTTACCGCCACTCCTGGCTAAGTTGGCTTGTTAAACCTTTCCTGTCTGGACAGCCCTTCACTTCGTGGCTGCCTCAGTCGCTAGCAGAATCCGTCAGTGGGCGTTTCTTAAACCTTTTCCAGCATAAAAGTTGTTTGACGCCAAGTCTCCTCCTACTCTCCCTGCGCGGAAGTCTTCTGCGCAGGGAGGGTGTGGGTAGCGGAGGACCCGTGCTCTCCCCGCTGGTGTCCAGCGAAGAGTCCTGGAGCCCTCTCGCCGATTCCCCCATCTGCCCTCCTTTATCCCTGGTGTTGCACTGATTTCCTTCCCCAGCTGAGCTGCCTCTCTCCCTGCTGGGTCCCTCTCCAGCATCACTTGAGAGCCTTCCCTCCCCCTCTGGCTCCGATGTCAGTTCCCTGACACCAACAATGAAGGAAAGCAAACAAGGACGAATTTGGACGAGGTACTTCGAAATGAAGAAATGTTGGCCTCTGCACTTAAAATTTGATATGCTCAGTGGGGAATAAAATAATGCACTCTTCATACATTTCTCTTTTTATTTAATCATTTTTTTGCCCACCAACATCTGAAGGCCTTGTTCAGCCAACATCTGAAGCTTGAGAAAGGACTTTCTTGGCAGCTGCTCCCACAATTTTAAACTCCTTGCTAATAGGAGGCCCAGTTAGCCTCACCTCTGGGGTTTTTTACCTGCTTTTTGTTTTTTTCCTTTTCCTTTGTTATTGTATTTATTAGTTAGCTGCCTTGATCACCTCTTCATGGAAATAAAGGATACAGATACAACCAAGGAATAATGGATATTTTTTATGTGCACTTGAGAATTCTCCAACTCCTTGAAATATATCAATTACTTGTTCTTCTGAATGCATTGGTCTTGTTCTGTTAGGTTTCTTTTAAAAAATCCTTTAGTTTTTGTCACTCTCTCTTAACACCTTTGAATTCTGCCACAAACACTTTCTTCATACACCCTTGAATAGAGGGGAGGGTTGGCAAAGGAGCCTGAGTCTTCTCGTTGTATTTTGGCTCTGGAGGCATTGTTTGTGACACTGTGTACAATGTAATACATGGAAGATGAGCAGATTGAACTACCAGCAAAGTGCTGGCCTACCAGCTATTTTTCCTTTATTTCCTTCCCAGTTCTAATAATGTCTCTGTTCCCAGCTAAAAAGAAATGTCCTCCTGCATGTCTGGTTTCTGAACCTGCACTTGTCTGCACCCTATTAAGCTTCAGTTTGCTGCACAACATTAATCCACACTCTTCTTTTTTTTACATAACTTACATTTTAACATCGCACGATTTCTCATGGTTACAGAAGGGGCAAGTAAATTGGGTCTCAAGTGTCCCAGTCATCTTCTTCTTGGGTGGAGGCTTCCGCTTTGACTTCCTACGGCCCATTTTTGCCTACAGCATGCAAAGCAAGGAGAAACAAATGTGAAGGGGAGTGGAGGCAGGAGAAGAAGCTTCAGCAAAAGTCCTTTGATCACTTTGGAGGATTAGGGTTGCCCAGGTTCAGAAAACTGCAGCCAAGGGAGCACAGCCAAGGACTGGCAGTTCCACTGACTAGGAGGGAAGAGTACGTGGTGGCCAGCATGAAGGAACCTGACTGCGTATGGTGACTCAGGGGCAGAGCAGAGCCAATAACAGGAGTAATCCAAGAATCATGCAAAACAAAAAGCCCCTATGGTTTGGTTATATCAGCATGCTCAGTAGCTAGAGCATGAGACACTTAATCTCAAGGTCATGGGTTCAAGACCAACATTGGACAAAAGATCCCTGCCTTGCAGGGGGTTGGACTAGATGACCCTTGTGAACCCTCCCAACTCTACAATTCTATGAGATTTCATTCCTTTCTCCTGCCAACCATACTGGGTGACCCAGAAACACTGACCACATGAGGGGGCTTTCCTTGACTGCCCCCCCAATTCACCTCACCCCATAACCAAGGGAGCAAAAACAGGACTGACTACAGAAGGGTGCCCAACAATGAACTGTGTGCGCGTGCATGTGCACACACACACACATACTGTATATATGTCTGTGTGTATATATATAGCTTTAATTCTATTACTGTTTAATTGTTTTTTAATGATTGCTTTTTTTCCTGTAAGCCTCGAGTTCCTGGTCAGGGGGGAAAGGTGGGGTATAAATACATATAAAACTAGGGTATAAATAACTATAACGCCACTCTGAAAAGGCACCTATAACCTGCTCTCTCCCCCCCCCCAAGTTCCTTTGAACAGCCCCCTCGGCCTGAAAAGAACAGCAAAGGGCTGTTATAAAGTGCGAAGGGCTGCTTACAATGTTTGAAATCAGCACGGCGCCAGGCACATTTTGCACCTGGCTTTTGAGCACTAGCAACCAAGTGAAGTTGCCCGGGATGGCGCCTGAACATCTCCACCATCGGGAGCTGCATGCCTGGGGATCCTTGTATCCGAACTGTTTCCACACACACTGGTACCCCGTCCTGGGGAATGCTTATTTTATCTGCACTACGGGAATGAACTTCTGGAACCGAAATGCTTTTCCTTTTTCTGCACAGCCTGAGCAGGGGCAGTTACCACTGCCGGGGGGGGGGGGGGAGGAGAGGTTGGTATAAGCCAGGGGTCTGCAACCTTTAAGACAAAAAGAGCCACTTGGACCCGTTTCCGAAGAAAAAAAACCTGGGAGCCACAAAACCATTACGACATTTAAAACAAATATATCTCCGGAGCCGTGATCTGACAGCGGGCGGGAAGGTGACGTCGGGACGGTGCATGACTAACGCACGCACCGCCCCCATGCGATGTCACAGCCAGTACAGCGCCCGCCACAGTTGGGAGTGTCAGGGTGCACAATGTGCCTCCTCCCCTTGCTAGTATCCGCCCCGGAGCCGCAGCAAAGGTGTAAAAGAGCCACATGTGGCTCCAGAGCCGCGGGTTGCAGACCCCTGGTATAAGCCAATAAGTATGTGGCCTGTCCCTGGATCGAGCAGCTTTTCTTCTTTTAAGTTCTCAAAGCTCTCAATCTAGCTCAAGGTGGTCCTCTGAACTATCACATAAAATAAAGACTTCAGCCTTGTCCCCAAATGGCAACTAGACATTCCGTTCTAGCAACTATAACCTTGGTTTAAGGCCATGGTTCCCAATGTGGGGCAATTTGATTTTTAAGAGGGGCAATCTGATTTTTAATGGGGGGCAACAGTGAATATCCTTTTAAGCTTCTTCCACGTGAATATGAGTTCACTTTTTGAAAAACAAGAATTATATGTCACAAGCAGGGGAGGCATCAGAATTTGAGAGATGCTTAGGCGAGGCAATGCCAAGAAAAGGTTGGGAATGAAATAAAAAGTATTAAGGTCTTATATATATAATAAATATTCATAAATGTACCAAGCAAACATGTACATAAATATATAAACCACATGTCTGAAGCAGCACAGGAAAACAGCCCTGGAACCATTTTGGCTCCCAGACTGACCAAATGTTTTCTCTGCAAGGTCAAAGGAAAATGGAAAAGATTCCCCATTGTCTTTTCATTTACAAAACCTATCTAAAGGGTATATCTGTGTATGAATAGGGTGAGCCTGTGACCTGGCTCAAGAACTAAGTATTTATCATTACAAAAGAATAGCCAGGCTCCCCAGGGTATCCAATCAAGTGACCATTAACAGGTAACCTGCCACACATGAGATAAACAATGACAGGAGGTAAACAACGTACTCAGATTTCTCTTGAGCTACACCCCTTCTGTGATGTAAGTATGATGTTTCTGGGGGTGGTCTTGGACTCCAAGGCAGGCAATTTAAAATGTCTATATATGGGTGGACACACTTTTGTTCTGGGTCCTCCTCCTCCTCCTGCGTGTGAGGGGAGCACCCTGTTCCAACAGTTCAATAAAGATCAGGTTTACTAGATGCTTTGCTTCTCAATATTCTCTGGTTGGCCTCTGTTATTTTCTCCGACCTGCAAAGGACTCTAAAAGGGCTCTTGTGTCCCCCATAAGGGCAGATTTTCGTTTATTACAGAAACCACTGGTCTAAGGTGCTCTTTGGCGCCTAGTTTATCCACCCCAGTTTCGAAAGCTGGTCTGTTTCCTGAGCATCTCTCAGAAGTGAGCCAGGGCCCAGCTGGTTTTGCCCGCTTAGTGGGGCGGGCGACTCTCGTCACGGAGCTCCGCAGAGGAGTTCAAGACGAGGGCCGAGATAAGCGGCGTCCGGGCGCCCAACCGGCCGCGTTTGTCCCCGTTGGTGCGGCGGGCGACTCGGAAGCGGGCTGCCGCGCGGTGCTCCTCTTCCCTCCCGCGCTCCCCTCGAGGGCCCGGAAGCAGCTCCGCTTCCGGAGCCAACGCCACTCGAAGCTCACTCCGGGCGCCACACCGGAGGCCCGCCCGAAACCTTCCCTTTCCCCCCTTACCTGGGGTCGGTTCAAGGCCTCGTTTCTAGCGAAGTGCCACAAGGCCTCGTTTCTAACGGAGACCAGCACTTCCGGCGCGCCACCCGGAAGGGAAACGCGACGCTTCCCCCCCCCACCTCCCGAGTTCAGGGAGGGCAGGTTGGGAAGGCGTAGAGATAGTGAAAAGCGTAGAGTCGCCCGACGCGGCTTAATGATTTGGAAGACGGGAGGTCGCGCCTTTCGGAAAAGCCTGCGTAGAAAAAGGAAAGGAGGAAGGAAGGAAGGAAAGGAAGATTCAGTGATTTTAGTCCTGTTTGGTTGAGGAGGCGAGCGGGGAAGAAAAAGGAAAACAGAAACAAAAAAACAGGCGCACCGTATATCTGGTTGCAGCAAAAGATCATAGTGCACAACAGCAGACAGTAGCCTTCTGCTCCGTCCCAGGCAAGGCAGGTTGTGGTGTTTTGTTCTGTTTTTAAAATTATAAACTGGAAAAAAATCCAAAAACCACATTTCCCACACAAAATAAGAGCAGCGTTAGAAAGCACAGGAACTCCTGCGTTAGCTGGTTTTTTGGGGGGAGGGGGTCTATGCTCCCCAATCGCACAGCTATGCTAAAACCCAAGATCCGCCCCTCCACCAGGTGATTTCTGGGGACAGCTCTAACTTCCGCCCTAGAGGATATTTTTATTAAAACAGAACAGAACCCGCCATATTACCGCATTATCTGTCAGTCGGCATCCGCTTGTATATCTCTGTGTGTGTTCCTAACCACCCATTCGCCAAGCCGACCGACAAAAGGACCCGGATGTATTATGAATGAAACGTCAGAACTGCTTCTGTTCATTCAAACCGACAGAGGTCCGTCTCCAGCGCCTCGTTCTACTGGCGACCAGCCGGATGCCTGAACAATCGCGCAGGCAGGCGCGACGCAGCAGCTCTTAAGCAACGAGGCTGCAACCTTATGCACACCCTTAGCGAGAACTCGAAAATTTATTTATTTATTTATTTCACACCCTTTTCCCTGGCAGGGACTCAAGGCATTTTACAGCGAAGAACAGCTAAGAACAGGAAAATAATAATAATAATTAAAAACAAACATTAGTATAATTAAAATCATATACATATATAAAATCTGTTTAAAGCATACAAATAATTACAATAAAAGCAGCAGGGCACTAGCCCTTTCATTAAAAGCAGCCGGTTCCCAAAAAAAGACTGTTGGAACAAGAAGATGGTCATTTGCTGGTGGAAGCACAATAAGAAGGGTGTCAGTCTGGCTTCTCTGGGGAGGGAGGACCAGAGTCTGGGAGCAGCCACCACCAAGAAGGTCCTGTCCTGTGTCCTCACCAAGCATACCTATGAGGGTGGCAGGACTGAGAGAAGGGCCTCTCCTGACGATCTCAGAACCCAGGCAGGCTCATATGAGGGAATCCCGTATCTTATGATTCCAAGCTGGACCTTGGATCAACTTGTTCTCTTTCTTCCTTTTGGCATGTTCTTTTATTCTTCCCTGGCTGCTTCAGCCCAAAATCTCATTTTCTCATCACTACCTGTAGCCACCCATTACAAAAATAAACTTTTACACTCAGCCATTGCCTCAAAATGACCCACCTGCATTCTTCTGGCCCTTACCTGAAAACTCCCCCAAAGCACTCAGAATTTACCATTCAAACTACCATTGTCCCCTGAGAAACCTTTTTCTAAGGCAAGTGGCTCTAGTTACAGTCCTTCAGATAAATCTAAACTCTTTTGAACTTAGTCTATTGTTAGTGTGCTGTTTACTGGCGGTGTTTTCCTGAATAAGCTAATTTCCTCTTTGGTGCAGTAACTTTTACTTTTGATTTATCTGTTGTCCTTGTTAACCCTCAGGGGCCAGATTCTGGAGTGCGTTCAGGTCTCAAGTACGGAAATATTTCTTTTAAAGGGGTTGTTTCAGGGCTGCATGTGAAAACCGAAGGCTTGCCTGTATACTTCTTAACAATACGTTTACCTGTGCTTATGCTTATAAATATGTTGTAAGTCCCTTGGAGACCGTTTTTGTTTAAGAAGCAACTAGCAAGTCTTCTTCTTCTTCATCATCTGAAGACTCTTCTCTGGGGGGCACTTTCAGGAGATGTTTGGAGGATGACGAGTGAACAAACCTCTTTAGCAGCAGCCTTCCCCCTGCTCCATCTGTGGAACGCTCTCCCCAGAGAGGATTGCCTGGTGCCAACATTTTCATCTTTTCAGCTCCAGGCAAAGACATTCTCATTCTCCCAGATATCCTGCCTTGATATTGTCTTTTTCTGATAGTACTTGATCGTTTCTGGGTGCAGAAGGCTTTTCCTATTTTGTCACTCGAGTCTGTGGTCACATCACATTTACTTTGCTTCTGCTGTGATTTTACCCTACACAGCTTCTGCTGTGATTTTACTCTACATCCCATAATTTAGAAGCACATTTAGCACATATGGCCAACCTAGTTGAATGGGATCCAGCAGGGCTCATCTTATATTCAGATGTGAAGCTGGTTTGGGGGTTATTTGATGGTTGTTGTTGTTTGCAGGTGGTGTTGAAGAAAGGGGTTATTTTGCTCCACAGTCCATAATTTAGGAGGTATGGATGGCATTTTTAACCACTACATGATATGTAATAGGACAAATTTTAAAAATCTGCATCAGAGGTTATTGGGGGGCACTTGTAAATGGGGTGTTCTACCCTGCAAAGCAGTAGTTAGGGTTTTTGGCCTCCTGGGGAAATTTTTTACTGTCACATCTTGCAGCCATTTTGGAAAGTGTCCCACACGCTCCATCTGGGATCCCGGATGACTTGCAAACTTTCACATGCATATGGCACCCACTAGAAATTTATAGCTGGTAACTTCAAGTAAAATACTTGGGCCACATGGTTCTAATCTCCTGCACCTGAGGGATTCCTGGTTTTTATCACACACACTTCGCCTCTGTGCTATACCGGTGTTGTAAACAAAATCTGCCCTAACGGTGTACCTCAGGTTGCATACGCTTCAGGTTACATACGCTTCAGGTTAAAGACTCCGCTAATCCAGAAATAGTGTTTCAGGTTAAGAACTTTGCTTCAGGATGAGAACAGAAATCGTGCAGTGGTGGTGGGGCAGAGGCCCCATTAGCTAAAGTGGTGCTTCATGTTAAGAACAGTTTCAGGTTAAGAACGGACCTCCGGAACGAATTAAGTACTTAACCCGAGGTACCACTGTATTCCCTTATGGGGAACACAAGAGCCCTTATAGATTCCTTTGTAGGTTCTCCATCGGTAGGAGGAAATAACAGAGGCCAACCAGAGAATATTGAGAAGCAAAGCAGCTAGTAAGCCTGATCTTTATTGATCTGTTGCAACAGGGTGCTCCTCCCACATGCAAGAGAGAGGAGGAGGACCCAGAACAAAGGTGTGCCCACCCTTATATAGACTTTTGGAATTGCCCACCCTCCAACTCCAGACCACCCCCAGAAACATCATACATACATCACAGAAGGGGTGTAGCCCATGACCACGTCCCCCAACGCATCATACATAAATCCTGTCTAGCAGGTTAACTGCTTGCATTATCTGGGTTTCGGCCACTCTTTTGTTATTATAACTACTTAATTCCTGACTCCAGGTCACAGGCTCACCGTATTCACACCTTAAATGTACCCTTAAGGCAGGATTGGTGAGTACAGAGACAATGGGGAGGTTTTTTCAGTTTTATTCCCTCCTTGCAGAGAAAGATTTGGTCAGTTTGGGAGAGTCAAAATGGTTTCAGGACTGTCTTAGAATCATAGAATCATAGAATCATAGAGTTGGAAGAGACCACAAGGGCCATCGAGTCCAACCCCCTGCCAAGCAGGAAACACCATCAGAGCACTCCTAACATATGGTTGTCAAGCCTCTGCTTAAAGACCTCCAAAGTAGGAGACTCCACCACACTCCTTGGCAGCAAATTCCACTGTCAAACAGCTCTTACTGTCAGGACGTTCTTCCTAATGTTTAGGTGGAATCTTCTTTCTTGTAGTTTGGATCCATTGCTCCGTGTCCGCTTCTCTGGAGCAGCAGAAAACAACCTTTCTCCCTCCTCTACGTGACATCCTTTTATATATTTGAACATGGCTATCATATCACCCCTTAACCTCCTCTTCTCCAGGCTAAACATGCCCAGCTCCCTTAGCCGTTCCTCATAAGGCATCGTTTCCAGGCCTTTGACCATTTTGGTTGCCCTCCTCTGGACACGTTCCAGTTTCTCAGTGTCCTTCTTGAATTGTGGTGCCCAGAACTGGACACAGTACTCCAGGTGAGGTCTGACCAGAGCAGAATACAGTGGCACTATTACTTCCCTTGATCTAGATGCTATACTCCTATTGATGAGGCCCAGAATTGCATTGGCTTTTTTAGCTGCCGCGTCACACTGTTGGCTCATGCCAAGTTTGTGGTCAACCAAGACTCCTAGATCCTTTTCACATGTACTGCTCTCAAGCCAGGTGTCACCCATCTTGTATTTGTGCCTCTCATTTTTTTTGCCCAAGTGCAATACTTTACATTTCCCCCTGTTAAAATTCATCTTGTTTGTTTTGGCCCAGTTTTCTAATCTGTCAAGGTCGTTTTGAAGTGTGATCCTGTCCTCTGGGGTGTTAGCCACCCCTCCCAGTTTGGTGTCATCTGCAAATTTGATCAGGATGCCCTTGAGTCCATCATCCAAGTCGTTGATAAAGATGTTGAATAAGACCGGGCCCAAGACAGAACCCTGTGGCACCCCACTAGTCACTCTTCTACAGGATGAAGAGGAACCATTGATGAGCACCCTTTGGGTTCGGTCAGTCAGCCAGTTACAAATCCACTGAGTGGTAGCATAGTCAAGACCGCATTTTACCAGCTTCTTTACAAGAATATCATGGGGCACCTTGTCAAATGCCTTACTGAAATCAAGGTAGGCTATATCCACTGAGTTCCCTTCATCTACCAGGCTTGTAATTCTGTCAAAAAACGAGATCAGGTTAGTCTGACATGACTTATTTTTCAGAAATCCATGCTGACTATTTGTGATCACAGCATTCCTTTCTAGGTGCTCACAGACTGTTTTCTTAATGATCTGCTCCAGAATCTTCCCTGGTATTGATGTCAGACTGAGCTGCTTCAGACACGTGGTTTATATATTTATGTACGTGTTTGCTTGGTACATTTATGAACATTTATTATATATATAAGACCTTAAAATTCTTATTACACCAGCCACTGTCTCGTTTGTTTCTAGTTGCCATCCCAAAGACTCACACCGCTTACAAGTTTTTGAGGAAGGCTCCCAGCACTGCTGGGAAAACCAAAATGGGAACTATACTGGCCCCACACTTAAGCTTATATCCTTATTGTGTCATCTTTCATATGCAAGCTTAAAACAAATTTCCCAATGACACAGTAACTTGAGACAGGGAATGAAGAACTTTATGACTCAACGTTTGCACTTCTCTAGTGAAGAGAAGCCAGCTCCAGAGAGATAACATCTTACCGTACTTCTTCCTTTTTGGTATCTCTTGAGAGTAGCCAGAAACTGAAAAACAAGTTTACAAGTGCTGCAGAATTGAAGTCATAGAACCAATGTGCTGTAGTTGTTAAGAGTATCAGAGGAGGACTGAAGAGTCCCAGATTCAAGCTGACCGGGTGACCCTTGGTCTCTCTGGGTCAATTCTACAGGGTTGTTGTGGGGAGAAAATGGGGAGGAGAGAAATGGAGCTCTTTGAATGAAGAGACGGGATAAAAATGCTGTAAATAAATATTAGGTCAGGCAGAATATAAAGCCATGGTGTTATGTCCTCTCCTAAAAGCCGGCAGTTGTCACCCAACCTTTACAAAGGACTTTATGGGTTGTGGTACAGCTTTGAATGCAGAAGGCTCCCTGTTCAAGACCTGGTGTTTCCAAGTACGGATGGGAATGTCCCCCGTCTGATACCCTGGAGAGTCGCTGTCAAGTGGTGTAGACATGGAGCAATGGTCTGACTCAGTATAAAGCAGCTTCATGTGTTCTTGCACATCTTCAGCTCTTCAGATTTAATGGTCAATAACTTGCAACTCTAAAGGGGCAATATTTATTGCCTCTTAGGACAAGCTTAGAGGGACGCGGGTGGCGCTGTGGTGGCTTGCTGATCAGAAGGCCGGCAGTTCAAATCCCAGCGACGGGGTGACCTCTTGTTGTTCGGTTCCAGCTCCTGCCAACCTAGCAGTTCGAAAGCATGCCAAAAAGTGCAAGTAGATAAGTAGGTACCGCTCCGGCGGGAAGGTAAACGGCGTTTCTGTGCGCTGCTCTGGTTTGCCAGAAGCAGCTTATTCATGCTGGCCACATGATCCGGAAGCTGTCTGCGGACAAATGCCGGCTCCCTCAGCCAGTAAAGCGAGATGAGCGTCACAACCCCAGAGTTGTCCACGACTGGACTTAACGGTCAGTGGTCCCTTTACCTTTACTTAGGACATGCTTGCTTCAGAAGAAATGCAACCACCTTTTAGCAGATGAGCAGCTGACCTTGTGGAACAGCCTTTGCAATGCAGATACGACGACGTTTGGGCCAGTGTGGCTGGGGGCAATCTCACCATTAGCTTATGGAGGCACCAGGATCTGTTTGGATTCTTTTAAGTTCTCCCCTGCCCTCACCTATCTTTATAAACTGCAAAAGTCATCACTCCCTCTTCTTCAATGACAGCTATGTGCTTAATCTCTCTGACTCTTTTTGAACCTGAAAAACAGCAGTCATTGTGTTGTAGTGGTTAAGAGCGGTAGACTCGTATTCTGATGAACCAGGTTTGCGTCTCCGCTCCTCCACATGCAGCTGCTGGGTGACCTTGGGCCAGTCACACTTCTTTGAAGTCTCTCAGCCCCACTCACCTCACAGAGTGTTTGTTGTGGGGGAGGAAGAGAAAGGAGATTGTTAGCCGCTTTGAGACTCCTTCGGGTAGTGATAAAGTGGGACATCAAATCCAAACTCTTCTTCTTCTTCTTAAAGATTGACAGTTTTATTGTGTTTATGTCACACATATGTAATATTCATATTTTAAGGTGCCACAGAACGGGGGGGGGGGTTTGCTGTGGCAAAATAACGTGTCTCCCCCTTTTGGAATTTGTTTATGTTAATTTGTGAATTAGGTCCTGTGTCTGGAATGTCTTGATAAATATGAAAGCTGAATGTTCATGAATGGAGAAAAATATATCCTCCTCATGAAGAAGAAGAAATGAAGCTGTTAGCCTAGTGTGTGCCAGAAATGAAAACCTTCAGGTTTTTTAAGTCTGTTTAAACTCAATATTTAAAAGGCCAAATTACGACCTGTTCGTTCCCCCACCTGCACTGCAGCCATTGTCTCTTGGCAACAGTATTCGGCTTAAATGTAAAATAACAGTTTTCCTTTTGGTTTATGTCCTTGGAAACAGAAAGGGTAGACATGGTTTGTATAAAAGCAGAGATAAAGGAATGAGGGGGAAAGGCCTAACTCCCTGTTGTGAGGGAAAATGTCTGCCACCCGTTGACGTTTCCCTGGTTATGTCTAATAAAAGAAATGTGATGGATGTGGCACCACATTTCTTTTATTATATGTTAGCAGTGAAATATTAGGTCATGGTACCTCACCCCATGAAGGGACGTGGGTGGCGCTGTGGGTTAAACCACAGAGCCTAGGACTTGCCAGAAGGTCGGCGGTTCAAATCCCTGTGACAGGGTGAGCTCTCGTTGCTCGGTCCCTGCTCCTGCCAACCTAGCAGTTCGAAAGCACGTCAAAGTGCAAGTAGATAAATAGGTACCGCTCCGGCGGGAAGGTAAACGGCATCTCCGTGCGCTGCTCTGGTTCGCCAGAAACAGCTTAGTCATGCTGGCCACATGACCCGGAAGCTGTACGCTGGCTCCCTCGGCCAATAAAGCGAGATGAGTGCTGCAACCCCAGAGTTGGTCACGAGTGGACCTAATGGTCAGGGGTCCCTTTACCTTTACCTCACCCCATGCATGTTTTGTATTCCATTCACATACTCTATTCATCTTGTATATACTGCCATATTTTAAAACTGAAATAACCTTCCCCTGCTACTGCTGCCCTACAAAGCATCTGCTGCCTGAGGCTGTTGCCTCACTTTGCCTAATGGGAGGACTGGCCCTGAGAGTCCTGGTTTCTCTGTGAAAGGATACTGGGGGGGCATCTGTTTTCCAGTAGATATGGAATTAACACCTCTGAGCTTTTTTAAAAAGCAACTTAGGCACGCAAACTGTTCTTCACAAAGGCCCTACTGAAATTCAGTTTGGTGGGGGGGAAAGCCAAAAGTATTAAAAGTAATTTATTGAAAAGCTAGTCAGAAGAAAACTTTAGAAGATTCTATCTTTTCTTCAACCAAACCTAAGGAGCCCATATACAGAATAAAACTGGATCCTGGTTACACAGAATCATTGATCTTGCAGATAAACATCTTGGCAAGTGAATGGCTTTAAAATGCATAACAGCAACTAACGTCTGGAGCAGAATCAAATACAAAACAGAAGAGTCAGAAGAAAAATCCAGAAAGGAAGAGACCTATTTATCCAATAGCGGCTGTTTAGAAGGCAGACGGAGCTCTTCTTCCTTTGGCACACAGCAAAACTTGCATTCTTCATTTGAAGAGTGTTCACCAGGATAGGATGAACGACTGAATCATGAAGTCCACTGTCTTGAAAGGACATGGGGCTGGGCAATAAAATTACTAAAGTGAGGGCCTTAAATCTGGGTGTTCTGCATAGCCCCACTTTCCTAATCGCCACCATCTCCCGATCCACAGGAGCTGTTTGTCAACAGGAGGAAAACTCTTGCTGCAAAGCCTCACCTGTGTGGTACAGAATTTCTACATAAGAGGTGCATAGAGGAGGATCATGTACTTGAAAAGTTAAAGGGGAAAGATCCAAATGTCATCTGCATCCAAACACTTCCTGGCTTCACTGGGTGCTGCTCAGACAGAGCAAAGTTATTTTTCAGCCCCAACCCTAAACAGCTAGCTGAGTCCCACTGTTTACACCTGAAACAGATGAGTCGGCAGATAGTTTCAGAATGGTGATCTTAAGTAGGCAAAAGTTCATTCTTCTTTGAGATAATTCTGAAAGTTCATGGCAGCTACAGACACCATGCTGCAGGAGTAGGCTATATAGTAAGTGGGGGAACAGTCCCTGCTTTTTCTTCTTTTTTTGTACTAGGAGAGGAATGAATTAGGACTACTCAGTGTTGTCTGGTTCTTCTACCTTTCATGTGTTTGTGTGATAGGCAGCTTGTAATGGCTCTGGGGCTGGTTAAGTGGCAATTCTACATTCTTCCTTTCTCATTTTGCCCCCCAGAAGCAGCAATGGGCATAGCAAGACTGCATGGAGGCCTCATCCTGCGGTTGGAACAAAGGCCAGGAGCAAGGGTATGGATTTCATTTAAGCTGAGCAGATCTCTGACCCTTGCCTGCTACGGCTTGTTCCTCCATTCTTGCAGATTTTGAAATGCTGAAAATTTAACACCTATGGCGTTTACCTAACACCTATGACAAAGGCTCGTAGTAGCCACCAGCCAGGTGGCGATTAAGCTGGACCAGTGATGAATCAGGATCTGGTATGTTATCAATATCTGGGCAGGAGCCACATACGAGGATTCAGAAGCAGCATTCAGAAAGGAATGCTTTGGATGCAGAAGAGATGAGGTTCTACTGGGAGGAAGGTGGAACTACATAACCACAACCAGTTTCGTACAGGTGGGTCTTTTGAGGTGTGCAGAAGAATAGGGGTGCCTCACAAACAGGAGATGTTAGAGCTCTCTCAATGGCTACACTCCCCACAAATGCCAGTTCTCAGCCCTAGGAGGAAGGCGTGCTGTGCTTGTGTGTGTCAGAGAGGCCAACTGTGCCCCTACAAGGCCAATGCTGACTGTTGTCTCATCTTCAGAAGCGTCTCCGCCTGGGCAGCGAGGTCTTGTAGAGAGATTTGCCTTTGCCCTCAATGTAGGTAATGCTCATCTCTTTGGCATTAATCTCAATGTAGGCAAAGCCCCCTTGAGAAGAGGCGTGGCCATAGAAGAAGCGCAGGTATCCAGCAGGGACCTCGTGAAGGTGTTGCTTGTTGTCATCCATGAAGTTCCCCGCTCCACTTAGGACATAGCCCAAGCCAGTTTTGTCCTGGAGGTACTGTTGGAGAAAGGGAGGAACAGGCTCAAACCAGTATCACCGTCGCATAACTTTTGGGTGTCTCAAACCATCATGTTGTTGCCTAGCTATCCCCCAGCCCATGCATGTGGGGAAAACATTACAGTGGTACCTTGGTTCTCAAATGACTTAGTTGTCGAAGAAATCGGCTCCCATTTGCGAACGTTTTTCAGAAGCCGAACATCTGACGTGGCTTCTGCTTGAGTGCAGCTAATCGGAAGTCGTGCCTTGGTATTTGAACGGTTTCAGGAGTCCAATGGACTCCCAGAACGGATTAAGTTCAAGAACCAAGGTACCACTGTATATGTGACAGACTTTTATTTAAGAGACAGGGGTACAACTTCCAGCCCATGGAATGATTGTGAGAAGCTCAGTATTGCTGAAGCTCAGTGTTGCTCCAAGAAGGAAAGGCAGTGGGGTGCAATAGTTGTAATGATCTTGTATGATTTATGTAGTACAGTGGTACCTCGGGTTACATACGCTTCAGGTGACAGACTCCGCTAACCCAGAAATAGTGCTTCAGGTTAAGAACTTTGCTTCAGGATGAGAACAGAAATCGTGCTTCGGCGGCGCAGCAGGAGGAGGAGGCCCCATTAGCTAAAGTGGTGCTTCAGGTTAAGAACAGTTTCAGGTTAAGAACGGACCTCCGGAACGAATTAAGTACTTAACCCGAGGTACCACTGTACTTGTGATGTTCTATTATGCTCTACAGTCATACCTCGGGTTGAAGTTGCTTCAGGTTGAGTGCTTTCAGGCTGCACTCCACGGTGACCCGGAAGTAATGGAACGCGTTACTTCCGGGTTTCGCTGCTTGCACATGCGCAGACGGTAAAAATGACATCATGCGCATGTGTGGAAGCCGCGAATTGCAACCTGTGCACGCGCAGACATGCATTGCGTTTTCTTCAGGATACGAATGGGGCTCTGGAACGGATCCCGTTCGTATCCAGAGGTACCACTGTGATTTTTTATTGTTATTTATTGTTTGTAAGCTGCTTTGGGATTCATTTGAATGAAAAGCAGCATAAGATTTCAATCAATCAATCAATCAACCAACAATAATGATAGGCTGCCAGATAGGAAGAGACAGGGCTGTAGGGGCACATTTTTATGTTTAGTGCTCAAGTTCTACACAGACCATCAAATGGCACAGTTCCTCTCCAGAGGGACTTGCTACCTGTGCCAGACATACCAAGTTGGGAGAAGGAAAGGAATGGAAAAGACGAGAGAGGTTGAGGAAAGGGTACGTCAGGTGGCAGCAGGAGATGCGCACGTGGCGCAAGGGTCAGTGGTCAAAGGGAAGTGCTGGTGAAGAGACACAAGACATGGGATGGGAAGTTAGCGAAGGAGCCCACCTGCTTCCCCGCTTCTCGCAGCTCTCCCAGTGTGCAATGAAAAGCAAAAAGCAGGTGTTGGGATAGCATTATGAAGAAGAAACTGGAGGAAGGGGGAAAGAGGCCATAAACCAGGAGCAACACCCCAACAGTCACAGGTCATGAAGTAAGAACTTCCTTCTCACACTTTTCAATAGCACTCGTGCTCATTTAGCGTATATTTTCTCACTCATTCCTGCAGCAAGATCATTATTCTTCCCCTCTTTTACAGGTGGGAAACAGAGCTGGACCATAAAGAAGGCTGATCACCGAAGAATTGATGCTTTTGAACTATGGTGCTGGAGGAGACTCTTGAGAGTCCCATGGACTGCAAGAAGATCAAACCTCTCCATTCTGAAGGAAATCAGCCCTGAGTGCTCACTGGAAGGACAGATCCTGAAGCTGAGCCTCCAATACTTTGGCCACCTCATGAGAAGAGAAGACTCCCTGGAAAAGACCCTGACGTTGGGAAAGATGGAGGGCACAAGGAGAAGGGGATGACAGAGGACGAGATGGTTGGATAGTGTTCTCAAAGCTATGAGCATAAGTTGACCACACTGTGGGAGGCAATGGAAGACAGGAGTGCCTGGTGTGCTCTGGTCCATGGGGTCACAAAGAGTCGGACACGACTAAACAACAACAACAACAAAGGAAGCCCAAGACCCAGGTCCAAATCTACCACAAGGGGCATCGCCTTTATAGGAAGTGTGCAAGAGCAAAGTTCTAAGCAAAGATGATGGGGCTCTCTCTTCCTTGCCTCACCTGCAGGTTGTGATCATGGCCGCACAAGTAGGCTGTGGCCTTGTATTTCAGCAGCAGCGGCTGCAGGTGCTTCACCAAGCATGTGGTTGGGCCATGCTTCCCCACCGACCACACTGGGTAGTGCCCAGCCACCAACAAGTAGTCATCCTGAGAGTTGGCCAGCTGTTTGCGGAGCCAGGACATCTGGGAGCGGGCCGCGCCCAGTTCCTGTGGGTGCAGGGGCTGCTCATTTTGGAAGTCATCCGAATTGCCGCAGATAGTCACCGTGTCGATCATGACAATGGAAACGGTGGCGTTGGTGCCCGGCACCTTGAACCTCAGCCTGTAGTAGTTTTTGGGGAAGTGCCTGGTGGCAAAAAGAGCGGGAGGCAAAACAATTAGAAACGAAGAAGGAGAAGAAGGAGAAGAAGAAGAAGAAGAAGAAGCTGCTTCTATATCGCAAGGCCTTTGGCGGGATGCTTCCACAGCCACAAAAGCTCTGTGGATGTTTGGCCACGCAAGGGCTGGCCGAACCAGACATCAAAACAGAAGGGGGATTACTTTGAGCCAGGACTTGTACCTGCAGATCTGCAAGGATCACCTCACAGCTCCAAGGAGAAGCAGCACCTTTTCAGGCACTCTGGGCCAAACTACCGTATTTTTCACTCCATAAGGCACACCTACTTTTTTGGGGGGGGGGATTCAACAACAAAAATATGCGACTCTTGGGGGTTTTGTGGGAGGTGGGGGAAGTGAGAGAGCCTCGCTCTGTCCCTTCCCCCACCTCCTGCAAAAGCCAGGGATAGCCGCGCGAAGCCTCCCCAGGGCAGCGGGATGAAGGCTCCCCGCTGTCCTGCGGAGGCTTCGCGGGCTACCCCAGAGCTGCTCAGGAGCTTGTCAGGGCTGGCAGGGGAAGCCCGCCCCCCCCACAGCCCCAGGGACCACACATTCATTCCATAAGATGCACAGACATTTCCCCTTAGATTTTAAGAGGGGGGAAAGTGTGTCTTATGGAGCAAAAAATACGGTAGCTCCGATCTGGGAGGTCTATGAATTGTCTCCTGGTCGGCTTTTTAAAAATTATGCAATGTAGCTGGCAGG
This sequence comes from Podarcis bocagei, assembly GCF_964188305.1. NCBI lineage: Eukaryota > Metazoa > Chordata > Lepidosauria > Squamata > Lacertidae > Podarcis > Podarcis bocagei. Next base: position 10,096,964 of record NC_138143.1, on the reverse strand, counting down.
GCTCCAAATTTCATTGGAATAGAGGCAGGAGAAGAAATAACTAACTCCCTCCCCGGCTGTTTGTGCATTAAATATCCTCAAACTGTTTTTCTCCTCTGAGAGGAAGAGATATGTGGGCCTAGGTATCCCCCCCCCCGTGGGTATGAAAGCAGCTGTCTGGTGTGTGGGTGTGAATTTTATTGGGGGGGGACACCATCGGGAAACGTTTAAGTACTTCCCTTTCTCAGCTCTTCTGTATATCACTGGAGAATGATCTACAAATTCAATGCCTCAGTTGCTCTGATGAGAACACAATATACAATTCAGCTAAGTTGTGTGACCTGCTTTTTAAAGGACTATGCAGTCAACTAACAGAGCAATCGTACACTTGTCTACCCCAGAATAAGTCCCGTTCAGTACTGAGGCCCCAAAGGCCTGTGATCAGCACCCTACCTTGCCCTTTGAATGCATTTTATAGAAACATTGACTCTGAAATGATAGAATAATTAAAGTAAGCAATATCACAGAATCCTCTGCAACGTCCAGGTGTTTGATGCTGAGAGAGATTTTTCCTCAAGGAAAGAGGTTTGATAGCCACTTACATAAAGTTTTTTATTGCTTAATCTGTGGCGCAAATTTTACCGTATTTTTCGCTCTATAGGACGCACTTTTTCCCCTTCAAAAATGAAGGGGAAATGTGTGTGCGTCCTATGGAGCGAAGACGCCATAGCCCCGCGACCCTCTCCCGGCTGGAGAGGTGACGCGCGGCTATGGCAGGAACCTCTACAGCCCCGTGTCACCTCTCCAGCTGGGAGAGCGTGCGTGCGGGGCTAAAGCAGCCCCCCGTGACCCTCTCCCGGCTGGAGAGGTGGCACGCGGCTATGGCAGGAGCCTCTCCGCTGCGCCTTCCCGCTGCTCCCTGACCTGCTCTTTGGGGCTGGTGGTGGGCTTCCCCCCGCCAGCCCCAAAGAGCAGGTCGAAAGGAACCTGAAGCCTGGAGAGCGAGAGGGGTCAGTGCACATCGACCCCTCTCGCTCTCCAGGCTTCCAAGGTAGCCTGTTTTAGAGCGGCACCTTGTTTTAGAGCGGGAAAACAAGAGGGGGAAAGTTCTCCCCCTCTGTGCAGCGCCTCCTGCCGCTTCACTGAAGGGGCGCTGGGCAGAGAGGGGGAGATTTTTTTTTCTTGTTCTCCCCCCTCTAAAACAAAGTGCGTCCTATTGTCCGGTGCGTCCGATGGTGCGAAAAATACGGTAAATCAATGAAGCTGCGGTGTGAGAGCAGCTTTGCTTGGTTGTTTGTTTTGTTACTATAAGAGAGAAGTAAAAACAAATATTAAAGATGCTTAATAAGAGCTGGTGTGCCACAAAGTGTGGTATATTGCATTTAGGGAGAAACTAACTCCAAAACTGAGAGTTTTACATGGCACTTCAAAGACAGACAAAGTTACTTCAGCTTGGAGCTCTTTTTCTTTTATTAATTATGTTAAGAGGGCAGACAGCATCCTCCCTCATACTGTATACAAATTTGGAATGCTTAACATCTGTATTTATGTTTTGGTATGGTATTTCCATCTTGTCATGTAAACAGTTGCCCTGACCTTATTATCGTCTTTGCCTTCCATTATACAGAGGTAAAGGTACCCCTGCCCATACGGGCCAGTCGTGTCCAACTCTAGGGTTGTGCGCCCATCTCACTTAAGAGGCCGGGGGCCAGCGCTGTCCGGAGACACTTCCGGGTCACATGGCCAGCGTGACGAAGCTGCTCTGGCGAGCCAGCACCAGCACAGCGCACGGAAATGCCGTTACCTTCCCACTATAAAGCGGTACCTATTTATCTACTTGCACTTAGGGGTGCTTTCGAACTGCTAGGTGGGCTAGGTGGGCAGGAGCTGGGACCGAAAGACGGGAGCTCACCCCGCCGCGGGGATTCGAACCGCCGACCATGCAATCGGCAAGCCCTAGGCACTGAGGTTTTACCCACAGCGCCACCCACGTCCCTATATTATACAGTGGTACCTCGGGTTAAGTACTTAATTCATTCTGGAGGTCCGTACTTAACCTGAAATTGTTCTTAACCTGAAGCACCACTTTAGTTAATGGGGCCTCCTGCTGCTGCCACGCCGCCAGAGCACAATTTCTGTTCTCATCTTGAAGCAAAATTCTTAACCTGAAGCACTATTTCTGGGTTAGCGGAGTCTGTAACCTGAAGTGTATGTAACCTGAAGCGTATGTAACCCAAGGTACCACTGTAGTAGAGTTTTGGGGAAGTGTCATTATGGGGGATGCACTGTGTATGGTCTGCTAACAAAAAAAATATTTTTTTGGAGGGAGGGGAATAGTTATTTGTTCTATTGTTTCTTGATGTAATGCATTCATCAACCTTTGCAGTAGCTGTTACTGACTCAAAAACGACAGGTATCAGTAGTAATCAAGGCATTTCTTATTATTCGCCACCTAGATTTTAGTCTTGAAAATAAATAAGAATATACAAAAAAGAGAGCTGGTGTATTCTAGTGGCTAAGGGTGTCGGCTGCAAAGCCTACAGATCAAATCCTACCTCTCCTGTGAACATATTAGGGGGCCCACGGCGCAGACAAGGACATTCGCCTCTTCCCACAAAATCTGTCCCCTAACTTTTCCACACCTGGTAACTCTCTGCAGCTTAACTACCAACAAGAACAAATCACAGGCCTCACAGCAGTGGAGTCTTACCAACGTTTGGAGATCTTGCTATAGGCAATCTGTGCAGTGACATTCCCTGAATGGTCGTGATTCCCAGCCAGCACATACCAGGGCAAGTTGCGCAATGAGGGGGCCTGGAAGACTGACTCAAATGTCTCCTGCAACAGAAAAAGGAGCGCCTTTGTTTATGGATTCCTCCAGACAATCTGTTTATTGCGCATTCATCCAGATTTGCTTGCAGAGAGCTTACGCTGAAGGTTAGACTATGCCTCTTTTCCTTCCTTTGCTTGTACAGAGGTTATGCACCTCCCCATTAATAATTTGCCCACCCCACACTTTTCAGTGCAATCTCCCTGTTGCTTTCCTTAACCACACAAAGTCTTTTTTTTTAACGCGGATTTGTTGCGTTAAGGCAACAGAAAGCTATAATCCACTCTTTGTAGAAGCCTAAATTTACAGCATGCACCTGAAAAACTCCAATAAAATACTAATATTTTGAATAGTGCCCTTATATGTGCGTGCATTCAAGAAAGAGAAGATTTATGGCTTTCAGTTGTTCCTTATCTAACATGTAACCATTTCCACAGCAACATTTCATACTGACACTCTCTAAACATTTTAATAAAAGAAGTAAAAATTAAAATAAAAGTGGTGCCTGAAATTTGCTTCCCCCCCCCAAGTTCTCCTTTTCTGCTGTGTCTTTCAGATTGTAAGCCTAAGGGCAGAAGCAGGGGCTATCTTGATCTTATCAGGCACTCCAGGAGCCTGTTTGCCTGAAGGGTGGGTTCTAAATCATAGAATCGCAGAACTGTAGAATTGGAAGGGACCCTGAGGGTCATCCAGACCAACCCCCTACAATGCAAGAATCTCAACTAAAGAATCCAAGACAGATGGCCACCCAACCTCTGCTTAATAGTGAGGATTGCTAAGTGTGCTAGTGGTGCCTTGGATACACTGTAAAATAAATTCACGTAGGTAATTCAGGATTTGGGGGGGGGGGGTGTCCACAGAGCCTAGGGCTTGCCGATCAGAAGGTCGGCAGTTTGAATCCCTGCGACGGGATGAACTCCCATTGCTCTGTCCCAGCTCCTGCCAACCTAGCAGTTCGAAAGCACACCAGTGCAAGTAGATAAATAGGTACCACTCCGGCGGGAAGGTAAACAGCGTTTCCATGCGCTGCTCTGGTTTCGCCAGAAGCGGCTTAGGCATGCTGGCCACGTGACCTGGAAAAACTGTCTGTGGACAGACGTTGGCTCCCTCAGCCAGTAAAGCGAGATGAGCGCTGCAACCCCAGAGTCGTCCGTGACTGGACCTAATGGTCAGGGGTCCCTTTACCTTTACCTTTGGCACTCAACTCCAGGGCTCCCAACTTGGGACTGTGTAGGCTGTGTGCTGTGTCCAAGTTAACTCAGCAGCACTCTGAGCTTTATCTTATTCCAGCACTCCCTGGAGTCCTGATAGAGTCCCCAGCCTCTCCACACACTCACACACCCCACCTCCTGACCTGAAAGCGCTTGTCGTAGGCGTCCTGCACACCACTGTAGTAGAAGTTGTCTCCGAGGGACAAGATGAAGTCTGCTCCCAGCGAAGCTGCCGTACGTCCCATCTCACTGGCCACGGCTGCCTCGCGGGCTGTGTAGAAAGGAGCGTTGGGCACCCCGCCCCAATCTCCCACAGCGATGAAGCGCAAGGAGGAGCGTGCATGAAGGCTCGGCAGGGCAGCCAGGAAGAGCCCCAGAAGGTAGAGGAAATTCATCATCTGAAAGCGAGGAAATGCGATGACAACATGGGGATAGAAACAACATTTACCTGGGAAAGGTCAACCACAGATCTGCTTGCATTGCTACTATCTTTTTCTGGAAGCTCCTTCCCCTCGACTCTGAGCACTGCTCTCCTTTCTGGTCTCACTACTAAAGAGTTTTATTCCATGTTTGTTCCAAGCACACACTCCTGAAAAATTGCAGTGCTTATTAAAAACAACCAGAGTCCAATAGGATGTAACATTTCGGCTTCTTCTGTGCTTCTTTTTTGTGTTCCTTGAAATGATGCCAAGAACAGCGAAGACCCCCCACAAATTATTTCTAGATATTGCTAATGAGGCATAGAATGCTTCCAGGTGAAGCATATTACAAATGGGTCACTTGGATATTGCAGATCATGGGACACAGGCAGCAGTTCCCCTCCCCCCAACACTGGATTTTCCATGAATGAGGTAAATAATGATTAAATGGTGGGGGGCAAGATATGGATGGCAATATAATGTGACACTATTGTGTGGGTGCTGTGAAAAACTTGCATGTCTGAGCAACAATAAACAACCACCTGGAAGCACCCATAGAAAATGGAACTATTTCTCCACCAACCCAAGATTTTTGTCCTGCCAGCTAGCTAATGTGCCTAACCAGCCAATTACCCATTAAAAGAAATCTAATTGATACCTTACCCAGTGTGTTGTTTTTCAACTGATACCATACTCTGTGTGTGTGTGTGTGTGTGTGTGTGTGTGTGTGTGTTCTTCATATTTACAAACACACATACAAAAACCCAGTGACCTTTTAAATGTCCCTTGTGAAAATGCCTTTCTATTGATACATAGGGCAGAATTCACTTAACAAACCCGTCAGCGAAAGGCCTGCACAAGGACTTCTGTTTGTGTAACAGGACTTTCCCACAAAATTGTTTCTGAGGGGTGAATGGGAGTGGGGGGGGGGGAGGGAGAGACATTCTGTCTGGCTAGTGGATGTGGTTGTGCAGATAGAACATTAATACAGTATAGCATGTTGAACTCCACCCATATTTATCTAATCACACTTTGCCCTGAAAAAACAACCATTGCTCACTCCAATATTACATTAGAAAGCTATTGTCATTCATAGTGCATTCCTGTGCATGTCTACCAAGAATTTGTGGACCTGCCTGAGGGACACTCATCCCAATTCCTTTGTTTACAGATTAGACACCATTGGGCATTCACTCTGATAGAGTTTGGGGAGACACTAGAGGATGTTGGATCAAATCAAGAGTTATCACACTTTCCTTATCCAAAAAATCTGATATTTAGGGGAAGCGGGTGTGGTTCACAAGAGCTTCAAATCCGCTTTAACTGCACAGCCTAAATTTGTCGGGATGTGAATGAATAACAAAGAATATAGAAGTCTGGTAGCGCCCTTACTCTCAGCAACTGTGCACACAAGATTGCAGCCTTAAAACATGGTAACGCACAGCCATGCTGTGGTACGGAGAGATATACAAAGCAGAAGAGGTTATATACCATTTGCTAATCTCCTGGATACTGGGATTTATTAAAAAGCCACTACCTTTCTTATTTTGTAGTATTATGTCAACATCAAACCCAGATTTGGTGATTAAAGAGAGTAAAAAAGACAAGCGTTCCTTTTTCGCAGTGCAATTAACAAAAGAACATAAGAATAACCCGCAATGGCGCATCTGGTCCAGCGCCCTGATGTCACAAGGAGGTGAAACAACCAGAACTGTACATGGTACAGTGCAACCTAGGTTTGTGAACGTGATCTGTGCGGGAGGCACATTCGCAACCCGCAGCGTTCGCAACCCACAGGGCCGTGTCTGCGCACGCCATGATGCGATTCAGCGCTTCTGTGCATGCGCAAAGCGCGATTTAGTGCTTCTGCACATGTGCAAGCGCCAAAACCCAGAAGTAACGTGTTCCGGTACTTCCAGGTTTGGCATGGTCCATAACCCGAAAACGCACAACCCGCAGTGTTCGCAACCCGAGGTATGACTGTACTCCAAATGTCATCACACCATAGATTTGAATAATGGCATTATGATATTGCCAGTTTTGCTTTCAGTTCCTTTCCTAATGATCCCTAGCATGGAATTTGCGCTTTTTTTTTTCTTTTTTCAGCTGCTGCACCCTGGGTCGACATCTCCTGGATTAGGATTAGGGCTGTAACAATCCCAGTGCTGCTCTGGCTGATTTCCCTTCTGCTGAACTTTAAACATCCCTTATTATTCAGTTTCATAGCTCTAATTCTTTGTTCTTCAGAGACCTCCTTAGTCTAGGTTTGCACTTGGCTTGCCAGAGCTTGTGCTCTCTCTTTGTCATCACCCAAAACACTCACTTCTTAAAGAAAGGCTTGTTGCATTGTACAGAGGTACCTCGGGTTACATACGCTTCAGGTTACATACACTTCAGGTTACAGACTCCGCTAACCCAGGAATAGTGCTTCAGGTTAAGAACTTTGCTTCAGGATGAGAACAGAAATCGCACGGCGGCAGCAGCAGCAGCAGGAGGCCCCATTAGCTAAAGTGGTGCTTCAGGTTAAGAACAGTTTCAGGTTAAGAACGGACCTCCGGAACGAATTAAGTACTTAACCCGAGGTACCACTGTATAGCTTTCTTGACTCTTCGATTTAACCACGCTGGCATCCCTTACATTTGCTCTTGTTTGCGCCTTTCCTAATGGGTATCCTGTGTTTTTAGGTTGTATTAACATGGGCGTCCAAACGGTGACAAAACGTTGAAACGGATCCATCGATTGCGCTCTTCTCCGGGAGGGGAAAAAAGGAAAAGGAAGGGGGGGGGACAGATCAGGGGCGACCTGTAAGCGAGGTAGGAAAGCGAGTGCGTAGAGGAAGCACCAGAAAGAGAAAGACTTTGTAACAAGAGGAACTTACTTGCTGTTTTTGTTAAGATCCGTCCTGTCAAAACTTATGTGCTCGGATCCGATCGTCCTGGGTGTTAACTCAGCACCTCTCTCTCCGGGGAGTCTCTGTCATCTGAAAACAACTGAAGTCCCTCCGCTGCAACATGGGACATTTTATCAGTAACTGGAAACGGGAAATTGGGGCGGATGGGGGGGGGGGAGTTCCCTCCAGCAGCAGTCAGGATTGAAGCAGAAAAACTGAGTGAGATGGAGAAACAGATGCTGAAGTGATGACCCACACTAACTTCTCTCTCTCTCTCTCTCTCTCTCTCCCCCCCCCCCCAACAAGCCATGTGACACTTCCTCCTCCGAGCAGACAGAGGTTAAAGATTCTTTAACCTGCCTTCGCGGCAGAGCTGATAAGGAAACTGCGGCTCAGCCCCTTAACCCTTTCCCAGCTCCGCACGTTGGATGCCACAAAGGCTAGCTTACTTTTTTGAAGAAGGACTCAGGAAATGCAACCGTTTGAACGAGACCGGCGGACTAGCTGTGGGACCTTCTGATAAGATACTGTGATAGGAATTTTGAGGTCTTAGATATATGGTAATGTTCATAAGTGTACCAACCAAGCACGTACATAGATCAACCTGGAACCATTTTGATTCCTAAACTGAGCAAATGTTTTCTCTGCAAGGTCAAAGTGGGAAACCTCCCCATTGTCTCTTTCCTCACAAATCCTGTCTTAAGGGCACATTTAAAATATGAATAGGGTGTGAGCCTGTGACCTGGCCCAGAAACTCTTTATCATTACAAAAGACTGGCCAGGCTCCCCAGGGTATCCAGTCAAGTAACCTGCCAGACAGGAGATAAACAACATTCAAATTTCTGTTTTAGACTGCCTTTTCTGTGATGTAGGTATGATGTATCTGAGGGGTGGTCTTAGGTTACACCCCTTCTGTGATGGATGTATGATGATTCTGGGGGTGGTCTTGATCTACAGGGTGGCAATTTGAAAAGTCCATATAAGGGCTTGCGCGCCATTGTTCTGGGTTCCTCCTCTCTCCTGCGGGTGAGGGGAGCACCCTGTTGCAACAGATCAATAAAGATCAAGCTTACTAGCTGCTTTGCTTCTCAATATTCTCTGGTTGGCCTCTGTTATTTTCTCCTACCAATAGGGAACCTATGTAAGGACTCTATATGGGCTCTTGGATACCCCCATAAGGGAAAAGAGCAATTTTTGTTTACAACAATACAAAGCACAACAAAGTGGTGAGCCAAAAGCCAGCGAGGCTAAACCCGGGAGAAACAAAAAGCTGGCTTTTCCATATGAAAGGGAAGGCAAATGAAGACGCTGCCATGGCCTATAAGCCAGGAGTGTCCAAACTCTTTTCAAAGAGGGCCTGATTTCATGAAGTAAACATGCATGAGGGCCAACCAAAGTTGTTGACCTTTGTTGTTTAGGGTTGAAGTTGTTGACCTTTGTTAACGGAGAAATCTGAGGGCTCCCTTGGACAAAGAAAACTAGGACACCAGCCAGGAATACCAGAGCAAAACAGCAGCCAGTAGACTTGGTCTTTATTGAAGACTGTCATGACAGGACTCCCACCTGCCACCAGGTGAAACAAGATGGAAGCCCTGAACAAAAGAGAACCCAAACTTTTATTAGCTGCTAATCCCCATGTTACACCCCACCCAAACTACATCACTAATACATCATGGTTACATCATTAAAGGGGAGGTCTGGTGGCAGTAATCTGAGCATCCTGGACCCTGCCCCATGGTTCCCCTTGCCCTCCACCAAACACCCATCAAGTGTAACAAAAGAGATACAGTATATGAATTTCTGAAGTTTCCCCAGTGAGCCAGTACATAGATACATTTATCAGTGAGTTGTTACCTTTGGTATTGTGCAGCAGAGGCCCTTTGAATAGATAGGAAGAAACTGTGGTGAAGTGTTTTGTGGGGGCAAATCACAAAAGTCATTGTGCTGATTTTGGTAGTGGGCTGCATTTGCATGATATCTGCTGGAGGGGCAACCCCCCCAACCTATACATAAATTCCTGCAGCACCTTTTTTTAGCATTTTACCCCAGAGTTGTTGACCTTTTTTTAGAACCATGAGAAGAAACTGCCTGGGGGGGGGGGCGATTAAACCGACCGGCAGGCCAGATTAGGCCCCTGAAATGGACTTTCAACATGCCTGCTAGAAGCCTTGATGGTTAAATGAACCTCAACTTCAGACGCAATGCACGTCTCATGACCAGGGGCTGGATGTACAACAGGGCATGGCTGTTGCTTTCAGGCCCTGGTTACGTGGCTGGCCATTGTTGGAAATTTCCAGCCTTCTAAATAATGCAGGACATGCCCCAGCCTTCTAAATAAAAGGGGGGAAAGGGAGAAGGAAGCTTTTTGAAATGTACCAATGATGGCACATGGGTTTCCATCAAAACATCATTATCACGTATGAGGGTAAAAATGCAGCACATATTAGAAGAGGAGAGGAGAGCCCGTGGGCATAGCTGGGGGAAGGATGGGCAGTTGCCCCCCAAATAAATACAAATCTGAGGTTCTGCCTCCCTAACAAAAATCCTGGCTATGCCCATGGGCGAGCCTAATATCTCAAGCCTATCATGGCCTACCTAGAGGTATTTAACCTACAAAGTGTGTTGGTCACTTTAAGACAGGGGTCAGCAAACTTTTTCAATAGGGGGCCGGTCCACTGTCTCTCAGACCTTGTGGGGGGCCGGACTATATTTTTTTTGGGGGGAAACCCCCGAATGAATTTCTATGCCCCACAAATAACTCAGAGATGCATTTAAAATAAAAGCACACATTCTACTCATGTAAAAATCACACTGATTCCCGGACCGTCCACAGGCTGGATTAAAAAGGAGATTGGGCTGGATCCGGCCCCCGGGCCTTAGTTTGCCTACCCATGCTTTAAGAGAAGCTTTCACCCTTTCAGGAACCAAGGACACAGAGACAGAGAGAGAGAGAGCATCTTAGAACCACCACAAGTACTAAACAGCCCTACTGTCTGCAGACCAAACAACTGTATTTGTTGCTTTATGATATCTACCCCAAAAAGTGAGGAGGCAGATGGAGAAGCCCAGATTGATGGATGAAATTTCCGGGTCTTGAAAAGAAAGGGACAGAACACCATTTGTTGCCACCTAGAGAGGGTTTCCCAACTTGGGCCACCAGCTAGGGGTTATTTGTTTTTGTTTTGGACTACAATTCCCATCATCCACAAATGAAGTATATGCACTCCACAATCGTGAAGCTCTTTCTTACATAACCACTGTTGTGAACGGGTTCCAGTTTGCATGGCAAAATAAACTTCTGTCTGCTGCAGGCATCCTGTCTATAAAACTGAGTGGCCTTTGATAATATCCTAGTTAGGGCCTGAGATTTCCTACCCCTGCTTTAGTGTGTTCTCTGCACCCTCTCCAGCTTGCAGGTCCATTATATTGCCATGAGGGTTAGGAACTGTGTCCCACCCTATGTTGCTGGGTTCTGTTGTACTGTATTTGTCGGGAGAAACCCTGAAAGCTGCTTAAATAAAGACCAGGCTATATTTGGAAAGGCTGATATTCTGTGAGCTGGCCTAGTGGATAAAAATAATATAAAAGTGGGGCAGTATAGGAGGAAGCTAAATAACCTTATGGAGGGTGAATCACCCTGTCCGGATGGAATTAGCCAGAAGATGAATGTACTAGTAGGAAGGTGGCCAGTCTAGTTCTTCTTGCCATTATAGAGAGTCAATGACCGAACATAGCTCTCTGGCTGACAACACCCATAATCCAGCCATAGATGTGTCTGCTGCTGCAGTCTGTGAATGTAGAGGCAATCCCATGCATGAAAGGACCCCCAAATTCATAAGGTACAAGATTTTCAACCATAGCAACAGATGTAAAAATAAAAAAAGGTTGTTGGCTTCAGCCATGTGCTGTATAATGTAAATTGAGAATACAGGGGGAGAGAAAGCAGTTTGGTGGAGGGCATCTGATGAGTATTATGCTCTTTCAGCTCATGTCACATTATATATTTCTGCACATGCGCGGGTGCCAAGACATATTTCTATGCAAAATTGCGCAAGTCAATAAAATGCAAAGCCGCAATCAAATTGTATAATAGGTTTATAACTTTTGTAAATCACTCAGAGGGCTTTGTTGATTGGCAGTATGAAAATGTTGGTAGTGTATAAATAAATACCGGTTTCTTTCTTTTTTTTCCAAACGGCACAAATTTTGATCGTGCACTTTATGGAAGTGTTTGAGGGGTACTTTGTCTCCCAAAGGCTTCCTCCAAGTTGCTGCGCTGTGTTTCTGCTGCCCAAATGCCTGTCAGAAGGGCCGGAGAGTGTCCTTTACGACAAGTCATCCATTTTCTTTTTCATATATAATAATTTTTATTAAATTTTCAATTTTGCAATTTCAAATAAACATTTTACAAACTTTAAAATATCCAGTGACTTCCCTTCTTCTCTTCCCATGGTTCATTTTACGTATCATACATCCCTGCAAATTTTACTATAACCATTCAAATCAGTTTTCCTGTTTTACATCCATCAAAAATTATTTACTCTGCTGAATTTATCTTAATGCTGCCAGCATTTTCAGCTGTATACAGTTATTTTCCATATATTCAGTAAATGCCTTCCATTCTTCTTTAAACATATGTTCTTCTTGCTCCCTTTATCTATATGTTAAACTTGCAAGTTGTGCGTATTCTGTCAACTGAATTTGCCAATCTTCTTTAATGGGACCTCACTCACTTTCCATTTGGGGGCTAAAAAAACACAGGGCCGCAGTTGTTGCATACATAAACAACATTTTCTGACACCTGGGAATTTCAGTCTGGGTTATCCCCAACAAAAAGGACTCTAGTTTTTTGGGGGAAGTAATTTTGAACATTTTTTTCCTATTCATTATAAATCATTTCCCAATACACTTCTACCTTATTACATGTCCACCATATGTGGAAGAATGTTCCCTACACTTCTTTACACTTCCAACACTTATCTGATTCTGTTTGGTAAATCTTATGAAACAGACTAGCCAATCGTTTTCAAGCTTTCCACCTTTCAAGCAAATCCTTTCCATATGCATTGATCTGCCGGTAACCCTTTCTATGCTGCACAGGACTCCAGGGACCACACAGAGGGCTGCTTCCCAAAGCTATTTGGCCTTACCTTTGCCCTGCATGAGCAGAGCACAGGTTCTAGAACATGCCCCACTCTGCCCTGTGGCTATGTATTACAGGGAGAGGTCAGTGGTGGAGGGCTTTCAAGAACTGCTGAAGAACCTCAGAGTCCCTCCAAGGATAGTTTGAAAGCCATTCACTTCCTTAGATAAAATAGCATTTAAAATAGTTATCCAACCCCTGAGCTGTCTGAAGGCAATCCTGTATAGCAGGGGTCAGCAAACCTTTTCAGCAGGGGGCCGGTCCACTGTCCCTCAGACCTTGTGGGGGGCCGGACTATATTTTTTTGGGGAAATGAACGAATTCCTATGCCCCACAAATAACCCAGAGATTCATTTTAAATAAAAGGACACATTCTACTCATGTAAAAACATGCTGATTCCTGGACCGTCCGCGGGCCAGATTTAGAAGGTGATTGGGCCTGATCCAGCCCCTGGGCCTTAGTTTGCCTACCCATGCTGTATAGGGAAGTGTTTTTTTTAACGTTTAACGTTTTTATATATGTTGAAAGCTGCCAAGAGTGGCAGCCTGGTAAGATTTGTGAGGTATAAATAGTAAAATTATGGAATGGGACATCCCTATTTTAATCAGAGAAATTGAAATATACTCAGAGTCGCAAAGTGATTTCATGCTCTTTATTCAGCTCATAGTGGTGAGGAGGAATGAATGAATGTCCCCTCAAAGTATCTGCTTTATATACATTATTTACACAATGGGCCGCACATGATTGGTTAATTCTGGAATTCTACTGTAAGCCAATCAGGTTGTGGATTCACTTATATCTGAAGCATGATTGGGTAGTTCCTGCCAACCAATCATACTGCTGCATTGTTCTTGGACCAATCAGACTGCTGCATTCTGAATCCTATTGTTCTAGGACCAATCAGACTGCTGCAGTTTGGATCCTATTCAACTCAGTACATAACAGAAATGTTGAAGGATATGTGCATGCAGACATGTGTAAAGGACAGTGTATGCCAGCCTTTTCCAAACTGGTGCCCTCCAGATACTTTGGACTACAACTCCCATCAGCCCCAGCAAGCACAGGTGTCTAGAGGGCACCGGGTTGGTGAAGGTTGGGTATATACTACATAGTTTGCCACTGATATTTCATTTCCAGTTTTTCTTTTCTCCGTTTATTGCATTCATTGCTCTTCCCCTTTTAAGGGCCCAACGTCCATCTCCACCCCACCCCTGCCACCTCATGAATTTCCATTCCTAACAGAATCTTGTGGAACTGACTCTGTGACTTGGAAGTACTGAATCACGGAGCCAGAACCTTTCCAGCGAAACGAGGCCTCCTGAAGACGTGGCGTGCATCTGGTACAAGGTCACCCTTTTATTCCTGACAAGTTAATCCAGAATAAATATGACTTTCTGCTGCCACATGCAGAATCTGTGACTTAGAGCAGAACTGCAACTCTGCACTTAAAGCACACACACAGATAGTACTGGTGAAATCATGCTCTCTGAATCCTTTGAAGCATGATAGAAGCAAGGAAGGGTGGCAGGGAAGAAAAGGCAGCCTAGAAAAGTGTAGGCTTGCTTCTGTGTTTTTATCAGGAGACTGATATGCAAGAACCATCAAGCCAATCTCTTCAAAGTGTAATCGCTTAACAAACTCAGCTACTTTCATTTTGTTGTTAAAGGAACAGGAATCGCAAAATAAGAATTCTGGTGGAAGAGTCTTCACATAATCTGCTGCTTCTTAAGATTGCCTTGGGTGTGCAGAAAGGAGGGACACAATCAGCATGAATGAACATACAGTGCCTTGAAACCAGCTGCAAAAGTATAAGATGGAGGACACCTGGCTTGCAAACAGTACATGTGAAAAGGATCTGGGGGTCTTAGGAGACCACAAACTTAATATGAGTCAACAGTGTGATGCAGAGGCAAGAAAAGCTAATGCTATTTTGGTTGCATCAACAGATGTACAGTGGTACCTTGGGTTAAGAGCTTAATTCGTTCTTGAGGTCTGTTCTTAACCTGAAGCACCACTTTAGCTAATGGGGCCTCCTGCTGCCACTGCGCTGCCACTGCATGATTTCTGTTCTCATCCTGAAGCAAAGTTCTTAACCCGAGGTACTATTTCTGGGTTAGCGGAGTCTGTAACCTGAAGCGTATGTAACCTGAAGCGTATGTAACCTGAGGTACCACTGTATTGTGTCAAGATCAAGGAAAGTAATTTGTTGTTGTTTAGTCATGTCCAACTCTTCGTGACCCCATGGACCAGAGCACGCCAGGCACTTCTGTCTTCCACTGCCTCCTGCAGTTTGGTCAAACTCATGCTGGTAGCTTCAAGAACACAGACCAACAATCGCGTCCTCTGTCGTCCCTTCTCCTTGTACCCTCCATCTTTCCCAACATCAGGATCTTTTCCAGGGAGACTTCTCTTCCCATGAGGTGGCCAAAGTATTGGAGCCTCAGCTTCAGGATCTGTTCTTCCAGTGAGCACTCAGGGCTGATTTCCTTAAGACTGGATAGGTTGGATCTTCTTGCAGTCCATGGGACTCCCAAGAGTCTCCTCCAGCACCATAATTCAAAAGCACCAATTCTTCAGCGATCAGCCTTCTTTATGGTCCAGCTCTCACTTCCATACATCACTACTGGGAAAACCATAGCTTTAATTATACAGGCCTTTGTTGGCAGGGTGATGTCTCTGCTTTATAAGATGCTGTCTAGGTTTGTCATTGCTTTTCTCCCAAGAAGCAGGCGTCTTTTAATTTTGTGTGTCCAACATGCTACTGAGGAAGAGCGGAGGACAAGTACAAGTAGATTCAGAGCTGATGAAGGGCTGGGCCAAAGCCGAAATGTCACTCAGTTGCGGATATGCCTGGAAGCGAAAGGAAAGTCCAATGCTGTAACGAAAAATATTGCATAGGAAAGTAATAGTACCATTCTATTCTGCCTTGGTCAGACCACACCTAGAATACTCTGTCCTGTTCTGGGCACCACAATTTAAGAAGGATATTGACAAGCTGGAATGTGTTCAGAGGAGCGTGACCAAGATGATCAAGGGTCTGGAAACCAAGCCTTATGAGGAATGGTTGAGGGAGTTGGGTATGTTTAGCCTGGAAAAGAGAAGACACAGAGGAGCTATGATTGCGATCTTCAAATATCTTGAAGGCTGTCACATGGAAGAAGATTTTCTTCTGCTCTGGAGGGTAGGACCCGAACCAATGGATTCAAGTTACAATAAACAAGATTACGACTAAACATTAGGAATAACTTTCTGACGGTAGGAGCTGTTTGTCCGAGGGACAGGTGGCCATCTGTCATGGATGCTTAAGCTGAGATCCCTGCATCACAGGGGGTTGGACTAGATGCCCTTGGGGTCCCTTCCAACTCTACAATTCTATGATTCCACGAAAGCCTCCAGAGCTTCTAGTTTCTAGTAGGTTTGTCAATGGCACTGGGGAGTCTGGAATATTTGGTGGAGTAGACAAGGTTAGTGGTGGAAAGTTTTGGACTGCAAATATTTCTTTTGAAGAATTATATGGCTCTGCCCATCTCCAGTGGCCAGGTACGGAAGGGCTGATTGGATTGGCATAATCTCATTATTTCATGTCACAAGGCAGAGTTAAGGGTAGTGTACCAGCCAATGAGGGTGCAATGCGCTCAGATTTATTTTGCATTACAGTTGTACCTTGGTTGTCAAATGGAATCTGTTCCAGAAGCCCCTTCGACTTCCAAAAACGTTCTAAAACCAAGGCGCGGCTTCCAATTGGCTGGAGGAGCTTCCTGATCTCGATCAGAAGTTGCGTCGGACGTTCAGTTTCCAAATAACATTCATAAACCGCAGCACTCACTTTTGTTTGCGAGTCAAAACAGACGAGTACCAAGGTGTTCGACAACCACATAAAAGAGGATATGGGTGAGAGGGGTATTGTGATTTTATTGTTTTCTGAATCAACATGCAAACTCAGGCTGTATGCGGCCTGATCCATTGCTGCAGTCCTAACCCCAGCCAACTGGTAAAAGGTAAAGGTAAAGAACCCCTAGATGGTTTTAAGTCCAGTCAAAGGTGACTATCGGCTTGCGGTGCTCATCTCGCTTTCAGGCCAAGGGAGCCGGTGTTTTTCCACAGACAGCTTTCTGGGTCATGTGGCCAGCATGACTAAACCACTTCTGGCACAACGGAACACCGTGAGAGAAACCACAGCGCATGGAAACGCTGTTTACCTTCCCGCTGCAGCGGTACCTATTTATCTACTTGCACTGGTATGCTTTCAAACTGTTGGCGGCAGCTGGGACAGAGCAATGGGAGCTCACCCCGTTGCGGGGATTCGAACTGCCGACTGCCCAAGAGACTCAGTGGTTTAGACCACAGCACCACCTTCATCCCCCACCTGGGAGTTAAGTACCACTGAATTAAACAGGACTTACAGTGGTGCCTCGCAAGACGAAATTAATTCGTTCTGCGAGTTTTTTCGTCTTGTGAATTTTTCATCTTGCGAAGCACGGTTTCCCATAGGAATGCATTGAAAATCAATTAATGCGTTCCTATGGTCAAAAAAAGTCCAAACAAAGCCAAATTTGGTACAAAAAGAGTTTATTAAGTGCTCTTTAAAGTCACACATACTGTAAAGAGCATTTCAAAAATTGAAGGAACAATAATTTAAGTTTCTAAACATGACAGAAAAGCATTTAAAAATCACCAAAGTGTACTGTACATACATTTTCTAAGACTCTGGGGGACAACTCGAAGAAGGTTCCTCTTCCACCCTTTGCTTCTTGCTGAAGAACCTGTCCATGGTCTGCTGCTTCATCCGCCTTTTCAGCACCTCACCTCCCTGAAAGACCACATGACCCTCGTATCAAAAGTGTTCGCAAGGTCACGTGTCAGGTCCTTGTCAGGGTGGTGCCGCTGTGCAAAAGCCTGCACATCTTTCCGCTTCTGGCAAATGTCCCTCAGTTCTTTGGAGGACAGCCGTTCCTCAGTTGCTTCCTCCTCTTCCAGTGAGGCCTGCTCCTGCGCAGCCTCTGCCTGCAGTTCGACCAGCTCCTGGGTGGTCAGCTCGTGGTCGGGCTCCTCCACCAGCTCGCTGACGTCCTCCTCTGTGACCTCCAGGCCCATGGTCCTCCCCAAGGAAACAATGTCCTGCACCACTGTTGACTCTGGTGCATCAGAGTCACTTGGTGCCACACAGTCCGGCCACAGGCTGCGCCAAGCGCAATTCAAATTTCTCTGGCTGATCCCGTTCCAGGCCGTGGTGATCATCTTCAAGCAGGTGACGATGTCAAAGTGGTCCTTCCAGAATTCCCGCAGGGTGATGGTGGTGTAATCAGTCACCTCAAAGCATCGCCTGAAAAGCTCCTTGGTGTAGAGTTTTTTGAAATTGGCGATGAGCTGCTGATCCATCGGCTGGAGCAGTGGTGTGGTGTTAGGCAGCAGGAACATGATGTTGATGAAGCTGAACTCCTCCAACAACTCCTCAAGGCCTTTAGGATGAGCAGGAGCATTGTCCATCAGAAGCAAAGCCTTCAGCGGCAGGTCGTTGTCCAGCAGGTACTGTTTGACAGCAGGGCCAAAAGCAAGATTGACCCAGTCCACAAACAGCATACGTGTGACCCAAGCCTTACTGTTGGATCGCCACATGACACTCAGCTGCTCCTTGTCGACCTTGTGTTTCTTGAAGGCCCGTGGGTTCTCCGAGTGGTACACCAGCAGGGGCTTGATCTTCAGGTCGCCGCTTGCGTTGGCACAGAAGAGCAGGGTCAGACGGTCCTTCATGGGCTTGTGGCCAGGCAACTTGGCCTCCTCCTGAGTGATGAAAGTCCTTTTGGGCATCCTCTTCCAAAACAGCCCAGTCTCGTCGCAGTTGAAGACCTGCTGTGGAATGTAGCCCTCCGTCGTCACAACCTCCAGGAACTGCAAAGTCTCCAGCCGCAGGAACATCAGAACTGGCAGCCTCTCCATGCCTGACCATGCTTTGGATTCCAGATCTCGTCTTGAACCGGTCAAACCAGCCTCTGCTTGCCTTGAAGACTTCTGGCTCGCCTGAGGTTCCTGGCTGATGCCGGACGAGGTCTGCGTGCAAGGCCTTGGCCTTCTCACAAATGACGGCCTCAGTCACTGTGTCCCCTGCACGCTGCTTCTCTTCTAACCAGATGAGCAGCAACTTCTCCACCTCCTCCAGAACAGCTGGGTGGTTCTTCATGATCCTGGTGACTCCCTTGGCCACATCAGTCGCAAGGATCTTCTCCCTCATCTTCAGGATGGTCCCGATGGTCGATGGATTCCTCCTGTACTCCCTGGCGAGGTCTGTCACACGCAGGGGCGCCGACTTATAAAAAATATTGGGGGGGCCCATACCGGGGTCCTGGGGGAGGGAGAACGCGAGAAGCAGCGCGAGCCTCTGATAGAATGCGAGACCCCGCGCAGCTGCTGCTCCTGCCTCAAGGCAGCGGGTTGGCTGGGTAGGCGTCGGTTCCTTGCTTGAGCAGGACCCCCGTGCCTTCCCGCCTCCCTCCAGGTAGACAGGGTAGGAACCTGGCCCTTTGTATAGAAGCGACAGGCGGGCGGCAGGCAGGCAGGCAGGCAGGCAGCATGGCCGTCCCCTGCCTGCCTGCCTGCCTTCTTCCAGGTAGACCGGGTAAGAACCTGTACCTTCGTATAGAAGCGCCAGGCGGCCGCAGGCAGGCAGGAAGGCAGCAGGCCAGGGTGTGTGGACGTCCCATGCCTGCCTGCCTGCCTGCCTGCCTTCTTCCAGGTAGACCGGGTAAGAACCTGGACCTTGGTATAGAAGGCAGGCTTGCAGGCAGGCAGGCAGGCAGGCAGGCAGGCAGGCAGGCAGGCAGGCGGGTGCTGCTGCTGTTCGGTCGGCTCTGCCCCCCCAATCGAATTTTTGAGGGGGCTCGGGCCCCCTCAGGCCCCATGGAGTCGGCGCCTATGGTCACACGCATTCCACCGTCGTGCTTCCGGATGATCTCCTTCTTCATTTCCAGCGTAACCTTCTCCTTCTTCCTCTCGCCGGCCTCTGCAGCAGCAGTCTTCTTGGGCTCCATGGCAGCACAGCTCCTACCTTCGCAACCCCCCCCCCCAAAAAAAATCAGTGCTTCACATCCAAAAAATTCAAAAGCACCAAACCTCCCAGAAAACACACAAGCTTCCAGATTCTTGCAAACCCCTCCCCAACACCAAGTCCTTGAATTCCAAACACCCCAACCCAAAATCCAAAAACCCCCAAAAAAGTTTTAAAAGTTTAACTTACCAAATGGCTGCAAAAGAAGTTTTGGAAAAGCTTCAAAAATCACAAAAGTCTTCAAAAACCTCAAAAAAGGCTACCACACCGCGTGCTATGAGTTGCTCCTCGAAGCCAAGTCGCAACTGCACCTCTTCAAGCAATGCACCCTGGGTATTAATGGTTTTAAGAAAAAGGAAACAAACTTGCAAGACATTTTTGTCTTGCGAAGTAAGCCCATAGGGAAATTCGTCTTGCGAAGCAACTCAAAAAATGAAAAACTCTTACGTCTTGCGAGTTTTTCGTCTTGCAAGGCATTCGTCTTGCCACTGTACTTCTGAGTGGACTTGGTTAGAGTTGTGCAGCAAATCCTATTGAAGTTCTTTGAACAAGACTCAGAAGTAAGTTCTATTCACTTGGGACTAACTTCCAAGGAAGCATGACTGGGATTGAAGCCTTAAAACCAGTTATGAAACACTATTTCTTCCTTCTATAAGAATTACTGTTAAAAAAAGATAGAAAATGTAACTGCTTTGGAGATGTCAATCTATGTAGATTTTCCAGAAAACATAATAACAAAAACCAAGATAATAAGAGGCCAGTGTTTCATAAATGTCGGATGAAAGTAGAAAGAAGTGTTGATTTGTTCTGCAGCTTAAAATCCCTAGACAGGCATCAAGCTCATTGAATGGCCTTGGGGCAAGTCATTGTGGTAAAATCATTATGCGCTTGTGCCTAATCTGTGTTATGTGATTAGATCACTATCTGTCTCCCTTGTCTTTAGAGGGCAGCATCAGGAGAAGCAAAACTGATTCTGTTCCACACCAAAACTTTACAAGGTGTCAATCCTGTGCCATAGAAAGACTGGTGAAAGGAAGATATTGGCTGAAAATCTAATAAAAGGGATATAAAGTACGGTATAGGGACGTGGGTGGCGCTGTGGTCTAAACCACAGGGCCTAGGGCTTGCCGATCAGAAGGTCGGCGGTTCAAATCCCCGCGATGGGGTGAGCTCCCATTGTTCAGTCCCTGCTCCTGCCAACCTAGCAGTTCGAAAGCATGTCAAAAAGTGCAAGTAGATAAATAGGTATCGCTCTGGTGGGAAGGTAAACGAAGTTTCCATGTGCTGCTCTGGTTCGTCAGAAATGGCTTAGTCATGCTGGCCACATGACCCGGAAGCTGTACGCCGGCTCCCTCAGCCAATAAAGCGAGATGAGCTCCGCAACCTCAGAGTCGTCTGCGACTGGACCTAATGGTCAGGGGTCCCTTTACCTTTACCTAAAGTACTGTATGTATGCAGTCATGAATGAAAGCAATATGTGTCTTAGCCACATGACTTAGTGTTATAGCCTATCTGTGTTTACTTGGGAGGAAATCCGGCTGTGTCTGTGCAACAGGGTTTACTTCCAGTTCCAGGTAAGTGTTGCAGCATCTGAAAACCAAAACTGTAAATGTTGAGCTCATTGATGGAAGCCTAGGATGCAGATCAAGCAAGCAATAACATGGCCCTCTATTAGCTACTATGGGTACTGCAAAAATCAGCTGCCATCGCACCAACACCTTCCATTGCTCTGAGGTGGCCAACTTCTTTTATTGGCCTCTGCTCCTATGCCTTTAACAGGAGTTAAAAAATGGTAGCGTTTATCTCTATATAGGGAACAGTGTCTCCTTCTGATTTCTGTGAATTACTGCCAAATGCACAATAACAGGCCAGGCTGACGTATTTTTCCTGGGTTGTTGGGAATCTTGCAGGGTATACAAGGTGTGAAGCACAGATGTACTCAGAAACCCCACTGTTGACGGCTCCTGTGCACTTAGCTGGAATAACTAGAGACTATTTCATGAATCCCTCCATTTTGATTACTAACAAGCCTCTTTAAATCTACAGGACTGTCAAGGATTAGCTTGTATATCCTTCCCATTGCTCAGCTGCTGCTGCTGCTTTTTAATTTTCTAATTTATACTTTTCAGGCTTATACATTTCACTAATTTTACAATCATTTTTGACATTTCAAAACTTGACGTCCTTCCCCTCTTTCTGCGGTTCCTTAAATTTATTTTTACTATCTTCTGCATATCCAAATTAACTTAATTTGCTCATTTATTCATCTTCTTTAAATATACACTCTTATGAAACTGCAGGTTATTACGATAATCCTGACAATGTTCTTATTTGTTTATCTGTAAATATTCAACAAACCATTTCCATTATTTTATAAAAATGTTTGTTATCTTGATTTCTTATTCTTCCGGTAGGCTCCACCATTTCTGCATATTCCATAAGTTTTTGTATCTGTTCTTCCTTTGCTGGGACTTCTGCTTCTTTCCAAAAAACGACTTTTGCTCAGCTTCTTGGGATGATTCCCAGCATTCATCAGCCTTTTCCTTTGGACGTGAAGGTGCGCCTTTCCCAAGCAGATGCACATACTCTCACACACCCCCATTGATGAACAGCCTCTTAGCTGTCATTCATAGCCCTCTTGATCAGATACCATGAAAACATGGAATATGTTCCCTTCTGCTTCTTCCTGACTGCCTTACCAGGCTCCAAGGAATACTGGAGTGATCCCCTTCTCCTGGGAGGTTCTGTGTACTTCCCATGTTAGGACTGATCAATATGGATTTAGGTATACCAGTAAGCTGTTTTATTTTATTTTATTCTATTCACTATTATTCACCTATTTCCCCTCCTTATATTCTTTCTCAATCAAGCTTAATTAATTTGCCTCTCAGGTGGAGTGGATTCCTGTACTACTCAAAGGACAGAGTTTCTTCCATGCTGCCTGCGGCATCTGGGTTATTGAATCATAGAATCGTAGAATTGGATGAGATACCAAGAGTCATCTAGTCCAAGCCCCTATGTGCTGGTCCTGGGGGGTTACCATGCTGCATGGTCCGAGTCCAGTCCGAGGTCAAGGGTGTGGTATGGAGGCTGTCAGTCAAGACTGAAGCAGGGTCCAAGACAAGGAGTCAGGTGAGGTCAGGAACTCTGGCAGAAGAGCAGGACAGGGTGCCAACAGGAACAGGTTACCAACCTGGGACTGGGGCTGGCTGGCTTTTATCTGCCCCGAGGCATAGGGCAGCCCCAGTCCACAGGTGACTCGCCTCTCCTGGCCTTGAGGCGAGCACTCCTTCTGCAAGAACTTAGTTCCCTCCACCTCTCTGCCTTGAGCCTCTGCAGCTGTTGGTGTTTATACTACATTTTTTTAGATTTGCCTTGAGACAGTCTTTAAACCTCTTTTGTTGACCACCAGCACTACGCTTTCCATTTTTAAGTTCAGAATAGAGTAGTTGCTTTGGACGATAATCAGGCATCTGCACAACATGACTAGTCCAACAAAGTTGAGGTTGAAGAACCATTGCTTCGACACTGGTGATCTTTGCTTCTTCCAGCACACTGATATTAGTTTGCCTGTCTTCCCAAGTGATGTGTAAAAATTTTTGGAGACACCATTGATGGAATCTTTCGAGGAGTTGGAGATGGCGTTTATAAGTGGTCCATGTTTCACAAGCATATAGTAAGGTTGGTAGTATAATAGCTTTGTAAACAAGCATTTTGGTTCTCCTGTGAATGTCCCGGTCCTCAAACACTCTGCACTTCAGTTGGGAGAAAGCTGCGCTCACAGAGCTCAGGCAATGCTGGATTTCGGCATCAATGTTGGCCCTTGTAGAAAGATACAGTGATGCCTCGCAAGATGAAATTAATTCGTTCCGCGAGTTTTTTCGTCTAGCGAATTTTTCGTCTTGCGAAGCACGGTGTCGGAAAAGTTTTGGAAAAGCTTCAAAAATCACCAAAAACCTCAAAAAAGGCTACCACACCGTGTTCTATGAGTTGCTCTTGGAAGTCAAGTCGCAACTGTATTAATGGTGTTAAGAAAAAGGAAACAAACTTGCAAGACGTTTTCGTCTTGCGAAGCAAGCCCATAGGGAAATTCGTCTTGCGAAGCAGCTCAAAAACCGCAAAACCCTTTCGTCTAGCGAGTTTTTCATCTTGCGAGGCATTCGTCTTGCGGGGCACCACTGTAACTGCCTAGGCAGGAGAAGTGTTCGACATTTTCCAACGTTACACCCTTGAGTTGGATTTGTGGCACTGCAGAGGGGTTATTTTGTACTTGTTGGTGCAGCACTTTGGTTTTTTGGATGTTGAGTGATTACTGTTTAGTTGGTAACTTGAATCCATTGGTTTGGGTCCCACCCTCCAGAGCAGGAGAAAACAAACTTGCTCCGTCTTGCATGTGACAGCCATTTAGATATTTGAAGATTGTTTAAATCAAATGGGAGATAAGGAAGGCAAAAGGCCTGGTTGTTTGGATCACCAGAGACTAGAAGTTTAGCTGGCAGTTTCCCTATTTTGGTTAAATAAATAGCAAGTTTTTTGGGGGGCCTCATTTGCCCCTGCTTAGGCTGGCTGGAATGAATAGTGGCAACAGAAATAAGATGGGGGAGTGGGTGGACCTTACATGCTCTGTCCTATAAGGATGGTGGGAGGGAAAGGATGGTCCCCCACACCCCCCCAATCTTGACAAAAAGGTTTTCAGCACAAGCAACCAGTCCTTATGTGTTGTGCTGCTATAGCACAGGTCTCTGTTGGTTTACATCGTGATTGTTGCGCAAAGACCTCAGTGCAATTCAGCAACCGAAGGACTTCCTTCAAAAACTCGTTTCTTGCTAGCATATTGGAACACGTAGCATGTTACTTCAAAGCCATTTATTTATTGCAGTGGGGAAAGAGGTTTCAGATATGGCACATCCATATTTCCTGGATGTTAGAAACTCAAGTGATCATTTTTGCTTGCTTTCCGAAAACGGCAACAGTTTGCTGGCTATAAGCTCAAGTCCTGTCACTGCAATATGTCTACAAGCACAGGACTGCCAGCATCTGAAGTTAACCCAATGCTTAATTTGAGAGCTCTCGGGACTCAAATTGCAGCTTTGACCTGGAACACTAATCCTTGATAGGTATGGATAGCCACTGATGAAAGCAACCTAATCTGCTGCTTAGTCAGTCTCTCTCTATTATTGCTTCACGTGTTCCAGCTTCCAGGGCTGATTCTAGTGATGTGCAAACTAGGAGTTGGCTGCTCAGTTTCAAATAGTGGGTCAACATTTAAATGTGTGGCATCTCTCTCTCATGTGCTGCCATCACAGCCTAGTGACCTGGCCTAGGAAAGGAGCAGGAGAAGGATTGTAACTGCAAGAATGCCCGTGCGTTTTCAGAAACCTTGGGGAGATGTCAGATCTTTTCACTGAATTTTCAGCTTTCTCTCCCCGGTGTCCAGAACTCTGCAATACCCAGTGATCCACTGAGCCTTACACAAGGCTTTGCAGCCATTTCTGACCAGCTGATTAGAGATTCCTTCAAACATCCTTTTGGAGCAGTTGCGGTTATTTTTTTAAAAGCACGGCATTGGGAAATTGTAAAACAATTACCAAGCATAAAGTGCTGGCTTCCAGAACATGCGCTGAGTTGTTTTTTTGCAGCCATCCACATGGCCTCAAAACAGACTTGGAAAATCTTGTACTTTACAGATTAAGCTCACATCCACAGGGTGGACTGAGACAGAAGGGAGTTGCATTGTTACCTGCCTCGTGCAAGACATCAGGTGCTTACCCTCCCAACGTTTTTACGATAAAAATAGGGACGTCCTATTCCATAATGATGATGATGATAATACTCTGGGCAGCTTCCAACACATTTACTGTATTTTTTGCTCTATAAGACTCACTTTTTCCCTCCTAAAAAGTAAGGGGAAATGTGTGTGCGTCTTATGGAGCGAATGCAGGCTGCACAGCTATCCCAGAAGCCAGAACAGCAAGAGGGATTGCTGCTTTCGCTGCGCAGCAATCCCTCTTGCTGTTCTGGCTTCTGAGATTCAGAATATTTTTTTTTATTGTTTTCCTCCTCCAAAAACTAGGTGCGTCTTGTGGTCTGGTGCGTCTTATAGAGCGAAAAATACGGTAAATGTCGTGTGGAGGAAAAACTTAAACACATTGCAGAGTTCCCAAAAAAATAGACCAGAGGCAATTGTATTTCATTCAGCAGAGCTCTAGTGCTACTGAAGGCAAATGAGCATAATGGTCACAAATCCCAATACATTCAGGACTGGCACTGTCCATAAGAAATCCAGTTGCAGCAGACTTGATTTACACTTACAGCAACTTATAATAAGTCTAAACCTTAACACTATGGCAGAACAGAACACCACACCAGAACAAAGAGATAGAAAGAGAGAATGAGTGAAGCCCAGGCTCCTTCTGGCCTGACTATTATAGTCAGCATGACCCTGCCAGAAAAGATAACTGAACCAGTTTAAACCAGCTGAACTCACCTTCCCAGAAGGAATAACCCAAACATCAGGAACCTTCTGCTTGCTTCTTTCATACAGAGAAAAAAACCTTCCAGAACCCTCTTGAATTAAGTAGAACAGGAAAGATCTCTACACATCAGATCAATACTTTCTGTACTAAGAAATGCAAAGTGACAATAAAAACATAATAAAACTATATAGGACTGCCTTCAGATGTCTTCTAAAGGTTGTATAGTTACTTATCTCTTTGGCTCTGGGGTCACATTAACTCCATACCCTCCAACATTTCTCCAAACAAAATAAGGACATCCTAAGGGAAAGCGGGACCTTCTGGGATCAAATAGAAAACTGGGACGGCTTCTGTAAATCCAGGATGTCCCTGGAAAATAGCGACACTTGGAGGATTTGCAGGTGGGTGCAGCTTGGCCAAATGGGGAAGACTGTCTTTAGTTTTCTCACTGCTGCTCAACGCACTTACTCCCCCCCAAACTAGATATAAGACCAGTTGTTTGGGCAGAATAGATTCCATCCAGCTGCCCAGTGTAAGTGGAAACTTCTTCCCAATGAGTACAAAGGAATTGGAACATTTAAATACAGTTGTAATGGTTGGGAGTTACTCGTGCGTAATCCTGCTCCGTTTGAGCATCGGATTGCCTGGTTAAACCCTCCGGACTACGCAGCCCATATTTGCGTGGCTGCCCTTAGTCACTCGTAGAATCTGTCTGTGGGCGTTTCTTAAAGCGTTGCCAACATAAGAGTTGTTTGACGCCCAATCGTTTCCTCCTCTCACTGCGCGGGAGTCTCCTGCGCAGGGTGGGCGTGGGCAGCAGGGTGCTTGGGCTCTCCTCGCTAACTTCCAACGAAGAGTCCTGGAGCCCCTGCACCTCCCTGTCCCGTTGCTCTCCTGGATCCCTGGTGTTACACTCATTCTCTTCCCCTTCTTCCCGGCTAAGTCTCCCTCTAGCGCTTGGACCTTCCCCTGCAGAATCAGAGACCCTCTCCTTCTCCCGTGCCTCTGATGGCAGTTCCCTGACATCCGTTAATATGTTTAAGCAAACAAGGCTACCTGTGTTTATATTCCACCTGTTTGATTCATTTCTGGTGTTCCCTTCACTGGGGTTTGCCATCACAACATTTCTGTCTCTGGGACTAAGCAGGAGGAAGGAAGTACCAGTGAACTCAGCTGGACTTATTTGCTGAGTAAATGAGTTTAGAATTGCATGGTGGGGTGTTTCAAGCTCACAAGATTGTTCTTATGTGTAACAAGCTGGAGCAATCGATGAGCAAATTCAGAATTACGGCATTCAACACACAGGAATTTTACCACTGTTGGTAGCTGAGATGGCATTTTCTCAGGCAGAAATTCAATGGGTAAAGTTTCACTTAGTATCTCAACATGGCAATATATATATATATATATATGGGGGGAGTTTAAAAAACAGCAGCTGCTCCTTGTTTTATGGTTTCATTATACTGTTCACTTGATGTTTTTGGTCAGGACTGTGCTTGGATGGGACCCAGTGGTGCCTCTCTGCCTTCAACAGTTGTGTAGAAGAGGGGACCTTTTTTTTGGCAGAGATGGCTTATCGCTCAGTGGCGAGGAAAGTTGCACACTCTCAAATTTCTGGGCTACGTGGTCTATAAACAGGCCCTTCTCTTGAGATGGTGATGTGTAACAATGCTTCACAGACTTCAAAATGTGGTCAGTCAACCCAACTCCAATAAGAAACGTTCCAAAATTGCCCTTAGGGCAATGCCTTTATCAGATCCACCAAAATGTCACATTATAGTGTGCAAGCTTCCAGGTCCTTCAGAACTCTTCATCAAGCCTGATGGCAATCAGAGCAAGGGGGAGGGAGGCAGAAATATGTTGGCTGATGCTGAAGTCATTGTCAGAGGAGGTAGCAAGCGTGCAAATAAGGCACTGTAGGTGCTATGCAGGAAGGAGAATCACAGAATGTCCACTTTCCTAGAAATACAGAAAGCAGCTGCTAACCCAAGTTTGTCTCCCGTTCCTAACTAATAGGAATCGTAATTAGCTGTGAAGTTACTGATGGAGAAGCACTACTGCCCTCTGGTGGATTGTTTATGGAATACAATTCTGGTTTATTCCCTGTATGCAAACGAAGGTTCCATATTAGATGATAACTAAACATAGAATTACAAGACACCCTGAGAGTCATCTAGTCCAACCCCCCCTGCAATGCAGGAATCTTCTGCGCAATGTGGAGCTCAAACCCACAACCTTATGTTTAAGAGTCTCACATTCTACTGCTATTCCTGGACACACATTAAATACTGTTTACTTCAGAGCTGGTAATTCTTTGCACTCAGATCTCAGGGGAGTTTTGGTGGGGATGGGACCAAACGGATCATACGTGTTGGGTGAAGACAATCCTCCCCCCTCTCTGATGTAAACAATACTCTGCAAATGCAGCTTGAAACACTGTTTGTGTGGGGAAACGACCTCATTGTGTTTTAAGCTGCTAATGGGAACATAACCCTGGGGAAATGCCTAGGGCATTCCTTTCTGTTTAGTGTTTGTGCACACTGTGGTTGCACAAGTGTAATAAGAACCCACTGGCTAATGCTTGTACAGTGGTACCTCAGGTTAAGTACTTAATTCGTTCCAAAGGTCCGTTCTTAACCTGAAACTGTTCTTAACCTGAAGCACCACTTTAGCTTCAGGGGCGGAGGAAGGGGGTGCGGTGGGGATGGACTGCCCTGGGTGTCATCACTTAGGGGGGAGGGCATTCGGTGTGCCGCCTGCTTGCAACTCCCAAGCCTACTCCGATCAGCAAGTCCTAGGCTCTGTGGTTTAACCCACAGTGGTACCTCGGGTTAAGTGCTTAATTCGTTCTGGAGGTCCGTTCTTAACCTGAAACTGTTCTTAACCTGAAGCACCACTTTAGCTAATGGGGGCCTCCTGCTGCCGCTGCGCTGCCGGAGCATGATTTCTGTTCTCATCCTGAAGCAAAGTTCTTAACCCGAGGTACTATTTCTGGGTTAGCGGAGTCTGTAACCTGAAACGTCTGTAACCTGAAACGTATGTAACCCGAGGTACCACTGTATTTGGGGGTTCATGGTTTGTCTCACTCCAAAGAAACCACGAGCATAGCCAAAGTTTGTTCTTGACTTTACTGCTCATGGTTTGTCCCTGATGGGTGGGGGCAAACAAAACCACAAGGCTGGGTATTGACGTAATGCATTAGGCGAATCTTTTTTGTTTGCCTGCATGTTTTGAAATCAAACTGAGTGGCCCAGGAATAGGGCTGTGTGAGCATTACTGATCAGCTGGCTGGGGATGCTTGCAAACCCTCCAACATTTCTCCAATGAAAACAGGCACGTCCCGTTCCATGATGATAATTTTACTATTTATATCCCACACATCTTACTGGGTTGCCCCAGCCACTCTGGGCATCGTCCTATAATAACATAATAAAACATTAAACATTAAAAAACACCCTTTGCTATACAGGATTGCCTTCAGACGGCCTGGGGGTTAGATAACTCCAACATTTCTCTAATGAAAATAGGGATATCCTAAGGAAAAGTGGGACATTCCAGGATCAAATCAGAAACTGGGACGGCTTCTCTAAATCAGGGATGTCCCTGAAAATAGGGACACTTGGAGGGTCTGTGCAAAACAGAGTTTTGCAAGTGCTGCCAATCCACTGGCTGGCCATGACAACAAACTCCACTTTTATCAGGAAGCCGCAACATGGAAGATGTCAGGTCTGGGGCAGGTGGGTGTGGCTTGAGGGCCAGATTAGGACCCCTGCCTGGCCTAATTAGGCCCGTTGTCCCAAGAGATGCCCCACTACTGACTTAGCTTTTGGTGGTGCACCAGCAGGGAGGAGAGAGGTTGCCACTGTTTTCTAACTGGGTGCACCAGCATCGTAGCTTATTCATACAAAGCTTTTGTTTGGCTTAGCATGGTGTGCAAACGAGGCTCTCCGAACTCCGCCATTGGTGCGTCCTTTGAAAACTCTTAAAACTGATAAAGACTGGAAAAGCCCAGCAGGAATACAAAACCCCCTTCCTCATATCTAACCTCCCACCATTTCATTTCACGAATATTCTCTTTTTCTTTCTTTACTGCAAGTCCTTTGTGCTGTAGTCCTTCATTTCAGGACTGCACACCTGTTGAAGAAGGACAAGGAGAAAGTGGTGAACAGGAACACACACACACACACACACACACACACACACGAAGAGACAGAGACTATCCAAAAGGCTACTCTCCCCACTACAGCAAAACTATCTATTATTATTATTTATTGAATTTATATATCACCCTATATCCAGGGGTCTCAGGGTGGCTCACAGAATAAAATCAAGATATAAAACCACAAAATACACAATAAAAATAAAAACAATAACCCAATAACCCCCCCCCCGCAAGAAAACAACATTTTAAAAGGGCGTAGGATGTCAATCCAGTCAACCAAAGGCCTGGTTAAAAAGGAACATTTTTTCCTGGTGCCTAAAGGTGTATAATGAAGGAGCCAAGTGAACTTCCCTGTGGAGAGCGCATCCCACAGACGGGGAGCCACTGCGGAGAAGGCCCCGTTCTCATGTTGCTACCCTCCTCTGCACCTCTCGAGGAGGAGACACATGAAGAAGGGCCTCAGAAGATGATCTCAGGGTCCGGGTAGGTTCATATGGAAAGAGGCGGTCCTTGAGGTACTGGGGTCCTGAGCCTCCACTGCAAGGAGACAGAATGTTGTGTTTGATTTGGTCTGATGCAAAAAATTAAAAATCTAAACATGATGTCTATGGGTTGTCCTGTGTTTTTTTTTAAAAAAAGTATCCAAGACCTTCTGTGAAGGCTGAATTAATTTCACATTTTTTGCTGGAAGGAGGAATGGCCGTGAAATTGACAAAGCATCTGTGAAGCCTCCCTCAAACCCCCGTCTCTAAAAACTATTGTGAACAGATCAGTTGCTGGCAAGGCAGTGATGCCGGGGACAGAAAGTCCCCTGGCAGGGATTGTCATTTTTAAACAAAGTACCGGACAGTGGAGACAGGGACCTCCAGCCACCTGCAGAGTGGTCACTTTTGCATGTATCCTGTTTGGATGGAGTGCCTAAACTGTCTCTCTCCCCCCTCCCTGTCCCGCTGCCGCCACCAAGCACTCGCCACATCCCCCAGCGCAGGCAGGAAGAGCAGGAAACAGATGGAGCCGGCTGCTTCCGGTAAACTAACCAGGTGCTTCCTGCCACTGGGCCCAGCCAGAAGGAACAAGGCAGCCCACGCAGGCCCCCGGATTCTGCAGGGCTCTGTACGTGTGCACATGTGTGCACATTTGTGTGTGCATGTATGTGTGTGTGTACATGTATACACATGCTGGTGTGGGTAGATGTGCACAGGAATAACCATACCCATTTGCAGTTAGGAAATGCATCAGGAAGGTATGTTCACAGTTGTGTGAGAGAGTAGGTAATCCTTAACAGCCCCCAGCTCTTAACACTCTGTGGTGACCCTGGAGCTGAGATTAGGATGATTGAGCCGTGTTGGATGGTTGTGAGCAGACAGCATGCGGGATTCCAAGATGAGCAGGAATGGATGAAGATGTTATGTTGTGTTGTTGTTTAGTCATTTAGTCGTGTCCGACTCTTCGTGACCCCCTGGACCAGAGCACGCCAGGCACTTCTGTCCTCCACTGCCTCCTGCAGTTTGATCAAACTCATGCTGGCAGCTTCGAGAACATTGACCAACCATCTCGTCCTCTGTCGTCCCCTTCTCCTTGGGCCCTCCATCTTTCCCAACATCAGGGTCTTTTCCAGGGAGGCTTCTCTTCTCATGAGGTGGCCAAAGTATTGGAGCTATGCTGTATATCCATAACTATTTGCTGCAGTGTGAATGGCTTTCTGTTAAGAGAGTTATCAGTGTAAATGGCATGTTACAGATTTGCATAATCAAAAAAAAAAAGTTCTCCCAAGGAACTTGCAGTATAAAAGCTTGAGAACCTAGGAAGCAGTGGAGATTCCTCTCTCTCTTTCTAAGAGACCGGCTTGATCTTGCAAAAACTGTCTGGGAATGGATCTCCTTATGCTCCTTATGTTTCCAGCAGCCAGATCCACCCACACAAGTGCTGTGATCCCTTGCTTGAAGCCCACACCCCTTGCTCAGTTGGTAGCAAACTGTGCAGGACTGTGTCTGGGAAGCTCTTGGCTTTAGCCTCAGGAGCAGAATCTGGTTAGATACTCAGAGTGCTAGCTACTACTGTCAGCCTGCAAGTGCAAAGGTATTACCATGTTAATTCCTGGCCAATTCACATGCCAGACCCGGTATATCTGTGCACTCCCTTCTGCACTGCTTTGTAGGAATCTGTGTCACTAATATCCATAGTAGAGCCATGTGGGTGTATCCCTGGACAGTTAAGTCTAGTCAAAGGCGACTATGGGGTTGCGGTGCTCATCTCGCTTTCTGGCCAAGGGATCAGGCGGTTGTACAGACAGCTTTCCGGGTCATGTGGCCAGCATGACTAAACTGCTTCTGGTGCAACGGGACACCATGACAGAAACCAGAGTGAATGGAAACGACTTTTACCTTTCTGCCGCAGCGGTACCTATTTATCTACTTGCACTGGTGTGCTTTCAAACTGCTAGGTTGGCAGGAGCTGGGACAGAGCAATGGGAGCTCACTCCATCGTGGGGATTCGAACCACCGACCTTCTGATCGGCAAGCCCAAGAGGCTCAGTGGTTTAGACCTCAGCGCCACCCTGTGCACAGTGGACTAAGGGGGGGATGCACTGGATGTGTGCATCAGAGAGTATTGCTGCTAATAAAATGAATCAAATGAGTGCTCTGGTGTGTGAAGTCATGGACAGGTTTGTACAGGTCAGAGTACTACTTGCGTTGTGTGAATGCAGAAGTGGCCCTGCCAAATCTCAGGATGGCACAGCTAGCACAGGCAGTGGATTTCGAATTTAATTTGTGACAGCACAACAGGGGAAGGAACTTCCAGTCCCAGTCCAGTGGGAAGCTCTCAGGCCCATCTCCAATACACTGGAGAAACTCCCAATGGATCTCATCCACCCCAGTTCATTATTAGGCAGGGCTGCCATTTGGATTTCACCAGAGATGCTAAAGGGGTTGGGTTGGAAAGGGTTTTGCTGTCTGCTCTGGTTCCCTGGCCTATTGCAGATTGTGGGTCTAAAAGGGAAACTTGGTTTTGAGAGTGGGATGGGGCCCAGAGGATATATACTGTAAGCACATGGACAGTTTTCCATGGGACTGTTATCCTCCACATAGGTAAAGGTAAAAGGACCCCTGACCATTAGATCCAGTCGTGACCGACTCTGGGGTTGCGGCGCTCATCTCGCTTTACTGGCCGAGGGAGCCAGCGTACAGCTTCCAGGTCATGTGGCCAGCATGACTAAGCCACTTCTGGCGAACCAGAGCAGCACAC
This sequence comes from Podarcis bocagei, assembly GCF_964188305.1. Classification (NCBI taxonomy): domain Eukaryota; kingdom Metazoa; phylum Chordata; class Lepidosauria; order Squamata; family Lacertidae; genus Podarcis; species Podarcis bocagei. The sequence continues at coordinate 10,063,565 of NC_138143.1, read as the reverse complement.
AGAAACGGCGTTTACCTTCCCACTGGAGCGGTACCTATTTATTTACTTGCACTTTGACATGCTAGGTTGACAGGAGCAGGGACTGAGCAACGGGAGCTCACCCCGTCGTGGGGATTTGAACTGCCGACCTTCTGATCGGCAAGTCCTAGGCTCTGTGGTTTAACCCACAGCACCACCCGCGTCCATTCCCCACATATCCATCTTGCAATTTCTGAACATCCTCCACCCTTTAGCATTTGTCTTCCTAAATTTTAGGACTACCCATACCCTAAAATCCTTAAATAAGAGACATGGGGGAATGATTAATGGACTTCAATGTCTGTACACTAATGCGCAAAGCATGGGAAATAAACAAGATGAGCTTGAGCTCTTGGTACAGCAAACTAAATATGACATAATAGGCATCACTGAAAGCTGGTGGGATAAGTCCCACGATTGGAATGTAATAATGGAGGGATACAATCTATTTTGGAGAAACAGACCAGACAAGAAAGGAGGAGGAGTGGCGTTATATGTCAGGGATGTGTATACCTGTGAAGAGATCCAAGATGTAGAACCTCAAAGCCAAATTGAGAGCATTTGGGTCAAAATTAAGGAAGAGAAGAATAACAGAGACCTCATTGTGGGAGTTTACTATAGATCCCCAAGCCAAATGGAGGACATAGATGATGCCTTCCTGGAACAGATGGCCAAGCATGCAAAAGGAAGGGAGATAGTAGTAATGGGGGACTTCAATTACCCGGATATTTGTTGGATGTCAAACTCAGCCAAGAGCATAAGGTCAAACAGATTCCTCACTGGCCTTGCAGACAACTTCATTGTCCAGAAAGTGGGAGAAGCAACAAGAGGAACAGCCATTTTAGATCTGGTCCTAACCAATGTTGATGACCTGGTTAGTGGGGTAGAAGTGGAAGGATCATTAGGCGCGAGTGATCATGCTCTTCTGAAGTTTACTATACAGCGGAAAGGAGCAGCCAAGCATACTAGGACTCAATTTCTTGACTTTAAGAAAGCCGACTTCATAAAACTTAGGGAAGTGCTGGGTGAGATCCCATGGACAGTAATACTAAAAGGAAAGGGAGTTCATGATGGCTGGGAGTTTGTTAAGAGGGAGATAGTAAAAGCACAACGTCAGGCAATACCAATGAGACGGAAACATGGAAGGTGCCTAAAGAAGCCAGGGTGGCTATCTAAAGAACTTTTAACTGAGTTAAGATTAAAAAAGGATGTGTACAAAAAATGGAAAATGGGGGAAACCACCAAAGAGGAATTCAAACAAATAGCCAGCACGTGTAGACACAAAGTCAGAAAAGCTAAAGCACAGAATGAACTCAGGCTTGCTAGAGAGGTTAAAAGCAACAAAAAAGGCTTTTATGGGTATGTTCGTAGCAAAAGGAAGAACAAAGAAACAGTGGGGTCACTCAGAGGAGAAGATGGTGAAATGCAAACAGGGGACACAGAAAGGGCTGAACTCCTCAATGCCTTCTTTGCCTCAGTCTTCTCCGATAAAGAAAACAATGCCCGACCTGAAGAATTTGGAGCAAATGATTCAGCAAAGGAAACACAGCCCAGAATAACTAAGGAGATAGTACAAGAATACTTGGCTAGTTTAGATGTATTCAAGTCTCCAGGGCCAGATGAACTGCATCCAAGAGTATTAAAAGAACTGGCAGATGTGATCTCAGAACCACTGGCAGTCATCTTTGAGAATTCCTGGAGAACAGGCGAAGTCCCGGCAGACTGGAGGAGGGCAAATGTTGTCCCTATTTTCAAAAAGGGGAAAAGAGAGGACCCAAATAATTACCGCCCAGTCAGTCTGACATCAATACCAGGGAAGATTCTGGAGCAGATCATTAAGAAAACAGTCTGTGAGCACCTAGAAAGGAATGATGTGATCACCAATAGTCAGCATGGATTTCTGAAAAATAAGTCATGTCAGACTAACCTGATCTCGTTTTTTGACAGAATTACAAGCCTGGTAGATGAAGGGAACTCAGTGGATATAGCCTACCTTGATTTCAGTAAGGCATTTGACAAGGTGCCCCATGATATTCTTGTAAAGAAGCTGGTAAAATGCGGTCTTGACTATGCTACCACTCAGTGGATTTGTAACTGGCTGACTGACCGAACCCAAAGGGTGCTCATCAATGGTTCCTCTTCATCCTGGAGAAGAGTGACTAGTGGGGTGCCACAGGGTTCTGTCTTGGGCCCGGTCTTATTCAACATCTTTATCAACGACTTGGATGATGGACTCAAGGGCATCCTGATCAAATTTGCAGATGACACTAAACTGGGAGGGGTGGCTAACACCCCAGAGGACAGGAACACACTTCAAAACGACCTTGACAGATTAGAAAACTGGGCCAAAACAAACAAGATGAATTTTAACAGGGAGAAATGTAAAGTATTGCACTTGGGCAAAAAAAATGAGAGGCACAAATACAAGATGGGTGACACCTGGCTTGAGAGCAGTACATGTGAAAAGGATCTAGGAGTCTTGGTTGACCACAAACTTGACATGAGCCAACAGTGTGACGCGGCAGCTAAAAAAGCCAATGCAATTCTGGGCCTCATCAATAGGAGTATAGCATCTAGATCAAGGGAAGTAATAGTGCCACTGTATTCTGCTCTGGTCAGACCTCACCTGGAGTACTGTGTCCAGTTCTGGGCACCACAATTCAAGAAGGACACTGACAAACTGGAACGTGTCCAGAAGAGGGCAACCAAAATGGTCAAAGGCCTGGAAACGCTGCCTTATGAGGAACGGTTAAGGGAGCTGGGCATGTTTAGCCTGGAGAAGAGGAGGTTAAGGGGTGATATGATAGCCATGTTCAAATATATAAAAGGATGTCACATAGAGGAGGGAGAAAGGTTGTTTTCTGCTGCTCCAGAGAAGCGGACACGGAGCAATGGATCCAAACTACAAGAAAGAAGATTCCACCTAAACATTAGGAAGAACTTCCTGACAGTAAGAGCTGTTCGACAGTGGAATTTGCTGCCAAGGAGTGTGGTGGAGTCTCCTACTTTGGAGGTCTTTAAGCAGAGGCTTGACAACCATATGTCAGGAGTGCTCTGATGGTGTTTCCTGCTTGGCAGGGGGTTGGACTCGATGGCCCTTGTGGTCTCTTCCAACTCTATGATTCTATGATTCTATGATTCTATGATTCTATGCTCTGGGCGCTTCCTATTCTTTAGCAATAAGATTTGCAGCCAGCAGCCAGCACAACTGCTTGCCATTCCTGGATCAGCAAGGTCTGTCCACCCCTCCCCTCCCCAGCTAAGGGGCAGATCAGTCAAGGCTGGGCCTGCCTGGTTGCCAAAGGCCCTGGCAGCGTCCTTGCTCCAGGGGAGTCAATTCCAGGACAGCGCAGGAAGCAATGAGCGCGAAACAACTCTATTGCTCTGTGTGAAGTGGCCCAATGGCTCTGAGTAATATTTTCCTGAGCAGTGGCTCCAGGAGAAGCAGGAAGTGAACACATTTCCTGCCATTCAAGGCTGCCTCTCCCTCCCCGCAGGTCCAGCCATCGGCATTCCTCATTAACATCAACTCTCTTGAAATGCACCCAACGCTCGATTCATCTGAAGCCAGGTGTCCTCTTCAGACAGCCTGAGATGTCTGCCAGGGTTTCTGCTCTGCACATCAGCTGCCCAGAATCCTGCAACCAGAGTAGATCATGCGAAGTGACCAGATTTGCATGTATGTCTTCCTCTGCACCTTTTGCAGAATATATTTCCTTCTCAAAGACCATGTCTTCAAAGAAATGCAGGGAGCTATGAGACAGTGTTCTAGCAAACGGTTTCCTGCATGTGAGAACGGAAGTAGTAACTCGAAATCTTGAAGCTGTGCAGGGTGTTTGGAACCGCAACAGGTTTGCCTAGTACTATCAGAATTATGGTGCTGGAGGAGACTCTTGAGAGTCCCATGGACTGCAAGAAGATCAAACCTATCCATTCTTAAGGAAATCAGCCCTGAGTGCTCACTGGAAGGACAGATCCTGAAGCTGAGACTCCAATATTTTTGCCACCTCATGAAGAGAAGAGAAGACTCCCTGGAAAAGACCCTGATGTTGGGAAAGATGGAGGGCACAAGGAGAAGGGGAAAACAGAGGACGAGATGGTTGGACAGTGTTCTCGAAGCTACCAGCATGAGTTTGATCAAACTGCGGGAGGCAGTGGAAGACAGGAGGGCCTGGCGTGCTCTGGTCCATGGGGTCACGAAGAGTCGGACATGACTAAACGACTAAACATCAACAATCAGATTTAGCACTGGTAGCCGTTTTAAGAATTCTGTTGTGACCCCAGAGTCCACTTAGACATGTTACTTTGAACAATATGCCAGCACTAAAAAATTGCACACGTGCCGGCTGGTTCCATTTGGCTCCCCAGGAGGCATTGCACAATGTGGAATCACACACACTGGGATATACTGGATTGGTCACAAACGGAGGGTCTCACTCACCAGGTGAACTGATTTGGTTGTCACATTGCATCTACCCTGCTCAGAACTTTGCTAACATGTGTGGAATTTCAAATTCTTAATATTGGGCACACATGCAAACATTTCTTAACATTTTTCTCAATGTAGGAAGATACTTGGGACTCCTCTTGATGCCTTATTTATTCAGCTTCCATCCTGAGCTGAATCTACACTGACCTTAAAAAAACAACACGCTAAGAAAAAAAACATTATATAGCCCCCAATGCAATTTTCCATCAACGGCTGTACAGCGCCCCGTGGGGTCACATTTTTATAATACATTTATAACGTTATAACTCACCAGTATAGATTAGTCCCCGATTTACCTGCACAAAGCTTATATAGATGTTAGATTATATCCAGTTGTTACTGAACATTCTTTGTGATTTGTTTGCTAGGCAGCTATAGGGCAATGAGCATTCATCTTGCATTCATCCTGATTGGCTTGCCAGTTATTTATATGTCTTCCTGTTAATCATTTGTTCTTCCCATATTTCCCCATCAGCTTCCCAAATGCAAAAAGTCTGTTTCTTATTTCATGTGCTCAGACGACAAAGGGCTTTAACGCACTTCAGTTGTTCTAGCAACTGCTCCTGCATGTGGTTGAATCATATTGAATATGCTGATAGTATATTAATTCCAAGTAGGCTTGCTAAGATGTATAAGACTGAATCAGATAAGTGCTGGAGATGCAGTGAGGTTGAGGGAAGGTTCTTTCATATGTGGTGGACCTGTAAAAGGGTAAAAGAGTATTGGAAAAATAATTTATAATGAATTGAAAAAAACCAGAGTCCTTTTTGTTTGGGATAATTCAGATGGAAATTCCCAGGTATCAAAAAAGGTCATTTATGTATGCCACTACTGTGGCCCATGTTTTGTTAGCCCCAAAATGGAACCAAAGGAGAATGGCAGCTTAAAGTAATGGAATATGCACAGTTTGTGGATCTAACTTATAGAATAAGAGAACAAGAAGAACATTGGTTTAAAGAAGATTGGGAAATGTTTATTGACTATATGGGGGGAAATTGTGTATACTTGAAAACATTGGCAGTGTTCAAAGGCACTGATTTTGACCCCACACACAGTGGCAACCTATTTCAGAGCCTCTCGTAAAAGATCTGCTATCGGCTGAGTCTAATCTTATCTTCCTGACCATGCATAAGAAGGCAACTGATCAGATGGTATGGGACGGGAACAACTGTCCTCCACAAAGAGTATGGCAGTGGCAAGAGTTCCTTTATTCTGAATGCTGTGAAACAGGGAAGGTGCCCTCCCTTCCCCATTTCACCCTGTAGACCGTTGCCAGAGGGTCTACGCCCTTAGGACACAAGAAGAGCCTGCTGATTCATGGGAGCTGGTCAGAAGCAAGGGAATGCCAAGGGGAGGGTGATGGAAGGGTGCAGTTCTCCAAGGCAGGGATGCAGGGGAAATGCAGCGCTCAGCAGCGCAGTTGAAAGGGAGTCTTTGCCAGGAAGTTTGGACAATGAGTCATCCTCTGCTGGAACATCAGAGAACAGGCACACACACATTGTTGGAGCTCTGTGGAAGGCAGCGCACACAGAGCACAGAATGCATGTGCTTTTGTTGTAAAGTTGCTTTGAATTACTTTTTGAAAAATGAAAGACATAAAGAGGAGACTAATAAGTTAAATAAATAAATATAAAGCGGCAGCCAGCTGAATTTTACTCAGAAATCTGAGGAGCTAATTCAGTCATGGGTCATTCATTTCAATGGGTCTACTCTTGAGTAAAACTTAGTTGAATACCCCACTAAGTGATGGATATCCATTCTGAGGGAATCTGTATGGATCCGCATTCGCACATGACCACCCCCCTAGACAGCTCTTTCCGCATACCGAGCACTGATATCTTATGGAAAACTTACTGTGTCCTGCTATTCTTTGACTTTTGCACTCATTAGAATTTTGCGGTGCCATTCCCCAACTGAACAATGGTTACAAAGTTGTGTATGTTAGGGGGAAGTGTGCCTACGAATGCATACATTAGTAAAAGTAGCAAAAAAATGCAGGTTATTGGGGAAAATTGCTTGCAAGAATGTGTACATTGACTAATACAAAAATCTACTTGTTGGTAGAAATTCACACTAAAAAGCTGATGAATTTCTATCAGGAATTTAAAAATAAAAATATATTGTGAATTGCTGCAAAAAGCAGGCAACTGAATTTAAGAACAACAATTTCTAATTCAGAAAAGGCATGGAGGTAGGTAATTTTTAGGGTGGGCACATGTCACATCCTGTTTCTTGTATAACAACATCAACAACAACAACAACAACAACAACAACAACAACAACAACAACAACAACAACAATAATAATAATAATAATAATAGTACCCCGCCCTTCTGGCTGAGTTTCCCCAGCCACTCTGGGTGGCTTCCAGCACATATCAAAGCATAATAAAATGTCTAACATTAAAAACTTCAGATGTCTTCTAAAAGTTGTGTAGTTTTTCATCTCTTTGACAGGGCAGGTGCCACTACCGAGAAGGCCCTCTGCCTGGTTCCCTGTAACTTCACTTCTTGTAGTGAGGGAACCACCAGAAGGCCCTTGAAGGTGGACCTCAGTGTCTGGGCTGAATGATGGGGGGGGGGCGCGTATAAGCAGCTTAGAACCAAGATTTTGCAATTAAGACCCGACCAGAGGAATATGCCGTGCCTCGCCTCACTTCACTGGCTAGCATGAGGAGCGCAGGGAACATTCTGGGTCACCTTGTGCCTGGGAGTGAAATGATCTCCCTGACAGGGTGGGTCTGCTTGCCTGTGAGAGAGAGATGGGCAGGGGAGTACCGAAATGTATTTGTTTCGACTTATAGCTTGAGGATCAGGATGAAGAGCATACTTTCAAGAAAATATAGAATAATAATAATAATAATAATAAATGAAGGCTGCCAGTGTGGTGTAGTGGTTAAGAGCGGTAGTCACGTAATCTGGGAAACCGGGTTCGCTTCTCCGCTCTTCCACATGCAGCTGCTGGGTGATCTTGGGCCAGTCACACTTCTCTGAAGTTTCTCAGCCCCACTCACCTCACAGAGTGTTTGTTGTGGGGGAGGAAGGGAAAGGAGAATGTTAGCCGCTTTGAGACTCCTGAAGGGGAGTGAAAGGCGGGATATCAAATCCAAACTCTTCTTCTTCTTCTTCTGTACAGTAGTACCTCAGGTTAAGTACTTAATTTGTTCCGGAGGTCCGTTCTTAACCTGAAACTGTTCTTAACCTGAAGCACCACTTTAGCTAATGGGGCCTCCTGCTGCTGCCGTGTCGCCGGAGCATGATTTCTGTTCTCATCCTGAAGCAAAGTTCTTAAACTGAAGCACTATTTCTGGGTTAGCAGAGTCTGTAACCTGAAGCGTGTGTAACCTGAGGTACCACTGTACTGAACTGGGAGCAAGTCCCATTGTAAAAAGATTGCCTGCTGGGTTCAGCTAGTCCTTCCACCAAACAGAAGCACCTCGGGTTTGGGCTATATTATACATTAACTGAATCACAGGGAACCGTCATCTCAAAGTTTTGAACTTCTGTGATTCTTCCATAGAGATTGTTGCTAGAAATGTGCCCCTAAGTGGTGACATAACAATACGGTCGTCACCAAATCCAAAAGGGCCATCAAATGACAGCAAAGAATTAGTGTGTGATTCTTCCATGCTTCAGTTGTGCTTCTTCTGTACACTCTGCAAAACGGATCCCATGGCGAGAGGCACACGCCCAGATTTCAGGGACTGAAGCATATTCTGAGTGTGTGAAATTCAGTTCTGCCCCATGCGAATGTGTTGCTTATCCTGTCTTTTACTGCAGAAGTACAGCTGTGTTTTCTAATCTGTTGGCTGAAAGCTCTGTGGAAAATAAGGACATCTAAGTTTTCTGAATAGGAATGCAATTTGCATTGTTAAGAACATAAGCCAAAGAGAGAGAGAAAGAGAAATACAGTGATTTCATAGTTAGTGTGCTGAGTTTGCTGTGGAAAAAAGTAAGCATGTGAACTTGTGCACAGACTACAAGAAAGGTACAGGCATGATTGCTTTTAATCTACAGTGGTACCTCGGGTTACGGACGCTTCAGGTTACAGATGCTTTAGGTTACAGACTCCATTAACCCAAAAATAGTACCTCGGGTTAAGAACTTTGCTTCATGATGAGAACAGAAATCGCACGGTGGCGGCAGCGGGAGGCCCCATTAGCTAAAGTGGTACCTCAGGTTAAGAACAGTTTCAGGTTAAGAACGGGCCTCCAGAACGAATTCAGTTCTTAACCAGAGGTACCACTGTACTATATTGGGGGGGTTGCTTTTTCTCCATAGCTGCCTCTTGAGATATTGTTGCCAGATTCGGCACAAGGGTTCCCAATGTGAGGGTCGCCATCTTTCCCAATGTTTGGATGCTGACTGCCATTTTGAATCAAGATGGAGAACCAAAATGTCACTTTAGTGTGATTTCACCTGTTTTTTGGCATAGGTTCAGCCGCCTCCCATGAGATCATCGCCAAACTTGGCATGAATGTTACTGAGGGTTTATTCCTCACATTTTGGATGCCAGGCGTATTTTTAATGAAGATGTGGGACTGAATCATCACTTTGGTGTGACTTGGCCCCCTTTTGGGCAAAGGTTTGCCTGCCTGTTGAGATATTATCGCCAAACTCAGCGCAAGGGTTTCTGTGGTGTGCAGAATGGTCTATGTTGGTGTTTACATGCTGGTCACCATTTTGATTCAAGATGGCGGAGCAAAATGCCATTTTGGCATGACTTTGCCCAGTTTTTTTGCATAGGTTCAGCCACCTCTTAAGATATCGTTGCAAACTTGGCACAAGGTTTCCAAGGTGGAGGTGGCAGTCTTTGTTGGCATTTGGATGCTGGGCACCATTTTGAACCTAAACATTACTTTACTTGGTTTTTGGCATGATGGATCCAAACTCACAAATTACACCACCCATTTAAAAATCAATTATTTTTGGTTTCTGAAATTCCCAGACAGCACCAGGTACTTCCCGCTATTGATTTAAGTATTGATGTAAGTATTAAAGCTCCCCCCCCATAAGTAATTAAATCCAGCCATCATGTAAGAGCAGAGATTGCATATAGCAATGTTGCATCCTAAACACAATTACCTGGGATGAGAGTTAAGTGCCACTGAATGCAGTAGGAATTGTTTCTGAGAATACATGAGTACAATTGCGTTGTAAGGAAGTAATTTTTCTTTGTCTTTTGATCCTGGAACCTCTCTGATCTGAATTATTGTTGCAGTGTTCCCATGATTCCTATGCTTAAGTTTGGATGAATTATTTGTGAGAGTTCCCTAGTATAAGAGCAGTAAGCAAGAGGCTTCTCTGCCAGCCCTGGCCATTCCAACAACAGCCAAAGAAAATATACTACAGGAAGATCATTGTGGCAAAATAGAAGATACCTGGTCTAGGAGCATGGCGGGAAAGACCTTGCCCTCTTCTTTAAAAACATGGGTAGGCAAACTAAGGCCTTGGGGGCCAGATCCCGGCCCAATCACCTTCTAAATCCGGCCCATGGACGGTCTGGGAATCAGCGTGTTTTTACATGAGTAGAATGTGTCCTTTTATTTAAAATGCATCTCTGGGTTATTTGTGGGGTATAGGAATTCGTTCATCCCCCCCCCCCCAATACAGTCGGCCACCCCCCACAAGGTCTGAGGGACAGTGGACCGCCCCCCTGCTGAAAAAGTTTGCTGACCTCTGCTTTAAAAACATAAAAAGCTAAGAAGTGCCAGCAGTCAGATATTGGCAGGCAGGCTCATCATGTAGTCCTTGCCTTGTGACTCTCCATTTCACATCCTCCCATTTCTCATGGAATCAGCATCCAGGGTTTCTAGGAAACGTTCCTCCCAAATAGACTTTGCACAGGAACCAGTCATCGGAAGGACTTCAGCTCCACTTGCGCTTACAGGTTGTGCGCTCATATCCAAGTGGTGCAATGCAAGTTGTGTGTATTTCTCAGCTGTTCCCAAAAGTTGCTAAGGTGATTGTATGTTTGTGCGCTGACAGATTTGCTGCTGCTTTGTGTTGACTGCTGCTTCTGTTGTTTTATGGCTCTTGCCTCCTTCCCTTCATGAAAGGACACGGCAGGCTCGGAGGGTCTAAAGAGCACACGTCTCTGAGAGAACTTCCTTGCCCTCGTTCACAAACAATCAGTCCTCTGGTCATTCTTTTGATCTCCACAGCCTGGTTCTTCCAATGTCTGATGTGTGGCTAAACTGCAAGTTATATTAAGCCCGCAAGGAGAAAGCGCACATTTGCTTTTACTTTGCTTTTTTAAAAGATATTTTTTATTAATTTTTCATTAATAACATTCCAGTTGACAACATATCAAATCTTGCCGCATCATAATACAAATAATAAAGCCAATTATACATTCCAAATTAAAAATAAATAAATTAGGGGGACTTCTCGTGTTCTGGCTGATCAGGAGGGTTTTATTATCATTATTGTTCCTACTTTTTCTCTCTAGTTTTTTGCAAATAACATAACTCTGATCTTAACCCATTGTCTTATCATCACAATCACTGGTATGCGACTTTCCATTGTGTTTAATTGCTTTTTCTTTACTAATCAGCACCCAGGGAGATGGGGGCAGGGGGTAGGGACTGGAGGAGAGGAAGGCAACACTTTGCGCCTACCACTTTGGCCCTGATTTGAATCACACCCACTCACCTGCCTGGGTGGCTGACATTTGTCTCAGCAGTAGCACTGCTCTTGGCACAGGGACAGCCTGCCTGGCACTAATCTGTCAAGCAACAGGGAAGGCAGAGTTATTCATGGGGGGGGGGGTTGCAAGTGCAGACAGACCCACCACCATCTGTGACTTAGGGGGTCCACACTGCCCTTGCCCTGGGCAAAGGGCCTTAACACTTTTCAGACATTTGGGTGGCATATATTGACCTGAATGTGTGAACTGAGATAAGTGTAGTAGTAGTAGTAGAGTGGTACCTCTGGATGCGAATGGGATCCATTCCGGAGGCCCGTTCGCATCCTGAGTAGAACGTAACATGCGACTGCGCATCTGCAAGTCCGCAGGTCACGTTTCGCTGCTTCCGTGCACGCGTGCGACGTCATTTTGAGCGTCTGTGCATGCACGAGCGGCAAAACCCGGAAGTAATGGAACACGTAACTCGCCATGGAGCGTAACCTGAAAACGCTCGACCTGAAGCATATTTAACCTGAGCTATGACTGTAGTAGGGACGCGGGTGGCGCTGTGGTCTATACCACAGAGCCTAGCACTTGCTGATCAGAAGGTCGGGGGTTCGAATCCCTGCGACGGGGTGAGCTCCTGTTGCTCGGTCCCAGCTCCTGCCAACCTAGCAGTTTGAAAGCACGTCAAAGTGCAAGTAGATAAATAGGTACCGCTCCAGCGGGAAGGTAAACAGCCTTTCCGTGCGCTGCTCTGGTTCGCCAGAAGTGGCTTAGTCATGCTGGCCATGACCCGGAAGCAGTACGCCGGCTCCCTTGGCCAATAAAGCAAGATGAGCGCCGCAACCCCAGAGTCGGTCACGACTGGACCTAATGGTCAGGGGTCCTTTATGACTGTAGTAATATATTATTTATACTCCACCCATCTGGCTGGGTTTCCCCAGCCACTCTGGGCAGCTCCCAACAGAATATTAAAAACACAATAAAACATCAAACATTAAAAACTTTCCTAAACAGGGCTGCCTTGTTTATTGTATTGATGCCTATTGTATTGTCCATATAAGCTGACAGGTTTCTTCTGATTTTCTTCATGCTTCCCACCCCACTTTCCTTTCTCTGGTTTTCTTTTTCTTTTTTAAAATTTCCTAAATCAATTTTAAATAAAAAATCATTTAAAAAAACAAAATCTGATGAGGAATGCTGGGGAAGAAAGCATCTAACACCCTCTCAATTTTCCTGATTGAAATCCTTCCCCATTGCCCTTTGCTTTGCTGGGGGCGGGGGCGGATGAAGACAGGTACGACTGGTGTTTCACCACCACCAGTAGGGTCAAAAAGCACCTGTGGATGAGGAGTGGATTTAGATCAAGGACTCAGGCCCAGAGGGCAAAAGTATTCTGTGTGCATCTGCCCCAATGCCAATTATAGAGGGTCCTCCTATGGCTTGCTTTGAAATAAAATAAAAAGCCACTGGGATAGCCAGTCACAAACAATGCAAAAAATGGTCTACAGTCCCAACAAAGATCTTTTCCTGACCTGGAAGCATTTCTAGCCTTGCCAGGTCAGAAGAAGGCAATGGGCTGCCCGAGGGGTGGAGCTCTTTAGACCTAGTGTTATGTACTGAAGTTCTCACCCTGGGCCAGCAGGGGGATACTGTAGATAGTTATGCAAATAAGGGATCAAAAGTGACTTTCAGTGATTGGATAGTTTTAGAAAATTGTTACAGTTACGTTGTACTGGAGCTCTATAAAAGCAGGCTGACTGAACCCTTCAGTCCAATTCTGTTCTAGCCTGTGAATAAACAAGAGCTGTTTGAAGAATCGCTGTGTCGTCTGATATGTTCACCCACAACTTAACACCTAGCAAGATAATATTGCCTCTTCTTCCTCTACTGTAGTCTCAACTATCTCATTGTTCAAGGGAAGGTGCAGACCAGGAAACTCTGGGGTTTAAGCGCTAATTGATCCTGGCATGCCTAAGTTTGCACTGTCGTTGAGTTATACTTGCTGGGCCATAGTTCCGTCTTGCTTTGGGATGGAGAAAAAAAACTGATTCAGTTTGCATTTTAATGTGAAACTACCTAATTTGTTCTTGCTGAAACAATATGCAAACTGAGACAGGGCCAACCTTTTAAAATTTGTGCATCTCTGAATGTTGCAATGCAGTTCTCAAACAACAAAAGAACTATGCACACAGACGCCTGTGCCTATATTAGAACTGTGGCGATGTGGAAATGTTGTGAACTGAACTTAAAATTTGAGAAATGAGAAACCGAGAGAAACCAAAATTGACCGACATTCTCATCTAAACTTCTGACATTGGGATTAAATCAATGCCTAGTTCAGCTTGACTGCTGTGTAGAATTCACACTGGCAGCCTCCTAAGAGTCAGCTCTCACTTTTTTCTTAAAATGTCTCCCAATAAGGTGCCTACAACAGTCACCCAGCCATATTCGATGCTATAAGGTAAAGGTAAAGGGACCCCTGACCATTAGGTCCAGTCGTGGCCAACTCTGGGGTTGCGGCGCTCATCTTGCTTTATTGGCCGAGGGAGCCGGCGTACAGCTTCCAGGTCATGTGACCAGCATGACTAAGCCACTTCTGGCGAACCAGAGCAGCACACAGAAACGCCGTTTGCCTTCCCGCCGGAGTGGTACCTATTTATCTACTTGCACTTTGACGTGCTTTCGAACTGCTAGGTTGGCAGGAGCAGGGACCGAGCAACAGGAGCTCACCCCGTGGCGGGGATTGGAACCGCTGACCTTCTGATCGGCAAGTCCTAGGCTCTGTGGTTTAACCCACAGCGCCACCCGCATCCCATTCCATGCTATGCTCCACCACAATTGACTCACTGGTGGAGAATTCATGGTCCCTACCGTGAAATATTGAATTTTGAGAGCTAGAAAGAGATGATAGCCTTGCACTCATAGTGTGCAACCTCAGGAAAGGCCTCTGTGGAATGAGTAACCTGGCCATTTGTGGTGTGTGCTGTAAACTAACCTTTGGGGAAGGGCTGGAGATACTCAGAAGATGGCAGCCCAGTCCTGTGAAATTCTCGGGCTGAGTTTGTTCCTTTTAAAATATGACCAATGTGGTGTGCTGCTCCCCAGATTTGACTCCTTGCACAGACATGATGACGAAGCAAGGCACATGGTACATTCTAGGGCCAGGGCCTCACCTATGAATAGATTATTATTTGGGGCGGGGGATGAGGTTTTTTTAAAGTATTCAATACAGAAGCTAGAAAATAGCAGAAGATGGTCACCTCTGTAATGTTGGAAGAGTCATGCATGGGCAAAGCTTCTTGAGCTGGCTTTGGATTCCACTTGCATGTCCTGTGTGACCTTTCTAAGGTTTCTCCCACAAATGACACAAACATTGCCCATCTTTGTAATCTGAATGGAAAGCTGAGGCAACCCCAGTTCCCACAAACACTTTAGGAGTTTGACAGCTGCTGTTCCTTGCTTCATTTATGAAGACGATTTTTATGCTGCCCTTTATCAGATGATCTCAGGGACGTTGTGTGAACCAGCACTTTGATGTGGCTAAGTAATGTATAAAGTTGGTGGTGCACACCCATATGAATGGCACTTCTTTGAGACCTTGGCTCAGCGGCAAGTCGCACCCCCACTTCACCTGACCCCATCCCCACACTTCCAATACAGGTGGGTGCCATCACTTATGAATTGGATTATGAGAGGCAATATAAATCAAAACTTTATTCAAAAATGGGATATGTTTAAGAAATATTTAATGAAATACAACAGCAGTGTGGTGTCTATGATAGCGTTTGAATGATTTCTGTGTATATGATAGATAAAACTAAAGCAAAAGGTTTCATAAGAAGTAATAAATTTTAAGATCACATAATTAGTATAAAGTTATAGCCATGTACACAACTGGAAAACAGAAAAGGTAAATACGTTGGGGGAGGTGGGAAGTCTTACGTACATACAAAAGAACATATGGTGAATTGTATTGTATAGAACTGTCTTTGATTTGTATTCTTTTTCTTTTTTCATAATACCATATATAACAATGTAATGTTGTCAAGCAAACTTAATAAAATAATTTTTTTAAAAAAATGAATTGGACTCTAGATTGGCTAGAGTATACATTTTCTTCCATTTTCTATCCTGTCCAAGATTTGCAAAGAACATTTTCCCATGGACTGCTGCTGTTGGAGCTGCCCAGGGAATACTGACCTGCTGAGGGACTGAGGGCCCTGCTCTGCCTCTCTCCATCGGTCTAGGGCGAGGCCTGACAGGCTGGAGCAGCTCCTGGTGGACAGGCCACAGGGTTACTGCTGGACCTCATGGTTGGCCTCTACACCAAGTGCAGTTGCCACTTGGTGCTCCAGAGGGACAGCCTAGTCTTGGACTTCCTCAAGTGGGAATGGACCTCCAGATTATTGGAAGCCAAGGCTGGCTACCCAGAGTCAACATCCACCTTACCACTGGCAGGAGGCCTGAGAGCCCCGCCATCTCCAACATGGCCCGGTATTCAAGGACCCCAGCCAGCGAAGCATCTGGCTGAGCTGGCTTAACAACAGACATGAGGTGCATGTGTGTATTTTACTGAACTGAACAGAGTCATGGGGGTGCAGAGATTGTGCGAACGAACTTAGTGCTTAGCTTATCTTTTAATTGCTATTTTGTTAATGTTTTTAATATTGTTTTATAGATTCTAAATGCTGCGTTGATTTGTTAATCACATGACTTGCCATAATTGTGAGGTTTAGCCTACTTTTTAGTTGCTGTCTAGTTAAGCTTTTTAATTGATAATTTGTTAATTATTTTATATGATGTATGCTATATTCGCGATGTGCTACTATGTTTTATTATGCTATGGTTATTTGTTGGTTTGTAAGCCGCTTTGAGATTCACTTGAATGGAAAGCGGCGTCAAAATACAATACAGTGGTGCCCCGCAAGACGAATGTCTCGCAAGACAGAAAACTCACTAGACGAAAGGGTTTTCCGTTTTTTGAGCTGCTTTGCAAGACGAATTTCCCTATGGGCTTGCTTCACAAGACGAAAAACGAAAACGTCTTGCAAGTTTGTTTCCTTTTTCTTAACACCGTTAATACAGTTGCGACTTGACTTCGAGGAGCAACTCATAGAACGCGGTGTGGTAGCCTTTTTTGAGGTTTTTGAAGACTTTGGTGATTTTTGAAGCTTTTCCAAAACTTCTTTTAAACTTTTAAAACTTTTTTGGGGTTTTTTTGGATTTTGGGTTGGGGTGTTTGGAATTCAAGGACTTGGTGTTGGGGAGGGGTTTGCAAGAATCTGGAAGCTTGTGTGTTTTTCCCCCTGCATTTTTATGATTTTCTGTGACCATTGGGCCACTCAGCTGTTTTTTTAAAAAAAAATCTGGATTTGAATTTCTGTGTGGTGGGCAGCTGGGGGAACAGTTGGGGAGGGGGTTCTTCAGCAAGAAGCAAAGAGTGGAAGAGGAACCTTCTTCGAGTTGTCCCCCAGAGTCTTAGAAAATGTACTGTACACTTTGTTGATTTTTAAATGTTTTTCTGTCATGTTTAGAAACTTAATTTATTGTTCCTTCAATTTTTGAAATGCTCTTTACAGTATGTGTGACTTTAAAGAGCACTTAATAAACTCTTGTTGTACCAAATTTGGCTTTGTTTGGACTTTTTTTGACCATAGGAACGCATTAATTGAATTTCAATGCATTCCTATGGGAAACCGTGCTTCGCAAGACGAAAAATTCGCTAGACGAAAAAACTTGCGGAACGAATTGATTTCGTCTTGCGAGGCACCACTGTAAATCAAAATCAAATAAATCGAATGGAAACACTTCCTTTAAAATCTCAAGCATAGCCCAGAGGTGTGCGTTTCTGTTCGTTGTCTGGGTCTTTCCTTACAAGTGCTCCAAGGCTGAAATTCCATGGCAGCAATTGTGATATCCAGTTATGCCCAGGCTTGCACAGAATGGGTGCACGCGAGGCCAATGGCTTTGCACGAGTGCCTGCAAACATCCTTCCTTTGCAGGAATTGCAGGTGTCCTTACTGACCGTGGATCCCAAGGCCAGTGACTGAAAGCCTGGTTCGCCTGGTTCCCATGCCATCCAACGGTTGTAAGAAATGCCGGCTGCTGACTAACTGAGCGTGATGCCCAACATGGGCCCTGTGCCTGCCAGAAACCCCAAAAGCAGGCTGGCTGATGGAGAGGCGGGGAAGAACCTCCTGCCTTCCCTCCCTGGGCAAGGCTCTCCTGAGCTCACATCCAATCCATGTTTCTAGTCGCTAATGAAAGTGCTCTGAGCTCTCCTAAGCCACCTCTATTATGTGTTCACTGGTCTATGTTATTCCAGTGTGTAGACACTGGGCTTCCTCTTGTTTGCTTTCCAAGTCCCTTTGCTTAGGCTGGGTCTGACTCGGGAGTTTCCTTATCAGCCCTGTGCAGGCAGCTCCTGTGCGGCTTATCTCCGAACTGCAGAACATCCCCCGTCCAAAGAGGGCAGGAAATCTCTCTCCTGCAGGGGAGGGGAGAGGGAGGGAGTGGGGAGGGGGCTTGGCCCAGGCTCCTTCATCAAAGAAGCTCCTTCCAGTGGCCAAATAGCGCCTGTCAATAAAGAGAGGTGGCCGCAGGGGGAATTTGTAAGGAACGAGGTGGCAGCAAAAGCGGGAGCCTAATTGATTTGAAGTCCCCAACCCAGCAGCAAATAACAATAATAATTATACGCACGCTCTGGCGGAGGGAAGCAGAGGAGGAGAGAGGAAGCGGCCGCGAATCATGGCCCCCGAGCATGGTAGCCTGCAGCAGCCATGTGGCCGGCTTCGGGGGTAGAGTGCCTGGACAACGCGGGCCGCTCGCCTTCTTCCAAGGCTCTAGAATCAGAGGCCGGCACCTCCTGTTTCGTCTTTGAGGAGACCCCTGTGGCACGGCTTCTACATGCCCCCTCAGCTTGCCACCCAGGCCTCTTTACAGCCAGCAATCAGGTGACACCCCATTTCACCTCGGGATCCTCCGGCCATCGGACGGGGTTTCGCGGCCTTCCTGCCTGCCCTTCTGCCACAGGGGATTAAAAATGACCGCCTTGGTTGACCTTTGGAAGAGGAAAGATGGCTTTGGCCCGGTGACATCTGGCAGGTGAGGAAAGGGGCTTTTAGGGAGTGGCGGGAAAAGGATGGCTGGCATCTCCCTTCGAAAGAAAAGGCAGAGGGGACTGAGTTTCAATGATTTTATTTTAGCAAAGACGGTTGTTAAGGTCTTTTGATTCATAGTTTGCCCAGAAAGGACCGGTGGTTCCTTTTCTTGCAATTTTTTGTTGTTGTTAAACAAAAACCCATTCTTACTCTTGTGGTACACAGCTCCATATTTTTCTCTCTTAGACTGAATAGCTTATATGTTTTTATGGTAATTTTTTTACTGTATCATCAGTCCAGAATAAGGATGTCTAGTAGCGCAATTAATCTTAAGACTATTCTCCCTCCAATTGCCCTTTTTGTGTGGGGAACTTTTTGTTCCTGATGAATTCTTCATCTCTCCTCACCCACCCCCCTTACTGCCTGACTGCTGATCCCACTGCTAAAATCTAATTTAAGAAAAGAAATGGCATCTGTAAGGCCTAGAAAACATAACTGCAGAATGGAATTTTCACAGCAATCCGAAAATACATTTACAAGCCAAATAGATTTTGCATTGAAATCCAAATCCAGTTCTGTATAGTAACTAGAGTGGCATCCGTCGAGCAGCGCTGATCTGTCACAGGGTCCTCCTTCATTTTTCTATATGGCAATTACAGTTAAATAATCACCGCTAATCAATAGGTTTGAAACTTCCACCTGCACTCCCGTTTGAATTTCAAAGATTCCTGTGATCTCTGTGCTAATCTTGGAAATTATCACTGTTGTTATTTAAGCTGCTGTGATATCATTCATTTGCTCAGCAATTGCATCTGTTATCATGCCTCATCACCCACATGGTTTCCTACCGGAGTGCAATTTGTAACAAAATTGAGCGATTATGACTTCTTGCTTCACGTTTCGAAGACCAAATTCAGTGGTGTGGCTCATTCGTGTTTTCTACAAGATTGACACAGCGCTTTTTTATCTACAATTCCCTGCTCCTCCTCATACAGAAGATGAACTCACATGCCGTACAGTCATCTCTGTAAACATGTAAAATAGTCATCTATGTAAAAAGAAAAGAAAAGTGTGTGATATATTGTTAATGACATGCACATTTTTTAAATTTTTTTCTTTTCTTGATATGATACAACACTGTAATGGCATCGGCATTTTAAAAATAAGAGATGCATTTTCTCCCCTGGATTAACAGTTGTTGCAGTAAGGGCCTCTTCAGACATTACACACTTCCTCAATGGCAAACACTTCCATGTAGGAAAATTGTGCGCCCGTGTGAAAATTGTGTTTAGATTGTTATGTGTGTGACAATTGCACACGTGTCTGTCTCACAGTGAGCACACGTGCGGGAGGTCTTGGCTCCCAATGCATGTATTTCCCACTGCATGTGAAATGGTCTCATCCTGAACTGCCACATGCATGACAAATATTTTGCACTTTCCACACACACATACCGGTACCCCAAATGCTGGAAATGCATTGATCCTGGAAACGATGCAAAGAGTCAGCGAGCTTTATCTTTACAAAAATTCCTCTCTTCAGGAAAAATATAATTTACTTATAATTATATATACAATATAAGTATATATAATCTCCCCTTCATTACATCAGTAGTCCTAGGGCAGTTTTTAACCTCTGTTAAAAATACATTTAAATATAACTACCAACCAAAAGCAAAACCCTGCTGCAGCAGTCGAGAGCAATTAACAATATTTATTATGTATATATACATTCATTATTAAAAATTTATGCACATCCACATAATACCATGTACAAAAACAACATATAGTCTCTATCTTTTAATTACGGTACTTGTGATGTACAGTACATGACAAACACTGGGGTCACAGTTCCTCGTAGGGTTTTGTACCCGTTAAAGACACTGATTTAAATTGGCTTTAAGTCCTCCTAACTCTGTGCTGTTTTGCGGCCACAGTGTATTTATTTATAAGATGTATGAATATGCCAATGTATGTGATAAGAAAACCGAAGGCAGGAAGTTAGCGTGGTAATATAACATTTTTAGGATAAAGCAATGATCCAGAATCCTGTTAACCTAAAATATTTGGATTTAAGTTAGTTTCTGTTTCATTGAAAGTCAATGTAACTAATTTGGGGCAAACAGAGAAACAATTGATTAAAGTAAGTCATGGATTGGCTGTATTAGGTTTAACCAGTACAGTATACAGTATACTCACTTAAAGTGGATTTTTTCCTTCAATGGGGGGAATAAAAAGATGAATAAATGCCCTGAACTTGTGGGTGTTCCATGAGCTCTGCTTCTCAATTTTAGACACCGTATACTTTCTTGTCCTTCTTTCTTGTGCTGTCCTCCAGTTTTAGGGGGAAATATTGAAGGCAAAATGAAAACATGTGACAGTCGACGTCTCCGACTTGTAAATCACAGAACTGTGGTTTGTTTGTTTTTTGTTTTTTAAGCCCCCTGTGTTTTAAAAGTCTGGTGCGTACGAGTTGAAAGTAGCTCGTAATTTTTGTCTGTGTGCATGCATAAGAATGGCTTTGAAAAGGCCTCAGATGTTGCTGATTGGGACGCCAAACCCTCCTGATGACATTTGCAAAACCATTTCCTCTATTTCTCAAACATTTTTATCGCCTGACACTCAAACAAAGGACTGTGGCAGCCACTCAGAATAAGCATTGTTGCCACTTTATCTCCCTTAGCTCAGTTACCTGCGTTGCAAAATATCATCGCATGCCATCTCAGTCATGATTCTTATTCTAACATTTTGTATGGGGAGCCCAAGTGAGCCAGGCATCTGAGGGGAGCCGGGCCTTGTGGACGGATATGTTTTTAAAGCCCTGAATATGATGGCATTTTCCTGAGCAGGAATTCACTTTGTAATCAGAGCAGTTTCATAATCTATTCAGAAAAAGGACAACAACAATAATAAAACCCTGTTCCCAAGTCAATTACTAATATCAATCAAAGCATTTGCAAATTTCCTTATTCACAGTTGTGCACCACCTGGCTCATATTTGCATGTTTAAATTTGGACTCAGCTGTCTGCAGATTTTGACCACTGTGCATTGTTTCTAGCCGAAAGGGCGACATGAGGGAGCTTCTGTGAGGCGGGAAAACGTAACGGAGAGTCAAGTAGTCATTTGGGCCCTTAGAGAAGAATTCCTCCTCTCGATGCACTGGGCAAATTCTGACTACGCATTTGCAGTTGGTCTTCACAACCAGGGAGTCAAAGCATTACAAAATGGGCTTACTTCTTGTGCAGGTATACCATCATATTTCCAACTCTCTGTTTTGGTTCCGATCTACCTATAGATTGGAGATCCCTTCCAACCACACAATTCTACGATTCTACAACTTCCGCAACTCTTATCTGGCATATTTGGCCATTAGCAGTCCTCGCTGGTAGGCAGAGCTTGAGAGAACTTTTCTTCCTCTTTCATAACAGAAGACAGAGGGTCAGCGGAGCCAGCCCTGTCATTCGACAAAGTGAATTGGATGCTACAGGCAGCACATGTTTGGGGTCAGAGGAGCAAAGGCAAAGACTCTGAGGGCAGAGTTTTGTGAGTTGTCAAATGCCCTGCCCTTTCCTGCTACCCCGCTGCCATGAGACCTCCGGGTACAGGGCGCTATATCAATTCAATAAAAATAAATTTTAAAAAATTGCTTGTAGGTCTGGTGGAAGATTCCCACAGGGATCTGGTTGGCCACTGTGAGATCAGGATGCTGAACTAGATGGGCCATTGGCCTGATCCTGCAGGCTCCTCTTACGTTCTTAAGATCAGGTCAGCGGTTCGAATCCCCGCGACGGGGTGAGCTCCCATTGCCCAGTCCCTGCTCCTGCCAACCTAGCAGTTTGAAAGCACGTCACAGTGCAAGTAGATAAATAGGTACCGCTCCGGCGGGAAGGTAAACGGCATCTCTGTGCGCTGCTCTGGTTCGCCAGAAACAGCTTAGTCATGCTGGCCACATGACCTGGAAGCTGTACACCGGCTCCCTCAGCCAGTAAAGCGAGATGAGCGCCGCAACCCCAGAGTCGGCCACGACTGGACCTAATGGTCAGGGGTCCCTTTACCTTTACCTTTAAGATGACACTGACAGTCTGGTATGTGAGGTGGGGTGTGTGTGGAGAGACACTGTTTCATTCTTCCCCTCAGCTCCAAAATAGCCTTGACCCTGCTGGCGATGTTGATGGGCAGAGGGTTCAGATCTGATGGAAAGATAGTCCTTTTTCACGCACAATGTGTATCAGACTTATGGCGATACCACTCATTTGAACACAGCTAGGCAAAAATATGGGTTGCCCTCTCTGCCATTATTAGCAGCCATTGAAAACATCACATTCAGTGAAATGGAGAGTAAACCTCTGGCTACAGAAGAGCAGGCTAATGCGTGCCTTGTTTTCACTTCCATGCCTCACCGGTAAGTTTCCAGAGATACCAGGTCTTATCTGCCCAGGGTCTCTGGTGTGTTCTCCTTATTATTCTGTGTTGAGCTTCATTGATAAGCCAGTCCAGGCAGGGCTGTGGCATTTGTGGGCTTGCTGTGGCCAAGCACCCCTCATCTCTTACAGCAGTAATTCAAGGCTGTCGTCCGAACCACACAGACCTTCTCGATTTGAAATGGGAGCTGCATCTCTGGGGGAAAGCGGTTCCCGGAAGACAAGCCCCAGAGGAGAACAGCCACATGCCCCCTTTCCGCAGTGAACGGCAGGCTCTGCGTCACATTTCACATGTGCCTCATAGGGCAGCCGACGGGTGCAAGCAAATGGTTTTGCTACCCCCATGCATAGCCTGAACTGGGGAGAATCTCCCTGTGCTGGAGAGCAAGATAAATGTAGGAGGCAGGCAGGAGGATTATCAGTGCTAAGACAACTTCTCTGGACCCTCCCTTTTCTAACGGTTTCCTGGACTAAGCCTTCTTTTTTTTTTTTTGCATACCCTCTCAAGGGTTGGAGGAGAGAGGCAGTTTCTTACCAACATCCAGAGACACCCCCTCCCTGGCGCTATTGATGACTGAATCGCTTATTCTGAACCAGCTACTGTGTTTTTTCTGTTTAGGGGTTTGGTTCCTGATTCTGGGTGCTTCCAGAGGGGCGTTTGTTGCCAATGGGTGCTCTTCACACATGCAATTCATTTGCAGCATCTACACAGCATCCTTGGCATTGAAATATCAGCTCATATTCCCCTGCTCCATCTCAATTTAACCTGATTTTTACCCTTTCAAGGAAAAATCCTACGGGTGTGTGTGTGTGTGTGTGTGTGTAAAAACACATTGTCATCAACCTGGTTGCAATAGCTGAGTGGCCTGTTCACGATACTATTATCCCTTTGGGAATAACCTTCATGGAAAATGTTTGACCAATTGTATTTTATTTTTGGAAATTTTTATAATAATATCTAGGGGAAAAAGGGAATAGCCTTCAGGCTGAGTTTCGATTTCAGTGAGCAGGAGGGCAGGGGGAAAGACTCTCTGATCCAGT
Source organism: Podarcis bocagei (assembly GCF_964188305.1). Lineage (NCBI taxonomy): Eukaryota > Metazoa > Chordata > Lepidosauria > Squamata > Lacertidae > Podarcis > Podarcis bocagei. Next base: position 10,039,863 of record NC_138143.1, on the reverse strand, counting down.
TCTGAGTTTAGGTCCCAGTTCAGTTCTTCTCCATCTTAATAATCACAAGGGCTATGGACACATATACTTTAAAAATAAATAATTAAGGTCCAGATTTTCAGGAATTAAAGTAGACTAGGAGTGTTCCCATACTTGGATTATTGTCCCAAGACAGTTCCCTCACCTCTGCAGCTATTGCACAAGAATGGGAATTCCATGAATGGTCTGGAGGCAGAGCAAAGCTGCAAATAGTGGGCCATCTATTCCAACCCCCTGCAATGGCGTACCATGGGGGGAGGCTACTGGGGCGATTGCCCAGTGAGCAAAAATCTTTCAGGGCGCGTCTCTGCAGTTGCCGCCCCAACCGGAGGTGCTCCCTATCCCTCCCACCCACCCACCTCACCTGAGCAGCACACCGAGCAGGAGCTGGGAGAGGCCGGGCCCTTGCATTCCCCCAGCAACACAGCGAGACTCATAGCCATGGCAGTGGCGGTGCCCCGGCCCAAGGAGGCACACACACATGTCCCGCTGCTACACTGCAACTCTGTCTGGCAGCAGCAGCAGCAGCGCTGCATGGAGGTGCTGGTTTGTGGGCACAATACTTGCCTTAGGGGGTGCAATATTTCCCTTGCCCTGGGTGCTGGCATCCCACGCTACGTCACTGACCCCTGCAGTGCAGGAAGCGCAGCTAAAAGATGGCCAGCCAAACATGGTCAAATGTCTTTCTTGGGAAACTGGAGGGAATCCCTAAGTGCACGTTACAAGAATGAGAGGCAGAGGGAAATTTCTTTGCCACTGAACCCCCCATGCCTCAGGGACTGGGGAGCGGGGATGAGTTAAGTTCTTTCAGTAGACAGGCTGTCATTCCCAGGCAGACTTGCACCCTCGCCCCCCCCCCCCATAAATTAACCAGCAGGGTTTCTGACAAACCTGTGAGAGCCTTGGAATTCTGATTTAGTCCTAAGTGAAGGGAAAACACAACACTCTGCACCCCCATTCAGCAAGCAAGCCGGCAAGCAATATGAAAAAGAAATGTTCACAATGCATGTCACCATTTTTGTAGCTTGATCTTTTTCACTGGCCTGTTGAACTGATCCAGGCCAGCCAGCCATTGCCTGACGGAGGTTCAGGGGCCTTAAATCAGGTATAGGCAAACTCGGCCCTCCAGATGTTTTGGGACTACAACTCCCATCATCCCTAGCTAACAGGACCAGTGGTCAGGGATGATGGGCATTGTAGTCCCAAACATCTGGAGGGCCATGTTTTCCTGTGCCTGCCTTAAATATATAAATGCATTGGGGAGAAAACGGTTTTCCAGAAACCCAGACCTGCTCCCCCCGCTTCTTGGCTGAGCATGGAAGCACAGGAATAGCCCCCTCCCCCAATACAGAACATTAAAGAAACTCACACAAGGCTGTGGCCAACCTCCCACCCACTGCCTGTGGCTCACAGCGTGACCGCATTTACGATTATCTGCTGAGAACGTCTACCTCAATCGAACCACACCATCTCTCTGTGACAGCTGGGGATTCCCCACACATCTGATTTTCGTAGACACCTGTGATAAAAGCCCTCAGAGAATCACAGCCATAGTGAACAGCAAGATCCAGCAGCTTTTGCTGCCCCCCCCCCCAGATCACAGGCCCTCCAAGTGTCCCTATTTTCCAGGGACGTCCCTAAATTAGAGAAGCCATCCTGGTTTCCAATTTGATCCTGAAATGTCTTGCTTTTCCTTAAAGGTAAAGGGACCCCTGAACATTAGGTCCAGTCGTGGCCGACTCTCGGGTTGCGGCGCTCATCTCGCTCTATAGGCCGAGGGAGCCGGCGTGCAGCTTCCGGGTCATGTGGCCAGCAGGACTAAGCCGCTTCTGGCGAACCAGAGCAGCGCAACGGAAACACGGTTTAACTTCCTGCTGGAGCGGTACCTATTTATCTACTTGTACTTTGACGTGCTTTTGAACTGCTAGGTTGGCAGGAGCAGGGACCGAGCAACGGGAGCTCACCCCGTCGCGGGGATTCGAACCGCCGACCTTCTGGTCGACAAATCCTAGGCTCAGTGGTTTAACCCTCAGCGCCACACATGTCCCATTGCTTTTCCTTGAGATGTCCCTATTTTCATTGGATAAATATTGGAGGGTACATATGTTGGAAGCTGCTCATAGAGGCTGGGGCAACTCAGTCAGATGTGTGGGGTATAAACAGTAAAATGTTCACTACAGAATGGGACGTCCCTATTTTCATCAGAGAAATGCTGGAGTGGATGAGATCACAGGACTGCTCATCTGAGCACTGGCTGCAATGTTACCCAAATGTGATTGTACCATAGATTCCTATACAGTCGTACCTTGGACCCTGAACGCCTTGGTACTCAGACGTTTTGGCTCCCGAACGCCACAAACCCGGAAGTGAGTGTTCTGGTTTGCGAACTTTCTTTGGAACCCGAATGTCTGATGGGGCTTCCACGTCTTCCAATTAGCTGCTGGAGCTTCCTGCAGCCAATCAGAAGCCGCGGTTTGGTTTCCAAATATTTTGGAAGTCAGAGTTCCAGAACGGATTCCGTTCGTCTTCCAAGGTACGACTGTAATGAATTGCATTATGAGAAAGGCAGTTTCTTTTTTTTAAAAAAATAAATTTTTATTAAGTTTTACACAAATATCTCCAATTAACAATTTCCCAATTAACATATTTTCATCTTTAGGACTTCCCTCAGCTTCTCTGACAATCATCCGTATTTAAATTTATTATCTACGCATTATCCAAAATTAATATCGCCTTTTGATATACCTTTACCAACATATTTGCATATTTGCATATTTGCAATATTCCTTATTCTTTCACAAAGCTTCTTTAAAATCCACTAGCGTTGTTTGCTCATCACATACACTCTTCAAATACTCAGAAAATTTTCCCCAGTCCTCAATGAACTTGTGATCTCGTTGGTATCTTATTTTTCCAGTTAGTTTGTCCAGTTCTGCATAGTCCGTTAACTTCATTCTCCATTCCTCAAGAGTCGGTAGTTCTTCCTGCTTCCATTTTTGGGCCATTAATATTCTCGCTGCAGTTGTTGCATACTGAAAGAGTTTATGGTCCTTTCTATTTATTTCATTTCTTGTTATTCCTAAAAGAAAGTCTTCTGGTTTCTTTACAAAATTATATTTCAACATCTTCTTTAACTCATTATATATCATCTCCCAGAACCCCTTCACTTTCTTACATTCCCACCACATGTGAAAAAATGTTCCTTCTTTCTCTTTACATTTCGAACACTTGTTACAAATTTTAAACATTTTTGCTAATTTAACTGGTGTAATGTACCATCTATATACCATTTTCATAACATTTTCCTTTAAGGTGGTGCATGCTGTAAACTTCAAGTTATCATTCCATACTTTAACCCAATCTTCAAAATATATATTATAACCAAAATCTCTGGCCCAGTGAATCATTACCGACTTAACTTCCTCGTCCATCGTATACCATTCCAATAACATTTTGTACATTTTTGAGATTACCTTACAATCATTATTTACTATTTCTGTTTGGAATTTTGAATCTTTTTCTGTATAACCCTTCTCTTTCACATCTTTTTTAAACATATCATTTATCTGATAGTAGTGCAACCAATCGAATACATTTTCTTTTACTTGTTCATATGGCTTCATTTTCCATTTCTCTCCTTCTTTAACCACCAATTCTCCATATGTAATCCAATTCCCTCTCATATTAGTTTTCTTAACAGTCATAACCTCTAGTGGGGACAACCAGTGTGGAACTCCTGATTCCAATAAACTTTTATATCTATCCCATACTTCAATTAACGATCTTCGGAAGATGTGGTTTTCAAAAGCTTTATGACTCTTCTTCTTCTCCAACCATAAATATGTGTGCCACCCAAATCTGTTATCAAATCCTTCTAAATCCAACAATTTTGTATTCTTTACTTTTATCCATTCTTTTAACCAACAGAGACATGATGCTTCATAATAAAGTTTCAAGTCTGGCAGAGCAAAGCCTCCTCTTTCTTTTGCATCTGTTAATAACTTATATTGAATTCTTGGCTTTTTGCCCTGCCAGATATATCTTGAAATCACTCTTTGCCACTCTTTAAAAATCATTGTCCCTTTAAGTATCGGAATCGTCTGAAATAAAAATAACATCTTTGGGAGTACACACATCTTAATTGTTGAGATTCTACCCCAAAAGGATAGTTTCAACCTTCCCCACACCTCCAAATCTTTCTTAATTCCGTTCCACACTGGTATATAATTGTTCTGAAACAAATCAATATTTTTTGGGGTTAGCCATATTCCCAAGTATTTTACTTTTTTCGCTACTTCAATGCCTATTTGTTGTTGCATTGCTTCTGCCGTGGTTTGATCCATATTTTTTGCTATAACTTTAGGTTTTTTCCTATTTAGTATAAATCCTGCCACTTTACCAAATTGTTCAATTTCTTCTAACACTTCAGTTACACTCTTCATCGGATCCTCCATCATTATTACCAAGTCATCTGCAAAGGCTTTCACTTTATATTCATTCTGACCTACTGTCACCCCTTTTATTTTCTCATTTTTTCCTAATTGAATTCAGAAAGACTTCCAGAACCAGTATGAACAAGAGTGGTGAGAGCGGACATCCCTGTCTTGTACCTTTCGATATTTTCACCTCTTCCGTAATTACATTGTTCACAATCAATTTTGCTCTTTGTTCGATATAAATTGCCTTTATTCCATTGAAGAAATCATTCCCCATCTCCATATGTTCTAAATTTTTTAACTTAAAATCCCATGATATGTTATCGAATGCCTTTTTGGCATCCACAAACATCAAATTGCTTGTTTCTCATTCCTGGCTGTCAGATATTCCAAAATATTGATTACATTCCTAACATTGTCTTTCATCTGCCTGCCTGGAAGGAAACCTGCTTGATCTTCATGAATGATTTCTTGTAGTACCTTTTTCAGTCTTTTCGCCATTATTCCTGCAAAGATTTTATAATCTGTATTCAACAATGAAATTGGCCTGTAATTCTTTACTTGTGTTAAATCCGCATCTTGCTTTGGAATAAAGGTTATAAAAGCTTCTTTCCAAGTCTCTGGTATGTCTTTTTCTTTCAAAATATTATTCATAACTTCTTTCAATGGTACCGTCAGGGTGTGTCTCAACTCTTTATAGTAACTTGCGGTAAATCCATCTTTTCCCGGGGCCTTCCCTTTTTTCAGCTCTTTTATAATCTCTTTTATCTCTTCGTTATTAATTGGGGTGTTCAGTCTGTCTTTCTTTTCTGTCGGGATCTTTTGCACCTCTTTTTCTTTTAAAAATCTCTCTATTTTCCTCATATTGTTCTTTTCTTTGCTTCTATACAATTGTCTATAAAAATCCAGGAATCCTTTTCTAATACCATTCGGATTATTTATCTCTTCTCCTTCCACCGTGATTTTATTGATTGTGCTTTGTTCTTTTCTTTTCTTAATTTGCCAGGCAAGCCATTTACCCAATTTATTAGCGAATTCAAAATTTCTTTGTCTTAACTTAACTCCACCTCTTTATTTATTTATTATCATAGCAAATTGTGTTTGCAAAACCTTGATACTTTGTTTGATTTTTGAATTGTTTGGTTTTTTAATTAATTTTTGCTCATTGTCCATTTAAAATTTCTTTCTTTTCTTTCTCTCTATTCTTCTTTTTGATTGAATTCTGTTGTATAAAAAAACCTCTCATCACTGCCTTGCTTGCATCCCAAACTGTACTCATCTTCGTACCTTTGTTACAATTGTCCACAAGGCAGTTTCATTTTCAATAGGTTTCCTAAAGACCCCTAGCGTGGATTTTGCCTTTTTTGCAGCTGACCCCAAGGTCTTGCTCCTGGTCTGTCACTGCCAGTTCTGACCCCATGAGTGCATATGCGAAATTAAGATTTTATTCTTTTGTGTGGATATGCATCTACAATGAATTGCATTTGCCATTTTAACCACCCATTTGGAGAAGTCCTTTTGGAGCTCTTCACAATCTCTTTTTGGACAATTCGGTATGATCACGAAATTTGGCTACCTCACTGATCGCTCCTAACTCATTTATGGACAAGTTTAAAACCAGAAGTTTCAATACAGATTATTGAGGGACTCCACTTTCTACATGTCTTCACTGGGAAAATGCAAGTTTTCCCACTTCCTGTTTCTTAACCAGTTACTGATCCACAAGAGTCTCTTTCCTCTGATTCTGTGATTGTTAAGCTTGCTGAGAAAACTTTGGTAAGGTACTTTATTTTTAAAAAATTAAAAATCAGAATATCAACCAAATCCCCTCTATTGATATGCTTGTAGCTCTTCTTCAGGCACTGCCAGTTTGTATTGGATAGCATGCAGATATACTGAGCTGTGAGGTGATAAATTGAATGATTCCTATTATTAGATCTTGTAATAGTGATGCCTGAGTAGACATGAGGTCAGAGCTGGCCTCTGGATTTATGGCAGGATCCAGTCTCTATGTTTGAGTCTGTTGTGTGGCCTGCATGTGGTAGCGAGGCAGACGTTTTAGATCAGGATTAGTCCCAAACTGTGGTCCATGGACTCAGGTGTGGACTTTGGAAATCTTTGATAATATAGCACCTTGTGTGAGGCAAACATTTGGTGCCCCCAAATGGAACTTCTCCATTATGGATTTCTCCATTTTGTGCTCCCACAGCTCACTGCCTTTTGTGAGGGAATCGCCTGTATCTCCCTAAATCCGGCACTGCATGGATTATCAATGCCCTGTGAGCGTCATTTGGGTGGTTCGTGGCATTTTCGTGGATTGATTTTTGACGATGCGAGATGTAAGGGACCCCTGGATGGTTAAGTCCAGTCAAAGGCAACTATGGGGTGCGGCGCCCATCCTGCTTCAGGCTGAGGGAGCTGGTGTTTGTCCACAGATAGTTTTCCGGGTCATGTGGCCAGAGCCATAGCTAGGTGATCTTGCGCCCTGGCAGAACTGTACAGATTGCGCCCCCTAGCCACTGACAAATTAGCTCTTCTTTCTGCCTCTCTTCCCAACCCCCCTCCATTCAATTCACCCTCTATTTAAAACCTTTTCTTATGAGGAAATAATCAATATTTTTATTTATAGACATATTTATGGACATTTTTAAAACAGTATTGTGCACGCCTCCTTGCCTGCGCCCCTGGCGGGGGCCCACTTCACCACCCCTTAGCTATGGCCCTGCATGTGGCCAGCATGACTAAACCACTTCTGGCACAACGGGACACCGTGACAATTGCCAGAGCACACAGAAACTCCAGTTACCTTCCCGCTGCCGTGGTACCTATTTATCTATTTGCACTGGTGTGCTTTTGAACTGCTAGGTTGGCAGGAGCTGGGACAGAGCAACGGGAGCTCCCCCCTGTGCGCGGATTTGAACCACCAACCTTATGATCGGCAAGCCCAAGAGGCTCAGTGGTTTAGACCACAGCGCCACCCGCATCCCTATGTGAGATGGTACATCCATCACATAAATAAAACATTCATTGAGTTTTAACTGTGTTTTTATTGCTGCTTTTATTTATTGCATTTTAGTGTACAGTGGTACCTCGGGTTACAGACGCTTCAGGTTACAGATGCTTCAGATTACAGACTCCGCTAACCCAGAAATAAGTACCTCGGGTTAAGAACTTGGCTTCAGGATGAGAACAGAAATCGCATGGCTGTGGCACAGCGGCAGTGGGAGGCCTCATTAGCTAAAGTGGTACCTCAGGTTAAGAACAGTTTCAGGTTCAGAACAGACCTCAAGAACGAATTAAGTTCTTAATCCGAGTTACCGCTGTATTACAGTTTGAATTTAAATAGCAAGACATTAAATGCAATGGGTGAAATTCGACGTCCCACTATGATGAATCTTCCGCCTGCAAAAGTGTTTCAGCTGACCAGGACGAATAATCCTCCCTCTACTCTCTTGTGCGCTGTGCTGTTTCTTTGCCTCTCATGTCAGGAAAGAGTGCAAAAATCATGAAGCATTTACTGCAGTGCTTTACAATTGCCACAATAAGCAGAACAAGCATTAAGTGGTCTGCCAAGGCCCTCAGTTATTTTCAAATGGTCTGTATGGAAAAAACCGTGGGTTTAGATTAATGGTTTATTTGTAAGGACAGACAGGGTTACCACCCAAGTCCTGTGTGGCAGAAGCGTCATTGCCCAAGATGAGCTAAAGTTCATTGATGAAACATCGGAGTGGTTTTAGTGGTAACTCTAGGTGGGAAGTAGTGTTCTGTCACTTTCTTATCTGGATCTATTCTGTGGTAAATTATTTGGCCTTTTCAACCTTCCCCCCACCCACCTATTCGTTGGGTAGTTTGAGAAAAGTCTGATGTCAATCCCTGTCACAGCTCACCACAGGTTTTTGCTTCTCCTGTCCATGTGGACTCTAGAACCTGGAATATGTACACTTGAGACTTGTATCATATACAGTGGTACCTCGGTTTAGGAACTTAATCCGTTCCGGAAGTCTCTTCTTAAACCAAAACAGTTCTTAAACCAAGGCACGCTTCCCCTAATGAGGCCCTTCCACCATTCAACTTCCGTTGTTAGACCGAGGTAGAGTTTGCAAACCGGGAGACTACTTCCAGTTTTGCAGAGTTCGTAAACCGAATAGTTCATGAACAGGGCTGTTCTTTAACTGAGGTGCCACTGTATGGTGAGTCTGGTAATGCTGAACCAAATCAGCATAATGTTGCAAACTGGTGACTTGCCAAGCTGAAATTTTGCAGCTTTCCCCTTCCACTGTGTGACAAGGCGAGTGAGAAAGGTCCAGTTTTGTTGTAGCTGAGACATGTCACCCAGATCCCTTGCCCTCTAGTCAGGATTGACAAAGTTCTCTTCTTCCCTTTACAAAAGTGGACTTGTAAAAATTATGGGATGGCTCAAAGAAGAGCGGTAATAGCTTCTCGTTTGGGGAGTGGGAACTGTTTTGGTTGAAACTTGAGAACACATTATGCTCCCTCCAGCTGAAACACATTTCTAGAAGTAAATGTTAACACTCCATTAGTGCCTAAAATCCAAATATTAAACACTGAAAACTAAAAGTCTGAAAACGAGGAGAATCTGCTAACAACATTTACATAAATACATTTCTTCTCCTGCTAACAAATTAGTCTTTGCCAAAAGAACTGGCATCCCTCGCCACGGCGTTTGTGACTAAATTTCTGAAAACCAGGCAACTAGGATCGCAAATAATCTGGTTTGCCTCATCTCCAAAATTCAATTGGGTTTGTTAAGCGGCTTAGTTTAGGGGGCCCACCGGCTTCTGCGATGCCCACATTTCATGACTTGTGGGAGTAGTTGGTTGGTTGGTGTGATTTGATGTGGTCTTCCTCACTTTCTTTCTCTTCTCCCCACAGATGAGAAGTGAAGAAAAAATGATGGAGAAGCTGGAGGCCTCTCAGCCGCCGGTTGCCCCAGAACAGCAAAACCCGCAGCCACCAGTCTCCCCAATTGATATCCCCTCCCCAGCTACTGGGGGGGATGAGGTTGAGGCCACCCCATCACCCACAAGCCCCACCTCTTCCTCCCCTCCAGCCAAGGGGAGCCCTTCTCCTCCTGACCCGCCCCCAGCCCCATTGCCTCACAACGTCCCGGTCATCAGCCTGAGCTACAGCAGCAAGCCCCCCGCCCACATCGACGTCCCCACCACTCAGCTCACTGCCCTGCACCCCATTCCCAGCCTCTTACAGCTCTCAGCTCTTCCGGCTGGTCCTCCTCCGCCCCCTATGGCGAATCTAGCCGGAGTGAGGAGCCCCCTTTTGGCCCCACAGTACCAGCCTCAGTACCAGCCCTTTCTCAACAGGTAAGTCCTGAGTGGAAATAATCAGGTTTGCAGGGTGGGGAGGGTGGGAGGAAATCCCGGCAACGGAAATAAGTCAGCAATCGGAATGGAGTTGAAGTTTGATCCCATCCACATTTAAAGGCGAAGCTACTTGATTTGTGCTTTCTGGAAGAGCACTGAAACGTAGCCGTCCTTCAGAATTCGTTACTGCTCTAGATTTTGCAATGCAAAATTCTCCAGCACATATCAGGGCGAAGTGTGCATGCGAATGGGCAGATTTTGTGAGAGTAACGTATGAAAATGCATTATATTGGGCGAAATTGCCTAGGAAGATGTACGTGTTACAAAAAATTCACAGCAAAGTGCTGACGAATTTTCGTGAGAAATTATTGTTACCGTCTTGGACCAAATATAAGCCGTACGTTTGAAATTCGGGGGGGGGGGAGGGAGACAATACCCGAATATAAGCTGCTCCCTTAAAATTCCACAGGCACTCACACCCATAAATGGCAAATGCAGAAGAAAATCCTATGGGTACTAGAGAGGACCCGCAAGTGGTTTAAACACGTGTTTGTAGCACCATACATGCAAATAAAAAAATCAACACTGCGCTGTAAAATACGGGGAAAGTGATGAATGACATTAGAATTAATTGCACAACTGTCTCAAGCTCGCAAATTGGCAATAAAACATTTTTTGTTCCATTTTACCGTATGTCTGTTTCAGCAGCGATATCGTAAAAGCCAATTTTTGTAAAGTCACGAATTTAACTTTTCATGGTTGGAATTTGGAAAAAAGTGCCAACATGGTATTATTATTATTATTATTATTATTATTATTATTATTATTATTATTAGTGTTTGTAAAATTGCAAGCTGACGTGGATATGTAGAGAACTGAAGACTGCAAAAATTATAAATGGACAGAAACCGAAATTGGCATATTTGCCCTTCCCTAATCAGTCCCAGCCTAGACCAGGGGTTGCCAAACTTTTTGGACCAGTGGGTGTATTTCAATTTTTTAGAGAGTACCAGAGGCACTGAGTTGCGCCAACATTGGGGGGGGGGGTATCGTGCATGTGTGATGTTCCACACATGTGGCACCGGCACGCTGGGCTCCTCAAAGTGTCCAGCCAGAGTGCTGGACCTTCATCATGCTGGCACAACCCTGCTGATGAGGGTCCAGCGCTGGCACTCCAGGCTCATAGAGGAGGTCAACGGTTGGGAAGACCAACCCTCAGGAGACTCCTCCACCCCCTCAACATTGAGGGGAGCCAGCCCCTAGCTAGCCCAGAGGGTTTAAGATACCCCGGCCCCCTGGAGAGGACTGCGGGTGCCAGCCACAAAATGGCTACCATGGTGGCAATGCATGGCACACAGTAAGGGAGAGTACAGTCATAGTGAACTTTTCCCCATAATCGTATTTCCATGCTAGAAAAGGCTTAACCTGTTGAACTTCTCTCTGCCCCACAGCTGTTCAAGGTACAAGAACCATGTTTGGTCGAAACCATTGCACATGTTTTATTTTCCTGCTCATTTTGCACAAAAACCCGTGATGAATAATTAAATCCCATGCTGAAAGAAAGGTTAAATTGCCCCAACCTCTCCGGGGTTTCCTTTCTACTGAACAGTTGTAGGTTTGGGATTATGCACAACATAGCAAAATTTATGAGAGATGCTGTGAAACTACATCACTTTGAGACTTGAGAGGCACTTTTAAAACTTATTAGGTTTGTATTAGTTTTACCTTTAAGTAACTCCTTTTATAGGGACGCGGGTGGTCTCATCCACTCCAGCATTTCTCTGATGAAAATAGGGACGTCCCATTCTGTAGTGAACATTTTACTGTTTATACCCCACACATCTGACTGAGTTGCCCCAGCCTCTATGAGCAGCTTCCAACATATGTACCCTCCAATATTTATCCAATGAAAATAGGGACATCTCAAGGAAAAGCAATGGGACATGGGTGGCGCTGAGGGTTAAACCACTGAGCCTAGGACTTGCCGATCAGAAGGTTGGCGGTTCGAATCCCCACAATGGGGTGAGCTCCCATTGCTCGGTCCCAGCTCCTGCCAACCTAGCAGTTCAAAAGCACATCAAAGTGCAAGTAGATAAATAGGTACCACTCCGGCGGGAAGGTAAATGGCATTTCCGTTCGCTGCTCTGGTTCGCCAGAAGCGGCTTAGTCATGCTGGCCACATGACCTGGAATCTGTACGCCGGCTCCCCCGACCAATAAAGCGAGATGAGTGCCGCAACCCCAGAGTCGGCCATGACTGGACCTAATGTTCAGGGGTCCCTTTACCTTTAACTCCTTTTATGAACAGATGCCAATTTTACACTGACATCCTTTGTATTTTGTGCATGCCAATAAAGGAGATTGATTGAGAGAAGCCTGTTTGCCCACAATGCCAACCCTAAACCAAAGCCTAGGCTGCCATCCTGTACCCATTTTACCTGGGAGTAAACCCCATTAACTAGAAGGGAATTTACTTGTGAGTAGACATGTATACCATTGTACCCGAAGTGAATTGTTAATCTGCCTGATATTTATCTCATGCACAGCAGGAGACATGCCTAAGCCTCTGATCATTTGCCTTTTGGGCCCTTTTATTTGCAGAAAATAACATCTAGGGGCTACCTAAGCTCAGGCAAACCCACTGCAAGAAAGTTGTATCCTGGTTCTTAGGGAAAAAGGAAGGGTGATCTGAAAAAAATGCCAATGACCAGTGAATAAGACATACAGTCGTACCTTGGAAGTCAAATGGAATCCGTTCTGGAAGTCCGTTCAACTTCCTAAACTTTTGGAAACCAAAGCGCAGCTTCTGATTGGCTGCAGGAAGCTCCTGCAGCCAATCGGAATCCGTGGAAGCCCCGTCGGATGTTCGGGTTCCAAAGAACGTTTGCAAACCGGAACCAAAACGTTTGACTCCCAAGGTGTTCGGGATCCAAGGTACGACTCTATGTTTAAAACAAGGCTGCCTGTGGAAGAACCCTCCTGATCTCTTGTCTTCTCCCTTTAGCATCTACATTGGCAGCTCTGGGACTTTTGGCCTCTTCCCCAACAACCGCCTCAAGCGGAGGCCGAGCCATTATGAACAGGACATCACAGAGGGTGAGTGGCTGTGGGGTAAACCTGTGGGGTAAACCTTCCATGGATTAGAAAGCATAGGCAGAACTGCCCATTTTACAGGATTGGGGACTGAGGCTGCGCAGAAGTGTCTTTCTCAGGAAGGCTGGCATGCCCAGCAGAAGAGGAATGTGCCCCCAAGTTGATGCCCCTTTCGTGAATGCATTTTATCCACCCACTTACCCTTCTCCGCTTATTTGCCCAGGTCATCAGCCCCAGAAGGTGGCACGCCGGGTCTTCACCAACAGCAGGGAGCGCTGGCGGCAGCAGAACGTCAACGGTGCCTTCGCTGAGCTGCGGAAACTCATCCCGACCCACCCGCCCGACAAGAAGTTGAGCAAGAACGAGATTCTGCGCCTGGCCATGCGATATATCAACTTCCTGGTCAAGCTGCTGAGTGACCAGGCCAGGTCAGCTGGCGGGGAGCCTCCTGAATCAGAAGCGCCTTGCAATGGCACCCCGAGGACTCCCTCGCCACCCACAGCACCCATAAAAATGGAGCAAGGGACCGTGGAGCCAGTGACTGTGCTGGGGGCAGGAGAGCCACGGTGATGAAGAGCTCTCTGCCCAAATGTGTGCGGCCGTTGCTTCTCTCCCTCCACACGCTCAAACAGGGCTCAAACACAGCCACATGTGTAGACTGAAGCAGCATTGAAGCACCTGGACCGAATCTCCCTTCTGGGCACTGGATGGAGGACTTGTGATGTGGAGACTGCTATGACCTTCTAAGGATGAATGCTTAGATTTCAGGGTCCATGAAACAGTCCCTTTGAGCAGGACATCCCGCCATGCCCACCTGGTGGCATAAAAAGCAGGGACTTCTTTCCGAGGAGGAATTAGGAGCGGGGCTTTTTATGTTCATGTATCCAGCTTGGCTTGTTTCCAGAATGACCCATGAGAAGGTGTGGGGTGGGGAAGCAGCAGGGAGCCTGGCTTGTATGAGACATAACTCTTCTGTCCCCATCTCCAGTGAAGTGGGGCCCCTGGGTGGGCGAGGGGGACGGTCTTCTGTGTTTTACCTCTGCTCAATGTGCATCACTTCCAAATCCTCAAGCCCAAGCATCTATTTTGTGCAGGGTCTTTAAATCGAAATATGAGCCCGGACAAAGGAACGGGAATAAAAACAGGGTTAAGGAGTTGCTCTTGGCATTGGAACTGGGGGGGGGGGGCAGACAGCCCTCAGCTCACAGGCTCCGCCTTTCTGTTGGGAAAACCCTTCATCACAGGGCAGAGGCTCAACTCCCTCTGTAAAAGCCAACAAGAGATGGGGGGAATGTGGCAAGGGGGGAGGTATTGAGTAAATAAATGGGCAGAAGAGAATGGGTTAGGCAGTCCCTCTCCCCCTGCCAATCGTCTGCTCACGACTGCAGCCCCTTGTGGCTTTTCATTAAAAAAAGCAAAAAAGGTGGAAGACTATTATATGCATCTGATATGTCACGTCTGATTTGACACTTACTAGCTCACGCTGGGTGGAATTCAACAAAATTTAACTCGGAGTAAAACTTTGCTGACTGCCACCCTCTGGATTGTGGGCAGGGGTTCAACGCACTGGAATGGGGAGGGGAAATCCTTCAGAAAGAAAACAAGGGAAAGGTTTGACTAGCACTCTCCTCCCTGACATCCTTATAGGGATCATTTGTTGGGATCTTTTCCTTTTTACTGCATTACCTGCCGTCCGCACGTGATATACCTCACCGTCAGAGAGAACCAGGCCTATTGATGCTTCTTTCTTCAGCTCACAGCCATAATTTTAGCGGCCTCAGTGGGCTGCAAGAGGAATTGCCCAAGTCTGGGGTTTGAGGGGCTTTGGGTGGGTGTGTTGGGACAGACGGGCATTGCCGCAGCGACTGCTGTGTCACTGCTGGTGGGCCGGTGCCTAGCTTGCGGTGGTTGGGCTGTTGATGGGAGCCCCACGGCTTCAGGAACTGCTCCCCTTCCTGGAAATGGAAGGGCGGTTTGTGCTGAGTCAGTGTCCAAACCTGCCCAACGCTTTCTGGGCCTCCTGCCAAAACCAAACGTGCCAGTGGCAGATCCAGGAGGGTGCAAGGTCCTCCTAGGCTGCTGGGTTTTATTGCGCAAAGGAGGTTGGTGAAGAAGAAGAAGAAGAAGAAGAAGAAGAAGAAGAAGAAGAAGAAGAAGAAGAAGAAGAAGAAGAAGAAGAGGAGCAGCCTTCTGGATGGGGGAGGGAGCGAGCAAAAGAAGGAAGGACAGAGAAGTATGGCGACAGCTACTGCTTATCTGAATGCACCAGCACCCAGTGGATCGCCAGATTAATGGGCCAAGGCGATGGCTGTTTTTCACAGCCTGCAGGGTGAGCTCTTGCCCCCATTGGATGTTTCAAATGGTCAGTGCAGCAGGGCTGCCCTGGTCCAGGAGATCCATCCATGTTAAGGCCAGGAGATATTTATGACCTGGAGCGTTCATGCTCTGTCCCAAGAAGAGAGAAATGTTAAAGCTGAAATCATTCCGCAATTAGACAAAATACAGACCAATCCTTTTTAATGCAATTTAACAAGTACTGCATAATCTTGCTCAATGTGCCTGCTGTGTTCTGAACCTTATTTTCCTCCCACCCACCAAATTGGAGCTTGTGTGTGTGTGTGTGCATTGAGATTATTTTTATTACTCCTAGGAATTGAGGATGGAAGAGGTTCGGGTGAGAGGCAATAGGGAAGGAACATGACCTTGGCAGCCCAGAAGTGGGGGCTGGGGTGGGAGAACAGAAAACCATTCAACGCACCAGAGTTTTGCCTTCTGAGTCTACACCGCCATAACTGTATATTTGAAATCATGAAGACTAGAGGCCTGCTGAATTCTTCCAGGGGAGCAGTTCTCTTAGCCTGCAGCAGTAAACAACATCATCCATGGCAGCAAAGAGACTACCTACTTTTGTGGTGGTGCAAGTTTCCACAGGCAATCCCTGTTATGTGCTAGGAATCATTCCAAATGCAGAGAGATGAACAGCCCTGGCAGACGTCACTGTTTTCTGCTTAGCTATATTTTCAGCCTCATTCCCATGGCTAAGGAGTTTCTTCTGTAGCACCTTCCTCTAGGTCTGGAGAATCGGGATGCTTCCTAATGCGAGCTTTATGTTGCAAATGGGTCATTCAGTTTGGGTTCTTCTGCGTGTTTGGCACGTCAGCTTCTACACATGCTTAGAATTTCAGTCATGGATATTAATTGCTATTCTGCATCTTGTGGTTCACATGAAATGGGAAGAGCATGATGGAATGTAGCCTGAGGTGGGTTTTTTTGTTTTTGGTCCCTCACTATAGTCATTCTGCAGCTGCACTCCACTGACTTCTATTCTGGCTAGGCACACTGGTATTTTCTGTGTGTGTGTGTGTGAGCACTTCTAAAGAAAAAAAAAATCTCAGGAAGAGTGCAAGCTCAAATGTTACCAGACTTTACATTTCAGCAATGGGCAAAATGGATATATCTACTGTGACACTGTGGTCTAAACCACTGAGCCTCGGGCTTGCTGATCAGAAGGTCGGCAGTTCAAATTCGCGCAAGGGGATGAGCTCCTGTCGCTCTGCCCCAGCTCCTGCATGTTAGTGCAAGTAGATAAATAGGTACCGCTGTGGCAGGAAGGTAAACGGTGTTTCCGTGTGCTCTGGTTTCCATCATGGTGTTCAGTTGCGCCAGAAGCGGTTTAATCCTGCTGGCCACATGACCTGGAAAGATGACTGCAGACAAATGCCAGCTCCCTCGGCCTGAAAGTGA
This sequence comes from Podarcis bocagei, assembly GCF_964188305.1. Taxonomy (NCBI): domain Eukaryota; kingdom Metazoa; phylum Chordata; class Lepidosauria; order Squamata; family Lacertidae; genus Podarcis; species Podarcis bocagei. Next base: position 10,023,234 of record NC_138143.1, on the reverse strand, counting down.
GATGAGCGCCGCAACCCTGTAGTCACCTTTGATTGGACTTAACTGTCCAGAGGTCCTTTACCTTTTTTCACAAGAGTGTTAAAGCGGTATTGCACAATATATGAGAATTACAGTGGTACCTCAGGTTAAGTACTTAATTCGTTCTGGAGGTCCGGTCTTAACCTGAAACTGTACTTAACCTGAAGCACCGCTTTAGCAAATGGGGCCTCCCACTGCCGCCGGAGCACGATTTCTGTTCTCATCCTGAAGCAAAGTTCTTAACCTGAAGCACTATTTCTGGGTTAGCAGAGTCTGTAACCTGAAGCATATGTAACCTGAAGCGTATGTAACCCGAGGTACCATTATTATGAGGAATTCAACATTGCGCTAAGTTGATCATTCCATCAGTGCAAGCTTTTCAACTTGCCAGATGGAAAGATCCCTCCTCTTCTCCCCCGCACCTTGTTCTAGGGCTTCTCCCGAACCTTGTGAGCCAGTTTAGGGGCTGCGATGAGGAAGCACAAGAGAAAGAGAGGTGAATTCAACATTTTGATGAGTGGCCTGTTTCCACACAGCCTACTTCTGTGCACTCCTTGCATGAACAGATCTGTGCAAGACCTGCGACAATAATTTGAAAAATGCTTGGGGGCTGCTTGTCACCCCAAACGGGGGCAGGGTGTCTGTGTGTGCCAGTCTTCCCATCCCAGCCTTCTCCAGCTGACCTTTAACTTCAGCTTAAAGCTCCTCAGAATCGTGTTGCCTCTTCTAGATCGTTTTTTGAACTTCTCCAAGGGTTTCCTGAGGCAGGAAGGAGATCTGAGGGCATGGAGAGAGATTTTGGGCCCTTCTAGACATCATTCTTATTGTGCATTCATGGTGGTTTGTTCTTGGGGGAGTCACACAAGATCCCGATTTCAATTCTGCTTGTGGCTGCAAAGGTTTTGGGGTGGTCATGCTGTCTCATTTCCAGTCAGCACATATCCTGTAACTTCCTGCTGAAATCCTGTAACTTTTCATAGCACAAATGTCCTGGGTTTGCCCGTTTTTGTCCTGCTATTGTTGTGCTATATCTCCCCCAGACGGCAATAATGTGGTGCCATTGGGGAAGCACCGCAGAACAACTAATAAAGCAGAAGGGATCCACGCAGTGCTTTTTTTTATTAAAAAATTGTTTCAGGGTACTCTCATTTTGACTCAAGAAAATACCATTTTATAGTTAAAATTGGGAAAAATAAAGACAAGTAAATGGTAAAGGTAAAGGTAAAGGTAAAGGGACCCCTGACCATTAAGTCAGTCGTGGCTGACTCTGGGGTTGTGGCACTCATCTCGCTTTATTGGTCGAGGGAGCCGGCGTACAGCTTCTGGGTCATGTGGCCAACATGACTAAACCGCTTCTGGCGAACCAGAGCAGCGCACAGAAACGCTGTTTACCTTCCCGCTGGAGTGGTACCTATTTATCTACCTGCACTTTGACGTGCTTTCGAACTGCTAGGTTGGCAGGAGCAGGGACCGAGGAACAGGAGCTCACCCCGTCGCGGGGATTCGAACCGCCGACCTGATCAGCAAGTCCTAGGATCTGTGGTTTAACCCACAGCGCCACCCGCATCCCTACAAGGACAAAAGTCCAAATATTCATGTCCCCCCAAATTAGCGTCCCCCCAGAAAAAAAGTAGTGGATCCACGGCTAATGCACTTTTGCTGCGTTAATAATATGTTGCAGAATGCACCTGCAGCAAAACACCAGTCTGGAAGAGCCCTTAAAAAACACAGCAGCAGCAGGAATGCGCACACATCCTCTGCCACTTGCTTTCCCTCCCAAGAGTGGAGATTCTTGGAAAGACTTGCAAAAACTGAAAAGAGATTTAGGTCTGATCTGACCACCTGCTCCTCTGAGCAACATGACCAAAGCCTGCAGTGCTTTAAGTAGAAGCTGCAGAAGGCTGGGAGGAATTAATTTGCAGAAAGCTTGGCACATACAACTACAGGCCCTTACCTGGTCAAGAGCACTAAGGAGCCCAGTTCCAACCACCTATTTTTATTATTACAGATCTAAGAAGTCAGAATTGTAAAAAAAGAAAAACCAAGCAAACTACAGCTGAAACCTTTAAGTTGATTGTGAAAGGATTGACTGAGGTTGAGGGGGGAAAACCAATTAACCAACAAACCGTATACCCTGGGTATTTCCTGCCAAGCTCTGCCCAGTGGTGTGGACAGCAAACAGCAGAAACACCATTAATATTGTGAGTGAAAAAACAGATGTGCAGAGCCTCATGTGCCAATCACACACACGGAGAAAAATTGGATCTGAAAGACCCGTTCTGAGATTGTGCCTGGACACAGCTTCCCTATGTGTGTGTGTACTAGTTTTTAACAGATGTTGAAGACCAAGACCTGCCCAAGACATTTTGGCGCCTGCGGTGATCCACAAAATGGCACAAACACACACCAGGGAAGATCATCATCGGGAACAAGCAGGGAATAAAGATCTACACTGGGAACAAAATCAACCTCACCTGGCGGCTGAAGTGGGAATCAATGGCTGTTGTGTGGAGGGGGAAGGAGCCTGCTCTGAATCACACCAGGCGGGCGCAGAGCCCAGAGGGCAGCTCCCGCCATTTCCTCCCCAGTGGTGGGAGATTAGCTGCACCTCCTATTCACTGAGGGACTGCTGTAGAGGCAGCACTGGGAAGAGGCTGCCGAGAAGGAAGGTCCAGCCTCCTAGCAGCCTGCCACTGCAGCAACGGTGGTAGCGGTGGGTAATGTGTTCCTTGGAGGCCAGATCTGCTGCCCCTGTGGATCCTGCCACCCGAGGCGGTTGCCTCACCTTGCTTCATGGGTGGGCCAGCCCTGTTGAAGACTCTTCCACAACCAGCGAGCAGTGAAGTAGAAATGGTTAAAAAGCAAAAGCAAAAAAACAGTGTTTTTACTAGCCTTCTTCAGAAACATTTTTATAAAGCTTAGGATGAAACAAGGAGCAAGTCCTGTGCAATGAGACCGGCTGATTTTACCGCCAGTCCTCCTGCATCAAGCTAATGGGCGAAATCCATTTTAAGCTGAATTTTTCAAACATGCAACTTAATCCATTTAACCCACCAGTGCTCTATTTGCTACATTTATATCCTGCCAAGGAACCCAAGACAGCCCATGCGTTGGCCTCACCCATTCTGCCCACATCACAACCCTGTGAAATAGGGTTAGGGTCTGTGTGACTTCACCTGTTGACTTCAGAATTTATTAGTTCATTACCAGGAAGCTACGACAGCCCTGGTGCAGGAACTATGTTTTCTGCGGTATGAACAACTTCTTTTAGCTATGAATGGTACTTTACACTTTTCCTTCACAAGTTCATGAGCTCTGTTTATTTCTTTATTTGGCATGTGTGGGCAAAGCATCCTTATCAACATTGTCCAGGTATGCTTAGCCTGGAGAAGAGAAGACCAAGAGGTGATATGATAGCCATCTTGAAATATCTGAAGAGCTGTTGCATGCATGATGGAGCCAGGGGAGTGTTGGTTTGCTAGCAGTGCTTGCTGTGTTTTGGGAAGACCTGGTGCTTTATCAGACATCAACACCCACCAGCAGCTCTCACACTCCATCACTTTAGGGATGAGCATACCTTGCACATGTACTTCCTGAAGTTAATGGAGCTGGTCAGAGTTGCTGAGTTGAGCCTCAGTAGAAGACAACTACAGTGGTACCTCTAGTTGTGGACACGATCCGTTCCAGGGTGCCATTTGCACCCCGAAAAGTCCGCAACTAAAGCGGCGCTTCTGCGCAAACGCGGAGAGCAATAGAGCACTTCTGCGCAAGCACGAAGAACGCTTCTGCACCTGCACTAAGTGCTCAGAACGCTTCTGCGCACACGGTGAAACCCGGAAGGTTTGCAAGCTGAAAAGACGCAACATGAACCTAACACAACGCGAGGTATGACTGTACCATCTCCCTGTGAACATGTCTGTGTGGTGTGTTGGGGCCTCCGATCAGTCGCCCCTGCAGCCCCAAACTCATGCAACAAATACATTCCGGGGAGTATTAGGGCTCCGTGGCCATTCATCCATCAAGGAAGCCAAAGAGAGACAATTACAGTCAATAACATTCTTTAATTCAATCAGTTAAAGAAGGTGCTGCATCTATAAACTTTTATTATGGAAAAAATTTGTAATTAACACATGCGTATTACACCCCGCTCGGAGAGTGGCACTTGGGGAGGGAGGGGAAGTGCCGAGGGCTGACTGGGACAGGGGAAGGGGCTGGAGAAGCTGGCCCACCACATCGCAGCAGCTGGTTCCCTTCTTTGGGGGCAAGGATGAGGGTCGAGCTACATGAAATGAAGGCTGGTTTAGCAGAGGGAGCCATTTTGTAGGCCTCAGCTTCCCTCCTGTGTGTGAAAAGTGCAGGCGGGGAGGGGGGAGAGTGGAGAAAGCAGGTGGGGATGATAAGCAATGGTGGGAGGGGCTCCCATGAGCCCCACCTGGAGGCGGTTTGATTGCAATCTCTGTAAACATCTTTTTGTTCACATTTCTGAAGCTGGATGCATAAAAGTTTGATCGACTTCTCTTCCTGTCTCGGTTTGTTCGCTGGTGGCAGCAAAGGCATCAGTTTAAGGCACTTCCCTTAATTCGGCTGCAGGGTTATGAGTTCTTTTTGTTTTCAAAAACCAAACCAGTAGCAATGAACAGCTTCGTAAAGGAGCGGGAGGGCGCTGAAAGGGTGGGGGATGGAGCTGGGAGACGGCTGCTCTGGAGCATCAGGCTGGCATCGGTGGAAACGGGCACACACCTTTGGGGCCTGAGCTGGGTAAGACTGCAGGTGGCACACCTGAGACTGGCACCCCTCTGGCAAAAACCTCACAATCGCCAAAAAAAAAGAGAGCCTTGCTCTCCCTGAATTGGAATGGGCAGGTACTGTCCTAACATCTACAGGGGGTCTCGGCCCAAATGGAGGGTGCCTCAGTGGGTGGCAGGGGGAAGAGTTCTTCCCGAAAACAGCTCCTGGGTGCCAAGGTATGTCCCACGAAAGGATTCAAGGCTGGAGGCTGCGGAATGGAGTCGTTGGGGAAGATCTGCCTCTGCACAAGGAAGCAACAGTAATGGAAGACGTTACTAAGCACTCCCCATGGCGATGGGGAAGAAGCATCTCCATCGGTTGGCTGCGCTTCATCAAGAGCACCCAGGAAACGGGAGCTGGTTTTTGTTTCTGCAACCATTCGGGCCTCTCCCTTGTCCTATGCAAACATATGCTGGCTCCCCTTTGGCTTTCTCACTGGGTCACTCCCAACCTTTTATCAGCAAAGCTGGAGTGAAGCTGGAGTCAAGGGCGTCTTACCCATAGAGGCTAGTGGCACAGGGCGCCAAGCTCTGGAGGGCGCCAGGAAAGAGGCAGAAACTGGACAAAGCGCCTCCTGGCATCAGCTTGCTGCCCTCGCCTGCCTCTGCCATGCTGTGCCGCACCCGGAGCCTCCGTCTGCTGTGGCCACCGCAGCACGAAGCGTCCAGCTGAGCCGAGAGGCGCTGCATCCAGTCTCTGCTTCTTCTCCGTCCTCCAGCCGCTGCCTGCCTCCTCCAGCCCCGTCCTCCCTAAAAAACTCTGGGAAACAGGGGGCTTTGCACCACGGCGCCGGATATGCTTAAGATGGCCCTGGCTGGAGTGACCCGTGAAACCACCAGTGTCTTTCGACAGACGACCACCATGTTAGCTCAGCCTAGGAAGATGCTGTGGAAAAGCTGTGGGCCTGTGGAAACCCAACAGGGGGCTGAGCCGCTTCTGAGAACTGGACCTCTGGACCTCATGACTTCAGGGCTGGACTCCCAAGTCAAAAGCTGACCCCGGGCTGTGAAGCTCTGGGCCTAACTAGAATTGACCGCAGCGGAGCCATCTTTTCCATGTGGGTCTGCCCCGATAAAGGGAGTTTCAGAGCAAAAGGGGTTCTGAGCCCCCTTCCCCCCATGGCTTGCCTTCCTCTCCTGCCTGCGCCCACAAGCGTTTCTCCCTCTCCAGCTACAAGGGAGCCCGGAGGGGAGAGAAGTGCTTTGGGGAGGGGAAGGGTTGTGGGAGGTGAGCGGTGCTGCCTCCAGCTGCCGGATCCACAGCAGCTGCCCTCCCTCCACATGTCAGCAGGTGTCGTGCCAGGAGGCATCACTCCGAGATGCCCAATCCTAAAGGATACGTGAGGAGGAACTGAAGTATTGTCTTTGCCGCTGAAAAAATGACCTCTTAATTAGGCACTTTACAATTTGACCAAAGGGATGGCGGGCGGGCGGGCGGGTGTATGGAGGGAATGGGTCTATTCTTGATGTTTCTGAGCAGCTCCTCCAGAAAGGAATGGGAATGGGGAAAGAAGGGACACAGACCCCCCCCCACCCCCGAAAAAAACCACCCACCAACACAGACAGACACACATCGTCGTGGAGCCCTCGGCACTCCCCTCCACTGGGCTTCCCATCTCTGCTCTGAGGAAGGAATTGGTGGGACAAGGAAAGAGGGAAGCCAATGATTTTTTTTTCTTTTTTGAAGTATATGTAGTTTTTTTCCTCTTTTTTAAACATATTTTGAATTTTTTTTTCTTTTTTCCCCTCTTTTTTTTTAAATTCACATAACACAATAAGCCATTCCAATGGAGAAAGCCGAAGAAAGCTCAGGCAAAAATGATAAAACAGTTTGGATTTTTTCTTTTTTTTTTCTTTTCTTTTTTTTGTCGTGAAGCAATATTGACAGTTATAACATATGGCTACCTGCATTCTGCTAGACACGGAAGAAACTTCAGAAAGAACAAAAACAGACGAAGAACTACCTTTTATTTTCAAGTGCGGGGGGTGGGTGGGAGGGAAGGAGGGGGTTCGGAAGAACAGACTCAAAGACACGAAGGGGGCATAGGGGAGGCGCAGGGGAGGCAAGGGGGTACGGTCGGGGATGGGGGGGCGGATGAGGAGAAAAAGCACACCAAATTCCATTAGTACTATATATATACTGTACTGTACTCATATATATACTGCGTTTCTTAACCAAGGAAGAAACTTGTTCAAAGGGGCAGGGGTGGGTTGCAGTCAGGGAAGCTGCAGTTTCATGGATCTCAAGGTTTTACTGCCGAGCGAGAGAAGTGGGTTTGGGGGTTCGCGGTGGGTGGGGAGGGGGTTGCATGCGGAAGGTGGGGGGTCAGCAAAAAAGGGAGAGAAAGGGGGGCTGCGGAAGGGATCTGGCCAGGAAGGACAGGAACGCTCCACGGTTATTCCTAAAGCGAGAGACAGAAGGTGAGAGATCCGAATAAAGTGAGGGCCTGAGGATCCTTTTCGGAGCACAGGTTGACTGTTCTTGGCCACGTGGGTTAAGTTCAAGCCAAGGGACACCCTCCCTCCCCCTCCCACCTCAGATAAGGTGCCCAAGGGAGGGCAAGGAGGGTCTCAGTAGGTTTGTCGGACGAAGCCCTGGTAGGGCAGTCCAGTCCAAACTGAAATCATCTTGGGATTTGTGAACCTAACACCCCTCAGGGCTCCCAAAGGAGCCACCAGCAGCCGCTGGGAGCATCAAGGGCCCCGACTAAGCATCACCGAGAGGGGCTGAGGGCCCCATGCAAGATGGCAGAGAGGGCCCCCTGCGCAGAAAGGCTGCCGAGAGAAATCCACGCAGCCTTCAGCGCTGCTGCTTGGGTAACACGCATCCTTCCCTCTCTCCTGGGTGGTGCTGGCCCTCTCTTATGCATGGGGCAGCAGAAGCCGGCCAAAGAGAACGAGGCACCACTGCGTTTAGCCATGGCCACAATTCCCTCTTGCTGGTCGAGGCTTGGCTGTTTATTGCTTTCCCCTGTATTGAGCACATGGGTCAAAGGGGGGAAGGGGCGGGATTTCCAGTAACCCACCCACCCACCCCAGCAGAGCATGCGGTCCATCTGTTCCAGCGGAAGATGGGTTTACAAAAGGCACTATGTCAGCTGGCCAGTTAAGCGGGGTGGGAGTAAGGCAATACCATCCATCTTGGTCCTTCCCTGAAGCGAGACGTTTCTCCAAGTCAACCTTCCATGCTTTGAGAGGCTGTGGGGCAAGGGGGTTGGGGTTGGGGGGGTATGCACTGCTGCTTTGCCCCCTGCCCCACCCACTGCCCCGAGAGCCAGCAAGGGAAGGGAGGGAGCTGAGAGGAACCACGGTGGGGAGGCTGTGAGAAAGAGGGCAAGCGAGGGCTGAAAAGAAGCAACTTGGGGGAGGATGGAAGGAGTTCAATGGACGGGATGCTGGTGAGATCACAAGGCGGCTCCTCTTCCCAAAGAGGAGCCCCTGAAAGATGAGAGAGGGAGAGGGGAGGAGAGCGCACGCTGCAGATTTGGCTCACTAGGGGAGAAGAAAGCAAAGGCATTCCCAAAGTCAATTGGTTTTGCTTAGCTCTATGTGGGGGTTAGAGAGAAACAAGCCAGGAGAACCAAAATAGAAGGGGGTGCAGTGGCAAGTGATGCGAGGGGGAGAGGGGAGAAAGGGGTGAAAGGAGGCAGAGAACCACGGCCTGTGCAGGAACCTTTGCCGTGGCAATCTCACCATCACCCATCTCACTCGGCAACCTGGGAAGATCCATGAGAAGCTGCCAGAGACTTGCTGGTGCGTTTGACTGCAAGGCCCGCTGCCCCTTTCAGCTAAACATAAAGAAGGGATAATGCATGTTTCCTAAAATGTGCTTTATGATAACAATTAATTGGTTCATAAACTATGTATAATAGAGATTTTAATGTATTTTATATTGTAAGAAGCACCAGGTTTTGTATTTTTAATCTTTTTTCTTCTTTTATGATTTTTAGGGTTTTTTGTTGTCCTTTTCTTTAATTTTAATTTTGCAGTTTTCTTCTATGTTTTTAACCTGATACAGTGTTCTGTTTTGTTTACAATTTTATTTTTGCGTGTGAAAAACTTTTGCCTTCAGCCCTCCCATAAAACGACAAAACTAATGAGGAAAAGGAAAAAACAAAACCAAACCCCGATCATTATCAATTTTTTTTAAAAAAAGGATTTAAAAAACAAACAAGAAAAAGGAAAAGTAAACAAATGAAAAAATAAACAGAAAAAGTTTTTTCCCCATACTTACAAAGGTTGGGTTTTTCTTTTGTCCCTATTTATTTAGAGTCCCTGGGAACAGAGGACTTTGCAACAAAAATAGATTTTTTCTCTTCTTCTTAACAATCTTTAACATACAAAGATATTAAAACTATGCACTCCATTGCACTTGGCTCAATGCAAACAAAACTGGTTCTTTTAAAACCCCTAATATATATTTTGCTTTTTTAAAAATCCCCTCCCCATTTTTAAACACACATTCCTGTGTATCTTTCTTTCTCCTGCCCATACCTTCCAGCCACCATAATTTAAAGTCCTGTGTGCCACCCCTTCCAGCTTCCTCCTCAGTGTTTACATTCGCCCTTTTAAAGGACCCAAACCAGGTAGAGTTTAACATGTAAGCGGATGACATTGTCACTCTGTCCACCCACATGCTGCTGTCACCCAACGGTCGCACTCTAGGAGATGCCAAGAGTGAAGCACTGCGAGGACTCAGAGCCTCCTTTTCAGAATGAGATACAGTAAACCTCTACTTGTTCCCACCTCCAGTTTTTAAGTGCTGATTATTTGTGGTCGCTTGCCTTTGGACTCCTGCAAATCTCTGGCCCTGCCACTTCTTTAGACCATCCAAACAGATAGCCCCCCTCCCCATGGTTTCTCAAGTAAGGAACCTATTCCTAGCAATCCTGGGCATTATATTTAGAAGCTTGCCGAAATCAGATCTGAATTACTTGATTGAATGGTTTTCTTTTAAATAACTGAATACATTGACTGAATGAATTCAGCAACTGAAAAGATGCTGTAGCAGCACCAACTATGGTGGCCGTTGGTATTTATTTCCTGGTTTGGGCCACCCCCACCCCCTTTTTGCGCACTGCTCTGCATTCAGAAATGGTCACTAGGAGCTTGGATGCACTTTTTAAGAATTGGGGAGGGGCACTGTCTTTCTCAATTGGGGAAATGCTCCAAATGATTCTTATGTCAAAATAAAATGAAATATGCACAGCACTCCAGATGCTGTAGTAGGTGCCTTTTTGCCCTGGACTGCAATGCTTGAGTTATCTTCAACTTCATCTCACTTCAAAGTCTCATGATTTAGATCACAATGGGACCATGTCCCATGCAACCAGGGGGAAGAAGGGCGATTGGTACTTTGCAGGAGAAAGGATGCTGAGGAGGGGAGATGTCTGTTTTCTTAAGACCACCAAGGTGGGAATGGTTTCCATTCTGACATTTGCAGAACTTCTCCATGGCTTTGTGCTCTTAAGGACACAGACACGGACCTTGGGCTTAAAACCCGGGAGCCTTCCAACCTCACCACGAAGAACGAGGCTGCGTCCCAATTCCAGTTACTGCTTCTGCCCACGTCACAGATGTAAGCTCAACCCTCAGTGCTTGCCTAAATTACTTTATGGATATTTGGCTAGAGACTACTGGTCATTTGTTCTCATAGATCTGAGAGCAGTCTGAAAGAGGAATAACCTATTTGTGTTGTATACACTTATCCCAATGTTGCCTCTGGTAAACAGCTTTTCGGATTGTTTCAAAACCCTGAAATATCTACTTCCTGAGAGGCGACGCGAAATGCATGTGTGTACAACATGCAAAGTGACCCCTCTTTCAACACAGTCTCTTCAAGATCATTGTCTTTCTACATCCCCAGCTGCTTAGTCTCTGAAAGGTTGTATTTCACCTCTGAGTTGCATTTTACTGAAGGTATTGGGTGAGGGCCCTGGTATGGGGGAAGCAGCAAAGCGCCACTCCTAGACTCCATGCAATCCAGGTCTGCAGTCTGACTGGGCAAGAGCAGACCTGACTCGTGCCAAAGATGGAAGCCTCAGGCAGGCGGCTCCACATGCAGCAGCCAATTATGTCAGCCAACTGAAACGTGTACATGTATTTTCGGCAGGCTACTTGCTCCCTCACCACATTCCTCATGGAGAAGAACTCCCTGCCTTCATGCGGCAGCTGTCCTGCAGCTGTGCAGGGTCAGGCTTCATGACTCCTCCATGAAAGCAGGCCTCTGATAAGGGTGGCCACTGTTAAAGGTGTGTGTGTGTGTGTGTGTGTGTGTGTGTGTGTGTGTGTGTTCCTCTGACATCTGGGAACCGGTGGGTGTGAATGGGGATAAGCAGGGAAGCCAACTGCTGGTGGAGGGGAGGGGCAGATCTGCAGCCCTCAAAATTCCCTTCCTTGACCCTGTTTCTCCATTTGGAACTGGAAAATCATTGCACTTAGACAGGGATGCAGATACCTGGTCCCGCCAGCAGCTCCTGACTATGTCTGCTCCAGAACTTGCTGATGCGTCAGCTGGGGATCACTGTGGCAGAGAGGAGAGGGGCTTCAGGAGGTTCTCCAGATCAACTTGTTTTCTTGCACGGTCATTTGGGGGCAACTCCAGGCACTGCAAGCCAGAAACCCAAACGCAATTGCCCTGGGCAGATGGCATGGGAGCCCATTCCCTGCAGCACTCTCCAGATCCACTCCAAATCAGACAATCCCTAACCCTTACCCGACGCCCTTGCCTATCCTAAGTATACCATGTGGAGTTGCCCTGTAACAACCAGTGACCCCTCATGCAGAGATGGACACATTTAACAGGGAAGATGGGATGGGGAGGGGGTGAACCCCAAAGAATTTGGCAAAGCTCCTGCCCCCAAAGCTTAGCATGGGGGTAAATAAGGAGAAAGAGAGGGGCCTCTTCCACAGACCTTTGGAAAATAAATAATGAAGATCTCATTGGTGCAAAACAGAGGGGGGCGCTTGCTCTCCTCACTTATTATTATTAATTATTATTATTCTTTTGTAGTCTGAGAAAGGGAAGAGGAAAGTGTGCGGAGCTGTGTGGTCGATTCTGGTGCGTATGTGTGCATGCGTAGTGTACAGCCGGCAATGTCAAACCTTCACATCTACCAGTCAGGCAGCTTCCACTACCTCTAACTCTATACAATTAATTTTGTTGCGCTGAAGTTTTTCTGAGAGTGTTCATATGTTCTAAGCTCAAAGGGTTTGTCTTTTTGTTTGTCTCAACGACGACCACAAAACCCTAGCATTTAATTTCTTTGCTGTTGTCACCTGTATGTAGAGGAAGCCAAAGGAAATGCTACAACTAAAGGAGGAAAAGAACAAAGTGGAGAAAAGGGATCAGGAAGAGCATCAAACCATAGTAACAACAGACACCCAAAACCTCAAAAGGAAAATACTGGAACTCAGAGGAAAGGGACACAGCCCAACCTGTCCAGAACAGGCTACAAGCTCTGCAGAAACGTGCCTGACTGAGCCAGCTGCCTTTGCTCCAGGGATTTGTCTGGGGTACAACTTGAATGTGGCCTCTTTGCTCTCTTGTCAATGGATTCTTTTTACAATGTTTTTAGTAAGCATCCAATGGGTCTCCAAGTGTCATTTGCCCTATGGCAGTGGTAGCAGATGCTCTCTTTGCTAAGAGAAATACTTAGAAACACTTTCCAGCCCAATCCGTCTTGGACTGGTGAACCCAAGAGTGCCTGCCTTTCTTGTATGTGAAGGGATCCCAGTTCATGGAGAATATGACTGGGAGCGCCTTCTACATAAGCCCTAACGTGTTATTATATATACATATATCTGAGATGCAGGAAAGGTTCATCAATGGCAAAGGACACCAGGAGTCACCAGACACCAGGATGTTTCAGGTGTGTGTGGTTTTGTCTCAGAGAGACAGGGAGAGGGCACTAGGGAGAGCCTCCCCTCTTGCTCAGGAATGGAATATTGTCTCGGCATCTGGCAGTCAGGAGCGTTTCTGTTTTTGCTTTTTTAAGTAATGAGGATGCTATGTTAAATTTCATTAACAAGGGAATTTACTGCAAGGGGGAATTTATGTTTGGTAGGAGATGTTTGTGCTGTGAATGCCAACCAAGCATTATGACCCTAGTACTGCTCTAATCATAGCCAGTTCCAATTGTGAACCAGTGCACCACACTGGACACGCTTTTAAAAACATATTTAGGAGGATATTCGAATTTAGGACAAACTTCATTTTCCTGCAGCCCCTGTACCACCTTGCGAAGTTTCAAAAAGCAAATTGAGTGACCTAGAAACACAACTCTCCTCAAGTCGCAAATGGGCTCATAGGAATTAGGCTGGTAGGCAGTTGAGACATTAAGAAAGTGCCTCCTCTTTCATTTTGCAACAAACATAACCCCTAGCAAAACTTGGTGCAAATTTTGGGGGTTTGAGGCTGGTTAATGTGAATGCTATTCCTTCCCCATGATGAATAAGAGAAACCCCTTTCTTTTTTTAACCATTGCTTGAATAGCCTGTCCAGAACTATCATATCATTGAAACAGGATTACGTGACTTCTGTAGGTGTTGATGGGATTCCTTGCAGAAGACAAGCCTCTTCTACGCAAATGCAAAAATCTGCTTTGGATCGGGGAGGTCCAACGTAATTCTTTTAAGCTTCTCATCTGTAGTGTTACCCAACGTCTCTTACTTTTCCTTGAAGAGGAGCAGCTCAGTGAAGATATGGGTTAAGGACTGAAGATTCTGATTCTCAGGACGTGAGCGAAAACTTATTATTATCATCATCATCATCATCACCATCATCATTATTATTTTTCTTCGCTTGAAGATCCCGTCAGAGGAACCAAGACTGGAGCAGAAGAAAACACAAAAAGGGAGAATTAAAACAGAGCGTTGCAAACTTTCTTTTTCCTTTGTTTGGCAGGCTAACATTGATACCCATCAAACGAAACCCACAGTGCTAACCCAGTCACTGAGTTTGGTGCCTTTGCTTTCTTCTGGCAAGCTCCAGTCATCTAGTCCCATTTTTTGTTCCTGACTTGTTCCTCGCTAGTGTTCCAACCCATGATTTCCCCTCACATTGCTCTGAAATACAGGTGCCCCTTCATCCCCCTTTGCTGAAAGACTCCCTTGCTAAGGCCACTCATGGCTACGTTTGTGTACAAGTGTACATTTGACAAGGAGAAGCGACTAATATTGGCTCTCCGGTGAAGGTAACTATATGGATGACACATGCATTTCCGGGCTTTTGTCACAATTGCACTGTGCATTTGTTGGCATATGCTTAAACGTGTTAGGTTTGGAACAAAGCCACTTGCCAAAAATGGCGATCGCACATCGAGTTTCCTCCCTCCTCTTTCCATCCAGTTTAGGAAAACTTGCCCATATCCTAAGGTTGTTATCGGCAGTGTGTTTCCTTGCCCCAGTACTACATCACCAATGTTAATGACATGGGTGGGGAAGCACACAGTGTCGGTGTCAAGAAGGCTCGGGGGGCAAGCTTAACTCTGTGTGCCAGAGGGGAAAGGGGCAAACTCGACACCAGGCTACCATTTTTTATGTTCACCAAAACATCTAACGTTGTCCCTCAGTATACACTTTTGAACACACTCCTTTCTCCAGGGAGCTCAGGGTGGCACATGTGATTGTCCCCTCCCAGGTTATCTTCACAACAATCCTACAAGGCAAGTCAAGCTGAAGGAGTGTGCGACTGGCCTAGGACATCAGAGCTCAGTGGGGATTTGAACCCAGGTCTCCCTGGTCAATGTCTGACAGCATATCTGCTAGACTACACAGGGTTTGGGCTTCTTGCCACTGTTTGCATTTGTGCTGAAACCAGACAAGGATTATTTTCTTTAGTATCTAATATGACACCTGATGTAACTTCTCCCTCTCTTTCTGTTTATCTTGCCTTTCTTGCTGCTACTCCCAAGGTGCTGCCTACTTTCGTGGAAAACGTGCAGCTCAACGCAATTTCACAGCCCTGCCTGAAGCTGTTCCTTTATCAGCAAGAAATTGTGAGCCAGAATTCAGTGAAATAGCTTTTGCTACTCCTGCTGTTTGCAAAGACAAAAAGCTTAGCATTGGCCACCAATGCCATGGGATGTTTCCAAGTGCTGCACTAAGAGCGTTTTCTGGCTGTAGCGTTTTATACAGCGCTGTTTTGAACCTTCCCTTGAGAGAAGGTGAGTTCCAGTCCTTTACCCAACCTCACGCACCCTACTCCCACCTGCTAACTTTCTCCTGACAAATGCTGCCCCTGCCCTTTGCTCTTACTCAAGGATAGGGAATGTAGTGGCCCTTGGTATGTGTTGTTGGACTCCAGCTCCCATCAGCCCCAGCCAGTGTGACTGATGGTCAAGGATGATAGCAGCTGTGGTCCAGCTACACCTGAAGGGACACAGTTTCCCTGCTGCTGATAACTGCTGCCCACAGCAACAGCCTCTGCGATGGATGGGAAGGTGAGGAGGTTCAGGTGGGAAGTTCTTATTTCAACTTCACCCTCCTGTAAATCCCAAAGCCACACATGCTTTCTTCTTCTGGTTGCTAAAGAAGAATTTGATGCGTGTTCTATATTATTATTATTATTATTATTATTATTATTATTATTATTATTATTTGTAGTTTAGCAGTGGGTGGAACCTCCATGCCTGGCTCCTGATCTATCTGCCACAGACTGATCAGTGCCTGGAAGTTCACAGTTCCCTCCAAGCTGAAAGGTGAGGGGCAGAGATGCAAGCTCTGCATGAAGGCACAATCTGCTCCCTGACAGTGCCAAGTAGGGTGGGGGAAGGTGACACACTGTAGATAGAATTGCCATCTGCGGCACCAAGAGAATACTGAAAGCGCTGTGGAGGAAGGGAGAGGAGGAAAGGAAGGCAGCTCCAAATAACTGGATTCTCTGGAGGAAAACGCAAGCTTTGCGAATGGCCACCAGGAGGGGCTCTGCTACCGCTATTGGGAAGCCCAGGGAGTTCTCCCTTTTTCTAGCCCCCAGCTTCTCTCTGCCTCTCTTGGGCCACTGCCAAACGCTTTCCCTGCCTATTCTGGAACTGTGGAGCATGCCTACTTCATTGGGCAAAGCTCACCTTTATGCATCTGTTCTTAAAACCGCTTGGAAAAGGAGGCCTCGCTCCGTTTATGAGAATGTGTAGGACAGAAAGAGCAAACTTCCATTTCCTGCAGTTTTCATAGCACTAGCAGAAGCAGGAACTCAGCCTCCTCCCAACTTTCCCAGCCAGTGGTCCGCCTCCCCCTATTGCTGCAAGAGCCAAGCAGGAGTTCTACCTTCCTGCAGCACTGCTTTGTCTCCACTCTCCAGACTTCGCTCCATTTCTGAAATTGAGGTCCTTGGTCAAGGTGTTTCACCATGTTATTGGGATTTCAATATACCCTACCCGGATCATTTTGGGATAGAGAGGAAAATATGTCTGCTTAACAGAAGGATAACGGAAGCTTAGGACATATGATGAAATGTCACATATAATTGTGACATGCAGCAAAGCAAAATTGCCAAGCTCCAAAACGCAGCACTATGTCAACCCACCAACCCCCACTGCCCATTGGGTACCAAACTTGGGTTTCCTGACTTCCCAAGTTTATTTATTTCTATAGGTCACTTCCTGCTCTTTTCCAAGATGCTTTTTAATATTTTTTGTTCTCTCCAGCTCTTTTTGCTTCACACATCCTCTCTCCGTTTGGCCAGTCCATGTTCCTTTCATAAAATAAGATGCCAGCTCTTACACCCAAGTGAATTCATGCCAGCCAACTGCATCGCTGGCCATTACTCATTGTCACAGATTCCAGCCAATCAGGTGCAGATGCACCCCCAGTCTAAATACTCCAACTGGGTGAGGCGTGCTATGATGCTAAATCTTCTAAGCCAATCATAAGGGACTAGGCAAATTACAGCATCAGAAGCAAAACCTGACATCCTCTGGTGGTGGTGGAGAACCAATACAAATTAGAGATTTGGAAACAATCAATCAAACAAAAACAACAGCACATCATTTTGCCCGCTCCTGCTTTGTGACTGGCTAGATTTAAAAATGATGTGCCTAAAAGGCCAATCAGAATGCTGTGCCTCAGTAACAAGCCAGTCAGGAGTTGTCACTCCACCATGACAACGTCCACTTGGCAGTGAGGGATGGATCTGTCTCCATATGTCCCTTCATGTCATAGCATCTCTGCTTTCAGATGCCTTGAGCAAGCCCTCCGTAGTCACATGACTGCTCTCTCGAAACTCCATTTCTGACGGCGTATTTGAGCTGCACCTGTCCATTCTGCAGCAGCATCTGACTACACCAGCAACAGTGCAAATCTGCAGACCTTAGGGGAGCGCTTATGTGCCACTCATAAATATTGTCTGCCCTGGCAATGAATGGGCTGCTGTGGCAAGGTATGCCCTGAGTCAGGAGAAGGAACGGTCCTGCGTCATCCCGTACTACATCACAGAAATTTCCTTGGTTGGTGGCGGCGCAGGAGAAAGTTGGCTCCACTCACCTTTCAACAGCCACCTAATTTTGCCTAGAGCCAAATTCAAAGCAAATTTGGAAGCCTCACCTCAGACAGAGACACTGGAGGAATTTCAAGTCAGGAGAGTTTCAAAGAAGACCAGCAAAATTTGGGAGTGGGGTTTCACGTAACCCTATGTGAAAAGGTGTATGGATGCATCTAAATTTGGAGCAATGCCTTGCCCATCCCTCCCCAGTACAAATAGGGCCCATATAGCCATGATGCAGGCAGCCAAGGGCAAGCCAGTGGGGTCTATTGTTCTAAATGGAAAAGAGCACATGGGTGAGAGGAGTTAACTCTTTCCTCGCCTTACTCTACTTCATTGCTTCAAGCCCTTTTCTCTCCAGCCTGGCTTATTTCCAGAGTTGGGTCTGGGTTGGGACAAAAGTGTTTCAAGCAACAGAGCACACGGAGGTATGATGGGGGAGGGATGATTTTGCTTCTCTCACCCCCATGGAACAAACAGATTCCCCTCCCACATTTAACATGTCAATGGGGCAGACACATGCATAAAGAGACATGGCTGCCCCACCAGGTCTAGTGTGACTTGGTGGTCCTTTTGTCCTCTTTCTTGAAGATACATTACAGAAGTAGCCATTTGCCGCCATAATGAAAAAGAACCCTTACATCACAAAGAAGCAGGTGTGATTTTGCAGCTCCTGCCAGCCTCTGAGGGCATCTGGCTGCCATGGGTGTTTTGGCAGCTGCTGGGCGAGGGGGTACCAGGGAAGAGTGCTGTGATGATGCCAGGCCACATAATGCCTTTTGCTAGGCAGTACCTGGGAGATTTGGATTGGCATCAGCCGCATTGCTGTAATCTCTGATTTGGGCCCAGCCAGAGCCCACGAAAGGAGCAGGCAACCAGCTAGAATGGCACTGAGCTCACCAGCCACACCAACGGCAATGGGAGCTAGTTCACCTGTGGCGCTGGCATAGCCTTAGACTTTAAGCCAAGGAGGCAGCAGCCGGGTCAGTGCAAGGTTCAGCGCGCACTGTTGGCACTAAGTGAATGTTTAATAACAATGAAAGCAGTATGACCACAAGCAAAGGTCCGTCACACCTCACGGGACCTGCAGCTGTTCCTATGGGCAACAGCCAGAAGCCACAGCTGAGAGAGGGGGAACTGGCACTCTCCTCCATCTCTCGCTTGCCCAGTGCTATCTGTCTTTCTCTTCCCCTCTTTTGTCCTCCTCCATCTGCCTGAATGCAGAGTTCAGAAAAGTCACTGGTTACTGTGGTAACACCTGCCCCCCCCCAATATACTGCAGCTTAGCCAATAGAGCAAGGAATATCTCCCGCCCCCCTCCCACACACAAACAGAAAACACAAAACACACATGGGCACATTAAAGGGCCCTTGGCAAATCTAGGAGCCCACCTGGCAGAGCCTGGGTTGAAAAATACTTCGATGTTTCCCATCCGTCTTATGCATGATAGGGCAGAGCAACCCCTCCCCAGCCCCCCTAAAATCCCAGGAGGAGTGAGGGGGGGAAATCAAAATGAATCAAAGGGTAGGTGGATGGGGTGGGGGAGTACAGCAGCTATAAAGAAAGTGATAAGTGCATTAAAAGAAAGAGAAGTGGGAAAGGGAGTGGGGAGAAAGCAGGAGGGGTGGGGAAATGGAAAATGAAATAAATCCAGAGAGGCAAAGCAGAAAAGAAGGAGAAAGCAAGAAGCAGGGAAGTTGCTGGCGGAAGTGGTCCTGCTATTCCTGAGGCCGTGCTGGGCCCTGGTCCAGCCTCGCTCTGGACCATTGTTTCCCTGCCCGGCCCCCCAAGTCCAAGTTCATCTGGGTGTGACATCATGTCTCGTTGCTCGGGGAAACCAGACGGGCCAGACGTGACATTGGTTATGGGATGGGAAGGGGAACAGATCCCATTCCTGCTCTGCTCCAGCTCTTTTGCTCACCGCCAGGGAGCAACGAAGGCTGGGAGGAAGGAAAGGCAGACCAAACCTCAGAGCAATCTTGTGAGAGAGGGCAGGCTGGATCAGTGTGTGTGTGTGTGTGTGTGTGTGTGTGTGTGTGCGCGTGCGTGCTAAAGCAGGTTTGCTCCAATTCTGCTTCACACAGCCGTTCTCTGCTGCTCTCTACCCTTCATGTTTCCGGCACATTCCACTCCTTTGCTTTCTGATCATGGTACTGGCAGGGTTGAAACATTCCTAAATAATTTGACACACCAGCTTGATCATTTTTTGCTGCAGAACCAGTGCTTGTTTGTTACTTAGTTGTTACGGGGTATCCTCGCAGATAGCATCTCTGCTGTAGGGAAACCACAACCTCCCAGCAATAAAACTGTTGATAGAAAAAGGTGGTTCCCCTCCCTTCTCCAGCTATCTCCCATATTTCAATTCAGAGTGGCTGGTGGTACTGTGGCTGCATGAGTGCAATGGGCATGATATTATTAGGTCAAGCAATAAACGCCTTCGTACTTCCCACCTGCAACATGCTCACTTTGAGAACTTAAGGCTTTACTTTTCCACCCTGATGATCAGCATCCTGATTTTGTAGCCTTTTAAAATTTGGTAGGAAAACTGCTGAAACTCTTTCCCCTAGCCTGGTTAGCAACCCCCAATTGTGGAGGGGAAAAGTCCGTTTCCCCCCTATTAGTTCTTTCCATGATGGGCACTCCCAGCTCTCCCATACACCTACCAGGGAACACATTGTGCCACTAGCGTTGGATCCAAGTGGTGGCTACTTTAATAACAAGGGGAGCACATTTTCACACATGGGGCTTTGATTGGCTTCGGCTTAAATCCAACACTAGCAATAATGCCTAGTCTGCGTATCCTATTTTGCTTGCATAACACCTATTCCCGTGGCACAAACAGGGCAAGACAGGCTCAGAGATACATTTAAAGCCCCATGTGAGGAACACAGACTCATCAGCCCCTCCACATCTTCCCCCAAGAGCCTTCTGCTCTGCTGTAGAGAGCAGCTACACGAAAAACTATTGGGAACAAAACTCCAGCCCATGAACTGGAACAGGCAGCATAGATGCTCTCTGCACAGTGGTGTAGTCTGTCCATGAGTGCTACACAACTGGTCCAGACATGGAATCTTCAACACCTCACTGATTCCTCTGAAATGCTGGACATATCCTTTCACTGTTGTCTCCTTCGTAGGCGCCCACCCTTGAGAGGCGGGTTTATTTAGGGGAGCGTGACGGGCTTGGTTGCACTGGATGAAGAGCCTTGGGGGCACCGCAACTATGATGTAGAATGAGGACTAGAGGTGGGCAAGGGGGAGGGCTCTGAATTTTGGCGTCGCCCAGGGTGCTGCTGCAATTTGAAACCCCAAGGTCTGCCACTGCTCCCTTCTCCACTTCAATACTTTCCACAATAACTGATTGGCTGGTCAGTAAAGTAATTAAGTTGCTCAGATGGCAATGCCACCTCCTAGCTGACTCCAGGCTCCTATGCCTTTATCACTTCCATGGGAGGCATCAAGGAACCAGTCAGATTTTCCTCCCTGCCTTGGAATCCTGCAAGGTTGCTGAGTAGTTCCCCCCACCGTGCAAGGAGGGTGAAGCAGCAGCAACCCAAAGGGCAAGAGAAGGGCTTTGTGGCCTAAAAGGAGGTGGCCTTTTTAAAGTAGTGACATGGTAATGGGGCAAAGAAGGTCAGTGTGGGCCAGTGTCACAATAACTGGGCTCCTCATGAATTCTTTATTTTACTCTTTTCACTATGCAATCCTCGACCGCCCCCCGCAAAAAAGTATCTCTTATAGATTGTTCTTACTTCCCAATCATGTAAGACTGGGCTCACTGCTGTTTCACATTACAGTGGTACCTCCGGTTGCGGACAGGATCCATTCCGGAGCTCTGGTTGGATCCCGAAGTTTCCGCAACTGGAGGTGCCCATTCTGCGCATGTGTGAGGCATGGTAGAGCACTTCTGCGCATGTGCGCGCGGTGAAACCTGGAAAAACACTTCCAGGTTTGCCACGTACGTATCCTGAAGGATATGTAACCAGAGGTGATCGTAAGTAGAGGTACCACTGTACACTTCTGCATAGAAAATATTTCCATGCAGGAAGCAACACAAATAAAGCCTGTATCTCCATCATCACATTCATTTGAATGTTTATGAGGATGAGGAAATGACAACTTGCTGGCACATGTACATGGCTTGCTCACTCAGGTATGCACTCACCACAACTGATGACCTACACCTTTACCAAAACACTTCCAAGTAGAGGAAAAAGTATAGATCATCATGAGGAGTGCACGTGTGTCTATTTCACTAAGTGTACATGCCAGTAATTTGCTGTTTCCCAACCTGTGTAGTGACATCTATGTGACAACCTACATGTGGGTCTTGCATTTTTTTCCTGCATGGAAACCTTTTCCAAGTGAAAATGCAATGTGAAGCGCCCCAGAGCCCCATCTCATGGGGTGGTGAGAGAACAAATGTGTAGGCAAGGACTATTATGTGGGAAGCCTTGAGAGACCTGGATGGAGACACAGTGACCTGCCCAAGGCCACCTTATGAACTTCCTGGTTGAGCAAACTGATATGTGTCTTCTCCACCCAAATCCAACACCCTTTCCACTGAACTACCATCAAACTTGGGAGTCCTGCTTTCAGATTCTGTCTCAGTTGCAGACTTATAAGCCAAAAACACACTCTATTTGAGGGCTCATCCACACCTCCTTTTGTGCTGTGTTTTTAGGCACAAGTCTGGGCTTTGCAAGTCTGTGTCTCAGTGGGTTGTTTTTTTGTCCTGGCACTTTCGCTGGGAAAACCAGTGTTTTACCAGGGAATCGGAGAAAACAGCGATTAAGTTTTCTGTGGGTTGCTGTTTGCTCCAATTGAGCAGTAAAGCGCAAGTTTTCTCAGGGAAAGTGCTAGGACAAAAACAAAAAACACTCAGCCACAGACCTGGAAAGCACCGACTTGTGCCTAGAAAGCGCAAAGCAAAGGTAAGTGTGGATGAGTCCTGATCCTCAGTTTCCTGTTTGGAAAACGTAGGCCTGTAACTGATGTTACAGAGTTGGCTGCAAGAGCATCAGATCTAGATAATGCCAAAGGTAATTCTGGCATTGGAAAGGGGCTTGATGACATACCTACCAACAGAACCCTGGAGTTCGATTTCATTTTGTATTCTACCTACTAAACTCTGTGTTATCCCCACCATTGAAACGAAAGCTGAGAAGACCCACGTGCTAGCTGCCTTTCCTTCTCATTTGTGCTTTTGCTCTATTTACAGGGGAGACTTTGGTACTGGGTGCAATGCATGTTGGAGCAGAAGGGTCTCAGCAGACGTGTAGGTGTCTGGCCCTGACCCTCATCCCATCCATCCCTTTAGCACAACCACGTCCATCAACCCGCCCAACCTCCCCCACACATTGCAAGCTACATTTGGGCTACAGCCACATACAACCCCTGTGAAACTGGCCCCCCTACCTGAGATTGCTGGGGGATGTTTAGAAAGTTGCCGTCCCGGGGTCCGATGCCGACAAACCGGTTGGCAGAGGAGGAGGAGCCTGGCGCTGAGAATGCTGGAGGGGAAAGAGATGTGAGGCCGTTAGGGCCACTGGGAGAGGCTGATGGCATTGATGGTGGTCATGTCAGATGAAGGCCTGCCAGATGAGGTTCAAGACAGAAAAAAATCTAAAGAGAGACTGGGCACAACTCCTCCCACCCTCCCCAGAACAGGATAGCCACCTACAGGTTGTGAGTGCGACCTGCTGTGAAGAGGGACAAAGCTCGCTGCTTGAGAGATGGGGGTTATGGGCACTGACAGATCTGGCCAGCTTGACTGCACACACTACCCAGCAGCTCCCTGAGGGAGCAACTGTTTCTAGAGAGGCCTCAGTGAAGCCACACATCCCAGCAACCTCTGTGGCATTTCAAGGGATCCTTGGATGCTCCTCTTCGATCAGGCGGTGCAGTCTTGTGTGAGCTTGGCCTGGATTGGGATGGAAGTAAGGGAGACTCTGGCCATCGTTCCACAGCCTTTGCTTCGCTTGAGCATGCTCGCTCTCCCCCTCTCTCTCATGGCCCAACATCTAAATCTCCTGGCCTAGTTTTCCCTTTGACCCTAGAGGTTGCCAGGGCTTCTGAGCTCAAGAGTCCTATTAGCAGCCTGAGACAAGCCTCCTGCCCAATGGCAGGGTGGATGGCATCCCCAAACATGCCCTTGTATGGGTCTGCCAGGAGATGGAGTCCCGTGGTCTGCGTGCCTCCCCTGGGCATAATGCTGTGTGCCAGAAATAACTGAGCTCAGTCCTTTGGTATTTAGTGTGGTGGCAGAGGAGGGCAAAGCTCTCAGGGAGGCTGAGTGAGGGGCAGGGAACAGGCATGGGAGATTCCCCCACCCTAAAGTACAACTCCAGTATGGAAACCAGTCTGGGCCAAACTTTGCTTATGAGATTGCGAGAGGTTCTGTAATCACATGCTAACATGCATGCGCATGTATACGAGAACCCAGTGTGGCATTTCGTCTTCATACCCAGCCTCTAACAGTCAATACTCCTGGTTTCCCTAAGAGGGCTTTCTCTGCTGCTCATCTTTGTAGGAGCTTAGTAGGGAGCCAGCAGCTCTTCCTTGGTGAGTTTAAGGCCTGGCTTCCAGCGGTGATTGCAGGAATTGGTAGCAAGAAGAAAAAGGTTCCCCCTGTGCTCCCTTGCCCACAATGTAACGCTGGAAGAAGCACCGTGTGCCAACCTCCAGCTACCACATAGAGCTGAGCTGCACCATCAGCAGACTCATGTGGGATATCTGTTGCCGGACTGTAGTGCTTCAGGCTGTGGGTAGAGGGCTGGATATTTTAATGTTCCTCCTCTTCAAATAAATAAATAAATACACACACACACACACACACACACACACAAAATGAGCAAGTGAAAAAAAGAAAGATAATGGTTCTGGGCCAGTCTTCTTGCTGACATGCTGATTTTGAACATAAGGGAGGGAGGTGATTGGTGGTTGTTGTTGTTTTTCACATAAGGGAGTATTCAAGCAGTCATTCAATTTAAGGCTCATAACAACAGCAGCAGGAACAACAAGAGACTGTTTAGCCTACTGGTTAGAGTGTTGGACTTTGACCTGTGTGACCTGGGTTCAAATCACTACTCCACTCATGAAACTCCCTAGTTGACCTTGGACTAGTCAGTCCCTGCTCAGCATTCCACCTAGCTCACAGGATTGTTGTGAGGATAAAATGGAGAGGGATCTGTGGGTCACCTTGAGCTCATTGGAGGAAAGGAAGGATATAAGTGTAATGAACAATTAATCGAATAAATAAATTCAGTTCCCACGCTTGCGGTCTGACAGGGTTCAGGCCAGCACCAGCACTTTACGCTGAGTCTACTGATCATGTGGACTAGCTCTTAGTACCCGGAGGTGCCTGGTCTCAACCTCACAGAGAACCACAGTGCCTCACATACTTCCTGACTTTTTTTTTGTTAGCCCTCCTAAACAATGGGAAAGGTAGCAACCCAGACATACAAGACTAGAGCATCTCCTGCCATGCCTACAACCTGTTCGCCACTCACATCCCCCACCCCCTACAGCACCACTATCAATTTAATGGAGAATATGAACAGCGTGGGAGTGAGCAATGCCATGAGCACAGATGTAGAAAAGGAGGAAAAAAAGGAAAAAGGAAAAGAAAGGGAAGGAGAGAAAACAAAAGGAAAATGGAAGTGGTAGCCGATCCTTTCTCCCAAGGGGCCTCACCTAAGCCAAGAAAGTTCGAGAGTCAACTACTTCATAATGGGAGAAGCCGGGGATCCTGCCCCCCCGCCTCAAATAGATCTGGTGGGCCCACCACGTCCCCCAAAGATGAGAACAGAACCAGGCATCCTGGCTCACAACCATCACCACCACCCTGAGTCATATAACACAGCCGCCCTCCTGAGGGTGGGACAGTCAAATGTCTGGGCTCTCATTTCTCACAAAACACTGGGGACATTCTCAGGGAATCCTAGTTCCCAACTTTGCCTCCGCACCCCTGCAGGCAGACGCTCTCCAGGAAAAAAAGCACAGACCACAACTTAGGGCATGACAGGAAGCTTGCTATGGATCTCAATGGAAGTTGATTTTTCAGGCACCAGATGAACACCTGTAAACACAACCCTCCCTCGTATTATGAAAAGCAAAACACCTAGCAGTAATTCTTCTTCTCAGAATTTAATATGTGCAGTTGATTTTCCGTCCCTTAAAAAAAAGAAGGAACCAACAAAAAACCCCAAAACCCAACCCTACCCAGGAGCCACCATGACAACCAACAACTTAATGAATAATAAAAATAAAAAAATTAAAGGTGTCGGAGCTTGGCAGCCTACTGCATCTTTAAACGCTGGGGGATGGGATGGAAGGTGGGAGGGTTTGATGGCAGCTGGGGAAGGGATCAGATGGGGTGTTTCAACCTTTAAAACAAGTATAAAGCACAAGACTTGATGATGACGACATGGTGCCCCCAAGCCCACCCTTTCACTCTCTGCTGCTTGTCCCCCTCTCACCCCTCCGCTCGGCTCTCTCTAACGCTCTGCATCCCTTTCTTCTCTGAGGTGCCTCTTCCTTCCGCCTCTGCCACACCTGTGTGCATTCTTCTCTGCTTCTCCTTCTTTGCCCTTCCTCGGCTCCTCTTTCCTCCTGCTCACTACATCCTTTCTGCCCTGCTCAACCCCTAGTGAAGGGGTTGGTGGTGTGTGAGTGGGTGGGGAAGAGGTGGATTTTTATTTTGCTTCGCTCGGTGGTTTGGGTTACGCTTGGGTCCACTTACAGGGTGACGTTGGTGTCGGCGCTCCGCCCTCTGGGTTAGTGCTGGTGGATTTTGTATCAGGCATTGGAAGGGGCACTGGTCTGGCCACAGGTGGTGGCGGCGGCAGCAAAAATGACCCCGTGACTTTGCCCTGGCCGCTACCGTTAGGCTGCGAACAACATAAATACAGTGATGCGTGAACGAGACAAGGCAACGTTAAAGATGCAGTATCTGCTGCTGGCGGCTCTTAGGGTGTTTTTGTTTGTTTTGTTTTTCAAGAGGGAAGGTCTTTTTCTCCCCCGTCTTCTTTTTTAAAAATCATATTGTGAACTTAAATCTTCCCCTTGCCTCCCTCAAGCTCTCCCTATCTCCTAATTTTCAAGCACGTACATTCTCCTTGCTTGCCACAAGAGACTCAGGCAGCCTTAATCATCATCCAGGGACTCCCTGTGTTCCTGCTTGACTGGCAGTCTGAACAAGGATTCTTCCACTCTGATGGCAAGGCATTAAAACCACAGTTTTGACTGGAATTATGTCTTAGCGCATATCACTGCAAGCTGCGTTGTCAAAGGATACAGCTCAGTAATTAGCAATTGAATGTGCTCTCCGTTGGGCACCCTGAGGCCTGGCTGGAATGGCATTGTAGCCCTAAGACAGCCCATCAACTAGGGCAGCTTGTGACTCAATATGGCTGCCCAAAGAGAATGACTGTAGTAATATGTGACTTACTACTGAGAGGATACTTTTTGACTCTCTTTAGCTTTCCGTCTGTAGGCTTTGGATCCTAAGAATGTAGGCTTAAAGGACCATATGTGCATTTTGCTCACAAAGAACCACGAGCTGATAAAATGCCTTCGTGTACATACAAGATTTCTCGTCTCCATCTCAGCAAATGCTAAACACGTCTCCAAAAATCAAGTATCTGGTCCTTAGAAAGTGTTGTGAGATTCTGTAGCAGCCATCTAGGTCCACCTTCTAGATTTGGAACCTGTAGCATCTAAATTTTAGCACTAAGCCACAGAAAGAGAAATCTTAGACGCCTTTTAAATAATAAAGAAACCCTGAAATTCAGTTACGTCACAGAGCTGGTGAGCTGGGGATACAAGAAAACACCTCATGTATCACAAATCTAATTTCAGCAGCTTTGGAAAAACTGTTTTCCCAGCTCAGTTTTTCCCTGCCGTGTGCATGTATCAAGAAGTGAAGGAATGGTGGTTATAGGACCCCATATGTCAAGACTTATGACAAGTCCGTGGAAAGAGCATGGGATTCCTGGGTAGGACTTAAATCAGAGAAAAAACGGCTTTATGTTTTGAAGGTGTGGCATCTGAAGTGATTTTATTGGTTCCTTACTTTTGTTAGCCCTGAAAAGAAACAGCAGCCATCGCTCCCTTCTTCAGCAACCATAGTGAATGGACCCCCCTGAATCTCTTCTGCAACCCACCAACTTTATTTCCTTGGATTTCTTGATCTTCCTACACCATCAGATTCTCTAATCTGGCTAAGGTCCTAGCGGGATTCAAGGGATGACCATCTTCATTCTGCATGGGTGTCCAATGCTATGTGCTCTCAGTGAAGCAGGAACCAACATGGGATACAAGCATTACGTAGACCATGAGGATGAGCCATCACAAGCCTTTTCATGGCGATGCCTTGGCTTTCAGTTTTGCCAGTGTTTCTATTGCGTGATCTCTGTAGCAGTTTCACTGCTACTCCAGATGCTCTGGTGAATGGTGGAGACTCTTGGCTAAACCAGAACAGTTAAATCTGACTTGGAAACTATGCTAGGTTTGACCAAAGACAAAGGGTGATGGGGAACCTTAGAAACTTAGCAGCTTGGCTTGGTCTTTTTGCTGCCTTGTGGCAACATGGCTACTCTTCCAAAATATTTCTTGGTAGGCTAAAGGCTCTTTGGAGCTTGTGCCAGCTGGGTTGCTTCCACACTAGCCCTTTATTCTGAAATTGCCATTCTTTGTTCACCTTTTAAAAACAAGGAGTCCACGTAATATTGTTGCCAAATCCTTGCTTCCCAGCACCGTCTGTGAAGCCATCCTGAGTTTTTCAAACCTAATATACAGCCATTTTTATGATGCAAAAGGTAATTGTAGCACCATGCTTGACAGGCAAGGTGCTACTGATGTGTTTAAGGGATACTGTGCTTTTAATCAAAAGCTTCTTGTTTGTAGATTCAGTCATTGCTTTGTTTTCAGTGCAGCTGTGGGATAGTAAGGAACCATCCCTTTACTCAGCTTCTGTTTCCTGTGATGTATGTGTGTGTGTCACACTACTGATTTACTTGCATTATTTTTTCTTTTCTTTCTGAGGGCAAAATATCGTTATTCTGCTATAAAGCAAAGAAAAGGAGAGGGGGGAAATAGAAGGAAACCGGTATTTTAAAGCACACTTACTCTGCAGGAAATAGAAGCTGATTAATTATGGGGCAATTCACCACCAAACAAGAAGTGATAAAATGGGCAAAATATACAAGGATGATACTTTTAATTAGCATTATAGGGGAACATCTGCTCGATGTGACTGACTTGTGCATAAATAGCATTATAGAAGAATCTTGATCATAGGATAGGGCATTGCTGGTTAACATTATAGTATACCAATTGGCAGTTCAGTTTCAATTTCCCTTCTAGGAAATGATGGTAAAGCAGAGGTCTAGTATGGAAGCAACTTTGGTCCAATATCTTCATTAAAAGGAGGCTCAAAGATGAAGAACATTTCTCTTCCAATATTCTTCTTAGCCTGCAAAACTTGTACTGGGCTGATGCATTACAGGATTCCTGCTTGGCAGGGGGTTGGACTCGATGGCCCTTGTGGTCTCTTCCAACTCTATGATTCTAGGATTCTAGGATGTGGGAGGCAATACTGCATCTCATCGCAATCCTGCTTCCTCACATGCCAGTCAGAAGGGCTCCCTTTGACTACCTCTGAGGTGAAACCTATCACCTAAAGCATATTCTCTGGTACGAACCAAGTACTCGAGGTAGATTTCAAACCTTCGTCTCAGAAGGTCCCACTTTCTGAAGCCCACGGTGCACGGAAAAGTTCCATCTTCTGGGTACATGAATTCTTCTGCCATCTAACAATTCTGCAAAACCTGACATCTCTGAATCCTGCCACTCTGTAACCTTCACCAATTCCACAGAGGTTCCACATTCTAGCATGTGCTCAGTACAGCCCTCTGGGATCTCCTCCTGTACCACAGAATCCAGAATACTCCAGGTTTTAGAACACTCAAAGCCCTTCAGAAATATATCCTATGAAAAGAGGGTGGCAGATAGGAGAGGGGCAAGAAAATGGGGCAACAGGGGGAAAAGCCTGTCTGGGCCATACAGACATGCGCCCTGCCCTCCCTTTGGAGGTCATGTCCCACACAAGGCGGAATGACAAGCAGAAAAGAAGCCCGTCTTCTGAATAAATTATATTCCTCTTATCCACCCTCCAAAGCAAGCTCCAATATCCTTGGTGCCCTCAGGGCAGTTCTTCCTAGCCTGAACGTTGTAACTTGGAACACTGTCTATTTTCAGAGGCCAATGTCAGCTGCCAAGAGCAAGCCAGTGTCAGTCAGACCGTTCCTTCGAGAAAAAAAGACCCCGTTTCTTCCAGACCCAGGGGCCTTGGTAATCCTGCCTCCTGTGCTACTGACTTCCATGTGCCCTAGGCAAGCAGGCAGACAGGCAGACAGGCAGAGGGAGGGAGGGAGACAGAGAGGGGTCGGAGGTGGAGAAGGGTTGTAGGGTGGGGGTTTCTGGTTGGACAGGCCGGCATCCCTGGGCTGAGGTGCATGGCTCTTACCTGCCCGGAGCCCTGGCCTGAGCCGTCCGAGCATACAAACTGCACAAATTCCTTCAGCGAGTCCTGGCCGTGGTGGTGGTGGTAGCGGATGGTCGGGTGTGTGAAGTAGGGGCTGGACTGCTGGATGATGGAGGTTGATGGGAAGTGCAGGGCCGAGGCTGTGGCACGGGGGCTTCCTGGAGAGTGTAAGGACAGATGGACAGAAGCAGAGAGAGAGAGAGACAGAGAGAGAGAGACAGAGAAAAAGAGAGGGAAGGGGGGACAGAAAGAGATGTCAGTAACAACCCCATGCCATGCTGCTTTCATTCTACACAGCCCAACTGATGCTTATACCTCAACAGAAACACCCACCCCAACATCCTTGCTATAAGGGGAAAGGGCGCCATTTTGTCTCATTTGTTGGAATCGAGGGTTCCCTCAACCCTGGCAGGGTGAGGAAACTGCTCTTTTTTCACAAGAGCACAGGTGGGTGAGAATTTGCAAAGATGTGAAAGCCGATGCAGAGGGATCTGAGCAGGGCATGCCACACACCTGTGTGTGTTACACATCTTGCGTGTCTTCCACATCCATGCATGTTTACCTATAAGCATGCAATAAGTGTGTGTGTGTCTCTGTCTGTTTCTCTCTCTCCATATATATACCACACACACACACACACACACATACATACATACAAATACACACACACAGCAGGCATTGAGGGGGATACCTTTGCTTATGTGCATGTATCCCCCATCATATTTTGTGACAAGATGTTGAAGTCCTCTGCCTTAAATTTATATTTTTTTACACAATTGTTTTAATCAACGCCACCGCCACCCATCATCAAAATAAAGTACAAGCACAGGGAGCTACATTTTTAAAATATTCATCTACAGTTACCATGCCCTCTCCCATCCTTTTATGCCCTTTATTGTTTCCCCTCCTCCTCCCCGCATCTAATTTAAGATTATTAGCTCATTAGGACAAGGACTTGTCTTATTCCACTTGCATTGCATTGTACATTGGAGGCACTTTACAAATAAATATAATGACAATAACACCTAACTTTCCCCCAAGCACACGAGGGCAAAAGGGCAAGACATATTCCTCTCCTTGGGAATAACTGAAACATTAGTAACTAACAGGGAAATGGGGAAGGGGAGTCAGCAAAGGAACCAGCTGTTGTGGACTGGGGATTGACTCTCCTGTGTGGCTGAAGTTCCTCCTACACACTGATACACAACTAGACAGATGGTGGAACAGGGAATACGGATGATAGCAAGGCAGTTACACAGAATAACTGGCTGCTGGCTGCACTGGGCAGGTAGAATCATGGCAGGAAACTTGTTCTCTGTGGCAGCTAAATGCAAAGGAAGATGGAATGGGCTAAAATGAAAGGTGGCAGGATTAATATTATTTTAAATTGAACAAAGAAATTGCAACAAAACTCAGCCAATGAAGGCTGCTCTCAAAGGTGATTAGGGAGCAACATCAATGAAAAAAGCAGCAGCATAAAACTAGGGATCTGTTCATGAGAAATCTCAGCTTAGGGATGCAATTTTTGAAACTCTTGATGTTGAGCTTATCTGCATGAATCTTTTCTAATTCTCGTGTTGCTCCTTGATCACAATGAAAAGCAAGTTAATTCCTTATCAGTTCTGCTAGAAATACAAACATTTATTGCATATTATATGCATTATTATACACTTTATTGTATGTATATGTTGTATATACATGTTGTATATATATATATATGTTGTATATATTGTATACATATATGCGTGTATATGTATGGACACACACAAAATTATCCTGCAGAAATGAAGTCCGACTCTTTTATACATATTGTATGCATAATCCACATATTTTTGTGTATAATTGTGCATATAATTATTCAGACGTTAAAAAGCAGAACTACCAAAAATGTACAAGCAGCTCAGTTGCAAGTGGGTGCTTGATGCAAGAGGCAGTCCAAGAGGAGCATGGCTCCATCAGGTCAGAAATGCCATATTCAGTGTCTAAATATGTTTAAAACAAATTTATCTTCTACTGAGCATTTTGCAGTTCCTGATCAGCAGACAAAACAGCTTCAAAGGGTTGACTGAATAGGACTATGGAAAAGATTTGTCCTGCCACAATACTGAGAGTATCATTACAGCTGGATTGTCCCCTGCAATCTTTTAAAAATACTTCTGGGGGATCATATACAATTTAAGCTGCAATCCTATACACACTTACCTGGAAGCAGATTCCACACCCGGATTTACTTCTGAGTAGGCATGTATAGGATTGTAATTGTTAGGCAATTACAAGCCAATTTCAAACTTGCCAGTCCTGTGCAATGTGGTTGAGCAAACAGTGGTGGGAGAACTCCAGGGATTGGGAACAAACAAACAAAAAAAATGTTTCATCATCTCAGAGGGTGATAACTGCTAGAGAACAAGGCAGGGTGTGCTTACTGGCCAGTTCTCTGCACAGGGAG